>NC_092501.1:144987008-146322008 GCF_047511675.1 Marmota flaviventris | reverse complement strand
GGAAATCAAGCAGATGCATACGAAATTCTAGTTTAAAATACCTTTAACCCGAGGATTTGAATATTTTAGTTTCATTTGTTAAAGGGAGCTCAAAATTAAGTCAATTAATTCAATTAAGCTATGTTTTGGAGAAAGAAGTGTGTCATACATCTTTTTTTAAACAAAAACACTAATATTCTCAAAAAAGTCTCAATTTAATGAAAATTCTATTCATTATAAGGATTTAATATATATTAGATTATGACGCATGCTGTATTAATAGTAAATTAATAAGATGCATGTTAACAATAGCACACAAATTGGTAGAGATAAATCTATATGAAAGCAAAACTATTTTTCATAATTTTCAACTCTGACTGTTAAATAGATATGACATTTTTCCCATTGTTTTTCCTTGCCTAATAAGCTTTGATAAATTTCATATAAAATAGTCATGGTGGTCATCTCTTGAATACAATTTGAATTTAAATACAAATTCAATTCTCATAATCTACTACGAACATATTTTGTGTGATTTTAGATTTATAGAGTTTATTGTTGTTAAATTCATATACTTTATTGTTTAAGTTACTGAGGGATTTTTCTTTTAGCTTGATTTTATGTAAATAAAAACAATGCTATAAAATAATCACTAACTAAAAAGTTTATCATCACTTGGAAAAGTACAATTATTCCTTAGAGTAAATCTTTCAATTAAAGTGCACTTTTATGTAGATTTTTAAACTTCTATTATTGTGAGTTTAATAGAAAACAATTTCTATTTTTGACTGAAACTCCATCAAAAACACTACAATTTGTAATAAGTAAATTTATTTTCTGAAAAACACTGGTTTATCTCAATGTTTATTTAAAAATAACAACTACATTTTTTAAAAACTAAATGAATGCTAAAACATATTTAGGGTAAACCTACTTGAATTTCAAGTCTGAATAACTCTCATCTCTGTTATACAGGCATTACCATAGTTGCTTATATTTAAGGACACTAAGTAAACCTATTAAACTATATTTTTAATTTTTAATATAATGTACAAATATTCAAAGATACTATTATACATAAAATGGAATTATTTTTCTTACTCTTGCATAATTGTTTTCATTTTTCCTTTAAAATCTCTTACTCTTTGGTTCTGCAATCTGTATATGGGGTAAAAATGGGAGCTCATAACCCACTTGAATCAAATTGTGAAATATGATATATCAAGAACTATGTAATGTTTTGAACAGCCAACAATAAAAAATTAAAAAAAATAAATAAATAAATAAAATCTCTTACTCTTGATATAGGTATACATTAAGTGACAATTACTTTTATTTTAAGAACAGACAAAAATAATGTACTAATGAGAACATTAATGTATGTGCAATGTGTTCATCAACCTTGAAAAACTACCATATTCCTGGTGGCAGGAGCTCATGGTATATTTGTAAGATAATCAGTAAATGTTGACTAGATTAGTGTGATTAATATTTTAAAAGGTATGTATTTATGAGTAGTAGCTATGTCGTCTTATCATTGTTTAAACATATTTTGAACATAGAGTACATTCTTTAGAATTTCGAAGATTGAAAAAAATTTTAACTGAAAAATAATGCAGCTGGGTGTGGTGATGCAAACCTGTAATTCCAGCAGCTTGGAAGCATGAGTCAGGAAGACTTTGTGTTCCAAGCCAGCCTCAGCAATTTATTCAGGTCCTAAGCAACTCAGCAAGACCCTGTCTCAACACAAAATATAACAAAGGGCAGAGGATGCTGCTCAAGTTGTTAAGCACCCTGGGTTCAATATCCAGTACCAAAAAATAAATAATTAAAAGAAAGAAAGAGAAATGATGCAATGACTTTATCCTCTTTCAATGAGAAATTGCCATTTTTTTAATATTTATTTTTTAGTTTTAGGTGGACACAATATCTTTATTTTTTTATTTAGTGCCAAGAATCAAACCCAGTGCCTCAGATATGCTAGGCGAGTGCACTACCACTTGAGCCATATCCCCAGCCCCAAGATTGCCATTTTTAAGGTGTTGTTTTTTGGTTCCATTCATACTGTCTGTTCTGAAGTCATGCCACCAGACATGTTGTCCTTTTTCCTTGGAGACATTTTCAACAACTCATTTGACATCTTTATTATTCCATTGCTCTAAGTTCAATATATTAAAAAGATGTTTTAATCTACCATTTGTTTGCCAAAACTGATACTAAGAAAAGGCATGATTCAATTTACTTTTGAATATAAATGTTGTTGCTGAAAATCCATTTTTATCCAACAGTAAAAATGTTTGTTTGTTCCTGTGTTCATTGGTCTTTGTGTCTCTCCACATTTAATATTCACGATTCAAATTTTTTAAAAATTAAATTTACTTTTAACTGATATGAACAACACAATTGCTCATAGTACTGGAGTACCAGCAGTATAAAGGAAAACCATTTTGATACATTTATACACTGCATGTTTATACAGGTTAAGCATATTTGTCTCCTCATTTATCACTTCTTGGTGGTGAAAACTTTCAAAATAATCTCTTCTAACTTTTTGAAACATAAAAGACATTGTTATCTATAGCCATCCTACTGTATACTTGCATACCAAAACTTCTTATTCATATCTAACTTTAACTTAATATCATTGTTCAACTTTTTACACCATTTCCTCCCTTGGACTCCCCCCAGCCTCTGAACCCTATTCTTTTCTCAACTTGTATGAAATCAATATATATATATATATATATATATTTTTGTATTCCTCCTATGAGTGAGACAAGGCAGTACTTGTCTGTTACTGATTGATTTCACTGAACCAGATTTCTAGTACCAAACATGTTATTGCAAATGGAAGTATTTTTTTTCTTTTTCATGACTGTAAATAGTATTCAATGTTATATAAATGGACCTCAAATTTTTTATCTATTCATCAGTTGATGGACACTTAAGTTGTTTTCATTTCTTGGCTTTTGTAAGTAGTACAGTATTAAACATGGGAGCACAGATGCCATTTTAACATACTGACCTCGTTTCTTATTTTGGATCGTCATAAGAGTAGCATTGCTAAAACATATTTATGATAGGTTTATTTTTTAATTTTTGAGGAGCCTCCATTCTTTTTATAAAATGACCACTAATTGACATTTTCACCATAAGTGAACAATGCTCCTTTTTCTCCAGGTCCTTAATAGCACTTGCTGTATTTTGTATTCACAAGATGGCCATTATTATTATCATCATTACTACTACTACTACTACTACTACTACTACTACTACTATTTATTTTATTTTTTAGGGTTTTTTGTTTGTTTTTTTAATATCAAGAATTGAACTCAGGGGCTCCTAACCACTGAGCCACATCCCTAATCTTTTATTTTAAAATTTTGAGACAGGGTCTTGCTAAGTTGCTTAGGGCCCCACTAAGTTGCTGAGGCTGGCTTTGAACTTGAGATCCTCCTGTCTCCTGAGCAGGGTTACAGGCATGGGCCACATCCCCCCTCTTATTATGGTTTTAATTTTTATTTCTCTGATAATTAGTGAAATTGAACATTTTTTCATATCATTGTTGACCATTTGCATGTCTTTTTTTAAAGAATATCATTCATATTTGAGGTTACAATAAGGTAAATAAATAAGAACTTTTAAAAACTGAGGAATTTATTAACACACTAAATTGTTTATTATTTTAGGTGAATTTTTGTAGACATTTTGGTAACTTTCAAAGTTAAAACTTATAAAATTATGCCTAATGTACATCAGTATTTCAAAAGTGTAACTGACCTACTGAAAGAATTAAAAAATCAGCAGACACAAACAATTGAGTGAGATTATTAGGAGATCAACTAGTACTAATACTGTTTTTTAAAACGCGAGTGTAAAGGGAGGTGTTTAATAGAACACTTCAATACAAAAAGGTACACAAACGTAAAGCAGTAGAAATATGATATGTGAAGAGTATTGTAATGTTTTGAACAACCAATAAAAAAAGAATAGCTAAATGAAAAGAGACTTTTTAGCTAAATAAAAAGAGATATTTTATCAAAAATTGAAATAAAAAAATAAACTAATGTCCTAGTTGTCTTAAATTTGAAAGGGGGAAAAATCTTGATAATTTTTAAGAACAATCTGATTTTCACTGGGTTTATAGCTGGACTTTCTCTGTATTTGTAGTTGAAAGAAAACGAGAAGTGAAGAATTTAAAGTGATGACCTGTTGCTAAGAACCTCAGGAAATGGCAGAACTTAAAGCAATTTCTGAGTGGAGAAGTAGAATTCTAAGGCAAGTTCAAACAAATTATCTCAAATAAGGTTCCAGTAGCTATGTGCTCACAGTAAAAATTAAAAACCAGATAAAAAGGAAAGTATAATGGACAAGAGCCAGAAAAAAATAAATAAAATCAGAAGACACTAAACTAATGAAGTAAGAAATAGAAAATAATTTACATTTGATATATTTAATTAAGTAAAAGTCTCAAAGATATAAAAATTAAGGAATATTATTTTAAATACCAATTTTAAAAATAAATTAAAATTCCCAGAAATTAATAATAAAATTTATGAGAAAAGAACAAAAATACAAGGCCTTAAATGCATTCAGAGACTTCAGAGAGAGATCAATTACAAATAATTTCTATACTGATCATATATCAATAAGCAAAAATTGCGGGGCTGGGGTTTTGGCTCAGTGGTAGAGTGCTTGCCTAGCTTGTGTGAGGCACTGGGTTCTAGTCTCAGCATCACATATCAGCAAATAAATAAATAAAGATCCATCAATAACTAATCAAAATATTTTTTAAAAAGCAAAATTGCATAGCAGTAGTCAGTACAGTGCTATCCTCAATATACCAGGAATCCCTTTCAGTCTAGAATTGGACATGAACAAAATAATATTTCAGAAGTAGCAGAAATGCAAGAAGATTTTCAAAACTTAAAAGGAAGAGAGGGAGAAGACTGCACAGTCCATATTAATGAAAATTCTAAAAGATACGCTTAAGCAAAATGAAAATAAAGACAAATGATATGTCTAAGATGGCAAATGGCAAGTGAGTCTACATGAAGCTTGATGAAAATACTGTATAGTACTGTGTAGTTTTTGAGTAAATATGAAAGTTCAAAATGCTACACAAGGACAAAGGATTCTACTATTCATTGGGAGGAGCAATAACTATTACTGATGCCATTTTTTTTCCAGCCAACCAAACTCTTTATAATCTCAGGTCAGTATTGACCAAAATAATAATAACACTTATTTGTTGTCTTTTCCCAGTACAAATTATCGTGAAACCACATGTCCTTTAAGTTTTCAGATGATTAGAAAGATGAAAAAATTCTAGATACTCATTTAAATTATTCATATACTTTGCCTTTTAAATATTAGGAACTATAAACTAAATGCATGCTTCAAAATCAACAAATAATCTAGTCAATATTTCACAGATTTTGTAAGCATATAAAAGCATGTTAAAATTTCCTTCCCTCCATTTTCCTGAGTTGATTTGAAAAACTAAACAGTTACTTATATCTGTGTCCATGTGCAAGTGCCTTTGATATCTTGTGCTGAGTTGTCTCATATATTGAGATGAGTTGAACTCAAATGTGTTATAAACATACAATTGATATTGTTCAGCATTTAACACTCTGCTAATATTTCAGAATTTCAGATATTTCAGGAAAGCAATGATCAACGTAATATTTTATCTCAAACTTTAATTGCTATGTGAAAACAATATACCTATAAATCCTGAACCTAATGAAAGTCTTCTATTTCCAATTTAGACTCCTAGAAATATATAATGTGGTCGCTTCTTCATGACTTTAACTTTATGTTTTTCATTAGTCACAACATGAGCAGCTGTGTTTCTCCTTTACCAAAAGATCCTAGAAATAAATGCAGGTGTTCCTGGAGCCAAATGCAAATGATATCAACTTCCTCATTTTTTAATCCACTGAGTGTTTAATTACGGAATGCTGTCTTTAGATTTTATTTATGTTAATAGTAATTCCTTACAAAATAGATTCAGAGCAAGAGTTAAAACTTCAGAACAGTTCATGAATTATTCTTATCATCAATCTTGTCACTGTTGACGAATGCTCCATATGTTCACAACTTCTCATGCTTTACTTGATTTTTAATGTGCTTTGAATATCAATACTTGGATACAATAATGTATAAAGTTTAAAAGGAGGATAGTAGGCTACTGTGAAATTTAAAATGCTATTTTACCTTTCTGATTATTTATTAAAACATCCTTATTTACCTTTTATATATTTGTGTATGTATTTTATGTAATCCACTAAAATGTAATTCATTTAAGCCCCGCCCTCTTGTTATTGTTTTTGTTCTTTACCCAGTTGTGTGATTTTAACAACAGTTAAAGAGCAGCATTTCATGAGATATCGTGAGGTTGTGCACCATCAAATTATAAATGAGAGTTAAAATACGTTTTTTGTTTTGTTTTGTTTTGTTTTGTTTTGCCTCTGACTTTCAATAGATGTGATTTGAAGGGGATGGATACTTGGGCTCCTTGATAGAAAATTACTTAAGTAATATAGTTTCTGTGTACCTGTACAATTAGGATGATAAGGGAATCTGTTATTATTTGAAAGTATATCTGAAATTTAGGTGTTACCAGTGTGACAATATGGAAAGTACCTATAAAGAGGATTAAGCCATGAGGGCATCTCCTTTGTAAATGGGATTAGGTGCCTTATAAAAAAATATGAAGGGGGGACTTTGTTCTTTCCTATTCTACTGCCTTCAACCATGCAAGGACACCAGAAGCTTTCAACAATTCTGATGCCTTGATCCTGGAGTTTCTAGCTTCCATAAATGTGAGAGAATAAATTTCCGTTCTTTATAACTAATGCCATATCAGGAATTCTGTAATAGCAACACAAATGGCCTAAATAGTGCCTACCTTAACATTTGTTGTGAGAATTGCGGAGTTTGTAAACAGTAAAATATGCCAGACTTAAGTATTAGCTACTACATCTTAATTATATTAACAATATTCTTAGTTTAGTCTTTATATTAAAAAATATAAATCTAAGCTAAATAACTTCTTCAAATATTCCCTGAACACAGAAGAATAACTGACCCAGGATGACTCTCACTCAGTACCACCTAGCAGGGTGCTTGCTGTGTGCCAGATCAGCTCTTAAAACCAGTGTTCTCTCCCAAGTGAAGAGTAAGAAGGTCCTAAACTCTGGTAATTTGGGCTCACCTATCTTGCAGTGTGATTAACATAAATGACCCCATGTTCTTTTTCTATTCAAATTACCTTTTTCCTTTCCCTTTGCTCCACAATCACCTCCAATTCTCCCTGTTGATCTATAGCTTTGTACAAATTAAGAAGTGAATTAGTTTTCTCTAGGCTAGTGTGGATTAACATGTTTCCTGGATAAATTCAGACTTGTACAAAGCCTTTATTTATCTCTAAGCTACTATTTGTTTAGAACGAATTTACCAGGTGGAATGCCAGGTCTTTATAACTTTTTTTCCCATATTCTAAAAAAAAAAACAAAAGTTTTACAAAAAGGGTGTGCACAAGCAAACTTCAAAAGCAAATGTCTTGCCTAGTTTTAGGAAGGTAAAATATGGCAAATATTAATTTAAACTCTGAGTTTAGGCATTCAAAAGCCTATGATACTTTAAAAAAATAAGTAGGATGTGGATATTATAAAAGGAGTAGAAATGTACAATACCCTGCAATTTAACCACTGAAGAAAATCTCATTGATGGTCAATATGAAGTTTCCAATAGGAAAAATTAAAATACTAGCACATGAGTACATGGATCCCAAAATTATCTGTGGATAAAATTAAGAGGGTTTTTGCACTTAAATGGAAGAATTACAATTTTATTTTCATTAACTTCTACTAGAAATGTATTATTTCTTGCTATTATGAACATAAGCAACAAATTAGTATTACCATTGTGAGCAGTAATACTCTAAAATAATTTAATATAATGTTGCAGATTTTGAATATATTACATATCAAAATTCCTACTCATCACTCTTTCAATGTGATAGATGCTATTAAATGTTTACTACATCTTATTTTACCATGCTTAAAAACACTTATACAACTCTATTTTTTTGGTTTAATTCTGATAACTTAATTTTAATATAATTTGTGTTTTGCAATTTTGTATTGCACTTCATGTATTTAAGAATTATTCTTCAAAAAGTGTTCTGTAGTCCTCACCAGATTGGAAAAAGGCTCATGTACAAATAAATCTAATAATTTCTGTGTTAGAACATATAGTACCTGAAAACATGCAACACACCATTGAATGATTTTTTTAAGCAATCATAAACATGTGATTTACATTAATTTTATAGAGGATTAAAGGTAACAAAATTGTAATCACACTATTTACAATCCAGAGCTTTCAAAAATCTTGCAGTGTGATTAACATAAATGAGCTTAAATCAATAATACAGAGTTCATGTTATACAATGGGCTGGCAGATACTAAGTTATTAACCAAAAGGTGTACAGTAGATATTTTTGATATGTATACACTTTTAGATATTTAAACACTTTCTATCAAGGTTTTCCAGTCAAAGGAGGAATAGACGTTGGATAATTTCTATTATAGTCATCCTGGTTTTAAAGCCCCAGATGGGTATAACAGTATCTAAAATGAATAATTATTGTCTTAAGTATACATAAATGAAAAGTGCATGAAGGTAATGGAATGGAAATAGAAAAGAGAGGTCAGTGCTCTTTTACTCAAAGAAAACTTGGATAGTGATAAGAAATTTAGTTTCTGTCCTATTCAATCTTGAAAAACTATCTACAAAACTGCTTATCATAAACCAGGAGCATTTTAGAATTAGATAATAGAGAAGTTCACTGAACTGTAATGTGCATTAAGAAATAGAGAATTTCATTGCTACCTTTGGGGAAAATGTCCTTTGGTTCCACTGAGATACACTGTCATTGACCTGCATTAAGCATGAAATGTAATATTGATTTTTAAATGCATTTAAACAGTATTCTACACATAATACTTAGATGAGAAATCTTCTTTTATACTTATGATAAGACCTTGGTATTTCTACATGATGACTCCTACTGATTTTGGATAAATTCTTCAAGTGAAAAATTTGAAAATTTTGCTAACTTTATGAACTTGATAAAAGCTTTATATTTTTAATCATTAGTGATGCACTCTCTTTAACTATTGCTAAATGTCCCTAATATGACTTTAATGAAGGCACCCAAAAAATAAAAACATAAGTAAATCTCATTGTAGGAGTCATGCTAAGTATGAAATGGCAGATCAACTCTGATAGAACAACTAAAAAATATTATAGGAAATAAAAGGTCTTCTTTTACAATGTCTTTAGTTTTGCATTTGATTGTCCCAACTTTTTTTTTACATTAACCAAGTAACAGGGTGAAAATCTAGTAAAGTGTTTCAAAAAGACATATAATTTTACCAATTAGTTTCTCAGATCTAATATGGAAAATGAATAGTAAGTTAATCATTAAATTGTTTCACAAGTTATCACACTCAGAAGTATAATGCATTTGAACACAAAGCATCTGGTTTTGAGGATGGGAAGTTATGTATAGTAAAGTACCTGTTCTACCATCTAGCACCAAGTAGATAAATTACAATGGCCATTAGTTATTTTACTGTATTATTTGCATTTTTGTAATGTAGTGATGTGAACAAAAAAATGAGAGACCCCCCCCCCAAAAAAAAGAGCAACAGAGATTCTCCTGGAAGAACAGGATAACTTATTATTGAACTTGTAATTTTACTCGTTGATTTTTATACAACCAGAAGAATTATTTGGCCAAAAGGAAATGGTTGTAGATATGAACGGGTAGATAAATTCTACAGTGCACTATAAAATACACTGATGGAAGGTGGAAAAAGAAGAGGTATTAGTTCTGCTTCAATGAATTCCAAAACAAGGTACACCACGAGCATAACTACATTAGAGAAATAAACAAAAGTTGTAGGAGAAAAGAGCACACAGCAATCATTTCTGATTGTTAACAGTGAGGGAGTGATAATTCTAAAACAATATTCCCATTTGAAACTTTATTATAGAGAATGAAGGACTGGTTGGAGAATGCATAAAACTTAGCTAAATGATTATTTGAATGAATAGACATTCAAAATAAGTGTTTTAAGACTTCAGGGTCATTTAATCTAGGATGTATAGAAGAAAGAAAAGAAGGTCAGGAGAAAAGGAAAAAGATTGTCATTATTATGTGAGGAAGGGTCAATTGGAAAGATACTATAAAAGCTTAAAAGCATTCATAATCACCTGTGTAAAGAAAATCAAGGAAGGAGTCATTGCAGTTCAGTGATTACCTGTCCATCAGAGGAAAAGGTTGCTGACCAATATCTGTAAAATATATAATAGAAAAAAACTATTAAGAAAAAAATTCTTGAAAATGTAATTTAAATCCTTGTTACTAGATTCAACAGATACAAAATTGCACTTGAAAATACACTGAGAGCAAATAAGTATACAGAAAAAACAAAAAATAATCAGTGTGCACAATACATATTGAAAGTGTACTTACTAGAGATAATTTTTAACTAAATTAAGATTTATTATTAAATTAATTACATAGCAAATCATATAAAATTTGATATTGTAAAATTTTAGGTAAGTAAATATCATCTGCTTATATTTGTATTAAGTATGTATTTACAGTATTTAAAATAACAAATGCATACCAATTCTTAAACACTTATTATGACAATTAAATATTTCTCTTTTTAATTTAAATAATTAAAACTGGGCTTATAATGCTTATAATGCTACCTTTAGTACATTATTCCCTAAAAATTTGAAATTATTTTTATGCTTTCTTTTCCAACATTTTTGTTGTTGTAAAATACATAAAATATAGAATTTCCCATCTTAACCATGTGTAAGTGCACGATTCAGTGATGTTTAAGGAATTTATGTTATTGCACAATCATCACCTCCATCTGTCTCTGGAACTCTTTTCTCCACAAAAACGTCAAAATCTGCCAGGTGCGGTGGTGCATGCCTGTAATCCCAGTGGCCTGAGAGGATGAGGCAGGAGGATCATGAGTTCAAACCAGCTTCAGCAAAATAAGCCACTAAACAATTCACTGAGATCTGTCTCTACATAAAATACAAAATAGGGCTGGGGATGCTGCTGAGTTCAGTCCCAGGACTTCACCCCCCCAAAAAAAAACCCTTCAAAATCTGTACCAAAAACACTCTCATTTCTACCCTGCCATTGGCAAGTACCATTCTAATGCCCTGTTTCTGATTTTGACTACTTAAGTTACAGCATATATGTAGAATCGCACAATATTTGTTTTTCTATGATTGTCTTATTTCACTGAGCATAATGTCCTCAGAGTTCAACCATGCATCAAAATGTCCTTTCTAAAGTTGAATACTTGCCCTTTTTATGTTTGCATCACATTTTGTTTACCTATCTATGGATACTTGGGTACTTCTATATTTAAGAATAGTGTGTGAATAATGCTGCTATGAACTTGAGTACACAAATATCATTTTGAGACCCTGCTTTTCATTCTCTTGGGCATATACTCAGAAGTGGAACTGCTGAACTACATGGCAATGCTATTTTTAATCCATTCAGGAGACACCATCCTGTCTTCAACAGTGGCTGTGTTATTTTAGGTTCCCACGAATAGTACACAAGCATTCCACTTTTTTCATATTCCCACCAATATTTGTAATTCCCTGATTGTTTTGATAGTGGCCATCCTAAAAGGATATGAGATAGCATCTGGTTTGGGTTCTAATTAACACTTTCTTAATGATTAGTGTCCTTGAGCATATATTTATGTGCTTATTGGCCATTTATGTATCTATTTAAAGTAAATACCTATTCAAGTCATTTGCTCATTTTTGAAAGGCATTTTATGCTTTTTCATTGTTGAGTTTTTGGTATACACTGAAGGATGACCAAATCACATATACAATATTCCCTTACTGTATATGTGATTTGCAAATATTTCTCCCATTTAGTAGGTTACTATTTCATTCTATAGATAAATGTTTTTCTGATGCATGTAAATTTTAATTAATAAAGTCAAACTTGTCTATTTTTCTGGTTACTACATACTCTTTGGTATCATATCCAAAAAAAATCAGTGCCAAATCCAAGGTCAATTAGTTTTTTCCTTGTTTTATTTAAAAAATTATAGTTAGCCATTTATTGGAAAGACTGACCTTTCCTCATTGAATATCTTGTACTGTTCTGAAAACCCATTTGGATATATGTGTGAAAGAGTTTATTTCTGGATGCTCCATTTTATTCCATAGGTCTATATTTCTGCCTTTATGACAGTACCACACTGGTTTAATTACTGTAATTTTATAGTGAGTTTGAAATCAAACAGTATGAGTTCTTTAATTTTGCTCTTGCTTAAGATTACTTTGGCTGAATGCCTCTTGAGATTACATATGAATTTTATGTGGATATTTTTATGCCATAAGAAAAGATCATAGGGCTATTGATAGGGATTGCATTGAATCTGTAGGTTACTTTGGATCATTAAAATTTTAATACTGTTGTATTTCAATCCATTGACATGAGATGTCTTTCTATTTATTTATGACATTTTAAACTTCTTTCAGAAGCATTTTATGTTTTTCAGAGTATGAATGTTTTTTTTTCTCCTTGATCAAGTTAATTTCTTAGTATTTTATTAAATTTGATGCTGGTGAAAATGGAGTTATTCTCTTAATTTTCTTCTCAGGTTATTCACCCTTAGTGTATAGAAACAAAACAAATTTTTTTCATTGACATTTTATCTTATTACTTCTCTGAAAATGTTGTGAATTTTAACAGTTTCCTTTTTCATGTGGAATATTTAGTGTATGTATTCGACTTACAAATTTGGTCAAATCCAAAAATATCATATCACCTATGATCAGAAAAAAATGGAAATTTTTCTTTCTTATTTGGATGCCTTTTATTTCCTTCTTTCTCTTTTATAATTTGAAAATTAGAAAGTAGTTTACTTACCATAGTGTCAAAAACTAGATATAGGCATTGAACATATTTGAAGAAAACCATAGCAAATAAGAACAAACAAGATCTAAACTCCTGGATAATCATATACTACTATTGTATAGGAATAATTGGTTTCATTAAATGCAAGTTCTTGTTATATGCAAATGTATTCTGTTATACTTCTAACCCAAAGGGATTTCATTTTAGTTGAGTGTTGACAAGTTATAGGAGCATATATTTAAGGGGTACAGAGCAATGTTCTGCTATCTGTATAGACTGTAGAATGACCAAATCAAGCTAATTGACATATTCATCCAAGTGAAATTTTGTCCCCTTAAAGCAACATGATACCCTTCTTCCTGACCCTACTGTCAGCATCAGTAAACCACCATTCTGCTGTCTACTTCTATCAGTTGGATTTTTTCATACTCCTCTTATGAGAATATGGGTCTTACTGTAACAGCAAAATGTCTAACAGATTCCTCCATTATCCCTAATGATAGAACTTCTATTTTTTCTGAAGATGAATAGTATTCCACTATGTATACATGCTACATTTTCTTTATCCATAGGGACTTATGTGAATGGGCACTTATGTGAATGCTATAATTTGGGTATTGTTAATTATGCTGAAATGAGAATCAGAGTACAGATATCATTCCAATAAAGTGATTTCAAATCCTTTGGATATATTCTCAGAGACAGGATTGTAGATTATTTGGGGATTCTATTTGGAATTTGGAGGGTCCTTCTGTATAGTTTTCATAATAACCATATTTATTACCTTCCCACTAGCGATGTGAAAGCGTTCCCTTTTCTCTACATTTTTGTGAACACTTACTATCTTTTGTTTTCTGAAAGATGTGAAATGATATCACATTGTGGTTTTAATCTGTGAGTCCTCAGTGATTAGTGATGTTGATATTTTTTTTCCTCATATCTGTTGGCTGTTTGTATGTCTTCTTTTGAGAAATATCTTCTTAGGGTCCTTGTCTATTTTTAGTGGTGCTCTTTTCTTCCTATTGATGCATCCCTTACAAATATTTTTCCCAGTCCACAAATCCCCTCTTCAATATGCTAATTGGATTCTTTGCTGTGCAGAAGATTTCAGTTTTAAGTAATTCTTGATATCTACATTTTTTTAACCTCAAATTTCAGGGTCAAATCCAAAAATATCATTACCCAGACCATTGTCATGTGGGTTCCCTCTATGTTTACTTCTAGGATTTTTACAATTTCTAGACTTATGTTTAAGTCTGTGTACATGGCATGACATAAAAATCCAGTTTTGTTCTTCTAAATGTGAATACCCATTTTTTCCAATACCACTTGTAAAAGAGACTCCACTTTTCTCATTTTGTATTTTTGGCAACTTTGTCAAAAATCAATTAACTATACATGGATGGTATCATTTGGGGGCCCTTTATTCCGTTTTGTTGATTGATGTGTTTCTCTTTATGTCAGTTTCATGCTGTTTTAATTACTTTAGCTTTGCAATATCATATGAAATAAAATAGTGTGTGTGTGTTTTTAACTTTGTTTAAGATTGTCTTAACTGTTTGGGGTATATTTTGTGTTTCCACATGAATTTTGTGATTTGACTTTTTTTTCTCTTTTTGTGAATAATGACATTGAAATTTTGATATGGATTTCATTGAATCCATGAATCAATTTAAGTAGTTTGGGTATTTTGACAATGTTAGTTCTTCCAATCCATCAACGTTGAATTTTTTTTCATTTATTTGTGCCTTTTGTTTTCTTGTGACATCTATTTCATAGTTTAAACTATATATTTCATAGTTTAAACATTCTTGGCAGAATTTTCCTGTAATCATTCTGTTAGTACACATTATCAATTTTCATATCATCATACAAAAGAGAGATTAACCATTAATTATATATTATTTGCGCAATTTATCTTTCCATCATTCTTAATTGTAGTATACTACTAAGTGTAATGTTTATTCAACTGGTGAAACACTTTCTCAAGAAAGGAGCCCCTCAGTTGATTTTACATTCTATCAGAAGCTCTTCTACGTGAATACTATTGTTTTTCTGTCATTGTAGCTATTCTATCAGGTTCTATTTCAAAATGAAACTTAAAATCCAAGTTACATAGGTTGATGCAATTTCACTCTTCAGTTCCACAGTAATATTTGCCACCAATTAAGTTGAAAGGAGAAATTGCAGTTGAGAGAAAAATCACTCAATTTTTGATGCAGTTAAACAACTAAAAACCAGTGTCTATGTGGAGATGTGTCCAGTAAAAAGCACGTATACACAAAAATTCCCAAGAGATGGGTAATTATAGCTGTGGACTTCAGAGCAGAATTGAAAGAGTGAAAATACAAAAACACACAATGATAAGTGTACAGCTTAATATAAAATTAAATGCTATGGAATAAATTTTGTGTAACTTACTTACTAGGATAAAAGCTAACTTCTCTTTAGGGGAGCACTAAACTAAGAAACACAGGGAGGAGCAATAGTCAGGGAAGAAACATGAAACGTGGATCTAGGAATTAAGAGATATGCAGGGTTGCAAGTATCAAATATTACCAAAAGAATTCAGAAAACTGATTGCAGACCATGTGGTCTTAAAATAAGGAGGTCCCTGAAGTGCTGAAGTTCTCTAAGACCACTCTTAAGTTCAATAATTTGCTTAGAAGGTATATGTGTATCAGAAAGTTTTGTACTTGTGTTTAGAGCTTATTAATTTTAAAGGATAGAGACCAACACCAATAAAGAGGGAAGGCTCCTGGAGCACAGTCTAAAGGAAATCCAGGGCACACATACAATGTGCACTCCCATCAGAGTCACATAGGAGAGCACATCACTCTTGATGCACTGATGTGTGAGGAAACGTGCCAGGCACTGCTAGTTGGAAAGATCACCTGGGCCTTTGTTTTCTAGTTATATTTATTATTGTTGTTGTTGTTATTATTATTATTATTATTACTTTATTTATTTACTTATTTAGGTACCAGGATTGGACCCAGAGGCACTTAACCACTGAGCCAAATCCCCAGCAATTTTCATTTTTTTTAATTTTGAGACTGAGTTTCACTAAGTTGCTTAGAGCCTCACTATGTTGCTAAGGCTGGCTTTGAACTTGTGATCCTCCTACCTCAGTCTTTTGAGCTGCAGGGATTACAGGTGTATGCCTCCATGCCCATCTGGTTTTGTTTTTAATTGTGGGTAAGTCATATAAGAATGCAGCTCCCTCATGACTGACCTGTTACCAAGACTCCAGTTCTGCCTCCCATCTTTAAGCAAAACCAGGTATTACCATAAATCACTTTGTTAGGACCAATTACCTTGGTCCACATCTCAGAGGTCATCTCTAAATCTTGAAACTAGACCTTTCTTTAGAATATGCAGGTGTTGAACCACCCAGGTCTGCTGAGTTGTCTCTTTCCTGCCCATCTGATGCCTATTATAAAATGTATACATAGAGAGAAACAGTTTGCATGGGAACACCAGGATGGACTTTAGATAACTTAAAATAAGAGAATCTGTACTGGGGAAAAAAGTTAAAAATAAATTTAAGAATAATAATAATACTTTTAAAAGTGGGAATCTTTATCTCTTTCCTTTCTATTTCTCCTCCTCCTCCTCCTCCTCCTCCTCCTCCTCCTTCTTCTTCTTCTTCTTTTTTACTTTTCCATCCTTTCTTTGTAAATTCTTTGTTTCAAATAAAAGGTGAATCTAAGAAAAACATACTGTACATGGGAGATTATTCACATACAAGGAAATTAATCAATTTGTTGTGGACAAAAAAATCCAATTTTTCAACTATAAACTGGAAAAAGTGGACACACACACACACACACACACACACACACAACTACGTATTTCCATGGACCTGTCCCCTGAGAGGTCCTGGGAGAAATGTCACATCACAATAAGCAAATTTATCACCAAAACCCTGATTTGTAAATTCCATTTGCTCCTAAAATGAACCATAGTCTTTAGAGGAAATGCTAGATTTCAGTACAGAGCATGAAAAATATGTACCTCAAGCATCATTTTGTGCTAGAAAGTAAGGAAATTGTCATGTCTATAGGTTTTGGGTCCAGTATTAGGAGATACCACACTGGCCAAATCTTGCATGAATGAAGCATCAAATACTATTGTTAATGTAATATCATCCTGGGATAGCAAAATCATCCTTAAGTTCATACCTAAATAAATAAAATGAATGAACAGAAAATTTCACAAATAAAAGAAAATTTTAAAACATTCAAAATATTTCTAGAAAACATTGATTAATTTCAAAGGATAAATGAGTAAATTTACAATGGAGAGGTCTCGCAGGCACAAAGCTAACAAAGTGATCAACTTTAATGTCATAAGAATCGGGAGGAAGGAAGGAAGGAAGGAAGGAAGGAAAGGGAGGGAAGAAAAGGAGAAAGGGAAAATAAAAGAAGAAGGAAGACATGTGCCTCTTGATGACTTAGAATGAGAAAAACCTGGCATTGCTGAAGACATTTCGACCAAAGATGCATAAATGGAACTTTATCCTAAGAAAATAATAGCCAAACTCATATCGATGAGAATTCACCAAAATATCTGTCCCATAATTTTTAGAAGTGTCAAGGAGACGAAAGTCAATAAAAAACAATGGACTTGCTCCAGATTAAGGGAGATTAAGGAGATATAAAAATTAAATATAACAGGGAATGGACTGGATTATTTTGCAATAAATAATACTATTGGGATAATCTGTGAACTACAAATGAAGTAAGAACACTCGGTATTAAAAATGGATTGATGATAGTTTCCTGATTTTGTGTTTGCATTATGGTTATGTAAGAGTCTTCTTTTAGTAGGAGATATAACTAATATATTAATAATGATACTATATACAATATAATCTCCACGACTTCCTAATGATTCATAAAAAGAAAGTCCATTGTACTTGTAAATTTCCTGTAGGTTAAAATTTGTCTCAAAAATCATACACACACACATACCTAAAATGATTGAAAACTAAACTTTCTCATGAGGCAATGAAAAGTGAAATGCCACTCACTTGAATGAAAAGGAAGTCCATAGGTAGGTGTTAGTAAGGTATTGAATATGTAAGCCTGACCACATCATCCAAGAAAGCAGAAAAGAGAGAGATACAAAAAATATTGGCTATATAATTGAATAGTAAGGTGCCCATGGGTATGATAATGGTATCTGTAACTCTGTTTTGTAGTGAGAGAGAATAATGAAAATAGCCAATGAGGGTGAAGAAGTATCTTGCCATATAGACATGGTGATCTGTTCTCTCCAGGAGCAGGAGTGATGGGAGTGTGGAAAATACCTGGATTTCTAAATTCGTGTTTAATTAAATGAGTTCACAGTACACAGGAGATGGAGGAAAATATGCACAATAGAGTCAACTTGAGATGAATATGAATGAGAGAAAACCAGCACTAAAAGTCCCAGTTCTCAATTACTTATTCAGAAAGAAATAAAATATCATCTTGGATGATATTTTTCTGGATACTCTCAGCTACTTTGAGAGAAGACTGGAGACTATGCTGTCTCGTGTACTCACAGGACTTCCAATTATAATTGCCCTTTTTTTAAATATTAGGATAACTCCATGAGTCAGGTGCCCAGAACGTTTAGTGAAAGCTAGTGAGGTGCACAGTTATGATGTGATTTTGTAGTATTTCAAGCTTAGTAAGTGAGAGAACTAAAATGCCAACTGGGGTCATTGACTCCAAAGTCCTGTAATCAATACTCCTCATGCTTGGCATGTGTAATATTAATATACTGATTTAAGAATTGAAGGAATTGAAATTGGTAAGGAAAGGTGTTTGAATTCAGATCTGTACTGAATTATCAACATAATGAAAGACATTTCAAGAAAGAGATCAAGTGGTAAAATAAGGTCAGTCAAAGGTCTATAGTCTTAATAAAGGATAAGAGCAGTTGTGGTGAAAAGAAAGAATAAGTGGACTCGTGGTGATTAAACATTTGGGTATATTTGTGGATTTTGCCCTGTGAGTAATGGTCAGAACTTCTTATTGCAAAATTTCTGTTAAACAAAAGAGATCACCATACACTTTATATTTCAATTGCTTTCAAGTTATTCACTTTAGTAATAGAGGAAGGACTTCTCTGCCAATCTAGCTTGAATGAAGCAACAGCCACATTTGTCAGAGATACTTTACAGGCACAGTAGCTGTAACTTGCCTTTCATCTCTGTGACTTGAGTGTTTTAAACTCTTCAGTGGTTTTACTGCCTGGGATTGATGGGCTGCAACAGGGTTAGTTTATCACTGGAAGCCACACTTGGTTACGAGGACTAACTCAAAGAAAATGTAAAATGACTTCAGGCCTTTGATATTTCTATGCAGATATGTCATATGTACAGAAAAATGGGAAAATGCTCAACATCACACTGAACTGTAGGTTTAATTTGCCTGCATTTGATAATTCATGAATGTCTATAGTTCAACTTGAATGATCATGGAAATAATGAGAAATAACCTTTTGGCTTGAAGAAGAATAAAAAGGATTTAAACAGGTTTTGGAACCATAATTTCTATATACAACAATATTTTATTATTTAAAATATCATTTTAATTTAGTTTTACAAATATTTTCCATCATGACACAGGGATTCCTATACATTAAAGATAAAATACAAATTTGCTGCCATCATGTTAGACCATAGTATAGCATGGAATTCCATGCAAATCCTCTGTAAGTGTAAGTCTTCAGTCAAAGCTCAGTTCAGAGTTGTGCTTCTTTGTGGGTATCAGAGATGTGATCAGTCACAAAGTGCTGCTGATGTGCAAGTTGAACCACAAATCCAAGATTATCTTTAGAACCTGGGAACACAGGAAAGAATCTACAGGATTTGGTTTGAAGTAAGCTCAACTCATCCTCTTACAAATAAAAAATTGAACGTTTTTCTTACACACAATCATTATTGGATGCATAGAAGATGTACCAAAGAGTTTAAAGGATTTTGAACAAATAATTCTTAAAGAAGAATATGACAAATTTAAATATTAAAAGCAGCACTAGAGATCAATAATTATTGACACAATTATTTATTAAGTATTTTAACTTTATTTATTATATACATCTAATACTTAATAGTGACCAAATTCTTATTTTGGATAAAATGTTAAGGAGAGAAGGTTATCAGTTGTGATCTAGTCAATTACTGAATGAACAAAGTGAAATCAAAACATGTGCCATCTAGTGGCCAAGCAACATATTGCCCTTAAATTACGAGATTTGGACAGGGGGAAGAGAAAAATAAGTATTATCATTCCTTCTTCCTTTTCAAAATGAGGTAAAGAAATTCATGCACTGTCAAAGAAAAGTTGCACCAGGAGTTAAATAGCCACAGAATATTTTATTCAAAATTATTTCAAATAAAGATCAAGACTACTGAAGAAGGAAAGATTGAACTCAAATCTATTGAAAACAAAAAACAAGTAAGATTTTAACCTCTGGGGTGAGACAAAGGGAAAGAGATGGAGGACCTTAGTGGGAGGTTGGTCAGTGTGATGAGTTGTCTTTGTTTGATAATTGGCATTTATAGAAGTGAGGGTACTACTTTCTCATAGAGACAGGAAGTCAGGTTCCCAGCTCTTCCTTGACCTAAATGGCCACAGGTCCATGATAAGAATCACATTCTTGAGTTTTTTTCTGTTCAGAGACTGGGAGAAGATTTACATCTAAAAGTGATACAGAGAGAATTTAACAGTTGTGTATTTTCTAAAATAAGTACTCTAAGTAAAATAAGATGAGACAACTATATTCCTAATAAGACCAGTCTAAGGAAAAATACTACAAAATATCTAAAAGGAAAATTTTGGGGAAACCAAGTTATGCATTTAGAAATTAAGATGTGCTTTCAGTAATAAATGAAATACAGCTAAGTTTTGTTGTTGTTGGTGGTGGTGGTGTTTTAATTATTTTTTTCAAGTAAGCCTTGTTTTCTCAATGGCCAACTATCCATGATTTGTGGCAATCATGCAATGTAATATCTTGCCCTTATTCTATCCTCTCAACAGCCTGTTTGGTTGAAAGAGTCAATAGACCAAATCATGGTTTGAAAATGCTGAATCTTAGAATTCAATTTACTTGTTAGATTGTAAATTTACTAATTCCAGGTTTTGTGTATTTGAAGCTTTTGATGTCATTGTGAGGTATGAAATTGAAAAATATACTTAATCATTGAATTATCATGAAGATAAATAATGAAAATAACTTTATTTATTTTTTTTAGAGAATTTTTTAATATTTATTTATTTATTTATATTTTTTTTTTTTAGTTTTCGGCAGACACAACATCTTTGTTTGTATGTGGTGCTGAGGATCGAACCCGGGCCGCACGCATGCCAGCCGAGCGTGCTACCGCTTGAGCCACATCTCCAGCCCCATGAAAATAACTTTAAATGCAGCTACTTTTCTGGTGACAAATTAGTAATCAAAGCAAAAATTAAAGTAATTTAAAGGGATTAACTTATTTCTTTCATTTGATTATTATCCTCAGTCTTTGAGGGAGATTAATTCTTTAAATTCAAACTAGTGTAAAAAAACCCATCATACAGCTGTTTATTCAAGATGTGGTGTAGTTATCTCAACATTGTTGAATTTTCAAAGCACTTTATTTACACTATAAATATGATATTGTATATAAAATGAACTAACAAAAAGATGAATGTATTTTCTTTCATTTCTCTAAGAAGGAAAAGATTTAATTTCTTGTGGAATTGAGGAAGACATTTCTATGTATAGAATGTCATTCTTGACTTTATCAATTATCAAAATTCTGTATTACATTTATTTTTTACAGATATTTCCAGTTGCTGAGGCTGAACTTGAATTTGCAACCATCCTGCCTTAGTCTCCCAAGTCTCTGAGACACTGCTGTGCATCACTATACCAGAGAGCAATTAAAAATATTTTTGTGACTCGTTTTGACTACACTTGTTCCCCCTAAACAGACAACAATATAGCTTTTGTGTCTTCCAGATTTAACTGGTTTGGATATTCACAACTAAACTAAGTGTATCCCTGCTTAAAGCATAAAAATTGTTCAAGGTTTATAGTCATTACAAAAATATAACTTTAGGATCCCTCTCCCATAGTTCTTCAAATTATATATTTTTATAATATGTGAAAAAATGGTGTTTTCTAGAAATGATAAAGAAAACTTATTTCCACTTGGATACTTTTCAATTGAAGATTGCTATTTAGAAAATTTAGGACTTTGCATCAAGGTTTAGTGAAAATAGTGAGTTAATAAGGGGACTAGGGTAACTATCTGAGTTATAAGAATAGCTGTAAAAATATGTGTGCATGTAATGCCTCCTTATCTCTCTAATTCCATATTGTCAGTTTGAAATAAAGCACTCTGATTGTGAAGAACTCTATGATTATACAGACTATTCATTTTTAAATTCCTCCTAGGGGGTTGAGTGTAATGACTTGCACCAGGTAAATACTGAGTAAATATTTGTTGATTCTCTTCTTCATAACATTTATTCTCATTTTATCTCTTGTTTAACCCAATATTAATAAATGCAATTTGCACAAAAAAATAGACCTAGTTCTCATTTGCACAACCACAGTAAAATTCCCATTATTTTATCAGTGTAATTTAGTTTTTTTCCCCAAATCCCAGCAGTGCTAACTTTAAGCTCTTTTTATCTTCTTTTTTATCATTATCCAGTTCTGAGTAACCTTCCTAAAATCTACTGGGACCACATTTGAGAAACTATTGTTCTAAAAAGTAGGTCAATGTTCTTTTGTCCATTGATTTTCTTATGGTTTTAAGTAGAAAGTTTAATTAATATAATCAAATTGTAAGAACACATATAAAAGTGTGTTTGTCATAGAAATAATAATAGAATTGCATGTGGCATTTTTCTACAGAAAATAATTCTATATAAAATAATTCTTTCTTGTACTATCTCAAAGGTTTAGTTACTTGCAAAGCAAAATTAACCTAATTATAGTTATCTCACAGTTCATTGCCTCTTATTCCAGCATTAGAGTAAAACTGGTTCAGAAAGTTTCCGATGCCAAAGCATTATTCATTAGCAATTCGTTTTTTTTTCCTGGTAAATGTACATAAGCAAGAAGAGAAAAAAATCAAGTCATTGTACTTAGTTATAACAATAATCTTGTCAATAATGCAGGTTACTGGTGACCATAAATGATAAGATATGCCAACACCAAAATATGATTATTTATCAAATAATAATAAATATAATGCATATTGTATTCATAATGCTATAGCATGAATGTTTAGTCTCTTCAAATCCCTATGCAGCAATCTTAACTCCAAAGGCATAGTCTTTAGAAGGTGATTGGTCTTCAGAGAAAATCCTCATGATGGGATCTGTCACCTTCCACAGGAGAACTCAAAGTGAGCTAGTCCCTTCCACCACATGAAGATACAACTAGAAGGTGCCACTCACAAACCAGAGAAGGGTGCTTCATCAGAGGCTGAAATTGGTAGCACTTTGGTCATGTGTACTGTAATAAATTTCTGTTGTTTATAAGCCACCAAATAGTTTATGGTGTTTTGATATAAAAGACAACACAATTTTAAAGTTCAGTATTTGTTGATGCAAGTCTCACTCCCTTATATAAAATACAAAGTAACTCAGAAATCTTCCAGCACTACCTGTGTTGGTTTTGTTGTTGATATTTTCAATTTAATCCACATGGGCAAATTTTTTCATTCAATGTAGGAATTAGTGGAGACTTGGCCAGTAATCTAAAAATTGTGTTTGTTAGCAAAGAAAAGAAGCAATTGGCAGACATTTATAATTCAGTTATTGCTTGACTGAAATGCTCTAACTGCCAACTAACTACAAGTGGAAGATAAAGTTTAGAAATATACTCATGATGCATTTGTTGATTTGGTGGGAAAGCACAATTGAGTCTTACCGCACTGGCTGTTTCTTCATTATCTTTCATTATATACAATCTTTGTAGTCTGGAGTATTTAGAAATGATATTTTGGTACAAAGCTACAATTTAAATCATGTAGCCATTTGTTGTTTCCTTTAAAAAAAAAATAAATTCCCTATGGAAATAAAAAGGAAACAGAAGTTCCTGAGGCATCACATTACTTATCAGTGAAAGGAAGCAAGTGTTAATTGAAAATCCAGAGATACTTTACAACTAAGAAAGGTGATCAAGCTGGACACAGTGGCATACGCCTATAATCCCAGTGGCGTGGGAGGCTGAAACAGGAGGATTGTGAGTTCAAAGTCAGCCTCAGCAAAAGTGAGGCGCTAAGCTACTCAGTGAGACTTGTCTCGAAATAAAATACAAAATAGGGCTGGGGATGTGGCTCAGTGGTTGAGTGCCCCAGTTTCAATCCTGGTTACCAAAAAAATAAAAGGGTGATCAAAGAAGAGGGGAGTGAAACATCTGCTAATGCAAAACTCTTAGCAGGGAAACACTGCACAAGGCACAAGAGGCAACAGTTACACATTTCTAGCAAATCTAGGAATTATGAAGCCACATTTTAATTTAGAATTTTACACAGCACAGAATACAGAAAGTCCAAATATCCTTCTAATTCAATGTTATTTCTTCTTATTTTTGAAATACAATAGCAAAACCTCCTGCTAATGATATGTGTTAAGTGTAAGAAGATGCTTTTAAAATGTGTTTTTCTTTAATTTTTATGGAGGTTGAAACCTTAGAACCTATTCAATGTGAGCACAAAGAAACCTCTATTTTATTGATGCATATAAATTACACACAATGATAGGATTCATTGTGGCATATTTATACATAAAAACATAATTTAATCATTCTCCCATTCTACCTTTGATTCCCATCTCTGCCCTAATAATCTCCCTTCTGCTTGTACCTCCCTCACCCCTATATTTTCCCTCCAGTTTCCAAATATAAGAGAAAAATCTACAAACCTTGATTTTCTGAGTCTGACTTCTGACTTATTTCAAGCAAATTTGTGGTCTCCAGTTTGATCCATTTTCCTAAATTAACATAATTCCATTCTTCTTTATGGTAGAGTAAAACTGCATTGTGTATATATACCACATTTTTTTATCCATTCATCTGGTGGTGGACACCCAGATTCATTCCATAACTTGACTACAGTAAATTGTGCTATAATAAAACATCAAGGAGGGTTATATTTGGATCATATTGTTATTTTTAGTTGTTTAGGGACCACCACATTGATTCCCACAAAGTCTATACTAATTTACCTTCCTGACAATGAGGTCCTTTCCCTGCATGCATTCTTGCTAACATTTATTGTTGTTTGTATTCTTGAAGATTGATCTTCTAACTGGATTGAGGTAGAATCCCAGTGTAGTCTAGATTTGCAGTTCCCTAAGGAGGAAAGATTTTAACATCCCTAAGGGCTAAAGACATTACCTTCTTTTTTTCATTTATTTGTTGGTCACTGTGATTTTCCTATTGAAAAGTATCTGTTAAGTCTACTTGCCATTTTTTGATTATTATTCTTTAATGTTTGAGTTCTTTATATAACCCAGATATTAATACTCAGTTGGAAGACCAGCTGCCAAAAATTTTCTTTCATTCTACAGGTGTTTTCTTCACTCAAAGCAACATTTTTTTTTCCCAAAAAATGAAAATGTTCCCAGCATGTTAAAAAAATAATAAATAAGAAAAAAGGAAAGAAAATAAATAAAAATCTTTATGCTGTCCTAATGTCTCATTATTATGAGGCCTAGTTAACTTGCTGTTGTAAACACAGATAAGTCCTCCCTGTGGCTTAAATTCATAACTAAATATACATTTTTGAAGTCAGAACTTGTATGTTCTTTAAGACCTTTAATGTAGTCCCATTGTTGTGATCTGAAAATAGTTATTAACCACGATTTTTAATGGGTTTCTGTACCATTTGATTTAGAATAAGGTTGCTTTTTAAAAATGTTAATATTATCCATCATAGTTGAATCTGAATTTTTAGGTGTGGGGATTGAGAAGTGATTTCTAAAAGTCCCCAAGTAAATATTTGCATACCAAAACTTGAAAACTACTTTTTGTAAATATGTATGAGACATATATTTTCTTTACCTGTCTAATACCAGATACCTATATGTATGAGACATATATTTTCTTTACCTGTCTAATACCAGATACCTATAAACTATTAGTCAAATATTTGACTGATAACAAAGTTACATGACTCTAGTGACGTGGACTCAATTTCCACATTCAGAACTTTTCTGCAACTTTAGGCAAGTTACTTTACCCCATTAGGCATCAGTCCATGTTTTAAAGATTCCATACAGAATCTGTACTTAGTGCTAATACAAGTCCAGTCAGACAATGATATGATTAAATAACAGTTATTGAATACTTCATATGCCAGGCTGTCTCTTCAGTTTTAGATGTGTTGACTCATGGCACGCCAGGCATGGTGGTGACACAAACCTGCAATCCCAGCTACTTGGGAGGCTGAAGAAGGAGGGCCTCAAACCCAGGGGTTCAAGACCAGACTGGGCAGCATATTAAGACCCCACACACCTAAAAAATCAACATCAACAACAAACAAAACAAGCTCACAGCCAGCTAATAATGTAGATAATTTTGTATCTGCATTTTATAGATGAGCACATTGTGGCAAATATGACTTAATGCTTTTCTAGATTTGTAAGTGCAAGAGACCTAAAATTAAAGTTGCAGTGCAAGAAACTTATTTGAGAAAGAGAAATAATACTGGTAGGAGAGTAAGCAGAGATACAGAGAAACCACTTCAGCCCAGAAATGGTTCACAATTAGCCAGCTAACATTGGGGACACCCATTGTGAAGCTATGATCCTGGGAAAAACCTGTGAGACAGGGTCAATGTCCTACTTAGGAGTTATCACAGCTTAGGGGAAAGAGAAGCAGGCATAATTGTAGAACAATTACAAGTCACTAATTGAACAAAGCCCCTATGAATTTTAACTCCTGGGCCAATCTTAGATATACAGTCTTTCCATAGAGGAGGGGTGAGGAGAAGAGTCTTAAGCTATACACATGGTCAATCTTTGCAGCTGCATATAAATAAGAGCAGGTAGAAAGTTCCCAAGGATTGGGTTGGTCATGAAGAGCCCCAGCTACAGTGGCCCAACTAAAATTGTCTTTCTCTGACTTCATGGCATAAAATCACAACAATTAAAGTTTATTGCTTTTCTCTATTTTGGCAAATCCCAGCACAAATGTGACTTTACCAAGATTATATTTCATGTTTCCAAACAATTTTACTATTGTCTGCCATGTTTGTCTTTAATAAGGTAAAGTTTTTTGTGTACTATCTCATTTTTTTGTTAGTGATGAGTGAATCAAAATGCATAGCAAATTAACTTTGAAATCAAAGAAAATTTATTATTGTAAAAAATATAACTTTCCATGGGTTGGGGTTGTGGCTTTGTAGTAGAGCACTTGCCTAGTACTCACCTAGCACATGAGAGGCCCTTGGTTCAATCCTCAGCACCACATAAAAATAAATAAATAAAATAAAGATGCTGTGACCAACTACAACTAAAATATATAAAAGTTTCCAGATATTGGCATGCGGGCAGACATAACTGAGATAAGTTAAATAATTTTATACAGAGTTAGCAAATTTTATGTTCTGTACTTGAATATTTCATATATATATATATATATATATATATATATATATATATATATATATATCTCAAATGCCTGCTGAACCATGATCTATTCTAGGGTTGGGTAAAAAAATGAAAAATTCATACATCTCCTATTACACAGTGAGATATCAAAGTAATACATAAATAAAAAATTTTTTGTAGGTGATTAAGTTATATGACAAATAAAAAATGGACTAAAGAAATGAAAAAGCACTTTGTACAATAGGCTACTTTAGCTTTGCTGGTTAAGAAAAATGGCAATTAAATGCAGAAAAGAATAGTGAGAACTAAGCAGCCCTGCAAAAGCTCTAGGGAAATCTAGAGCTTAGGAGAATGATCAAGATAGAAATATAGAGTGATGGAAACTTAAGTACTAGTTATAAAAGAAAAAAAATAATAAGAGCTTCAATTTACTGAGGACTGTGTGGGCGGCCATCCTCACATGTGATTTGAGTTACCTCCCTGGCTGGGTGAGAGGCGCTTAGACACAGCTGTGTCAGAGCTTTCCCCACCCTTCTCCAGGTCTGAGGGCTTGTCTGTGCAGAGGCGTGTCTAGCCACTGCCCCAAGACCCAATCATCACCCCTGACCTTGGGATGCTGCCCCCTTTAACCTTCATTGGATGGGATTTAATCTGGAATTTTTTGTTCCCCAATAAAAGCCCACTCCCTGGCTTGTTCTCTTTCTCACTAGCCTCTTCAGTAAAGCGCGATACCGCATTAGGTGGCTGGAGGCTGGAACTAGGAGAAGCCATCCTGGAGCTGGTTTAAAAGGTAATTAGAGTCTTGTCTCTTTAATTTAAAATTCCCTAGGGTTTTGCTCACAATTCGAACCTTCTTTCATGAAGCCAGCGCGGGTCGCAGGCTAGAGGACTGCATATCAAAAACTGATGTATCTCATGTTTTAATTTCTTAAAAATTTTATGCAATTAGCAAATCATGTTATCTATGCTTTAAAAATTTGGAAATGGAATTAAAAAAATGAAATTGGACTAAGGTAACAACACACAAATAATGGTTGTAAAGTCTAAACCTAGATCTTTGTAACTTGAAATTCCTTTATTTTTTTTTTTTTTAATGGTGCTTAACCCTGGATGAGCAGAGGATTCATTTGGGGCTACCTCAGCTGAATACCAGATCTGCAACTAATTAGTCAGGGTTTTAGGTGGGAAAAATTACTGGGTGAGCATTATCTCCCAGAAATTCTAATTTGCAACTGGGCAGTGGCCAGTTTTCCTTCATCTTATTTCAAATCACATAAAATAATATGGGAACTGATGCTCTTGTGGAATGTCATGTAAGTTATTTCAGTTAATTCTCAAGTTCATTCTTAAAATTTTATTAAACTCACTTTGTAAGGACAAGGGCATTCAGGCTCAGAAAATTTAAGCTTAGAAACTTAAAGGAGCATGGTTTTGACAGTCACATTGAAAGTCACATTGAAATGTAAATCAATGGATGTGTAACTGATGTGATTCTGCAATCTGTATATGGGGTAAAAATGGGAGCTCATAACCCACTTGAATCAAATTGTGAAATATGATATATCAAGAACTATGTAATGTTTTGAACAGCCAACAATAAAAAATTAAAAAAAAAAAGAAAGTCACATTGATAAGACTAAACACTCATGAAAATTTCTTAAGTTTATATAAACAAATATTTATAAAGGATTTCTTGGATTTCACAATTCCCAAATATGATATTCCTTAGCCAAATCAGTATGATCACCACATTCTACCTATTGTGAGAGAATTAAATAATGTATAATATATTATTATGCCATAATTTACAAATGAGTATTAATTTCTCAGGAGAAAAGTTTGCCTTCATTGTATTACCAGATGGATTTCTAAGTCATGCTTTACACATGTTTGTGTGTAGAACAACATTGAATGCTTCCCTGATGCAGTAATTCCCTCTGTTTCTTCTTCTAGGGTCTTGGAAGGTGATTTCTCTGGAAAATGTTAGACTAAGCATTTTGAATGACAATCCCTCTGAGAGACACTGGATAAATTGTGAGCAAGTGGGTAGAGGGAGAACTTCATTTTAAAACCATACAGGCTGGGCGTGGTGGCACTCTCTTGTAATTCCAGCAGCTGGGGAGGCTGAGGCAGGAGGATTGTGAGATCAAAGCCAGTCTCAGCAAAGGTGAGGCATTAAGCAACTCAGTGAGAGCCTGTCTCTAAATAAAATATAAAATAGGCCTGGGAATGTGGCTCAATGGTCAAGGGCTCCTGAGTTCAATCCCCGGTAACAAAAACAAAACAAAACAACAAAGAATATAGAGTACTAATAAGGCAGTGGAGAACATGCAAATCAGTATTTCACAGATAAAGAAAACCAAGAGAAATTACACAGCACTTGGGTTATTTGCTTTTCTGTAGATGAGATCACCTGTCAAACAGAGGATCTACAAACTTTTTCTATACAGATTTAAACAACAGAGATTTTAGGCCTCATAGTTCATAAATTCTCTGACACAACCTTTCAACTCAGATAACACTGTAGCAAGAAAGGAGCTATAGAAATTAGGAAAATTAATGGTCATGGCTGTGTCCCAATAATATAACTTTATCTACAGGAACAAGTGGTACCCAAACTTGCCTCTTTCTCTAGGTAGAAGAAAATTTTATTTGCCTATTCCTGATCTAGGTGAATAGAAGAAGATTCTACTATCCAATAAAAATTGAAGGAAGGAAGTCAACTAGTAAACAACTTAAAATAACAGTATAGTTTTTGTTGTTGTTGTTGTTTAATGTTTACAACTGAGCTATCCCACTAGCCTTTTGCATTTATTTTGATACAAGGCCTTGCTAAGTTGCTGAGGGTATAACTAAGTTGCTGATACTGGCCCACAATTGAAATCCTCCTGTCTTCGACTCCCAGGTCACTGGGATCAGAGACATGTGAAACTATGGAGAAATATAGTTTGAAACCTTTACAAGTTCAGTCCAAGAGAAAGCAGGAATAAAAAATAGTCTGACCCTCGCAGGATCTGAATACCAGCTTAAATGTATTTAAGTTCTAATAATATTGCTAAAATTGTGAAGAATGTTGTGAAAGTCTAGCACATAATTTTTTTCATGAAACAAATATAAGTATTCTCTGCAGAAGAGATATAAATATTAAAAGACATATATATTTTGCATAAGTGATATCTGAAAATCAATGAAGATTAACAGAAACATTGAGAAAATGTTTACATGATCAAAAACAGAATAGTTAATGTATGCAATGGAATTGGTTGAAGCAAATTAACTACACTTAATATGTTCAAGAAAAAAAAAACAATTTTAGAATTTTAGTAGATATCTAGAAAGTTTGAATACTAAAACGAAATCTTATAATTGAAAAACCACAAAATTCCATGACTCTGTTAAACAGTAGCTAAGATCTAGTTATGTACAGGGAGCAAAAATGAATATAGATTTTAAGAAATTGAATAGAATAAAAGTGTTTAATAATATGGAAAATGATTTAGAGACATAGAAACGAATGTGAAAATACCTGTAATATGTATAATTAGAGTTCCAGAAGAGAAATTGGGGAGGGGGTAGATAATGGAGTACAATATACAAAAATATATTTGATTATACAAGGGCTAACAATTTAACAAAATTGAAGAAAGACATGAATTTAGAGATTGTGGAAGCTCAGCCATTTTTGAGCAGCAAATACACAAAGAAAAAGTACAACTAAGAACATCACAGTCCAACTGTCAAAAACAAAATACAAAAGTGCATCTTAAAAGTAGCTGAGATGGGGGTAAGGTGGGGTTGGTTACTTTCTAAGGGCAACATACAAGACAGGCAGCTGACATCTCCAAAGACACACTGAATGTCAGTAGACAAAAGAATAGTATTTTCAAAGTGCTGAGAGAAATAACCACCAGTTAAAAGTCCTGTATATAACAAAATAACCTTTAAAAAGTAAGGAAAAAAAAATCTTTTCAGGGAAACGAAAGTCAGAAACCATTTTTTTTTTTTTTAATCCCAGAACTTCACCCAGCTCCTTTGCTTTCCACCTACACAAGAATGAAAAATAAAAGGAAAATGATAAGGAATCCCATTTATGGATATTCACTGCATGATAAAATAAAGTGTTTGTTTATCACATTGGACTGTATCTTTTATTTTCACATAGTCATGTAACATTTATCATGGTTGACCCCAGGTTGAACTGAAAATAGTTCTCACCTATTTTAAAATTTAGGAAAATTAAAAGGATCCATTGATTTTCCTGATGTGAACTCAAACTGAAATTAAATAAAAAAGGATAACTAAAAATGTCCCAAATGTTCAGTCATTAAAAAATGCACTTCTAAATAAACCTCAGATGATTAAAAGTAGAAAAAATAATTTAAATGCTTAATATCAAAATTACTACATATTTAAAGTGGCTGTCAGGAGCAAAACTGTGCTTAGAAAGTATAACCAACACAAATATAAGAAAATAGTAAACACTAAATATCACTAAAGAAAAAGAGAATATTAAGCAAAACATGGAATAATGCATTCTTTTTTAAATTGGAAAGTGATAAAATAGAAAATAGAATAAACGAAATCAAAATTATGTTACATGAAAATGTTAATACACATGATGAGCCCATAAAAAAGGTATTCTAATACAGCTTTAATTCCAAATGAATTCACCTCAGAAATTATAAACATAATGATGACTGTATAACATTAAAAGTTTAGATGTTTGATACATATAATTGTGATATAAATGTGTGTGTATGTGTGTAATTTTAAATAAAGAAGAAATGAAACATTGAAGTTTATAACTATTAAAGAAATGTCATATTTAAATAGTTTTGTAAGAAAACTCCAGGCCTAGACTCAATCTCACTGGTGAATTCTACCAAACACTAAAGGAAGAAATAAGATGCATTTTGGCAAACATTTAGTGATAAAGATGAAAGATTTCAAAACATAATTTAAAATACCAGAGTACTTTTATAACCAAAATATGATCAGAGCCTAATGTAAAATAAAGAATAGAAGTTCAGTGTTTTTCAGAACATAAAGAAACATGAACCAAATTTTAGCAAACAAATTCACAAAGAATCTTCATTTATTCCACAATTGCAAACTTAGTTTAACATTTGAAAGTCCATGAACAAAACGAAGAAAACAAAATAAAAAGGCAAAAGAAGCAAAAATAGCAATGCATCTCACTTTTTATTCAATTATAAGCACTTAGGAGTTGTTTATAGTTCACATTATTACCAATGGAGTAGTCATTACTCGTAAAATTTTTAGACTGCTCTTTGGTCAAATTTTATAGAAACACTCATTTTTCTGACGAGTAGTAAAGCTTCTAAGAAAAGTGCAGAGGCATTTTCATCTAAAACCACTCAGTTCTGAAAGGGTTGGTTGAACAAAACTTCCAAAAAGTTTTTTCTATAGTTTTGATCTTTATTTGCTTCTACTCTAAGTGAGTCTCTATAATGGTATAGTTTTCTTGATTTGTTGTCATTTTAAAGGTCTGAAATAAGGCAAGTGTTTGTTTTAAGGACATTATTGCTTCAATTTATAAGAATTGGTTCCTAACAACTCTACTTATAGCATAAAAAATATTTTAATCACAGAAGTTCAGGTTTGGAGTTTTAAAATATACTAGTGACATCCTTCGGTTGCCATGGGTAAAGGGTTGTGAATAGTGTTTACCCCTATTTGTTTTAAATTTCTTCCTATTTTAAAAATACTTCAGGCAGCTTCACCTGATCACTGCTTTTCTAAAATAGATGTCTTTTCCTGGTTTCATTTTATTATTGTGCTGTATTCAAAAAAATCTGGATTGCTATCCATTATATTTTATTTTTATATTAAAATTTTTCTTGTTGCAATATTAAAATTACAAAGGACAAGGTCATTATAGTTATTATGGTTTGACTATAAAATGTCCCTCAAAAGCTCACGTACTTAAAGGTCTGGTACAGCAAGGTCCAAAGGTGAGGTTTCGGGAAATGATAGAATCATGAGTTATCTAACCTCATTAGTGGGTTAATACATTTGATGGATTAATGATTTCAATAGATTATTGGAAGGGGGACCCAGTTGGGAGAAGTAGATCACTGGAAGCATGACCTGGAAGGATTTTTCTTAAAACCCCTGCTGCTTCCTGCACCCCCTCCCCTTCCTGGCTCCTTATGAGATGAAAATTTTATCTTCATCACACCCTTCTACTGTGACATTCTTCTTCACCTGCAGGCCCAGAGAAATGGAGTCAGTAGATCATACACTTAAACATTTGAAACCATGAGCCAAAATAAGTCTCGTCTTTTAAGTTATTTCTCATAGGTATTTGTCACAACAGCAAAATTCTGATTAATACCATAGTTAAAGAATGTTCAAAATCACCTGTCCAGGTCCCTAATACAACCTTCCTTGCAATTCTTAACAAAGAAGCAAATCAATCAATCAATTGATGGGTTTTGAGTTTTCTACAACAAAAATAAAATCTATTCAACATATCCCCATACCTTGATTGGTAGCAATTGATCAAAACAAAAGTAGAGACAAATTGTAAGTATCCATTTTTTAAAATTTTTTGTTTTGCAATTACATATCCTCTGTAATTATTTTTCCACATTTTGTTTTGCCCATCTCCACTGCAATGTTCTTTTCAATTCCTTCCATTCAGCAGGTAGTGCAAGCAGAAAGAAATGAAGCTTGGAGTTAGTAATTTGAGACTTTACTGCATCTCCCATTAGCCACAATTCACTGAACAAATTGGACACTTTGGTAGACTCCTTAAGTAAATAAATAAAAAGTTTTTTTGGCTTGCTTGTAGTATCATTACATTTCTAGCATTTATGAAACACTAGGCTAACTAATTTTTTAAGACTCTGTTTTAACTTGTGAAAATGGTTCTAGGATTTCCAAATGCCCAGTCCAATATGGATGATGTTCTTACAGGTAATTTAACAGGGAATATAATTGAAATTTATGAATTTTGAGGGAAGGTGACTACATCAATATTTTCGTGGGGTGCAGAAAAATGTAGAGATCACAGGAATGAACAGTGCATTGTTCATGTCTAGCTTCACACAAATTTTAGTACTGTGCAATTTTCTTTCTGTGTTACTTCCTTCTAACTCTTTCAGCAGCCAGTCCCAATGAGAGTTATGTTACTCAGGCCTCCAATCTGGAATTGCCCCCTGCACCTCCATAGACTCTAGAGTACTGTAATTTGCTGACCCATCAAACCAATTCCTTTTCGGAGGGATGTAGTAGATGCTCTCAGTGCTCTAAATAGATGTCCTCAGATACCTTTTAATGTTTTTGAGTACTTATTCCTGGAATGTCTGTATCTTCTGTTTCCAACAGCTGCAGCTGGCATACATTTTAGAGGACTAATTGTGGCCTATTAGACTCTGTTTGCCTGGACAGAAGTGACCATGAATATATGCCCACCCTACTCACGGGCACTATTTTCAGAATAGGCAAAGATTTCCTTTTTTTTTTTTTTTTTTTTTAATATGGATTGAACCCAGGGGTGATTAGCCACTGAGCCTCATCCCCAGTCCCCTTTAAAAAAAAATTGTTTAAAGAGAGGCTCTTGCCAAGTTGCTGAGGCTGGCTTTGAACTTTTGATCCTCCTGTCTTAGCCTTAAGAACTGCAGGGATTACAGGTGTGTGCCATCTCCCTGGCCAGAAATTTACTTTTATGTATTAGGAATCTTTGTTATCTTGATTCCTGGCTAGACAAACACTCAGATGTATTTTGTATTTCAGGGTGTATTAGTGAGCATTTTGTTACTATGCCCAAAATATCTGACATGAACAACTTAGAGGAGGAAAAATTTATTTTGGCTCACAGTTTTAGAGGTTCAGTCCCTGGTCAGCAGGCTCAGAGGTAGAAAACTCCTGGCAGAGGGTGTGATAGAGGAAAGGCTCTTTGCTTTTGGTAGCCAGGAAGCAGAGAGGGAGAGTCTGAAAGGAGTCAGGGACAGATAAAATTCCCAATGGCACATACCCAGAGGCCTGTTCCTCCAGCACGCCTCTCTACATGTTATTTTCACCACCTTCCCATAAATCCATTCAAGTTATGAACCCATCAGATAGATTAACCCACTGATGAGGTCAGAGCCCACATGATCCAGTATTTTAATCTCTGAACATGGCTTCCTTGCTTGACACATTAGCTTTCTGCGGGACATTCCAAATCTAAACCATAACACAGGGCTTCACTAAATGGTCATCCTGAAGCTGGGCATGTCCGACAATGCACCCGTGATTAACTTCTTCCTCTTCCTCATTGAGCTATCTCACTTCTCCATGGCTTCCCTGGGAACTTTGCTATAATTTAAAAAAAACAAAAAAACAAAACTTGCCTGTGAATCCTGGTCTCATGACCCACTGCTGGGGAAGTGAACTTGAATTAGGCAATGAAGTTGGGCACTAGTTGTCACTACAGACATTGTCATAGACTAAGTAGGATTCCTACAGGTAAGTAGCCAGTGGACAGTGGGTCTTGTCTTCTCTTGTTAACATACAGATATTTCTAAGCATACAAACTATTACACACATATACATTACATTTTTATATGATCAAATCTGGAATATACTTTTGCATCTTGAAAGTCTTTTCAGAATCAAAGCTTTAATCCAAAATTAGAGGGGATATCAGAGGTGACACTTGGAGGTAGGGGTCTACGTAGGGAGAATGGGGGAGAAGGGTGGACAAAAATAAACTAAATAGACTAGTACTAGTTAAGGGGATAAAGTTTACAAAGGGGGAAAAAACAAATGTTAGGGGAGATTAAGAGCATATAGTGTTGTAATAAATAATAATATAAAGCTAACCTTTCTTGAGAGGTAAGATTTGAACAAAGATTTGAAGAAGAGAATGGTGTTAAGTAATAAGTGCGAAAAAGTATCTTATAAAGAGAAACAGTACAAAACAATGTGACCTAAAATAACAACTATCTAATGTTGCTGAGCAGAGTCCATGTTGAGGAAAGAAGATCAGAAAAAGGAAGTTACCCCAGATCATGTAGATCTTTTACTTTTTCTCTTTTCTTTCTTTTTTTTTTTTCTTTTCTTTTTCTTTTTTTTCAGTGTTGAGTATTTGGGTATTAAACTCAGGAACTTGCACATGCTCAGCAAGTGCTTTACCACTAAGCTACACCCCAGATCTTTTTATTTTTACTTTTGAGACCAGGTCTCACTAAATTTTGTAGACTGTCCTCAAACTTGCCCTTCTCCAAGTAGCTGGGATTGCAAGCATGCAACACTGCTCCTAGTTCATATAAATTCTGTTAATCCACCTCTAAAAGAATTTCCAGATTTTATATATTGCCGCAGTCTGGCTGGGCAAAGTAACCTGGAGGTGACAAGCAACTTGAAGGTTGAAACGGGAACTACTTTATTGCGAGTGAACTCAGCGGGAGCTGAGTGAGAACTCAAAAGTAGTGGGTACCCAAGGTAGCAGGAGCCACTTTTCTGCAGGACAGCAGAGGTACATATATCCAACTAATTACACACAGCTTAACTTAATTAACATCATCTAGATACATCAGTCAGTCATTAAGGAATCCTCATCATCTTAATGGCTCCCTGGCGTTACTTCACAAACCACTCCTCCTGGCAAAGTGCCAGGCGCCATCTTGATTTGCATCCCCAAATATATATATATATATATACACACATACATACACACATAGGAAATTTTTTAGTACAAGCATTATCCTTAACCAAGAAGTTTTGTTGTTTTTGAACACCCTGCTCATAGCAGATTTATTTGCAACAGTCAGGAGATGAAAGCAACCCAAATGTCCTTCAATTGATGGCTTTGAAAAAAAACATGATATGTAGAGATACAAATATATATAAAGAAATATAATTCAGCCACAAAAGGAAGGGAAATTCTGACATGCTATAACATGGGAGAATATTGAAGACATAAAGCTAAGTAAAATAAACTGGTAACAAAAAAGACAAACACTATATAATTCCATTTATATGATGTCTCTAGAGTAGCCAAATTCATAGAAACAGAAAGTACAATGCTTGTTGCTGGGGGAGGGGAGAGGGGCAAATGGGAAGTAATTTGAGGGGTATAAAATTTTGATTCTATGAGAGGAAAAGTTATGGATATTGGTTGCACAAAAAAGTGACTATATTTAACTATATTGAGCTGTACATTTTAAATGATAAAGATGGTCAACTTTATGTTATACATAAAGTATCATACTTCATTATTTAAAAGATATTTTATTCTTTCTAGATATACATGACAGTTGAGTGTATTTTGACATATTATACATACATGGAGTATGACTTATTCTAATTAGGATCCCATTCTTGTGGTTGTGCATGATGTGGAGTTCCACTGGTCATGTTTTCTTATATGAACATAGGAAAATTATGTTCAGTTCATTATCCTGTCTTTCCTATTTTCATCCCCTTTACTTTCCTTCATTTCCCTTTGTCTAATCCAATGAATAGAAATTCTTCCTTCCCCTTCCCTTATTATGTGTTAACATCCACCTAGCAGAGAGAGCATTCACCCTTTGGTTTTTTGGGATTGGCTTATTTCACTTAGCATGATAGTCTTCAGTTCCATCCATTAACTGGCAAATGTCATAATTTCATTCTTCTTTAAGGCTGAAGACTGTTTCATTATGTATACATATATGTGTATCACATATTCTCAATTCATTCATCTGCTGAAGGGCACCTAGGTGGTTACATAGCTTAGTTATTGTTAATTGAGCTGCTATAAAGAATGAAGTGGCTGTGTCACTGTGGTATGCTGATTTTAATTCCTTTGGTATAAACTGAGGAGTGGGATAACTGAGTCAAATGGTGGTTCCATTCCAAATTTTCTAAGAAATCTCCATATTTCTTTCCATAGTGATTACACCAATTTGCAGTCCCACCAGCAATGTATGAGTGTGCCTTTTTCTATTTCTTTCTTTTTTAAAAAATTATTTATGTATTTATTTATTCATTCTAATTAAGTATATATGACCACAGAATGCATTTTTACAGATGGTGGAATGATATGGACATCATTACCCTAAATACATGTATGACTGCACATATGGTACAATGATACATCTTGTACAACTAGAGAAATGAAAAGTTGTGCTCCTTCTATTTCTATGAAGAATGTCATTGGAATTTTAATAGGAATTACATTAATCCTGTGTAGGGCTTTGGGCAATATGGCTATTATTCTAAGCCAAAATTTTTTTAAAAATTTCAAGATAGAAGCAGTTTGATACCTACATGAAGAAACAGAAACAGCTGCTTTCAAACTTTTACCTTTGTCATCTGTGATCAAACTCTGCTATGTGAACTCAACATAACAAATGAGTAACACGATTTAGGAACCAAGCTGAGTAAATGTTGCTTTTAAGAATTCACCAAACTGTAGGTATATCATTTGACTAGCACTGAGATCTACATCACACAAATCCTGAAAGGAAAAGTTAAGAGTTTATTTCAACTAAGATTTTTTTTCCTTTTAAATCATTCATTATGACTTTTGCTGTTTGAAATTCTACTCTTACCTTTTGTTGGGAAGACGAACTCAGAGAGAATGCTATTCTTCATATACACCAAAATAAATAAACTCTCAATGCATTAAATTAATTGTCTCTAAACTATTTTTAGAGCCTCATTTCTTTACATTGGGTCAAATTTTCTTTTATGGGAGGAATTCTGCTTCACACAAGCATTGCTTTAGATTTTTTTTTTCTTCTTTTACATAGTTGAAAAGACCTTGGAGTATCATTGGAAATCATCAGTGAATTTAAGGATAAGAGTAAAATTATGTGATCTATGGTTCAAAATCTTATGGTCGCTCTTGCGTGTCAGTAAATATTGAGGGGACAGGGAGCTCTGTTACCTTACTGAAGTGAACACAGTGCAGTGGATGTTGTTGGGAGTGTTCTGATCCCACTAGTCTACTGATGGATGGTGCTGTGTTGGGAAGGGCAATTTCTGCACCAATTCACTCAGTGAAATTGGCTGAGGACAACATTGCAACTACATTCCAGTTGGCCTCTTCTCTTGCTCCTTTCTACTTTTCAATTATTCACTTCTCCATTGCTGGTGCTCCCAGGAAGGCTTGCATTCTCCCCTGCAGAGTATCTCCACCTCTGAGTGTGTCTCCTAGAGAATGCAACCAGAAAGGATTTATAAATAAGGTTCAGAATATGGAGAAAGACATGACTCAAAATTCACATTTCAGCAAATGAACACTTTGATTGCCATCTTCCTAGGTGAAGTAAGATGTGTGTAGAACTGGTTTCATTAATATTCCAAAAGTAGAATTTTGGACATACTGTGTTTGAGGTATTTGTTAAGTACTCAAGTGAACATGTGAAATAGGCAGGGAGTTATATAAATCTGGTTTCAAAAGAGATTAGGAGAAATAGAGATTAGAGATTAGAGAGATAAACCAACTTGGCAACCATCTGAATATTCAAGGTTTTAAAATGACAGTTTTGTGTATGCAAGAATATAGTCCTATGTTCTCATATAAAAAAAGGGGGAATCTTTTGTATTGCTTTAAGAATCTATTGAAATACTTTTATCACATAGTTTGGCACAAAAGTTTGTGTATTGTTCAAAATTGTGTTCACTTTTTGTTCAATGTGCAACTCTACAAAGGATGTTCACACTTAATAGTATTATTTTCGTAATATGGTTATGTGTATCTGAATACACACATATTTACATATAAATAAAATTAGTATATAGAGTACATTTATAAGACCATGTAATCTTTAATAACACTGTGTTTCTCTCCTGGACCTCTTGATTTCTGAGAGAAGTTTGTTAAATCCCCTCCTGGAATCTTCTATTTCTATGGTTCTCTCAATTATACCTTTACACATTTTGCAAAGGTATTATTTAAAGCAAATGTTTTATTATGAATGCTTCTACTCCATCATTTATTTTACCAGTACATAATATTTTATTTTGTTTCTTATGCTGTTTCCATAACATATATATATATATATATATATATATATATATATATATATATATATATATTTTTTTTTTTTTTTTTTTTTTTAATATTTATTTTTTTAGTTGTACAAACTACCTTTATTTTGTTTATTTATTTTAATGTGTTGCTGAGGATCAAACCCAGGGCCTCTCACTTGCTAGGTGATGCTCTACCACTGAGCCACAACCCAAGCCCCCATAACATATATTATCAAAGCTAGAACCATGCTGAGTTTGAATTAATATCTTCCTAAGTTTTTCTCCAATTTTTATGTCGCTTAATTTCCGTGTTCCTTGATTAAATATATCTCCTGACAATAAAATATGATTGACTCCTGTTTTTTAAAATTGATGATCTTGGATAGTACAAAGAATTTTTTATGTATTTGATAATTACTAAAAATTAAGATTAATTTTAGGCTTTTTTAAATAAATTTTTTTTCATTCACAGGACTTTTTGTCCTTTTCTGACTTCCAGTGTTAAGATTTTTGTTAATTATGATATAACCCACTTTTATTCTTTAAAATTTCCCTGTGTTTGTTCCTTAATTTAAAAAAATCTCACAGCTATATCTTTCTTTAACAAAACCTGCACCACATTACACTTGCAGTGCCCTCCTGCACCATCATGTTTAAGTTGTCTAGCACTTTAGTTCTGACGTTCACCTCCTCCTCAACTTCCTCCTCCTCCTGGGATGTTGCATAAAATTTCTATGTGAAGCATCAAAATGGAAGAAAGGAATGAGGTGAAGTTAAATATTACCCTTCACCCCATCATCTTGCTAAAACCTTCACTTCCCTCATCTTCGTCACCAGTTCAAGACAACTTTGAGTATACCCAAGAGTGATGCCATGACTTTTGCTTCTTGGTTTCTGGATTATTTTGAAACGTATGTATTCTTCTTCTGCCTGTTTTCTGGGATTGGTTTTAGAGGAAGCTATCATGATGCTGTTTGCCATCAAAAGAGAAATCAGAAACATTTTATTTTTAACTTGATTCCTTAACCTCTATCCATTTTCTTTATTCCATGTTTTTCTTTTTAATTAACATAAAATAATTTTACATATTATTGTATATATTTATAGAGTATTGGTCATATTTTACCATATGCATACAATGCATAGTGATCAACATTTCCATCTCCATATTTTTTCTTTAGGTTTGGAGCTTTGGAATGCCCCTCTTTCTGTCTTTTATGAAGCATATAATAGATTACTGTAGATCATGCATTCTTCAACAGTTTGAAGTCCTTTCATTCCTAGTATAGCTGAAATTTTATCTCCCATGAACTCATACATTAATATTATCTTTGCATTTCTAATTTTTAAAATATATTTAAAATTTTTTAATATAGAAATCAGAATTAAATACTGTGGACAGTGAAAAGCTCGTATTGATAATAAACATTCTTTTTATTTACCCAAATTATAATAATTTTGTTTTCTTAGAATGTGGTTAGCATTGTGAATAATTGACATAAATTATAGAAATATGAGACACTCCATGCCTTTGAGAAATATATAACCCAATTAAGTAGACTAAATAAAATATATAAGAAAACTTGAGTACAATATAATATATGATGATATAATCAGTAGTATCTTTCTTGTCTTAGAGAATTTAGGCTGCTATAAACAAATAAAATAGATGGATAGCTTAATCAGTAAATATTTTTACTTACAGTTCTGTATTCTGGGAAGTTCAAGTTCAGAATGCTTCTAGATCCAGTGTCAGGCGAGAACACTCTTTCTAGTTTTCAGATTATGTCTTCTTCTCCTTATATTTTGATATAGTAGGGATTGCAGGAGGAAAGAGAAGCTCTCCAATCCCATCAGCACCTAATCACATCTCAAAGGCCACATGGCAGGTAGCTTCACTTTAGGATTAGGGTTTCTGCATAGGAATTTGGGGTAAACACAACTTCAGCCCACAGCACTTCCTATAAAATATTGCAATTCTTCTTTACACTTGCTACTGCCAGTATTATGCCTTACTTATTTTTATAATATGAATTCCTAGAATAAATATATTTAAATAAGTGTTCACTGTAACCATGCCATTTTAGGATCTTAGCCAAAGAAAATGCCACTGTGGTCTGCAGGACTAAGGAGACCCCCTTTGTTATATAGAATACAGGTATGACGATGTGAGGGGAAAAAAAAAAGAAGAAGTGGGTCACATTAGATTGGGTAGAGAGAAGTGACGGGAGGGGAGGGGAGAAGAAGGGGGAATGGAAGGACAGCAGAATAAAATAGACATTATTATTGCTGTGGGTATATACGTGACTTCATGACCAATGTAATTCTGCAACCTGTACACTCAGAAAAATGAGAAATTATATCCCATATAATTCAAATGTATATCAAGATCATTGTACCATAATGTGTAACTAATTAAAACAAATTTTAAAAAATGAAAAAAAAGAATAACATGAAAATGTCAAATTGGGATTGTTCCTAAAAGTCATGACATTTCTCACAAATAAAAGTTTGGGCAGAAGTTAATGCATAAAAAGTAAATTTAGCATGGTGGATGCATGACAATTCATAGGGAAAGGACAATGGCAAGAGGAAACATTTTCAGATTTAATGGTGTAATAGTAAATAGGATTTAATTAAAAGTTCATATCATGCAGTAGAGACTTCGGAAGGTTTCTAATATCGCCTGGCATTATTCCTTAAGCACTGCAGTAGATGATTTCCAAAGATAGTCTTCACAACTCAAAGGCTCATTAACTTCATGTTTCAGATAACAAACTGAGACTCAGAAGAAAAAAAAGGGGGGGGGGGGGAGTGAGAAAAGGAGAACAGAGAGAGATAACTTAAAAGCACAATAAATCTGAATTTCATGAATAAAATGAAGATATTATAAATGAAGGCAAACCTGGATCTAAAGATCACACAAAAAAAATTCTGTAGTGTTTAAGAGTGAATTTGCTCCATGAATATCTAATTTTTCTTTTGGATAGTAAGTTGGAAGACTTTGGATAAGGTAGAAAAGAAGGCTTCAATTTTTTTTTGTTACTGGAAACAATGGAGGCTTGATTAAAATAATGGCTGAAAAGCATTAACAAAATAATGGCATTTAACAGAGTAAAAGTACTGCCCTGCCAGGCCCTAAACTAATCAAATTGAATGCATTGTCAAAAACTCCTTTGAGCAAAGGATTGTTACACTGGTCTAACAGATAAAGGCAAGAATAAATAGATAAGGGCAGGTATTTACAGAAACTGTTTCTGTTACTTAAATCTGCATATGTAGTAAGTAGGGGAAAGTGCATACCCATGTTGCATATTTTGCCATCAAAATGTTTTAAAAAGGAGAGCTATTTTAACACTACTTAATAATGCTATGGAGTGCTATGGAGTTTCTCTGAAGAAATACTCTGAAGGACTTTGAGGCTTAATTTAGTAGATTAATGAGACAGATGAGTCATTTGAAACTAAAACTATTCAGAACCTAATCTAGTCTTTCTTTGATGATTCAGAATGCATTTTGGGAACTTCATTATCAACACAAATTATCATTATACTAGCGATTCAAAATGCTGGATGATAGGAATATTCAACAAGATCACATAACATAGGAATGATTCAGTTCACCAATAGCTAATTTTATTAGATTATATGGTTAGATCCAATCTCAAAATATCCTTATAAGTGGAAAAAACAAGATTTCTTACCCTATTTTAAAAGAAGGAAAAATTGATTAAAAATCTTGCTTAAGGTGATATTAAAAGTTATAGAACTAAAAGTAACATCCAATAAATGAATTCAAACTGATTACAGCATTATCCATTAATTACCAAAATGTGATGGGAATAGATTGTGCCCATTTGTGATTATCTCCTCATACTTGTAAGAATTTTTTTTTTTTTTTTGAGATATAGGTATGGCAAAGGTAATCAAAACGTCATTGAGTATAATATTCCGGTTTTCCAAGAAATTGAATTCCAAATTCCACTAAGACTGCTGAAAACCATTTAATGTTGCAAAACACTCAGCATAATATGCACATGTACATACTGATGATTCAAAATTGCACAAATCTTGAACTGGTCACCCTGAAATCAGTTCGTTATTGGCATTGTCCTGCAATTATTTTAGTTCAATTGCTAAGATTCTTGAAAATGCCAAGTAATTTGTCTCCACTATCATCTTCTTAATTTCTGTGAGACTTTGTTTAACCCTGAGAGCATGTAGCTGTTTACTGGCATCAATAGAAATTTGAGCTCCATAGTTTTCCCTTATTCTGGTTGCTCAAGTATGAGTTATTTATATTTCTGTTGCTAAAACAGATGTATTAATAAGGTAGGGTGAACATCCAATTATATCCCCTGGATTTAGATGAAACTGAACTGTTTGTGAATTTATGATACTTGATTACAAAGGTAATAAAATTACTGGGCTTTAATAACCACAATCTTTAATTGAAAGTTGCTGTTTGGCTATCTGTTGGACTAGGAAATCTGAGAATCAGGGCTGGGATTATGAATTAGTGGCAGAGTACTTGCCTCATACATGTGAGGCACTGGATTCAATCCTCAACACCACACAAACATAAATAATCAAAATAAAGTTATTATGTCCAAGTATAACTAGAAAACATTTTTAAAAAGAAAATCTGAGAATATATGGAATAGCAAATACAAAAAATATTGAATAAACTATATTTTTAAAAAATGTGGATGGCTGAGCTCACCACTGGGCACAGGATTAATTGTGTGACACAAATGAAAAGGAAGCTAAAACTCAGACTGATGCATGGTCCAAACAAAAAAGTTGTTAAGAGTGATGCAAAAAGGGGTAACTGTGGTAGGAAGAGGGCCTAAATGTCACTCTGGCACCTAAGAAATGACTTTGAATCCAAAGTCAGGCTGTAAAACCACAAAGTTAATGTGTCAAGAATATGTTACAATATTAGTAAAGAGCATGTCAAAATATTGACTGTAAGAAAGAAAATGTTTCCTATCTACACTCATCTGGATATTCAGTGAAATTAAACAATAATAATGAAAAATATACTTACTGATACATTGTCAAAGAACTGATCTAAGATTTGATTTTAGAATTGAAGCTTCCTTCCTGGAACCCCAGACTCATAAAGTAATATAACTGTCTCCATGCAATAACATTCAGAAGAAGAGAGTTAGAAAATTTTTACTTTTAAATTTTTCTTAAACAGACTATTAAAAAAATAATATTAAGGTAATTTTCAATAAAGTGAATTTAATGTGCTTCTGAATTCAAAGAAGAGTCCACATTGTAATGGTGTCGATCCTCTTCCATTTAAGATTAAAAAATGTGCAATAAATTGTAATGAAGATATTTTTCATAATGTTTCAATGCATTAATTTCCAAATATAAATGAAAGAATATAGGATTAAATATAGCCCAAAGTCTTTCAGTAAAAACAAGGTGGCAGGATTTCTCTATGATGTATTAGTTCCTTTAATCAAACTGGAGTGATTGGGCAGTGAACTGATGATAGTGCTGGTAGAGATAAATGTGTTAATAATATAGAGTAGAAAGAACCAAGAGAGATCCATGTTTATATAGAGATTTAACATAAAGCTGAGATGTCTTTGCAAATTTGTGATAAAAGTAATTATTCTTAAACACAATATGTTGGGATAATACCTGGTTATGAATAGGAGGCAGAGGAATATATCTACAATACACCAAATTTTAAAATATTCTTTGTGCATTAAAGAACAAAACATAAAAGAAGTATATGCAATTATCTATACAGCATTAATATCAGAAATGACTACCTGTGTAAAACAAAAATATAAAAAATAACATTTGCTAAAATTTACTTTAATAAATATTATTTTCTGCACATTTAAATATTTCATGCATAAATTGAAATGCAAACTAGAGACTGCAAGATTCTGCAGCACATAAAATTGGAAAGATTAATAAGCAGAATATATAAGGAAGTTTTTAAACTATGAATAAAAAACAATCCACTTTCTTGAAGTAGTCCCACACAGCTTATAATTTGAAGAGGAGGATGTCTGAATGACAAATAAAAATATGAAAAAAGTATCAAGCCGAACTGAAACTGGATAAATAAAGAACACAATGTGCCACGTTTTTAAATACACCAGACTGGCAAGTTTTTAAAATCTGACAATATCAAATATTGATAATGAAGTGGACCAAAGAGAATTCTCATAATTTACTTGGTTGGGGTAGAAGCTGCCACATCTTTTCTCACTTATGAGAAGATCTGAGTTCACTAAGGCCGGCCGGTATGGTTTCGCCATTTATTGGCTCAGCAGAGAGCCGTTCAGTAAGAAAAACCCAACCTGTGTAGTCACAGCAAGGCCTAGGTAACACTAGTGTTCCTGGCAGGTGAGGCTAATTCGTTGGGATGTTGATCTTGATTCTCTGCTGGCTAACCCTATAGCACAGTTCCAATGCCTAGAGATCCCTTGATAATACCCTTACTCCAAGAAAATGGCTGCCTCCTGAGTTCTGTAGACTAAGCTAATGACCTCACAGATGTGACAAAAAGCTCAGTTTTGTGAAAGGTTTAGGAACAGCTACTATAAAAGCTTATATTGGCATTGCCATGTTCTTCCTCAAGAGGACCTAGTCTCCATTGCTTTCTTTCTTTCTTTCTTTTTTTTCTCTCTTGGGCTTTGCAGTGCTGGAAATCATATATTTTAAGGCCTCATACATGTTAAACAAGAAATCTATCTTTGAGCTAAACCCCCAGTCTACTCTCTTATTAAATTGATAGTCTTAGGTAGGAGAATTTCCCTAGTTTTTGAACCTGGGAAAGGAACTATGATTTTCTTTTATGGCAGCCAATATCATCATCTTCCTGACCAACTTTCTATCTATTTGGCATCTATGATCCAAGCCATTTCTTTATTGGCTGCTTACCTGGTCCCTAGGAGCACTGTGGTCTATGAGGCACTGCTACAGATCCCTATAACTATGGCCCCTGCTTGCGATTTTATGCGTACAGTAGGATTTTATTTAACTCATCTATGAAAGAGTGAGGTAGTACTTCCTGGCCTAAGCTTTTCCAGAATATTATTACCTACATTGTTACTGATAAGCACAGTTTCATAGCTTTATCTTCCATGATGCAACCATGTCATGATGGACAGCTACGATTGGCCTGTCAAGCAGCCCCATTGCTCCCCCAACTAGCACATTCCTCATTGCTTTAGTAAAGAGAGGCAGTAAAGGAGTTCTCTAGTCTTGCATGATAAATCTATTCTATCTTGTTCATGTCTCTGAGTTTTCTGATATTTTCCTTAATATTCTGCCAAGACTATTCCAGTGTACCAGCCCATTTCCTATACACCATTATATCTCTAAAATTCAAAATTCCATTCCTGACAACCTTGCCAGGAAATTAAATCCTTAGTCATAGTTTTTCCATATAAATCCATTCTATTCATCCTGCTTTTTATTTAAATACCTCCTGTTCTAACACACTTTGAGAAGCACTTACTTGTATCCCTTTCTTAGCATTTACAAGGTTCTGCAGGTCCTTTGGTGAATAATCCATTTCCTTTAATTTATTCTCTTTGTTCATATTGAGTCTTAATCTTAGTAATTAAGTTAGAAGCAATGAGGAGAGGTGACAGGTAATCCTTGAAAAGCATAAACATCAACTTATAAGAGTCAACCTCAGGAATGGTTATGGTGGGTGCTATGCTATGCTGAAACAAAAAAATAAATAAATAAAAGTGAGGGGTTGTTTCTAACATGGTAAGAGTTCACATTAATATGTGAGTCAATGTTCTTAGTGCAACAAACAGAATCCCATACTTTGCTGATGACTCTTGCTGTTTTCTTATCAGGGCTCTGATTTGGTCAAACACTGAGTTTATCTTTAGAACACTTTGTTTTCTAGATACAGAAGATGTTAGCTTCATCAAATAGGGTGGTGCAAAATCTGGCTTTTGTAGCAAGGTCTGAGTTATTAGTTGGATGACTAAAACTCTTCTTCTTTTTTTTAAAAGACTTCTATGAGAGTAACCAGAAACTAGCTTACTTTATTATTCTTATAATTGCCTATATATTTCAAGTCCTAGAGACATTGCACAAGTGGTACTTCCACTTCATCCATGTGTGATCCCAATAATTGTGAGGTTGTAACAAACCAATAGCTATTACACTATTTTCTACAATGATGAAGACTTTGTTACTACCTGACAAGCCAGCCAACAGTCACATTCTGGAAATTTGAGGTTTGCCTTCTAGATCCACAACTGGTACCATCTGTTTCAGTCAGATTCTCCAGCAAAATCTTAAATAAAGATTTATGTGCAGGCATTTTTAAAGGGACCATGATTCAAGAAAATACTGTGGAGGGAAGGGTTACATTTTAGATAGTGAAGGAGCCAAAGCCAATATAAGATATATCTATAATTAGGTAATTATTGGGGGAAGCTGGTTTCAATTACTAGATTTAGGTGTCCTTTAAGAAATTGTGAAGCACATGCCCCAGGATTTCTAAAGCTCACTGATTGGTTAATCTTATCTTTAGAGGAGCAAAAAAGGAAGATCCTGCATCCAGAGAACATTCTTACATAGAGCTATTGACAGAAGAACTCTCAGGAAGAATGAGGGATAGGTGAGAATATCAACATTATCTCCAGTTTCTGTTCCACATTTCATATTCAGGAGAGACTAGACCACACCTCTATTACTGACTCATTCAAAAGTGAATTATATGAAGAGCCATTAACTGAATGTTGTATAGATTAGCATTCCAAGATGGCTGGATTAAGATAGTGTGTTAGTCAGTTTTTTGTTGCTGTGGCAAAAACACCTAACAAGAGCAATTTAGAGGAGAAAAAGAGTACTTTGGCTCATAATTTCAGAGGTCTAAATCTATGGTTCATTGACTCCTTTGCTGAGGGCCTGAGGTAAGGCAGAATAGCATAGCAGAAAGATTTGGTAGAATAAAGACACCCTTCACATGGCAGCCTGGGAGCAGAGAGAGGAACAGTGAGTGAGCAGCCAGGGACAAAATTTGTTCCCAAAGGCGTGCCTCTGCCAGTGACCTTCTTTCTCTAGTCACAAGCACCTGTCTTCAGTTACCACTTATAAGTCGATTCAAATTATTAATTCATTAAAGAGATCAGCCCACCAATGAGGTTGTATCTAACTCTGCCTAAGAACCACACTTGTTACCTTTCTATTTTGGAGATCATGCTTGTAAATTATGATGTGTAGAGGGAGCATTTCTAGATCCAAATCAGATAATTCATAAGATAAACACAAATTAGATGACAAAGAGCCCTGAAGATACAGAGAAATCATAGTATTTTGGGTGGATTAATTAATTTCTTGGTAGTGTAGGCCCCAGTAATTTTGTAATATCGCTAAAATTGATTGATTCTGATAATATTTATGTAGCTCTACACCAGTAGATAGCAGATTTCCAGGTATCATATATTTAAGCAAAACGACTGTGCATGCATTTATTAAAATGTGATAGGCCCATAAACATTCTCTTTTTGTTCTGATGATTTAAGTTTAGAAATTAAGTAATTGAATCGTGTATTTCAGTTTGAGGACATGCAATAGCATACAAAGTTCTTAAGTTTTGGTGAAAGAAAAATAAAATAATTAAAGAACAACTATTATGTAAAAATGCAGATATTAAATATTAAAAAGTATAAACTAATCAGGTAAGGAACATATATCTGTACTTATGAATACTGATGATGAACTGTCTGTAATAAAATCACAGAATATATAAATCAATATTAAAAATTCACTTTAACAGATTTGAAACAATATTTTCATTGCTAGACAATATTCACACTATAAAATGAATCATAAAACTTAAAAACCACAATGTGAGTTCACATATATATTTATTTTAGAAGTTTTCAAGGATTTGCTCATACATCATCTATTTTAAAACTTTAGGATTCTAACCCGAGTATGATATCTTATACACACATTAATGATTTATTAATGCTCTTAGAATTTTTGACAACACCTTGAAATACTTTAATTTTTAAACTCTTATTTTTAAACATTGTGATTCATGTTGGTATACTTTCAATTTTATATATATTATTACATGCAGTTTACTTACAAAAACATTGATTCAACAGCATGTGTTCTCAGAATCTATGCTAGAATCAAGGATTCAGTTAGAACTTTCAACTCTTTGAAGTACTAATGCAACCATTTTAAATTTCAAATGTAGATGATGCCTGAAATTTAAATATATATACATTCTGTGTGTGTGTGTGTGTGTGTGTCTGTGTGTGTGTGTTTAGAGGTATTTTGGTCTAACTGTTCTGCTATTTAAAATGAATCATTTAACTTTTTAACATGTATTATTGTGAGTGTATGCAAATATGATTGTTAATAGTGGTAGAGTTATTAGAGAGATACATTTGTTTTGTTCTTATTTTGCAAGTGTAGGAAAGATATCGTTTACTTTTGATATATTGGGGAAAAATAGTAAGAAAAACATTTAGCTAATGGAGAAATGTGTACTCTTCAGTTGTGTTTATCACTTCTTGAATCCTGATCACTGAAAAGTTTGTAAAATACAATGCTCAATCAACAAATCTTATAGATAAAATTTTTAAAATTTAGGGTTTGTGAACTACTATTATATTTTAATGCTACTATAAAGCACAAAAATTTGCTCAAAAAATTAACTTATACAAGTTGTGTAGACTGAAGAGGTTTTTTTAAATTGTTCATTATTAAATTCTGGGATAAAAAAAAATGCAACCTTTGTTTCTTCATAATGAATTACTGAACAAAAGTAACATGCACTGTAAGCTAGTTAGCCATATTTTCTCCATGGTAATCGTTCCTCTTGTCTACAGATGAGCATATCAGCGCCCTTATCACGCCATTAGTCTTATCCCTGCCTTGTAAAGCTCTCATTCTGTAGGGATTTGACTAATGAAGTTTCAGTGCCGAGACAATAATGTCTTCCTCACAGCAGAAACTGCCAATTCAACCATATTGTGCTGAACTGTAGAGAACTGTGCCAAATTGTGTGTGTCTACTTCAGAAACAAGCTGTTCATTAAAAAGCAAGTGCAAAAGGAAAAAAAAAAAAAGTAAGGAGCAAAACAGCAATTTAAATAGCAACTATGAAGTCCTGGCACACTTCAAAGTTCTGATTTCTTTCCCACAGTATCAATACAGTCACTGTAACACTTTCATTCAGAGGATAAACAAGATTAATAAATAAACGTCATTGTCATTTTTTGTGTGTAGTGTGGTATTGGGTTTCAAACCCGAAGTCTAAAGCTGTTCAGCACATTCTCTACCTCTGAGCAACACCAGCAGACCCCATTATCAGTTTTATTACCAACCTACACAGCAGGAAATTATTATTTTAAAAAGCATATTGCAAATTATAATAGTGCTTCATGTTTGACTCATTTTATTTTTTATGAAATAAAATACTTATTTTTGTGCCACCTTAATGTTAGGCACCATACACCATACTAGGCTTTATGTATATTCCTATTTCCCCTTTTGTTTAAAAAGTTTTAGTATTTTATTGGATATATTTGCACATCAAAACTAATAAGTTCTGAATCAAAGTCCTTATAATGTCTTATGTGAAAAATCTGTGCAAGCTTAAACATTCTCTCTCTCTCTCTCTCTCTCTCTCTCTCTCTCTCTCTCTCTCTCTCTCTCTCTCTCTTTCTTTTACAGCTAATGGGGATTCAACCCAGTGCTTCATGCTTTATGCATGATAAGCAAACACTCTACCACTGAACTGTACTCTGGCCCTTAGACACATTTTGACTCTCTCTCTCTCTGACATTCTTGACCACTATCTGGCCAAGGTCCACTGAGCTCTCTCCTGAACCAGGCCTCAATCTTGGCCTATATACAGTATAGACTCAACACAAATGATTGCCTTCACCACTGTCCCACCACCACCACCAAATTAAGAGTTGCACACTAAATAATAACTGCTAGCACTTCAAGGCTGCATCTCTGGAATGACCCTAGCTCCTTTTAATGTTTCTTTTGGAGAGAGCTGAAGACTGATGAAAAAATTTACTATTTGTTCTAGCCAACACCTGAAGATAGTCTCCTGACTACTCTTTCTCAAAGCATTTACTAAAAAAGCTGAGGATTTTGAATCCTTCCTGTGTCCCTCAGAGATGTATATGTATTATCTATAGCTCAGAAGTGTCTTCCTCAGAGATTGGAAAGCAATTTCTTTGAAATGCAATCATCAGGAAGAATAGGGCCTCTGACTCCCAGCCTCTGTGAGAGGATAGAATCCTAACTTCTACAATTTCCAGCCAACAGACACTGCTAGCTTAATCAGTATCTACACTGACCAGCCATTTGTAATTTTTCACTTTCCCACAATCTACTCTGTGCCCACTCCACCCTCCTCCACTCTCTCATTTTCCCTTTAAATTACCTAGTCACCTCTGTACAAATTGAAGTTGAGTTCAGTTCCCGCTATTTCCTCCCTATCGCAATAGTATATTACAGATTAAAATCTGCCTTGACCACTTTCCCTAGTGTCCGGCTTTATTTATCTTTGACATCTCTTCCACCATGCTCTCCTTTTTTAAATTCATATTTTGTACATTCACCACATTACTTATAAAATATTTTCTACTTATTTAATGTTTTTATTGACAATTCAGCAATAAGCTTAAGGACCATTTGTTATTTATCAAGATACTTTGCTTCAGCTACTACCTACATGTAGTATACTTTTAAGACTACGTTACTCCAAAGTAAAACCAATCAACTGATAATTATAAATTGTGCAGAAAAGATTCAGCAACCAAAAATTCATATGCAGAGGACTACTATTTTTATGAATTATATACACCCATTTATATTAATTTCAATTAATAGAAAGTCATGAATCTAATACTGTATTTTCTTCATCTTTTATTCAACTTTTGATTTTTAAGTGTTTCTTTTATCATTGAACAAACTGATAAATTCATAGCACCTCATTTCATTTCCTCTATCATGATGGATACAAAAGAATTTGTGTCCTCAATTTTTAGTAGTGGCATTCTAGAATGACAAAGAAGTACAACTCACCTAAAAACCTCAAGATTAATTCAAGCAACTTAAAACCAAAGACTTATATTGAAATATGTACTTCTTAAATCTATTGCCAACACAATGATATACTGATAACTTCTTGAAAACTACTGTTATAATATGATCTTTAATTTTCCAAATATAAATAAATGAATCTGAGATTTCAGATCATACTTTGTTGATTTTCTTTTTTTTTTTTTTTTGAAAACTTATTTGTTCTCCCTTAACAGTTATGGTTTGTATCTGGAATGTCCACTGGAAGCTAATGAGTTGGAGACTTGGTTCCCAATGCAGCAATGTCCAGAGGTGGGGCTTTGAGGAAGTGATTAGATTCCAGGGGACTCCAAACTCATCAGTGAATTAATCCATTTGGTGGACGAATAATTGAAATGGATTTCTAGCATACAGTGTAATCTATAGGCAGGTGTGTCTGGCTAGAAGGAGTAGGTCACTGGGAGCATGCTCTTGGGATGATATCTTGTCCCTTGTCCCTTCCTTGCATTGTCTCTCTTGCTTTCTATCTCTTTTTCCTGGCTGCTATGAACTAGCAACTTTCCCCTGCGGTACCTTTTTGCTATGATTTTCTGCCTCACCTCAGGTCCAAAGCAATAGATCCACCGACCATGAATTGAAAACTCTGAAACTGAAGAAAAATAAATAGTTCCTCTTTTAAATTGTTTGTGTCAGGTATTTTGTTCTCAATGATAAAAAGCTAACACACATTCTTAATCACCATCTGAAATTTTTAACTTCAATGTACAAGTTACTTGATAATTTTCTCACAGTTTAGCATTTTTCTTAGATGGATGTGTTAAATGATTCAGAAGTTAAAGAGGTGTTTAAAAAATCAGCAATTATGTACACTTTCAGTATCTTAGTTTCATCTGTATTGATCATGAGTAGTTTTGATATTATTATTTGATATTCATAAATAAGAAAAGTAAAGATTATCTTTCATTTTTCTATTGTATTTTTATTAATCAGCTAAAGGAATGTTGGGTCCTCACATGTTTTTGTGAAGATAATTTTTTCATGTGCCCTTTCATCATCTAAATTTTGGTAAGAATTCTATATGAAATAGTGATGATAACCCTTTCTGCTTCATTGAATAGTTTTGCAGATTTTTTCCTTATTCTGTGTTAAGTCACAGAATAATTATATGATGATTTCCGTATAATTTTCTCAAATCTATCAATCTTAGACTTCAGTTCTTCTTAGGTAGTTTCTTTGCTTAGAATGGTCTTCTCACTGTGGAAGCAGGAAATATTCATTTCATTTTCTTCACATATTAATATGTTTCTTTTAATGAGAAAATTTATGTGGGAATCAATTGGTTCTAATTCATGTTTATATTCTTTCCCATAAATGATACTTTCCTTCATTTAGTAAGTTGTATTAAATTGAGTAAATTAATTCTCTAATTTCGAGTACTGGTCATGTTGTTCATGTTGCCTCACACTTGGGGTATACTAAAGTTCTGTTTTTAATTCTTTAATACACACACACACACATACACACACATATTTTACAGTTGTATAATACAAATTTGATTTCTAAGTAATTACAGATCTTTATTTAATCTTTGCTAAGTTCTTATCTTAATGTATATTATAAGCAAATATTATCTGCATAATGTTTACTTTGATAATTTATTGATATTTCTCTTTTGGCCTAAATATTTTTTAAAATTATGAAAAATATTGAACCAAACATTCATATATTTTTCTCTTTTAAAATTTATTTTTCATATTTACTTCAATGTCTTTATTTGGCTATTTTCCTTGTTCCATTTCCCAAATAACATCTTGAAGTTTTGTCCATTAAAAACAACAATTATTTTTTTTTTAAAGAGAGAGTGAGCGAGAGAGAGAGGGAAGAGAGAGAGAGAATTTTTAATATTTATTTTTTAGTTATCGGCGGACACAACATCTTTGTATGTGGTGCTGAGGATCGAACCCGGGCCGCACGCATGCTAGGCGAGCGCGCTACCGCTTGAGCCACATCCCCAGCCCAAAAAACAACAATTATTTAAATTATGCTGATAAATAGTTTGGTAGAGAGTAATCATTATTTGTTATTTCAAAACTAACTTAAAATAATTATATAAGTGTACCTTTGACTGACTATGGAGTTCAATGCATTCTCTTATACAGTAAAATTCTGATTCTTTCCTATGTAATATTTTTTTTCTTGCTCCTAGAGAGTATGTAGCTAATATTTTTTCTCAACTATGTCAAATACATTTCTGGAGTTTTTAACTATGGATGTACAATGTTGCTAGATAATTACAGGTCACAGTTTTTTACTATTTAAACTTTTCTCTTCAAACATGAAGAGAAATAGAAGTTTACAGAGAAAGTTGAGGCCATTGGGCTTTTATTTTTTACTTGTGGAGTACCAGTGTTCTTTCTGTTTGCTTATTTAATTTAAATTTTTTAAAAAGGATTTATTTGACCCTGGTATCTTTGAAAATAATTTTGCCTAGTTTTGACAATAATCTTATGTTATTACTGGCATTATACAAACAAAGATGTTGTGTCCGCCGAAATCTAAAAAACAACAGTTACTAATATGGCATTATGTAAAAATGTGGATGTGTAACCGATGTGATTCTGCAATATGTATTTGGGGTAAAAATGGGAGTTCATAACCCACTTGAATCTAATGTATGAAATATGATATGTCAAGAGCTTTGTTATGTTTTGAACAACTAATAAAAAATAAATAAATATTTAAAAAAAAGAAATAGGCTGATGAATTCTATTCCCATTGTTTTTAAATATTTCTTAAATCTCAGATATCAATGGGGGAATATTATATTGTCTTTTATTAATATGTATTATTTTTTTGGTCTTTAAAAACTCTATTATTCTTTTATCAAAATAAAATCATCAAATCTGTAGTACTAATCCCTGTATTGATTTTTTTGCAGTGACAGTTGTTTTTTTGAATGATAAATTAAAATTTGATTTACATGTATCAGCTAAATAATACTTTTACATATCTTTTCCCCAAATCTTCTTATTTATTTCTTATCAAATTTTATATAATTTTGAAGTTATTACATTTTTATTTTTTGTGTATTTTGTAACATGTTTCTTAAATTTAATTTAAACCAAAAAAGTAAATGCTTTCTAAATTATACCACTATCATTTGTCTTCCATGTTTGCTTCCATTTCTAAGGTGCAGAACTAACTTTTATTTAGCTCTATGGTGGAGTTTTATATGTTTGTATTTTTGTTTGGTAAGTTTTGTTGGATGTTTATATTGGTTTTGTTTTCATTTTTTTCTACCAATTTAAACAGAGAATGGCCTACCACATGTTCAAATTTTTGTTGTCTTTGTTGTGATTTACCTGTGTGCTGTTGGAAATTTTCTCTTGTATCTGAAACAAGGAAATTTTTATTGTTTTGTACTGATTGGCATAATTCATGGAATGAGGATTGGTAGCCAAAAATACCATATGATCCCAGGAACTTATATCCTTTTCTTTTGCAAAATTCTGATATCAGAAAAGACTACCAGCTAATTGAAATAAATTCCATCCCCATTCTCTGCTACCTGCCTCACTATTGGAACTTATCTCTTTAAATAAGTTTGTTCCAGTGGTTCTGCAGGGTTCTATAGTGCTGAATTTATTCTGACTCTTTTTCCTGAGAAACTGCACATCAGGGTTATGATTCATCAGTGCGAGTAGTAGGGGGACTTCCTCAGTGTTTCACATGCAGGCAAATGATACTTTTATTTCATTTAGCATAAATCCAGAATACTTTTCTATCCATATTATATATAATGCCAACTGATATGAGTTAAGGAATTAGAGAAGTCAGTTTTATACTGTTTCACATGACATTTGTACTTTTCTTTTGTGTGTGGTACTGGATATTGAACCCAGGGCCTCATACATACTAGGCAAGCACTCTATCACTGAGCTACATTCCCAGCCCTTCTCCTTTTACAGAAGAATATCAGGAATATGCTGCCACAATGTTTTCAATGGCATATTATGTTCTCAAGCTCATAATTTTACTTGTCCATCCATTTAGCAAACATTTAGCACATACCCACTGTTTATGGTTAATGCTGAGTACACAGGCAAGTGCTCTCCCCAAAAGGAACTTACTTACAGTGAGGGAAGACAACCAACAGAAGCAGATATTCACAGGTAGGGTAACCTTAAATGGAAACAGACTTTGGAGGAGATTAAAATAGAAGCAACAATAGACAATAAAGGAGGATTAAGCTACAATGAAAAGGAGCTCTCTGTGCAGAGGATATTTGAGTTGAGACTTCAGAAATTAGAAGAACTTGACCAAGTATGGAACTGGGGATTTGAGAGGTAAGAGATTCAACTAATTTGGACTGCATACAGCACAATATAGAGATTGGATAACATAATATTTTAGGAACTATGTGGAAGAATTTCAATAAAAAATGTCAGTCATCCATCACTTTAGCAAAATACTTAAGAAAAATAACTTTAGGAAGGAAAAAAATATTTTGGCTCATGGTTCAGAAATTTTCAGTCCATGGTCACTTAGACCATTATTTCTGAGCTTGTGTTGAGACAGTATAATCTGGCAGAAGTGGGTGGTGGAGAAAAGCTGATAAAGCCAAGATTTCTATAAAGCAGAACTGAAAAGAAGAGAGACAGGCCAGGGGCAATATATATCCTCCCATAGTACACTCCCAGTGACCTCTTTCATCCAATTAGGCTCTATTTCCTATAATTTCTGTCACCTCCCACAACACCATGAAAAGATTAATCAATCAATGGGTTAATCCACTGATGAACTCAGAGCCCTCATGATCCAACTATTTCCCAAAAGCCCCACCTCTGAACATTGCTGCACTGGGAAACAAGCAGGTCTCAACAATTGGGGATATTTCAGATTCAACTGTAAAATGTATTCAAAGTGTACTTTAATTTTTGAACCGTTCGCTTTGCTAGTAGCTGTTATGTGGAGAAAGAATATTAATGTACTGGAAGGTAGGAGATAGAAGCAGTTAGAATACTCAGATGTTTATTATTGGGGAGAATATTAGAAAAATAACAGGTTTAAAAGCAATTCTATTACATAACTAAATGCATCTGATAACACAGAAAAACTTGGCTTCCTCTTAGTACAGCAAGCAAACATGCCCCACATAAACAGCAATTTAAATAATTATCTTTGTCAGACATTAATATTGTTTCTATTTTTTAACCTTCTTTTCCCTGATTTTTTTTGTTTCCTAATTTGTTTCCTCTTTATTTCCATTTAATATGTAGGTATAATTTTGGAAAGATAAACAAGCAGAACCTCATTTCCCTTTTGAACAAAATGCATCAATTATTCTTATGATTAACTAGAAATCAATAGATTCAAAGGAAGAGGAGTCACTTCAAATGTTTTAACTGTTGTTGGGCTTTTTCAGTTTTAAGTAAAAATATCATTAAATAGTTCTTTCTAAAGACACACAAATTAATTACCTAAAGAAAATCAATACAACTTGATGTGCCACCTGAGTTTCTTGCATCTGCCAATTTCTAATGTTTTGGAAAATACAAGTTATCACAAATGAGAGAACTCTTGCTGTATTTTCATTTTTATACTATAAGAATACTCTCCTAATTTTATTTTTAAGATTTGAATGAGAAGCCTGAAATCTAGAATGTAAAATGAGCCATATTGTTAAAATAAATCTGTCCTTAGATCTTTATTTCTAAAAATAAAACATTAATTATAGAGCATTTTTGGTGTCTTTGTCTGATTTTTTTCTTAGGAATTACATACATTTTCAAATTCTTCTCTTGTACTCTGAATAATACATTCTTCAGGATGATGTTTTTAAAGCATTCATCATATAAAATTTCTCCCTTGTTTAAATCTGGCAATAATTTACTATGCAATTAAATTGTGAATACTACGGTAACTGTCATTTTTACCTCCCCAAACACACTTAACATCATCCTTCTCGATGAACTATGGTACAGAGATATTGGTTTGCTTCTTGCCTCTTTCTGAAATACTTTCAACTGATCCAGGTACTTTGTCCACTGAATTATTTCAACCTCAGACTAGCAATGCAAATATTCTATGGTGACAATTACCAGCAACATGGTCCCTCAAGAAAGAGAACCAAACTTTTAAGTAGAGTTAAATGCTAGTTACAGGCATCAGACTTCTAATGTAATGTCATAGTCATAGTGTTGGCATTTTTCTTATTCTGCCAATGTATAAGTGAGGAACCTGCCAAAACATTTATACCCTTGGCTTCTCTGGGAGAGTATCTCTAAACATCCAAGATAAAGTTGGCCCAACCCTGGATGTTCAGTCTATCCTAGTATGTTGCTTCATTTTCTTCACTTCACTTATGAATAAGTTTATAGTTTTCTATTTACTTTTAGATATTCATATGTTCTGTCCTACAACAGAGAAAATAGAGCCTTGATCTACAGATACACTTTTTTATCTTTAGCATTCAGGATGTGGTCCAGCAAGTAGCATGCACCCAGTAAATATTTGTAAAAAGTTAAATGAAAGAAGAAAAGTGAATAACTAGGTTTATAATCACTAAGTAAAACTGGAATTGGTAATATCTGATAAAGTGTACTTCTAGATTGGAGGCATGCTAACTATGACCAGTGGACAAGTCATGCCTGTAGCCTGATTTTGTACAGTCTTGAAAGCAAAGGATGACTTTTACAATTTAAACAGTTCCAGTTTTGATCTTTGATAACCCTATATGGAGAAAGTGCATTAACCAAACCAATTTTAGTCAATCTCCTAATGGATGGAGACAGGGAAGAGAAAGTGAAGGAGTGAGTTGATGTGAGAATTTATAGAGTTTTACTTAAACAAAGCTTTTAACAGGGAAGCTGAGAAAATGCAATAATTGACCTAAACTTCAATTAAAAAAGAATTATTAAGGAGCTAGGGTTGTGGCTCAGTGGTAGGAGCTCGCCTGGCTTGCATGAGGCATTGAGTTTTATCCTTAGCACCACATAAAAATAAAAATAAAGACGTGTTCACCTAAAAATAATATATATATATATATATATATATAAATTATATATATATATATATATATATAATATATATATATGTATATATATGTATATATAATATATATATATATATATATATATATATATATATATATATATAAAAATTATCAAAAGCCTACTAAACTCAAACTTCAAATTTCTCTTCATGGATCCTTAACATTTATACCTGAGTTGTCAACATGTACATAATATCAATAAGAAAAAAGCCTTGTTAATACAAAGTTTTCATATACATGAAAAGCCTGGACTGAGGACCGTCCACCTGTGTTCAAATTCTAGCACTGCCAGTTACTAAATATGTATCTCTCAGCACACTCATCTTTATGTATCATTTTTCTTCTTTAATTTAGTTATAATAGAGTTTCTAACTTATAGAATTATCAGGAAGGTAAAGTGGGTTAATATTTGTAAATGTTACAAATATTACACTGTGTCTGGCAAACAGTATGAACTCTAGTATCTTGGTTAAACAAAATGGAATTTTGTTCAAGATTTACTTTATTTTTAAGCCATCATCTTTAGGTAGTAAAATTGCATGGCAAATAAAACAGAGTGCTACAATCAGATTGCCTCATGTATCTGTGACATACATGCCTAATGGAGGCTGCAAAGGAATTAACTTTATATTGAATTGTACAGCTAGTTCATTGTGTAAGAAGATGTATTTGTTTTCAACTTATTTTTTGTTGTTGTTGTTTGGAAGGGAAGACTTTCTTTTTCATTCCCAATATCAACATGAAAACTTAATTTTACTTTTAAATCGATTTTGTTTTATTTAATACATCAATATAAAAGGATAAGAAGGATCTTTTTGGTCACTGTTGTTAACCATTTAAGACACATGGAACCACAATAAAAAGCAGATCTGTAAAATATATACAAAGGAGATCATTTCTAATTTGACAAAAATATTTTCCCATTTCTGTTTATCTTTATTATTAGTTTTGTTATTGCTATTGTTTTTTTTTTTAATTTATCTTATTTTTAAAAATAGAATAGAGGTTGGAGGCAGCAAAGGAACAGTCTACCTAGAATTACATCCTGTAAAAACTTTCTCTATTTAACTTCAAATAGCATCCATAGTTGGATGATGGAGATTTATTTCTACATCCTGGATCCCCATCTTTATTGTAGATTTGTATATCCAACTCCCATTTTTTAATATCTTACATTTAGCATCTCCAACACCAAACTCTTGGTTTTCTTCCTAAATTATTTTCAATTTCAGGTATATTATTTCAGCTTTTCAGAAGAAACACTTTGAAGGCCTTCCCAGACACTCAGCAGAGCCCAGTGACTCAGAACCTTCCTGTGGAGCCAGACTGCCTGGATTGTAATCCAGACCTGCCATGTGTTAACTTCTCATTTGGGCAAGATACAGCCCCTCAACATATCCTCATCTTGTCATTTGTAAAGTGAAAAAAACAATTGTGTGTTCCACCACAAATCATTTTTTCACAAAATTAAATAAATTAGTGTTAGTTTTCTCACAGCTGATTGACATTGTTGCTGCATATTTATTACATTCCTTGACTAATTTCCTTCTCACGCATCCCCTATCACACCCAGCAGCAAATTCTGTTGGAACTGCCTTGAAGATGTCATGGAATTCAGAATTTTTCTTATCCTCCCTGCTTAGCCTATTGTCAAGCAGTAGCCTATTTAACCCACATTTCTTGCTTCTGCCTTTGATCTCATTAGTCTCCTACACTCAAAACTTTCCAGTGGTTTTCAAACTTATTTTGAATAGAATCTATAGTTATTATAATGTAACAAGAAACTACAAAAGCTACATTCCCATTGTCTTTCTGATCATATATCCTTCTATTACTATAGAACACAGTGTGCCCCCATGGCATACTGAGACCTTAAGGCCTTGAGCTTTTCTTTTCCTTCAACTTTATTTGCAAGACTAATTTGTTCTCATGTTTCAAGGTGTTTATTCAAAAGCCTTTTCTCTGTCATCTTCCTGACCCCTTTTAAAAAATCATACACATAGTTACAAACACACACACACACATGCACACACATGCACACACACACCTACAATATTTACTTTGATTTTCCTGTTCTTTTCCAGGATATTCATTACTATCTGATACACTATAGAGTTCACTTATGTACTAGAATATAAGCACAAGGAAGATAAGGAATTTGGGGCAGTATTTTTGTTCTTCTTATCTCTGCCTACCCCCATGCTAAGTGTAATGCTTGGCGTAAGTTAGGTATTTAATAAATACATAGGTGCTTAATTAAAGGTAATTAGTTACTAGGTATACATATAATTACTACATGCTAGTTCCCAGATATATGAGGTTCAGAATGTAGAAATTAGTTTCATATGCCTCACAATGTATGGATCAGATAGGACAGTAAAAAATGCCAACATGTTTCCATAATTGTCATAGTAGAATCTAGCAGTTAATGCCATACTACTTGTACGTTAGTACATGGAAAATGACCCTACATACACAATTTGCACACACACACACACACACATAGACATTTGCACATGTTTCTTTTTTCAGAGGTGATTGTATATTTATATTACAGAGAATGATCTTTAGTTTTCTAGGTTCTTCTTCCTCCCTCTGTTGTTTTATTTATTTGGCTTGTTTTTCTATCTATTGACATATTTCCCAGAACAATCTTCTGCAACCAATTAAATAAATTATATATTTCTATTGTATGAGGCCTCTGGATGATGGAAAATTTAAAAAAAAATGTTCTCTTAGAGGTTACAGGTGGTGAAACCCGGGTCTGCTCTACTTTTTGTATATTGTTCTATGTGAATAGATAAAATTTTGAGTGATGAAGGATTGCTGTAAAAAGATTGAAGTATGTTGTTAAAACTAATTACCTAAGAGTTCCAGATACAAAAATCTAACATGCTCAGATTACAGACTTGAGATCGTTTGGGGTGACATAAGCAGCATCTGTTTTCCTGCTGTGGAATATGATTTCAACCTTGTTAAATAACTAGAGTTCATATCATTCTTAAGAGATAGCTGAGCTGTTCATCAAGAGTGTGATGCTGTCAGAATACAAAGGACAATCCTGATATGGGAAAACAGAAAACTAAGATAGAAAATAAAATCTAATCTCAACTGTTGAAATGAAAATACAATATCAGTAAATTCACACCCCCACACAAGGGAGATTTTATAGTGATACAGCCATGCTGTTCAGTGGCACTACTGGTCATAAGTTCTGACAGGAGAAAAATACCACACTCTGAGACATGACTACAAAGCATGGTCCTTAGTTATGTACTGATTAAAATTTAAGGTCATATGGAGTGACCAAGGTAGTAACTTTTAATATACCGATATATACATTGCTACTCTCTGTAAGTATGAAATTAAAAAAAGAAGAAAAAAAGGAATAAAAAAGGGAGCTGGAAATCATAATTATCAAATGATATGTAAGTTTTCCTAACACACTGTTAAAATATATTTGCTATAAATATCTTAAAATCTCAAATATTTTTACTATTAAAATTAATGCTCCCCCATTTTCTCTTTTATAGACACACACCTATATATCTTTTTGTGAGGATACACACACATATAAATATATAGTGATATGTCTAATATGATAGAAAATAATGTATATGCCTATACTAAAAATTATATATTTACTATTTTTGCAACATTATTTCTGGGTAAAAATCTTCAGGATGTCTTGATGAAAACAATGTCCCTAGTGATATTCATGTAAATACTTTGGGGACAGACTTATGACTTCTATGTCCACCTATAGCCAGATGACAGAAACTGAGATTTAGGAAGTACTTACTATTTTCAAAACCTGTAGTTACTATTCCTGGTAGGATCAATCAGGATCCAATTGAGAAATCAAAAAATGAAAACAAATAAACAAAATAACCCTTCCAGACAGTTAAACTAGTATTGGCAAGTGAATGCACTTGGTTAACACAGTTGTGGTAACTTCAGTTTACAAGCAAATCCATGTCCCTCACCCCCAATCATATACTGGGGGGCCGGGGGGGGGGGCGGGGAGAAAGATACTGGGAGAGATAAAATCTGGCAGCTGGGAGGCAGTGTTCTGTAGATCTGTGACTCACACCTCTGAGAAGGTGGCATTTTCCATCTGGTACCCAGAATACTAAGGGGTAAATTGATCTCATAGAGGGATTTGGGGGAGGCACAGTAAGCTAACAGCCAAGCCTCTTCATCAATTTTGAAGTCTCCCTCTATTTTCCTGTATTGGTAGAATGTCAAAAGTCGCCACAGAACGAATGAGAACTGAGGTCTCCTGGGTCTTAATCCCAGTAACACAAAGCAGAGTGTAGAGTGCCAAGTTCATAGTGAGAGGCAATAACGTAATAGCCAACATATTAATTAAGTGTGCAATTTTAACTTGCAGGTGTTTGAAGACTCACCTATGTTATTTCTCTAGATGTGGTTACCAGCAATGCTTTATTAGTACTTCTATCTTTACTATTAGGTAGCCGATATTCTTAATGGAATTTCAGTTTAATTATATATGTGTCAGTCCCTTAAGATTATTTAAACAGATACTTTTAAATCTTACAATATTAAATCATTTGTTTCGCCTTGTTGATTTCTCATTTTATTCAAAATTCTCCTCATTTAGTTCCAATCCTCTACTAGTGCAAGCTAAGCTGATAAGCAGAATGGAGTATAATGTATACAAAAAATCTAATATTTTATTGTTTTGTTGTATTTTTATTGGTATAAAATAAATATACAAAATAGTAGGTTTCCATTGTGACCTACTTATACACACAAGTAACATAATGTTAGCAAGTTTTATCCCCACTACCTCCCCTTGACCTCCTCTTCTCCCTCCCAGTAATCCTTCCTTTACCCTACTGGTTTCCTATTTTCATGAGATCGCTTTTGTTTCCTTTTTTCTCTTTAGCTTTCACATCTGAAAGAAAACATACATCCCTCAACTTTCTGAGTCTGGCTTATTTCACTTAACATGATGCTCTCCAGTTCTACCCATTTTTCTGCAAATGACATAATTTTGCTTATCTTCATGGTTGAATAAAAAATCCATTGTGTATACATTCCCCGTTTTCTTTATCCATTCAGGTGTTGACAGATATCTAAACTGGCTCCACGACTTGGCTACTGTGAATTGTGCTGCAAAAAACATGGATATGCATATTTCTCTGAAGTATGCCAGGCCTTAATTCTTTTGGATAAATACTTAGAAGCACAGCAGGATAAAATGCTGGTTCTATTTCTAGTCTTCTGAGGAACCTCCATACTGAAAAAAAAAAAAAAATCTGCTCTTTTACCTTCCTCCTTTAGAAGAGGTTCTTTTCAGGTCATGTTAATTTGAGATTTGAAATGCCTCCTGTACTGGATATCCATGCCTTTGCCAAGATTTGGGAAATGTTCTGCTATTATTTCATTGAAAAGGTTATCTCTTTCCTCAGCATGTAGCTGTTCTCCTTCTGGTATGCCAATTAGGAAAACATTTGATTTTTTTAATGGTGTCACAGAGATCTCCTGTGTTCTCTTCATATTTTTTTCTTTATTTATTGGTATCTGAATATAATATTTTGTCAGAATTATCTTCCATTTTCAGTATTCTGCTTTATTGAGTCTGTTGTTGAGGCTTTAAAATGTTTTTTTTTTTTAATCTGATTTTTTGATCCTTTTGTTTCTAAGATCCTACTTGGAATTTTCAGATTGTCTGAATTTATTGAAATGCTGATTCATATTCTATATTGTCTTTCTTAATTTACCCAACTGTTTATTGTATTCACTTGGATTTCAGAAACTTTAAGACAATCATTCTTTTGAATTCTTTGACATTTCACCCACTTTGATTCCTTTGGAACCTGCTACTGTGGAGTTGAGAACTTTAGGAGGTTTCCAATTGCCTTGTTGTAGCGTATTTCCTGTGTTTCTATGTGGATGTTTGAGTATCTTTGGGGTTGGATATCTCTTCCATGTTTATGTGAGGGCCTTTTAGTAAGCAGTCTTCTCCTGACAATTTGTCTTGAGGTATAGGTGTGTAGTGTAGTGTTGAATTTGATTCCAACTAGACTTTGTAGAATAGTCTTCCTGTGTTTTCTTTGGCTGTGATACGATGCATACCGTATAGGAGCCTGAGAAATCTGCTTTCTCTGTAAGTCTTGCAAGAGTCCCTTTGGTAGTTCAGGTATGTGTGATATAAACAGCAGGGTAAGTATGGGGTGCCTTCTTCTACAATGGGGGCGGGATTCCCTATCAGGTGGGGATTGCTTTGAGTTCTGTGGATGGAGGTTCTACTAATTGAAAGCAATTCTGATACTGGCTGTTCCAATAATAGTATAAAAGCATGAAGCTTTGATTCTCTGTTTAGACACTGGTGCAGATCCTGGTGGCTAACAGGGAGGTCCAGGGGCCAATGTAAAAGCTACTTCTCTCTGGCATTCACCTCCAGGTGCAATTTGTTAGGATATGAAAGTAACTAATGCTGATGACCTTCACAGGTATGGTATCCACAGCAGTGTGTTATTTCTCTCTGCTGTTCCTGTGGGCATGAATATCTAAGAGCATTCTGTCAAAGCCCACCAGTTGTGCCTGCTTGGACACAAGATGGGGCCTTTGTTCCTACTTGTATTTAAGTAGTATCCATAAAGGTTTGAATGCAACTAGCTCTTAGGTAGAAAGGTGCCTCTCCAAGGAAGAGGGAAATGCCTGCATCCTGTCAACTAGCTGCTGTGGGATGCTGAGCTCACCTGCTCAAGATCCTCTCTGGAGCTTTGATGGCTGTGTACTTCAAGTTCAGGAATGATGTGGGTGCAGCAGGTTGCCTACAAGTTAGGATGGAACTTGGCTGTGCTTTTTGAGAATATGACTAATGCTTGCTCTGTGGCATAGCCCTGGTTACTCCCATGGGCAGAGAGCAGCAATGGAGTCACCAAAGGATGGCACCAGGAGGGCAATTGTGTGATTTGTTACCCATGATTTCAGTGCTTCCAGGCTTGACTCCTACACTTAATCCCAAGCTACTACTGTTCCTTCTCCCAGGCTTTGACAGCTGGACTCCCAAACTGCCAGTCCACTTTCCCACCACATAGAATTCTCAGTAGGTCATGTCTGATTCTCCTCCCCATCACCATCCTACCCAGGGCCAACTGTCTCTTGAAGTAGCCATCTGCTGAGTCATTGTAGTTATACTGCCTGGGGCACCCGGAGATAGGAAAAACCAGGGAACTTTGGCTTGCAGAGCAGTGAACTCAGACAATAAGATTCGTCTCAAAGGGAGATAAGTAGAGTATATGGGCATGGATGAATATGGCATAATAAATCTCACTATTATGTTTAAATGTAATGCACCAATAAAAATAATGTTAAGAAAAAAGCTTCCTTCTCAAGATGGCTCCTAGATACAGCAGGATAATAATATATTAAGTAGTGCAGGTAAATTCTCCAGAGTCTCCAACACACTGTATAGGTCCTAGGCCAGATGCCTGACTCTGGGGACCCATCAAATCAGGTCCAGCTAGTCACCAAAATACAAGGAGAAAAAGTAATGCTGAAAAGTAGAAAAAAAAATTCATCAATAGCTATGCCAGGCAGACAAGGGAACCAGCCTCCTTAGCCCTTATTTAGAGGTAACTGACTCCCAGATGATACAGACAAGGGGCAATAGCTATGCACAGTCAAGCAGACTTGGTCAAACTGTGGTCTAGTTAATCCTTATCTCAGGAATGGTCAATTGGGGCCCTGTGGTCAGTGATTAAAAAGATGCTGTTGCATGTATGGTAGTGTGACTCTTCACAAGATATTTATCTATCAGAACTGTTCCTGGGGGCTGGGGTTGTAGTTCAGTTGGTAGAGCACTTGCCTCACATGTGTGAGGCGCTGGGTTCAATCCTCAGTATCACATACAAGTAAGTAAATAAAGATATTGTGTCCACCAACAACTAAAAAAAAATATTAAAAAAAAAAAAAAAAAAAACTGCTCCTGGAATACAAGCTAACTCAGAGCATAAGATACAGACATGAAATGGAGGCAAAGGTGTCAAGATTTTAATCCTGTTTTTATTGCCCATTGGACATTTGCAGGCCCATGTAGACAGCGAGTGTTTTTAATGAAAGTAGCCTCTACGTCCTTATGATAATTCTAGGTCTCGTATCTGTTTAGACTAATATTTACAGGGAACTGAGTTCTATAACAGTGGAGTTCACTGGGACTCTCCCTCTCTCACCTATACTCCCACTGAGGGAGAATCCCTCTCCTAGTGTTGTGCTGCCCTGTGATGGGTACTGGGCACTCCATTTCTGCCATTTTTCTACTATCCAAAATTCCTGGATAATTCCAAATCTCCATCTCTCCATTACTACCTTCCAGCAGTATCCCATGATCACCCACCTCAACAAGCCGTTATATTCATGTTTTGATTTTAAATGTAGTGAATTGGGTAAGTACTGTGACCTCTGATCTGTCATCTTGAATATGTTACCTACTTTTTTTCTTTTTTTAGAATATTTCCTGTATATTTATATTCCAGTGCTATTGATTTAGGATCTGAAGGTAAAATTCTTGAGAGAAAATAAACATCATCTCCTTAGGCCTTTCATGGTAAATTTGATGTCTGATTCTTGATTAATCATAGTTTCTTTATTAGTTCATTTTCTATCGGGTCATTTAGACATTTGGTGGCATGAAACAATCCTGCCAGTAACTACCGGATCCTTAGTAGTCTGCCCAAATATCACCTGACCATTGACAGTTTGAAAAGTTCCTGACTGCCCCTATTGGGAGTGGGCATATCAAATTATACAAGTGCCCCATGGCCCTAAGTGAGTTTTGGCCTCTGAAGAGCTATAGCTGCTATCTTTTATGATTCACAACTCTGAACTCTATGGCCATGAGAAAGATTGATTATCATTGACTCTAGAATTAGATTTTGGTAGTGGGTGTCCTTGCCTTCTTTTCTCCTAGCTATCCACCTATCAAATCCTGCCTAGAGTTTTGTCCATCTCTGGTACCTATGAGAAGATCAACATACACAATGAACAAGATATATTCAACCAGGGAACAAATATCAGACTGTGCAGATAGGGTTCATAAGATCTTCTCTTGATATTTTTCTTCCCTATAGAAGGAAAGGTGAGGAAATTTAAGTTATTTTTGTGAACTGTGATCAACCCAAAGGCAGTAGTAATATTGTTTCTGTTGAAGTGATTCTTCTAAGAATGATGTTAGAATTTTCGCTAGCTCTAGTAACTGATAGTTCCCTAAATGCATCACATATTTTGTTCTCAGCTATGGGTCTCATATCTAATTCCAGGAATGCCACCCCACACAACACAATTTATTTAATTATCACAATAATGCATGAAATATTTTTTATTCCACTCTGAGAATGAAAAAACAGCTGGCTCATCCTGCAACTAATAACCTATAAATCTATATTTTAAATAACTTCATATATAATCAAACTCTAAAACTTGGTATATCTGGAAGAACTAGATAAGATTCCAAAATATGTAAAGATCATGTATTTATACACGTTGAAAGGGATTCTAAATGTGATGATTCCTACTGTGTAGAGTTCTCCTTTAGGAACCATTAGAAATGATAAGGAATGGCATGTCAGTCAATACTATTTGAATAAAATGAGAATATTCTAGTGTGGCTTTCAATTTTGGCTTCTTATAAGAGATTTGTATTCTTGATCCAGGTCCCTTTATCCCTGTGTTCAAGTTCCTAAGTTGAATATTGAAAAATTCATAGCTTCTGAGTCATAGGAATATGGTAAGAAATTAATCCATTTTGAATAATGCATGTAGAACGCTCTTGGCCTTACAGTAAGTACTCAAATAATTTTGTTTTGATCATGAGTACTACCACCACCACCATCTCTCCACCTATGCACATAAAGTATGCACTAGCCATGCATACAGAGGGAAGTCAGATAATCCTTGACTCACTCAGAATTCTTTGGTAATTTCTCCAAAGATACTTCACATTTTGTGAGCCAGAAAAAGAGTATCATCTTTCTATTCAAATTAAATGGCAAAAAAATAGTAAAAGTTTATCACAGCTATACCACTTCTCATAATTTGGAGATTTTATTCTCTTTAAGATTTTGAGTCAGTTTTAGGGACATTATTTTAGTCCATTTTTATTACCTTGTTTGGTATATAAATGTGGGTTGTCTTGCTCTTGTTTCACAGCTACTATCTCCACAATTTTAGCCCTTGCTTTCAAAGAAATTTTTGCAAGACTGCCAGTTGGAATAAGTAATTAACACTTCAGCTCAGCTCTGAAAGGGGAAAACAACTGTGGCATACAAACTCCTGCCAAAGTCAGTGCTCTCACCCAGAAAATGCCTGAAATACTCATCAGGGTACTTTCAATTTCACTAAAGAAGAAAAGAAAAAAAAAAAGGCAAAATGATCAAAATGGAACTTTACCAGCTTATCCCGATCCAATGTTGGACAAAATGAAGGTGGAGAAAACAAGTGAACTGAAGCAGCATGTATCAATGCGGAGAGGCAACATCTCATTAATAGCACATCAAGTGGAAGATGGCAAACTACAAAAATTCTTGGTAATACAATGCATTTCAAGCATTAAAAACAACCAAACTCACAGTATATGTTGTTTTATGATAAATACATAACAAAATTTTGAAACACTTATGGGACTGATGCATGCCAAACTAGATGATAATTAATTTTTAGGTGGGAGTGGAGGAGCAGGAATAGGTGGATCGAGAGGGGTCTAGGGGAGTTTAGGACTTAGATTTTGTGTCTTAATCTGAGGAAAGTGTTCATAATTCTATTGTCTTGTACAATTTGTGCAAATATAATCTATTTCAAAGTAAGTAAATAATTGCTCTCGGTCAATACATTTCATAATAACTAACTGTAGGAAGAAACGTTGCAATGATTCAACATATGTCTGAACAAATTTCAGTGCTATTTTGAAGAACACTAGGGATTTTTCTGTTAATGTGGACACTTGCTGTGTGAAGAAGCAGTTGAATTTCTTCCACACTTTTTTTTTCACTGCTACTTCCATCAACCATTGTTCCTCACTGAAAGAAGTATAATAGATCAGAAAGAAGTAAAATAGATCAGATTCTTATCCACAAATCTGTTTTGAGGTGAAACGTCTAAAGGTCACCAGGTTTCTGAATCTACTATTAGGAGCTTAATATGCTTCCTCCTTCACCTTTTGTTTAGGGATTTGTTGTTCTAAAACATTACTACTATATTATTCAGGATTGCCCAGAGAAAGTGAACCGATAGGATGCATGTGGAGATATTGGGTATGCATTATAAAACTGTATATATTTGCTAAAATTAATCCTAATATCCACTAAAAATTTGTAATGCATGAAAAGAGAGAGAGACAAACACTTATAAGGATTTTGCTTATATGATCTTGGGGACTGACAAGTACCAGGATCTTTTATTAGCAAGGTAGCAAGCTGGAGACCAGGAGGAAGACCTGAGAGCCAGTGTACCTGACAGGAAGTTCTGGTCCAAAAGCCAGAAGCCTCAAGACACAAGAGAAGCAAGTTTCAGTTTGAGTCTGAAGGTCGGAAAAACTTTACCAGCTTATCCTTCTGTCACAGCTCAGAGCATCTGTCTGGACGGGTTCCTTCTTCCCAGGGTGATTTCAGCTTGAACAGTCTTCAGCAGACTGTATGAGACCTGTGTGTGCTGGGGAGGACAGTCTCCTTGATTGACTCCACAAATCCAGATGTTATGCTCATCCACAGACTTCCTCACACAACACCCAAGTTTGCAAATATCTGAGCACTCATTTAGTTGACATATAAAAGTAGTCATCACAAAGACCGATAAAACTTCCTGTCTTCCTGTTACTTTCCATAAAAACAATATTTACAAAAGAAAGAATGAGTCAAATCCAATTCTGGCTACTTTATTTTTTTTTCCCCTGGAAGTTCAAATACATTCTCAAGTATCAACCGAAAACTCTTTCTTGTATAATTGAAATTTCTCTGCCACTGCTAATATTTGTCTCTCAAAGTTATTTGCTTCTGAATATAATGTGTACTTAAAAAGAAATAATAATGATTGTTAACTACTTTTGTGTAGCCCACAAACACAAATAAAAAATAACACCAAAAAAAGGCTAGAAGGAAGTATATAATACACAATGATTGGGAAACTAAAGATTCATAGACTATTTCACTTCAAACTGAAAATAGTAATTCCATGAAAAATTACTCATTTATTGAGACAAAATATAATAATTAATGTTAAGTATAGCCCCTTCTTTGTAATCTACTACTAATATTCATTGAAATAAAATTTAATTTAATGAACTATCCTTTTAAAAAATTCTAATTGTCTATCTTCAATGGTATCTGTTGAGTTCCAACTTCAGATTATCCTTAGAAAATGAAATTAAATTATAAGTATAGCAGCCAATATTTTCATAACCAGTATATTGATTTATGGTTTAACTTGACAACTTCTGTTATTTTTAATATTTAATAAAATTTGAGAGAATATTTTAGAGTCAAACAGACTATATTATTTCGTCTTTTCTTGATCTAATTGCATATGAAATAATATTTCAGAAATATGTTCAAATAATGACTGCTTGTTACTTAACATATACTCAATTGTGATAATTTTGTTGCTTTGCAATACTGGTGAACATCTTTTTCTTCAAAAAATCAACTATCCACAAGTTACAACAACTTTTTTTTTTTGGTATTGTTCACCATAAGACTGGTTGAAGAGACTATTATGCAGACTACATTAGTACTATGCCTACAAAACTATGAAATGTCCGTTAAAATTATTTGGGGGGTTCAGTTTTAATGCATTATACATTTTTAGTGTATAGTTGGATTAATTATGTCAAATGTATTCAGTTTTTTAATGCATACCTCTATCGAAATTATAGATTATGTCTATCAGCCCAGAAAATTTCCTGTGTCACTTCTCAGTCAATTCATATTCTGCACTTTGGGCCATCAATAATCTGACTGTAATCACCATTTCCCTTTTCTTGGAACTTTGTGTGAATAGAAGCTTACTAAATGTATCTTTTCAAATCGTTTCTTTCACTCATCATACTCTTTTGGATTTGCTGGTTGTTGCTATGTCAGTAGTTTTTTTTTTTTTATTTGGATTGCAGAATATTATTCCAGTGAATAAATTTGCTATAGTTGCTTAGCTGATCTAATCACTAAACATCTGGCTTATTTCCAAGTTTAGGTGATTATGAATAAAACAACAACAAATATTTTTACATAATTCTTTTTATAGGAATATGTTTTCATCTTTTTCAGATATATATATGTGATTGCTGGTCATAGAACAGATCTGTGCTTAATTTTGTTTTTTACAAATTTGACATTTTATTTTTTCCAGAGTTGTCATATCATTTTTAAAAATTTATTTATGTATTCTAATTTGTTATACATGAAAGCAGAAGGCATTTCAATTCATAGTACACATATAAAGCACAATTTTTCATGTATCTGGTTTGTACACAAAGTAGAGTCACACCATTCATGTCTTCATACATGTACTTAGTGTAATGATGTCCATCTCTTTCCACCGTCTTTCTTTACCCACATACCCCCACCCTTTCTTCCCTTCCCTTTGCTCTGTCTAAAGTTCTTCTGTTTCTCCCATGCTCCCCCCACATCCCCGTTATGGATCAGCATTTGTTTTGGGTGGTATCTGCTTACTTCACTTAGCATAATATTCTCCAACTCCATCCATTTATCTGCAAATGCCATGATTTTATTCTCTTTTAATGCTGAGTAGTATTCCATTGTGAATATATACTACATTTTCTTCATCTATTCATCTACTGAAGGGCATGTTGGTTGGTTCCACAGTTGAGATATTGTGGATTGTGCTGCTATAAACATTGATGTGGCTGCATCACTGTAGTATGCTGTTTTTAAGTCTTTGGCTATCCACCAAGGAGTGGGATAGCTGGGTCAAATGGTCTTTCCATTCCCAGTTTTCCAAGGAATCTCCATACAACTTTCCATATTTAATGCACCAATTTGCAGTCCCACCAGCAATAAATGAGTGTGCCTTTTCCCCAACATTGTCGCCAACACTTTTTTTAATCTTTATTTTATTTGTTTGCTTATTTATTTATTTATTTTTTATGTGGTGCAGATATCCCACCCAGTGCCTCACACATGCTAGGCAAGCACTCTACCATTGAGCTACAACCACAGCCTTGTTGTTTGTATTCTTAACAACTGCCATTCTTACTGGAGTGAGATGAAATCTTAGAGTAGTTTTGATTTGCATTTCTCTAATTGCTAGAGATGTTGAGCATTTTGTCATATATTTTTTGGCTGATTGATTATCATCTTCTGAGAAGTGTCTGTTCAGTTCCTTGGCCCGTGTTTTAATTTTTTTTTTTTTTTTGGTTGTTATTGTTGTTTTACATTCTACCCAAAACATTTGAGACTCTTTGGTTGCTCAATTTTAATGGAATTGAGTGGGTTTTTTGTTTTGTTTTGTTTTGCTCTATTGTTTGTACGGGGTTTTTTGTTTGTTTGTTTTTTTGTTTTTTGTTTGTTTTTAGCCGTTCTGAAGGATATGTGTTGATATTTCATTGCACTTTTAAGTTGAGTTTGTCTGATGACCAACATATTGAATACCTTTTCATGTGCTCATGAGGCATTTTAATTTTTTATTCTTTGTTAAGTATCAGTTCAAGATTTTGCAAATTATTTTGCAATGTTAGAATTTTATTAAGGAGTTGTAGTTGTTTTTTATATATTTAGGGTGTAAGTACTGTCAGATGTCTTAAAATATTTTTTTCCCAATCTTTGTCAAATCTATTTACTTTTTTACAGGGCTTTAGTGAAGAACAAATTCAATTTTGATAATATAAAATGTATGAAAAAGAAAATTTGCCTACATTAAGGTACAAAATAGTCTATATTTTCTTTAAGAAGGTTGACAGATTTGTGGTTTTTACTTTTAATATTTACATCTTAAATGTTTGGTCATAGAATGATCTGAATTTTGTGTATTGTATAAGTTAGAGATAAAGTTTGTGTCTTGTTTTATTTTGTTTTTTGTGTATCTATTCCATGATTTAAATACCATTAGTTGAAGAGGATTTTCTCTGCCCATTAGATTGTTTAGTGCTGTTGAAAAAAAAAAATCATTTGTTCACTGGTATGTAAGAGTTAAACACATAATGAGAAAGGGAAAGTTTTACAACTTTGTTTTATTCTTTCAAAATTGTTTTGGTTGTTCTAGGGTTTTGGAATTCTATTCCAGAATCATTTTGCCATAATCTACAAAGAAAGGCCTGTTGAGATTTTTGTTTAGCATTCATCTAGCATTTTAAGGACATTGAACACTTTTGAGTGTTTAGATCCATGAATGTAAGTTATCTTTCACTTATTTGGACCATTTTATTTAAAAAAAGATAGCCACACATTGTAGTTTTTTACATAAAGATCTTAAAAATCTTTTATGAAATATAAACCCAGAGCCAGGCATGGTGGTGAACATCTGTAATCCCAGAATCTTGGGAGGCTGAGACAGGAAGATGTAGAGTTCAAAGCCGGCCTCAGCAAAAGCAAGGTGCTAAGCAATTCAGTGATACTCTGACTCTAAATAAAATACAAAATAGGTCTAGGAATGTGGCTCAGTGGTAAGTGCCCCTGAGTTCAATCCCCTGTTTTCTGCTCCCCAGGAACTTTTGTTACTGGATATTATTATAAGTTACATTTTTAACTTTTTATTTTCCAAATTTTCAGTACTAACACATAAATATATAATCAATTTTATATACTGTAGCATTATTGAATTTACTTACTAGATCTAGTAGGATTTGCTTTTTTCCTTTGACAATTTTAGAATTATCTGCTTACCTAATTATGTCATCTATAAATGATGAAAGCTTTATAATTATTTTCTTTAAAACATTGTATTTTCATTTATTTTTCTTATATTTAGTAAATTTCAAAATGTGAATGATACAAATATGACTTATTTTATAGTAGCTCTCCTGAGAAAATCATCCATCTTTATTATTTTCATTTATATCTTGAGTTAAACCCCTATTTTGTTCTTCAGAGGTATTTCTGGCTACTTATCCTAATCACATCTGTATGCTACATATCCATATCAAATTCAACATTCCAACTGAATTTCAACTTTCATCTCTCAAAGAACCAAACATGTGTTTTCCTCCATATTTAGACCAATGTTATGATTAACAACTCTAAGCTGAATACGTGAAATCAATTTTAATTTCATACTTTACTAATACCATGGCCCCTCACAGACACAGTATCCGACACAGACACACAACAATTCAGCAAACCTTAATCAGCCCAGCTCTTGATCATCTTCTGTTCCTTCTTTGCGATCTATCCTCAGTACTACTCACATGACATATGCACATATTTTCATTTGATTTAACAATTCACTGAAAGTGAACTTTTTTCTCCATGTTAAAAATTTCATTACTGTTTATTTTAAAATACAAATCTAAACTTGCAATTTTTTTATAAACATACCTTCAAAGAATCCATTTATGTATATAATAAAATTCAATTTCTTAACTCTGCATATGTATTTATGCAAGAATAATAGAGAAATTTAGAAAGCAAATTTAAAAATTCTTGTTGCTTTGAATGCCATGTAGGACAAGGCACTGACTTTTTAATTTAAAAAAAAAATTTATATTTTTAGTTGTAGGTAGACACAATATCTTTCTTTCTTTCTTTTTTTTAATATGGTGCAAAGGATCGAACCCATTCCCTTATATGTGCTAGGCGAATGCTCTACCACTGAGCCACAACCCCAGCCCAAGGCACTGGTTTTTGAAGCTTGCCACTCCAGGTTCTCTCTACCATCTTTCAACCTGCCTTATGACTTGAAGTGAATTGTTTTTGTCAATAAATACGTTGTCCTTTGCTTTCCTATTGGGTTCATGCCTTAGTCTGTTCAGACTGTTGTAACAATATATCATAAAGCACAGTGCTTATAAGCACCAGAATTTATTTATCACAGTTCCAAAGGCTACTGATTCCAAAATGAATGCAGATTCAGGGTCTGGTGAGAGACTGCTTCTTAGACAGCTGTCTTCACTGTTCCCTCACCCAGAAGATGAGTCTAGCTCATTCTCTGTGTCATTTAATCTCATTCATGATGGCTCAGCATCTAACAACCTCCCAAGGATCCCACATTTTAAAACCAACGCCTTGGGATTTAACTTTGAATGTATGAATTTTAGGAGGACACAAACATTCAGACGGTGGCAGTTTAGCTAATGGCTGATAGCACTTTCAAGAGATAAGAAGAAAGGTAGAAGGTGAGTTTGGGTTGTGCATTCCCAATATATTTCCCTTGGACTGATTCTGTCCCTCACCTGAAGGTCCCTGTTATGCTGACCCCTACATCTTTTTTTTTTTCTTATGGTTTGACACTATCTCTGTGTACCTCTTTCCTGTTTTTCACCTTTCAGTTATCTCTATCAATTGCTTTCCAAGTTATTCAGGTTTCATGTGCCATCTTTTTCTTGTAATGTCTATGCTGTATCTGAAGGAAAGGAAAGAGCTGAAGATGATTTCAAGGGTTTTTGTTACTTTGTGTGTTTTAACATGGTTAAAATATGGACTGGTTCCTGCACATAGACAGGGAAGAGTAACACAATTTCAGGTCTAGTCCAGGGTTGATGGTGCTTCACTTCCTAACATCTACCTACATTCCCAAATGCATCTAGATTCATTTTCTCACTTATACATTAGTCTCCAACAATGTCAGGCTAAATGTTACCATAATTTTGGCACATTTTTATCTGTAGTATTTACTCTGCTCTACCCCTTCACCTAATAGCCTATGTAAAATCTGTTTAAATGATACGTTGGCCTACTGACACTGGCCAAATTTTCATTTTCTCTAACCAATAACAAATTAAACATATGTACAATCATTTTTCTGTTCTTCAGCCTTTAAAATGTAATTTCTCAATCTAGATGGGACATTTTTTACCCAAGGGAAAGAAAACAAACACTATTTGACCTTCAAATAAATAACTACTTAACTGTCAATATGTAACAGGCATCTAATGAAGACTGATTGATTATTCTCATAGGTATGTAAATACACATGTAGATTAATGTAATACAGTTTTTTCTTGCATCCTGAATATTTAAGTTGACTATTGATAAGAACAACTTGATAAGGAAATTCAGACATCTCTATCTGCTTAGTTTAGAACAGATCCCTTAATTAAAACAGATGCATACAAATTTGGAAAAGTGCTAAATTTCTGAATTGTAAAGTGAAATAGCAAAGAGCCTTAAAGAACATTTAAGGGCAGTACATAATATTGCCGATGAATCATCAGATAATGTATTTCCATAAAAAGTTAGAAATGCACCAGTACCCAAGAATGATATAATGATTCAAAATGGCCAGTTCAAAAAGTGAAATCAGATTCCTGAGTGATTGTGTGCATTGAAGCTCACATGTTACACTGATGCCTGGGACAAATGCCAGATGAGTTCATTTTATTCAGTATCCTTAAATTACTTCTAAAGTTTACTCAAACACTACTGTGCTTGAATTGTTAGCTAATAATCTAAGCAATGGCTGACTTCTCTCATGAGCCTCACTAGTGCCCATTTTTCCAATGAAGATACCAGAATAATTTAGACTGATTAAGAAAAATAATGTCATATGTGAGATTACACCAAGGTTTTAAAATTCAGAGAGAGAGAGAAGCCTCTATTTCTTAAATGCTACATGAGTTTTTTTTGCACAGATTTTATTGTAGTTGCTATGGAAAGTCCATATTTCAAACAAAATGACCTCAGTTACAAAACTACATTTGAATAAAAACTTTTTATCATTGACCTTCACAAACAGAAGTGATCAGAACAAACGTATAAATATGTAAACAAAACTTAAAAATTGCACAAATATCCATAAAAGATAAAATCTTTCACAAACTCTTTGACATAACATAAATGACATTTTGCTTAGATCATTATAGATTAAATTACTTCCAGACTTGAAAAGGATTTTAACAGCATCTATTTAATGATGCAAATTATCTCCAAAGATATCCAAAAGGAACAATTACCTGGGTTTAACTTAAATATTTCTAGGGACACAGAAAGTTTAACTCCATTTCAAACCCAACCAATTAGAAGTTCTTCCTGATTAAGGGAAAAGACAACATCTGTATTCCCATAAATTCTATTCCCTTTTCCCCCCATGGAATTATGGAACAAATCTAATTCCTTAGGCAATAACAAATCTTCAAATATTTGAAAAAAAAAATAACCTCCTAAGTTTTCCAGACCAAGGGGCTATATCACTTGACTATCTACCATGGGTGGAGATGTTTCACCACCCTGACTGCCATCATTGCAGCCCACTTAATCAACAGTCCTATCTTAAACATAAAGTGCAGAAGTGATTTGTCATGCTCAGAATTTTAGGCATATGAAATAAAAATTGAAAAATAGAAATTGAATATCAACATTAGTCAACTAATGTACTAATGTACATTCGTCATCTACTTAATGTGCTCAAAGTAATTATTTAATAATAATAGAGTCCATTTAGGAGAGAGAAACCATACAGTAATTTGAACAAGGAAAACTGAATAGAAAAAAAAAGGATTAAATATAAAAAAAGACTGGAATAAAAAGGTATCTGATACTAATGAGCAGAGGGAAGTAAAGAGAATTCTAGAGAGTTCAAGAGCTACTACCTTTAAAATTGGGATGGAATGCACAAGAAAAATTATTTCTTTTGAAACATAGGTTTAACCTGTTTTGAAGAGGGCACAGTCAAGGCTCACCTAGAATAGAGTGATTTCTCTAGTTCTTTGCTGGAAGAACTTGCTATTAATCTGCCCCCCAATATACTTGAAAAATTCATTTGTAGGAATGTGTCTCATTGGTAGAAATTCACTGCAAAAAAATAAAAAACAAGGCAGGATTTCAGTGGCATCTGCTGTCCTTTGGGTTCTGTGGACCACTGTTTACTGCAAACCTGGATGCTGGAGAATCCATTGCACTACAGGAGCTTTGTACCAAAGGAACTCAAAAGCACCAAAGATTACATGTTCTGCAGAAACAGCTTATTATGTAGAAACCAAACACCAAAGAACCCACATAACCTGCAGGTGCTGAGTTTGGACAAGTTTTACATTCTGTTGAAGCTCTATACAAGAAGAGTTGCACATGTTTTAAGAGTCAAGCGTAGGAGTAGTCATTTTTACTCAGGAGTCTGTTGCTTGAAATGCCAAATGAGATATGGAAACTAAGCCCTTGAAAAGCCATGTTTGGTGAAAGATCCTGCTGAGGGGAGTGTGAAGAAATGAAGCATCCTCTGGTGCAAAGCATGATAACATACCATTTAAAGGGAAAATGGTTAGACAATTTAGCCTGGCTTTTGCAGAATAGACAATCAAGTTTGGAATTGGAACTGAGAATTAATCAATTGATATTACCATTATTAAACAGAATTTTGTTATCCCTTCAATTGTTTTCTAATAGATCTTCTGCCTTAGGTTAGCTTTTTAATGTTTCCTACAATAATTTTAATAGACTAAAATGATCATCAATCTACAGCTCCCTTATTTAACCACAAATTTATACAGAAGCCATAACACAATATAAGTTTTAGAAAAATAAGGCAATCAGAATTTACAAAATAGTTAAGAAGTTACAGTGAACTTTAGATATATCTGCACACATATATGCAAGTTATATATTATACCTGAGAATATTACTTAAATTATAAGCTATTCTACTAGAGTTTTATGGGAATAATTTAAGCTTCAGCCAGTTTTTGATATCCCAATTTGTACATTGATTTTTAGAATATGGCTAGTGTATTGATCATAGAAATAAAATTTTATTCATCATTATCCAAAAGCCTAAGTCATCACTTACCATAAAATTAATAAATAATAACAATGAGAAAAGAGAATGAATAAATTCTTTGATATATGAATATCAAATAATAAACGAAAGGATTCTTTGTTTGATGTATATATACATTAATAAAACAAAACATATTTATTTCATTCTCAAAGTCTACCTATAGCTCTTGCCTGTCTCATTCTGTTTGTGTCTGTAAATGTGTGTGTATATTGCATATACACAAGTATAAAAATATGTAAGAAAAACTAAATATCAACTTTAAATTTTATGCTAACCATGATTTATTAATTTCAATATATCCACTGTTTATGTTTGTAAATGTATTTAATATATAACTAGATTTTAAACATCAATCCATGAAAAAAATGTTTTTCTTCCTTAGAAATTAAGGTTTCCTATTAAAAACACCAGTTTTCTAGGAGGAAAAGAATACATTTATAGATGATGTATCAAAATTGGTCTTCAGTACTTTTCCAAACTTTCAAATTGAACATTCTCCCCCATTGGAGATTTTGGTACATGTCCCTATGCTTTCTCCAACTTTTTGAATGACTGTTATAATGAGATACTTTTACTAAATCACTGACTGATGTATGTCATATTCCTTAAATGTGTTTTACACACACACACACACACACACACACAAGAATGCACTAACACATATTTACTCCTTAAAGAAACATTTGCCTTTAGGCATTTTAGTTATAATCAATTCTGTGTTGGTTAATTTTCATCCAGTAATATCTGTTTTTTAACTAACTAAAAACAATTTAAGGGCATGAATGTTAACTGTATGTTGTTACATGTAAGAAAACCATAATTATGAACTGATAGAGGCAGTACATTTATCTGAATATAAACATTTATATACAATATTGTCCACAAACATCCATCTTATCCAGAATAATGTAATAAGTATTATCCACATTATTCAAAAAATACAATATTATCAAGAAAATACAACCCAGAACAATGGAGGAAATTCCAAAATAATACTGTTATGCAGAGTAATATAATAATGCCTTAAAATGTGCTTGGAGGGAGTGTGTACATGCACACATATGTATGTGTATTTTATTAGACACTTGCTACTTTTCAGTCTCTCACCTGAAGCGATTATATAGGAAGATTTTAAATAATTATGCAAGATATTGAAAAATGTCATTCCAGGAATGAATCCAAACTAATAAAGCTGGTTTTCTATGTAATCGTATTTCTAATGTCTGAAAATGTATCAGCTTCTACCTAATTTGGGACTCCAATTGTGGATTTAACAATCCCTGCTGAAAGTTATTTTAACACTTTCCATACCCTGTCTCTATAAAAACATGAACAAATTATAATTATTTTAGTACCATACTAGGCCATCATTCTACTTTGTATTATCTAAATTGCATATTATCTTTGAATAGAGCCAAATAAATCAATTGCTTGCTTTAAAAGTTGACGATTTTGAGGGCCAAGATATGCTAACATAGACTTGTATTTGTGCCCTGAATCTGACAGCTTTTCTTACTGATGAAACAATGCATGAACATGTATGTAATTAAACATTAAATAGCATAGATTGTGCTAGATTTGTGGTAAGCAGATAGTGAAAATAAGAAATTTTAATAAGGTTATACCATATTAAAAGAGTTAAAAAATAAGATGCAATCAAAACATCTTGTTTTGAGTTCATGTTTTCTAAATATTTATTCTGATGTTGATGAACTTTGATTGACATTTCCCAGTTATGTGCTCCTTGCGGTAAAAAAAAAAGTATGTATATATATATATATATATATATATATATATATATATATATATAGAGAGAGAGAGAGAGAGAGAGAGAGAGAATCTTATTCTTGCAATATAAAATATTCTAGATTTCACTGCATTTTTATCATTCCAATAGTAATATTATTAAATGTTATTGAAATTATTAAAATTTTGAAATTATTACAATTTGGAAAAGTAAAAACACTGAAACTCATAATACTACCATACAGAAATATAGACTAATCCTCATATATATACATATATTGTGTGTACATATTAGAAACATTAAATTTTAAAATGTCATTATAAAATATCCTTTTCTCAATTATGTTATCATGTTTCCCTTATGTCATTAAATATTCTTTGAAATTTGAAATATTTGCCTTGCAGTCATTTATTCAAACGTTTATCTACATTTAAATATTTACATTAGCTATACTATTCTGTTAGGCTTAATTCTGGGAAGAACATCATCATTCCTTTTAAACTTGAAGATAATCCTAATTATTGCCTTATGATAAAGTCCAAGAATTCAAAAAGATCTACTGAAAAAGAATGAGTATTTTACCTGTCCTTTTTGCAAAATGCCAGTTGACTTTTCGGAAAGATTATACCATTTTGTAACTCCATATGTAGTGAATAAAAAACATCCTACATCTTCAAAATATTCATAATCTGAGTGTTAATTTACCTTCACTTCTTTTGTACACAAATTATTTTCTTCTATCCCTGCTGTATTTGTTTTATTTTGCTTTTGAAGGCACATCTAAATATAAAAAATTAGTTTACATACAAAGACTTACATAAAAAATGCCTTGGTTTGATGATTTAAATTACTATTTGCCACTCACATTGAATGCTCTATCAATGCACTTGAAAGAATTGATAATTGTAAAACTGTGTGATGATGAAGATGGCAGCTGTAATATACAAAATGTCTATTTTTGAAGAAATCCACTGCCATACCACTATTCACTTTGTTTCTATTTTATATGGGACTCTCTTAAAGTAAATCTATGCACTGAATTGAAATCACTTATTTTTATATTGAGGCAATTTAAAATGTCTTCCAGACAATATAGGAAAACTTTTGTCCACCATTCCTGTTGAGTTAATCTCTAACCTCTTAGTTTGAACTCCTGTCATGTTTTTACATGTCAAAGCATCTTTCCTGCTGCATGTATCATCTGTGTCCCTGTTGGACGACACACACATAAATATACCAAAATAAAATTTTTATGTGCTGATACATATCTGATAGTATGAGCGTGACAAATTAGGCTTACTCCCTGAGCAAAGAAAACACTATAAAACGCATGAGAAAAAGTCACTGGCTTGGATAAAAAGGCTTTGCAAGAAAATGTCTCAGCGAGAGAAAAGATCTTCCCTACTGGTCTGATCAAACTGCATTTAACGTTTCATACTTCTCAGTAGTTTTTGAAAATGAAAATTGAAAGTTGTAATACAGAAAGAGTACATATGAGTATATTTTCATACGCAAAGGGGTGACTACAAGAAAGACAAAATAGACTAACCTAAGCCTCACATTCCCTCCCCTTTCCTCTTCCTCTATTGAGAGGGGCAGAACCAAGATACACCAAGGAATGCACTCAAGCCCAAGTTTGCACAAGAGAATTTGGAGGTTTCAAAAGCACAGATTGAGAGATCTGGGGGACAAATTACAAAACTTAATTAAGAACTTATTAGTAATGAAAACATTTATCAATACTAGTCTCAGATTTTCAATCCATTTCAGAGGACCCAAGGTAGACCTCAAGGTAATGGAAATGCAATGACATGTCTCACATTCAAGCAACTCTACACTAAAGTGGGGAAAGAAATATTCTTTATAAAGTAAATCTTATAAGTTCAATCTACTTTCTCACTATGAGGAAAAAAAATGTACCCATTTGAAAACTGAGAATTCAGATTTTACAGAGTTGTCAGAGAATAATTCCAAGAAGAGGTGACATTTTCACTAATTCTTGAGAAAGAGTACTATAAATGGAAAGAGTTTTAGTGAACAGAGTACTTGTGAGTGAACAGTATCTCCAAATCTGAGAAATGAGATATGTTTATGGAATTGCAGTTTATGTGGTGAGTATATGATACAGAATAGACGTGCAAGAGTGATATAAGCCTAAAAGTACCACTTTGGAATTTGATTAAAGGGAGTATTCTATATTAACCCAGACCTTTAGCATCTGTAGAATGATACAAATCAGTAAATATTGTATAGATATAGAAAACAACAGACCCCAAGTACTATTGAAAGACCTAAGCAATTTCGTTCTACTTGGGACCTCATTTTGCTCTGAAACTTAACCTCTGACCTACTGCAGTCCTAAAGTCAGGAAAATACCACAGAAAAGCTCTATGGAAACAGTTCTCAGAAAAGCTGCAGATGGTTATCTCCTAATATAGGCCAAGATATCGAAATATCTGAAATTCCAGATGGCCCCCACCTAGGTGTGGTGACCAATATCTAAACTAGAATCCACATACCCCCCTTGTGACATCCTCACGATTTAAACCAATCAATTTTAAGTGTGTCAACCCCTTGAATAACCAATAATTCTTTCCAGATTCTTTCCCGCCACTTGATACGCTAATCATGTTTTAGAGTTGTTATTTGATTTTCCTGTGGTGTGTGATGATTTACTAATTGATGCTATGATGTATGTGGGGGTCCCTTCCTTCTCCAAAGAATGTATAAAACTGCTGCAAACCCTGGGCTCGGGGCCTCTCAGCGTCACCAGTTGCTGTGTGTGCGCACCGAGGACCGAGCTAGCTAGCAATAAACACCTCTTTGCTGCTTACATCGATCTTGGTCTCTGGTGGTCTTTTGGGGGTCCCGAATTCGAGCATAACACTGTCCAGAGACCACAAGTCCCAATAACATCCAAATGGAAAATGTCAATTTAAATTAATTTGACCATTGATTTAATCAGTGTTTAATATGACTAATCTTTTCATATTCTGTTATAAGATAATCTGTATTTTAATTGTATTTCTACTCATTTATTTGATCCATTTATTTGTGTAATGAATTTGATAAATATCTTGGTGTTTGAAGAATATCTGCAAACCAGTTACCAAAAGGAAAAACAGGATGAAGATTTAAGTTGTTCTTCTTTATAGTCTAACCACTGTTGTTACACAATTTCTTATTTTTATTCTTTCTAGGAAGCAGAAGCATCAATATACCTCCACTGATGATGTTGGTTCATCTCTAAGTAAAGTTGTTCCACCTGGATCATCGGCATTTCTTAGACTCAAACACACCTTTCCATGTTGGGGTGATAATATGCCCAGTTTGGTTGTTCTTACACATTTCATCACCCTTACCTACTTCTCATACAGAATCCACCTTCTCTATATCCAACACCCACAGACAACAGCTTTCTGATTATCCCAAAGAACCAGCTATGCAGCATAATTTTTAATTGACTTCATATTAAGGCCTCTTTAAAAATGCTGACCTCATATTTTACCTCATTATTTCCTGTTAATGACATTCCCAAAGAATATTGGTCTCAAGACATTTATTAACTAAAATAGTGGAAATTTCTTTTCATAAGGGACAAACAAGCAGTCCATAATTATTCAGTCGTTCATTACATGAACAATCTATGTGACTGGATGATTATAGAAACACTGTGGCTTTTTACTTTTACTGGAGTAATATATCTCCAATGGTCTTTATGTTGATGCTCTGTTATGTGTTTCAACTCATTTCTTGATGTAGCTGTTAAAAATATTAATCATCAAATATTATAGCATGCTTCCAAATGAAAAAAGCAAATTATTGCTAAATCGATATTCATTTCTATTTTCCAAGAGCACCATTGCTTAAAGTGCCCACCTTCTAGTTTCTGGTGGCAAATCTTCATGACATTGTCCTATTTCTGGATCAGGCCACCAAATCAGCCAAGAGCTTTTAGGAACTATCATAGTAACTTCTTTATCCAAAATAATCAATTCTTCCCCAAGGCCTATGAGGACACAGTAAGGAATCCATGTTTCTCATTTTACTCACAAATGATATCATGGGAATAGACATGGATGGTGAAGTCCACTTTTATTCAGTGTGCTTCAGTACCAAAAACATGTTTTTTAATATGTCAAATTCAAAATACAGTCATAGCTTATAATAATAACAGTTTCTCATCCTTGTTAATAAACATTTAAAATATTAAGGTTGAATTTATTCAGAGGTATCTTTTCTGTGTGCTTATGCAGCTTCATATCATTCGGCAAAAAGTTTGATAAATTTACTGTCTGGAAAATATTCGTAAAGTGTTTCAACTTCAAATTAGAATTAGCTTTTCCATTTATAATGACAGTGATTTTTATAGGCCAAATGGTAACAGGTTCAGCAATAATTTTCTTCTCTGAAGGTTCACCAGGAGCTGAAAAATAAAAGAATGGAATTTTAAAAATAAATTGAACTTGAACGTACCTAAATGAATATCTCAAGAGTATGAGATCAACACATCGAAGAGTGTAGTTTCACTTCCAGAATAAATTTTAACTGGGCCTATGGGTGTTCGGCCATGCCAGTGACTGACTCTTGCAAGATTTCTGCAATAGATGTCATTGTCCTTGATCATTCCAAAGCAATAATTGAGTCATTTAAGACTTTATGGAAAGATATGGAAAACTCTGTAAGTTGACTTAGGGGAGCCTCCTCAAGATGAGGATCTTTCTGGAAGGGTCTGTACTAATACATGTAGCACTATGGCCAAGTGCAGAGTCAGGCTTCCTGTCCCATGTGAGAGTCTTTATCAGTTCTAACCACTGAAACAGTACCACCAGTTACAATTTTCTCCTTTATTTTTGACTGTGTGTGCTTTGCTGAAATGTAAAGTGTAAAATGCTTTATCTCATAAATTGTTAAAATAGTTACTACCTCAGTATCCATTTCTAGGCCTGATATAAATTGTCTGAAACCCATAACACCCTATCACCTTTGGCCCAACTTCTGCACCCTGTGTGATTGTGATATACCCTGCTGGGTCCTCATCAAAATGGCCCAAATCTCAACACAACACACAGCTCTTCACCATCATAAAACAAAATGGTCAGAAACAAGTCCTATAAATAAGTTTCCTCTTTAACATGTGTTTTATTTAAACTGTGAAACCACACCCCTGAAGTGATATCATCTAGGGACCTTAAGAAGAGTATAGTCTCTCATGTCTTTTTTATTCCTCCCTTTTTCTCCCTCTCTATATTTACCCCTCTCTACTTTCTCTGCACCCTCTGAGTATTCTGCTGCCTTTAGAATTCCCTAATACCTCCCATAAGAACCCCTAATGTCAGTGTGATCTGTAAGTAATAAATCTCTTCTGCTTCACACATTTTTATTTGAACTACTTATTGTACCTCACCTGAATGACACACCTGCAGAAACTAACCACACAGGGCTCTGCTAAAGAGTGGCTACCTTGGTTTATGGCCACCTTCTACAGAGAGACCTGAAGACCAAATTAGAAAGAAGCCATAACAATAGAAATCATAAGACCTTGCACACATCCAGGCTTCTGGAATCCAAGTATGAGGACCTTAAGTATATCAGTATTCACTTGTTGGGCCCACAACTTGAATGCTGAGTGTTACTAACTAAAAAAGCATTGTGAAGTGACTCTTAGCTTACTTCACTGTGTGGTGAATAAAAGGCACATTCAGAAAAGTAATACTCAGCCTATCTCTGTCTAGATAGTTGTTGCTTCTTTCTCATTGTTTGTATTCTCCATCCACATACTCTTTCTTCCAAATATTGACTGAACTTTTTATGAATGAAGGTTAACCTTATCAAAATCATGAACATAAGCAAAAGACTAAACATTTAAAGCACAACAGCTATAAAAGTAAGCATCCATTTGTGCGTGGGAAGTTTAAACACATCTTCTTAGAGGTCAAATGCAAACTTATTTAGACATTATTTAGACAAACTTATTGGGCATGTTAGTCAGCATAAAGTCTGAATAATGGTATTAATAATCTCTCCCACCTCAAGGTAGCAGATCTGATAAGAACACTCAAAATCACCGATGGATAGTGAAAAGGAATTGTCTAGATTATGAAACTTATGTTTCTCTTTGATTTTTTGTTGTTCTTGCTGTTGATGGACCACAGCTTTGAAGAAAAGGCAATTAGGAGTCCAAGGACCAGAATTTGCGAATTCAGAGCAGGGTAGGGGGCTTGTCTATTTTAGAGAGAATAAGTGGGCCTTTCTGAGAAAAAAAGAAAATGTTGAACATTTTCCTGTGTCTTTTCCATTTCTGAACTTATGTGTGTTCTAGGAGCAGTCTCATTCTTCCATTACTGTCTTGCCTCACATACAATTCCTTTCTGAGAAAGTGCTGCCATTAAAGAACTGAGAAAATTAATGTATATGAACAAAACTATTTTTAACATATTGTGATGGTTAATTTTATGCATAAACTTAACTTTGCCGGAGGATATTCAAATACATATGTTCAAACATTTCGTTGGGGGCCAGTGTGTGAGGATGATTCCGGATGATGATAACATTTGAATGATTAGATCATTAAAGCCAACTGACTGGCCTAATATGGATGGATTTTATCCAGCCAACTAAAAGTCTGAGAAGAACCAAAAAATATGGCCCTCCTGTGAGAAAGAAGGAATTCCTTCAGCCTGACTGCTTTGAGCAAGGAGAACTCAAACTGAAACCTGGTCTGTTCCTGAATCCCAAGCCTGCCAGCATTTTGATTAGAACTGTGCTGTTAGCTCCCCTGGGTCCTAGCCCTCCCTCCATGGTCACCAGTTTGCTGACTACAAATCCTGTGACCTCTCAAACTCCTTAATTGTGTTACCCAATTCCTTATAAAGTATCTCTTTTATTATATTTTTTTTTTTGTAATAGGAGATATAGATATATCTGTTCTGCTCTGTTTCTCTGAATACTCCGGATGGATGCACACATGGGCACATCTAATCAATTGAAGAAATTTTAAATTTGGTCAACACATTGAGCACCTCAGCAAGAGCTCTAGTAATTTCCTGGGCCTATTTACAACAGAAACAGTGGCTATGATATCTGCAGCCTTTGACTTGAGAATGTAGAATACAATAGAATGTGTCATGGCACAAGACTTTTTTTTTTTTTTTTCTGTCCTGCATGCATGACTATTCCTGTAAATTTACTATTTTGGTGTTATCGTTCCTCATTCCTGAAGAAAATATCTTAAGGAGTGTGAAACTCTTGATTTTATTGTTTTTATTATTTTTTAGATGTTGATGTACCTTTATCTTATTTATCTATGGGTGATGCTGAGAATGGAACCCAGGGACTCACACATGCTAGGCAAGCGCTCTGCCACTGAGCCACATCCCAGCCCCTCTTTATTTCTCTCTGTTGTTGCTGTTTTTACTTTATGGTTAAAAAAAAAGTTTATGAAAACTTTATTTTCAAAACAATCACATTTATATATTTAAAGTTAGTATCCCTTGAAATAGCAAACTTCTGATTTTATTTACATTTAACTTTTTGCCTGTAAGATATATATATATATATATATATATATATATATATAGAGAGAGAGAGAGAGAGAGAGAGAGAGAGAGAGAGAGAGAGAGAGTTATATAGTTATATGTGATATATAATACACATATGTATATATGTATTATCAACAGTTATACATATAGAAACTTACTTGGGGACTGGAGGTTTATCTCATGTTAGAGTGCTTGCCCAGCATGTATAAGAGTTTGATTCCCAGAACTACCAAAAAAAGAAAGAAAGAAAACTATGGATTAAATGACGTGATTAAATGATTGGCAAAAGTGCTGAATTCAAAAAATTGTCTCAGCCTATCTGTCTATATAGCTGTTTTCATTTAGTTCTTAACAATAGTATGAGTTATATGAGAAAAAAGTATCACGTTGTAACAATTTTGATACAAATAAAATTTTATTATCCTTTCCTTTTGTAAATTGATAATTTCTATTGATTGTTTTTATAAAGATTCCAGATTTAATAAAAGATTTAATATTTATGTAGCATGCATGGTGTAACTGACTAGGAACTATATTTCAACTTTGGTTTAACAAATAATAGGCTGGTCTGTATTGAGAAAAAAAGGTAAAATAAAAAAAAGAATGTTCGGTATGTTCATGAGAGCAGTGAGCATATATCATGTTAAAATTGTAAGGACTCTTACCTCTTTCAATAGAGACAGTGCCTTGATTTTTCCCATATTAAAAAAAAATTAAGACAGAAGATCCATTTCTAGAAAAGACTAAAAATTGATTTCTGTTATTTTGTTTCATTCTGTTTGTTTTTATGATATTAATGATTGAACCCAGAGGTTGGTGTATGCTAGGCAAGCACTCTGCCTGTGTTTTATACCCTTAGGCACAAAGAATTGATTTCTGAAGAAATCACACTTAAAAATCCTGTTTTGTCCTTGTCTGACTGGCTGTTGCCAACTATTCTTCTCTGGAATTCATTTTCATCATGATTTCTGAATATTGGTATAACCCAGGGTTCAATCTTCTTTCCTTTCCTAACTTCCATATTCCTGGAATTCCCATAAGTTTTCAAGATCTGAATAAAAAGCACAGATTGAGGTACAGTTCAACATTTACCTTCAGGTTCATATTTAGAATTCTCAAGGATCTTATAAATTTCATGCTGGAGTATAGTACCTTAGGAGACCTGGGTTACAACCATCAGTCTCAGATCCCCATCCCAGGAATACCCTCCCTTTCACCCAATGCCACCCAGAGGTGCATCTGAGGCATGCACTGTCGCAACATGCATGGCCAAACATAGAAACATAGACACTGGTCAGGGATAAGGGAGGATTAAGAAAGACACACAAACACTTATAAAGAAAAAGATGGGACACCAATCTCGAATGGAACAGTGACCCAGAGCTACCTCAGCACCTTTATTTTATAGAGTCTCACAATCAGGAAGTTAAAACTATAGGGGCATTGTTCTTTATGCCCTAAAATGTTATAAAACTAGAGTCATTTTTGTAGATATTTTCCACTGTTACAGTGCTAGAAACATCCTGTTATTTTCCTACTGCATCCAGGATTCCCATTGTCCAGAGTTTCTGCAAAGCAGGCAAGCTTGAAGTCTGCAGCAATTGCAATATATTGTGCTTTTCTTCCTATGCTCAGAATTCTCTATCCCCGGCAGCTGGTGCCTGAACTCAAGGTCAAGTCTGTCATAGTTCTCTACCTTTGCACAGAACTTCCTGTGCAAAGGTAGAGTTTTACCTTAGCTCCTGGGAAATCTTGTCCTGCACCTTTGCACAGAAAGTTCCCAGAGCAAAACTTAGCTACAGCTCCAAGGCCATCAGAGACCATGATCCAAATCACCGCTTTCCACATGCATGCAGACACTGTAGTCTAAGAGTACAAGCTCCATCTGTCTTCCCCTTACTATATCTACCCACACTCTCCAGCCTCAAGCCCTTACCTGCCCTGACCACCATATCCCAAAAATGCCCCTTGGTAATACCTTGCTCTTAGATGTTCTAACACTTGTTATATATTCTAATCCCTAGTGGAAAGAACAAGGAAGAGACTCGGCTGGGAGCTGGAAGTGAACTCAGAATCATTTATGTGGGTGACGGGCACCTCAAAATCATTGCAATTGGGGCCACGTGGTCCAGAAGTCTTTTTGACTTCTTGATCTCTTGAATTTCTCCATTGAGGAGAGATACAACTGAGAGTGAGGCAGCTGGAGTCTCTCTGAACTAAAGCACAGGGCACAGAAGTGAGAGGCTCCCTCTTGCCTGGAGTAAGGTACATAGTATAATCTATACTTAATATCTTTTGATTTCATCCAGCACTTAACTTTTAAAAGTTTGTATTCTGATGAACGTTCTCAAACTTTCCCTTCTGTCTTCCACAGAATTAAAAAAAAAAACAAAAACAATTGCCTAGTTCTATCAACCTACTGGCTCAGAAAAAAAAAGAAGAAGAGGAGGTGGAGGAAGAGGAAAAGGAGGAGGAGGAAGAAGAGGAGGAGGAGGAGGAGGAGGAGGAGGAGGAGGAGGAGGAGGAGGAGGAGGAGGAGGAGGAGGAGGAGGGAAACAAAGAAATGGTATGCAAATTAGTTTTAAAGTATATGATGTAATGTTACTGTTTACTCAAAACTGTACAGATCAAGATTTTGCTCCCAAAGAACTGTGTCAGTTTGCCATGTTCCAATATTTTTCCAGCACCCTATGCTGGGATTATTAAAAGTGTTTCCCCATTGATCCACCCACCAGCAGTTCTTCAGGAGTTCTCTTAATCTCTGGGTCAAAAGCCATTGTCAAGAGCAAAACAAGATCAAGAGCCTCAAAAACCACAGAGGGAAAGGACAGTAGTGGAAGCTGCGGGGAAGCCAATCTACCTGTTAAAGTGAATGGTTTTCTCACCTGGAGTCACAAGCACATTCCGATTTGTCATTATTCCCACCTGCCTTTCAGTTTCAGCTTTCCAGCTGACAGAGCTTTTCCTGTGATACCTGTCCTCCCTTGGTTCATTCTGCTTCCCTCATTGATTTATTGACTGCACTCTTATACATTTTCATTTTGGTTTTACTTTTTTTTCCCTGTTTTTAAACAGCCCACACTACATATGTGTGAAGATAAAAAGTTATATCAGGGAGACAAGACCAAGTTGATAGAGAAAACGCAGTTCTTGGAAGCAGTGAAATTGAGGTGCATAGCCCATATGTGATCAAGGTCTCAGGCAAATTAATAAACTCTTTAGGTCTTAAATTGCTCATCTCTGAAAATAGGGAAATAGCCATATTTCCTATGGTGTCATGAGCTGCATAAAAATGTTTTGGTCAACAATTTCCTACAAGCTCCTAACACTGTAGCTGTCTTAATGTCGTAGCACACATATTTTTGATGATGCTGGGATAAACAAATCCACTGTGCTGCCAGTTTTATAAGAGTACAGCACAAACAAACATATATGGTACCTCATGCTTGATAATGACAACAAGCAGCTGTGGCACTGGTTTATGAATTCCCTATGCTATAGTTTGGTTGTATTAGAGTATACTCCTTCTACTTATACAAAAAGTTCACTGGGAAACAAAAATGCAGGGTTACTCAGCAGCAGCCTCATTTGTTTCCATGCCTGCTCTATCTCTGGATTGCTTCAACAGGACAGACACGTCCAGTGATTGACCTATACCACCCACATTTGTGTAAGTGCACTCTATGAAGTTTGCACAATGGGGAAATTGTCTAACATTGTACTTCTCAGATTGTGTCCCTATGCTCCAGTGACATATGACTGTGTAAGAAAATGTAGAAGTTTCTCAGCATTTAAAGGAACTTAAAATAATCTTTTCGCTTGCCTTCTTCCTTCCACCAAATGATCAGTTTGATAATGTTGTCTATCTATTAATAAAATAAGGAAAACATTTATATCTATCTATTGATTGATCTAAATGTTTTCCTTCTTTTATTTTAAATTGACAAAACTGTATGTACTTATTGTACATAACATGATGTATTGAAATACGCATACAAATGTGAAATAACTAAATTTGCTAATTAATATATGCAAATATATCCTCATATAGTTAACTTGTATCTTGAGAAAACTTAGCATCTACTCACTTTCATTTTTTAAGAGTTCAGTATATTGTCACATGGATAACCTCAATAAGACAAGTTTAAGTTGCTGAAGTACAGGTTATAGAGTTAGAAAAAAAAGCTCAATGTTTTTTTGAATAGTGCATTCACAGCAATCATAAAGAAAGCAAAACTACTCAGAAGAAATACAAGTTAAATATTAACACAATAATAGGACCACATCCTTAATGTATAAAATTTCTGGCATTCCAGGGGAAAGAAATTTCCCTTCTCTTAGACTGTATTGACATATGTCCAGTAAAGAATGAAATTGCTTCTCTAAATTTTAACTTATTTTATACTCTCTTCTGGTCAGGGTCCCGTATGTTTAATAGTGAAATCCTCTGGAAAGCTAGACAACTATAGATAACTTCCAATCTCCATCTCTCACCTTCTCTCCAGCAACCAGAACTGATCATTACTACAGTGTATGGAAATAAAGAACATTGTTAATGATATTTGTAATTTTTAGATGCTTATTAAAATGTAATTTTGTTTTCACTTATATATGTAAGTTAAAATGAAAGCTGATCTCACATAGAGAATAGAATGTAGTTACGAGATGCTGGGAAGTAAATGGGGGAAAGAAGGGTACAGAGATGATTGATTGTTAGTGTGTAAGGGTGCCGCAGTCTGGCTGCAGCAAAATAACCGGGGCGGGGGGGGGGGGGTGAGGAGCAACTTGTGTACATTGATACAGCAGGAGTGGGAGCCATTTATTGTAGGACTGGAGGGGTATATATACATTCCACACAGCTTATCTTAATTAACATAAACTAGATACTGCAGTCAACCAATAAGGAATCTCCACACTTAATGGCTTGCTGGCTACTTCATAAACCACTCCCTCTGGCGAAATGCCAGGCGCCATCTTGACTTGTTTACAGACCCTAATATAAGGGGTGCAGTTAGATAGGAGGAATAACTTCCAGTGTTGAGTAAGATATCTATGGTTAGTAGTAATTAATTGAATATTTAAATGTAACTAGTAGAAAGGATTTTAAATGTTCCAAACACAAAGAGAAAAGATATGTTTGAGGTGATAGACATACCAATTACATGGGAATGATCATTATATATTGTATATGTAAATTGAAAAGGCATACTGTACCCCTAACTGTGTACATTTACTATGTGTCTATTAAAACAAAAATATATAAAGGTACCAAAGCTTAGAAAAAATATTTCTATATAACTAATACATATACATAAAATTTTTCAAAATTCTAATTTTAATGCAGGATATTTTATGAGTTTGATAGTTTATCATGATTAGGTTAAATTAACTTACTACTGGAATAAAAAATTAATATGCTTAACCAGAAATTTCTAATGAGAATGTTACCTTTATAAAACTAGGAAATACTTTCAAATGTTGAATGATAAACAAATTAAGATTATTCAATCACATTTAGTAGGGCAAAAAATTTATCATTCATATTGACAAAATTACATTGATATACATGAGAAAAAAGTTGTAAAACTTCTTCTCACTATAGGTTTATTAAAAATTAAAATATTCAAATTTTCATTAATGAAAAAAGATTTCAAGACTATATAATAAATGATTTTTAAATAAAACATGTCCATATAATATATTTATTAGAATACGACAACATATTTGAAGGAATTGGGGTAAATTAGGAATTGGGGTTAATCTGTGTTATTTAGTCCTAGTTTTGGTATTGTGTAAATCTAGCAGGTATTAAGATTGAGAGGTATAAGTGTCTCAGTTAATGCCAGCTGGGCATTGTGGTGCACAACTGCAGTCCCAGTGACTGGGGAGGCTAAGGCAGGAGGATGACAAGTTTGAGGTCAACACTCAAGTTTTGTCTCAAAATAAAAAAAAAAAACTTAAAAGGGCTAGGGGTAGGGATGTGGCTCAGTGGTTAAGTACTGCTGGGCTATACCCCCAATACACTACTTCCCATGCACCCCCACAAAAAAAATATAATAATAGTGAGTACCAGAAATCTCTAGTCCCTCCATTTAAGGGATCTTTGACTTTGTTGCTAGTTAAACCATAAAGCCTGACTGAAGGATCTCAACTGAAGCAAGTTTTATGCCCACTCTATTCACTGGTGACTAATATGTGCAGCACTGTGAATCACTGGGTAATGTTGTCTGCAGAAATGTAGCAACCACCAGTCTGTTCTGTCATTGGCAGGCTGTTCCATGCAAGAGAAGGCCACCTCCATTAAATCCCCAAGTAGAATATATATGCTTTGCCCATTGAACTCACAAGTTTTCTTTGTTTAAAACATCTCCAGAAAGCCTGACTAGGTGCCTAGTTAAGTGTCTGTAACATTCTCCTAGATAGCACTCATATTGTGGTATGACATCAGTCAATAGAGTTGCTATTTAGGCAGATTTGCACTATTGCATGCATACAGTAAGTAGGCCTACAATCACAAGAAAATGTTAGAACATCATTGTGACTTTATGACTTCTAAAATGCAATGACAAGAGACTTGTAGAAATTCAGATGAAGAAGTCAGACTTGAGAAAACTCAGCATATCACTAGTACTTAAAAGGGCTGGACAATGACTAAAGATATTCTAAGTAGGATCACCAACAGCAGGTCTTGGAATTTTGTCATGCTTACATGAAATGGTTAATCCTCTAAATGTTCCATCTGAATTTTAAACCCACTTAAAATCTCAAACTGTGACATCTCAAAAGGCACAGTTTGAAATTTTAGTCACTTTCCTTTTAAGAAAAAATATGATATCTTTCATGTATCACAAGGAAAGAGTGGACATCTGGGAAAATGATATTCTTTAACTCACTACAACCTAACTTAATCTTCAGCCAAAGACCTTAAGATCTCTGAATCTCAGAGTTTAAATATGAAAAGTGGAAATTATGGCATTTCTGAACCATGATTATGGTAATGATTATGCAGAAAGTCTTCAAAAAATTTAGAAACTATAAATAATTCATATCTATAAATTTTAAGTATAAACAATAAATTAATGCATGACAATGTTGGTTGTAATAATTAAATAATGAGATAAGACTAAATAAAACATTTATGCAACTATATATGATAATACCTGCTCCAACATTATGCCCAAAGAGATTTGCCTTGATTAAGGCTTAGTTTCACCTTGGTCTAATGAATCTTCAATTATTGGAGAACTGGCTTTAGTGAAGTTTATAACACAATTTGAATGGCATAGGAACAATTTGTCAATGTTCTTTAGTAGCAGTGTTATTGGGAAAAAATTATGTAAAATAGCATTTTGGAAAGACAGGGGTTAAAAGGAGTAATTTTTGGAGTGTGGGCATTTGGAAAACAGTGTAGGTTACCTATCCAGCTCACCAGCTCACCAGCTCACTCCATCTTGCCACAAACCTGGTTTTTTTTGGTTTGGCTAAACTGCCTTTTCCTAAAACTCAGTTTCCCCAGCAGTTGTGAAATAATTTTTAAAAGAGGAATTTTACCACTTTGTGGAATTAGTATGATGGTTTTTCAGAAAACAAATATTTTATCCAGATAATATTTATTCAGCCCTTACCTTGTTTGACACACTGGTTCTCAAATGATATTTTATGTAGTTTTAGATGTTGATTCAATGTCTCTCAGGTGCTATAATTCATTTATAACAAACCTATATAAACCAGAAAGATGTTTATCACAAGAAACATAACTTTAATTATAAAATAAATGTTGCTACAAATTTCAGGGATATTTTCCCAAGCAGGGGCTACATAGATCAAACAGAATCAGGGTATTGTAGCATCATTATTACTCTAATTTAGCTAAAAATAGTTATAATTTCAGCTGTATCCAAAAGAAGTACACTTGCAACCTGCATTAAGTTTGTATAATTAGGCCATCACTATGGCACATGCCTATAATCCCAGCAATTCAGAAGGCAGAGGCAGGAGGTTCATGAAGTCAAGGCCAGCCTCAGCAACTTAAAGAAATCCTCAGCAATTTACTGTGACTCTGTATTTAAAATAAGAAAGAAAGAAAGAAAGAAGAAAGAAAGGAGGGAAGGAAGGAAGGAAGGAAGGAAGGAAGGAAGGGAGGAAGGGAGGGAGGGAGGGAGGGAGGGAGGGAAAAGGAAGAAAGAAACAGAGCTGGGGATATAGCTCAAGCACCCCTGGATATAGTTAAGCACCCCTGGGTTCAATGCACAGCACAGAGAGAGAAAGAAAGAGAAAGAAGGGGGGGAGGCTAAAAGTTTGTATAGATAGACCTATGAAACCTCAAGGTGACTAGCAGGAGGAAGGGAGGTTTTGACATCTGTCTAAACAATTATCTTTTTCTTCCTGCATCCTACCCTATACTTAAGTTATAGAGTCAAGTAGCATTTCTATCATTTAGGATTCTCAAAATTTCAAGGGTACTTTCAGCATTTAGACTGAGGAAAGATTGGAATGTCTGACTTAAAGCGACTATCTCCAAAAACAAACAAACAAACAAAAGAAACCAAGGTGATTTTTAGAACAAATATCTGGCCATTCAATACTGTTCTGCCATATGGTAAAACACCAGTCCTTGTGTGGGTGAGGTAAGGAGGGAGAAGGATTAGATGTTTTCCTGAATGGGCCAGCAGAGACTTGTTTAACTTTATTTGCATATTCAGCTTCTGCAGTGTAGATGTTCCTTCACTAAAAGGAAGCACTGGAATAAGCAGTATCATCATCTTCTATTCTTTAAGGTACAGTCTCCTTATGAGAGTATAACTGGGTGTTGAGCATGAAATTTAAAAACCAATGGAAAAAAAATCATATATTGATGTATTATGATTTGGGACCCAATGGGTCCGGTACATGGGCTTATTCTTAAAATAGTAACCACTGTTTCAGGGATGGCCTCTTTGGGTTTACTTTTCCTCAGCACCTAGTCTCTACAAGTGTGAAACAGTTTGCATACGGTCTATTAGATTTCTACCTAAATGACTACCCCCTTCCAACATCGCCTCCTGAGATGATTATAGGCCACTTTGATGGGAGATTTAGGAATTCCGAAACTTTTCAGTAATACATTTAGAGACAATTTGAGTTACTCCCAACAGATGGCTAATTGCATCTATTGTGTGGTGATTTAGCTCTCAGAGGCAATCTTATTACCCAGTTCTTGTTTGAAGAGAGGACAGCTCACTGTTTCCATGACGTTGCACTAAATTTGGAAGGAGCATTAGGGATCATCTCCAACTCCCTCACTATACACATAGAAGAACTTACTTTGGTAGAATAAGGGAATACATCACTTATGAAAAAAAATTTTAAAAAAACTCTTTCTGTGGGACTGAATATGTAAGACAATGGGCCCTTAGCACTGAAGAGGGTGTTTTCTTTAAGTTGCTTAGAAGAAGCTTAAAGAAAATGTGATTGAGATATACATGTACATATATATTTATATGTTATATAACATATCTATATCTATATATATAGATATAAATTATAAAATCAGCAACAAAGAAAAACAAAATTATATCATTTGCAGGAAAGTAGATGGAACTAGAGAGCATCATGTTGAATGAAATAAATAAATCATAGTTAGAAACTGAGGGTCATATGTTTTCTCTCATATTGAAAACCAGAGCAAAATTAAAAAAACAATAACAACAAAACAAATTTAAAAAGAAAAACAATCAAAACAAACAAACAAACAAAAAAAAAAAAAACACCAGAAGCTCATGAAAATAAAAGGGAGACAAGTAGAGTTAAGGAAGGAGATCAAGGGGGCATGGAGGAGAGTCATGGGGAGGCATTGAGGAATTAAGTTAGTCAAATTATGTTATGCACATGTACAAATATTTCACAATGAATTCTACTGGTTAGGTGTAACCCTAATGCACCAAATAAAAATAAAATATAATCAAATTCACAACTAATCAAAAAGAACAATTGTTTTTTAAAGAAACTATATAAAAATAGTGACAATTCACTCAATAATCTACCTGACAAGGTAAATATGATACATGTAATAACAGAAAAGGGAAAAAGAACCGTTGGAGCTGATGGAGTTATTCCCATAGTGGGAAAATCTAGGAGTATTTGACAAAGGAAATAATATTTAATCTGAATCCAGAGAAGCAAGTAGAATTTCAAAAAGCAAATATTAGAAGGCCATGGTAATAGTTTTTGGAAGAAGGAGGAAATCATTCTAGCCAAGGCTTACTGGGATTTCATAATGGAACCAAAAAGCGTGTTGAGCTCAGTATAATGAGAGATATGGCATTAAAAGTACAAGGAGGCATCAAGTTCTATCCTAAAGAATAAATGCTTTATTCCATGAAATTTGTGTTTGAATTCCATTGGAAGTCATGGACTATATGGTCAAAGTTAGGAGTGACATGGTCAGAGTTTTGTTTTTGAAAGATAACTCTGCTACAAAAAGAGTGCTATCACACACATGCATACACACAAATAGACACAAATCCCCTCTACACACACACATACACACACACAAGCACACACACAAAAGCACACAGATATGGATGGTACTGGTTAGTGTCCTAAGTTGTCTACTGCAAATAGGAGAGATTTTTGAAAAATTATCTCCTGAAATTTTGCAATATCTATTAAGCATGCCTACCTTGCTTAATACTTAGATGACTTTTCAAACATCTTACCTATTAAATTTCTTAGAAACTATCTTCTCACATCTCAAGTAGTGGCACAAATTTATCTGGTACCCACCTAGCTAAGTTTTTGAATAAAAATGTAAAGTTATATTGAAAATTCTAATAACAATATTAATGGTAATAATAATAAATGGCAGTAATTATCATTTAGTGTGCTTTTAAGTCAAAGTAATTATGTGCTTCATATGCAGGATCTAAATTATCCTTCACATCAATTGTATCATATAAATGATATTATTGTTACTTTGTACAAGTATTTTAGAGCTTATAGACTAGCAAAATAAGCCAAAGTCACAAAGATAATAATGAGAATGTATTCGAGAATTTTGGACAATTTCTTTTTATTTTGATTAAAATAGTCCCTTAGAATTGAATTTAAAAATAAGTTAAAATAAAGGTAGTAATATTTGGTGTATGCTCAAATCCCATGACCATGAGATGATCATTCATATTATTGTGACATATTTTATTTACATAGACACAAGTATGGAGAGACCTACTATTGTAATCAATATAGAAATTCATCTTCTTTGTAATTGAAAATGTTTGCCCTGGGTTGTGGATGTAGTTCAGTAGCAGAGGGGAAGCTCAGTGGCAGAGTGCTTAGTGTGTGTGAGGTCTTGGTTCAATCCTCAGCAACAACATAAATATTTACTTTTTCCCCTAGGGTGAGTTAAAATTTGTGTTTACTTTTTTTTGAGAAACATATAAAAATATTTCTAGGAAAAAAAATTATTTCATTCTCCAAAGACTCACAGCTTCTAAGAGCAAAGGACTCTTGTGATCAAATTTTATCCTTTCATTTTCAGGCCACAATCTCCAAAACATGATTACCACAATTAGGAAAGAGAAAGAGCAGACATCACAAGTCCTCTGCTTCCTGAACGAGTTATTTGTGAGACCCCTTTCAAGGAAACAGTAATTAATTTACGAGGAAGTTCATACAAACAACCTCTGTGATGTGCCTTGATCATTGGAAGATGCTGCCCATGCTAAAGGAAAATCCTGGCGTCATTTCAAAGAAGTCCACTCCCAACCCCAATTCTCAATGTTCAACAAATCACCAAATTAGTTATTTTTACCCCTAAATATTTCTCAAATCTGTTTACTTCTTTCCATATTCACAACCACTAATTATCTCACAGCTGATTTAATGAAATAGCTTCCTAAGTAAATACCCATGTGTAGTTTGCCCCTAATCCATTCTGAACATCACAGCCAAAATTATTTTTACAGTGCAAATAAGATCATATTAATTCTCTTGTTAAAGCTCTACTGCTGTTTTCTTTGTCTGTAAATTATTTCTGTCAATACCAGAATAGCAGAAAGTGAGTGGAGAAGGGAAAGAGAAAGGAAAAGAGAAGGAGGAGTAGGAGGAAAAAGGGGGAAAATTGTAGAAAAGATGGAGTGAAAACAGAGGGGTCAGTTTTATCTGTAAGCTTTCTCTCTTGTCTTTAAAAATAGCTGAAAGAAGAAAAATAGTATTTTCTAATTTCAGTGGTTTATAGGATTCTGAAATATGTATGTTTTATGTATTTTTTTTTCACATTGATAGATTCCTGATGCTCTTAGAAAAAAAAAAGGAGCAACTTGTAAACACAATACTAGGCTCTGTGTGGTCACTCAGGTTGCCCTGGGCTTGGACAACCTCATTATCTGCACTGCCTAAATGCAGTCCTTCCCATCATTGGCAGGAAGAGCTGAAGTTCAGTTTTAGAAAACTTAATTTCATATGTCTGTTTATGATACAAGTAAAGCCACCAAAAGTAGTTTATACCTATGAGTCAGAAGTTCAAGACAGCGGTTACTATTTGGAAATAGAATCTGGCAGTCATTGGTATATAAATAATAGTTTAAGGGAGGAGGACCCAGGATCAAGCTCTGTGATTTTCCTATATAAAGAAACTGAAGAGAAGAGGGGAGCCAGTAAAGAAAATTAAAACTAGGAAAGAGTGATTCTCTGTTGTAATAGATCAATTTTACTTTTTTTTTCTTTTTTCTTTTTTTTATTGGTTGTTCAAAACATTACATAGCTCTTGACATATCATATTTCATACTTTGGATTCATACTTAATAAATCTGTTGTGCTAGGTCAATTCTACCTCAGTCATTAGTAAAATTAGTATAATAATTCTAAAAGCATATGGTAAAAAACAGAGTCTCCATTTACTGAGTAAAATTAGTACTGAGAACAGAGCACAGGATTTAAAAATAGAGAGGGAAGATCATGGGTGATTTGCTATAGTTGAATCTTGAATGTCTACCAAAGTTCCATGTAAAAAAGGCTTAGTCCTAGGGTGGAGCTATGGTAGGGTTGTGGGAACTTAGGAGGTAGAGCCTAGTGGGAGATATTTAGGTCATTGGGGTCATGCCCTCTACAGGATTTATGGGACCCCAGTCCCTTCTTCACTCTCTTCTCTTTTGCTTCCTAATGCATGAGGTAAGTGTTTTTGCTCTGCCACATGCAGTAACTACCATGATATGCTACATGCAGTAATTATCAATATTTTGCTACAGGCATGAGTAATGAGACAATTGATCATGGACTAGAACTTCCAAAACTTGTGAGCCAAAATAAACCTTTTCTATTCATTTTTTTAGTTTCTCCTCTTGGGTGTTTTGTTACCGTTTTGGAGTGATGACTAACGCATGACCTTAGTAGTAAAATATTAAAGTAAAAATTTTATCTCAATATCTTTAAGAAATAATATAATTAAGAGAAAGGAAGACTGTGAGTAGTAGATATAGGTCATTTAAACACTATGCTACCATTAAATATTTTATTTCATGCAATTTATTACTGTTATAAATAATGGAGAAATATAAAAATATTTTTACATTTGTCTGATTATTTTCTAAAAGTGACTATTTTCTAGAAGTGTTATTATTATATAAATAATTAATATATTTTAATATAATTTTTGCAAATAGTATGATGCAGAAACAGTTATTGCCTCACTCATTTCAATTATTACATTTACTATTCCTAATTTCTATCATATTTAAACAGATAATTATTTCTAATAGTAGTGAAAGGAATCATGTTTCATTTATAACAAAGTACCTTCTATTTTACTACTAGATGTTGCACTATCAATTTATCTATATTTCTTATTATTACATTAATAATATGTACATCATAAAATATAATAATTCTAAAAGCATATGGCAAAAAACAGAGTCTCCATTTACTGAGGTTTTTTTTTTTTGAATCTTTTGATAATTTTTTTCAGTCTTCATAATAATAACTCAAGATTTTTTTTTTAAACTATCTTCTAAATTTGTGGTACTTTGTTTTCTTTTTCCTGCTTTTTTCCATGGCCCACCCAATGGTGGAAGAACTGATGTTTCTTGTTATTCAGAATTAATAATTTTGCTTTTTTTCAGAATGCCTTTTTAAATATATATATTTAAGTTTTTCTACATCCTTAAAAAAGGTTTGCAAACTTCTGATTAACACATAATAATTGTCTACATTTATGAGGTACAGTATAATATTTCAATACATGTATACAACAAGTACTGACCAAATTAGGGCAATTAAAATTTTCATCTCCTTATCATTACTTTATGTTCGGAGCCTTTTACCTTCTCACTTACATTAGCCATAAAATGTATTATTATAGGTTACTCTGAACTATTGTCACCTCACTGTGCTGTAGGACACTGGAACTTATCACTTTTATTTAACTGTGTGGCAGATATTATCTAACCTTTTCCTGCCCTGCCCCTGACTTTTCAGCCTCTAGTAATCACTTTTCTATATTCATATTGATTTTTTTAACATTCACATATGAGTGAAAACATGGAGTATTTGTGTTTCGGAGTCTGAGTTATTTCACTTAACAAAATGTCCTCAGAATATCTTTACTTACCTCAATATTATTTTGAAGTCTTATTAATCTATAGGAAGAATTGACAAATTGTGTTCTGTGAGCCAATTCTGATCTGTATCCTGTTTTTCAAAGATGGTTATATTGGAACATAATCATATTCATTAGGCTGAATTGAATTTGAAGTCATTTTTGGATTTCTATGTGAATTTGCAATTGTTCCAGCACCATTTGTTCAAATACTGTCTTTTCCCATTGTATTCCAATGGCTCCTTTTCAGAGATCAGTTGAGTATAGGTCTACTGGCATGTACCTCCTCAACTTTGTTTGTCTGAGAAATTTTTTGTTTCTTCTTCACTTTTGAAGGAAAAATTTTATAGTGTACAGAATCCTAGGTTGGTGTTTTTTTTTTTTTTTCTCTCAATAGTTTAATAAATATATCATTCTACTCTCTTATTGATTGCATGATATTGGAGGATAAGCTGGCTATAATTTTACAATGTTCTCTTTGCCCCCTAAATTTTTTTTTGCCTATTACTGTGTTTTGCAATTTTTCTTGAGAGTAATAATATACTGTGTAGAAGGAAGAGTGATAAGTAGTTCGTTATTAATGTGCAGGTAAGGTATGGGTGGAGGAAAGGTATGTGAGGAGGAAAGGGTTCTACAGTCCTGTCATTAAGTCACAGTTTTCTAGTGAGTCTTTGCCTCTGGACCATGACTTTGAGATGTACGTCTCAGTTCCCCACTTCTCTCTGGTGAGGTAGGATGACTTAAGTGAACTGGCAGCTGGAGTTGGGGATCTCCCTTTCCTCAGGTGAGTTAAGCTCTGATAAAAGCCATAGAAGGTTAGCATCTGGGTCAATAATTTCTCCTGTGGGTAGGCCTTCTTAAGATGAACAGAATGATCTGTACTATCTGAAAATGGTTCTTTTCTCCTCTCCCTGACAGAAGCCTGGAGTTCTTCACTGTGAGGGCCTAAGCAACCCACGGAGGAGGTAAGGATTCCAATGCCATGCAGATCCTTCCATGATTTGGTTCCTGTGAAAATTTTTAAATTTCAGATTTGTCTATACCAAGCCTCTAGAAATTCACCAAGTTACAGTTTAGATTTCTCTACCCCAGCACTTAAACCCAAAGATGTTTCATCTGTTGAGTTTCTCTCACGTAAGTTGTGTCCCTATATCAATATATCTCTTCAATTTGTGGTCAGTGGCTTTCCCTACAATTGCATGCATTTTACTAATCTAAAAAGAGTTGTTGATTTTTCAGTTTGTTTCGGTTTTTACTTGTTAGAATGGCATGGACAACTCTTATGCTTCTTACATAACAGACCAGACAAATCATTTTTACCCTATTCTCACATTTTGAGATGGCTATTCAGAATATACCACCATTACTTTAATTTTGTTCAGAGTTTCTTAGGACTTATTCCTATGAAATAATCATGAATCCTGTGACTTTAGTTTTCTGTGAATTGAAATTCTGTATGTTGATATAACCTATATCTCTATAGCAATATTATTGCTTAAAATCTAAAAGGTAATAGATACTTCCTGAGGTCCTATAAAGATGAGTTTTTTTCTTTTCCCAAGAAATTATAGAACTCTCACATGAGCAACCTATACATTTCAAATCAGCAAATGATCACACCAAAATAAGAAACAGACAAAACCACTAATTAACTTCTTCCAGTGCTTCTTGTTGAGGACTCATGGGAAACAATAGTTGACCAATCACGGTTAGTTTTCTTTTTGCTAAAAATGATCATATTGTCACTGTGTGAACAGCAGGCTTCACACAGGTTATGTTATTCCTCGGAAGAAAGATGTTCTCGAAACTGTGTTAAGTATCTGAGATCAACATGAAATAATTTAAAGTAACTTTTCACTAAATAACCTACTTTGATTTCTTATAGAAAGTTTGTGTTAGGAAAGTTAAAATAAAAGGAAGGAAAATAATAAATAATATTTTCAGATATGCAAAGTAAACCTTTGATCACAAATGCATTTCATAATCTATATTTGTATGCAGAAGCAAAGAAAACAACTATCTTAATGTATTAAGTCAATTTTGACTTGCTATAACAAAATACATGAGGCAAGCTAACTACCCTTTAAAAAAGAGGATTATTTTACTCATGATTTTGGAGATTGAATGGTATGTTGCTGGCATTAGCTTTGCTCTGATAAGGCACTCAAAAGATCTCATCATGATGAGAGCATGCGCAGAAGCAAGACATCATATTTTAAAAACAAGAAACACAACTACTGCAGTTTCACAATCCCTTTTGAGTGCACATTTCACTAGATACTCATCTTCAAATCCATCACTTCCCACCAAAAACTAAGATTTCAACATAAACACTGAAAACTAAGATTTCAACATAAATTGTGACCAAAACTTTATCCAAACCATAACATTTTCCTCTTAACCTCCCAAGATTCATGATAATCTCACAACTCAGAATGGATTAATTCTATCCTCAATAGTCCTAAAATCTTAACTTATTCCAGTATTACTCAAATGTCCAAGTCTAGAGTTTCATCTGAGATTCAAAGTCAACTCTTTCAGCTGTGACCCTCTAAATGGTCAAAATCAAGTTACACACATTCAAGGGATAAACGTTCCTATACAAAAAGGAAGAGAAAGGAAGGAAGGATAAATCATCTCAAAACAAGACCCAAACTCAGCAGGACACATAGAACATCCTAATGTTTCAAATCCAGCATCTTGCAAGAAGTGGGCCTGCAAGGCCTCAGGTCCCTTGGTGTTGCTGTTCATTGCCCATGGCTACTGTTTGGGGTATTGTTATTACTGGATTTCCTGGCTGGGAGAAGCACATTGCTGGTCACTCTACTTTTCTGGGATCTTCTAGCACCTCATTCCTGTGGCTTCATTATCCCATCAGAGGCACTTATAGATGGGCTCTGACCCTGCTACTTTAGACTTCTGATTGTTCTCTCATTATTTTCTTTGAAATTCTAATGGAGGTCCCCATGACCTCATAGCTCCTGCATTCTGCACAATTAGAGTTAACACCACATGGATACAAAAATTGTAAGTGGCATAAGCTACACCTGGGCTTGCTTGAACCAAGGCTTCACCCTAGAGTGTTCTACTAGCTAGATGTAAGGAAATGAACATGAAGGTAGTAGTAGGTGGCGAGCCCTTGAAGAGTGTCCAAGTGTTCCATGAAATCATTCTGTCCTTCCAGGCCTGTAGTTATGTGATGAGAGGGATAACTTTGAAGACTTGAGGTATCATCAAGATCTTTGTCCAATAGCCCTTCCATCTAGCATCCCTGCTCTGTGTATTAGGAAGTGATGGCTCACGGTTACATGTTTTGTTTTGTTGTTGTTGTTGTTGTTGTTGTTTTTACTTCTTCTTTACCCAGGATGTGGATTTTCTAAAAGTTTCTACAGTTTCCTGTTTCTTTGGCTCCCAAATATCACTATAAATCTGACTAAAAGTAACCAATATTGCTCATGAAGTAGCCTGAATTCCTTAAGGTTTTGATATTTCCTCTGCTGAGGAAACTAGTCCAATATTAAGTTTGACCTTCCACAAAGTACTAGTGAATAGTCAAAATGCATCCAGGTTCTTTAGTCCAATTTCCAGTGGAGGCTTCATTTCCATTTTAGATAAGTTCCCTACTCTCCACACACTCTAAACACTGATCACAATAGATTAAAACACTCTACTCACAGCATTCTAGGCCTTCCCCCTCTGAACACTTCTGTTCTTTTCCCGTCACCCAGTCCCAAATCCACATTCACATTTTTGGTACAGTTATAATTATGACTGTACTACTTTGTACCTATTTCTATATTAGTCTGTTTTGTGTTATTATAACAAAATACCTGTGGCAATCTAACTTTATAAAGAAAAAAAGATTTATTCAACTCATGGTTTTGAACATTAGGGGCATGACTTTGGCATCAATAAAGCATCATATCGAGGCAGCAATGGAAGATCACAACTCCAAATCAGGGAATCAGAGAATCTGGAGTCCCAGGATCCCTTCTTAGGAACCCTTGATTGATCTATGAATGTCCCGTTAGGTTCCACATCTTCAATTTTTCACCACCTCCTACTTCTACTCTGAGGTTCAAAATTGTAATACATGCAACTTATCCACATATTTATTTCATATCCAAGTAAGAGCATTACATATGTGAAAATCTGAGTTTAGGTTGACTTTTGTTGCAATTCTATTCAGAGAGAGAGAATCTATTATCAGGATTCCATTTTCTATCTCCTGGCAAGAATCTCTCCCTAAGTCACACACATATGTGACCAGCAGCCAAACATCCTAAATTTCCTGTTTTTGAAATCCTATCATTAAGAGAAAACAGTTTCCCAAAACCCAGGAAAATGAAAAAGTGAAAATCCCAAGAATCCATCTAAGGATTTCATGTCACCATTCTACTCATAAATAAAACACTGTTCTGATACATATATCACTCTGTCTGATAAACAACAGTCCAAAGCAGGGGTGCTCGTAAAGTTTAACAACCTGCTTTGATAGTTGGGGATGGGAGTCAGACTCTAGTTTGTGGCACTTGTACATTTCATGGTTCAAATACTGCCACCATTGGCTAATTCTAAACTGATAATAAGAGGTTAGGAGCTATGTAGGGCTATGGATGTGGCTCAGTGGTAAAGTGCTTACCTAGTGTGTGTGAGGCCCTGAGTTCAATCGCCAGCACTGCCAAAATAAAAATAAATAAATAAATTTTAAAAAAAGATGTCAAGTGTGTTGCATCAGGAAACATTGCATGCTGGGTTAAAATTTATTCTGCTTACAGTCAAATGTCCAGTAAACTGGTTGGATTTGAGTTCAATTTCATGAAGTACTAATTAAGTCTGACCTCCAGCACTATGGTATTTTTGTGCAAAAATCCCCTTGTCTACACAAAAGAAGTCTTAATTTATATTCAGTGGTTTATATCTTCACTGCTAATTTCTTTTACTTGTCTAATATTAACTGATATTTCCTTATCAATATTAGACTAAAGTAATGAAAACATTAATGCCTATTATATTTCTTATACTAATAAGACTGTTCATCATTAAAAATTATGCTGGGCATTATTTTAATCATAAATATGAGTAATGAACACTTTTAGTTATAACAACAACTATGAATTATTAGTTATTTATTGAGCTATAAATATATTATAGGCTAAAAATAATAAGCACTTGCTTTCACCAGAAAGTAGCTATGATTTGATTTTTAAATACATTATTTAATTTAATCATTACTTCAATTTTATGAGAGAAGGGAAGTAAGTTTAAGTAATTTTTTTTCCTAATATCCACAGTACTCACAACAAAATTCATCTTAACATTATTAATTATGTTTTCTAGAAGCTATGGTTAAGAACTCAGTTTAAGTTCTTTTTATGTTTCAAGTGACTTATTACAATCTTGAAAGAACATATATAGTTGATAAGAAATTGTTAGAAAAAATAAGGAATCATCTTAAATATGACTCCTTAACAAGATGCAGTTCAAGTATATTACTCTTTTTACACTTATTTATCTTAATTCTGTTCCTGTGAATAAGAACCATGACCAAGCAGATTAAAAATGTCATCCACATCAGTAGTGTAAACTATTATAACGGTGAACATTATATTTAACTCAATATGACCAATAGAATTTCTCAGTTTTTACCTTATAAGTTCCAATTTAGAGACTGTCAAAGGAAATTTGCAAATTAGGGACTGGAGGTATAGTTCAGTGTTACAGTGATTGTCAGAAAGCGACAAGCCCTGTGTTCAATCCCCAGCACTGGGAAAAGAAAAAGAAAAAAAGAAGGGAAGAAAATAAAAAGAAAATTTATAATTTTTTTGCTAATTATGTATTGAAAATAAATGGGAAGTGGTAACAACAAATATCAGAAGTATTATCTATGTCTAAAAAGCATGCAAACTTTAATATTTTAATGAAAGTGTCAGTGAGAATACTTTGAACATATTTGATAGCAAAATCTCACTCATATTAGTAAGGCATATGAAAATGGGAGTCTAATAATGAAAGAAATGCTAAACTAGTAAGAATATACTAATGATTAAAGCACAGCTAGTTCCCATCTTCCACCTAAGATAATTCCTGTTTCTTTATCTATACAACTCTTACTTGGATTTTGAACTCAGATCAGTTATTTCTTCAAAACAGTCTTTTTTTCTTGACTTCTTAATTTTTCAAATACCTTCACATTGATATGGGAATATTCAGTTTTCTTTCAAAGTTTTCTTCACGGTGATTTTAAATGAATTTTTTGTAAGTCTTTTTTTAAAAAAATATTTGTTTTTGTAGTTGAACACAATAACTATTTATTTATATGTGGTGCTGAGTATCGAACCCAGGACCTTGCACATGCAAGGCGAGCACTCTACTGCTGAGCCATAACCCCAGCCCCCCCTCCCGCCCCCCGTAAGTCTTAATTCATATTTTTCTCATCTAGTACATAGTAAATTTTAGAAGTACAAGAATCTAACATCTTTGTTATTACTGATATTTTGTTATGTTCTAGGTTTAGGAGAATGTCTGGCACATAATAAATATGCAATAAATATCTAATAAAGGAATGAAAAGATCTACTTTCTTATTCTCAAATGTATTTGTGAAAGATTGGAGTTTTCTAGGCAAAAACAAGAGTGCAGAGTACTTTCTGTCAATTGGGCAGGGATCTGGGATGAAGTAAAGGAAGAAGTAGATAAAGGACTAAAAAGAATTGACACTAAAGAGATCTACTTATATATTTTAGGAATTCTATGCTTTAATTTCTTCTCCCATTGTATTTCTCAAATGCTCATAGTTAGCTATGGAATAATGACCTTTTTCATATTCAAATTCTCTAATGATTCTAAACACAAAGAAACTCTGAACATTTTCAAAAGCCCTAGTAGCATTTAGAAAATTTAAGTTGGCACAAGAATGAGCCATTGAACATATGTTGCTGTGTTAAGTAGTGGGAGAATTAGGTTTTTGATTGAAAGTGCTTTCTTCAAGCTTCCTATAAGTCTTTTACAGGATTTTTTGGTTGTGTTTTAAATTACAAAAACTGGAGACAGTTATATCTTCTTAGTTTGCTATGCTTATGAAATGGGCTAAGAATTTAAGATTTGAAAACATTTTACCACATCAATAAATCACAGAAAGAAAAATATATGCTGAGAGATATGATTTATTATTAACCCTAATGGATTACAAAGTTGAATGATTAATAATCTCTTTGTCTATAATATATTGAAATAGAGAAAGAATAAGTAAAAATTATACATTCATTTTACCATTAATTTATGCTGATATATATATAAATTATGCTAAAATTTTTATATCTGGGTCACTCTTGTAGAAAAATGCATAAAGGAAGAAACAAAGCATGCTAGGAGAAAATGCTTTTCCAACAGAAAAGAGGTTTGCTTGTTAAAAGACAATTTTAAAAAATAGGATCAGCAGTTGTCACCTTACACAAGTCAGATGTGGTATTTATAGCTGGATCTTCAGTCTTCAGATTTTCATAAAAATTTTAAATATGCATTGAAAATATGAAGGATCATCTTCAAAATGAACCCTATCCATCAGTACTTTACAATCCATTTTACATTTATTCATTTTTAAGTATGTCTGTGGAGTTGTTCAATGTACTGGGTATTTCTCATTATACTCAGAGCTTTGAAGGTCTCTCTATATATTTTTCCCACTATTTGTCCATGTGGGTGGCTGTAGGAGTCTTTCCTAGGAAGCGGAGGAGTGTAGGTTTCTAGGAGTACTGTCTATCCAAATGCATTATGAAGCATGCAATAAGATGACTGACATCTTTGCTTTATTCTCAGAACACTTGTTCTTTATGTGGTGATATAAGAATTTTTTTCCAAAAATTAATTTATATTTTATTAACTGTTTATCAAACATACACTTGACTAGGATTGTTCAGAATAACTATAAATACTAAAGAAATCATGTCCTTAGACTAAATTCAGTTGTAATCTCAAAATTTTATCAATATAAATTCAAAGAAATGTTTGCTTTATATAATATATTATGACCCAAATGTTTTTTTTTATATTTTATATATTTTTCACATTGCACTCAGTGCAAATATAAAACAGATATCAGTGTAGCGTGGAACAGGCAAAGACTAGAGAAGAGAGGTTATTTCATGTCTGTAACTATTAGTGTCGCATTGGCTAACCTGGTAGAGCCTTCTGTGTAATGGCTGCTTCATTTGTGAAATGATAATGATGGTTTATGGATAATAAGGTCTCCCATAATTTGGAAATTGTGTAAGTCTCTGAGGCACAGAAAATAAAGCTTTGAAAGGATAAATGATTTACTGAATAAACGTAAGACTGACTGGCTTTTAGTAAACACTTGAACAGTAAAAATTAACAGAACATCTGTATGACAACAGAAAAATAACAGCACATTTCATTTCACATTTCCTTTTGTTACTTTGATATAAATAACAAGAATGCTATTATTGCCTAATTAAATGCAAATCATGCTAAATATAATTCACTTCCATGTGTCAGAGAAAATAAGCAAAATAACAATGTCTAACATTTATATGGCACTTTTATAGTTTATAAAATATTTTGTAAAACATATGCTCAAGCAAGGAAGGTGATTTCAATGATAACTACATGCAACAAAACACTGAATCTTCTTTCATATAAGTGTTCTGATTAGACAATAGAGTAGGATAGTCTGCATTGGCCTTTAGAGGTTTCAAATGTTTAATTTATATAATTATGTGAACTTTCTACTTACATCATTTTATTATTGACAGTCTTAATTATCCAGGAATAATATGTGAAATATGGATATAAAATAGTGTCAAAAACAGTACAAATAAACCAGAAATTTAATGTTAGGCAAAATATTATCAGAAACAAAATCCAACAAAAAGAATGTAATAAATAATAATTTGGGGTTCTTGTAACTCTGCATGCTTTAACAAAAGATTAGGCAACTACAAAACTCATTCTCAAAAGTCACTAATTTCACATGTCTTTCTGTATAGTATTCTGAAATTTTTATTTATCTACATCTAAAAATAGATAAATTTTGTGGAGCAATTAATAAATATATATCACACGTCCTAGTAGAAGACATTTTCTAGCATACATAATAGAATTTAAGCAATGATCTTAAAGTAGGCAAGAGGAAAGAAGTTGGTATGAAAATACCATGTAAACAGAATTGAAAAGAGGTCAAAACAATAGCAATGTTTTCAATAGGTTTTAAATCTATACTAAAATATAGAAAAGAACAGATTTGTGGTTTTATTACCTATTCATGTTGTGATAGTTTTTAATGTCATCTAGGCCTAGTTTTGAGGTTTTGGTCAAAGTTCACTTTAGTTCCTCTTCTCAAAGAGCTCTTGAAGTCCACACACAATCCACTTCCCCTGCTGGAGTCTGGCACTCTGGGCCACTATGTATTCACCATAATACTCTGGTTCCAGGTTGCTGAGAATAGGGACAATCTCTATAATGTGGAATCTGAAAACTTATTCAGATCAGACAATTGCAAAGAAGCCACCCCACTGCCCTGAAGGCTGGAGCTCTCTCTCACCCCATCCCACTCCAGGTGTGGTCCTTTCTTCCTGCAGCTTTCCCTGATGTAGAAGTATAGCAAAAAAAAAAAAAAAAAAAAAAAAAAAAAAAAAAGCCATTCATCTAAGGATCATTGTTCTATGTCCATCATGAAAAGAATCTAAATCTTGCAAAACTTAACTCTCAATGTGAATATGAAGAATACAATTTAACTATAAAAAACATATATCACTAATGCTGAAAAGAATGAGTTTTGAATTTCGATGACATAAAAATTGATGCATTTAAATTAGAATTACATCTCTGCAGCAAGTAATGATTCTATAGAATTTGACTGTGTGATCCAATGTTTATATACAAAGGTAGTTTTCTCAACTAAGTCACAAAAATCATGTATTGCTATAAAATATTTACCATGTACATAGATGTATACTAGATTCATCAATCAGCTTTGGCATGTGTTTCTTTTTCAAATTCTTTATACAAATTCACTAAAAATATAAGACGTAGTATAGTACACACCTTATATTAAAATTATATGAAAGTAAAAGTTTTAAACAGAAAAGAAATTATTAAAATGCAAAAAACTGTCTTAAGTACACAAAAGATTCAACCTAAGAGAGATCTTATTTTTGAAAGATAGTTGAAAATGCTAAAATAATTATCTAATAATAACAATTTATAGTTGTTAATATCTTCAAAAGAATGATTAGGTATGGAGGGAAGTAAAAGTATGATAATTTTATGTAAATTAGCTGGACATCAAAAATACCACTTTACTTACGATTTTAAATTTGAGATGTAAACAATAAATGTTTTTAAAAGTGTAAAACAAGGTCTAACTAGAATAAAATCAAGCTGTTCAATTAATAATCCTCACTGAAAACAAAGGGTGATAAAACATGTAAACCATGGGCTGGATGCTATACTTAGTAAAGACAAATCAAATGATATGAAGCTGGAAAAAAAAGCACGGAAATTATAGCAAGTATGAACAGAAATGGTAAACAAGAACAGGGATGTTTAACAGGTACCAAGGTCAGCAAACAGCTTTGACAACAATGTGTATGGATTTATGTTTTAAAAGATAATCAAGGTAAAAATATGATAGCAATATATTCATTTTTCTGTTCATTAGCTTCTAGTTTAATAATATGGAGAATTTCTTAGCATTATTATTGGCAAAATTATTGTATTATCTCCCCCAAATCTTGACTCCAGGAAACTCTTGTTCTTGGAAACTGCTAGTTTCTTTAGTATATTTTGGTAAATCCATTTAGATTTTAAACTAATCCATCTAACGCTTAGCCAAATCTTTATTGTGAGAATCAATATTCATGGAGGATTCCTAGAAGATACATAGTGCCTCCATGTGCTATCAATTCTTAATTTTATTTTTGCTTTAAGCCAGAGCAATAGAGAACAGAGATGCTATTTAAACCTTTTGCAGGTGTGCACTTAGCGATTTCTGTTTGGCATTATGCCACCAGCCTATTTTGAGAGACTATCAGGCAAAGAACTCTGCAAACTTGATAATGTCTTTATGTTAAGGATGCCAAGGAGAATATTTTCTTCATATTATAGAGGCTAGGTATATGAGAAACCGTTGACAAAAATATACTGCACTACTGGAAAATTCCTTAGTGTATTAAAAAGATACTTAGAATTTTGATTATAAATGATAATTCTTTCTGCTTGAAAAATCTGACATTCATATGTTCTCTTTAACACACAAGAAATGGTACTTGTTTTATTTTCAAAACTGGTTTGCATTCTGACACTACAGCCCTCTTTTCCTATTTCTCTGCCTTTTTTATACTTCTTTACTTCCTCATTTAAAAAAAAATTACCTCATTGTGTGATTATGCTTCATTGGAAGTCAAAGAAAAATTTTTAGTATGTCAAAATAACAATGAAGTAGGCTTAAAATAATCAGGTAGAAATATAACCTGATCGTCAGCTAGCTAGAGAAAAGAAGTTATACTTCCAACACAATTTTATAACTGTTTTGTAGTTTTATCTCCTATTATGTAAAATAAAGAGTGTGATCTAATCTATTGAATCTCTAAAATGTTTTTGTGCTCTGAAATGTTCCGATGTAGGGTGGCTCCCCTCCTCTGCTTTTTGCAATATAAATGGCAGTCTGTAACGAACTAGGGCACATAAAAAAAAGTCTGTATTCTTTATATAACATATTGCTTAGGCTTTGTATTTTCATCCTGATTTATAATCTAGATACAGGTATTTGAAAACTCCACGTCAATAGCCCTCATGTAGTTCATTTTCTAGGCTGAGTTGGGGAGTATAAAAATGAAAGGAGGTAGAAGAACTCCTTAGCAGGCTGTAAACACTTAGGACACTTAAAATGGACTTGAGTGGATCAGAGAAGACTTCTATAAAGAGTGGTTTGTGTGCTGAACTGGGGAGGATGAGAAATACAGAATAGGAAAGAGGATGTTAAAGGCCTAAGGAATGGCATAAGAGTATGAATAGCTAAGAGCAGGGAAAGTTCATATCTTTACTACAGTTTTATATTCCAGAATCAAGAGATAAAGGTGGAGAAGGAAAATGGAGAACCAGATGAGAATTTGATCAGTTGTGATTAGGAATGTGAACTGTACCTTGAGAGCATTAAGGATAAATCCATCCGTAGATTTTATTCCAAGTGTGACATGATTTGAGTATACTTTAAAAAGATTCTATTGACTCCCCAGAGGTGCTGACATACAGGAATTCAAGAGGAGAAGAGAAAACACATTTTGATGAGCTGCTTCAATTATTTAAGAGAGATATAGATCATTAATAAAGTATTCTTGTAAAACTCTTTTACCATGGTCTAGTTTATTGTCTTTCATGTAGCAATGACTTAGAGATATCAACTCATAAACTAAAACTGCCCAAATTTGCTTTATAATGTAACAGCTAGGTTTTTCTTAATATGTAACACACCTCTTCAAACTGTATGCATTTTTCTGTTATCAATATGTCAATCCTTAGGGTCATGGTTTAGCATGGATATAATCACATAGGTAAGAAAAGCAAGAATTGTTTTCCACCAGAATTAGAAATCCTAAAGGCATAGCTTAAAATGGTTTCTAAAAATTAGTAATAATAGACACCATATGGATGTACTTTCTAAATTAACCAAAACTGTGTGTTTGCTTAATGACATACATTCAACTGCAATGTGGTTTCAACGAGTTGTAAAATATGGAAAGTAAAAGAAGTGTCGCAGTTCTTCAAATGAGAAGTGCTTATAGAATCTCAAAATTTAAAGCAAATAGTACCTATGGAGTGAAAATGACATCTGCTAAACAAGGCTCCCAAATACTAGCAAAAGTATACCAAACAGGATCCTAATTATAATAAGTTATACTCCATCGATATATGTCAAAATACATTCTACTGTCATGTTTATCTAAAAAAAAAACCTATTTTAAAAAATTTTAAAAAAGAAATTGAGGTGTGAGTAGAACTTTCAGTGGTGTTTTATTTAACAAAATCTCAGTGTTGTAAGTTACTATTTAGAAATTTTCCTTTGTAAAATTTTACAGGGGATATATATTAATCATTCTGTTATTTTTCTTGAAGTATATTATGTTTGTATTAAGACACTAAAATGAAAAGAAGTAAAAATTTCATATTAAATTCCAGTGCATGACTTTTTAGAGTAAATGCAATGTATTTTTAAAATAGTTTATATAATTGATTTACAGTAAGTGCAATAAGTAAGATCTTGGAAATATTAACCACAAATGGCTTCATTATCTTTCTCTTTTTTTTCTCTTGACAAAAGATTCCTATGTTCCTAATGAAAATATACATAAAGATTTTCAATTATTTTTAATGATGTTAAATTATATGTCATAAACTTTGTAAAATATCGTTTTGATTATCAGAAAAATATATTAGTTTAATATACATTAGTTTTGAAAAGCCTTCTTGCGTTAACAGCTTTTCTGCACACTGTATCTGGTCCACACAAGGGGCAGCATAATTTGATATCCAACTGGTTATTCAACATATACAAATCTTCTGTCTCTGAAATATGTTTAAGTTCCAGTTCTTTATGTGATAATTATAGTGTTATGTGAGTATAGAAATTTGAAAAACAATGATGTTCTGAAATTATCTTTCTGTATCACTGCATTTTCTATTGCTATAACAAAATACCTGAGTTTGGATATTTTGTAAATAAAGTAAAGGTGTCTATCTAGTTCACACTTTTGAAAGATGAAAATCCAAGACTAAATGACCCTATCAGTATTGTTTCCAGTAAAGAACTGTGGCAGATACCATGTCAATAGCAGGAATGAGGGTGCAAGAGATGGTATGATGACAAAAGAAGCAGAAAGAAGTCAGTGTCCCTCTGTTAAACAACAATCATTTCAATTAAGAAATACCATGATTTGGAGTTTGTTTTCTCTCTCAAACTTCCTTTGGGGAAAGCAATATTGTTTCTAAGGCAATATTCCTTTGACTCAGTCAACTCTCACCAACCTGCACTTCTTGAAAGTCCCACCACCTTTTTTTGTTGCCATACTGGGAATCAAGTGTCCAGCAGAGGAACCTTGGGGGGACACACTCAAACCACATCCAAACCATAGCATTTTGTAAGTAAAGATAATTTCTCAATAAGGAAATCTATTATAGTTTGCTAAGTAATCTCTATCTCCCTGGTGAAACTTGATTATCTGCTATTATATAAAAATAAAAATAAAAACCTAAACACCGATTTTGCCTGTCCGTGCCATATTACATGTTTTTAGAATCTGGCAAACCATGTACAAATACTCTGGTCACAAACAATTAAACAGAACAAGCTGATATGATATGTTCATAGTTCAAGACTAGGAACAATTTGTTATGTAATTAGAAAACTTGAGATGAAGTCGCCTTAATTTTCATGGTACATATGCATCTAAACGTGTGCATACCGGGGAACATGCAGCTATCCATGTAAACGATGATGTGTCTTGGATCCTAAGTGTCCCCCAAAGGCCTATGTGTCAAAGCCTTGGTCCCCAGCGTGACTTTAATAGAAGGTGGAGACTGAGAGGTGGGGTCTGGTGGTAGGTTTTTAGATCATTGAGGAATGTGCCCTTGAAATGTGCCATCTCTTTTGCTTTTCAGCGGCCACGATGTGAGCAACTTCTTTACTTGCTCCCCCTACCACAATGTACTGACTCTCCACATGCCCACAAGCAATGGAGCCAGCCAACCCTGGACTGAGCCTCCAAAACTATGTGCCAAAGAAAACTTTTTCCTCATTTTAAGTTTATTTATCACAGGTAGTTTTTATAGAAACAGAAAGCTGAATAACAGAATGTATATGCAGATATATGTATAATTTCAAATGTAATTTTAGTATCCTTGCTAAGCCTATTATTCATATGGCTTTCCTATCAAACAGTGAGCTTCTCAAAGACAGAGATTACATTTTGTTAATCTTTATGTTCACAGGATCTAGTCTTTTGTAAGTAACCACTCAGTAGGTGATTTTAAATTGCATATTCACAAAACAGAAATTATTAATTTTAAAACATTTGAGACATAGATTTCATGACATCTCATAGAGATTAGGTAATCCTTGAATTAATTTAAATGAAACTTGAGTAGTGTCCTAGAATTCTCCATTTTCTACTTTTCCACATTAATATTTCTTTTCTTGAGAAATCCTTACTGATTCATTGGTCATATTCTGGTTCCTGAGATAATTTTCAGCAAATGAGGAAATTGTTTTTAACACACTACACATCTCTTGTTCATGATCTTTTTAGTAATTACTGTTCCATTATATCCAGTTTATATGCTTGTTTACTAAAAGAGAAAGGCAATTTCTTGCAGTGTTGCATTGACTTTTGCTCCCCTAAGTACTGACTCTTGTATTAGATACATATCAACTCATCCTCACTTTATTGACTTAATGCATATGTGAGTGCAATCTTGGCAATACACTTTGAAACTTGGAAAGTTAATATGCACTTCCAAGTTCCCTGCTTCCATTTAATGATAATATGTTTAAGTATTTGTTGAGAAAATACTATGCAGGTGTGTTATAATCAAGACTCACAGCAAGCAGTTATGTAGTGAGAGGATGGGAGACAATGTCTGCCTTCTTAATGAAACTTTGAGGCAATAAAACTGTGTCCAGTTAAACACAGAAAGGGTCTCAGAACTCTGAAGGGTGGGAGCACTCTGAGCAGTCATCTGTCACCTCTTCTAAGGATTGCCAAGGGGCCCCATCTAATTTATAGCACTGAATAAATATTTTCAAAAAAGTGCATGATGACAGGATTGGGGTGTTTATATAAAATACATCCATTATTAATATTAAATGAAAGACAGAACCTTAATCATTTCAATTAAGAAATACCATGATTTGGAGTTTGTTTTCTTCATGTTGTCAAATTTTAAAACCTAATTTTCTGTAATAATTCATAATTACTTCTTCTTTTCATTCCATCTGGAGGGTAATCAACATATAAGCATATGAACCAGCTGCTGCCCCAGTCATGGGGCATCTGCCAGGAGTGACCTGGGCTCTTTTCCAACAGCAGAATTCCCAGAAAACTGTCTAGCTGAAAGGAAATTGGTATGAGTGCAAACGCAGCTTCCTTTTCACCCAACATTTTCATTCCTTGGGATCTTTGGCCCTCTTAGCTCATTTTTCATACCCATGATTTCACAACCAAACAACTCTTTATTAGGCTCCTAATTTTCATAGAAGTAATATATAAAGTTACTTAGAGAACCCAGACAGAACAAAATATGAAGGCTTTTTTTTGTGGTTTGGTTTTCCAAGGCATACCTAAGAATACCTAACCTTGAATAAGAAAGGAAAACAAAACTTTATCAAAGGATATTCAATTATAAAATCATATTAATCATAGCCTTAGCACAATCTGGGAAGAGAATAAGTAAAATAAAGTATTATATTGCTTAATTAAATAAAGAATTGTGGCTTTTTACTTACTCTTGTAATTAACCATACACAGAAGTAAATTTTGGAATAAGATTCTATAACTTTGTTGCATTTGTTATAAAAATGGCAAACACAGAAAGTATTTTTCTGTTCAAAGGTTACAAAGCTAACAATCCTTGAGCTTATATTATAATATCAGGCACTGTAAACACATCATGTCAGCTACTCATTTTAACAATAGTGTAAGTAGGTTTTTAGCATTCCCATTTCATAAGGCAAAAGATTAACTTGCACTAAATTAGGCGACTCATTATTTCTTCTGCCTGTTAATCTCATGTTTTCCCACTAAATACCACAAAATTACTTTTTAGATTTTTTGGGTTTTTTTGTTTTTTAAATAATACTGGCATCATTACTCATTTAAATACCTTAATGCCATAGTTTCAGTGCCAAAACAGAATTTCAAATAGAATTGCTTGGACGTAAAAATATAACCCAGACAGTTCTTAATATTTTCAAGGAACGCTTTTGAAAGACATATTGTAAAAAATAGTTCCTTTCTAATGTGGACAGTTGAGCCACTGACATTTTTTGCTTCTCGTTTTCATTTCCTTTCAACTGGGTGTTTAATTTTTAAGGTATTTCCAGGATTTATAATTATTTTTAATAGTCTGACTTATAATATGTTGCTCTTACTTTCTGTCAATAATTTTGCTTCCCAGTAAAGAAAAATATGTTGGAAGAATTTAGAAGAGGATTATCCTCTTACAAAAGATTTCTTCAAAGATTTTTCTTTTCTTAAAATTATGATGAAACATGTTTCTTTTTCTTTTATTTTCAATTCCAGTCCCAATGGATACTTCACTAAAATTAGATATTTCAAAGGAATATTTACTTTAATTTTCAAGACCTGCCATATGTGTTATAAACTAGAATTTTATAATCAGAATAAATCAAACTTGGCTTTCTTTATCCCTGGTCCTTCATGATTCTCAATAGAAAGTTGATGAATGTTATTTATAATGTTTTTAGTTGAATTCTACTTAGTCAAATGTCATTAAGTTCTGTCTCATAATTTCTAAAATTTGTAAGCCAAATATTGCTTAATTTGAAAGTATGATTTATTTTTTATACCTTAGATTTGTTTTTTAAATTAATAATAATTATTGAAATTAGACTAGGTTTAGCTGTTGAACCAAGTTCATGCTGAAGAATTTTTAATACTTAGCATATTAAGATACTGTTTTTGGTGCTTACATTGATCAAATAAAACAATTTTTTCAAATTCTATGATAACACATATTTATATATCTCTTTCTCTCTAACACTTTCTTCTCAAAAATTCTCTCTTAACATTTGTGCCTATTCTTTTTTGTTATCTTTAGATATATTACTCAATCCATCATAAAAAAGCTTAGCCTTAGCAGTTATTTCACATTTCTTTCTGTAGCTTCACGCTTGTCTCTAAATTAAGGTAGCATTTCTAAATGTTTTCAGTTTTTAAAAACTGTAGATATAATTCTGAAAGCTTATTCTGACTGCGCTAGTTTTCCGTTCCTTAGGATCTCCCTAAATATTTTTTTTTCCTATCAGTGGAAAATTTTTTATTAACAACTCTCCTATTATGGTTTGAAGGGTGTGTGCCCCAAATAACATTACATGGAAATCTTAACACCCAGAAATTTAGAATATGACTTTATTGCATTGAGGCACATATAATTAATTAAGATGAGGTCATGATGGAGTTGGGTTGACCCTTGCTTAATAAAATCTGTGTCATTATGAGAAGAGAACACGTGGGGCACAGGCATGTGGAGAAAGCCTGTGAGGAGAGTGAGAGAGACAGAGGAAGGACAGCCCAGTGACACCAGGGACAGAGTTTGAAGTGATGCATCCACAGATGAAGGGATGCCTGGACCTCTCAGAAAACAGCAGAAACTAGAAGGACAAAGAAGTTTTTCTCATGGGTTTCAGAGGGAACATGGCTCTGTAAGCACTTGGATACTCAATGTCTAGCATCTTAGTTTCTGTGAGAACAAATTTCTCATATTTAACTATCCAAACGGCTGTACTTTGCTATGGAAACTTCAAGAAACTTAATACAAGTGCTGTGCTCCATAAATGAAATCTCTTGTCATCTTTACCAGTCATCCTGAACCCTAAGGATCAATACAATTCCAAATTTTCTCAGTTCTGTTTTAATCATAATAGTTACAGCTTTATCCTATAGATAGATATTCCTTGCCCTATCTTTGTCACAGACCTTTATCATATCTTAATTAAATTCTTAGAAGACTGTGTGTGGTGCCTTCATGCATTAATAGTCTAATTCTTTACTAGTTCCTGGCTCCACCCACTTTCCTGTATAACTTTACAGGTGCTTCCATCAGAACTTTAAGCTCTACCATGAAGTGTTAAATGGCCAGGGAATGCTGGCAATTGTAATTCACAGACTTAAAGGGGCTTGAACACTGGAACTCCACTTTAGTACCTTTCCGCCACTATCCCTGTGAAATATGCATGGGTTCACCCACTGGAGCATAAAATACATATGGTTCAGTCACCTTCAACCTCTGTAACTGCAGCCAACTGTCAGCATGTGGAGGAGTTCAGTAGAGATCTGAAAAACTGCTACTTGATTACACTGCTGCAGCGCATTCTTCTAGGCTAAATTTAAGTGCTCATTGCTTTAAGACAATATTTTTTTTTTTGGTTTGCTATACACACACATTCTCCTATATATGTGATATATTACATGTCAAAATTATTATTACTGTAGCAATCGATGAACGATAATAATATTCCCTTGTGTTTATATATGACATTGTGCTCATCTATTTGTCTTTCAGTGGACCCTTAGGTTATTTATAAGTCTTGGCAACTGTGCGTAATGTTGCAATGAACATGAGGGTCAGATATCATTATGAGGTGGTGATTTTTTCTTCTATGGGTACACTTCCAGATGAGGAATACCTGAGTCATATGGTGGGTCTATTTTTAATTTCTGTAGGACTCAATACTACTTTCAATAAAGTCTGTTCCAGTCTATGTTCCCACCAACAATGCATTAGGTGTTACAGTTTTCCTTCTCCATATTTGTTATCACTTGTCTTTCTGACAATAGCCCTTAGAGGTGTGAGCTGATATTTCACAGCTGCGTCCATTATCATTATCCTAATGATTAATGATGCTGAACACCTTTTCATACATCTGTTTGCCATTTTTTTATGTGTTCTGAGGAGAATTTTCTGTTCAGTCCTTTGCCCGTTTTGTAATCAGGTTATTTATTTTGCTGTTCTTGAATTGGAAAATTTAATATTGATGGCACATTTTAATAATATTTCAACAAAGAGTATACAGATATAAATTATATTGATTTCTTTGATTTTTATTTTTTGTTTTATGAAAACGTAATGGCTGCTTTTCTCTTCACAGAATATCATTTTATCCTGAATTATCTCAGAAATAAATTCCTTTGCTACGTAGATATCTTGCTTACATACCTCACTAAGCAATGCACTGCAATGCAACAAATTTAATGGAGCTCATGATAGATTTGACTCTGTGATGGACTGTGTTCATGTCTAATGAATCATGACAACCTAATGGGTTGATTCCATGGAAATAGGAAACTTATTAAAATCTGTATTTTTACCTATGATGCAGAACTAAGCTTCCAAACACGGGGGCTTCTGTTTTCTCAAATTAAAGTATGGCCTGCTCACATGTTTTTTTTTTTTTAATGAAATTCAAGCGAAATTTGTTTCATGGTCTGAGTCTTAGTTCTTTTCTACATTTCTCACAGCAGAAGAAGTATCTGTCTTAATGAAAACATTAAAACCATCCTGGAATTGCTCAAAGAACTGCTGTAAGCTGCTCAGAATCCATAGCACTATGTGTGGAAATTTAGCTCTCAGATGGCCAGGACCCTGCAGCAGTTCTAAAAACCAATTGTCACTCTCTTTCTCCATCATAGACATTTCTTAAGTCCTCACCTGCAACATTTTTCTATGTATCATTTCACTTTAGATATCCTAAATATTTAGGTTCACTTTGAGTAGTTTTATGTACTATTTTACTGAAATAAAATCTCAAATCTCTTTGAAGGAATTTAGCATTAGAATTTGCAATTTTCTACAGGTAATATTATACCTCATAACTAAGACAAATTTAAAATATATTTTAGGAGATTACTGAGCTGTATCTTTTTTATTTAATTATTGGAATAAGTGGATGATACTGTTAGTGTTGTCCTTTGGTGTTGATGATTTAAACTAAACCTGCTATCATTCCAGATCATTTGATTTTTCTGGATGGTTTCTCATTAATCGTAGAATAAGAGGTTAGGTCACACATATATATTTTTTTTCAAACATTGGATCCTTAGCAAGGTACACAAGTAGTTAATTACATGTTTAGTCTTTAAATTTAAAAGATTCTAATCAAGCCAGAAAATTCAAAATCACCAGATTTAAATGGAGCTAGGAATCAATCCCATAATTTCTATCATACACAATTATGCAATCTATCTGAATATTAGTAGTTATTTAGTTTCTCAAGACATGTATTGATAACTATCAACAGTATCTATGCATTCAGTTTATGTTTGGGATGCAAATCATTGTTCACTGAAATTGGTTAAAGCAGCAATTTATCTTTCTTCACTAAGTTATTATACACATTGAAGAAAATTGGCATTTGTGTTAACCCAAAATTGTTGTATGTATTTGTCTTAAATCTTAAAATGACATGCTACTTTGTACACATCCTGTCAAGAATTAACATTCCTTATGTAAAAATAGCTTCAATTTCTGACTATGTATGTGTATATAGTATGTATTAGCTATTTTATTCTTAAATTCATAGAGAAAACTTAAAAAGTTCAATATCAGAAAATAGGAGAGTGTGAATTATTTATAATGAGTACACAATTGTTCTAAATGAGTGAAAACAATATTAGCACCATATGACTTTTAAGTTGTTTTTAAAAATTTGAAAATGGGTTTTTGCCAAACCATTCATATTTTATTAGTCAGGCCCTGTCATTAAAGAAACATTAGTGGGAACTTTTGGAATGGAGCAAAGCCCATGGCCTCTGCAAAGTTAGAAATCACAATTAAAGTTTCATTAATATCTGACTTTTACTCCCCAATATAACTCAGGACAAAGTTATCAGGTGAGAAGTTGGAAATAAGAATGAAGTGAAAAATAGACATCCACTTATGTAGAGATGAATTTGATGATCATTAGAATTTAGAAGTAGAATAAGTCTTCAGCCTCTCCTATTTAAATAGTTTATTTTAACAAGTTAAGAAAGAGGTAACCTCTCCTGCAAAGTATGTAGCCTCTGCCAGTGGACTACTAGATTTCCTAGTTTTAACATTGTTACTCAGTGATTATAGAAAAAATCAAAGGAAGCCATGTCTTGGAAGGAAAGGAATTCTAGATTATGAGCCTGATATAGGCAAACAGGAGTAGGACAGGAATACGACAGAGGAAATGGATATCCACCCCCCTTTTGGTGCCAGGCATACTTAAGTTTACTTTACACAATCCCCACATTACATCAGGTGGGTGTCATTTCCCAACTTTTAGGATTGAGAATATGTCAGCTTTCCCCAGGTCATAAAATAGGGAAAAAAATGGACTGGGTCACAATATATTAGCAGCTCTTTTTATGAAGTGTCTGAGAAGGCATGTTTGTATATATCTTAATTTTATGTCAGCTGCAAAAGAGAAATTCAACAACTTGCCTCTGGTACCAGAAAAACTAAGCAAACCATCTTGCATTTAAACCCAGAAGAGCTTAACTACAACATGTGTGGTTGTTCTTGTTCCTGGATCTCATCTGAGTTTCACTGTCAACTTCATGCTTTACTGTTCCCAAGATAAATGTCTCTGAATGGTGGAAAAGTTACTTCTGCCTGAGAAGTAACATATGAATAATTCTTAAAGCACATGTAAAAATGTATTACGAAAAAAAAATCATGAAGACATGTACATGAAAAAAGTAAGTGGAGTATTGTAGTCTTTAGTGTACCACTGCTTCTAGAGCAAAATTCATGTTTTAAAAAATAAGTCACTGATACTTTTAAATATTTTAAAACTTAAAACACATTGAAAATATTGAGTGTAGATGGGATTTCTGCTATTTGTAAAGAAAATGAAGACTTGTCCTCTAGGACTTTTCTGTGTAATGTGTTTTCAAACATTTTCTCCTTTTTTCCAAGAAAATATACAATCACCTGACAAACACTAAATTTTTTCAGTTACCTTTAAAACATTCATAACTTTCATCCTTTGAATAAGCTCTTAATTCACTTCAAAATTAATTCTGATCTGTACTGCTGTGTGGATTTAAATTTATTTCACTGATTAAATCTCCCATATATTTTGATTCCAAGTTGTAGACTTAATTATGCTGTTGTTTCATTGCATTTCACAACACTAATTTAAATCTCACATTATTAATCAAGACATCAATTCTTACAACCGCTTAGTAAGTAGAAAATTTCTGTCATGATCAAGGATATTTAATTCCTGTTCATTGTTTTCAAAGATCATCCATTTTTATTCAACCTATATTACAACTGATATGCTGATATATGCAAATATTCATATGAAAGATGATTCTTTATCCATAACAAGACAATAATGTGCTAAACAATAAACAAAATATGATTATATGTAGTGTCTCATGAATAATAAAAATATTGGCTGAATCTTCTTTGCTACAGAAAAGTTTTAAAATGCTCAGTAAGTAAAATGTGACTCATCAAAAGAGGTCTTTTTGGTAATACTGAATTGTTACATAACTCTATTTCCAGGTACAAAACAATATAGCCAAATTTTATTCATTTCTTTGTTCTTGTTTTTAGATTATTTCAAACAGGATATTAAGACTGCCACCATGATTTATGCTTCTTTTCTTCTTACTATATCTATAAAATTATATTCTCCTCAAGGTTGTCTTTCAGAATCAATAAGTAAATTAAAGTGTTTTAAAACAATTTATCTTTTCTGTGGTAATGATCATAGTTTTCAATATCTAGCATTTCTCCCCAAGTTTTCTGTATTTCCTTATGATTTTCCCACATATTTTTTCCTTTACTTTAAATATTTTATTGTTATGAATCATGACATTTGTTGTCTTCCTGTAAAGGTATCTTCATGGGGGAAAGTAAAAGCCAATGCTATTAAGCATTCTGAGGCAGGAATAAAAGCAACCCCAAATTTACACATCTATACGACTCTGACATGAAGATCCTGAGAATGACCTGTGGGTACAGGTAGGTAACTAATCCATTAGCCTAGAAGTGTGAAGATCAGGGTTGGATATATTAACTAAATTCAGAATATTTCAATCACATTTTACTTTATATCAATGTTTAAATCCTGGGGTCTCAAGCAGAGGTCTCTTGTCCTTGATGTATTAAAAAAAATTAGCCACTTCTCATAGTTGCAACCATAAATTACAGAGCTTCTTTTTGTATATTTGTATATACAAAATGCCGACCATGGCTTAATTCAGGAAATCAATATATAGGGGTGGCATTTGCAATATTGTGAAGGACTCTGGCACCTATACTGGGTTTATATTGTTGTGGGTTTATATCATGTTTTGGTTTATACTAGCAGAATGATTATGAGATCCCACGGGTGTTTAATATTATCAGAGTATCCAACCTGACTTCCCTGGTCCAAAAAAATATGAGTCCAGGCCAAATCAGTCTACAGTCTTTGGAGTAGTCACAGAGTCACGTCTATATTCTCTAATTTTTAAATTAAAATGACCTAAAGATCATGCTTAAATATCAATGTTAACCTAAAATTGAACCAGTTTTATGAATCTTGAAAGGAATATATATATATGTAATATGGGCTGCAAAAAAATAGCTTTTCTCAATTATGGCCCTGTTTATTTATACAGAACCTTAGGAAACGCATCAGGAAACAGTGGCATCTCTTTATCATACTACTAAAACCTATAGCTAGAAAAACAATATGTCGCCTTACACATGACATGTTCATACCTATTGTATGTTAAAATTGTTTACATCCTATGAAATAGTTTCTTCCCTTTATTTATTTAGTTAGTTGTTATGATTGACTTCCTTAGCATAATAACTAGAACTAAAGCGCAATGCTATTGATGTGGTTTTTCATTTGCATCTGAGTATTTGTAATCTAATTTTATACAAAATTAGTTAAGTCTTGGAAATAAAATTCCCAACTAACAGCAAATCATGACTTATACTCCATAGTGCATTGACAAGTTGAAGCAAAAATAAGGCGTCCTATAAATGATATGACAGGCTTGGGAAGGGGTCTATTATGAGAATTCTCATTACCATACAATTATTTAGTGGTGTTGCATCTCAACACCTAGATTTTCAAGTATTTCTTTACAGAGATTTAAATTTTCCTGATGAAATTCTGTAAGGGCTCCAGATTATTATGATTGTATTCAGATTTCTTCAAACAGAGTACTTACACATAATGGAGATTTTTCTATGCTTGTGTGCACTGGCTTTGCATTCTACATTTTATGTCTTGATTTAGAAAAACTAGCATGAATATAACTCCTGTTAAATCACTGGTATTCTCATTGTAAAGTCTTATTGACAGATATGATGAAAGACAGGCAACCAAAGTAGCTTCCCTAATGATGTGAAAAAAGTAGGGCGGGGTGGTGGGAAAGTGGTCTGTATTTGTTCATGGAAATTTCATATTTTATTTAAGAATGTAAAATAACATGCATTTTGAGGAATATTTCAAATCATCTATATTTTTCATTTATTAATGCACATATTCCTAAGGATGAGTTACAGCAAATATAACGGGAAGCTGTGAAATGGTTCTTCTGCTTTGGGGGGAATGTTTGCTTGAGTAGAAACAGGAAAGCCTGGAGCAGCGTTGAAGGCATCTGTTCATTACCAAGTGCAACACCTTCAACCAGACCACAGCTGAAAATAATCACAGAAGCCATCGCCTCACAATTTTCTGGAAGGAATACTTGGTCAAGGATATCTATGCCTCAGGCAATGACAAAGATCATCTTGTCTGGTAATCCTGTGTCTGGAAGAAGTTTGCAGAATTCTGTTGATGTGCTACCCCCAAATTCCCACTTCATCTGTCACCTCTGTCTCCAGGTAGATGTACCCAAACTAAGGTTACCTAATAATAGGTGATCTAATTGGCAGACCAGTCAATAACTTTTGGAAATGTTGTGTCTCTTATTTCCATAGGGAAACTAGAAAATACTAAGTATTTTTCCCTCTAGTTACCCTTTAAAGAGCATTTTACTTTTCTTTCTATGACTGAATTGTGCTCTTTCTTCCTTGTCTGTGCACATCACAATTATCATTTCCTTCTCAAAGAAATACACAGAGACACAAGCTCCCTCTTAGCACCATTTATCCCTGGGTGTACAGCTGCTCAGAGAAATGTTGGAGGAATTCTTACATGCTCTTTGCAATGATGCTAATAGATGATAAATCTTATGAGACATATTTTACTGACTATCATTTGGCTACCTAGAGAAAAATATTCAGAAAAAATACTCTCTTTGGAGGACTGCTGACTAATAGCAATGATAGTTTATGCAGGTGAAAAAAAAAAGAAAGAAAGAATTAACGTAATTGCTTTCAATAATGATCAGCTTTTAATGTATATAATACATATGAAAATATTAATATTTAAAAATGAGATCACAAAGTATCTTTAATGATATCCATAATTATTAATAGCTGGACAGCTAATTTTACTGAAGCAATATGTCAAGCAATATGTTATGCAATTTACATATTTTTCCTCATTTAATCCAATAATAATTTAATGAAGTATTTATGTTTCACTTTAAAGAAGTGGGTGGGGGAGCATAAAAAAATTGTCAAATGCATAATGTCAAATACCAGTCCTGGGACAAGAGCCTTTATTTCTTTGAACTTATTATAAAGAATCTCTTTCCCAGCTTCACCCAGATGAACAGAGATTGGCTCAGTGATCTGATTGGCCTGGTAAAAAGATACTTACCTCTGTACTCAATAAGCACCAACTACAACAACAATCACAGTATATTTATTGGACAAACTGCTATTTAAATTAGTTCAGGCATGCCTTCTAAAAAGGTGAAGGTTTGGGAAATGTCTTAGAAACTAATTGCAAAAATAAGAACAATTAGTATTCATATGCTTTAGGGAGAATGATATTTAGATCTTTCAATTATTTTCCAAAATAATCATGATTTCAAAAAGTAGATGAAAGTAATAATCTACTAATAAGTAATAAGCAATGCAGAAACCATTGCTTCCATCTATGTTTATTTATAAAGTGAAAGTGTTTATTACTGATTTCTCTTGCTTGCTTAGAAAGGAATGACTTTATGCTTCACTCCCCAGGGAAGAAATGTGTGTGGGGGAGAAACATCTGACTAATGCATTTAAGAAAGGAAAGAGTGTGGCTGACTCAGTGTCTCCTGGGTTTCCTTTTTGCACCCAGCTGTATCTCAACACATATGCATCTTCTGCTGCTCTTTGGAGTAAGCTTAGTGTCTGGCTCTGTTCCTGCAAGGGAGTTGTCCAGTGGCACTAGGGGATACATGACCAAGTCTACCTTAATCAGGTGAAATATAGCAAGGCTATTTTGGCAAACAACTAAAGTTCTGTTCTCTACTTAATATTATTAGTAATACACATATCATTTTACCCCTAATTTTTCTCTCCTGCCTTGTTTCATATATGAAAAAAAAAATAGAAAGGAATAAGGTTTTCTTTTTATTTCTCTCCAGAAAAGCCCAGCATCCTATTGTTAAAAGAAACAACTGTAGACAAATTAAATTTGCCAGAGTTTACTTAAGCAAAGAATCAACCATAAATCCAATAGGGCAGCATTAAGGACAAGAAGTGGTAGACAGTGGATGTTTACAGAATGAACACAGAAGCAAAGTAGAGAAACCTTCTGTTTAGTTAGGAGTTTGCCTTATTTGGGCATGGTATGATGAGTTGGCTCCATGTGCTTGGTTGATGCTCAGCTTTTTTGATTGACTGAAACTTGGCTGTGTGTTATAAAATATATCCCAAAATTAGGTTTCAGTTTGTTTATATACTGATTTTGTTTTCAGTGTGTTTAACATTGGAACTTAAAATTGCAACACGAGACCACCTCAGGCTTGAGGTCTCCTATTTATTTGATTTAGCACTGCAGTATTAAACCTGAATTCTTGAAAATATGCAAGAATTGTTATTTGGGAGCTAAATAGGATTAAAATGTATGGTATACTACTACTGAAAAGCCTTATGGAGTAAAGCTGATGTTGTATTTTGAAATTAGCCTTTTTCCAGAGGCTCATCCATAGATTAGCTATTTTTAGATATCCATTGGTTGTTTTTAATGGGCCCTTGAATTATTAAGTGTAGGTTGTATAAGCCTTAATAAGCAGAAATAGTATTCTCTGCACTTGACATTGATCTGACCTAAGGCATGAGATGGTCCCTCATGACTAAACATGACCCCACTGAAGTGGAATAGATCTTCCCTAGAAGGTAAGTTATATTATATAAAAGGGGATCGTGAGGATACTTTATGCTCACTTAAACTAGGAAAAAGTACCTTAGATGAATATTTATGTTATTGAGTGTGCATTAATTTTCTCTGCTTTTCCTCTGCTTCCCAACCATTACCTTAGCTAAGAGTTTTCAACTTCCAGGCTGCTATGTGCCAAGTGCGAACTGCAGAAAGGGGCCCATGTGTGAGCTGCTATGCAGTCCCAGAGCAATTGTCACAGAGTCTGTTAGTCTTTCTGTAGTTTGCAACTGCATTAAAAGTCAAGGGGAAAAAATATGTAAAGGTAATCATCGTTAGCAAAATACACCTTGTCTGAGTCACTACCCTTCACTTGGTCTCAAACAGGACCCGGGTTGAATTATTTCCAAATCCCTAATGAAAGTTTTTAGATTTCGAAGATTCGGATTGTGTTTCTTTTCACATAAGCTGAAGAGATTTTATTATAAAGAAAATCATAGGAAGAGAGGCTAATAATTTATAAAGAGGAAGCCATCAGCTTCGATTGAGGCCAAATAACATGTCAATAAAATCCTTTCAAGTTCAAAGACTTAAGAAAGCAATTTTAGAACCTGAACCAGGACATTCTGTTTCTAGGAATCTTTTCTCAGAAATCCTAGAAGTGACTGGGTTGTTTTGAAAACAGACTTTGGTCTTGATATCAGAACAGGGAAGGATATAAACATAAACATAAACTAATTAAGCTAGAGAAGGAAAGAGTTTTCATATCATAAATGTTGTGATTTTGAATGAAAGAGCACATGCACAGAAAAGAGAGAATGTTAGATTTTGGAGGTCAAGCCAGAGAGATGTGAAGGCATAGAATGTGTAATGAGTTTTGAAGAAGGCATTGAAGGAGGTACACCTGTTCTGGTTTGCACTACATCAGAAAAAGTAGTTGTGTTACAAAAATAAAAATAAAATGTATCAAAAGATACATTAAAGTTTTATGACTGGTAACCTTACTTTAGAAATAGACCAAAATATATTAAGGTATCCTCTTAAATATATAGTTAAGCTTAAAGACCCAATTTTAAAATGGAGAATCACCATCTGAAGATGAGGACATAAATGAGTACTTATAAATATTAATGGAGAAAATGTGGACAGATTGAGGGAGAAGACTAGTAAGATTCCATATGGAATCATGAGATTACTAAGTGAGGCTCAAGGTGGCCCAATTCATGTGGGAGGGAAAATACTGGTTTTACTCTGAGGAAGCAAGCACAGAGGAGATGAGACACCTTGAAAAGAACCAGATAGGGTGATCATAAATCACACCATCCTGGTCTGATAGGAAAACCTTCCCTTAGTGGAAAGATTCAGGCCAGGTATGTGAAGGTACATAAGATTTCCTTTAACATTTGCTGATTTCTATAAAAGCAGAACTTATTCATTTGCTCTGGTTCACCAAGAGGCCCTCATAAAATAAAACCAAAAGAATTTGCTAGGAAATTCAATGGTCTACCACCAGCAGAGAGAGGGAAACGTAAGATATTCTATCTAGCAAAATTGCTAGCTCTCTATGTGGTAGAGGAAAAAAAAAAGTGAGCTCAGATACATTAAACTGTGAAATCTCAACTGAGCCTTCTTCAAAGTATAGGGGTAAAAGGAAGAAAAAAAAAAGGTATACCTTACTACAGCAGAGAAAGAGAGAGAGAGAGTATAAAGAAACAAACACATAGGCTGGGAATATTCAAACGTTGCCAAAGACAGACAAGGCCTGAGGTGTTTGTATAGAGATATCAGTCACAAGGAGGCTTTAAAAAATTGTTTAAATTTAATTTAATTTAATTTTTTGGTACTATGCCCAATAGCACAGGAAAGAACAAAACCTTAAGATCTGGGAACTGGGCCACAATTGGTGCAATTTTCCACACATTGCTAAAAGGAGCATATGCCTCAAATGCCACTTTCTGAGCAAGGAGACAGTGTGAGTAAGAGGATGGCAATTCTGGATGTACTTATTGTAGACCCACAGCCCTCAGAGAGGGTTTCTGCCCAGGTGTCTTGGGGAAGAACGTTAGCTTACAATGTCAAAGAGTTACATTTTTAGAATTTAATGTTATTTTTACTTTAACAAGAACTCTGGACTTACATATTTTTGCATTTTGTATTTGAGTATGGGGATACAATTTTTGGATCGTAAATTTCTCTTATGTGTTCCATAGTGGGAGGGACTTAAATTTAAATATAAAAAATGAATCTAACTCTATTTAAAGAAATAATTAAAGAATTATTATTATGGTCATCATTTAATCTCATCTGTTATTTCACCTATCACTAATTCCATCTCATAATCTCTGGTGAGATGCACTGAAGATAGTGGTCATGCAAAATTTATACTGGGAAACTAAGAAGAAATTCTTAGCTTAGGATTTAGCAAAGATTTTCAGTTACTTAATGACTGATTCTAACTCAGTGCTTATCCAATATTAATGTACATAAGCATTACCGAGGGATCATGTCAATCTATAGAAAAAGTAGATCTGGACTGGGTCAGATGTTCTGCATTTCCAACAGCCTCACATATAATGCTGATATTTCTGGTTTGTATTGGAAAATTCTAATCCATTTCAAAACCTCTTAGTCTAAATCTAACCTCTGCTGTCGAATTCAGGAAGATTACTATACAAATAATATGGGTATTAAGGGAATGACCTCACAGAGTTGGGTTCAGAACTAACCTAAAAACTGAATCACAGGCATGGTGGTGCATGCCTCTAATCCAGCTGCTCTGGAGGCTAAGGAAGGAGGATGGAGAGTTCAAAGCCAGCCTCAGCAAGAGTGAGGCACTAAGCAACTCAGTGAGACCCTGTCTCTAAATAAAATAGCATTGGGGATGTGACTCTGTGGTTGAGTGCCCCTGAGTTCAATCCCTGGTACCCAAAAGAAAAAAAAAAGCGACACTCTTCTCTGCTGACATGAGCAACCAAGTTCAGGATTGACTAAAGAATTGTTTAGCCTAAAAAGAAAAAAAAAAGGATATCTGGGTATTATGGGAGAATATTTAGTTCTCAATTCACATATTTTTGTAAAGAGGAGCATATTCCTACCTCATAACCACAGGAATAAAAATATGGAAAGACACTTTTAGCTACATTTGGCATCCTCGCTGTCCTCTGTCAAAGATGGAGAAGTGACACATTTACTTGATTAGCTCATGTCACTATACACATATTCTCCTGTAGTTCCATCTAATCTGAAGGGTGCTTACTTTCTTTGCTCCCTTATGGAATAAGCTTCCACTGGGCAAGAAGACCACCATTTTCTAATTCTGCCAAAATTAGGCGAATCAGGCTGTTTAACATCGAGTTGAAACTTTTCAAATACAGGTAGCTACGTCCTTAAAAAACACTTTCATTAATAGTTTTTATCAGTTATAAAGATGCCATTTCTTTCCATGGACCTGATGCCTATGTCTTATTTCCTCAAAATTCTCAAACTCAGGAGTAGATATGTTCATTGATTGATGACCATCTAAAAGACCAATGCTAAATACATTATTTGTGAAATGGCTATTGATGTGTTCTTCTATATTGACTGGTGTATCATCCTTGGAGAAAATGAAGAAAGTAAAACCCCATGTCCCTGAAGTGCTCTTCTCCATTCCTGAGAACATAGCCATGTTAAGGGAACAATGAAAGCAAATTTGGGCTGGAATGTCTCGTTAAATATTAATTCAAGGGACACTGATTTTTCACTCTTATATACTATGAATTAGGTCAAGTCAATGTTATTGGTAGAAAGCTGCATTATTGTATGTACATCAAGTTCCTTGGGATACTGGTGAGATAATGAGACAAAGTAAATTAAGCTAAAGATGTCATTCCTTCTGTAATTTAACCTAATAGACCATCTCCATGGGTGACCAATGTAGAGCAGAGCACTGTGAATAAGATGTGTTCATCCAGACAGCTAGTGTTTGACAAAGCATGAGGGAAAGTTGTACTGTTTTCTGGCAAAACACCAGATGCACTGTGTGAAACACAGTTGGTACTTGTCCAGCCTCTTGTTATAAAACTCTGGTGAAGCACCAGAGACATCCTGAGAAAAGAAGGTGCTAATTGTCCAGCCCATCAACACTGGACCTTCCCTGGAAGCATTTTTTAATAAACCTTCTTTCTCACATCCCATCTCCAGGTGTCTACTTTGTTCTCTCAGAAATCCATCCCATTCCCCTAACACAGTGTGGCTATGTATAAGTACAAATGGTTTCTCTTCTGATTCTTAACTGCCATTGGGTTGAGTCAGGGGACCAGATTCAAGAAGGAAGACATTTTTAAATAGTCTATTCCTCTCTTTCTCCAACCTTCAGGATTAAGGGAGGAAGAAAGAAGAGAGTGATAAAATGATGAGATATCCCTATTTTATCATCACTTTATCTGTTAAGCCCCAATGTTAGTAAAGAGTACATTTTTTAAAAGTAACTAAATTATGCACAGGGCATCTGAACACCTAGAACAAGCATCCTGTTTTGCTTGAAGGAGCAAAGAAAAAAACTTCAAAGTCCCTTGACTTTGGCTTCCACTTCAGTTCCATGACCACCAAGGTATATGTGAGCCAAAGGTTAGTGGCATGGGATAGAAGGAAAGAAGACCATGAATGTGAGAACTCTGATATCAAAGGCACATGAAGTAGAACAGATCCTAGCAGTAGATGTCAGCATGTCCTGCAAAATGTCAAACAAAAACTATCCAAAGTTAGGGGATACATTTCCAGTAATCACATAGATCAGGTCCTCACTGCAGAAAATAGCACAGATATAAAGGACATTCATGAACCTGAGATCCTTTTACCACAACAAGGGCACAGTAAGACCCCTGATTACTCAGCTGCCATTTTGGGGAAGTGAAGGTAGAACACAATCTGAGAGACTCATTTATATAAAAGGAGCTATTTAAACCACCACTGGTGGGGAGTTGAACTATGAATAGACTATGTTAGCTGCAAAAAAACCTGTGATATGGTTAACTGAAATGTGTATCTTTAGAAGTAGCATGAGATCCAGGAGAAATATCAGATCAGCTATGGAATATGTTGAAGTTATATTTTCCATATTGACCAAATACAGGCGAAACTAAGAATTCAGGTAGAATAGGGAAGTAGAGAATAAAGAAACCTAATTTCAGACTAAAGTTATTTTAGAAATGGGCAACAAAGAAAATGAAACACAGAAAATTATGAAAGAAAATTACTGAGTGCTAAAGAAATGTGGAACTCAAAAATAATTTTAACAATTCTGAACTGTATATACTATAAAAGGAAGTAATAACTTTGAATGTTTTTACCATAAATGATAAATTTTTGAAGAGATGCTTATATTATACCTTAATTAAAAATTATACAATGCACACTTACACTAAAATGTCACATGGTATTCAAGTACATGCATAATTTTTAACTTTTAAATTTTAAGTATAATTTAAAAGTTAATTTGCAATTTTAAAAGTAGTATTTTAGCAACAACATTAATGTGCATAAAATTTATTTTTTATATTGATGTAAAATTCAGTATGTAATGAATATAGGAAATATTATAAGAGAATTCCTAAAGAAAAGGCAGAATATTACAATAACATAAGAAGAAAAAACAGATTGGACTCAGAATTCTTATCTGCAAGGCTACATTACATGACTGTGGAACAAGGCTTTCCAGATTCTGAGAGAAAAGTATTTTTTGCCTAGAGTTAAAAATCTTGATAAATTAGCTGTAATATCTAAATCAGAACAAAGATATCACAAAATCCCAAAACTCAGAACTTTATTTCTGGCACACTTTTCTTAGGCAATTGGTTGAGAATGTACCTCAAAAACAAAATGAGAAATACATCAAAGAAAATTCCTGAATGGGAAAATAAACAAGGAGAGAAATGAATTACAGTGGATGGGGTAGAGAGAGAAGATGGGAGGGGAGGGGAGGGGGGATAGTAGAGGATAGGAAAGGTAGCAGAATACAACAGTTACTAATAGGGCATTATGTAAAAATGTGGATGTGTAACCGATGTGATTCTGCAATCTGTATTTGGGGTAAAATTGGGAGTTCATAACCAACTTGAATCTAATGTATGAAATATGATATGTCAAGAGCTTTATAATGTTTTGAACAACCAATAAAAAAAATAAAAAATAAAAAAAGTAAAAATACTGTTAAAAAAAAAAAAAAGAAAATTCCTGAGCTCTTCGCTTCCTGACCCCACCATGAGCAGAGCAGCTTTCCTCCTTCTGGCCCTTCCCCCATGTCACACTGTCTAACCATGGGCCCAGAAAAAAAAAGAAGACCACAGTCTATGGACGGAAACCATGAGCTCCAAATAAACAATTCCTCCTTTAATATGTTCTTATTGGGCATTTTGGTCACTGAGATGAAAAGTTGACTGAAACAGGTCTGGTAAGGTGCTGTTTCCTTCTTCAAGATGGGTCTAAGATGTTTTTCAAAGTGGAGGTAGATATTCAGAAGATGGAAGATTAGAAGATGGCACTTGACAGTGGTTCCTTAGCAGCAGAGATGGGTCACTAAAGGGACTCAATGAAATTTATTTCTGGGCAGTAAAAGAAACCACAGAGATACAGAAAATTGGAAACTTCCAACATAATGTAAGAAATATTACATTAGAGACATGTGGTGTGTAGATGTAGAGGAGAAGGAAATGCAGGCAGATTGAGAGGAAAACACAGCAGTAGAACAACAACAACAACAAAATTGTCTTAGGGGAACTTGTGGAATTGAGAAAGGGTCTGATCTTAATGGACCCAGAATCAGTGGTGGAAGTTGTTGAGTAAAAAGCAACAAAAATCACTCAGACCACCGGTGGATTGTTTGGTGGGAGCCGGGTTTACCAGCATAGGAACCATTTATACACAGTGCATGGCTGTGAGCAAAAGTAGGAGATGGTGAACTTCTAAAAGAAGTTGCCAGCTACCCACCTATTATGAGCCCCCAGAGTCTGCCCAGACCAGTGCAACTGAAGTGGGAGCAAAGAAAAGTGCCTAGGGCATAGGAGCTCCAGATACTAAGGAGAAAGACCGAAACTTTTTTTTTTTTCTGGCACCCCAGACATCCAACAGAGACTAGCATATCCACAGCAACAGTGGGCCTAAGTCAAATCTCAAATACCCACAAACAGATGTCCAGGGTCATCTAAGACAAGACCCCAGCCACTGGAACATATGGTTTAGAACTCTACACCACTCTCACTATAGGAATACACAATTTGTGAGCACTGTCCAATCTATCCCATCCTATACTGAGAGATGGGAAGCTGAAAACTACCACTAACAGCTCTGACTCCCAGTCACAATGGCTGGAAGCTAGGTGAAAAACACAAAGATATTGGACATAACAACCCCCAGTCCTTGATCCAAAGGTCACAGAATCCAAAAATTAAATACCAAGAATAAAAATTCACTCTTTACAATGGTTTTGACTCAGCAAAAGCAAGTTCATTATTTCTCATTAGGATGTTTTCTTGGAAGAAGAGAAGATGGCAGATTAGAGTAAGGAAGCATTTCCCAGTAGTTCTGCAGCCCCAGTCTTACAAAGCAGGAAGACTGTGTCTCAGAAGGACGCTCACTGAATCTTAACACCAAACTCCCCTCCACCAAAAAAACAAAGAAAGAAAGAAAGAAAAAGAAAAGAAAAGAAATCCCATAACTTTGTAATTAGAAATTAAGATATAATATAAGAGACATGCCAACTTGGCCACCAGTGGTGGTAAATGAATGGAGCATGGAACACAGACAACATGGATGGTGGATAAAGAAATTTAATAATAATAATAATAATAATAATAATAATAATAATAATAGGCTTGGGAAAACCTGTGAATTAGAGAGGAAGGTTAATTTTAAACAAATGGTATGTGGAAAACTGAATATCCATAACTACAAGAATGAAACTAGATTCCTATTTCTGACCCTGAAAAAAAAGTCAAGTCAAAGTGGATCAAAGACTCAGTCAGGAATTAGACCAGAAATTTTTTAACTGCTTGAAGAAAACATGGGGCAAAACCATCATATTGAAGCAGGCACTGGTTTCCTTAACAAGGAAAGTTCCTAAAACTCAAAAAAATAAAACCAAGAATCAATGAGTGGAATGGCATCTTATTAAAAACTCTGCAAAGCAAATGAGTCACAAGCTAATTCTCAATAATTGTTTTAAAATATTAGAATCAACCTCCATACAAATTGTAAAAGTTAATATGGTTACAGAATAACTTTCATCTTACAAATTTGAAAATAAAGCGCAGAAATAGAAAGGCATAAGAAACAAAGAAGTAATTGAAGAACTAGGGCAATCACAGTCTCATTTCACAAATGAGAAGTCAAGAGATCATTTCTTAAGCCAATCATAAAGAACCAGAGGCCAAATGCTTTCTATGATATGTGGATGCTAATTCACAAAGGGGGGTGGTTGGTGAAATAGAGGTACTTTGAATTAGGGGGATGAAGGGAGGGTAGGGGTTATGAGGATAAGAATGACAGTACAATGTATCAGACATTATTACTCTATGTGCATATGTGATTACATGATCTATGTAACTGTATATCATGCACAACAGGAAAATGAGAAGTTATACTCCATTTATGTATGAGGTGTCAAAATGTATTCTATAGTCATGCAAAACTAATTAGAACAAATAAAAAAATTCTATAAAAAGATATTTTCTGTAGTTGAGATAATAAGAAATGAGGCTTAAATGCCTTATTTACTTTTATAATTTAACAAATAGAAAAATTACACTGCATGATTTATCACTATTACCAGGATGGAGATATAAATGAGCTAAATCTTTATATACAAGAGAAATAAAGTGTTGTAAAATATTATCTAGTGCTATCAATGAATCCACAAGAACTAAAAACAAAACATAAAGAAAGCTATTTTTATTTCATTGCTTCTGATTTCTAAGCCTGGATTTGGGGAAGTTTCTATTTAGGAAATTTTTGCTCATTATATAATTTTCATTAAAAAATAAAATTAAAAGTTATATAACTCTGTGATAGATACATTTATCTAAGTGATTTTTGAGTTTTGAAAGTAAAGAACACGATAAATCATAATTCTGCATCCAGATATAACCACTTTTTATATTTGGTGTTGAGTTTCTATATGTTGCAATTATATAACTGACTTTATGAAAGTGCATGTTGTTTAGCAAATTATTTTTCACTTCCTACTACTAATTATTCCTCCTTATCCTTGCATACTCTTTAAGATTTCAATATCTCATGAATTATTTTATGAATATTTGTCATGCAATATGGAATAAATTTAAACTCTAACACATTTTTCTCCATTGACAATATTTAACACAAATAAATACTATAATGAAATTGCTCCTATGGAAAATTAATATTTTAAAAATTTTATTTTTGTAATATTCTAAGGAATTGTATTACTATAGCAACAGCATAGACATTCTTGTTTTCAGATAAACAATCTGTACTCCAAATGTGTGTATCATGTATTTCCTCTGTCCTCATATAAAAGTCTAATTCCCACTTGTTGCTAGCATATGTGCCTCTTATCTATCTATATATCTCATTGGGGATGTCTCATTGCTATTTTAATTGCATTTTCTCTTGTTCAATTACTAGTAAAGTCCAATATCTGTCCTATGGCTATTGGCAGTATTTTATGTCTTGTCGGGTTGTATTTCTTCACCTATTTTTCTATTGCAATGTTCCTTATCATGTATTTTAACATGCCAAATCTATCAAGTGTTCCATTTTTAATTTTTTGTCCCTTGAAAGGTAAGTCTGTTCCCAGAGCATCTGCAAAGCTGAATCATCTATATCTAATAGCTGCGTTTTCTCATCAAAGACACATTGCCGCCTGGTGTGCTGCACAGACGGAGAAGGCATGGACACAGCATGGCTGTGTATCCCACAGTGTGAATATTGCTCTGCCAGAATGCGCTCCCACATGCCACAGGGGTGGCTCCTTGGGACTCTCATTTTGATGATTCCTGGGAAATGGGCTCAGGACTATCAATCCCAATGTATCATTGTCCTAGATACATTTATCAATATTTCTCAAATAACATAATTTCTATATATGTTACCTATTTCTTTGCCTTCCATTTCTTCTTACACTGTACACATTTTCTATCTTCAAAAATCATGTGTTTGATGCTGTGGTTATCATCCAGTTAGTTAATATATCCATTTTTCTTTGCATTCAAGTTTATTGGATTTCATTGGGACCCTCTTTGCCAAAAATATTGGTTTTGAGTTTTCCAGTGAATGAAGCAGTCTACAAGAACATAATGATTGAAAACCATTAGACTTTAAAGCTGAATATGGTAGCACACATCTGTAATTCAGCTACTCCCAGCTACTCTGGAGGCTGAGGCAGAATTACAAATCCAGTCTGGACAATTTAGTATGACCATGCTTAACAATAAATTTAAAAAATTCAAAAAAATATCTGTAGATGAAGCTCAGAGGAGCACTTTCCTAGCATACATGAGGCCCTCGGTTTAATTCTTAGTATCACAAAAATAAGCAAAGAATTTGAAAGGGAAAAAAAGTGAGAAAAGTTACAGAAAAATAGGTAGCTGAGAGCAGACAGAAAATGATGTGTCTACATACTATCTGAAGATTTAGAAAGGTGGTTGTTCTGAACATTGTTCAGAACAAAACTTAGAAACAAATATTTAATGTTTCTGACGCAAAAGGAATTAGAGATTCCAGAATATATTCAAGCAAAATGAGCTTAACTTTTTTTTCCCCTGAAGGCGAAAGGATTATGGTAAATTTGGTAATTTCCAAGAAAAAAAAAAAAGAAAGAATAAATTCTTCTACTCACCTTCTATTCATTTTATTTTAGGAAAGGGGGATTCTCAGAAGCCCTGTGGGTCTTTAGGGGAAATTTTTGACTATGTTTTTTTTCTTTTACTTCTTTGCAAATATGTGCCACGAACCCTCTATTTATATGCTATGGAGACAGATTTTTCAGCAGAAACATGAAAGAGCATAACATAATCCCTGATGTATAAAAACAATTAATGATGCTAGATATGTCCTTGGTCATAAGGCATGGGTGATGCTGAGAGAAATAAGTATGTAGTTTCACTGTGGAAATTATTTTACAGTCAATAATAATGTTTGCAGTGGTCACTGAATAGAATGGTCAGTCTCAGGACAATAAATGTTCTAATGCTTAGCATCTTCTGAGTCATACACACCTACCTGGGCTGAATGCTTACTTCCTCTATTACAAAGCAGTGAAGGCTCTAGATGTCAATATGCAAATTAACACATCAACATCTTTTGGGAAAAGCAGAATCTTCAAGTGGAGGTTTCTTTGGTCTGTCTTAAGGGAAGTGTTGATGTAGATTAATGGGAATGACCCATCTGGTTCTCTTTTGACACAACCCTGTCTGTGACTTGGAGTCCATTAGAGAACATTGTTTTTCCAGTACTGGGGATTAAATCCAGGGACACTTTACTATTGAGCTGCATCCCCAGCCCCCTTTTTATCATTTATTACTTTTCAAACAGAGTCTTCCTAAGCTGCCCAGATCAGCCTTGAATTTTCAATTCTGCCTCAGCGTTCTGAGTAGAGTAGCTGGGATTAAAATGGTGTATATATATTGAACCTTGGGCCTTGCACATGCAAAGGAGGATTTCTCTTTACCACTGAGCTAAATTCCCAGTCCCAATATTCCTCATCTTTAAAATAGAAATGATACTACCACATAATGATAATACTTATCTTCTATTTTGCCATTAGGATAAGAAGCAATGCATTCAGAGTCATTTTCACTTCACAAAAATTGAGTATACAATAGCATTTATTTCTAATATAATCATTACCATTATTATTATTATTATTATTATTATTATACACTGTGGACTTGTATACAGTTTTGTGTATTATATAAATACTGTCACAAATTATTGTCACTTTCCACAAAGCATATAAAAATTTCCCTCAGTTTCAGAGTCATTGTTAGTTGTTTCGCTTCTTATTTCATTTTTTTCTTTTTTTAAGAAGAAAGCAATGATACACCAATTATTTATAATTCTATGAAACATTATGTGAAATTGCCTTTTCAGGAAAGATTTAGATGTGCTTTTTTCTGATAATATATTTAAGCAAGAGATATACCTATCCTAAAAATAATCGTATTTCAAAACTTTTTTTATACATCATCTTGCCTAAAAAACTAATGCTAAGTGAAAACATATTTTAAAAATCAAGAGATAGGCCAGTCCTCTGAGTGACCAGAATACCAAGTGAATTTTATCCCTGTTGGCCAGATTTCTCTTTCAAATATATCATTCTTTCTGTAAATGCTTTCTATCCTGTTTGTCTTTGATGTCCCCAGTCACTTTTCTGGGGGTGTGTTGTACCTCTTTGCCAAATGATGATTGTGGGTGCTGCTAGGCATGACTTCCCCTGTTCCAACTAAACATGGCTGAGATATGCCAGTGTTCAGAGTGGCAGGTGCATTTCTCTGGAGCCTATGATCCAAAACTTCATTACCAATGGTGACCAGGATGCTCAATATTCTCGCCTTATTTTGTTTTGATCATCCTTAGTGAAGAGATATCAAAAGCAATCAAAGTGTATTATATCAATTCTTTATGGCACTTTTAAACCCAAATTCACTTACTCTCCCATCTTGTTTCCCTGTCCCATTTCTCCATTTCTTAATTTTTCTGAGAAATATATATATATATATATATATATATACATACATATATATATATATATATATATATATATATATATATATATATATATATATATATATATTGTGTGTGTGTGTGTGTGTGTAGTACTGGGGATTGAACCCAGGGCCTTGTGCATGTGAGGCAAGCACTCTACCAACTGAGCTATATCCCAAGCCCAATATTCCTAATTTTTTAAAAACTTAATAAATGATTATTGAATGTATCCTATGTGTCCAACATTCTAAAGTATTTTGCATGTGTCATTCACATAATCCTCCCCAAACCTTTTAATGGAAGTATCATTGTTGTCTCCATTTTACAGATGAGGAAATTAAAGAACAGAAAATTTAAGTAACATGTTCAATGTCAATTGACTATTAAAGGAATTCAAATATAGTAGGGATATAAATACAAAGTATTGGTTGCATACTTAAGAGTAATGCTTAGATAATACAAGATTTATGCTAATGACATAATAATGTCTGCACATTTCTACCCCTAAATGGGCTACTAAAACATAGTAGATTAAAATATATATTCATTTATTCATGCAAAGAGCAATATATACTGGATAAACCACATGTTATTTATTTCACCTCATTACAGTGCAACTGATATTTGGATTAGCCTAATAATCAATTGGGATCATGTGGAAAGATTTAATTATATTGTTTTCTAGTAGGTCCTATGGTTCTGCATTTCTGACAACCTTATATATGATGCTTATGATGCTGGTAGACCATACTTTGAGCAGCAAGCCTTGATATTACCTTTGAGTACTACTAAAGTGAATTCTTGACTTTATATTTTAATGAAATTCCTGTGTTGTAATATGTAAGTCAGCTTAACAGTTGCATAAACCAGTTAGTATTGGCTAGGGCCACATCATCCTAAAATTTTTATAAATCCAACCCCAAAGTATTATTTCAAAATGCACAATAGTTACTCCAAATTATATTATGAACTAATTATTTTATGAGCTAAAATTGGCAAAAAGCTAACATAGATTGTCCCTATGTATGCTAGGAAGATGGTGAAAGAAATCTTGAAAGTGTATCCCAAGAAAAAGAATGTTAGGACTATAGATTTTGAGGGTATAATCATGCATACAAATATGTCACATCTGTGTACTAAAAAAAAAAAATCACATGTAAATAGATTTAAACAGACATCAATCTAAGCCTTAAATGATAATGGGAATCCCTATGTCTGATATAAGAAAGTAGTTGTTTTGTGTATATTTCTAAAATGTTGGTCTAATTCTGTTATGCAAGTTCTCTTAGAATTTCACTAACACAAAAACTGTTTTCACATTCTCAACATTTGCTTCAAATTGCCCACTCCCAAATTAGCATTTACAGCAATTTCATGGACATTTTAGTTCAAATGTTGCACTTCCTTGGAGCCATACACATTGCCCATGTCTAATTCCCATTCTCACTCCTAGAGCTCCTAAGCATGCAAGCTAGGTAACAGCAGGAAGAAACAGAGGATCCACTGTGTCATAGTTTTCATAATTAGCCACTTTGTGGAAAGAATCCCTGCCTCACAAAGGTACCTGTAATTAGCTTTGCACAATGACCTCTTCCTACACCTATCGAGGACTCAGCTGGAGAATGGAGGGCACTCTGTGTTAGAGTGCAGTCAGAAAACAGCCACACCTGCAGCCTTACAAGTGATGAGTGTTGAAATAGAAATTGCGGGTGTCACAATTAACCTTGATGAACCCTGAGCTTTGAATACTCAGTATAAGAGCCTGCACACATAGAGAGTAAACTTCACAGAACTAGTACCAAAGCTACAAAGTGAGCTACAGAAATTTGAGACAAATAATAAATTAGATATCGACTAAAAACCTTGGGTAATGAAAAAATTGTCAAATATATAATTGGAGTAAATTATTTTCTTTTTTTAAAGTTAAGAATTCTTGCACAGAAGAAAACATTGTGAATGTTTTACCATATTGTACATTATTATTTACAGCAATATTTTGCAAAATATATCAGGGAATGAAATTACCTGGAGGCATCTTTAAAACAGAGGTTGATGGACCCTACCCCTCTTAAATTCAGTAGGCCAAAAATGGGCCTGAGAATTTACATTTATAAATGTCTCCCTTGTCATGTTGATTCTAGTGGAACCTAGAATACATCTGGAAAATTAATACCATAAAGTGTACTATCAAACTGTACTTTTTAAGATTGGTTAGCTAAATTCATTTTTAGTTTGTATTATAGTTTGTTTTAATGTGTCCACCAAAGTTCATATGTTGGAAACTTAAAAGCTAATGCAAAAGTGTTGACAGAAGTTCAAGAAGTTCAAAAAGTTGTCTTGCCCTTAATTAATCCAGCATTAATGCATTAATCCACCCATAAGAATTGACTGATGCTATTATCTCAGGAGGACATATTATAAGAATGGGGTTCCTACAAAATGGTGAGTTTGGTTCCATTCTCCCCTCTTCTCCCTTCCCTACACCAAACTTCTCTTCATTCTTCTCCTCTACCTCCTCCTCCTTCTTCTTCTGCTCCCTTTTCTTCCTCTCTCTCCCTCTCCCTCTCATGCTTTCTTGCCTTTCTCCCTTCTGTAGTGACATGACTCAGTAAGGAGGACTTCACCACATGTGGATAACTCAATCTTGGTCTTCCCAGCTTCTAGGATTATAAGAAATAAATATCAGTTCCTTATAAATTTCCCATTCTCAGACATCCTGTTGTAGTAGCACAAAATGGAGTAAGAGAGTTTGAAAACTTAATTTTTTCATGCAGTTTGAAAAAAATACTTATTTTCCCATTGTTTCAATTACAAATCTGTATGGAAAGATTTATGGTCATGTTTTTACAGATAATTTTTGTTTGTGATATTTTTCTTCTAAACTAAAGATTTCAGACTCATCCACATGGTTAAAATTCAGAAGAAAATTGAATGATATCCATGGATTGGAAGAATAATTGTTGAAATGCTGATACTACATAAGGTAATCTATATATTCAATATAATACTTATTCAAAACACCAATGGAAATAACAACTAAAAAATTGCATAGAATATACAAGGAAAAACAACAAATGTCAAAAGCATCTTGAGCAAAATGAATAAACCAGAAGGTACTGAACTATCTGACTTCAAAATATAGTAAAAAATAGTAGTCATTAAAACTGTATGATATTAGCATACAACTAGACACACAGACCAATGGAACAGAAAAACATAGAAATATTTCAACACATCTGCAGTCAAATGAGTTAACAAACACGCTAAGAACATGCATTGAAGAAAGGTCAGTTTTCTCAGTGAATGGTTTTGATAAAGTTGGATACTCAAATGCAGACCCTTATCTCTCACCAGGTACAAAAAATCAACTCAAATGAATCAAGAACCTGAAATATGAAAGTACTAGAAGAAAGCCAAGGGGAAATGATGCAGAATATTGGAATAGATATTTCTCAACAAGAGCATAAAAGCACACAAAATAGCAGCAAAAAGTATGCAAATGCATTATATTAAACTAAATATCTCCACAACACAGGAAAAATATCAATAAAGTGAAGACAGAACCAAAGCAAGAAAGTAAACATTTGCAAACCATACATCTGAAAAAGAGGTGAAAAATCAAGAATCTGTCAGAACATAAAAAATTTAATAGCAATAAATAAATAAATAACTCAATATAAACGATGGACCTCAATAAACACTTCTCAAAACAAGATATACAAATGGCCAACAAGTATACAAAAAAAATTGCTTAAACTCTCTAATCATCAGGAAAATGTAAATCAAAATAAATTATGTTATGTGCATGCACTTATATGATACAATATTACCCACTAGTCTGTGTAATTGTTATAAACCCCCCCCAAAAAAAATTAAACAATGACTTATAAAAAACACTATAAAGATTGCAGGGAACCATCCATGAAAAACACATGAGGATTTTCCCTTGGCATGTAGCTAGGGAGATTTTAGGTTTAACCCTGGGAACTATCCATGGACTCTCCCACACAATAGATTGCCCAAGGCACATGACCTTTACCTTCACTCTGCCAGGAAGATCTCTCATGGTGCCTCCAGAGATGGGCATAACATTTTGGAAATTGGATAGCCCACCTGTAACCTTTTTTGGAGAAGAACATTCTATGGAAGGCTTTTGATGTCCCCCAGTATAAATAAAGCAGGGGCAGGCTCCATTTTGCCATTAGTATAGAAGCTCCATCTGTATGATCAGCTAGCCCAACCTGCCCCTACTTTTTGAAATTATTTTCTGTGTCCTGTGGTTCCTTTGGGCTACTGCTTTCCCTAGCTTTTATTTCTCAGCCAGCCCATTCCACCAAGAGAAATTTCATTCCCATTGCCTGCCCGGGATGCCGGGGGGAAAAGATCACAAGCTCAGATGAGGATGTGGAGAAAAGGAAACCTTTGCACACTGTTGCCAAGACATAAGTCAGTGTGGTCATTACGGGAAACAGTGTGGAGGTTCCTCAGAAATTGAAAATAGAACTATTATATGAAAAATAGTGCTGCCCTATGATACAGTAGTCCCACTCCTTGGTACTATCCAAAGAAAATGAAATCAGTACTCAAACAGCTGTACTCATATGTTTGTTGCAGCACTATTCACAACAGCTAGTGAATTAAAACAAGCTAAATATCTATCAACAAATGAATGGATAAAGAAACTGTGGTACATGTACACTCTTACCCTTTGGACCTTAAATGTCTCCCCAAAGTTCATGTGCTAAAGACTTGATCACCAGCCTTTGGTGATACAGAGAGGATGGAGATGGGGCCTAGTGGAGGAAAGTTAGGTCATGAGAGGCATGCCCTTGAAGAGGTTAATGTGACCTACCATCCCATAATTGTTCCCTTTTCATTTCTTAGCTACCATGAGGTAAGTGGATCTCTTTTGTCATTCATTCTTGCCCTGATGTTCTGTGCTGCCACAAGTCCAAAATGATTGGCCCATATAACCATAGATTGAAACCTCTGAAACAATAAGCCAAAATAAATCTTTCTTTCTTCAGTTTATCTCAGATATTTGTCACATGGACAATATAGACAGATGATAGAAAGATAAATAATACACATACATACAGACAGACATGTATACATACACATTTGAATACTATTCAGTCATCAAAAATGAAATCCTGTAATTTGAAATAACAGATGAAATTTGAGATCACTATGTTAAGTGAAATAAACCAGTTACAGAAAGATAAGCACATAATCTCACTAACAGTAGAATTTAAAAAAGCTGATCTCAAAGAAGTTGAGAATGGAATGGTGGTTACTAGAGACTTTACAATTTTATAGATAAATACCCTGATTATGTAAAGCATTGCTTGAAAAACAATACAGTATGACATAAGTACATCTGACATCTCAAGCTCTCGCCATGTATCATACCATCAGTGTATATCCTTGACCCGTTATTTGTTTTTCCCCAAAAGAGCCCATTTATAAAAATGCAGCTCTATTGCATCAGGTTTCAGTACACAAAGAAGGAGTCAGAGAAGCTTGAAGCCAGATGAAAGACAAAGCAGTTCTTGTTTTACATGAGAACTGGCCTTACCATATGTTTGTGTTTAATTTGGAATGACCTTCCTCAAGTTATGCATTTGTGATCTCCTCCCAGAAGGTGACATTTTAGGATTCAATGTTTGATGACATAAAACTATAATTTCTGAATGGAGTTTCTAGCCAAGAGATTTTTGAAACAGCCCAATACCCATTTATTCCAGTGAATTTTAACAAAAGATCTAAAAAATAAGTTGTTTCTTATACAACCTTAAAATAATGATGTACTTATGTATTCTGTAAGTGAGGGGGGAATGCATGATAGTTAATATATATATATATATATATATATATATATATATATATATATATATATATATTGTACCACAAAGCTGTGATGACCTCAAGATAAATTTAGCTTCTTAGAAATTTGAGCAAGTTCTACTTTATAACTTACTTTTGACAGTGTCTGAGAACAAAAGTAACTATTATAATGAGCACTTCTGAACAGATTATGAATATATAGAGGAACAGTCTCTTTTGATTTAATCTCCTTTTAATACCCAACATGTCTAATAATTTTACCTGTGTAGTCATGTAAAATCAATCTGCAGAATGAGAAAGTACTATAAATCAATATAACCCTTGATTAATTCTGGTTATAACATGTTTGGGGGAATATCATTAAACAAAGTAGATTCCCTAAAAAGTGAAAGGAAAGACTTAAGTCTACTTTTGGATGTACAAACTTAAATATATGAATGGAATATGTTGAAGAAACCTAGAAAAACATTTGTCTTTGAGTCAATATGGTCACTTGAAACCCTTTCTTCAAAACAGACTGGTTTCATAGTTTAGAGTATGGAGTTTCACATCTGCAAGATGAAGAAATACTGTAGATATGTTTTACATACTTAATACTACTGAATTGCACACGTAAAAGGTGTGAATATGGTAAATTTATATTATATATTTTTCAACACACACAAAGGGAGAGACTGATATCTCAAGACTGACATGCTAATTTCTTGATATTTCCGATGCTCCTTTTTGTATATTTTAACTAATTTTATTTTCTCAATAACAAAACCTATATTAAATAGGCCATGGAGAAAAATATAAAAGTGCAATTCAACTATACTCTGAATTACAAAAATCCTAATGAATCTACTATACATTTCTTACTTAATAGCATAGTATAGAAATTATGTATTTATGCATGCCACAAAAAAGTATTGAGTTTTGAGCACTTGCTGTATAAGAGTCCTGTTTGCATGCATGTTATAGAAATTAACAAAAGTGGTAGTCCCTAAGTTCTCTGGGTTTACCAAACGAATAGAAATCTTTTCCAATAAGAAAAGATTCTTGCTTCATTTTGAAACATGTCACTTTGGGGTTTTTGTTTGCTTTTGTTGTTTGTTTTGTTTTGCTTTGTTTAGTGAGATGGGGTCTGGAGAAGTTGCTCAGGTTGGTCTTTTTTTTTTTAAGAGACAGAGATAATTTTTAATATTTATTTTTTTAGTTTTCGGTGGACACAACATCTTTATTTTCTTTTCTTTTCTGGGTGCTGAGGATCGAACCCAGCGCCCCACGCATACTAGGCGAGCATGCTACCTCTTGAGCCACATCCCCAGCCCTCAGGTGGGTCTTAAACTCCAAATCCTCCCTCATCAGTCTCCCAAGTTGCTTAAATGACAGGCATGCACCATGGAAGCCAGCTGTATGTCATTTTAAAAACTGAACTTTCCATATTTTTTGAGTAAACTGTATTTATTTAGTCTTCTATTATTTCCTATTTTGAATAATTCCATTTTTATTTTACTCTTACAAACAATGCTACAATCAAATTATTTAAAAATGTATATATTTGAGGCCTGGTCTGCAGCTCAGTGGTATAATGTTTGGCTAGCATGAACAAGGGATTCATCCTCAGCAACATAAGAAAAAGAAAAAAATGAAAGTAAAAGAAGAATCAGGGGCTGGGGGTTTAGCTCAGATCACTTACCTATCATGAGCAAAGTTGTGGATTCCACCTGAAAACTGAGGGGATTTTGTTTTTAAGTATGCATATGTATATATAAACAAATATATCATGAGAATTTTTCTCTAAAATAAATGTATAAACATTCAATTGTATGCAAATAATTTTGCATTTTAATTTTTGAATTATTTTGACATATTCACTCCAAAATACTTTTACCAATTCACTGTTATTATCTAATGTAAGCTTCCAAATTCCATTCTTAACACTCATCAGCCACAAGCTCAGAATCATACATATGCTAACATCATAATCCCTGCGCTTTATTTATGATTAATTCTATACAGATTTATAATATAGTACACATATATACATATATATGTGTATATATATATATGTGTGTGTGTGTGTGTGTGTGTGTATAATATAGTGTATTTCAGTGATAAAAAGTAATATCCTCTAACCTTGCCAGCCACTATGTAATTGTTGAGCAGGCAGCATCACCTGGGAACTTGTTAAAAACACAGAGACTGAGCCTCAACCTAGAAAACTGAATCATAATCTGCATTTTAACAAATCCCTGGTTGATTCCAATGCACATTAAATATTGAAAAGTGCTGATTTAGGGTACTCAGCTTTATGTTTTGATCTTGTTACAGTACATAAACGCTTTGCAGCTGTATGAACATGGACAAGTCAATATATCTAAGCAAGTCTATATCTACACTATGTGGACAATAATATTACATACCTCATTTGGTTATTAAGTGATTTCAGTGAAGTAACATTCACAACATAAGTAGAAGAGAGCTTGCCATGTAAAAATTTTCCAGTACATATCGGATCCTATTCTTGTGAATGCCATATTTATCACATAATTATTATCATTATTTGATATTTCTTTTTTACTGACTTCTTGTTCTTGATATTAAGTACTGAGAATATTTAAAATATAACTTAGTGAGGTTTTCCATAGTCTTTCATTATATTATATGTTTTTTGTGCACTTGTGTAAAAAGAACTTTCCCAATATAATATTACGCATTTCATTGGATGGACATAAAAACTCAAAATCTCATTGCATCTTGTTTAAATTTTTTAATACTGTAATCTATTTTCCAAATGTACTTACTATGACACTTATTTACTATCCTACTGTTCAAAAATACTAAGTAAAATAAATAAACATTAAGCTTGTTTTCTATTCTTTGAAAATAAGTCCTATCCCATGATTCTTAATGTGTGTGCATGCATGTGTTTCCCTAGGCCCTTTATGATTCAGAAGATCAGGCTTTTAACATTCACCTAGAGACAATACTGCATTCTTTTATAAATCTATTTTTCCTCTTTGGATGGAGCTTAAATTTTTCTTGGTTATGTTTCATTTCATTAATTTTAGCTCAAATACATTTTTGCTTTACCAGTTGACTATGAGAATTAAAAATTTGAGATTTATATATATATATATATATTTAATTTACAAAACATTTTTTTCACTTTGGAGTCTTTTTGCACAATAATGCTAAACTGTAGTCTTTATAAGCATGTCATTCACTCATTTGCATGAAATACTTCACCTTTGGTTTGGATTGGGGCCTAGAGGGTACTTTATTCATAAACCATGAACACGTTCACCTGTTAACATCAAAAGTTCCTTTAAATCCTCACAGTCGTTCTAGTGTTCCTTCTCTCTTAAAAATAATATATAAGTAAAGGTCAGCTGTATTTGGGGGATGGACAAGAAACCATCAAGGAAAATGTCCCGAGCAAAAGCCAATGGCAACTAAGGAAAGAAGAGAAACCTATGGACAGTCCTCCATTGATCCATTGCCTGTGTCAGGGGGGTATAACCTCCCTGTAACTAGGAAAAAATCAGGAAACAGACTTGAACAAATGACTTCTGGGGCCACAGAACTAAGCTTTCATGGAGGACAGGAGAAAATGCTGAGATGTTTGAGAAGGAGAAGGCTGTTCTGTTGCCATTGCAAGCTTTACACTAGTGACTAGCAGCAGGACCTCACAGACAAGGGAGAGGCAACTCTGCTTACAAATATTACCAACCATGATGCAGGAATGTGGGCTTGCTCAAGCCGAAGGAGGAAGAACCACTGAGAAAAAATGCTCCAACACTTCAGATCTCACCCAGTGCACAAGGAGCAGCAGTCTACCACTGAAAGAATTTGAAGTCTGTGGTGTTCACCAGGTAACTAAAGGAACAATAAACTGAAACTGAGCTTAATGCAGAACAAACTGACTCGGAAGACTTACAGAAGACAATCATATATTTCTGGGCCAAAATATTTTTCACAGAGTTTTGAGTTCCATTATATCAACAAACATCCAACTCTCAGTCACACCAAGACATGCAAAAAGCAATATATGCTACCTATTTTCAAGTGAGAAAGCAGTCAATATATCAAGAAATGGAGATAATCCAGAGTTTGTTGCTATGAGAAAGGGATTAAAGTGACAATAGTTAATGTATTTTAAGCCAAACTAGAAAGGGAGACAATAGTCATGAGGATATAGGAATCATTGTCAGACAGATGGAAAATATAAAAAGAATCAAATGGAAAATGCAATAGATACACAATGTGCATATAAATATGGAATAAGAAAAGAACAGATATAAGACTCACACATGTGAACATCCTTTGGTGCATCCTAATCAAATTGATGAGAGCCAAAGATAAAAAAAAACATATGCTGAAGGAATGCAGAAAAGAGAAAAAACATTTGAAAAAGAAATAAAAATGACAGAACTGTTAAACTGCATACACCAAAATGCAATAAAATGAGATCATCAAATTTCTTAAATAATAAAAATTTATAAGCACAGAATTGGAGAGTCAGATAAACTATACTTCAAAAGAGAAGATAAAATAAATGTGATTTTTTTTGAAACAAGTAAATAAATACAAATGATTTCATGAGAGCAAATGGTAGGGAAATTTTTCAGGCAGAAGATGCATGGAATCAGATAAAAGTTTAGGTGTAAACCAAGAAAAAAGAATGTCAGAAACAGCAATGTATGAGGAAATACAGAATAATGTTCCTTCTCCTAAAAAAAAAAAAATTGACTCTGACACAAATAGAAGAACAATGTGATATGAATAACATTTATAGAATTAGACTGTGTCAGACAAAATTGGAAGCATGAAAGAAAGTATTCTATTATAAGGTTTTTATGCTTTGTATTCAGTGGTGTACAATTATTGGAAGATAGTAAGATAAATAACAGATTATATTATCCTATAACAGATTATATTATCCTATATGTCAATATTTTAATTTAAAAAAGAAATTGATAACTATTAACCATAAGCCAATTGTGATGATGAAATGAAAAAAAATTCAGTTAATTTGAAAAGGGGAAAAAAAGAAGAAAAATTAAAAAGAACAGTTTTCATAAAAAAAGAAAACAAATACCAAAGTGGTTGATTTTAGTGCAAACATTCTGATAATTATATTAAATGAAAATGGTTTAAATATTCAAATTAAAGGGTAGAGAATGACAAATGGAAAAGCAACTCAGTGTTCAAACAAGTGCTAACTGTAAAAAATATACTGGTTTTTAAATAAATAAAGCATACAATAAATGTGATTAGATAGGTTAAATGTAAAAGGATAAAAAAAAGTTATACTATGCAAACACTATTCAAATGAAGTTGTAATAGCTAAATCAATATCAGGACAGAAGAGGACTTTACACCAAGAAATATTCCTGGAGGTTTAGAGATCTGGTACATAATAGTAAAATGATAATTCATTAATCTTTAAACATTATAAAATTTTACTTGCTTAATAGCATAGCTTTAAAAATAAACATTAAAAAAATAAACATTTGGGCTGGGGATGTGGCTCAAGCGGTAGCGCACTCACCTGGCATGCGTGCAGCCCAGGTTTGATCCTCAGCACCACATACAGACAAAGATGTTGTTTCCGCAGAAAACTAAAAAATAAATATTAAAAATTCTCTCTCTCTCTCTTAAAAAATAAAAATAAACATTAATAATAGTAAAATGAGAATTTAGATTTTCAACAATGTGTTTGACTAATTAAACACCCTTGTGCAGTATTTGGTAAAACAAGTAGACAAAATTATTTGGAAGAAATGAATTTGACCATTAATTAGATTTAGCTAATCAGGTTGACCACTGGAATCCACAGAACATGCACACAATAAAAATACATATTCATTTCAAGCGAATATGGAGCAGTCAGGTAATAAAGTCATCCAGTTCAGAAAAAAATTAACACATTTAAAAGTGTAGAAGTCACACAAAGCATATAGTTAAGCAAAAAACAATTTGTAAATCAATGTCAGGAAGATATTTGGAAAACATGTGTTTTAGAATTAAACAACACTCTTTTAAATAACTCAAAAAGCAAAGAAGAACTTGCAAAAGAATTTAAAATGAATTTCAGCTCCATTAAATGAAAATAGAATATGGAAAGATTTGGAGGATATAGCTAAATTTGTGTTCAATAATTTTGTGTTCTTTAAAGGATGTTAGGGGAAAACTCACATCAATGATCCCAGTTTCATCCTCAGCAAAGTAAAAAAATAAATTAATTAATTAAAAGCAGAGAGATGGACAGGTGTAATAAGCATAAGGACAAAAATCAATGAGTTAAACAACATGTACATAGTCAACTTATCTTTCACAATGGCACAAAGGCTATGTAAGGAGAACAGATATCTTTGCTTCTTTTTTCAACAAATGGTACTGGAATAGTTGGAAGTCAATATTTTAAAAAATAATGTACAAACATCCAATACATTTTATAAAGTATTAAATTAATAATTATAATTGCAATAAATATAAATATGAAGAACTATTAAAATCCCAGGTGCAAACATACTTGACAATATACATGACCTTGACTTTGACATTGAGTTACAACCTATGACACTAAAAGCATGGTTCATAAGAGAAATAATTGTTTAGTTAGATTCCATTAAAATTCAAAATGTTTGCTTTGCAAAAAAAAGAAGAAAATATTTTAAAAATCAATATCTGATATGCTTGTATTCAAACTCTACAAAGGAATACTGAAACTCAACAATAAGAAAGTGAACACTATCAGTTAAAGGCAAAAATAATGAAAAAGTCACCTCACAAAAGAAAATATAGAGATGGCAAAAATATATATATATGAAAAGATGCTAAAAGCACAAGTTAGTAGCAGAAGCAAAACAACAAGATGATACTGCATGCTTAATACAACAGCTGAAAGATACACCAAAACAATAGCTAACAGTGACAACTTTTGGCAAAAACACAAATTAAAAGAAACTCATTCTTTACTGGTGAAAACAGAAAACTATGCAGCCACTTTGTAAGTTGGTTTGGCCGTTTCTTAAAAGAAAGAAAAAGGAATGAAGGAAGGAAGGAAGCAAGGAAGAGAGGGAGGGAGGGAGGGAAAAGAAGAGAGGAAGAAAGGAGGAAAGGAATAAAAAAATGAAGTATAAAATTAAAGAGGGAGAGAAATGTACATATTGATGGTAAAAGGTAAGGTAAAGTAAAAATATGAACAAATGAAAAAATATTGTGATATACCCATTAAAAACAGATTACTCTTCAATCAAAATAAATAAATCAATGACCAATAAATGCAATGCTATGGACAATTTCAACAGTATAATGCTATGCAAATAGTGCACTTAGTGTGCATATACTATGACTCTTTCATGTAACATCCTAAGAAAGGCAGAACTTATTAAAAAAAAATCAATGAGTGGTTATCTGGCATTTAGGAAAAGAAGGGGGATGACTTCAATAGGGTAGGGAAAAAGGTCTGGGTTGATAACTTGTTCTACATAATCAGTATGTTAATGGTTCATCAACTCATCCAACAGTGCTCTTAAAGAGGGGACTTTTGTTTATGTATCTAAAACATTATTAATCCTGACTTTTAATATAAAGTTCAGTATATAGGTTCAGGGACTCAGAAACCCTGGGATCTAAAGTTGTCAAGCATTCAAAAGGCTGGGCCACAAGCAGACCTACTGAAAGTCAGGGTATGAAGCCGGAGAAGCTACACCTCCAAGTCTGAGCTCTGACATAAGCATATTTTCCATTCTTCTAGGCCTGGAAATGCCTAGAAGAAAATTGATTCATCATGGCTCACTGGGAACAGACATAGTCGTCCTTTTTATTAATAAATATAGGGATGAATTATATAATACGTTTCTTGCATCAGCTTTCTGTGGAAAGACACATTGATTTTGATGTACCAAGTAAGACCACAGACTTTTTTATATTGCATTGGCACAAATGATGGGACTATATTTGAATCTAATTACTTTTATGGATACAGAAAAGTTCACTCTGTCAGAGCTTCATAAAGATCTACTCAGAGGCTTCACCAAGAAGTAAATTTAGCCGTTTATTCTGTTTAGGAGTCTCCCATGAATTGAACACATAACACCTGTGCTCAGTGGTCTGCTGGTGACTTATTTGTTGCAGGTGCGAAGCAATGTGATAACTTTGATGTTAAGTTTATGTATGCTACATACAGACTATGTCTGAGCTTTATTTTCTCTCTAGATAAGCTCCTTTCCAAAATCTTTACACCATTTTTCTATTAAATGAGGAACTGTCTTTTAGATTATAATGGATGATGGGTCAAGTTGTTTTGTGAATTTTAATATCTATATTATGGTCAAGGTAGCTGAGACACTACAAATTAAAATATATTGTTAAAGTGGGTAATTGAATGCTTACATTTGTCAACACTGGCATGGTGCTAGTTTTCCAAAAATAAAAGGATTCCCTGCTTCCAAATTATGTTACAATCTGGTGATAAAATGGAAAACACAATCTACCATTTCATTTTGTAACCCTAAAATCTTTTATACAAATAGAAACACCAGGTACCAAAGTTACAATGGGTCATAGCATTTTAGCACATTTATAGCAGAAATTCCACAAGAACATCATTCAGTGCTTTGATTAAAAATTATATATATAAACATATATATGTCATCTAATATTTTCTAATATAAATTTCAAATATCATTTGAAATAGCATCCAAACATTGTAAACTATGGATAGTTATTATAATTCCTGGACTAATTGTGGAACGTTCTTATGAGTTTGTAAATTGTAACCTAACTTGATTTGTTTTCACATTACTAACTTATTCTGTAAACCTTTTATCAGGTCGCTGGACAAAAAGCTGCAAAACAACAAATATTTCAAGTTAATCTCAGGTAATTTTCCATTGTACAGCAATTGTGTTTTTGACCAAAACAGATGGGCATCCTGTTACATTCTAGCAAATGTCAGCCTTACTTGACAAGGGCAACATTCTGCTTGATAAGGGTTCACATTTCTTCATGCTCCCAGCCTTCACTGTCTCTCACTTTTGTGCCATGGGCATCACATGAGGTATGGCATTTAAACTCACGTGCTTATGCTCACTGCTCCACAACTCATGATTGCTGACAGTTGTGTGGACATCTGACTTAAAATAGCATCATCTTAATCACTTGCCGATAGACAAATAGCAGAGGCACAGACATGAATCTTACAATACAATGTCATGGTTGAAGAAGTAGCATTTAGAGTTGCCCTTAGCAACCAAGCCAGTTTATTTTCCTCCTTTCAGGTACAAGCTATTTATCTGCTAAAGTGGAAGTTTCCTATATTTCAGGTAGTCCTTTCATTTCACATACTTTCTCTTATACGCACAAGATACTCAATATTCCCTTGTAGTCTGCCTCCTGTCAAACTCAGTCAGAGGAAACCTAGAATAAACCATGATGAGTTTAACAATATTTTTTACATTTTATTATTTTGTTATATTATTACCAAAGCTACATTGTTAAATACATTGAATGTATCTATGGGAATTGTTTATAAGGTTGGAATGCTTCTGAGAATATCTTATAATAAAGCTAAACAAATGCTGAGATTTGACCATGAACATTAAAATTAAGTTTACTTTTCTGCTTTTTAAAATTAAATTAGTTTTTTTTTAGGTCAAGAATTTATTTGACTAACTACATTGATTTTTATACCAATTTGGCCATGCTAAATATCATTGAAAGCTTTTGTAACAATAAAATAATGTATTATGGAAATAAATATGTGTATCTAAAATAGTATAGTTTTAATTTTAAAAATATATGACACTCTATTATCATATTTCATTTTGATAAGGCACAAGGCTTTCAAGAAGCGTAAGCAGAGACATATAATAGCAGAACTTCAATATGGTAATGTATAGGCATTTGTTCTTAATATCAGGACAAATGGCCACATCATCTTCCTTGAAAATGCTGTGTTTTCAATTACAATGTCCCGACTTCATTACTTAAGAATGTACTTCACATACCCAGTTTCCTATTGAGGGGAATTAATAATATTATTATTGTGTCTTTTAAGTGTTAGCAGAATTTAATTAAAGTTATTTCAATAATTTTTACTTAAACATGGTGATGAAATGTTCCATGAAGTTACACTCTTTTCATTTGAGTATTCAGTGTGGAACCACTCATTCATCTTACCTTCCCAAAATGTAATATTAAGAATAATATTCTTCCCAACTGTTCAGGAAGCTGAAGAAGTAGGATCTAGATTTCAGAGCCAGCCTTAGCAACTTAGTGAGGCTCTAAGCAATTTAGTGACATCCAGATTCTAAATAATATATAATTATACTAATATATATAAATATACTAATATATATATATATATATATATATATATATATATATATATATATATATTTAAAACATATACTTAAACAGGGCTGGAAATGTGGTTTATTACTTAAGTGCCTCAGGGTTCATTCCCAAGTACAAAAATCAAACAAAGAAACAAACAAACAAAGAATGAAATTCCAAAACTTCTTTTAGGATAATTTTATTTCTATGTTTCTGAGTCTAATAAAATTGTATCAGTAATAAGGAAGATCCAGGATGTTTAACTGAATAATAACCAGTGTGCACATTGTTTCATAATATGCTGTTTATAGATCAATTATTTGGGCATGTTTTACATATCATTGATGTAATGAGAGCAATACTGATTCTATTAATTTTCTAAAATTTCTTTCTTCAGTCTATTCTGTGATACCAACTTGGAAGTGAAATTATCCTAACAGAGAATTCATTGGCTCCATTAATACATTCAGAATACATCCTCTATCAGATATTTGAATCAAAGTTTGAGGTTAAAATTATCTACTTGGTCAGATATTTTTTAATCGCTTATGCTTATCTGTCTGTTCCATGAGATTGTGAAATGAGTTCATATGACTGTATAAAATGTCCTAAAACCCTAAAATATTGATAGGTGCAGGATTGCATCTGACTACAAAATAACTCATACAGAATGATTTAGTGGCAAGATTGAATGTCTTTTACCAATAAAGCTTTCTGCTTTCATGTAAAAAATAGAACTCTCAGATTCAATTGAGAACCGAAAGTGCGTGACAATCATAAGGTTTGGGAGAAGGAAGAATGGGAGAAGTTTGTTTTAGAGTTAAACATAATATATGCAGTTCATGAAAATTAAAATACTGTATAAAACAATTTAATACACATTTATATGTAGCTTACAAGAAATGAAATACTTGCAAAACCATGACTTTCAAAACAAGATACTTTTTTGAGATTCTCAATTTACACATAAGTAAATCATGCACTTGAAAAATTAAAGGAAATTTCCCTGATTTGTAAAGCAAGAAAATAGAATGGCCAACTTAGGTCCCTGACCATCTTATTCATACGTCAGGAAAACAAAAAAGGATCCCACCAAAAAAAAAAAAAAAAAAAAAAAAAGTGAAATTTGTGGAGTGGAGAGGGGAGGACAGGGGAAGAGAAAAGGAGAGGGACAAGAGGTACTGGGAAATGAAATTGATCAGATTATATTACATGCACATACCAATATGCCATAGTTAAATCTATTAGTCTGTATAATTGTTATGCACCAGTGAAAATTAGTTTTAAAAAGTGACTTTTTGAGCATGATTCTTTTGAATGTTAAAGAGCTCTCAGTCACCTGTATAGAAATAGCATTTAAAAAAAAAAAAAAAAAGAATCTTCCCAGTCAGTTCTGCTTTCATTTGTTTGTATATTAGGCTTTTATGTGAAATTTTGCCTTGATAAAGCATTCAATCATTTAAAAATTTTGACAATTACATTGGAAATATATAAAAAATTTTGTAAGTTCTAAAATTAACCTTAGATCTAAGAAAGGTCTAGAATCACCACAGTAGCACAGAGTAATCTACATATAGGGAGATTTCTTCCTATAAAAATAATTCAAATCTGATCCACTGTTGAAAGGCGAGAGACTCACTCAAGAGGAGATTCAACCAAGAGATTTATAAGGTGGCTGCCCAAAAGGGAAGAAAAGGAAAGGCAGAGAGAAGAGGAGGAGGACCGAGAGAAAAAGAGCAGAGGGCAGAGAGCAAGAGTAGAGAGAGGAAGAAAGAAGAGGAAGAGGGCAGGGAGCACAGGCTTACAAGCTTTGGCTTAAGAAGTGTTGCTCAGGCGACGTGGTGGGTGCTGATGGGCAGGGTGACTCAGGAACAGCAAGCGGACAATGTGTCCCATGGGGATTGGTCAGAAAACTTTTGAATTTGGCGCCCTTCGCTCTCCAAAGAGGATGGGGAGGAGCAAGGGATTCCATGATGTTCTCCTGAGATGGAAACTGAACTTCAGTGGTGAGTCTCCCACACACCCAACAAGGGTTGTGCAAAAGTCCATTGTCTGTATGTCTGATTTTCAACACTGTCATTGATTATTGACTTCCTCATTATTTCCCAAGGAGTAAAAAGAAAGTGCAGCTGACTAAAATAATTTATCTGGTCGTCCTATAAACATGCTGAAATGTCGGAACTTTACATTTGAAGTGGAAATATCAGAATGAATTTGTGCTTTATTTTCTTTTTAAAACATCTTTTTCATATCTGTTCAGTAAAAGGCTAGTGAATGAGCCCTGCCCATTTCCCACTACACAAACTAGGATTTCTAAACATGGTTTCCAAAAAGCCAAGGCTCTTAAAGTAGTAGTCAAATGCAGTTCTGGGACAAGGATTATAAGAAAAACTGTAAAACCACCAGGGAAAAGGAACCATTGGAAAAGAACTCCCAATTCTCTAAATTGTGATATTCTTAAAAACAAAGAACAATGATTGCAATTATTTAAATATTTCAGAATAGAGAAATCCAAAGGTATACCAAGATGATCTGTAAACAACAGATTCATCCACAGTAAAGATTGCCTGTCTAACCAGCTAGTTACTCTGAACATTTTAAAAGAAAAAGATCACAAGTCACAAGCTATTCTGACTTTCTTTCTAAATTAACTGTATTCAAGATAACCTACATAATTGAGGATAATAAATTTCAGGATATATAAAAGAGCCACTTATTAAATTCAGATAGAAATTTAGAACTAGAAATTATGCATTTTTAACTTCTAAATAAATGATTGATTAATATGAATATATTCAATATGTCATAAATCATTTATTTACAGTTTGGTGTAAACTTCTTAGTGGAATATTCATGTTAACACTTGGACTCGGGAAACTCCTCTAGATTTCTAAAATATATTTACAAAACCTTTAAAGACTAATACCTTATTCTAAAATTCTATTTAGAAATGAATTTCTCAATGTTTACATATATTAATTGCAAAATTTGAGAAAATTGATTAATTTTACAAACTGAAAAAGCCATCATATCACTGTTCAGTAAAAGGCATTTTTCTGTAACATTCTTGAAAAGTTTTCTAATTTTTTGAAAAACATTACTTATTATGGAATACTTGGCTTCTTTTTTTAACCTTGAAATATGCTAAGTAAGTAAAAGGAGTGGTATTTTAAAATTATGGTTTCAAGCAAATCCACTCATCAATTTACCTAACACAACAACATAAGATAAATGTTTAAGGAGAATAAATATTTCAGTGAAAAAGAAAAATATCAGTTTTTTCACAAAACCTAATTATCTTTTTGACAAACTCAAATATCAGGAAAATATTTATAACAGACAATATTTCCTGATATGTAGATACAAATATAAATTTTTTAAATCTAAAAATCAAATAAAGATAGCTTATATAATTTAAAAAGTCAAATAGTGTAAAAAGAATATTAAATTAATAAGCAGGTATTTCTCAAAGGAATAAATATAATGTGATGATAAATATTTTTAAATATTTAATTTCACTCCCAATTTTGTAGAAAGAACTTAAATCTATATTGAAATACCATTGTTTGTTCACTCACTATATCTTTAAGGGTGAAAAATGAATTTATGTCTCATTAAATATTTCTAAGCATCTTGAAAAATTGGTACTTTTCTGTACTAGATTAGATGTCAATTTGAGGAAGGATATTTGGAAATTAGCTTAACTATGTCTATTAAAATAGTTAAATGGTCAAATGTTTAAATCTAAGGATTTGAAAAATTATATGCAAGTTTCTTCTTATTCACCATGATACAGGGGTATCAATATATGTTTTGGTAACAAAAAATAAGGAAATATCCTCATCATGTGAAAGAATTTATGTGACAATAAAGTAAAAGCACTCAGGTCATTTTAAGGGTCAGATTTCTCAGGATGCAGGATGGCTTCCTTTCCCAACATCATTACCTGAGACTTGCTTTTTCTTTTAAGGCTACTTGTTAGACAAAATTTGAATGCCTGTCTCTTTCTGTTTGACCCATATGAACACCAAGGAGGGTTACACCCTGGCTAACATTGACCTTCATTGTGTGAATTGATTTTTATTTTTTATTGGGAGTGTGGCATAAAATGTATGGTTTCTAGTAGATGATATGCTAAAAATAACTACTATAAGATGAAGTGTTAAATTACAATTAAGCTTGTAAATTTTTGATATTGTGTTCATAAAATCTCTAACCTGTAATCTTAATTTTTATTTTTTCATTATAATTTAACTTCACAGTAATTCATAGGTTTTAGCTGCATAGTCTGTTTAGTTCCCAGTCTCATTTTTTTTTAAACAATTGAAGAGACTTGGCTGTGTATGCTCATTCTTTTTTCCAAAGACTGTCTTTGAGGAAGTACAGAAGTATTCCCTGTTCACCAATTAAATTGACTTGTATGATTAAATTCTGAGAAATTAGGTGGTACAATCAATCTCATGATTAAAGTTACTTTATCATTTTGGATATAATTTATTTTTACTCCTTTAAAACCAATTATATGATCAGAGGTATAAAAAATATTTGTTCAAGCTTCTCCTGGAAGTCTGTGACTGACCTCTTTGTTATTGACCTGATGTCTAGTACCTGAAAGCAAGAAATTGTCACAGTTTACATGCTGTAAAGAATGCACTTCCTACTCATGATATTGATGAAATGTTTGCTTTGATTGTTAACACGTTGTTGATGACTGGGTCTTAGTTTCCCAGAGGGTAACTTAGGAAAGACATGTGAGAGCAGGATTCCTTCCTTCTGTCATGCTTTAGTGGAGCACAAATGGCAATGGGAGGAAGCAAGGTGAAACTCAGATTTCCGAACTGGAAAATCATGAGTGACAATTCAAGATGGGCTAAATATGTAATGTGTGATCATAAGCAATTTAACCAAATTCCCTGCACTTTAATTTCCCTGTTTATGAGATGTTTTTACAGATGTTATTAACAGATTTATGTGGCATTATAAACCTGAAATGAGAATATCTAGTTAAGTCAGAGGGCTTTAAGATCATATATTTATCTAATTAATTAATATAGCTATTTATTTATTCATTTCTGAAGGGTTGGAGACTGATCTCATGGCTCGCTAAGCAAGCACACTCTCCTACCAATTTATGTCCCCAGTTTGAGATCACATATTTGAATATTTTGAATTCATATTTCCTGTGCAGACAGGAAAAAATAAATAAATGACTCAGAACTTAGATCCATATCTTAAAACTTTAGAACATAATCTATTCTGTAGCTTTCTGAAGGACTTAATGGATGAATGCAAGTTATATAATAATATTACTTCTCCATAATACATACCCAATAAATAGTAATACTTCCATTTCTAAAACAAATATTATAAAATTCCTTATATAATGCAGTTAATGAGGATAAATATCGTTCAATTATGAGAGGAAATGACTGATCTATGTCTCCCTTCAAATACTTATGAAAGAGGTAATTTAAAAAACATTACTAGATAGCATAAAATTTTAAATACTGTACATGTTTTCAAGAGTTTAACTATATAGATTTGAATTGTGTGAACACTCTATAGGTTAATTTCCTAACTTATGAAATTATATTAACAAGAATAACTATCTCATAGAGTTGTATTGAAGAATTAAATTAGTATTTGTAAAGCATTTCAAATAGTGTTTTACATGTTGTAACTACTAAGTGTTTGAAAATTTAAAATAAAGCATGTGGTACAAAAGAATAATTTCCACTGATTCAGAATCATCTGGATGCACTTTTACCCATGGACCCAAAATAGAGCAGGGTGCTTTTTCAAGGCTGCAGATGCCAGGGAGGACCTGAAAAACAACAACAACAAAAATTAAAACAAAGAATTCCATTGACAAAAGTGGACAATGAAAAGGCACAGACCAGGAAATTCAAGGATTTTCAGAAAAAAATAAATAAACCTTAACTTTAGCAAAAGTGAGCAATTTTCAAAGGGAAGAGTATGGGAGGTGAACAATTGAAATAATAGATGCTAAAAAAAAATGGAAATGGTTGAATGGCTGTATTCTCCAGGCATTAGGAACAGAGGACAATTAATTTGGCAACTCATGTTAAACGGAGTCATGAGGTTATAGTAGGAAGAACAGTTTTATAGCATTACAAAAAAACTAGATAAATAATCAATGCTCAGAAAGATAAGACCAAAAATAAATGGAAATAAAAAGAGATATTTTTAAAAACTGCAAGTGTGAAACCAACATTATGAAATAAGAAGAAGAATTCAAATATAATTTCAATTGTGTTAGGCTATTAGTGGGAAAAAATGGCACTATTAAATGGTAGTTAATATAGGATACATTTTTAAGTTCTGGATGTGTGGTAGGATTTTTCTAACTTCAAATTCCAATTGTTTATAAAATATCAATTGCCGATTTGTAGTTGTGAAATGGTATTCGTTTTCTGGAGAAAATGCACACATGCACACCACCACCAGCACCACAACATTTATGTTTCAGAAATGGACATGAAAACTTAAAGTAATGCCTAACTTCTAAACACTGCAATGAAATATCATATTTAGTAGTGAAAATAAGGCATTATTTCTCTTCATCTTCCCTTTCAAATAATTTCTTTTACCTTTTTAGGCAATTCAGTACTAACACTTTTAAGTGACACATTGCAACAAAGGCATTTGTACTATCAGGTCTGAGCTGGGGAGCCCTGGAGGCTGAGAATGGGTTACCAAAGCTGGGTGTTGGAATGTGAGCAAGAGAGGTCACCGAAGGTCAGGTGAATGAAGCATCTTGAAGGGCTCTTCTACTTGCCAATTAATGACATTGATTGATTTTAACTCATTGAATTAAATAAGAAATCTGAGTCCATACAAAATGAATAAACTTAATGTTTGAAGAGAAGGTTGGGTATATTCATACTTTCAATGCGCTTATCTATAAAATAATAATTTCAGAGAATAAAGAGTAACTCTACAATGCAGAAACCTGACAGACTCATTTGCCTTAATTGCTTAATCAAAGTCATCCTATTTTGTGTTGGGAAAAATTAAATCTATGTAATTAGGTAAAAAAGAAAACTCAGCATAGCTTCAATGATGTTCGTGGCACAGATACATAACCAGTACCTGATAGTGAGGAAGTATCAGACAAATTTGGGTTGAGAACTATTCTATAGCATAATCTTCAAATTTTTCAGATCATAAAAGTCAAAAAAAAAGAGAGAAGTTTTTAAGCTCAAAGGATATCAAAGAGCCATGACAAGTGAAAGCAATGAGTGATTCTGAACCTGATCAGTTTTCTTTTTTTTTTAATTTTTTTATTGTTGGTTGTTCAAAACATTACATAGTTCTTGATATATCATATTTCACAATTTGCTTCAAGTGGGTTATGAACCATATAAAGATAATTAACAAACCTTGCATCAGATGTAAGGATTAAGTAGCCATTATATTAATATGTTAATATCAGTGTTAATTTTCAGATTTGGACTGTTGGTATTGTGATTATGTGAGAGCATGTACCTATTTGCAGAAGATACACATTAAAGAATTTCTGGATATAAGGCATCAATCAGCAACTTACTCTCAAATATTTAAGAAAAAAATAAAACCTCTGGGTTGTGCTTGAAATTTTTCTAAATATTTGTAGTTGTTAAAAAATAAAACATTAAAAATGAACAGCATTTTCTTAATGGTATATATTGTATAAGTACTTTATCTTTTATGAATTCCTTATTTACTCCTTTCATGATATATTTCTAGGCGTTAGGGTAGACAATCTGCATTTTTAGGGGACTTATTCCTATACATTTCCATACATAATCCCCAGTATAGAAACTTAATACTTTATTATTATAGGACTTCTGTATTTTTTCTTTGTTTTGCTTAACTATTCCTTACTTCTCTTTATACCAAAAACAAAAAAGAAAACAAACAAACAAACAACAACAACAGGAATAAATACCTGAGGTAATGAAATTAGTGCTATTTAGCTTCCATATAGTTACATATGTATTCAGAAATACTTCCTGATTCATTGTTGTCAAGTCTTGATTTTCCCTTGAGAAACATTGCCAAAACATATGATAACAATTCTAAATCTGTCTCAGCCTCTGAGTGAGAATATAATTCAAGTCTCCTGAACTTTCCCTTAGTTTCCTTTGTATTTCCAAAAATGTCAGTCAGCATGTTCCCTATAGTAGTTGGAAAGTATATCCACATATCCACACATCTTTGATATTCTTTTGTTTTTGGCACTAGGGATTGAACTCAGGGACACTCAACCACTGTGCCACACCCCCAGGCCTATTTTCTATTTTATTTACACAAAGGGTCTCACAGAGTTACTTAGCACTTCACTTTTTCTGAGGCTAGCTTTGAATTCAGGATCCTTCTGCTTCAGCCTCCCCAGATGCTGGGATTTCAGGTGTGCACCACCATGCCTGGCAGATATTTCTCTTTTCTGTTGGTGGAAGATAATACCCCTCCCTGGAGTGTGGGCTGCTTTTATTGTCTAAGGAATTGAATATGGCAGAAGTGATAGTGTGTGTGTGTCAGAAGAGATATTACCAGCTGCTATGACACCCAACCAATCCATGAGGCCAAGAACTGAGGTCTCTGGCCAACAGCCATGTGGGTGAAAACCCTGGGATGCAGGCCTTTATGAGACATCCTGATTCAGAACCAACTAGCTAAGGAACTCCCAAATCCTCATCCACAGAGCATGTGATATAATAAAATGTTTGCTGTTTGGAGCTGGCACATTTTTGAGTAATTTGCTATACAGAGGATATGATAACTTTATTTCTATTATTATTTATTTCTTTTAAAATATAATTAAACAGTAGTACATTTATGTTCTATATTTTTCTCAACAGTTGTAAAAAAATTACAAAGTGAGAAAAAATGACAAGAGCTACTTCCTTTGCTAGAAACTTTAATTCTCTATTTAACAAAAAAATAAATCCACAAATATTAAAAATATTTTATAAAAATAATACACTCCTAACATGGAAATACCAGAGGAACCTCCATGTACAGATATGACAGAAAAATATAAAGACATATGAGAAGTTAGGTCACAGCTAGGGATTGAGACTCAAGAATAATTTGATTACCTTTAGTAATTAAGCTTTACAGTGGTAATGAAAAAATTTAAGGTAAGAAAGAGAATTCTGGCATAAACCATCTGTAGGAAGCTCCTGTAAGGAGCCAAAAAGAAAAAATAAATAGAGGTTATGAAGAAAGTAGGATGCTATGAATGAGATTGTTTTATGGAGAATGGGTTAACATATAAAAATTAATGGAGTAATAGAATAAATGGACCAAGACAAGATCAAGTAATTAGCAGATTTATTGTTGGTCACTGTTAGAAATATTGAATTTCTTTTCATATAGTAGTGAAATAGAAATCCTATTTTAAGACACTAAATGTTAGGTTGGTGTAAAAAAATTAATTTATTATTATTATTTTTAGTGCCAGGGATTGAACCAAGGTGACTTAACCACTAAGCGCATGAGAATTAAGTTTACTTTTCTGCTTTTAAAAATTAAATTAGTTGTTTTTATTTTTAGGTCAAGAATTTATTTGACTAACTACATTGATTTTTACACCAATTTGGGCTATGTTAAATATCACTTAAAGCTTTTGTAACAATAAAAATAATATATTGTGGAAATAAATGTGTATATCTAAAATAGTTTTAGTTTGGGGAATACATTACACCTTGAGTACATCATAATCATTTAGGTTCCAAGACTGGTGGGGACTCATCTCAAAACATGCTTCCATGATGATAGACACACAGGAAAGATAACAAGACAAAACCTGTTATTTCTTAAAACAGTTGTCTTAGAGAGCTACAGCCAAAAACAAGTATATGTTTAACAGGATGTACTAATATAATCCTCTTTTTAGAATATACACTTGTAGAAGGAGGAGATATCAGATTGTGTATGCAACCAGATGATATCTTTATTTGCTGTACACTCATAGATATTTGAAAACATAAATAGGGCTTCATTGGTTTTTTATTAAAATGGCTTTTGAGCTGAAATAAGCAGATATTAACTTTTCTCAGGAGAAACCCTTTCTCAACACCCAAAAGATAAAAGAGTCAGAATCAATCTACTGTACTTAAAACGGGAATGTGGACCCAAGAGTACCACCTATTTGTCATTTCTTCATTCCCAATGACAATTGATAAGTAGACAAAGATTCCCAGAAATGCTCTGAACACCAGTCAAAAGCCACTTGTCTACACCATGACATAACTGATGGATAGATCTTTTCTACAGCACCTCCAGCTCATAATTACCTATTTCTTGGATTTGGACACTCCTGATGAAAAGAATTCATTAAGTCCAAAGACTAATTCACACTTAGTACAAAATATCTATCATTGAAAGGAACCAAATAAGTATAGAAGCCAATTTTATGATAAAATTGTCAATGATAGTGTTTAATATCTGCTATTGGAGAAGATCCAATAAAGAGGTATATCTTGGCAGGGCACAGTGGCACACACCTGCAATCCAAGTATTTTGGGAGCTAATGCAGGAGGATCATAGGTTTGAAGCCAGCCTCAGCAACATAAGAGAGACTGTAAGCAAGGTAGTGAGACCCTGTCTCAAAATTTAAAAGAATAAATTTAAAAGGGTGAAAATGGTTATATCTCAGTGATTAGATGCCCTTGGGTTCAATCTTAGTCATATATATATATATATATATATATATATATATATATATATATATATAAATATATATATATATATATATATTGCAACGAGCCAAGCAGCCAAGCATTAGGTCAATAATTTATACAGTTTTTTATTCCAAATATATTCTCTATATAGTTCATGTTATGACTAAAATTTTAGAATAATATAACATATAATATGTGCTTCTAAACAACATACATTTATTTAAATTGACAATGATAACATAATTTTTAATTACCATTTTATTTTATTTATTCTATAATTTTTTGTTCAAATTTGAAACAATAAGAAAGTTTGTTATTTGTTCATATCTCAATCACTACTTACTGACTATTGACTTCTGATGGATCCAAATATATATTTGGAATACACCTGAATTATAAGCATATATTGCCTATTGTCAGAAAGACCCAATTCTAGAGCTAATGAACTACTTAAGGCAGACATAATAAAAGACACATAATACAAATTTTTAGTAATGTTAAAAATATAGCCTGGGAGTAGCACATGCCTGTAATCCCAGCAGCTCAGGAGGCTGAGGCAGGAAGATCGCTAGTTTAAAGTTAGCCTCAGCAATGGCGAGGCACTAAGCAACTCAGTGAGACACTGTGTCTAAATAAAATACAAAATAAGGCTGGGGATGTGGCTTATGGGTTGAGAGCACATATATAATATGTGATTTTAGTTATTTTAAATTAAATTTTATTTCCTCATAATAATTCCATCACAAAGTTTTTATATTAGATTTTTAGCTTTAATATTAATATTTTAACACATGATCATGTCTTCCGATGATGCTGTTATAAACATTTGAATTTACATCTTTACAATTACCATGTGTGTTTATACTTAACAATTTCAGTGGAAGTTAGATTGGTAAATCCCAAAACAATTCATTCCTTTTGTTAACTATTTCTTCTAATAATAAATATATTCATATAATATAAATAGAATATTATATATATACTGTAAGTCATCTTGTTTTGAAATTAGTTAGCTTGACAGTTATTATATCAGGAAATGTGTGAGCTCTTTATTATAGATAAATAATTTATTCATATAATTGAGCTGATGAAAAATTTAATATTGTAAGTTTCCCTTGATACTAAAAATTTTAAAGATCAAATATGAGAATGAGAGAAGAAAGATATTTTATTCTTAAAATAACTATTATGTTAAATTCTATCAAAAGACCTTCCAAAAGAAAAAGCAATTAATAAGCGCAATGACCTAATTTTACAAGCCATCCAAAGATGTATCTTTTCTTATTGGTCTTTTTCACCTTCCTTCTATTACCTTGAATTTTTCTCTAAAATATCTTTATTACCATGTTTTTACTATGTAGCAGAAATAAATTATATTTTACTTCAGTTTCTAATCCTTCTTTTTGAAACTCAACAAAACTGTGTTCTTGTTTAATAAAAAGTAGAAAAGGTGATAAAGTGATTATATATGTACATAATCATCTTTGTTGACAAATGTTACCAGATATTTCCATATTAAATTTCTGTGTCAACTACAGCTTATCTTAATAGGTTATCAAATAAGTATATGTCTTAGAAATGCTATTTTGGAACGGTTGATTTATTTTTCAAGCAGTAACTTAAAATACAAGCAAAGAGAGAAAACGTATTTATTTAAACTTCTATTCATTATGCAATATGACTTACTAGGTTTTGGAAGAGAAGATATCTTCCTCAAATCTCAGACAGTATAGAAATGATTTTATATATTGTTGAATGTTAAAAAACAAGAACATTCATATTTTAAAATGATAAGACTCATACACATGGTTAATGTATATTTTGATGGCTCAGGAAACACACATATATAATATACATACATATAATATACATCTTTACATTATGTATATATTATACATATATAAATATATATATCTTAGATTAATATATACATCAGTGACTCTGAACATGCCGAACCTAAAATGCAAAATTACGTCTCAAATGTGTGTCCCTTTAGTATGATAATCATACTAAAAATAATATGCCAGATTAATGATGTCAGTTTGAGGAGTTCATCACGAAATGTTCATAATAATATAAATAATAACATTGTTTGACTTATAATGATTAATTGACTTGAGAAACCAGAATAACACTTGATGACAATCTCAGTGTTTAATGGATGGCTTCTACAGACTTATTTAATTATGCATAATAGCTAATTAGATAAATCCTTTTTCTGTATTTCCAGGTAAATCTATCTGTATCCATCCCTTGAACTCCACTTTTGTAATACTAAGTTATAATATTAATATTTGTCCAAAACTGACAATCAGGAGATGAAAGAAATCATATATTATAATTTACAATTTGCTGTCAAATCCTGTTAGTCATGGTTACTGTCCTCGTATTATAGATGTGTAAACTGAAGCTCAGAGATATAAGTACTTTACCTTATAGCAGTCACAAAGCTGCTAAGAAAAATGGTTAAGATACAAGACTTCAAAATCAAAATGACATTTATCAAGCTAATTTGTACATCTGGATGTGTTATAATGGATCATTTCTTAAAGTAATGTTAGCAAGATTGTATCAGGAAGATGGAATGATTTTATTGGGATTTTATTGCATATATCAGTGATGATCTTATTAATCATGTACTGAAAACAAACAATGTTTAAGGCACTTTACAGTTGTGATCTCTCTATCCCTGAGCAAAAATTTATGAAGTAATTATTGTTCTCATGTTATAGGTGAGATAACTGAAGGCTAGAGAGTTTAGGTATCTTTCCTGTGGCAGAACACTAGTGAATATGTGGTTTCAACCCATTCCCAACAGACTACATAATATAAGGATGTGAGTCCAAATCAATCTATATTTATGTTGTACCCACTTTCGGTTTTTACATGACATAAGTTCCAGTCATAAAACCTATGCTTTATCTTGAGATAGATCTAACTTAATTCAGGATGAAGACTATATACTATTAAGAGCCTAGAGTAGCATTTTCATTATACCCTAATTTTACTTTAATTATATTGTGATAGAGATTGCTTTGTGAAATGTTTAAAATACGAAACAGACAAGTTATAAGGAAAAAAGTGATCTTGGAGACATTTAATTCAAGAGTAAAGAAGAGATTTTAGAAAAAAAATCTATTGACTATAATTATAAACAAAATCCTCAGACCATAAACTGAGAGGAAGAGGAAGAACTAAAATCTATGATATTAGTCAAAATGAGAAAAACTATCTTTCTCAGAAAGGCCAAAAGAAGAAAGATCTAGGGTCCTGGTTCACTCTTCAAGGCCCTGACATCCTCTGATTTTTTTCACTTGATTTTTCTGAATTTTTAATTTACGTCTTGTATATAGTTAATGATATAAAAATTTGCACCACTTCTATGTTAAATTCAACATGGTAGAAACACCACACTAACCATAGCTTGAACTAAAGGGGAAGAAGTTAAATCAGTATCTCAAATTATTACTTTTCTTACACTTCACATTCTATAGTCTGTAATATCTGAACTAAGGAGTAGAGGTGGCATAAGAAAAAGGAAAATATTTTGAGGTTGATGTTGATGCTTGGAAATGATTCCCAGGAATCATAACTGATTGAAAAGTATTATTCAATTAGCACACAGAGTAACCCACAATTCCTCCATCTTACTTTCTGAAGGAAACAAAACCATAACAGACTAAAGCTCATTTGGTATGGTATTACATATTAAGCCATCAGTTAAAACCCACAAAGTGCCTAGGTATAGGTTCAAGGGAGAGTAAAGGAAAACATGCTTTATAATCTTTAGCACACATTTTGTTCACAACAACATTCATTTATTGTCCATGTGATAAGGAAAAATCAAAGATCCAAATACCCAGACAGAATTTTAAATTTCTTTCCACATGAATAGGTAGAAAATTGGAGTAATTTTCTAAAAATATACTTGTTATAAGTGATTTCAAAATGTATCCTTTATATACATGACAGTAGAATGAATTTTGACACATCATAAACAAATGGAGTATAACTTCTCATTCTTCTGTTTGTACATGATACAGAGTTACACTGGTCATGTAATCATATATGTACCTAGGGTAAGAATGTCTGATTCATTCTATTATCCTTCTTATAGCCCTCCCTTCTCCCCTCCCTTCACTCCCCTCTGTCTAATGCAAAGTACCTCTATTTTTCCCTACCTCTGCCCTCCCCCATTGTGAATTAGTATTTACATATTAGAGAAAATATTTGACCTTTGGTTTGGGGGGGATTGGCTTATTTCACCTTAGCATGATATTCACCTCCATCCATATACCTATAAAAGCCATAATTTTATTCTTCTTTAAGAATGAGTAATATTCCATTGTGTATATATACCCCATTTTCTTTATCCATTCATCTGTTGAAGGACATCTAAGTTGGTTCCACAGTTTGGCTATTGTGTGTTGAGCTGCTATAAACATTGATGTGGCTGCATCAATATAGTGTGCTGATTGTAACTCCTTTGGGTATAAACTGAGGAGTGGGATAGCTTGGTCAAATGGTGGGTTCATTCTAAGTTTTCTGAAAAATCTCCATACTTCTTTTCTTATGGTTGTACAAATTGGAAGTCTCACCAGCAATGTGTGAGAGTATCTAAAAAAACATTTTAACTTATTGTTCTCATATATCACTTGATTATAAATTTTAGTTATCCATGATATTCATGTCAACCAACTGCAAAAAAAAAAAAAAACACAGTGCCATATATGGGCTCTTGAAAATGTTGTAAAATATCATCATGACAGCAGTCAATCTACTTATCTAATTATATATTCACTTTGTGAATCCATTATCAGAAATAAATGAAGTGGGTAGAGGGAGACAGATAGACAGAGAGCTGGACTATACAAATAGTATTCACATACTACTCAAAAGATATTGTTGTGGTTTGAAGGAAAGTAAAGTTTTATGCCTCTGTATGAATATACCATAGTGAATCTCCACATCATGTACACCACAAGACTAGGATACTAAGTAGAATAAGATATACTCTGGGTATGTATAAATATGTGAAAATATACTCTACTATCATAAACAATTTAAAAAACAAATAAAAGGAAACAATTGTATAACCTTGTATAGTTTTTATTAATGCAGTTCCTTTCCTTTTGCATGCATAGTTTAGAGAGCAAGAGACCATAGAACAAGTTATAAAAAGTTTTACTCCTCTAAGAAAAACTCTATAAATGTTGTTTGTTCGCTATTTGCCAGGATAAATTTTCAGATTCCATTGTTCATATCTAGTGTCTCATCTAAAATTATTGATACAAAACCAAAATTAGGCTATTGAAGTTACTAAAAATATTTTCAAAAATCACAATAGAGAATCAGTGCTGAAAATTTGATGTTAATTATCTAACTCATTCTCTGTCTGAATTATAGCTGATCTGATGAAAGATGAAAAGCTTTTATATATTTCAACCTATTTCTTTTGACTAGCTACAGAATACCATTTAGGATTAGGAGGGCAAACTCCCAACTGAAGTACTTGTATTTCAATCTTCATTATTCTGCCAATAACAAATATATAATGCTGACCAAGTAGCTTAATGCCTCTCAATCTCAGTTTGAAACAAAATAACAGTACATATTTTACAGATTTTAAAAGAGCTAAATAAAATATTCCATATATAGTGTTCCTAACAAAACAGTTACAAATGACATTGAAGAATTAGCCAATACAATTATTCAGAGGCAACTCTCCTTCACCCTTGGCTTACAAAGGTTTGAGCAAATTTATGAAGTAATTATTTTAGCTTCTAGCAGCTCAAGGCTGCATCTTTAGGACAAACCTAGTTATCAATTAACTAGGTAATAACTGAAGGCAGGTCAGGAGTAACTGGAGGAAGTTATTCACTGGGGGTGTGAGTTTGAAGTTTATATTTTGTCTCTGGTGAGTGGATCGATCTCTCTCTCTCTCTCTCTCTCTCTCTCCCCCCCTTCCTGTTGGCATGTCCTTAGTTGCTTTTCTCAGCCATGCCCTTCCACCATACTGCCTCACTTTGGACCCTCAGCTGTGGAGTCAGCAGACCACCATTCATATGGACTGAACATCTGAAACCTGTGAGCCAACATAAATTTTTTTCTCTTCTACATTGTTCTTGTTGGGTGTATTTGTCATAAAAATGAGAAAGCTGACTAAAACAGGTGGTTGCCTAAATTAGATAAGCATCAGCAAACCCAGACAGGGCAACTCCATCTTCTTGGGTTTTAAAATTTTTCATTTTTTAAGTCTAGTTAGCCGCCTGTTACTCCTCTCCCAATTTTTTACTTTTACTAAAAACTGCCCTGTCACCTCTATACAAATCAAAAGTGAGTTCAGTTTATGCGACACTGTTATTTTTGATTGCAACAGTTATTACTGATTAAAATTTGTCTTTACTACCTTAGCTTCGACATGCTTTATGTCTCTCCATCAATTCGATATTTATTTCTTAAGATGCTCTGTCCCTGTCCAAGGCTGGTCCAAGAGATCTGAGCCAATTGGTGGAAAGGGAATTATTGTGTGATTTTCAATGGCAGAAACACAGAGCTTCATCATGGTTTCTTACTGTCAAGGAGTGCATTTTCCTAGGCTTGATCCTGCATAGTAAAAAAGAAGAACCCTGTGTGCTGCTCTTCTAATGCACAACTGGTCAGGGTCTCCCAGAACCACAATGGAGTCTACAACATAGAGCTGATTTTCATGTTTTTTTGCTTTTTTTTTTTTCTCCACTGGTTTGCTGTTACCTGACAAAACTAACCAACCAGTAAGCTTCAAAAGTAAACTTCCCTACAGGATTAGATACACAAGGTGATCAGCAAGCCCCCACACCCCCACCTCAGAGTACTCTACCCACCCTTTTGAACCACCTTTGCTGTTTTTGAAGTCTTTCCTTACCAAAACTCACCAGACAATGGTACTATTTCTCCACCCCAAATGGTTTTCTAACAATGCAGCAGTTTAAAAGTCAGATATTCAGCAGACCCAGGGTGATATACACAATTTATCCAATACCTTCACAAAGCTGAGCACACCAGCATATATAATGTTTGCCAATCTATAAAATTTGTTTCAGGTTACTTTCATCAACAAGGCTATTTCCTTTTCAGATGAGAGTGGCTCAAAGCCAATTTTGTGCCTAGCACTCAGGAAACAAACATTTTCTTTTTAAGAAATGGGCAGCACTTCTCATTTAGAAAATAAACCCTATTAACATAATTAATAGACTACAATACAAAGGGCTACACTATGATGGAAACAGGTTTGGGGTACTCTGGAGCACTGAAGAGGGCAACACAAGTTAATTACCATAGTAAGCACTAGAGGGGGAAAAAAGAGAAAAGTGATAAAAAGGATTTTTTTCTCTTTCTTTCTTTCTTTCTTGTTCCTGTTTCTCTTTATTTATTTATTTTTTCTGAAGTTTAAGGTTGAGGGATCAATCTTGGAGTATCTGTGGTCAGCAGGATGACAGCTTTCAACCCCAAGAATGTGAAAACCATTCATCTTGGCAGGGAGGAACTCTTCTGAAAAAGCTTTGTTTGGATTCCAGTTTGGTTTTTACCATTGACTATATGTAAAATTAAGGACATTTTGCATCTCCTTCTGGAAACTTTTGCTTTTTTTTATTTATACTATTGGAATAATGTATTCCATTATGCAGATTAAATCCCTCCTTCCTGAAATCAGTGGAGATCATGAGATAGACTTCCCTATGTTCTCTCAGGTAAACCAGAGACACAGTGGCAATACAGAGCAGTGGCTAAATTCCTTGACCCTAGAGTCAGGCTTTCCAGGTTTGTTTCCTGAGTGCTAGGCACAAAATTGGCTTTGAGCCTCTCTCATCTGAAAAATGGAGGTATTCGTAATTTCTAGTTTCTGTGGCCAGGGATTAAATGAGTTAATGTGTGTGAACATTTAGAAAGAGGCTGTAGTGTCCTAAACATTCATTTTTAAGATATGCCCAGACCTCAATTTTTGCTCCTTGTTAGCAGCAGAGAAGCTATGTATTTTAGCTGTTCCTGCCTCCTTTTTGCCTAATTACACAATTAACCTCAGTCCTCTTTTCTTTATACCACATTCTATTTATTTTCTTTATCTTCTCCATTGTCATTTCAAAGGGCTGGAACCCCTCTAAACTTAAGTGATCAAAAAAAAAAAAATTCCTTCAAAGACAAATTTCTACTAGCTATCGGCCTGGTAGAAAAAAAATCTTCCCAGCCCAAATTCTTAAATAATTTTCAACATTATTCTCTCATTCTTCATTTTACTCTGAGAGGGGACAGAGAGACATGAGCCATGGGTACATAAGGCTAAGGGATTAGTTCTATAAAATGGGCCCACTGTGCTGACCCCCACATGCTTTCTCTTTTAATAAAAGCAATTTACCTGCAGCTCTGCCTGGCTTAAGTAGACAGGATGTGTTACATTCTTCAGGAAAAGGCCTTTTATCTGCAGGAGAAATGTAGGCCCCAAATAAGGCCAGTGAGAGGAACACAGTGATCTGAAGTGGGGGACTTTATGACAATTACACAGACCAGATCACAGAACTCAGGGAGAGAAGGCTAATTCCCCTGACCATAAAATCTATAAGAAGGAGCTCCAATTAGAACCAAACGGCATGGGGCTAAATGACCTGGAGTTGTCATGGCAGCAAGGACTTGAAAGTCTGATGTCATCTTGCTGTCAAAGTTAAGAGGTTAATGGAACTTTCTGGAAACTTCCATGGGACCCAAAAAAGTTGGTGGGTAGGAAAGATACACTCTTTCCTCTCTGAGAGGACCCACTCTCACCCTTGAATGTGTTCCCTTTCCCCTTTCCTTTCTAATAAACTCTTGCTTATTACTCTAAATAACATGCCTAAAATCACTCTGACTTGATTCCAAGAATCAGGGTTTAAAGCGGGGTGGGGAGGGGGTCTTCACACTGACTCAGTTTCCTAGAAGGCCCCAGCCCTGTAAAATTCTAACCTGCCTACTGACTCCTATACTTAAAAAGTCTTGATTACATGCTGTTATGATTCAGATATGAATTGTCCCTCTAGAGCTCATGTGTGAGTGAGAAAGAATCATCAGAAGTGAAATGATTACATTATGAGAGGTATGACCTAATCAATGGATTAATTCACTGGGATGGATTAACTTGGTGTTAACTGTAGGCAGGTAGGGTGCAGCTGTGGGAAGCAGGTAACTGGGGGCATGCTCTTGTCCCTGGTGATCAGAACTCTCATTCATCTGCTTCCTGTTGCCATTCCTGAGCTGTTTTTCCAGCCATGCCCTTCTGTCATGATGTTCTGTACCATCTCAGGCCCTGAGCTATGGAATGGGCCAACCAGGGACTTGAGAACTCTGAAACCATGATCCCAAATAAATTTTTTCTCCACTAAATTGTTCTTTTCAGGTATATTGATCATAGCAAAGAAAAAGTTGACTAAAACACGTGCAGTAAATAATTTTTCAGTGGTCACTTTGCCGATATTTTAGATTTTCACACCAACATTAATACTACTTCTAAAAATTAATAATATTAATAATAATAATAATAATAACTACAGCATATATCTGTATTGAATATTGTACTCACCTAGTACTACTTATCCCTTAAACGCTCCCTTCTCAATCGCTTAGATCATCTATTTTCTTCTGTTTCAGTCTTTAATTGTTCAATATCTGTGTACTTTGTCAAAAGTCATAGACACCTCCTAATTCAAAGGTCTTCAATTAAGTGTTCAAACCACATTGATGACCACAGTTTTCAAGCATTTACCCTGAAACTTACTATGTAAATATATGTCTACCTCTCAGCCCTCTGATTTAATTCTAATCCTGTATGCAACTGCCTATTTGTGTTTCCATGTCCCAAAGTGAACTTACAGCATCTTCCTCTACTGGCTGTCTTCTGAATGAATCATATGATGATCATCTGATTGAGTTGGAAACCTAAGAATCCTTCAAGGTGCTTTCCTTTCTCTCCTCCCCCATCATTTCAGGGAAGCCTGAACTGCATTGATTTTGCCTCATAAATAGCTCTCAAATTTTCCATCTCTCAGCATCTTCTCTGCCAGTGTCTTAATCCAAGCTATCATCATCTGTTCCTTGTATTAAGGCAACAACCTGCTAAAAGTTCCCTCTTCTTTTTTGTTTCTCAAATCCTGTCTCTACAGAACAGGAAAATCAATCATTTACTAATGCATCTTTGAATGTGTTTCTTGTGTACAATCTTTCAATGGTTCCTAGATTTTCAGATGTACAACAAAGTCCAGCATTATCTGTTGTCTTCTTCACTCTTCAGCTTTATCTTTCCAACATTCTCCCATTATTTCTTTCCATACAGAACTTTCTTTATTCCTCCAAGTAACAGTATTGCTCCTTGCCTTAGGCCATCACACACTCAACCACTTTCTCCTCTGTATATTGTCTTTCCTTTTTCTTCCTTTTTTTTGTAGTTAATCACTCATCATTGAGATATTTTTTTATATTCAGGGAACCAATTTATTTTATATTCAGAGAATATTGAGGACATTAATCTAGATTAAGTTAGATTGTTCATTAGTCATACACTGCATTTGTTTTTCATAACAATTGTATTATTTTTTAAGAACTGGTGAGAAAACTTAACTCTTCTTTTTGATATAATAAAATAGTGTCTAGTTTGTCCACCATTAAATTTGTGAATTTTTATAGGCCAAAAACTAAATTCTAGGAATGTTTATTAAAGTAACTATTGTATCTTAGTTGGAAAGTACCACTCTCAGTTAACTATATTTCACTAAAAAAAAACTACAATCTTTAAAATAAAAATACAAAAATAATTAAGCATTTTACTTTTTATTTTACATTTTATTTTCAAATGCAAAACCTAAAACATCTTTATAAATTAGAACCAGTGTCCTTGGTTTAAGTCTTTTCTTTGAATATGAAAAAGTTCAATAGAAAACTTTTAGCACAGGGAACTTTTATTATTCTATAACCTTAGGGGGCATCCAGTAAAAGTCCTAACTGCAGCCAACAACAGAGTACTATATTCTAAGAATTTTTAGGATAATATATTAACACTTGAAAGTAAAGAACTGACTCTTTTTTATATATTAATAACTGTGCTTGTGATCAAATTGAAGTCCAATAGTGAATACAGCCCTCTACTCTCCCACAGTGAAATCCCATTAGACTTTAATTTGCTTTATTTGGAAAACAATGGTACAAATCTCTCCTTCAACAGCTTAGGGATGCATACATATCAAAAGAACAAGGCCAATCCCAGCAGTTCTCAGAATCTCAGAGGTTCAGTTTCAGGTCACTAGAAAGGAATTTGCAGTAAGGAAGTTGAGATGACATGGTTAGCACCAAATTTCTGTGGATACACAAAAAAGGATTTAGGCTTCTCTCATAAGGCAATAACCCTGGACTTGAATGAACTCACTTGGGTGTTCTTTACCACCTTAGAAACAAACAAACAAGCAAATAAATACATACATAAAGCCCTCAATGGACAGAAAGAAAAAGGAGACAAGAATAATTTAGGTTGATGTAGAAAATGTGAGATAGGTAGAGAATGAAGGAAGGAAGAAAGGCAGGCAGGCAGGAAGGACATTCAACAGTTCCTCATGTGAAAGAGTCACTGAGGAGAACTTTAAACTACAAAAACTATAAATACATACATACATACATACATACATACATACATAAAATGAATAACCCCTCCACCTTAAATGGATTTAACTCAATCTGTATACACACTCTCCTTGGCTATTTTTTCTAACTACATACAATACAAAGTACAAATTGTCCTCACCAGACAAGATTGGGAGAAAATTTTAAATTCCCTAAAACTTCTAATTTGCTTTTCCTCATCCGGAAGTTAGATTCCTTTTTCATATCCTGGTGTTCTCACTTAAATATGTGACACATACCACCCAGAGTCTTAGAAATTGAGTTGACCCAGTTGAGGTTATCTCAATATTATATATAAATATAATATTGGAGCACTCTCCTAGCAAGTCTGAGGTCCTGGGTTCAATCCCCCGTACCAAAACAGACACAAAACGAAACAAAGGTTACAGAGTTAAGAAATTGAGTTGACTAACCATAGAACATGTTCCTTCATAAGATCCTTTATAAGTAAATTTCCAATTTATAAAATGAATAGCATTGTTTCTTGATGGCATAAAAATCAAAATAATATAAGGATATAACAAAATAAATGTTTTCAACCTTTAAGATGATTTTGTATTATAATTTCTCAGATGCTTTCAGAAAATTTGGTGTCTGAGTGTGTGTGTGTGTATATATTCATAATCCCTTAAATTTTCTACTCTAAAAATGGACTCATTCTTCTTTTAAAATATTTTTTAGTTATCAATTGACCTTTTTTAAAATTTATTTATATGTGGTGCTGAGTATTGAATTCAGTGTCTTACACATGTTGGACAAGTGCTCTACCACTGACCCACAACCCCAGTCCTGAAAATGGACTCATTCTGTAAGTCAACAATCTTAGAGAAAAGTCTTTTATAGCAAAGTCCATAGGCTAGAATCCCTTTACTTATATAAAAAGATTGAAACTAGGTAAGGAAAGCCTGTGCTCATTCTGGGGGAAAACAAAACAAAACAAAACTCTTACTCTTATTAAAATAAAAAGCTAATTTTCAATTGATCAGTGGGAAAATTGGATATATATGTTATCAGAGTCCTGGGATTTCTTAGTTCCACTCTCCTAATTTGCCAAAAAATCAATGAGTTGCATGGGGGTAGGCAGTGTCTCAATTCAGATCATTTGCTCCTGTCATCCTGCTCTGACCTAGTCTTGTAGGACATCAACACAAGCATTCTAAGAGCCATTTCCTACATTATATGACTCTGAATATGAAACTATTTTGGATTAAAAAATGTGTCCTTAGATTTCATGACTTACCATATAGGAGGTTATTTCTTTATTGTTCAGATAGAAGCACATTTGTGGGCTTTTTAGATCTAATTCCAATTAATAAATAAAAATTATCTTAAAAAATCTGTGAACATTGGGCCTTTCTCTAAGCATTTGAAAACCTGCTCTGTAAACCTTCCCTTATCCACATATGTTTTATATTGCATTTGTGTATGTGTGTATTGGTGTATGTGTGTGCATATGTGTGATTTCTGTAGATACATCCAACATCTACACTCCCAATGCTCACACTGTGTGGGGCTGGAAACAGATTATGGCGTCACCCAATAAGCATATAATTTGGCACCTAGAGTCATTGGGTCTTTTTCACTCATGAAAGGACATTTTCCTTTATCATCAAAGTATTATAGCACATCTACTCACCATTCTGACATAATTTCCAGATCTTACTGAATTCCTGGGGTCTATTTTATCCTCCCTGGGAATTTGAATGACACTAGCTCATGTTTCCTTTTGTTCTCATAGCATTTCAAACTCTCATCAGGATTTTTTTTAAATTATCTATCTATCTATCTATCTATCTATCTATCTATCTATCTATCTATCTATCTATCTATCTATCTAACTGGTTTAGATGTTGTTTCTCCCCAAATCTCACATGTAAGACAATGCAGGAAGGTTTGGAGAAGAAATGATTGGGTTAGCCTTAACCTAATCAGTGGATTAATCCATGATGGGATTAATTGAGTGGTAACTAGAGGCAGGTGGAGTGTAGCTGGAGAAGGTGGTTCATTGGAGGCGTGGCTATGGGGTATATATTTGATACCTGGAGTGTGAAGTCTCTCTCTCCTCTTTCTGATCACCATGTGCGCTGCTTCCCCTTGCCACACACCTTGCCATGATGTTCAGCGCCACCTCTAGCCCCAGGGAATGTAGCCTGCTGTCAGTGGATTGAGATCCCTGAAACTATGAGCCCTTAAATAAACTTTTCCTCCTCTACAGTTATTGTGGTCAGACCTTTAAGTCTCAGCAACAAAAAAGCTGACTAAAACGTTATCTCTCATCTATCTCTGATCTATTTAATCTCTAAAAAACTAGCTAGTTTTATTTCTATTTACATGAAATAAATGGAATTTATCATGATGTGCATATTCCATGGTCACAACTCCCCTGACTAGGCCATAACTTCATCTAATAGCTTCATATAAATATCTCCATTAGACAAGTTATTATAGATTGGTCCATCCACAAAATTATACAGTTTGAGCTACTAATGGATTTAGTGGTAAGATGAGTTCTGGTTTGACATTATCCCTCCCCATCATCTCTCACTATCACTATCACCACATGGACAGTATGCCTCTGAAACACAACATCTCTCTCCACAAAGACTTTATTTTCATACTGCAAAACCCTCAGTAGACATGTACAGCAAGTCTTTCTTCTCTCTCATGCACTTATTTACAATGATTATAAAATTAGCAATTATTATTGTATAAAGGTTAAAATTACATAAATGTTAATGAGGTCAAGCAAAAGTACTTATATCCCTGTCACTAATTTCTATATTACATGGTGTGCGACTCTTCATGGCTAATTGTATTGAAAATTAGATGAACATAGTACATTGTACAATGAAGGTTTAGTTTTATTTTCCCACTGAGAAAGATATATGCCTCTAATTTGGACTAGCACCTATTTTCCTTTAATTCCTCCAATATTTAACTGATAATTTTTTAATATCACTGTGATTGTTAGCTAATGTGTATTAACAAGAGATCTTCAAAATGCTTACTTAATGCTAGTTCTATTCTTAAAAGTGTTCTTCTAACTAGAGAAGCTTGCCAATGGAACTCATGTCCTCTGTCTGTCTTTGATATAACAAAAATCACCACTTATATCTTTCCTGCAATGATGTGGAGTAGAACCAGTTTTTAATTCAACAGAGTAGAGAAAATTGGGCAGGATCCAACATTTGAGGGGCACTTCTAGATGAAAGTAAGGGCTAAGGACTTGGTTACTTTCAGAAGTTAGGAAACTTAGTTGGTAACTGTGTTACTCACCTCACCTATAAGATGGTTCCTAGAGATTGGATATTTTCATTATCTCTGGACACAAATTTCAAGAAGATGGAAACTAATAACAAAAAGACCTTGTAGTACTAATAATCATATTCCAATGAGTCTGATAATGGACCATTACTGGCTGTTTTAGTTGATCACTCTGATTATGAAAAATAGCATAACTGAGATATTTTATCTAATTTTAACTTGTGTGGAAATGATCCAATCTTTATCTAATTTTGTTAATCTGAGTTTATTTCTAAACTCATTTATTTCCCAGAAACAAGTTGCTTTTTTTCTCTAATTTGCTTTTTGAAATTAGAACATATACTTTGATTGATATTTGGTTTGATGTAATAGTGTCATAATTTTTTTACTCTAATAACCTATAATGAAACTGAAGTTTAAAAATTTAGGATCTCCATATTCAGGGATCATGGCTGACTGGTTCCCTAAGAAAATTTCTATGCCACTCAGAATGTTGCAGACTGTATTCATATTAGGATAATCCCCTGGCAATTTCCATGGCTTTGCATTGCATACAGTCTGGGTCACTTAGTCTCCCAGTAATTTTCTGACTTCTTCTGGCTCTGTCAAATAGCTTTTGAATCTCCAAGGTCTATATCCTACCAGTAATGATTTTCCCATGACTTATTTTTGAAATCTCTTTCAGGTCTACATAGTAGATCTTTACTTAATACAAAGCTGGGCATATGGCCACCCTTCCTTTCTCTAAGTTTGTTGTCTCAAAATTGCATATTCTTAGCATCTTTCTTCATACAGTATAATAGGAGAGAGAGAGCAATATTATCATTTAGCTATTCGACTTCCAAAAATATGTTGTGTGCACAAATCATGCACATTGGTACTTCATGGAGAATGACAATTTACTCCAAGATTCCAGCTCTGTTGTTAAAGGAATCACACTTCCAAATTGCCATGGTTGGCCTTAGTTTGTGTTAATTATTTGTATATAACTCTTGATACACTTGTCTTTCACTCTAAGAACTGTCCCAGTTTGGGCAATCAATTGAAAGGTTGCCTATTTATTATAAATATGGTATCTAGTGTTGTGGGAAGCCACTCCTGAGCCATTTAGTGTCTTCACTTGATCTTGAGCCAAGGAGATTTTGGTTTGGCATTGCAAGTCATTTTGTGTCTCCTCCCTTAACGGATTACACAAGCCATGTGACCTCAGTCTTGGCTCTGCTAGAAAGACTGCTCTCAGAGCTCCAAAGAAACTTGGCATTAGCCACTGTGCCTCAACAGCCCACCTCTTACCTCATTTGGCAGAACATTCTATGGAAAACCTTTGACATTTCCCCCATATGTAATAAAACAAAAGCTCACCTCTCTCTCTTTCCAGTGTGGAAGCTCAACCCCTAAGGTCATAGAGCCGTCCTGCCCTCACTTTTCAAAATTACCTTCTGTGTCTTGTGATTTTTTGCCACCTTCATATCTTAGCGCCATTGTGCAGCCAGCCCCTTCACACAGAGGAAACCCAAATTCCATCGCCTGGGCAAGGCTGGATTTAACTTTGACTTCCTTTTTGTACATTTCTTCTTAAGACATATCTTTATATATAAACCCATACATTTCCCAGGGAGTTGTACATTACATTTGACACCCTTATTTTCCCTCATTGCAACACAACTTGTATTGCCTTGGAAAGTACTGAATAGAACCTGAAAAATGTTTATTATTTGCTAGAATTGCCTATGTTGGTGCAAACACCTTATATTATTGCTCTACCCATCTAGAATTTCCCCAGTTAATTCCATTACAAAATATTTTTCAACATTAGTTGTTCCACTTCCCTGTCTGGGATCTCCTCTGAACACACTGCCAATACGAAGCTGACAAGTTATAACTAAATATCTGCTTCATTCCAGACCCATATTTGGAGGATTAGACCATCTTTCATTGTGGTTGTTATTGTTTTTCCTTTAGTGTATCTTTTATTTTCCTTTCATGCCTGTATTTCCTCATCTTTCAAATATCACATTTTTCCATAAATCCCTTATTTAGATACTTGTATATTTTTAAATTGTCAAAACTAAAATACATATATACACACCTGCACATGTGTTAAGAATGGTTTTCATTGCCTTTGAAATTCTTGTATTCAGGTTGCCTGACGAGGAAAAAAGTAGATTAAGAAAATAGCCTTCTTAAACTTGCTACAGGTTCTAAAACAATTGTTGGAACAAATTCTGATCAATTCTCAATATTCACCACCTCCATCTAGAAGAACCTGTCATATCCATCTGTTCTTCATGTAAATCAGAGAATAAAAGTAAGATTCAGACATGAGAGAAAGATAGGAAGAACCAGTGAGACTAGAGGAAGGAGAAGAGAATGTTTCCTTGGAGTGGGATATCAGAATGGAATGTTGATGGTAGAAATAAACTGAAAAAATGAAAGGCTTAAGAGAATGAGTGTGGACAGATTGTGGGAGAAGAGAAAACCAGGAAACAAAAGTACTCCGGATATTATGCATTAAATCTCCTTAATAGCCTATAACATACTGGACCAAAAATTGATTCTCTTTCCTTCACTTTGGTATTAGTCACTTGGCTGTATGATTTTTTAATATGTACCTAAATCTCTAGTTTTAGTCACATGGATGGTCACATTCATAGTGTTGTAAACAAATTTTTGTTACCTTGATTTGCAAAAGCAAGACATTCTAGATGCAGGCTTCTTAACAAACATTGCAATCTTATTTTTAAAATGGGTAATTTTCCCATGTAAGTAGGATCACTATCAGAACCCTATCATTAATATGTCCACAGCATCATCTAATCTGGGTCTGTAAGTTTTACTGTTATAATTGGCATTGATATAAAACACAAAACACAGCCAAATTGGGCTCAGGTAGCAAAACAGTCAAAATAACTCAAAAATATTTCTGGAGATCCAAATAAATTCCTAGAGGTTATTTCCTTCACATTTTTCTTTTTGAATCAGGATTCTATTCAACAACAAGCAAAAGAGTAATCAATTTTGAAAAAAAAAAAAAATATATATATATATATATATATATATATATATATAGAGAGAGAGAGAGAGAGAGAGAGAGAGAGAGAGAGAGAGTGTCCTTAACCCTAAACCCATAGCCAAAAATCTAACACATTCTAGGTCTCTGTTCAGACATCGAAATAAAATTCTAAACCCTTACAAATATATTTAGTGCTCCAAGGTATCACACTGCCTTCACACACTGAAAATCTAATGTCAAATTGTATCTCCAAGATTTTCAACCTCAGGCATAGGCTGAATATCAGGGACAGATAGTTATTTTGTGCCTTGGGTGGGGCTAGCAAAGTCTGTCAATGAGTATATGAAGCAGTCATCAGATATGCCCTAAAGAATTATGATGCAAAGAAGAACATCATCTTTGTGCTAAAGGCTAGTTCTTGATATACAAAATGAAAAAATGAACAGATTGAAATCCATTTTCCAGTCTAATATTCACTTATTACTTTTTATATAGACTAAAACGACTTGGGGTGGGTGACTACTGAGAATCATTCTGTTAATTTTATAAACAACTCAAATTGTTACAAAATATTAGAAAGTAATCAAACCCATTTCGGGTTTATTTATATTGAAGTGGGGGCAAAGGAAGTCGCATAGACCTTTAGAGGGGTAACCTAAAACAATGAATAGAGTCCCTATTCCACTTGAATAAAGAAGCATTCATCATGACTGCCAGCACCCTGTCCTGTTTTGCAGCTCAATGAACTTTGGTAACATACCTGATAGCCCATTCAAAACTTTATACTTTCACTATCCAGGACTTTCAAAACTGAAGCACTATCTTGAATATACTCACAGCCTTTACACATGCCAGACATTTCTATTAATTACCTACTGCCAAACCAAGAACCTATCAGATAAGTTTTTAATAATAAGTATAGTTTCATTTTAAATTTAGATCTTTTAGTTCCTTTTATAATAAAAATTTTATGGTTTACTATGGAAGCATAAAAAACTGACATAATTCACATTTTTAAAAAGTTTTGATTGACAAACTATAAGTTTTGTACACCGTATTTGCATGCCAAATGTAATGTTAAGCATAGAAAGACAAATCAAGCTAATATGCATATCTACCATTTCAACTACTTATTATTTGTGGTGAATCATCTTGAAGTATAAAATACTTTATTATTAATTATGGTCATCATGTTTTGCAAAAGGTCACTACAACTTACTTCTTCCATGCAACTATAACTTTGAACCCTTTGACCAACATCTCTCCTTTCACCAGTGCCCACTCAGCTTCAGGAAACCACCATTGTACTTTCTGCAATATTGTATTGGTTCAACATTTTTTTTTAGCTTTTGAATATAAGTGAGATCATGTGGTTTAATCTCTCTGTGATTGGTTTGTGGTTTATTTCACACAGCACAACATCCTTTGCTTCATCCATGCTGTTGCAAATGAATTTCCTTCTTTTTTAAGACTATTCAGTAATTCGTTGTGCATATAGATCACAATTTCTTTATTGATTCATCCATTCATGGATTGTTAGGTTTTTGGCTATTGTCAATAATTCTACAGTGAACCTGACAATACAGATCTTTTCCATAGACTGATTTTAATATCTTTGGGTATATATCAAGAAATAAAATTGCTGGATCATCTGGTAATATTGTTTTTTAGGATTTTTAAGGGGCTTATGCAGTATTTTCCCAAATGACTGTACCAATATAAATACCCTTTAACAGAGTACCAGAGTCCACATCCTTGAAAACACTTTTTGCTTTTTATATTTTGAAAATATTCATTGTAACAAATTTGAGGTGATGTGTCAGAGTGGTTTTCATGTGCATTTCCCTAATGATTAGTGCCATTGCATGTTTTTTTTCCATATCTATTAACCATTCATAAACCTTTTTTTGAGAAATGTGTATTCAGATTCTTTGGCCATCTTTTCGTGAGGTAATTTATTTTCTGTCTATTGAGCCATTAAGTTTCTTATATGTTTTAGATATTAGCCCCTTATCAGATGTATGGATAACAACTATTTTTTTCCCAAACTGGGGATTGCCTTGTCACTCTATTGTTTGCTATACAGAAGCTTTTTAGTTTGATGCAATCTCATTTGCCTGTTTTTTTTTATTACTTGCCTGTGTTTTGAGAGTCATATCCAAGAAATACTATTCCAGACCAGACCAATATTGTGAAGCTTTTCCACCATTTGTCTATTTTTTTTTCTTTTTCCTTGTAATTTTATAGTTTCCAGTCTTATGTTTAAGACTAATCTGTGTTTTACTTACTTTTGTATATTGTGTGAGAAAGGGATCCTATTTTACTCTTCTGCATGTATTCAGTTTTCCCAACATCACTGAGTATTCTTGATATTTTTGTTGAAAATCAATTGGCTGTGAATACTTGGGTCATTTTCTTGGTTTCTAAAATCTTGTTCCATTTATTCATGTTTCTTCTTTTTCTCTCTCTCTTTCTTTCTCCCTGCCCCCCACTCAATATTTTAATTACAATTCCTCTGTAATTTATTTTGAAATCAGAAAATGTGCTGTTTTTATGCTCAAGATTGCTTTTGCTAATCAGAGTCTTTGTAGTTCCACACAAATATTAGGATTTTTTAAATCTTTCTGTGAAAAATTATATTGGAATTTTAACAGGGATTACATCAAATCTATATATTGTTTTGGATAATGTGGACATTTTACCAACATTATTTGTCCCAATCCATAAACAGGAGATATTTTCCATGTTTTTGTGTCATCTTAAATTTCATGTTACTTGTTTCATAATATTAATCCTTGATTAATTTTGCTACTAAATATTTTTAAGTTATTACAAATGTGCTTGTTTGCTTTTTTTCTTTTTCAGATACCTTAGTCTTAGTATATAGAAATGTTGCTGCCAACATTACACTGGCTTCAGAGCCAAACAAGAACACTAAGAGAAAACTGTAGGCAGATGTCTCTGATGAACACAGATACGAAATATATAACCGAATACTAACAAAGCAAATTCAGTAGCATATTATACAGATCATTCAAAATGGTTAAGTAGAATTTATCCCAGGATTGAAATATCACCCAAGATTTTCAAATCTATAATTATGATATACTCCATTAACAGGATGATGACTAAAAGTATATGATCATTCCTGTTGATTCAGAAAATAGCAATCAGACATTACAGTGCAAAAAGCATCTTTCAACATAGATCTTTCAGTAATTTTCTGGCTATTTTCTCATAATAATGGATATTTAAAAGAGGGACTGTTAGATCAAAGGTACAAAGTATTTTATTGTATTTTTAATAATTATTAAAATAGTCTTCTCTGTTAAGAATAAATATTTTAATTTTTACATTAACAAATTATGAAAAGAATGTTATGTAATTCTTAGTGATCTGCAGCTTCGTTTTTATAAATTATGTCTTTAAAATATTGTTTATATAATTAGAAAAATATATAAACATATTTTACATACATATATTCACATACATGTGTATACACATAAACTTACATAAGTTTTAATATACATGACTGATATGCAGTTTAATTTTAAAACAGCTAAATACATTCTGATTTGTTTATATAATAAAATTATTTAATCAATCTTTTAGTGGTGGAACTTGAATGTTTCATTATGTTTATTACTAATCTTGGTGCAATTAACAAACTTTTTTTTTGTGCTGGGGATTGAACCCAGGGCCTTGGGCTTGCGAGACAAGCACTCTACCAAATGAGCTATACTCCCAGCCCCCAATTAATAAATTTTTGATTACTGTCTTCTGCACATATATCCTTATAGTAATTCTTAGAACAAAGTTTGCTTGTTTAAATTACATTTGCATTTTACAATGTAAACCACTGATGAGGTCAGAGCACTCTCATGATCTGATCACTTCCCCAAAACTCCATCTCTGAACACTGTGGCACAGGGAACAGGCTTGAGCATATGAGCCTTTGGAGGGCATTTCGGACACAAACCATAACAGTGATATGAGTCAGTGATAACAATGATGTCTAAACATAATTGGTATCATGGAATACATTGTTATTATTTTAGTTATTGATTTCTATTGAATTATTATGCACATATTTTTAATTTCCTTATATATTTTGTTATTTGACCACTCACTTTAAAAATTGTGATGTTTGTAATCCCCAGCTTATTTTCTTCCATTGAGACATATCTTGAGTGTTAGAGGAAAATTATAATTTATTAAAGAGAGTTGTATGTAATAATAAATATTTTCTGGACTATTTATATTTTTATATCCAGTATATTCTGTGACATATATGTGGATTAAAATAAAATTTTCAGTTTAATTTTGGAGAACAAAAATAGTTCACTTTTTTTTTTTTACAAAACTATCACTAATTAAGAAAAACATATTTATTTACAGGTAAATATTTAAATGATCACCTATTCAAAATATACACATTACTCAATTTCCTTGTCTAGTGAAAAAGGAAAAAAAATCAAGCTTAATTAAAGTATAAGACAAACTCCAACTTCAAAATGAAAAAATAGGTGAAGAATCTTGTAGGAGTTTGGCTAAACAGAGATGTTTTATAAAGGAAAAAAATATTTTGTTTTTATAATCAATGATATTAAAATAAATTCTAGTTTGTAATCTTTTATAAAACTGAAATTTAAATTTTTCACTGCTTACAGTTTTAGCACAATGTTCTATAAATGGCATTGAATATTTGTTAAAAGAGGGAGGAAGGAAAGGAGAGAAACAGGAAGAAAGGGTAGGAGGAAATGGGTTAGTTAATACTTGTTCTAATGTAAGAGAAAAAAACTAACAACTATGACATAAATGGACAGTGTTAATAGGAAGATAGTTGTAGAAGGCTAAGGGAAAAAATGGGCCCCTAAATTGGCATATCTAGGAAACCCTTCCTGAAGGAAAGGCAGTTTAACTTGTTTTAGGCACAGTCAGGAATCTATTGGATAGATAAGAGTGGTGCATGTTCCCCAGATAGAGGAGACCACATATGGCCAAGCACACAGTAATTTGGGTGGAATTTTCTTTAAGTGGAGAATGAAATGAACATTCTAATTTGAAGGTTTCATCAGGAATACAATCTCAAGAGAAAAGGAACTGGGTAAATGAGACAGGGAAGGAGTCCAGGAATAAAAGTGAAGTCTCTGCTGGACAGTACTCAGAGTCTTATCACACAGGAAAGCTTTGGGGAAGAAATTGCAAGGAAGGTCCTGCCTGGACTCACTCACTCATTCATTGCCTTTGTTCAGTCTCTGGTAGAAATCTGATCCCAGAAGTGGGAGAGAGCCTCTGGGATGACTTCTGTCTGATTGGGATAGTTCTCTGGAGAAGAGGTGAATTGTTATTGGTCAGTACCCACAAAAGCTATGAAAGAGGAGAACCAGCCCTTGTAAAGGATCTGGGTGTGTCAACAAAAGCAGTTAGGACATACCATCTTGACAATGCTTTTCCAGGATTCTGGTTTCTCATCCTGTCTCAGAAAACATAACTGAGGAGAAAGAATCTGATCCATTGTAGCACTTGCTGCTGCAAGCTCTTGTTACCTCCTTCATCCTTTGTCACTCATTTTGGATTCCCTGTAAAAATCTAGATTCCCTTTCAAAGGCTAATGCTACTGCTTCTCTAGGTGGCTTTACAAGTGGGTTGACGCAGACCTTCAAGAATGATCATCCACTAGTTACCAGGCCTTCATCAATCTATCATTGTTGACTTAATTCCCTATTTAGAGTTACAACTGAAGACAAAGAGCACAAAGAGAAACTGTGACAAATAACAAATAAAATAATAAAGTACATATGCACCAGCAGTTATGCTACCTCATGATGCTCAGGGTCAGTTGCCTGTACCAGAACATTAACTCCTGTCTGCTCTTGCTGGTCTGTTAACAGAAGAAACCCCAGATGGCTAAGAGGGCCTGCATTTTTTTTTAATTAGCTATACATGACATTACAATGATCTTGGCAATTCATACATTTGAATCAAATGGGGTATAATTTCTCATTTTTCTGATTGTACAGATTGCAGAATCACATTGGGCATTTTAAGGTCTAGTGGGACTCCTTCTGTATCGCACCCTGTGGAAACACTCCCCAAATGGAAACGAGGATGAGAGGCAGGAATTCCTCAAGCAGATCCCTGGTAGTGCTCGTGATGTGGTCAGTCCTATTTATACCTTTGTTTCCTAGACTCCTGTCTTCAACCTTTTGGAGACATAGTACTAATATAATGGCAGCGGATGAATGTTTGCATTCAATCGTGAAAGTAGAAGCAATTTCCCCTGGATGTCATTTACTAGCTGCTACCTCAGCTGTGCCTCCACAATGCCCTCCATCCCATACTCTATCAGGAAGCAGTTGGACAATGCCGGATGTCTATGGGACAAATGGTTCTATTGTCACGTGTTTCCCACCTCATCTCCTTTACTATAAAGTGGTTCGGTTGTAACCAGACTTATATTTGAAGATCTTAACAAAGACAAAGAGACTATGTTTTAAATTTGATTTGAAAACATTGAGTCTTTCCTTGCAATATCAAATATAAATCAAAGAACTAAGCTTTTGGACAATGTTGCACTTTTGGCAAACTTTTAGAAAGAAAAGCACATGAAAGCTATTGAGGATACTAATTTATTAGCTAAACTCACCAAGAAACCTATCACAAACATATATCTGTTATGAACTAAAGAGTATGCAAAACAATTGCTTTAAATTTATATAGTGGGTGATTTTATTTTTGAGAAACAAAAACTATATAACTATTAGATAAAAAAGAAAGTAATTTTTCTAAATGAGATGTAATTTCCAAAACATCTTTTGAGAAGATAGGAATAGCAACCTTTAATTATGATTGGGATCTGTACAGAAATACTGGTACACCAATTTAATCAAAAGCAGATGTTCTACTTTCAGTGCTTTTCCAAAATGGGAAGATGGACAATAACAACTTGGTAACAACATAATAGGAAATGTAATATCTTACTAATATTCATTTTTCTAAGATGCAGACCTTCCCATGTATAGAACTTTCTGTCTAAATTCAGCCTAATTACTATAATAGTTTGCTAATTTTGCTTTCTTTGAAGTCATTCCAGAAGCTTAAATTCTTGCAAAATGTTGTTACTCACTGTCTATCTCTTTTTACTCTCACTACCACTCCAACTGAGGCTTTTTTATTTGGTTATAAATATCCTAAATGGGTCTATGACAAATACATTGGCCATATATTCTTTGCCGATCAGATTATCAATTCCAGGTTTTCTTGGGCATCAATTTTTTGTTTTGAAGAGGAAGGTTATATCTTCCTTCTCTTTAGTTCTCCATACTCTTAATTTCTTTTTCCTCTAATGCCAGCTAGAATTCATAGGAATTTGATATTTCTACTGCTCCATCATTTAGCTCTAAGAGGAACATAGTGTTTAGAACAACATCCCTCAGAAAAGTATAAAAAGATCTGCTTGCTGTAAAAACCTGCATTTTTATCTTTATTCTTTGCCACCTATGTTTTAAACATATCACTACTCATTTGCAACAAATGGGAAGAAGACAAATTAGAAAGCCAACTTAATAAAAAAAATTACATAATAATTTAAAGGAAGGAATAAGATGTCCTGACACTAGCCCTGTATTTAAAGATGTGAAAAACAGCAGCTAGTAAGCCAAGCACATTTTCATCCATCATATAAATGAACATGTAACATAATGCCTTTAGTATATTTGCCAAATACTATAAAGAGTTATGAAAAAGAAGTTTTATTTCAAACACATGAGTAAAATAGAAGAACTCAAATAAGTAAATTATATTGTTGAGGATTATAGGCAACATCATGCCAATAATTTTAAATAGCTTGATCTCAAAGTTAAAGAAATATTGATATATAATTGTTGAAGAGTATTCATGAACTTTTAAGAGACTTTTACTAAGACAGTTTGCATACAGAAAAAAGCCAATGTTCTAGGACGATGGCAACAGGTAGTGTTGACTATATAATGTATCAACAATCAGGAAAGTTAGATTTTAATAAAAGGTTTATGAATGGCAAAATATGATAAATATTTAAATCAACATATTAAGATCATATTTCCTATCACATTGAATCTTATTTGGTTTATTTCAACAAAATTCAGCAATTTTATATATAATTATAGTTTGTTTAGACAAGCATTTCTTTATTTTCTCCCCTATTTGAACACTGAAAGCCAGTGTCATAATTGGTAATTGGCTATTGAAGACAATTAATCTTTATAATCACCTATACCAGGAATTTGTACTAGCAAGATTGCCAATATTTGTGGTAGACTCATTTTCTTTACTTTGCAGTTACATGCTAATGTACATTTTTTCAATTGTATGCATGAATTGATTTTAATCAGTGCAGTGAATTTTTATGTATTAGCCAATTCCCATGTTATTTAACAGTTATTAAATGCATATAGTTTATAAATTTTAAAAAATGTATAAAATTTCTCCCATTACATAGTTTGGAAAATTATTTCTTGGCTATCATTTGATTTTATAGAGCAACTCAACTCATATTATTTCAAACATTTTTATGGTAAGAATAATTCACACTAAGTGCCTTTGTTTTTGTTGCTTAGAACTAAATACTTCTTTGTATGAAAAGAAAAGTATGTTGTTAAAAAACTGTAATACAGAGATTTCAAACTTCAAAATCAGCATAGTCTACCACTAATGAATAAAAAGTGCTGATAATAATATTTGTTGTGTACTATGTTTGTTGAAAAAAACCACAGTTTCTTCTAATATGTTTTGACACAAAATACATAAAAATAAATTTAATATTTACAGGCAAAATATCAATCTGCTATATAATTTAAAAATTCTCATTCCGAAATACCAGGTTATCTGAAAAATCACTCTAAACTGATTAATACGAGTTTTTTTCTATAATGAGTAACAAACAACAAGATAATCGGCATTAAAACTTTTTTTTTACATTTTATTTATATCTTTGCATTATGTTATTAAAATCTTGCATATAAAAATGTGTTGACTTTTTATGTTTATTAATATTGATACATACATTTCAATGCCAGCATGTGAATATGGACCTTTACCTAAACAGTGTCCAGCACTGTAGTTTTGTTTTAATACCTAGAACTTCAACAATAAAAAGAAAGTTTTTCTTTAGTGTTTATTTTTTTTGAAAAATTAAATTTGAAGTTGTTTTCATATATTTTTCCATAGACATAGATTATTCATATAGCTAATGTATTTTATCATTGAGACGGTTATTTTTTATTGATTTGCAAAAACTCTTTTTACATATTAAGGAAACACTTTTTTGTGTGCTGCAAATAAGTATTTCTCATTCTACTTTTAAATTTAGTTCACCAGTTCTCAGACATACAGAAGTATTTATATATGTGTGTGTGTGTGTATGTAATTTTTCATTTTTGAAAATTTTATGCTATTTTTATAAAATGTTTTTATGCTATTTTTGGAGTAATGCTGAGAAAAAAATTAGAGAAGTACTTTATGTATGTATGCTTTTATTTCAGTGATTTTGTGTTTAAATTTTTAAAATTCAATAATTTGAAATTTTATTTCATGTATCTATAATACCTATTTTAATCAGGTTTAGATTCTTTGTCAGAATTTTCAAGTCCATACGCTTTGCTGTTTTGTTATATAATATCACACAATTTTCCTTCTGTCATTTGTCCATCTTACATTTCAGACTCATTCTATACATTGAAAAACTAAATTCTTCAAAAAAAATTTTCAAACCACTGACTGGTTTATGTCCCTTGCTTCATATTTTTTACACCATATGTCATAAATACTAATTTGCATAACATAAAAAACACCACACAAATGAAAAAGAGAGGAAAGATGATATTATATTGCATGTGAGATTTAGGGATACACTTAGGGAATGGCTAATGAGTAGTCATATATCCATTTCTGTAGAGCAAGGAAACCTACAGGGTATAAGTATATAAATCTGAAATATCCGTGTTCATTTCTTGTAGTTATTTGTAATGCTGATCTAAGATTAAATTTTTTAGAATTGTAGCTTTTCAGACCATTTCCTGGAGATTGACTTAGCATAGCATGAAGCAAGTGACTATCAAACCAAATGCCAGTGGTACTCTTATCTTTTAAAATCTCGTAAATGTTCTCATTAACCTGATTTTAAATAAGTCAATGTGTATTTTAATGGTTGTATCAGTATGAGGCTAAAAGTTTTGTTTTGATTAAAACAAATGTTAAAATAATACATATTTTAACTCAATTTTCTGTAGAAACGTTATTTTGAAGAAAAAAAAAATCCCTCAGGCTTATTTCATTTCTGGTTGCCTCTTCCCTGTAACTAAGTAACATCTGTCAGCCAAGGTTCCCCAGGGAATACAAGCAGCTTCCCAAATTCTGAGCCACTCACCTAGGTAACAGTCGGATGCAGGTGGCAGTGTCCTCCCAAGTGGGATTAAATTGCCTTGGCTATTGCAGACTATTTCTATGCCCCTATTCCCTCAAAACAAAGTTTATCATTCAAATTTGCATTGGGCCTCCTCAGTGGATGCCCTGGCAGACTTGCTCTCTCTTTTCTCTTAGAGACGACCCCTGTCAGCAGGAGCCAGAAGCTTTCATGTTCCTGATTTTGGTCTCTGCATCGGTGCAGGTATTGGAGTCAGGATACACATATGCATATATAATAAACATTTGCAACTATTCTAATTCTATAAAATAATTTCATGTCTGGAAGAGTGATTCTTCAACTATTATTCAACTATAAAATGTCCAAGAATCTGAGCATAAGAGATAACAAACCTGTGTCTCATGAAATTAAGGCTATATTATATAGTATGTCTTGTTTTTCTGTCCTCTCTTAAAACAATTTTGAAATAATTTATTATACAAAGTTATTGTTAGTTATTTTACCACTTAGCAGCCTTGCTAATCTACTTTTTTTGTCGTCTCACGTTTCCTTTTCTTCTCTTGATGTATAATACTTTTACTTAAAGTTGGGGAGGTAATGAGTGGTAAGTATGGAGAATTTTAGATGTTATTGAGTGACCTCTGCATTGAAGAACATTGATTTTTGTGACTGAGTTTATACTCTTAGCTTTTTATCTACTCACTTTTTTTTGTCTATAATGATGGAGAGTTGACCCACATGTCTAAAATTTTATTTGTAGAAGCTTCTAAAGTCAAATGCCAACAACATTCTTCTATAGTACTGACAATGATTCTTATAATTAGTGAGATGTGTATCAGAAGTGCACTGGGGAATCTCACTGCAGGTTAAAAATACAAAAGTAATTTTTTAGACCCAACCACAATTACCAAGGCTAACACGGCAGGCTTCACAGGGGAAAGCAGCCCTCTTCTCAGACCAGACTTGGGGGACAATCAGTGCACTGTCATCTCTGAGAGGAGTTGGGGTCAAGGATTAAAGCCCTTTTCTGTCACATTCTTTGCATATTTGCATTCTTTGTCCCAGTGTCTTCATTCTTAGGTCTCTTTATCTTTTTTAAGATTATGTACTGACAAATGATAGCTGTATATATTTATGATACACAAAGTGATGTCATGATTTTGAATAATGATCCAATCAAGTCAAACAAGCCTATTTGATCATGGGGTTTGGTCACATCATTAGACATGTCCATCACCTCAATCATTTGATACCATCCATGATGAGAACATTTAAGACCTACTTTCTCCAGCAACACTGCAATACACAGAACTCAACTCCTAGTGAAATTCACTATACTGTGCAGCAGATCTCAAAACTAAACAAAACAGAGAGTATACCTCCCGTCTGACTGAGGTCATACATTGTTTTTCTATTCTCTCTACCCCTCACTTCTGGTAACCACTTTCCTACTCTCTTTTCAATGACAGCAATTGTTTTATTTTCCACATTTAAGTTAGAAAATGGAGGAGGTCTCTGTATCTTTTAAGGAAGGCTACAACACTTGGGACAAATGTCAAGGAGTCAGAAACTCTTAAATATTACAAGACTTTGAAGAGTCAATGTGACCAAAGAGTCAATTCAAATTCAGGAACCCATCAGAGCTGAAGGGACAGGAATTAAGATGGGCATAAAGTATGCAGAACAAAGAGACCAGCACGACAAGGGTTTGGCCTGCTGAGAATTTAAGACATTTGAATGAGAAAAACAAAACGCACTTCAGATCTCAGTTCTACTACTTTTTACTTGTGAGACATGCGGTTACATAAAACAGAGCTTCATTTACTCAGCATCACATGGGAAGTATTAGTAAAAATTAATAAAAATGCCGTTCAAGAGTCTGAAATGTATATTCAAGATATTGCTGATAAATGTAAATGTTAACTATTACTAAGACTGAGTACTGAGCATCATTCTACACACTAGAAGGCATACAAAGTTTAAAAAGACATGGTCTGACCTTCAGATTACTTACAGTCTCCTTGAGAAATATTTTTATGTTTTTCCTACCATAGAATTTATTCTTCCTTTAGTTTCTGTGCCAAGCATAATTAACAGAGGTAATATCCACCTTTATGCCTAAAACATGTAGTTCGCAGGAATCCACTAAAGTTGAGGAAAGATTTGGAGGAATTAATATAAAAGTATTTCTGGAGATGATTATGAGCAACTCAAATGCAGACCGTGTTTATCCAGCCACAGGTCATACTATTTGTAGTTTAGTGCAATTTTTTAGGAAACTTTTGGTATAAACATGAAATTGATAATTTTTTGAAGAATGTCTTTTTGTTAATCTGATCCAACCTTGATTTCTCTCACATAGGAGTTTGATCACTTCATAAAATTATGTATACTATCTATGTGTTAAACTATTCATATGGTTATATATTTTAATTACATGTAAAGTTTTTCCATAGTGTTATATTACAGAGAGAAAAATAATTTAAATGGAGATTTATACTGCTTTGATACTTTACTGAATAAGATTAAATCATTAGAAAGTTGCTGGATCTGCAATATTTTTCCATTAATGTATATTAGACATTTTTATACTTGTTAGTATAAAAATGTTGTTAGAATTTTGAAATTTATTTTAAAATGTTATTTCTGAAACTTTTATTATTGTTTATGAATATTGTAAAGATATGAAATTGTACCAGAGAAAATTTTAAAAATTCTAAATTCTGTATTATCTGCTCCTGTGTTTTTGTTTGAAAATTTTACTTAGCTACTTTGTTGATGACTTGGGAGAATTGTTTTTCATTCAACTTGTTATATGATAAAATAAAATAAAAGCATCAGAAAATAGAGAAATATTACCTCATAAGCAAAAGATAATTATTAAATAAAGAGAGAATTAATAAAAATATCTGAAGAAGAAAAGTATACTATTGTCACATAAAATCTAGACTCTAATTAAAGAAGATAAATGTATATGTAGAGAGATGTATATTTCTGAATATATGTAATCTACAACCTTGTTCATTTGCTGGTATATTTAAGCATAAAATGAATTTCTCTGACCTGAATATTTCTTCTTTCTCTCCTTCCTTTTCTCATGAGGATGTAAAAATAAAATCTTATTTTTCAAGAGAAACTTATTTCTTTCCCTCAGTCTCAAAGTTTCAATTTTAGATGAAAAGAAGAGGATTTTAAATTATTAAGACCTGAGCCATTTTCAGGGGGTAAGTAATGCCTTTATAGACAGGACAGACTTCATACAGAGAACACGGAAATGGAAATAGGTGGTTCAAGGGAAAAATGGGAGGAAGCAGCTGAATGCAGAATAGAAAGCTGTTGAGACTGACACAGACCTGCTCGGTTATTCTAGGAGCACCTGAAGGTTTCTAGAAGGTAATGGAGAAGACAAAGTCATCGCTCACCTAAGCAGACAATGACAGGTGTGGGAAGAGACAGACAAGTCATGACAGAACATAAAAATAATTCATGTAATTTCCAGAAGCTCAGAAAATCTGCTTAAGAGGAAAAAAGTATAGTGTAGGAAATGCCATTAAAACACATAGAATTTCTTGAAGCTTTAATTTGAAAAAATACAAAAGTATCCAACAGAATCCATACCAATAAACTTGGTGACTTTTGGAATGGTTTGAATCCAATGTTCAAGATAACATTAAAGTTTATAACCTTTACGATGATAGTTCTCCCCTTTTATACCTCATCGTTTACTGACACACATATTTCCTAGCAGATACGACTTATCTGATATAACCTACAGTAACAGGATATTTTTCTTTTCTTTAATTTCTTTCTTTCTTTATTTACTTTGGTGAGACTGGGGATTTAGACATGGGCACTTCATCACCAAACTACAACCACAACTCTTTTTTTTTTTTTAAAAAAAAAAAAAAAAAAAAACCTTTATTTAGACACAAGGTCTTATTAAGTTGCTGAGGTTCACCTTGCATTTGAGATACTCCTGCCTCACCTCTTGAGTCACTGGAGATACAAGCATGTGCTACTGCACCCAGCCCAAGATGTTTTCATGTTGCTTTGCTTATAACTGTCCCATCCAATAGAAATGAACTGACCATTGTACAGATTATTAAACTCCCTGTGGAGTCCAAAGCAATTCAACTGAATATTTAATTTTAAATATTCAATATTTAAGATAAAATACCTGAAATCTATATTTTTCATTTTTTAGTCAACATTACAATGTGAAATAAAATAGACTTCTTAAAACAAGTGTGGGTTCTTCAGAGCTTTGAAAATGTGCTAGCTCCCTGAAAATAGAAATCTGATGCATAAATGTTACAAATTATCAACTTTCTGGCATTTAAGGAAAATGACAGAGGACTATAGGGTTTATATGGAAGATGATCACCTTTGGATGAACTGGCTGCCTCTATGTTTCTCCATATTCTGACCTTGTTCTATTAAGTGATCAGAAAAATTTTGAGTGTCCAAAAATATATTATATTAGTAATTCAAGAAGAGTCAAATTAGGCTTACTTTGGAAGCAACTCTTTATATCTTCATTTATAGTTGAAAGTTGATAACAAAAAATTCCTGTAGGATAGAACATAATGTTACCATAATTAAAGCCTTGAGTTTGATCTGTAGGATAGTTAACTTTCCACTGTTAACCTGCCATAGACAAAATAATTAACCTCAACATAACATTAATGCAGACTGTTTCCAACTTATGCCTTTGATCTCAAGGAAGACGCTGCTGAAGATACAGACAAAACAATATAACATCTACACACACACAGGGAGGAAAGATCTTTCTGGATAATGGGTATCAGAAGTTTATAAATTCTATCATGTTCACCTATATAACAGGTTTTTTTCTGGCTTCAGAAAAGCACTAAGTTATAATAATTATATAGGCAGAAGAGTAAAAATAAGAATTCGACATCAATGTATGAAGCATTTAAAAACAGAACATTTGGGGCAGGCAGATTCGCATTCCTTGGCTCTGCCAATTAATTTCTTTGTGAACTTGAGAAAATTCTTTAGTGTTCAAGATGTTTAATAGTAAAATGAGGATAATAACAGTTCTCTTTGTTATTGGGCTGTTTTCTTATTTAATAGTTACAAATGTATAGTGCATTTAAAATGCTTAGTATGTGTTCAGCACTTGGCAAACACTCAACAATTATTAACTAAATAAGTACTTGTGCTTAAAAGTTATTTAAATGTTTTCAAATTTATCTGTGTGTGTTTTAAAAACAATGCCGTTCATAAGCAGGAGAAATACAGATGTCAATGCATTAATTATTATTATAAATTGAATTACTTCATAGATCCTAAGCTCCTCATTCCTTAGGGGTCCTAGGAGCACAAACTGTGCTAGCCATATCTAGCACAGTACTTAATATGTTATAGGTGAAATAAAGTATTTGTTGAATATATATGTTTTAATCATTCTTAGATTTTTGTTTTATGGAAAATATAGAAAAGTAAATTCTATTTATAAATAATTTTATATGCATAGGTCACTAGTTTTTCTAATAGAAAAAAATATGCAAATCCTTTACTCTCCTATTCATTTCATTTTTAAAGTATCACTGCATAAATATATTTTATAGCAAAGTTTTATAAATATACTTAAAATTCATAACTGCTAACTGAAAATTTACAGTGTTTTATAAACTTGATCTTATGAACTGCATTCCTAAATTACTGTTTTCGTACTCCTTAATAATATTAGCCAATGTCTGAGAATTGTATGGAAAAGATGTCAAATGCATGACAACCTTATTTTTTAAATTATCTGAACCAAATCACCCTTCTTGATTCTGGAGATCTTATTTTTAATATGATCCCACAAGAAATTGAAGATGATTGAGTGGCTTGTCAAAAGGCAAGTCTGGTACCACCTTTTCCAAAATTTCTTTTTCTCTTTTTTCTTTCTTTTAAAATTTGAGTCAATTGCCTAGTTTTGTAAGAGACTTGGCAAAAGACATGTACTCATGTAATCTTTTGAGAAGCAGCTATCTATATTAATCTTTAGAATTCCCATGAAACTAAATATATGTCTAAACAAGGTCCAAAATCCCTTACTATGCAATGCAGGCATATAACCACAAATCACAGTAAATTCATGTGAATTGAATTAGGTATGGGTTGTAGTAAGCATACACAGATACACGAATTGCTTTTAATAAAAAGTAGCGATTTTTCTTCAGACTTGTTTTGTTTTGCGTATGTGTGAATAATTTATTATTTGAAGATTTGAAGATTTTAGATCTGTATAGTTTTTAGTAGGTGTCTGTGATAGTTGAATAGTGTTTTCTTGTCTTAAAAAGACACCTTGATTCTTTTTCAATTCTAAATGTATTATATATTTGAGTCATTGTTTTTCCATATAGAAAAACAATAGAAAAAATGGAAATTTACTAATTCTCCACTCTAATATTTCTCAGAGTTTGAGAACAGTAATGCATAGAGTTATTAGTATAGAGTTAATCTAAATTTATACCATGATTTATGAATTGCCTTGTTAGTTACTCTTAAATTTATTCTGGATAATTTGTTCTGATTCTAAGTATATATTTTCATTTTGACCTATTAGATTGGTATTTCACTACTTAATAGTCTCCTCAAATTTGAAAATTTTCTTACATATCTTCTTTTATAGGTGATAAGAAGCCAAATCTCTCACCAACTCTATGACAACCTGTCCACTAGACATCTCAAAGCAAGCTCTACTCCTTTCCTTACTATAAGCTTTCAGTTTTCAAACAGAACCAAAATAAATAAAGAAAGAAAGAATGTTCTTACTCAGCCAGTGACTTATTACAAGTGAAATACCTTTTAGAATCATTATAAAAAAGAATTTAATGTGGAAATTATATACTCATATCAAAATATTGATATTAAAGATGATTTATTTTAATGAAGCTATACTGAGTTCTACCAATTTTTATGTTTTTTTTTTACTTTTTATTCATATTTATGAAATTTTCCCAGAAAAAAATTATACAGTCTGCAGTTCCCAGGGTCTTTCTCAAAGTCCTTCTGAAAAAAAAAAAAAAAAAAACAAAGTTATAAGAGAGTTATCTGCAATTCACCAGATAACTATTACAATGAACAGTCCTGTTGACGATACTTCAGGACTTTAGCACTGACAAATACAATAACATAATTTGCCTTGGATAATAGTGTGCAATTAATATAAGCCATCCTACTCATATTTTACAATTTGACTTAGTTCTTTGAACTTGTCTAGAATTAATCTAGAACTATCTGCCTAAAATAACAAAACTGGACTGCAAATTAATTTAATGGACTGTCTAATATGTAATAACAGAAAAAAATTAGAAATTAACTAATATTTCCTTAAGTATATTCATTTTCTGTGGCCATTGCAGTGAATTACCACAAACATAATGGCTTCAGGTAGTACAAATTTATACTCTTACAGTTTTAAACATCAGAAATCCAAACTAAGTCTTTTTTTAAAGTTGTTGATAGACCTTTATTTTATATCTTCATGTCTTTTTTATACATAAGTATATGGGGTGCTGAGAATCGAACCTAGTGCCTCACACATGCCAGGCAAGTGCACTACCATTGAACCACAGCCCCAAACTGAGTATTTATCAGCAAAAATCAAAATGTGGGCAGGGCCAGTTGCTGTTGAAGGCTCAGGGAGAGACTCCAATCCTTCCCTTTTTTGGCTTCCAAAGCCTGCCAACATTCCTGGGCTACTTCAGTCCAATCTCTGCACCCCTGTATCACTCTTCCTTTGACCTTCCTTCCTTCCTCTTATAAAGACCTTTGCTATTGCATGGAAGGCTCATTTACAGGACCAGTTAATCTCCCGTTATCCTCTGTCCTAACTTGTGTCCGTCTTACCATGTCAACCAATTCATTCACAAATTCCACTTTTCCAGGTTTAGGATGTAGAGGTAGCTCTATTTAGCCTACTACAATCAATATTAAAGTTTCAAGAATTTGTGCCTCACACATGCCACCCAAAAATATTCAATTTTTTTCTACAGAAACATCTGCCAAACAGAATTTGTATTCTATTTCTATTAATTTAGTGTGCATTACATACTAGGTACTGCAAAATATGACAATTTTCTAAAGTAAAAGTTCAACATTCAATGACACTATACTTCCAGATCTATTCCCAATTTATTGAATGTAAACTTTTAAATCTGAAATTTCTTCTACTGATATATAATATGCTTGGTGATCTTCACAGTATTAGAAAAGACTATTTTCCAATTGGGTGTCAAATAATACAAGAGAATCATAATGGGATTTCCAAACACACAAACATGATTTGCATCACAACACGGTTTTCTGACTTTTAACTTCCCCTGCCTCAGTTTCCTCTTTTACAGAATAGGGAAGACAGGTATTTTATATGTGTGAGTGTGTTAGTACAAAATGAAATTGCTTTTGTAAGTTTAGCTTGGTTTGGGGTATATAAAAGATGTGCAATGCCTTTTAGATTACTTACCTGCAAAATATGCTAGAATGGATAAAAATGTGCTTAATAATACAGCATTCAGAAAACTGTTAGTTTGTCATCTGCTAGTAGAATGAAGTAAAATAACTCGCCATGTAAAGAATGTTAGTTTTGCATTTCAACATTCAATTTTCTGCACTAACAAATAGCATGCTAACAACACTGAACATAAAAATAAATAATTTTGAATTATTTACATTATCGAGTTTCAGAATATCATGGTGGCAACACAATGGCATTTATATTTATTAGCCAAACATAGAAATTGTATGGGAGCACAGATTTGTGCATATGCCTTCACCGTTTGCCCAGTATTTCCAGGTCCATTGATATATAGAAGTCAGTCGTTATAGTCTTTGACTATATTTGATTGTGACATCTAAAACTTCCCTGATAGTGTAAAAATTGAACATTTTTAATAATGCATGAAGACAAATAAAAAGTATGAGCCATTTAAAGTAATTTTAGATAAAATAAACATAATAAACAGAATATCGATGAGAAGACCCAATTATACAAATTTTTGTCTGGAAATAAAATGGTTAAGAGGATATCCATGATGTCTAAGAAAGAAAAAGAAAGGAAGGAGAAAGAAAAGAATGGCAGGCAAACACACACACACACACACACACATACACACAAAATCTCATATAGAAATTGAACATTATTTAGGATTTACTATTTATTCAATATATAGATCAAAAAAGGGCAGCTCCACAAGGCTTCCTCTGCCAGCTTCTTTCTCCTTTTCCTTTCACCCTCAGATTATGTTCTTGTGTAATTAATAGCAACAACAACACAGCCTGTGTTCTGCTTCCATCTAACATAGTATCATACAAGCTTCCTACCTTGACAGGTGGATATTCCATTCTTTTTCCCAATACTTAATATGCTGCCTGATGGGCTGCATGAATCAAATAATGCTTATAGAGAAACGGGAGATAAACCTACATATGTGAGTAATAATTAAAGTCCTTAAAAATCCTCAAAAACACGGCACTTTAAAAGAACAAAAATAAATGTTTTTATTAAAAAAATATTTCCGATTGAAAGTACTCAAATAAATCAAGGACATGCAGATATGTTAACAGTATTGTTGTTGAGGGTAGAAATATCAATGCCATAATTCTAGGTACTTAGAAGGCTAGTAAGTGATAGGCAAACATGATTTTCTCTAGATATTAGAGAAGTCAGGAGATAGTCTAATGAAGTATGACATCTCTTAAAGTTTTTATAAAATTTGATAAGTGAAATAAATTGAATTCCTGACCTCATAAGCAAAAAAATTTTCTTATGTGATTATGTTGTTCCAAAAAAACTTTATAATTAAAGTGTATAGTGTAATTTTTCTATTTTACAGTATTTTGATTTATTTTGGAATCAGATGAGGTGATTAATAAAAAATTATGGATTCTCTACAGTTCTGCTCCCAACTATGAGAACAAACATACTTTGTATCACCTTATAAAGATGTTATTCCTATATATAACCGCATAAGTTTTTAGTCAAGCCTTCAATAAAGCAAGCTAGTGTGTGTTGCATTATAAAACACCTGATGTGAAGCCCATTATTTTGTCAGGTCTCAGCATTTACAATCCCTTAGAAACAACAAGTATAATCTACATTATGACCTTATTCTTAAATGGTTTATCAGAAGAATACTTGGATCAGAATTTACAGAACAACAAGAATTGAAGAAAATAAGAGTGATTCAATTTTAGGACTGCATTAAATATTCTGGAAAACCAATCTGTTAGATTGTCCTGTTTCACCCACTATTTTAATTTTAATATTTATCTCATAGTAAAAAAAAGGGCTTCAACCTAAATGGGTTGAAGTGATGAGTGACTAAAAGGTCATGTATTCTTTCTTGCAGGTAATTCCAAAGACTGAGCTAGAAATCATTTTTTTCCTTATGGTCACAACTCCATTCTCTTATATGAAATACATCTATAGCTGCGGCTGACCAATTGCTGTGATAGTGATTCCCTGTTTCTTAACAGGGAGGTAGCTATTCTTTCTTTTGAACAATTTTTCTATTTGGCATCTAGCCCAGGAATAAAAAGGTTAAAAGATATCATTCATGTTTAAGAAAGAAAAAAAAAAAGAAGAATAGAAGGGAGGAGGGGAGGAAGGAAGGAATGAAAAAATGTAAGGAAGGGTCTTTCTATTGGCTCTCCATCTTTTGAATTATTTTAATTTTTTTCTTTGAAAATCCTTATTTTGCTGGATGTTCTTGACCTCCAATGTAAATCGACCTTTCTCAAAACTTCTCTGATCCCACATATATATCCAGTCTCTTGCCATTATTAGGATTCCTCATTCACAGGAATTGAACTACTCTCAAATGCTGTCTTCACTACTGTACTAGACCCTTTCTAAGAGATCCCACAATTTCCCTGCTGATAAGGACTTCCACTACCTTATTGTTAAACTTCCTTCACCCCTACTGATCTTAAAACACACATCCTCCTCAAATTTCCACCAAATTAGCCACTAATTTAATAGTAAGCATAACATTATGGGGAAAAAAAAACACATTTTCTATTCATGGTTATCATGGAAAAATCATAGGCATGCAGAATTATAAACCATCCGATAAAGTGATATTTAGAGATAAGCAACAAATTTAGAGGCACACATAAAATGTCTTTTCTTTGAGTATACTGTTTAGAAGGTTGTGAATTATGAAGAAGGATTTCCTGTCTCAAGTATGAGTGAGTATCTAAAGGAGAGAGATGCAACTCTAGGGAAAGAGGTTTTATCAGTAAAGGCAAGAGGGCCCAAAGTGGCAGATTATAGGTTACTATTGTGTGAATGTGTGCAGGATGAAGAAAGGACCTTGCCAATGAAGATCTTACTTGCTATCTTAAAACCTAGGCCAGGTTCTATTGGAAAGAAAGATACATTTGAAAATTTTTAAACAGTGAAATGGCATGACCAGATTTAAGAAATCTGTCTGATAAAGTGTGGAAGAATGAATGAACATAGACAATATTACGACAAAATGCCAAAAACTTAGATGAGGTTAGACCCTTACTGTATGCAAACTCAAAACAGATCAAAACAGCAAAAACTTCAAGATGTTGGAATCAGCAATGATTTCTTGATCATGATACTACAGCACACTGAATAAAAGAAAAATAGATAAGTTGACTGCCTCAAAATAAAAAACATGGTGCATCATAGAACAGTATGAACAGATTTAAACAGCCACCTATTGAGTGGAAGAAAATATTTGCAAATTATTTTAAAAGAAATAATTATTATTAAAATATATAAAGAAATACTACATCTTAACAATTGCAAAAATCCTAATTTAAAAAAAATAGTCTATTCATGGGGAAAGAAAATGAATAGACATTTCTTCAAAAAAATATATGCAATAAACTCCTGAAAAGATGTTCAACATCAATAATAAATATGGAAATACAATTCAAAACCACAATGAGATACAAACTAACTCCCATTAAATGGCTAAGCTATTCAAAATAAAAAGAATGGGGGATGGTGGTGCATACCTATAATCTTAGCTGCTTGGCAGGCTGAGGTAGAAGGATCACAACTTTGAGGCCACCCTGGGAAATTCAGCAAGGCTGTCACAAAATACAATTTGAAATAAAAATAAAAAGGGCCAGGGATATACCTTAGTAGTAGAACACCCTTGAGTTCCATTCCTAGTACCAGTAAATAAATAAATAAATATTTTTAAAATGTTGGTGAGGAAATTGAGTATATTATTTGTAGAAATATAAAATGGTATAGCTACTACGAAAATCCTATAAATAATAACAGTCATAATATGATGAAACAATTCAACATCTGAGATTGTGCTCCAAAGAATTTAAAGCAGCCGCTTGGAGATATATATTTATGTCCCCACATCCACAACAGGATTATTATTTGTAATGACAGGACAGAAGCCAGTCAAATGTCCATTGATAGCTGGATGGATAACCAATTTGTAGTATATAAAGAAAGATATTATTATTCAGCCTAAAATCAGAAGGAAATTCTGACATATGCTAAAACATGCATGAACTAGTAATTTTGAAGACATTGTGTTAAGTGGACAGATATTGTGCTAACAGGACAGATACTGTTTGTACTTTTATGAGATACCTAGATGTATCAAATTCATTGATAGTAGAATGGCACTTGCCAGGGTACATGAAAAAATGTTCATCATCACTAATAATCAAGGAAATGCAAGTCAAAATCAAAATAAGGTGTCACTTCACTCCAGTAAGAAAGACTATTCCCCCACAAAAAACCCAAAAGATAAGATATGCCGGTGAGGATGTGGAGACAAGGGAACCCTTGTACACTGCTGGTGGCCTGTAAACTAATGCAGCCATAATGGAAATCAGTATTAAGGGTTTTAAAAAATTTAAATATAGAATCATTACACAATCTGTGATGCCATTCCTAGATACATAGCCAAAGGGAACTGTACCTGTACTCTAGTTTATTGCAACATCATTCAAAATAACCAAGAAATAGAAACAACTTAAGTCTCCATCAACATATGAGTAGATAAATAAAATGTGGTAAATAGGTAAAAGGAAATACTCTTCAGCAATCTAAAAGAAAGAAATCCTTCCATTTGTGGCAACATGGATACAACCAAAAGTTATTTTTGTTAAATGGAGTGAGCCAGGCAGAGAAAGATCAACACACAATTTCATTTACATGGTGGTTCTGAAAAAGTCTTAGAAAAGATCTCAAAGAAGTTGAGAATATAATGATGGTTACCACAAGCTGGGTAGAGAATGGAGAGATAAGTGATAACTGCAAAGGTTATTAAGTTATATCTAGATATCAGTAAGAAATACTGGCATGATTATAGATGATAATAATGAATTACACATTATTAAAGCTAGAACAAAGGATTTAAAATTATTTCACCAGAAAGAAATGATAAATGTGTATAACATGTATATATGTATCAAAACATCACAAGCTACTCCATAAATATGTGCAATGTTTTTGCCTTTATGTATCAGCTAAAAATAAATTTAAATTTTAAAACTTTTAGAACCATAAAACAAGAGAAAGAAAGACCAGAAGGATAAATTGGACTTCTGGAAAACACCAATATTAAGTAAAAGAAAAGTGATAATTTCAGGATAGAGGAAATAATCAAACAGATGCAAGATGAATCACATGAGGTAGGTGGAAGCTAACTAAAGATATGTTCTTGAAATAAGGGAGCAATTAACTGTGTGAAATGTAACAGAGAAGTCCACTGGACAAAAAACACCTTTACTGGTCTAAAAAAATAGGTAATTATTGGTGGCATTTGAAGAACCAAAACACTTGTGGAATCATAAATACAATTAACTCCAGTTGATGAAAAACAAATAAATCAACTCACATGAATTAGAAAATGAATCATAGGTCATGGTTTTGAAAAAGCCTAGTGAGAAGAAGACAGAAAGAGGGAAGAGTCACAATAGCTATGGGACTCATGGAATAGAATAAAGCTTTTAAAGTTCATATAAATGGGATGTGTGCGTGTTTATAGACTCAAAGTGAAAATCCGTTAGAAAATGAGAGAATATACATAGAAGAGAAAGAAGAGAGACGAAGCATAAAGAACAAAGTAGACCTGATAAGCTTAACAGCAGAGAACTAAACAGGTACCATTTTTTAGATTTACAAATCCTATTCAGTGTTTGTCCTAAGTCTTGCATTGCTTCAGTTGAAAACAAAACTTTTTAGCTCATGATTAGTTTCTTGCCCAAGAAACTATGATAACACTAACATTATGATTCAAATTTCAAGTCTATATTGCAGAAATGTACCATCTAAATATCTCTAATTATACCATGGCTTGTTGCCTTTTATCCCCTTATTTGAGACTCAAAAGGAAGACTGGGCAATGTATATCCCATTTTAATTTTGCTTCCTCTCTCAGGGCACATTCCCAGGGAACATGTCCAGGTTTTGTCCTAAAGTAGTGCTGCATCTGTGGCTCTGTTCCCAGGCTCCAGTTCAAGTGGACCAGCTAGCCAGAGCACCACTATCAAAGAAACAGTATCTTCTTGAATATATTGTAAAGGCCCTTGCAGAGATGGCTTCATTTTCAGATGCTGAGTTCTGATCCTACTCCTTATATTAGTAAAAAACTGTACAAGAGATTGAGGAATGCTTCAGGGGTAAGAGAAATGCAAAAGAAGGTCCTATAAGGAAAGTCTCACCTCCAGCACTGTGAACTATGACATCTCTTGTGTTTCCATTTCCTCTTCAGGAAAAGGAACAGCTGAAATAAGGTTCCATTCAGCATAGACTATAAAACATATTCAGTGAAATTCGTTTTTGAAAGTTTAATACAAAAAAAATCTACTGCATTACTAGAAAATCATGGATAATGCTTCCTGGACTTTCCCAATGAATATTATTAAATCCTTAAGTGTTCAAAAAGAACACCCAAGGAATCATGCTAACTCAAGACTGTGTGGTAAAATCTTTGACAGTCATAGGGATATTTAGAAATAAATTCCCCTAGATGAAAACTGCGAGTCCTCTCAGAGTAATAAAGTTAGAGAACTAGGAGATTCAAATAATTGTGTTAATTATTTTGTGTAGTAAAATAAAATATGTAAGGACATACTTGCTATCCCACAAGAAAGACACAGTGTGTTTATCAAAGTTTATCCACATGGCACTTATATTGACTACACTTAGTTGCACTCAATGGAAAATACTAAATTTTAATCTGTTACGAATCTGAATGACAGGCAAAAAGTCACTTTTGTGTCTATGGGCTGGTAAGACTGCAAGCATACCCAAAAGGTATTTAAAAAAATTATGTTGATCTGCAATTCACAGTAATGGAATATTTCAGTTAATAGTTAACTATAGAAAAATTACCAAAACATCAGATAAAAATATTTATTTATTACTCTCCATTCTCCACTTATGGTAGCATTATAACATACCCAGCAAGTTTTGTAGGTAGTTTTAAAAATTAATCAGCAAATGAGAGGGATAAGAAGAACATTATTCATACCAAAAGTTGGAATCATAAAAATATATTTCAATACACCTCACCAACTTTGGTCAAAAATTGTTACCCAATTTCATTCATACTTGACAGTTTCTCTTCTACACCCATTGCACTTATTTATTAATTTTTTTAAAAATCTGATCCTCCCTGTACCAAATACTTGTAAGCATGAAAACACAAGAGAAACCAAACAATAACCTCCACACACACACAAAAAAATCTGAACCACCCCATCTGTTTGTATAGCTTAAATTCAAGTGAACGTACTCTATTGTCCACACTTGATCATTGTTCTGACATACTGTTTTTGGTAAATGTTTCCTCATTTCCTGTTTATTCTGTTTATTGCACCATCATTCTTTTTGCTTCTTATTGTTTCACACCTGGGTTACTGAAATGCCTACTTGATAGATACTTCTATATCCAATGTGTCTCAATTTTCAGCCAGACAACACTCTTTTGAGTGACTTTCTTAAAAATATTTAACTATGTTAAAACTCTGCTCAACAACCTTTAGTTGCTTTCCCATAATCTAAAAATTTCCCAACATGTATTTAAGGTTCTTCATGTTTAAATAATAATTTAATTTTCCAAAATGATCTGCCATTTACACCACTGGATTAATACTAACACAAATGTGAAACACGAGTGCTTTTTTCTGATATATTTTCCAACCCCTAATATATTTTATCTTCCCTTATTTGTATTCTCACAATTTCCTTTTCCACTTCAATGAGAGATCGTGGAGTCATCTTTGCTTACATCTACTTCTCTACACAATCATCAGTTTTAAGTAGGCAGAAGAGACTGGTTCTTACTCCTGACTTCATTACCTACTGTGTGGCCTTGAAACTTTTATTTGCTATGATTCATTTTCCCATGACAGAGTGGAATCCATTATTTCCAGAATTGGGAGCAAACATGAATACAGAAATCAACAAGGCATCTATATCCACATGCTTGAAAAAAATACAGTTGTATATTTTTAGTGAATGGACGATGCTAAGATTCTTCAAGATTACATTTGCAGTTCCTGGCTCATGTTGGGTCTGTGATCCATGTTTGCAAAACATATAGACTCAGATGATTGCCTATTTTCCATGTACATCATGACTGTCAAACAATAGGTATTAAAATCTAAAAATCTCAAGCACATATATACACAAAATTGAGTCTAGGATTACATCAACTTAGCATTTTGTTTTGATTAAGTTTTCCTATATTTTCTTCCCCTGATTTCATTGACAAACATTAATAGATTTTAAAAAGTATGCAATATCATATTGCATTAAATGTTGATAATACTTATAGTATTATATTTTCCTATTTTTTCCTCATTGCCAAATATTCAAAAATTAGTTCCAGTGAAAATTCAAAAATTAGTTCCAGTGAAAGCTTTCAAGATTTATTACTACAGGTAATTTTTTAATTAAAAAAATTTTTATTTAGCAAACCTACAATTTAGATGTGAGAATTAACTTTCTGACATATTTTCTTTTATGGCATAAAAATAAATTGCCCTAATGCAAAGAAAATGATACATTGAGTATTGAGTATAGACAAATGTTAATAAATATAAAAACTCAAACTGGCTGCAGTAACACCTTATGAAATTCTAGTGCTTTCCACTACCAATAAATGAAAGTAGTATTTTCAGAGGAACTTAGAGAGTAAACCTTTTTTTTTTTTTGGTCAAGATACAGTAATCTAATTATACCTACAATGATATTGTAATGTGTACTTGTTATAAACACCCTTGACTTGGGATATAAACAATTAAAAATGATCAATAGTTTAGCATGATTCCTGGTAACTCAGAAGATCAAAAATGATATAATTTTAGTTTAGGTGTTTAATCAAACTGTGATATAAAATATTTTACATATGAAGTTCATCTTTTTCTGGATTCTCAAATAAATAGAGAAGATCTTTCAAAATTCTGTCAATTGTGCTGACACATTTTTAGCTGTTCACTTATTATTGAAGAAAATTTCCAATATTTCTTGAATTTTGACTCTTCTGAATTTAGGCATGAATCTATACAAATTTATAGAACTGAAATTTGAAGTTTTGAGATTTGGAAAGTATTGGTGACTTTCCCATAGTTTGAGTTTCACTTACTTGAAGAATACAAAATTAGTGTATTAGATCAACTGGGTCCTTTTATTATATTTTGTCTCTCTATGTGCACAAATTTATCTGCTCACTCTCTGTGTGTGTATTATATATTAATATATGCATATATGTATATATTTATGTACATGTATAATATATATGTACATATATTATATTCTATAATCATATATATATATATATATATATCTCAAGGCAACGACATCTGAAATTATATAGATATCATTCTAAAGGACCTAGAATACCTTTAATTTGAATAGTTAAACTATGGCAAAACTGTAAGTAAATTGTTTTTCTTGTGATCTATTAGTGAAGTCTTATTTGGTTACAAACTATTCCTGTAACTGAACTCAACTGTTTCAAGTGCTTAGCAGCTAAAGGAAAAGAAGGAGGAGAAAGAGAGCACAAAGAAGGAACACTCTTGACTTTCCTGTCTTCCAGAAACAGTTTCTTTCATAGAGAATAGCTGATTCTCAGCAGTGAAGTCTTCATGAGATCCAAGCTATGACTTCTAATATTTCTATTTTCAGTAATCACTTTTTGAGTATTTATTTCCATCCATTTTCTACTGCAATGTCAGAATATCATCGCAGAGTAGTTTCATATAATAAAAAGGGGAAAGAAATGCATTTCTCACAGCTCTGGAGGCTGGGAAGTCCCCATCCCCTGTGTAGCATCCCGTGAGGGCTTGTAGGCTGTATCAAAACACCCAAAAGGCAGTATGCACAAAAAAGACAAACATTTGGCTGAGTCCATCCTTTTTATAACTAACTCCAGTATTAACAACCTCAGTCCATCCATGAGGGCAAAGCCTTCATAACCTAACTATCTTTTAGGATACTCATTATTCAATATAGGTACAATAGCAATTAAATTTCAACATAAATTTTGGAGAGGACATTCAAACAACAGCACATTTATTCTTTCCAAAAAAATTGTTTATGAATAAAAAATAGAACAGTAAAATGTGAACTGGAACCATTGATTTCAAGATAAATGATAGCTCTAAATAAATAAATCAAAATACTGTTTTTTCACAGGGTGTGGTGGCACAGGTCTGTAATTCTGGAGATTTGGGAGGCTGAAGCAGGAGGATCACAAATTCAAGACCAGTCTAGGCAATTTAGCGATAACTTATTTCAAAATAAAGAAAAATTAAAAAGGGCAGGGGATATAGGTCAGTGGTAAATGGCCCCACTATTTTAAATCCCTAGGACCTCAAAAAATTAAAAAAAAAATGTTTTCTTTAGTAGTGATTTTAATAGAGCAAATCAAAACTACTCAAAATTTTAGCAAAGGTGAATTTAAATAGAACTATAAAAATAAAAATATTTCAAAGTAATCATTATTTAAACAAATATTGGATTAACATCTAAAAGACACTATTTAGCTAAATTCCCAAATCAAAGTGATGATAGAACACTATATATTTGTCTACTGAAATATTAAATCATATGTTCTACATGTTTCTTTATTAGTGTTTTGAACATAAAGCTGTTTTTTGATCATTTTTAGTATGCACTCTTTGTAGAATGTCCCACTGATGATCCATAAATAAGGATTAACCTAATAAGACAAGACCTGCCATTCACTTTTTATTTTAAAAAAAGAATATAAACTATGGCTACTAGTTAAGAGAGCAATAAAAATTGATGAGTTTTTTTTTTTTTAACAAAGACTACCATAGTTGTCAAGAAATGACTGATGCGTAATGTTGCTGGTTTCTTTACAGAACACAAGTTCACTCTTGGTTGATTATGGAGCCTGTATGCTTTCAGCAATAGAAGTAATGGGCAAACACTGAACACCACATACCTTCTAGCTGCATTATCATGCTGCTTCTTCTGAAAGTGGTGTGAATGGCTGTCATCTTACTTGTCACAAGTGTAATGTATATATTACACTTGCCTCTTCCTGCCATTTGGTGGCTGTCTTCTTATTTTCAGAAGGCATTTCCTTGTCTGCCACTTTTCCTCTTTGCCTTGTGGTCTTCAGTGATTTTTCACAAATGCAGCTATTTTTTCTTATGAGCAAAGTCTGTCTGCTGCCATCATTTCATAAGCTTCAAATGGGATGACAAATGTTCATATGAAAATGCTATGATTCACATGACAGAAAAAATATAACTCCATAAGTTTTAACAGATCAGAAATTCACCCACAATCATGCTTAATTAATAAGTGGGCCACCTTGTTCGTGACTTGGAAAATCATCAATAAGGATGTCCAAAAGAAATTAATGTTCTCTAATTAGAAATGTGTAAGGCCATGATGTATCCTTAAGGACGGATACAGTAGAGCCTTGTTTTACTGAGAGCTTAAGATACATCCTTCTGATTAAAATTAAATTAATATTTTAAAATGTCATACTCAAAGATTCAGTATTCTTCATATTTATGTCTATTAACAGAAGGAAAAACATATACATTGTTCATAGTGTGATTTTTAAAAAGATAATGATATCCATTTTCAGTATCCAAATTGCTTGGCTGCAGTTGGTCCATAGCTATATATGAAATGTTATGGTTATACCTTTTGTAACATGAGACTACTTTCAAAGGTGTGAGTGTTTTAATATATAATTTGGTTTACCAACCAGTTCATCAATAATATTTTTAAAAACCTCAGCATTTCAATTACTATATGAAAATCATTAATATTTTAATATTATATGTATAACATTAAATTATATATATAATTTAACACAATTTAATATATTTTTATATAATATGACTTGTTATTATATATATAAAACATTAAAATCTTAATGCTATAGTCTTAACATATTTTCTTAATATAATAAAATCTTAATATACATATATATGTACTCTCATGTACGAATTATTTGCAAATGAGATGAAATGCTCAGTTGAGAAATGGTGAAAAATATTTAAAGAACAAATGTATAATGGGTTACTTTGAAATTTATTATCTGCTTCTGAAGATATATCTCTATTTGATATAAACCAAAATATGAAAACAAACTTTTATGTTGTCAACAAAGATAATCTAATTTACAATGCCCCTTAAATATTATATTGTATGAGTGTTATTACAAAAAGCCATATGTGACAATGTTCAAAAAGATTTAAAAATTTAAGTTACCTGAAACATATTTTCAGTCAGTTTATAGGTAATTTTCTACTGTCTTCTCCAAATATAAAAACAATTTATATTGTCAAATTCTAAGAAAGTAATTATATTTCTCAAGACCTGCAGAAGGAATTCAAGGCAGGTAATAGTAGATGAATATTAAGTATAGGAGATTAAAAAAAAATACTGGATCTGTAGAGCCAGCTCAGGAACCAGGGTTAGATCACTGGCTCCAGAAGGGAAAATTAAGGAAAATCTTGAAGACAATATATCATAGGCAATTATTATGTGCCCAATTTCTTCTTCTTACCAATGTTTTCCTCGGCTTCGATCCTCTTAATCAAGATTTCTTTTTTTTCTGAAAACCACCAAATAAAAGTGTACAGCTACAGCTACAGCGTTTATTTGTCTAAAACAAATCCACAGTCATTCTGTCTGTCTATGCATCTATTTTTCTATGTACCTTTGTGGTTAAATAAATTTGCCAGTCTCTTTTTACTTACCCAGGAAGTAGTAAAAACAAACAAAACACCACCATCCATGTAAAGTAACTTAACATTCAGACCGAAAGCAAATGAAAAGACAGACTAACAAAAGCCATCTACATATCAGAAGGAAATATTGTCACAGAAACTAGTCCCTTATCCTCCTCTATTACCCTAATCAGGACTCTTTCTGGGAATCAGTTAATGGAAAAATGAAGCAGGCACTGGAAAGCCCAGGCTTATGCAGAATTCCAAGGATAGTGGGAAGAGGAGGAAAGAACCACCTTTTCCAAGTTATACTTAGTTTTTGTTTGTTTTTTGTGAACTTCATTTTGACACCAATGGCTTCTCAATGCAAAAGCCTAAGGAGTCTGTGAATTCAAGGGAATGTGAATTCTACACTGGAGATGTGGGAGGATTCACAGTGAGAATAGCAGGCAATTTCAACTGCAGCAGCAGAAACATGCTTGGGTTCCAGAACACTGAAATGTTGTGATTATTCCTAGATGGCCATCACAAAGCAAGATCTTTGAGTGCCTTTTATTATTAAAATATCAACATTCATAATTTTAAGAAGGTCACAGATTAGTGAATACTTTTTTGTCTGTTTGTTTTTGGTACTGGGGGTTGAACTCAGAAGTGCTTTACCACTGAGCCCATTGGCAACCCTTTTTATTTTGCATTTTGAGGCAGTGTCTACCTAAGTGTCTGCCAGTGTGGCTAAGTTGCTGAGGCTAGCTTGCCACTTGTGATCTTTCTGTTTCAGCCTCCCAAGTTGCTGGGACTACAGGTGTGAATCACTGTGCCAGTGATTATTGTAGATTTAAGTTCAATTACCTAAATGCATAGCCACGTATAACCTAAACTTAACTAATTTTAGGAAAACTGGGAAACAAAATAACAGAAAATGACTCGAGAAAAAATGAACTGTTTATGCATATCAATAAGGTACCATTAGCTTTTGCATGATGTTTTATATTATTCACAAATGTAGTATTTTAAGTTTCTAGAGTACTCAAAACAATAAAGTTAAGTGAAAAATAAATTTTTCCAGTTTTCAAAATTCAGTTTTATACACACAAAAAAATTTAAAAAATTAAGTATATGATTGCAAAAATAATTTTTAATTATTTAGTTTAGTAGGGATTTTCCAATTACCACATAGGTGATATTAAAAGATGGACTCAACATTACAAAATATATCAAAGAAAAGGAAAACTAAAAGAATCCATAGCAAGTGGAGCACTGGAAAGAAAGATGGAAAGAAAGAAACTCTGCAGTTTATACACAACCTAATAATCAGTCTAAAGATTAAATACACAGTGATCTGGGACTATATAGTGATTGTTTCAGGATACTTCAATATAAGTAAAATATTTTCTTTTTTAAGAGTAGTAGAGAAAATTAGAGTTATGCAAATAAATAATTACCAGTAAGAATGTAAAAAATAATCAATAATCTTGCTGTGAGGTATTTGAAATAAGTTATATCAAACAAGGCAAAAGGAAAAGAAAATGGAGACTAATTCACAGTATGAAGTCAATATTTCACATAGTTTTACTCTTTTACCTTTCTCTATTACATTACACCTAGTTCTAGTTTTATATTATTTGTAAAATGGATGGAAAGAGAGTTTTAAAAAAAAGTCAGTTTGGGCTGGGAATGTAACTCTGTGGTAAAGAGCTCCTGGGTTAAATTCTCAATACCAAAAAAACCAAAAAAATGAAAACTGACAACCACCAAAAAACTCTATACACTGTCCATATTTGCTCACTGAAAGTCATTAATATTTTCCGGATTTAGGTTACTCTTTGAAACATTAGTGTATTTGACAATGAAGTAGGAAGTTGAGTGGATATTCTAACTTCATTTTGCCATCATTCAAGTCAGAGGGATGTATACAGTTGCTTAGATATAGCCCAAAATTGCCATATTAGTTAACACCCACTCTGTCCTAAGAATATGACCAATGGAGATTATAAAAACTTCTTGACATTATTTTCTTCTGGTGATTTATTGGGTAAAACCCTTACTAAAAGGTCAAGATGCCCCTCTATTCAAATATTCAGCATGCTCTCATACTGAAATGGTCATGATGGTTTACCAATTTTTTTGAAAAACAGAAACTAATAAAGCAAGTAACCCTTCTTGTAAAACTTAAGACAACCTGTATGTTTATCTATGATAGCCTAAGACACATGCCTAACCAAGGGGGCACCCTTTGCTTCTTCAGTTCTGTAATATTTGCAAACTCAAAAGGTAAGTTTATTGTACCAGTTTATAATTGTTGATCATACAAATTCTTCTCTATTGATTATCCACTGCAGTATGTTAACACACTTATAAAACACTAACAGTACTGAATATTGAGAATATAAAGAGTATCTAATCATTTTATTATATGGAGTTAGGTCTTCTTATAGAAAACTTATGTATGAAATCAAATTTTCTTTTCTTTTTAAAATTCCTATTCCTAAGACTAAAATGTTTTGCAATTAACATCACATTTTAAGTGAATCAGCACAAAATCTATTTTATTCAGAAAAGAATCACATAATCATATAGTTATTTAAGAATTACGTATTTGCTTCAGAAGCTGTTTAAATCAGGATGTAAAGGGTCAACTTAAAGGAGAAAATTATTTGTTCACTTGAATACAGCTTTCACAAACTGAATTGGATTTATGGAAATAGAAATAAAAGATTTATGTAACAGCAAATGACTCACAACTGAATAGTATAAAGCCCAAGTATATTTCCCTAAGTTTGTATTAAGTAAGTATACATAATTATTATTAATATTAATAATTATTATTATGTATACTTACTTAATACAAATATATCATCTCATCAATGCAAAAGCAAACCTATGTTTACATTCTTTGCCAGTTTTTAGAACCATAACCTAATTTCAGAATAAATTTAACTGCAGATATGGAAACACGGTTAATTATCATAAATGTATTCCATCTTTTCTATTAATATCACAAATAGAAATAAGGCAAATAAAGTTTTAAAATATTTTTTAAAAGTTCTGATTTATAGTAATTAGAAATAATCAGATTTGGTGGATAAGATACCCTAAGTTTTCTTTAGGGTACTGATTAAATTCTATCCATTCTCTCCACCACCAACTTTTTATAATTTAACCAAGATGTAAAATATAAATCACAAGAAGACAGGTGAGTTATTGTCTTAGGTGCCTACATTTCTACTTGATCGACAGGCATGGCCTTCCCTATAAGATGAATTTGTTAATCTATACAGTTTCTCTCTAGTGCTAAATTGGGTCTCCTGCTTAGCATCTCCAACTATCACAACTGTCACATATCCTGCAGCCCCATGGCTAAAGGTATATTTTTAACCTTGAAATCATGTTTGATCTCTGATGTACTTTCATCAGACCTTCACTCTCATGAACCAGAATGTGATGTACAAATTAACAATTAGAAGAATAAATCAGTAACAACGTAAGCATAACTACCTTGGATGATGAATGTTAGGTTAAAATGAAAGCCAAAAGAATGATCAAGACAGAAAGGGAAGGTATTATTTATCTCCTTCAGCTTTCCTAGGTTAAGTCCAAGCCCTCAGTACAATTCCAAAAGTTCTGATAAACTAGAACAGTGCAAATATAAAAAGAAAATTTTCAAAACTCAAAGTTGTTAGTCACCAATTTAAGGAGTAATTACAATATACAGTAATATAGTATTTCACTAAATTAAATATTACCAACATGTACAAAAATTTAGAATCACTTTAAAATGTTTTTTATTTCCTTATATATTCATATACCAAAATCTCTGACTCTAATTTATTTAGTTGCCAATTGCATCTTGTTCCTTGCATTACAAAAGAATTACCAGACAAAAATGTTAATTTACATTTTGTTACCTTACATAAAGTGGATGAAGTGAAAGGTAATCTTGATACAGAGAAAAATATGTTAAAGATTCATGAATCATGGATAAGTATAGCTATAGGCACTGTGATATTAAAACAAATGCATTCTAATATTAAAGCAAAAATGTGAATATGGTTCATGTGGATAATTCATTCATAAGAACTTTTGTATCAAAATTTTGTATCTATTGGAAAACAAGAGGAAAAATGTGAGACCCCCAAATCTCAAATCATAGTTAATATACAGGCCATACCAATATTTGTTATATTACGAGTTAATACCTAACACAATTATAAGCATATAAATGTATGCTTATAATATAAATACACACACACATATACATGTTTTATGACTATATCAGTACTTGGTATACAGATGACTTTTTACTTAGGTAATGCAGATTTTCTTCACAGCACCAGTAGATCAAGTAAATTGGTTTCAGATGATAGACTGAGATTGAGTTTTAATCACAAATGACTTCTAAACTGAAAGCATAAGACCAACTCTAACCACATTCATTTGAATCAAATCAAATCAAATTGCATTTGGTCCAGTACCTCTAATATTTCAGTATATGAATCTAATAACAAGGTTACAATACTCCTGATGTAGTAAGATTTAGAATTTGTTTTAAAGTATTTATCCAAAATTTCCATGTAGTTACCATTTCTGTTTATTTACTATCTGATAGATACAAAATTTGAAACTCCCTGAAACTAATTTAAGGTATATTATTTTAAAGGTTGTCTTAGTTTATTATATTTATATTCTTAATTTCCTTTGATTTGTTGTCATCCCTCTTCATCTGCATGGAACATTTCCTGTTTCACAGAAAGAGTTTCAAATGACAGTGAATCTTTATTGGTAGCAAGTATGAGAAAAGAGCAGAACTTAATCAAACATTGTTGCTCCTATTATGATGTTCACATCCTTTTTACTGTGGTGGCTTAGAATATGAAGAAATAATCTTCAGAAACTTTTGTAATCTTCTGAAATTATATTTGAAAATGATTGTATTTAACATGCATTTCAGATACTGGCATTTGTTAAAATCAGGAGAAAACTATGAGTAAGGATATTCATTCTACAAATTGAGTACCAAGTGAAAAACCCAGAGAACAGATATAGGTTAGAATTTGCCTCACTAAAATATTTTTCTTATTCTTTTAAAATAAAAATTACTTCTTTAAACCATGATTGTTTTCTTATTCTAGCACTGGACATAACATAGCCTTTAGTATTATTTGTACCACATATAATAGACTAAATTTTAATGTGACTTTATTTTTACAACATTCCTAAATATAATTTATACCATGTAAAATTTGAGTAAAATATGTACACATTATTTAACTTTAGCAAAAATATTATATTATGAAAATACACATGTAGTGTAGTTTTTCAAGATACTTTACAAAATGTTCATAATCTGACATATTATGAGGGAATATTTTATCAATATAAAAACTTTTTTTCACTTATTTACCCAGAAGTTTTCTTATTTTTCCATTTGGAAAAACAAAAATGTAATTTCAATTACCAGAATATTTTGTGTGTATTCCTGCCTAAGAATAGCCAAATTTCTACTTAAAAAGACAGGTAAAGAGAAGTCAGTATCTCAGTATTGTTTATAAAATTAAGGTTCATGGAAAAAAGATTCAATTTAGTGAAAAACTATGAATTTTTCATTTAAAAAATGTTTGCTGTGCACTAGCACACAAGCATGTACAATAGACTTTGCATTTCTAATTTATGGATTAACTGAAATGATTTTAATTAATTTTAGTTTGTTATTTGAAAGCACAAATAGATACATCAAGTTTTATTATGAACCAGTCAATCTATCATTTTTATTTCAAATAACAAATGAAGATTTTATTTTTACATAATAAACAGTAATTCAAATTAAACAATTTCTAATGAATAACAAGAAAATAACAAGGAAAATAATTTGTTATTAAGGAATAAGAGGTAATACCAGGAAAAAAAGATCTTTCCAAATACAAAAATCTAACTTTCTTTTTGCTTGTATTAAATATTCTAAAAGAATGTTTGAGTTTTATTCTTAATAATGCAATCACTACATTTTTCATACTTATCATAATATATTCATTGAAATATTTTGACACTAATTATGAAACAAACTTATTTCCTATAGTCATAGTTACTTAAGGGTATATTTTACAAGAAGAAATACAATGTAACTGTATTTCAATGTATTAAATATATATTATATATGCAATTGGTTTTATTTTGAAAAGAAAGTTAAAAGATTTTGTAAAAGAAAAAAAAAACAACTAAAGATTTAGAATCCAAAGTTTTGTAGTAGTTTTCTGATGTATTTAAATGGATGAAAGTAATTGGTTAGATTCATGAAATATATAAATATTCAATACAATGTTGAGAAATTAAAAGATGTGGCCACATAGTGAAATAGTTTGGCATTCTCAACTCATAAACTCTCTGAAACAAGGGATGACAATAGGAAAATACTCTGTCATCCAAGTGTTCATCAAGTTTAACTTTAATAAATTTTGGACAGAGAGAATGAAAATGTGTATTTTGTCATCAAAAATCAAAATTACTTAAGAAATTGTGCTATTTGGTGTTCATTCTTTCTTTTCTGTTTGTGTGTGTATATGTGTTTTACTGAGGACTTATCTCAGTGGTGTTCTACCACTGAGCTACATCCCCAGCCCTTTTTATTTTTTATTTTGAGATAGAGTTTTCTTAAGTTATACAGGTTGATCTTGAACTTTAGATCCTCCTGCCTCAGCCTCCTGAGTAGCTGGGATTACTTACGTGGGCCATTGTACACAGCTTATTTGGGATTGACAAATGAAATTCATAAAGCATTCTTCACTTAAGCTTTCTGTTTTCCATTTCTAAGTTTAAAACAAATGTAAATTGCATGTAAGCAATTTTTTCATTATACTTCAAATATTAAGACAGCTAAAATGTTCACAAAAAAATAAAACTACCTAAATTATGATTGGTGCATAAAGAAGCTTAGAAAAAAATATGTCAATATACAATTTTAAAAAATACTGTATCCTGTAGTCAGGGTGCCTTATGACAAAATGCAATGATATCTTAAAATATTAAAACCCTCCACTGAAATATACATGCAGTTAGCCTTAGAGAATAATGTATCCCTGTGTAGGCAATTGCCCTCAGGAATGTATTATTCCTTCTGGATTACTTTTTCCCTAGAGGTAACATTCTCATTAAAAAGATGAACTGGTTTTCTCATACCCAGGGGAAAATACATTGTGCCCAGAAAAGCTTTCTAAATAGATAAACACCTCACCAGGCTTGAAAACACCAGTAGCATATCTGCTGAAATGTGTCTGAAATTTTCACCAGTATTTCCATTAAGACCTGCCATAAAACAGTAAAGTGATTGCAGAGTAACACCTATTATTTCCATATTATTAAATTTAAACAAAACTGGTCAACCAGAAATAAGCAAAATGAAGAATTACAATTTAAAAATTGGGATAATCCTTAAGTACCCAAATATTATTTTCCATTTTTCCTCGACTATCCAAAGTTTTGTTTTGGGAAACATGTACTAAAAGGGAGCCATTTGAAAAATATTTCCTGTGTAAATTATATTTAACACTCAATAGTAACACCCCTAGTGATATGCTATAAATCTGCATGCCACGTATTAACAGTCATCTAATATTCTTACTGACATTCTAAACATTCTTATAGCTTATGCTGAGATAAATGGTGTCAGGAAGAACATGCTATTCATTGAATTCTCTTTAGTCTGTAGATATCTATAAATATACATTTGCTAATTCAATAAGATAGTGACTGTTGAAGGCAAGACACAGTTACAGGATCTGGTGATAGCTACAACCAGCATCTCAATTCTCCCTTGTTTCCTCCTCCATTTTCTACAATAAATACTAATTGTGTCAGTCCCTTTTTATTTAGATGAATTTTGGTCAGTTACTTAAAAAGAAGAAAATGACAATCCAAGCAATTTTGGATTAACCCTCTTGCTTGGAATAGAAACACAAAATCTGTATACTACAAATGTCAAACATTGTATAGTACAAATATTGTAAGCTGCCTATGATATTCACTAAGATCTTTTTATTAGTATTAATACCTCCAATTCCAGTGTCATTTAAGATATTGGTTTTAAGTAATTGAGTTTTTCTGTCCATTAATACAGAAGGTATGATTTCATTATTCCTTTTGTAATGAATTAGCCATTGCGATTATTTTAAATGCTAATTATTAGAGTTCTCTGTTTATAACTCTAAAAATATTCCCCTAAGCATTTGAGGAAGAACTGATTGTCACTGAGACTAATAAGCTGCACCAGTAATGACATTTGAGAACACTGAGAAAAAAATATTTTCAGTACTGGTTTAACAGCCAAACTTACACCACACCAGATAAAAGGAAATTAAAATGATCTATATTAGTAGTCATTATGTAATAGAACATTTACCAAAGTTATAATATTAAAATAAGGAATAATACATAATCCATTTATTGTACTTTTTTGAACTAACTGCAAAAATGATCTGAAGAGCCTTAATATTATAAGTATACTCAGTATTGCCTGAATTAAAACAAGAAAAATAAAAATCATATCAGACATAATTCCGAAATCTATTAAATGCAAATACAATAAGCATATGTGAAAAAAACACAAATTTTGCCTAATTTGGAAAGTATTCTAAAATTTTAGAAGAATAAATAATGATCACGTGTTTATAAAAATACACTGAAAGCTCAATCATGTCATTTCAAATGGTAAGAATGTGTAAAAACTTCCTTTGTGGGAAGTTTAAATTTATAAGCAATTGTCTACAAGTGACCATTTAATGTTGTTAAATTGTTAAGGAAAATTTTAAAGATACCTTTGAAACTAATATTTTACAAATATTATACCCACAAAAGAGGTTTTAATTTGAAAGATATAATTTGATTTTTGTAGTTGCATAGCATAAACCACAATGATAATTAATTACCATGTTGCTAATTTTAGGGTCACAATTGAGAAACACCCAGTAGAGAAAACTTGCAATACAAATTTCTTTCTGATCTTCATAAACTGAGTTCATTGTATTCATTTTAGCAGGACAGAATTACTGCTGAAACCCAAAGTTGTCAAAGGTCACACCATCAATCTATGGTGAAAAAGAAACACAATTCAGAATCCTAGGACCATGGTTTTATCTTTTAGCCACTGGCTACCATGATATAAAATAACAGCAAATAATTTCTTGCTACTCTTTCATTATTTCACACACAACATATTTCATTTTCAGTGAAGGAAAAAATAAAGATTGCGTGATAACTGGATCAAATCAATAGTAAAAACAAATATCTTACTAATAGTATATTTATGTAACAAAGCTAATTAACATTTTGAGGCAAATTATAAAATTCAATTTTTTTTACAGTGTATGTCATTCTTCAGTCTCAGAAAAGTGAAAAAAATAAAATAAAACAAAAATATGGAATATATATATACACCATTTAGAAAAAAAATCATGAAAAATTCAGCAATATGGCAAAATACATTTCTTCCACCAAGTAGTCTATTCAAATACATTGAAAAAAGTCTTGGCAATTCTGTATCATCCCTTAAAAACATTTTTTGGTCCTAATTCTATAGAATAATACTTTTCAAGTTATACCTTCCAGCCTAGAATTGTTTCTCACATGATGTTTGACATATTTTCATTGAATTGAGTTTCACCACAGGTACATCAGTGCTAGACATTTTGGGAAAAGTTTCTAGTGTAAACTGCAATTATAATTTTCCAAGTGTACTTCTTAAGTTACTGTTTTTGGTTCCCTTATGAGGTCCAGGCCCCTGTCCAGGAGACAGTGCATTTGGTAAAATCACCTAAATGTCAGTCATCTTATCTGTGGGAGACTCCTGAAATGGTAAATCGTTAACATTAAGACATTTGTATTTCTAACAGAACAGTAATACATACTAAATCAATTCCCCTTTTAAAATAAAAATATTCATTCTGATCTTTATATTTAATTTTGATTTCTTTATAAATCTACATAAAATCTGCTACCTCATATATTACATATAAAGCATTGATAAAATCCAAGTTTCCATAGAGCAAGACCTGAAAATTTATGATTCCGATGCATAATTTTTAATATTAGAGGGACAAAATTTATTTGAACACACTCGGAAGCTCCAATGCTCAAATGAAGTTGTGAGGTTAAGAAAATACCAAGGTGCTCATCCAGCCTAAACACAGTCAACTATATCTAAAATAAGGAAGTAAACCTGCTCTGAAAAAATGAAAACAGATTTTTCAGGAGTTAACTCTGGGTCATCAATTGTCAAGCACTTCATTAATGTTTAAAAGCACACAAGGATGGCATTTTGTAAACTATATGAGCCACTCAGTTAATCAGTGTTATTTTAAACAGGGTAACAAAGAAATTGACAACTTTTCTTTTGTAGATGTGTTGTATTTAAAATGGTTATTTGTGAGTGACAAGTCAGAAGTTGCATTTTAAATCCATACCTCTTCGCTCACATGAAGTCCTGTTTACATCCTAACTTCAATGTTACATTAGGAATAATGTAATTATTTTTTTTTAAATTTAACACTTATGAGGATATGCCATTAATTTGACTGAAGTTACTCTTAAAATTCATGTAAATTTATTAATTGAAGAACTACACCAACTTTTTTTTTCAAATAAAATTTTTTGAGGGAATGATTTGAGTTGCAAGAATTACACATAATAATAGAGATCATTTCAGTATGCCTTATACAAAGAGCTTTTAAATGAAGAGTGTAAGCTAAAAGCCATAATGGGCCAAGATGACCCAAGTACATGCTATTCAAAAAATATATTCCCTGATAAAAATTATTAAAGGAAGATAGAGTCACTGAAAGTCCAAGACTATACAAGCCACTGGAAATAGCAATTTTTAAAAATGTACAGAGACATTTTGTCAATGGTTTTCCGTATGTAAAATTTTGTTAATTTTGGAAGAGATATATTAAATTATTAATCTGAATACTCAATATTTATCTTTAGTATTTAAAAAAATTCTAGGAAGATAAAAAATTTTCATCCAAGAATTGAACATCTTTAAGAATCACTGATAATGAAAAGATCATTATAGTGGTTTAATGGATTTTAATGACTGTATGGTGAATGTTTTTGAATATTCCCTGAAATATATAAGTAATTTCTGTGTTATCATTTGGAGGCACCTATATGAAAATTCTATTCATCAGCTTTAAAAACTGGGGGATATTATAAAATTGAGGGATACTCTTTGAATGAAAAAAATAATTGCAATTTAACAATGCTTGTCCATAACTATGCATTTTAATATTCAATTCTTAAATGCTAAACAAACAAAAATATAAAAACAATATGTGTATATGTATGTTTTAGGAGAACTGCAGGAAGGGGAAAATTCAATGATATAAAGAAAACATGGCTATAAACTTTGTATTTAAAGTGGAGATTTAAAGAACATATTAAAGCTCAGATTTAAGTAAATATTATAGCTATAAATTTTCCATTATTATTAATTTTTCACAAGAGAATCACCCTTTTGATTTGGGACTTCAAGATTTTCTATAGGTATAGTTTAAGATAGGTATAATTTTTGTGTAGGTAATTTATATATATATATTATTGTAGGTATATTAATTGATAAAGTATTAATTTTCATATTTTGATCTTTATATTTTATATTTAAAAATTTAGTCTGCATGACTCCAGTGAACTTCTCATTGAAGCATGCTGGTTAAGGTATTATGGCTTCTGACAAAGAAATTTGCTAATTAATTAAATTGGTTTTATTACTACCTTTTGTATTATATATAAATAGACTCCAAACCAACTGAAATATACACTGATTTTGGATTCAACATATCATATTAAGTTTTGTTTTTAAATGAACAGCAAAATAAGATTCTTTCAAAAGTATTTTAGTTGAAAACATGATAAATTATCACTGATTTATAAGTAAAAATCTAAAATATGCACACTAAAGTTAAAAGCATTTTCCTACCTATATATATGAATGTAACTATGGCTCAGTATTAAAATATAACAATTAAATTTGAGTTGAACTTGTATGGTGATATGTAAAAAAAACTTCTTAAAAAGAATGCTATGAAAATGAGCTTGTCCAAAGTACACCAGGGTATTATTGAACATTCAAGAAGAAGCCAAAATTTTCATCTCTTCATTTGTTAAGCTACAACCCCCCCCCAAAAAAATTAATTAATCCATTAAAGAGTTACTTTGACAACAGTTTAGTTACAATTATCATAACATGATACCAGAATCATAACAGACCAATATCAAATACTGGTTCATAAAACTTCAACTTTTAGAAATACATGTGAATTTTAACAGGTAGATATTTGTTTTATAGACACATATAATATTCATTCATGTTTACTGATTGAGATAGCTAATTTCAAAGAAGTAATTGGAAGATATCCAATCAACATATTTTTGTGTTACTTTTCCTATGAAATAAGTTTCCTACTATTTAGTAAAAATGTATAACACATTTTGCATTATGCAATATACCACCACATTTTTACAAGAGACAATATAAATGCCAAATTATTTCATATTTGCATTACATCAGTTTTCTATAAAATATTTATATTCTGATCTACAAAAGTATTTCATAGAAAATAACTGAAATGACTCAAGCTTAATTAACCTTAAATGTAGTTCTTAAAAAAAATGTATACAAAAATTTTTTACTGGGTACAGATACTCGTACAGTTCCATGAGATATATCTGGCTTGTGTCTTTTAGCCAAGTGGTCTGCTGAAAACAGAAAAATAAATGCTTAATTGTTTCAAAAATACTGCACCACTCTTCTTTCCCCCATGCTAACATTCCTGAAGCATGAAACATGAAAGTATGAATGAGAAAGTCTTAGAAATATTAATACATATAACAAACCCTGGATGAAAATTGCATATGTGGTAATTCTTATAATCCATCTGCTTTTGTATGATATATGTAGGTTATATAAACTCATGGAAATATGCATGGGTATTAAAGTTATAAAAAGGCACTACATTGATTTAAAATTAATGATAAACTGTACCCTATCAAATCAAATATTAATAAATATAAGGTTTATTTATATATCGATGTTAGATTGTTTTTAGGCACATGACTAATATCTGCAAACCAAGGGGTTTGGGAATGTTAACCATAAGTTAAACAGTCATTTCAATAACAGTTTAGTTACCACTGTCATAACATTTTATTCCCTTTGAATGTCAATTAATTAAATGTGCCTGGTTTGGGGGGGTTAAATCTATTCATTTTTTTTCTTGTCCTTTGGTGTAAAATTTATTCTTTAAAATTTTGCCATGCCTGCAAATATCTTAGTTTGGAGTCATCTGAAAAATGCAATGAGTGTATTTCCATCAGAATTGAAAGCATACTTGTGTCTGGTTTATTTTCATTAATTTGGAGTCATGTGACTTTGGGAACAATCCACTGAGCCCTTGAAATTAAATAGCCAGTCTTTGGCATTTCAAACAAGGAGTGAACTATTCTCACTCTTTCTCTTGCCCTACTGAAAAATAATGAAAGAAAAGAGAAGGAAAGAGGGAGGGAAGAGACGTACAGAAAGAGAATCAGGGCAGAGATGTACAGAAAGAATCAGAAATAATAGAGTGGGGAAAGGGAATTATACACATTAATTTAAATAATTTTACAACAATACATTCTAGTAACTAGCATAGCACATATATAAATTGAGAATCTGCAGTCTTAGATTAGGTAACTTTTCTCACTTTTTACGTAGATGTTCTATATAGTTTAATTTCCCTACTGGGGTGAAGGGAACAATGGTAAGAAACTGACTTCAGTATGCAGCTCAGTTGCCAAAATTTTCCACTTACATGTGTGAAGATCATAATCTTACAAAGCATGTGCTCCAATTATGATATTTTTGCTGAAGTTGTGTAACTCATAACTTAAATAAACAATGTAAATCATTTTTATATAGGTATACAAATTATCTTCATCTACATTAAATATATTTAATTTATCTGAGATAATTTAAATAGCCACACAATAATCATACAGAGATAAAATGATGCTTCATAATATCTACCTGGAACTATGTTTACATATGATTATGCAACATATTAAATAGAGAAAGCACAAAGAATAAGTATAGTTCATATTTGAATTTTAATTGATGCCTGAAATACCACAATAATTACCCAAATTTATATGGAGAGATTTTGTTGGGTTCCTTAATCTAGTAATGTACCAGTGATATAACCAGTCTATTTACTTAGTTTAAAATAATTAATTTTTCATTTTGTACAATTTCATGATTCATTTAATACAGTTTCATGACTCTGACAGGAAATTTTTTTTTCATCCACCATGAATTTATGTTTATCCCCCTTATACATTTGGGAAAATATAAAAATTGAAAGTAACCTCTGTTATTCAGTTAGTAAATCATGTAATGTTATATTTCAACTTTAAAACATGTTGGGTACCTTAGGAAGAATAAAGAGGAACAAAACTCCTAAAGAGAATATTTGGAAAGATGATATGGAATTGTACTGATTTTAAAAATAAAAGTTTATAAATCATTGAAAAATACATTAATGAACTTTCTTTGGAAATTACTTATATTTTCCATAAATACATCTTTAGCTTTGTGTAAATCTTACCTTATCATTTTATATATCAATTAAGAAATAAAGTCTAGTTACATTTGTACTGATATTTTAGAATTTATAAAACACGTTCATATTTATATATAATAATGTTGAGGAAATGATACATTTTTAAAAGGAAAAATAATTCCCATTGTGAGGAAAAATTAGTAACAATCCCAGATATGTACTCAAATGTTACTATTTGTTTCTTCTTTTCTAATCTCATATTTTATATAGAGGAGGTAGATGAAGAGTAAGAGATACATTTTTTTTCAAGATAATATCATGGCATTATTAAGCTTATTCTTTTCCCCTTAAAAAATTGGAAGGAAAAATGTTGCAAAGAATATGGATAGTTTACTGTACTTGGTCAAAGTAGCATTACATTTATTTTTAATCCTTCAAGGAAACTTACCACCTGTTCCATCTGAATTCAAGTAGTTACTGTCAATTTACTCATGGGTGAATGCTGCCTCTTTGTGGCAGAATGCCATGGCAATTGTTCCTTAAAGGTGAAGTTCATGAACAGCCCTTGATATTGCACATATTCCAGGTGAGGTTATGGGGAGATCCACTCAAAGAAATGATACACAGGGCTTTTAAAGTTTCAGATTAAGTCAAACATTTCTTGTCATTAAACTAATGAAAATCACCAGCAAACCTTACTTAGAGGTGAACAGCTTATACCCAATAACATCTTGAACATTCAGGGCATTAATCAACTTTAGATAGAGTATCGATCATAACTGTTGAAGACAGTTTACATTAAGTTAATATATGGAAATTATAGAAAATTGTAAATTGAATAAATAATATTGATATGATGACATACATGATATTGAGAAAAATGAAAATATAGTATACTACTTACCATGTTCCATGTATTAGTTGAATACTCAGTGAGGAAACAGCATATACAATTGAAATGTCATTAATAAACATATTAACTGACACATTCTGAAGAACATACTTCCCTGAACCAACAAAGTCATATATATACACACACATATATATATATACACGAGTATATATACACATATATGTATATACATACATATATATTTGAAACATAATTATGGGAATTTCTGTTATGAATGAAGTTTAGCAACTATTTCTTAAATTGTTAATATTGGAGATTCCACCAATCACACATAGCTAGGTCTTTTGCACCTCAAGTAAGCATTACTTCAATCCCTCATATTTGACATAGTTATCAAGTGTTTATTCAGAAACTATTTAAAAAATTACATGTGCTGGGATACATATGAGACTTTAACAACAATAGCCCCATCTTACAGAGATCCTGTTCTTCATTATCATCATTGCTTGCTGCCCAGAGGGATAAAGACATTGTATAGATACTTGTACAGTCCATCATTTGGTCTTCTGAGGTGCCAGTACATGTGGATCTGTACAAATGCAACTGGGTTTGGTTAAACAATCGAAAATCGGCTACAATAGTAGTCAAATCAATACATCGTTTTGGTTCACTAATAAAAATATTTTTAAATCTTCTCTAATGAAACCAAAAACTTGCACAAAATTCTCTTGAACGGCCCAATTAATTGCCCTATTTTTTTTTCTTTTATACAATGGGATATAATCAGCTTTAAAAAATTACAGGTCCAATTGGGTGGCTGCATTGGCTTTTAAAGATTTTTGCCATTAAGTGCTCCACATTTTGAATGATTTAAAATGCCTTCCTGATATCACTTCAGTCTTGGTAATGCAGTTCCTGATACAATGCGATACCTCTGTGAAAATCATAGGCTAAATAGTGAAGGAAAGAGGAATGCTAAATGTGCATATAAAAATAGGTGCTACAATAAAATATTTGTATATTTCATCAATAAGTTATTTTGACTAATCAATTATGGATCATATAGCTCTGTAATTTTAATGATTTGTCCACATCTATAGTGATCCTTTTCTAGATCACAATATTTTGTTTTTCAATTCAAATGTCCAGAATGCATACAAACACATCCTTTAAAAACAAAGGAAAGGAATAAGAAGGGTGGTGGAAAGGGAGGGAGAAGAATAGAGAGAACAAACTTTCTATTAAAGTTGGGGTGTGCTAGTCTCTCCACCAAAGCCATTTAGACCCACCCATGGCTTAAAGGGGGAGAAAGGGAGGAGTGAGGGAGCAAAAGAGGAATAGTAGGATCTATGGGCTGTCATCTTCCACCATTCTTAGCACTTCCAACCACTAAAAAACTGCGACCTTTAACATAAGTCACCCTCGCAGCAAACTGCCCTCCATAAAGCCCTTCTCCTCTCCTCCACCCCACACACAAGAAGAGAAAGTGATGTGCCCAGTTTACACAAACGTTTCCCACGTGTAAAATGTAAAGGAAATTGCACACCCTTTCTGAATCTTCCTCCGAAGCTGAGAATCCCGTGCCAAGGCACTTCACCCTAAACGTTGAAACAACACAATTAATCAAATGTGTTCACCTTGTGTGTCTACTTGCTTGTTTGTTTTAAATGCAAAAGCTCCAAGGGAGTTTCTTTGCTTTTAGAACTGGCTAAATGTGGTCTGTTTTTCCAGCACTTCGAGGTAGTCCGGTTCAACGTTTAGTTTTGCTTTTAACTCCAGATATTCGTTCCGGTTGGGTTCTACAAAGACAGCACTCGGGGGGCTGTAGAGCACCGGTTCTCGCAGCCTGCTGTCCCCTGCCCCCGGGTGCAAATACTGATGGGGGCGTCTCAGGTCATAGTTGGGGGAGAAAGTGTAAGCAGCGGGGCTGCATGGGAACTTGGGGTATTCCGGGAGGCTGTTGCCGGCGGGGGTGGAGGAGCAGTGTTTTTCTGGTTCTAAAATGCCCCTGTAAAAGCGGTCGGCGTCCTGCACCGGCGACAGTAGGTCCTCCCGGGGCTCAATGGTGCTGACGCTGTAGGCGGGGCTCCGCAAGTGGTGACTTTCCCGCCTCTCCTCCTCCCCTGGCTGCAGCTGCAGCTGCGGCGGGGGCTGCTGCTGGGGCTGCGGCGGCGGCGGCGGCGGAGGCTGCTGCTGCTGCAGGTGGTGGTTGCTGCTGTAGGTGACCTTGAGCTCGTGCAGGTCTTTGTAATCCTCCACGGAGTTGCCTTCTCGAGAACGGTAAATTGGGTTTTTACACATGTGGCCCAATGGATGGGGGATATATTCATACACGTGGCCCGCGGGCGTCTTCACCTTGGGCAGAGCCGGCCCACGATGGTGCACGTGCGCGTGTGGGTGGCCGCCTGGGCCGCCACCGCCGCCACCATATACACTGTACTGCATGTTGAAGGAGCTCACGTCGGAGTTGTTGGTGCTGGTGTGGTCGCTCTGGTTCTTCTTCCTGCGCTTCATGACCAGCACAAAGAGCCCCGCGGCCACGAAGACGGACATTATGAAAACCAGCAGAAGACTGAGGATCAACACCGATAAGGGCACGGAAGATGCACCTCCGCCGGCACCCAAGCCCGCCGGGGCCCCAGTGCTGTTCAACCGGACCGCAGGGGTCACGGCGCTGGTCCTCACTGGTACTTGGATAGAGGAAGGTGTGGGTGTGGAAACCACCACATCCGAATAGTCTGGGCACAGCAGCTCTGACTTAATGGAGCGCATGTCTGTCTCTGCGAATTTCTTGGGAGCCTTACAGATCACTTCGTCTACTAGAACGCCCACTTTTAGCTGCTCAACCCACAGCTTCATGCCCACCACCTCGCAGGTACAATCCCAAGGGTTGTCATGCAAGTCGATTTGGATGAGTGACTTCAACTGGTCCAAAACTCCACTTACCGGCAAGGACGTGAAGTGGTTACTCCTCAGGTTGAGCCTGAGAAGGGTCAGGCCAGAGAAGACGCCTGAGGGCATGGCCTGCAGAAGGTTGTTATTCAGGAATAGCAGCTGGAGGTTTGGGACTGGATCGAAAGTCCCAGATTGAATCTCCCTTATGAGATTGTATTGGAGGAAGAGATACTGAAGACTCTGCAGGCCATAAAATAATTCTGGGCTCAGTCTCTCTATCCGGTTGCCATTCAGGTAGAGGCGTCTCAGGTTGCTGAGATCCCTAAAGGCGCTGTCTTGGATCATTGAGATACGGTTGTTACCCAGGTGCAGGAGGTCCAGTCCGGTGGCCTCCAGGAAGTCTGTCCTGCTCACAGCAGCGATGTAGTTCTCTGTCAGATACATTTTCTTCGGATTGTAGGGCTTGGGCTGCAGCTCAGCAATACTCTCGATCTTGCGCTCCTGGCAGTTTACATTTAGGCCCAGATCTGAAATCTGAAGGTTGCAAGTGCACGCAGTGGGACACTCCAAAGGCACCGGGGATTTGGTCTGGTAGGCGATGCTGGGGCCATAGTTACTGTAGCCCAAGTCCTTAGAGGGCTGCCTAGAGGTGGGGCGCACTCTGGGCTTGTTGGGTTGGCGGGTTCCCTTAGGGGGCTTCAAGGGAGGTTTGTAAACAGCAGAGGAAGAAGTAGCCACGGAATTTACTGAGGCCGGGGTGGTGTGTAAATACCCCGTGGTGCTCAAAGGCGTCTGAGGCCTCATCTCATAGTCCGAAATAAGTTTCCTTGGGCAAAGTTCCTGCTTGGATACCTCGTCCAAATCCCTGCCATGTAAGCGGAAGGGGGTCTCACAAACCACATCCCCCACCAGGGCTGAGTAGGAGATGCTGTCCAACCAATCCTTGAGAGAGATCAGCTCACAGGAGCAATTCCAGGGGTTTTCCTCCAGCTGTAACTCCACAACTTTATCCATGTGCTGCAACAACCCCACATAGGGCAAAAGTTTCAGCCGGTTTCCCCGCAGGTCCAAGTGCGTTAAGGGCACAAAACGGAAAAGATTGTTAGGTAAACTTGACAAAAGATTGTCATTGAGGATAAGCACCTGCAACAAATGCAGTTTCCCAAAAGCATTGGGTTCAATGACGCTGATGTAATTGTAATCGACTTGTAGGTATTCCAGGTTCTCCAAGCCAAGAAAGGTATCATCTCTAAGAAGTTCCAGTTTATTATTGTTCAGATGCAATCTCCTCAAACCACGAAGCCCATGGAAAGCCCCAGTCTCAATATCTTGGATAACATTGCTACCCAGATGCAAAATTGAAGCCCCAGTGTAATTGACAAACTCATTGGGGTAGAGACGATTCAAAAGGTTTCCAGACAACAAGAGGTGATAGATTGGGAAACGGGGAGGGCTAATTTCAGAGAGACTGATGATTCCCCGGTTTTCACAGCTCACAGTTAAAATGCCGTCCTTTTCCTCACAAGGACATGCATTGTCACAGATTTCCCCATAATAATCGATGGTTTCTGCACATGAAAGGACGAGAGATGTTACAGCAAACGCTAGAGTCTGCAGCATCCAGCTATGCATTTTTCTGTGGAGGTCCTGTTCCAAAGTTACTGGGGGGCAGCAAGTGTGCATTTTACCTCCTGCAAGGGAGAGAGGAAACAAGGAAACAACAGAATATGACAAAAAATTAAGAGCTTAATCAGAAAGTCTCTCTTCCCTGATACTATTTCTGGGAAATACAAGAGGGGATAGGAAAGTCAACTCCCACCCCCGCCCTATTGGAACAATGAAATTCAGCAGACTATATTAAAAATTGATATTCATTTTGATTTAAAGGTTCATTTCATTTTTCTAATGAGTATATCACAGAAGTACTGCACAAGATGAGGGCAAAGTCCCTTTTTAGTGTTCTTCTGTACTTCCCCCTTTACAAAATCAACCCATAAATATACATAAAATGGCTGTCAGTTCAGTTTTGTGGTTCTAATTTAAGAGAAAAGAAGCATCATTTTACAAGGTTCCCCTCCTCACCTATATGGAGCACCCCCCACCTTCCTCTTTTTCTTTCAGAATCCCTTCGGTTAACAGTTCACCATGTAGGTCTCCCATTTTCACAGAAAAGCAAGGACTCACAATTCTTGGACTATTTTAAACCACAGCAAGAAATGCCAAGGTGGAAAGCTAAATAATACTTTTCATAGGCAAAAAGAATGCAAGATAATGCATCAAAAGGAGACAGAAGAAGCTCTTAAATCACCAATTGTCTTCTAGAGCTCTAAGTATGGAGAAAAAAGGGAGCGCATTCGCTTTGATGGTGGACTTCACTACCACGCTATTAAGCACATCAGCGTCCTAATTGCATGCACAGTGCCACTTTGCAGCGCTTCCCTGAGAGCGCCCTGCGACCACTTCTCCTCATTGATCCTGTCAGCAACGCTACCAAACCGCATATTTAAGCCACTGAAATAGTTGTGCACGATGGATTACAAAGAACTCAGCGAAGGCATCCGCAATCTCAGAACACCTCTGAATACCTTGAGTTTAAAGAGGACATTCCTACCGCTTACCCGGAATCAGCTAAAAGTAAACCAGGGACCAACGACAAAGCCTCCCTTACCTCGGGCTCCGCATCTGTTTGCCACGGTATGCAATACTAACCCTACTGAATTAGCAAGATTTGGAATGAACTACCATCTCGCTAACATCTCCATCTTTGGAGTTGCTTATTACATTTGCAATATACCCTCCCTCAGGAATGGGACTCTGGGGTTCATCAAGAGGCAAAATAGAGAGGTGGAAGGGAGAAAAGCAAGTGACATAGCTCAGTGCTCTAATACCCGAGATTTCATCTCCCTTAGGAATCAATCCAACCCCCTCCCCCTTTTCTTTCTTTTTGTCCCCTTGAATGCTTCCTTCGACTTCCTACTTCTGTTCTACAGCAACACTCTTAAAGGGAGGACATAAATGGAGTGAGTGTGAGTGCGTGTTGCCTCGGTTAGCCAAGCGGTGGGGTTTGGCGGGGGCGGCGGCGGCGGAGTGGGGGGGGGGGGTCTAGGCATTTGATAGAAACGTTGGGCTCTGGGAACCGATGCCTTTTCTCTAGTCAACATTGCTTTTGCCTCACCACTTAAGTCTGGTGTCGACTCCTAACCAAAACTAAGCCAAGATGTTTCTGACGCACAGGTTCAAGCTTAGAGACCTCTCTCTTGATCTCCAAGTCGACTCCAGTCCGCGATATTAAAAGCGCCTGCATTCACACGCACATGTGCAAGTGTGCCTGTGAATCATTCACGTTTGGCCACTCAGACGTGTCGAGACGAATCGGGATCACAGTGTTAAAAAAAAAAATCGCTAGTATTCCCGACCTCCCATCACAATGGCAAACGTCTCCCAGCTTAAAGCACCCCCATGAAAGCAAAACGTTTACCTTGAAATTTCGGTTCTCCGCTGGATCAAATCTGCACATCCATTCAGCTGGGTTGTGTCCCCTCCCCCTCCCTCCCTCCGCTTCCCCGCCCCCATTCACCTCCTTCCCGATCAGAAAGCCCATAGCAAATTGTGTCCAGCCAGTATTAAACTCGAGCGTTTACAACTTTAATTCAGTTCTGGTTAGCAAGGGTCGAAGAGCTTCCTCTCGCTCCACTCCCTTTCCTCTCCCCATTGCCATCAAAGGAGACAGAAAATTTGAGAAAATAAAGTTGAATGAGCCGGGGAAGGCTGACATTCCGACTGGGAAACGCACCATCGCTGTAATTTCCAGGGTGCGCGGCACATCCTCCGAGGATCAAAAATTTTTTGGAAGGCGGGGGCGGGGGTACCGTATTTGTTCTCTCCCAAAGAATTTAGACGCTGGATCACCACCTAGCACATCCCTGCATTAAGCAGCATGGAGCCGCTCGGGCTGGAGCCCAGCACCCAGGCCGGACCCGAGGCTCCGGGCACAGCTGCTGGAACCGTCGCCCAGGCAGAAACACCGGGAGTTCCAGGACGCGAGGCTCCCCCTCCCCCACCCCGCCCCAAAGCGAAGGAAGGGTAAAGGGAGGAAAAAGGGGAGGGAGTAGAAGGAAAGAAAGCCATCCCGCTATACACACACACACATACACACACTCACACACACACACACACACACACACAGACGCAAGCCTCTTTTGCAAAGTAAATGACAGACTTACCCCGTCTCACATCTCCAGGGCCCACTCATCATAGCTACCCTTAACAAAATACCTCTTTGGGGTGTGCACGGTTTTGCTAAAGCCCAGGCAGAAAGAGAAGGCAGTTTTCAGTGCAGTCCGAGCCGCTGGAGGAAAGAGGTGGCCGGACGCCGGCAGCCCCGGGCCGCCGCCGCGGTGGCGACCGCGGGTTCCGGGGCTCCCCAAAAGGCTCTCCCCAGCGCTCTCCGCGGCGGTCGGAACGGGCAGCGGGGTTGGGGGGGGGATAATGGGGGGAGATCTCGAGCGGTGGGATGGGAAGAGCGGGGGAGGGGGCGGCGAAGGACGGGCTGGAGAGGCGCCTCGCGGTAGGGGCTGGGAGCAGGAGCCGGGCGGGGCGGGGAGGGGAGCTGTTGGGAGGGGAGGCGCGGAGAAGGAGGAGGGGGGCGCAGAGAAGGCTGCTTTGCACTGCCGGCCCCGCCAATGTGACGGTCAGCCTCGCCGAGCGCTCGCACTAGCTCACACTCACGCTCATTCTCACACTCATTCCCATCCGCGCTACAGCGCGATCGCGGGGTCCCAGGCACCCTTCGCCGCACTCCCCCCCAGGTGGGTACTTACAGTTCCCATCTGCATGGGGGGCAACTTTCTCCGACCCAGCAGTGGCCGCCGCCCCCTCCAGCTACCTCTGGCTCTTCGCACCCTCGGGCCTGGGTTCGCGCCGGCCGGCCCTCCCCTCCCCCCTCGGCTCTCTCCTCGCGGTCTTCACCACATTTCCCTCTGGTCAGTGGCGCACGCCCGGGGAAGAGCCAGAGAGAGAGGGGTTCGAGGGTGTGCATGCATAGCCCGCCTTCTTCTTGCAGCGCACACTGTACATGGTAGTGAGGGGGCGAAAGAAGGTGGTACTGGCCCCTCGGTTGGTCTGGCAGCGGCGGCGGCGGCTGCGGCTCCAAAGCCGTCCTCCGCCCCCGGCGAGGCGACCACCGAGCTGAGATCCCGCCGCCGCTGTCCCTGAGAGCCGATCCCGCAGCCGCCCCGGCCCCTAATTAGTATTTGAACGGCTCCAGCATCCTCTCGGCTGTTTCATCGCTCCCGGTGTTTGCAGGGTTTTTTCTCTATCCCTTCCCCAGATGCGGCGCACGATCGTCATTATTTGGAACTCTTTATCTCCGACATCCTTTGGGGGGTCTGAGGGGCAGGAACAGCGTTGTTCTACGCCTGTGGCGTGTCCTGGCAGCCTGGCGGTTCTAAAAACTCAGAGAAAGTCGCGTCTTCTGTTCCGGGCGTTGAGGAGGTGGCAACGCGGTAAGCATCGTCCGGGTCTCTGAGACATCTGCTCCGTAGCGGGTGCAGGGCCCCGTCCGGTGCACTTGTTTATTGTCGCGCCGCTGGTGCGAGCCAAGCTGCAGCAGACATGATGGGCCCGGGGCGAAGCGAGCGCTAAGTGACCGATAGATGGCAGCCGAGGGTGAAGGCGTCCCTTGGCTCCCGCGGCGCAGCCGGAGCACCCCTTGGATGTCACATTCGTGGGAGACCGCGGAGTCTTGGACCATGTGCGTAATAGGAGCGTGGGAGTGTGCAATTCTAGTATAGGAAAAGGGAGGAGTGGGAATAACCCTGACAGTGCTAAGCTTGGTGGTGGTCAGGGACAGATGATTCCAGCCCTGCGATGTTCGCCTGCCTTCCTCTGCCATTTAGAATAATAGAGCCCATGCTGCTGTCTCATGTACATACTGTAAAAAACCCTGGAAGAGGGAGTGGCTTATTCTAACTGTAAAGAGGGCGCTCCTCCCCCCCCCCCCCATTTTGCTTTTTTAAAAAGACTTATGTTTTATAAGTATGTCTGGGCAGATCAAGGGAATGTGAACGACTTTCACAGGGAATGTGAATACATTTCGTGTGAACTATAAAGCTGGAAAACCCCTAAATAGATGCAGTATCGATAGCGAGTTTCTTGAAGCGTCACCTGCTAAACTCCACTAGCGACATCTCTACAGTAAGTATCCCTGGCTCTTTCCATGAAATCAGTTACCTCCCTCTCCAAAAGGAGGTTTTGTACCTTCATAAGATGTTTTTCGTGTTTGCAGTATTAGGCCTGCAGTCCATCCCAGGAATACAAGAAAAGTTGATCATAGTAAGTGGCCCAGTGCAGGCTGAGAGCACATGTGCATGTTCTTTGATAATTGAGTAGTTTTATCACGTAAATATATTCTGTACGTTTTATTTTGGAATTATGTCTTAAAACATAACTAATCCCTGATTCTTAGTAATATTTGGGATAATAATAATTAATCAAATTAACCATTTGATTAATATTAATGAAGACTCGGTGGAAACATAACGTCTTTCCACATCACTTATATATGTTGAATTAGAAATATTTGTCTAGAGGAGGCAAATATGGCAATCTCCTGAGATTTTGTAACTTTTTAAAATCTTCCTCTGAATCTGTTGTGAAAATATTTTAAAACTAAGGCATAAATTCTTTATTTACAATATTGTTTCTTTTGAGTTAAGTTTGGATCTTGTACAAACAAGAGGGAGAAAAGAAGTAATCTGTGATATCAGATATTGGAAATATATCCTAGGGCATCCTGTTAAATTTAGAAACATTTGGTCTAGGACTGACAGCCACTGCTATAGGTACCTTATATAAACAGACAACTTAAACTTTATCCACAAAAAGGCTATTAATTTATTTTTACCTATTTATTATCTTCTAAATATTTTTGAAAATCTTTTAAATATAAAGCCACCTTTATGTTTTCAAAACAAAAACATATCATTTTAAAATTAAATGTTAATCACAGAAACCTTTGGCATAGGAATATTGAGTCCTATTAAAAAGTTCTTTTTAATAGCTTTTAATGTTGATTAACTCTGTGGAAATTATAAAATGTCCTGAAATGTTTTTACTACCAGGATTCCCAAAATAGCTGAGATAAAGCTACTTTAATTATTTTGCTACTTTTCAAAATTCTCACAATTCCATTCATTACAATTAGTTTATAAAATCTGCTTTTTTTAAATTTTGTATTATTTTTAAAGGTTTATTGTCCTGATTAAAATAGAATTATATAAAATAAGCACGTTTGGAATTAACTTAGCTTGTAATTTTGTTAGAAATGCTAGCACTAACATTCCAGATTGCCTCTTGTGGTTCAAATTAATAAATGATGAAAACTTTCTATCATCAAGTCAACACTAAGGACTGCCATAGATGCCACCATTACCTTTTACCACTAGGTGTCTCTATAAACTGCACTGCAGGAGAGTGAATTTTGAAAAAACACCTTAATGTGAAGAGACTAGAATAGAATATAGGAGGGAAAACATCAAAGAAATAAGGAGAATCCTCTATTTTTAGGCCTTAGAGTTCTATTTGCTTGAAGTGTTGATTATTTTTAGAAAAGATATAAGTGAATCATGTAATAATGATAAAATTTAAGCCAAAATTTTTACTCACATGAAAAAACATGTTTGAATCTGTACTAGGCAACATATAGTTATATGATATGCATTCATGCTTTCACAGGATGCATAAGTAACCAAAAATAATTACATACAAGAATTTGGGCACTAGAATCTAAAATTATTGATCAAATAGGAATTTCCAGAACTAAGGTTATTAATACTAAATTAAACATAATTTGATTGAGTTAGATGTATAAAATAGAGAATGTCCAAATGTTTGTGAATGGATTTTGGCATTTTATGACTAGCTCATGAGCTACTACCATAATAAATATATATTAAATATTAAAACATATTTGGCAGTATTTAGTTCAAATTATAGCAATGATGATACCTGTATATTAAAATTTCAATTTAAACTGTAGTTAGCATATTGTCACTTGAAATGGATTATATATTTTATGAATTCATACTTATTATTATCTAGAATTCTTGTCTTAGTGCTTTATAAATTCTTAAAGAAATTCTTATGTTAAAGACATTACTTAAAGTATTTTATTACATTTTATTTATGAATTGTTCTGTAGTATCTTTAGGATCTTACAATGCTTGAGACAAGAATTGTGATCCCTCATGAAACAACCTAATGTGAATTATAAGCAAAAAAAAATTGGGGGGAACTACTGTAAGCCTTCACATCATTATATAAACCTCATGCCAGCAGAGCTTCCATTTCTTTTTGTTATCTTAAATGGTGAATTATGATTATGGAATTCTAATGTTGAATTTCAGTCTTCTCCTAAACTGGATCTAAGAAATACTTTTGTGACAGTAATAAATAAGAAGTCAGTAAACTCCAAGTTAATAAATGAACTTTTGGGGGATCTAAATGAAAAGTTAAATAATTGTTCATTACTTTGAAATTAAAGTTATATAAATTATACAGCTCTAAAATAAGGAAATAAAAGTTTCTACTGGAAGGAGGAAAATTGGTCACCCTTCATAATTGTTTCTCTATTACAATACTAAAATAAATAATTGCAAAGCATATGGCTTTGAGTAGTCTGAAACGTGGAATTAACAACAATCAAATATAACAAGTAGTGATATTTATAAATCCAAAATGGTGAGCATAACTGACTAATATCAAAGATTATTTATTCACTTTTAGACTTAAATAACTTAAGTATTTGTAATCTTAGAAATATGTTCTAAGGAGGCATAACAGAAAGATATATATGAAATAGTTTTCTTCCTCACTTTGTAGCATTCCTTGTAATAAACATTTTTGATACAATTGTGCTTCATTGGAGAACCAACTGTAAATATCTACTAAAATTTAAAATTTATGTCTCTTTTGAGCAATTACTTTTTGAAGAAGTAGCTTAGAGATGTACTAAATTAAAATATACAAAGCAGTATGTAGGAAGATAATCGCTGCAACAGATGCTTACATTTAAAAGTTATTAAGAACAAGATATAAATGACTAACTAAATGAAAAGTAATACACATCTATTTACAATTTGGAATTTTATTGTACTAGAAGCAACAGTGTGTACAGGAATACTGTCCTGCCATCATTAATAGTGTATATAGTATATAGCATCACCATATACAGTGCAGAGAGAGAGAGAGAGATGCAGATTGAGATTCTTTCATACACAGATACATTAGTGGTGATCACATTTCAGAAAGACTGGAAATCTTAAGTAGATTTCACCATCTACTGTAGTTTTACTGGTTGAAAATTTCTTTTTCTTTTTCCTTTTTTTTTTTTTTTTTTTTTTAGTTGTAGATGGACACAATACCTTTGTTTATTTTTATGTGGTGCCAGGATCAAACCCAGTGCCTCATGCATGCTAGGCAAGTGCTCTACCACTGAGCCACAAACCCAGCCCCGAAAATTTCAATGTATGTGCACCTTTACAACAAAAATTAAAATAAAAAAAATATGTCCTTGAAAAATAAGTATAATATTTGAAAGAATGATTCAAAAACTGATGAAGTCATTGAAGATGACTTCTCAATGTTAACCTCTATCTTGTAGTTCTCAAAATTATTGTTTATAAGATGCCATCAACACTATCAACTGTCAACACCAAATATGTTTCTAAATATGAATGTATATTAGTTTAAATTGTTTCTTTTCATAACGTTTACCTGTGACATTAAATTCTTGTTTTTGTTTGTTTGTTTGTTTGTTTGTTTTTGGTACTGGGGGTTGAACTCAGGGGTATTCAACCACTGAGCCGTGTCCCCAGCCCTATTTTGTATTTTATTTAGAGATAGGTTCTCATTGAGTTGCTTAGTGCTTCACTTTTGCTGAGACTGACTTTGAATTCTTGATCCTCCTTCCTTAGCCTCTTTAGCCACTGGGATTACAGGTGTGTGCCACCGCGCCTGTCAATGACATTCAATTCTTAGCTGCCAATGTCAACTAATAGTAATTAATAGAAGCTAGCTTCCAATCCAGTATCCTCACTTTATAGAACCATGTGGTGTACGGGGAACATTTGTTTTTTGGTTTTGTTTGTATATCCTGATGGTTAAAGGGGAAGAAATGATTCTATAGGTAGGGAAGATAAGTAATTAAACTTGAAGCTGTCTGCAGTTCCTTGCTGCTATCTACATGAAAATGAGTGTGTTCTTGTGATATAATTTAAACGTTTTAAACTACAGTCAGAACCCATTAGAACAGGGTTGCTGTCATCTCCTCTCCTAGACCTGACTGAGGGATTTGAGTGGAAAGGAAACTTCTTGTATAGCCAAATTAGTTTTTCTATGTAACTCTCTATTAGAGCTATGGTTAATCTCTTGGAAGGCACTGGTTCTTGGTTTTTCCCATTCCTCTGGTTACTTTTAAAGAACAAGTCCAAGCAGGCACTGCATTATGCATATATTTTCTGTGTACCTTTTGTTTCTTTCATAGAAAAATTTTAATCACACTAATATACAGTTACATTACAAAGATTTCAGAACTACTTCCTATATGAAAATGTCTAAATGAATGAACTGTATTCAACTTTGTCAACTGGGGCTCTGGTAATTTCCATATTATCTTAATATTATTGGCCTTTTCCCCAGTTCTAAGAATTTGTTTTCTACTGTCCTTTCATCTAACAGTACTTTTATTTTATTTTATTTATTTTTCTAGACAGTTTGCTGTAAGGCCTCTTCCCAATTCATTCTAACAAACTAACTCATCTAAATATCCTCTTGCATTATCTGCAACTTCATCTGCCCATGTTCTGTTTTCTGCATAATATGTTTATTTTCTTCAATAATATATTATCATTCATTATTGGGATAAGAATATGACTGTTTGTTATTCTTTCTTCAATGACAAGAAAAAATGAGCCCCAGAAAAAAAAAACTTTTTACACACAGAATACTTCTCAACTTATGAATGTATTTATTCAATAAATATTTATTTAATACTTATCATGTGCTAGATGCCATCTTTTACATTTGAGATAAAACGGTTTCATATCAGGAAATTTGGATGATTACAGAGATATTTTGATTGGACAAATCAGCTATATTTCCAAAGTAAATGGGCTATAATATATAAAAATTCTATTGCACAAACTTTACTGCTGTAGGACATTTGTTGTACCACATCAGTACCAAGCCTCTACAAGAGGATGATCAACAAAACATTATGTGATGATGAAAATTATCTTTATCTGTGCTATCTAAAATAATAACTATTAGCCATATATGGCTGTTGAACAAATGAAATGTTAGTGGTGTCACAGAGAAATTAAGAACTTAATACTATTTTAATTCAATTTATTTAAATTTAAATAGACATAGTTGGCTAATGGCTACCATATTGGACAGCGTTGGTCTAGAATATAAATTCATAGAAGACTGAAACTATATTTCTTGTGCAGTTTCTGAGATAACCTTGGAAATTCAATCAATATGAACAGCTGTACTCGTAAGTAAGGACGATGATTATGATACCCTCAATAAATAAAGACAATTCTGATTCACATTTGGCAAGGGACCTGATTTGCATTCTGTGGAGGGTCTCTATTCAATTCTTTCAAATTGCATTTAGTTGAGAGCCTCTACCATTCTTTTAAAGATTGTAATGCATTTTAGAGACATTTCAAAATTCTTCATTATACCCTCATTATACCTCATGAAGAAGGAAAGGTAGATTATTTTAAATCAATAGAAATTTATTAGGGAATAAGTGTCTTTTCGTGCATAGTGAAGTACTCTCAAAAGTACTTTTCTCTATTTTTTAGAGTGGGATGTTAGTAGAACTGGAAAAGAAAATCCTCAATGAGTATTTTGCATTAAGAATTATCTAGAAGACATGTTGTGTGCCAAGATGTCCATCAATTAGTAAAAACAACTGCACTAGAGCTCTTGCAATCCATCTCTTTTAATACAAAAACAGACTTTGAAGTTCAGAAGGGTTTGTAAAATTAAATTGGATAGAGTTTGAACAACAAAGTATAATTAGTTCATTTGTAGGTGCATTAGAATAGTCTCTGATTTTCATGGAATGATGGAAAAGTCTGCTTAAATAAAATTATACTCATATTTTTGAGACAAAGATACAATATCTTGGTATCTAGTTCCAGTCACAGCAAATTATTTTCTTTGTTCTTCAATAATATCTCTAAAATATTAGTATATAGTTAACCTATATTTTTGGTATTATTCATTTCTCATGGACAAAATCATTATAATTTAACAAGGATCCTTAATTGCTTAAGGACTGAAATTCAAAATAAGTAGTTAGTGACTTGATCCAGGCAGTAGAAAGATCCTCAAAGATTTTGAATCTGATCTTGACTCTGATTTTTCATCTGTTGAGCATTTATGAAAATTCACATTTTTCAAAATACTTCCTCTGGGTAGTTGACAAAGTTACTGTGCTTTCCATATGTCTACCATGTTAGTTAATTAAATTATAAGTATTAAAATGCAATGTTTTGGGAAGAAAACTGTTATTTAAGTATTAATTTAAAATTACATATTTTAAGTTATTTGTTTTAACCTAAATTTTCATTATGCTTACTTACACAAACATAAATAATTGTATGCTAATTTCATGAAAAGTTGCCTTGTGTGAAAAATAGGTCTATGCCAGCTCCGTTTTTTTTAACATTACATGATGCATTTTCTATATTGTGTTTCTATCAATCTACTGAATCTTTCAGTGACAGTGGATTCACAGTTACTGTCATATGACATATTGCAATATATGATGCAATTTTAATTGATTACTACATATCCCACTGAACAGAGAACCTATCTGATTTGTAGACCCAGTGTGAGATACATGATTCATTTTATTATCCAGCTGTGCCCTTAATTCCTATATTATATGAGTAGAGTTTTCAATGAACACACTTTGATTAATGTCCACACTGATACTTTATCAAATAATTTTAATTGACATCTAGATATTTGTATATTAAAATATTTAATAACATTGTTATAGTACTACTTAGAAGGAATCTAGAGTTTAGAGAAAGATGGCTTAAATTGATTTGGCCCAAAGAAATAGAAATCCATTTGACTGGACTTTTTGACATATAATATGCCATTTTCAGCCACAATTTATGCAAACATGCATGGCAATTTACACATTATTTTTAAACCAAAATAAAAAGTAAGCAATGTATATACATGCATAAATATAATTATTTACTATGCTTGCCACTTTATGAAGACTGTTCTTATGCTTTCTTTTAATTATTTTAATGATTTCATGAGGTATTATTATTACTTACAGATGACAAAACTGGATATCTATGTAATTGGTGATATTCTATATTTCATATGACAGTAGAGAGCAGATCCAGGTACTGTTACGAATTACAAGAACCCTCAGTAACTATCTGTTAGACTTAACTATGCTCATTCAAATTAATACTTTTGAACATTTATCTCAGCTTAAAGAAAACAAAAGAAACTAATATACATAAATTCTCAGTAATTCACTTAAAGGACAATAGTAATTGATTCAGTATTTCTATAATGCCAAGTATGGCTTAAAAAATCAAATATGCTTAAAAAATCAAACAGTAGAACTATATTTCAAATTCCTAATACTTAATCCAGATCTTTCAATTATTAAAATAATGAAATATATCTTAAAGACATCATGAAAGCATCTATAAAGCCTCTGTATTGATCTAATTTAGGAATATTAAAAATATTACTAACCACCCAAAGTGATTATTTCAGTTATTCAAATACATAGGGTGAATAAAACAACACTTATTTATATAACAAATTATAATTTATGTACATACATAATAATTTTCCTTAGTAGAAATGTCTCTAATAAGAACTTATTTCCTGTCATTCTAATTTTTAATTATTAATAATTTATATTTTAGAGTTAATAAAACTGTTGTTGAATAAACATTATAGAGGTCCTAAAATATCAATACCAAAATGCAAAAATTGTTTGAGAAGCACATGCATTAACTCTTTCATGTATATGTTCAGGAACACAACTCTATAAATTTTGTGCTATGAATCTATTATATAAATAATTTAAAATTAAAATATTGAAAAGTTTTCTATTTATTCAAAAACTACATGCAATGAGATAACTGTGTGACTGGTTAAGTTTCTAAATAATTGAAAATGATGTAATTTGTGAAAATATTAATTATGAATGGCTAATATCCACTACCATCTGTATGAAATAATTCTGTATTTTCATGACTCTAGCATGCATGCGTATCTTATAAAAAACAAAGAAAAGTTTTTGAGTCTTTGCACATGTCAGTATTTTCTCTATGCAAGTACAATTATATGTGGAAGGATTTGACATGATTGTGAGTCTCCAAATATTGAAAGTTCATAAGCCTTGTTTCCATTATTGGTTAGCATTTTGTCTATTTATGTCTGTGTTGAAATACATGTTTTTGAAGAAAAAATACATGTATCTGGCCACCTTAGCCATTCATGACGTTTCTGACCACCTTCTAATATGCACTGAGTGCCTGCAGCGCACTTGAGACTGCCTCTTGGAGTTCTTCCAGAAACTCTGAGTCAAAGAGCGATGTCTGCATTCACAAAGAAGCATTCACAGCTGTCAGAAGTTAAATGTCCATGAGACTCAGAGTACAGCTACAGTCCTTCCAGTACACTGACAATATCTGTAGAAACTAGAATTTGATAACTACTTCTTCCATGGGAAAAAAAAAAATTACAGAAGGATGGTTGATCTTTGCCTGACTGATAATAAATAATTATGCATTCACAGCACATGAAGCACCATTGCCCTGGAACATTACTTTGCCTGCAGAGCTTTTGCAGTTAAATTCTAGTGCCAGAGAAAGTATTTTTTGTTGCAGTAAACTGTTAATGAACTTCTTGTGGGCAAACACCTGCTGGCAGTAGGTGCACAGTTTAGGATTATAGAAATTGAAGAATAAGACAGACTCTGCAAAGCAGTGTTGGGTGTGAGGGAGTTTGAGAGGAAGCATGACTTAGGGAATGCACAAATGAGTGTGTATTTTGTTTTCATTTATACTTGATAAACTGAATAGACTGAATCATCTTCTCAAATGTATAGTGTAGTTAAGCAGAGTAATACAAAAGCAAGGTCCATTTGCAAGTAAGGTTTTCCATTTGCAGTAATGTACCCCAATTTATTTTCCACTGTTTCCAGGACAAATGATTAGTATGCTGAAAATGTTTATTTATATACCCTGTAAGTCCATGAGGACATCAAGTTATCCAAATTGTAATTATTTTTGTTGTAAATAAACAAATAATCTCAGTTTGCTTTTCTGGAAATGTCTGAAAAATTCTAAGGGAGATATTAAATCTCTGGTTCTGTAATAGTTTAGATGACTTTATTCCAAATGGATTTAAGGAGAGTAACTCATGTTCAGAAAGCTATTCAAATTTATGTTTTAAATGGAGGAACCTACTTGACAATGCATTGAGTTTCAATTGCTGGATCATTTAACAGATCAATAGTCTCTGAATATGAAAATCCAGTTCCTAAAACCTAGTGAAATATTAAAAATTTACTTCAAGGGAACATTTTCTTTTACTCACATCCAAAAGTAAAATCAATTAGAGCTTTTTAAAACACTGATTTTTGAGTTGATTTTGGAGTTATTAGTATGAGAATTATGAAAAAAAATGAAAAGCCAATTGCACTGAATTTAATAACTGTCAAGTCCCTTAGAGAAGGTCGCAGAGTGATACACCCTCATTCAAAGTTAGCAAACAGTGTGAATGCTTTAACCAAAGTGAGTCACTTCTTATTGAAAAACTGCCTAAGTCTCACAATTTTCTGACTTTTTGGTCAGTGTACCTTGTACTGAACAAAACGTGTAGCTAAGTTAAGGTGATAACTTACTGTGAAAAAGCTGGATGACAGGAAACTGCCTAGTGTAGGTGCTGGGCTGTTTTGGACAGCATGTTATGTTGTTTGCATAAGACCTTCAAACACCCAGTGGATTATCACTGTAAATTCAGCTTGGGTAACTGAAAAATGTCCTTAAAACCAGTAAACAATAGGTGTGTTTTAAATTTTAGTCTTAACCGTATTCTTACAGAAGAAAGTCAGCCCAATAAGTTGGTAAAATTGATGGAGATAAAATTCCTTTGAATGCTCTATAATTGTGGCCACCTGTATATGTGTTCAGCATATTGGTGCAGTGATTTAAAAGGGAGGCACAGAGATGTAGCTCAGTGGTAGAACACTTACCTAATCTGATCATGTCCCTGGGTTGGATTTCCAGTATGAGAGAGAGAGAGAGAGAGAGAGAGAGAGAGAGAGAACTCAGATTAAACATTCTTTAGGATTCCAATGCTTTCTCTGCCTTTTAATGACTGTTTAACAATATCAGTTAATTTGTTTAAATCAATGCCTGTGTTTCTTAATAACACCTACTTTTGTGTTATGTGTGAAGTTTAGTTGAGCTAATCCAAACAAAATGTTTAGCACACTTCCTAACACATTGTAAGTAATACACATGTGTAAGCTATTATTGTTCTGTTGTTATTTTATTAGTTGAAGCATAAATATAGTTTCAGTCTTTGTGGTAAAGCAAACAGTTGGAGAATGCGACATACAATCTCAGAGTTTGTTTCTGGAACAGATATTGTTCCAGAAAAGTTGTATTCACTATCAACTGATCTTGAATACTTATGGATTTATGGCATCAAGAGTCCACCGTAAGCACTGGCTTTCTTGCAATTTTGATGAGATCTTTGTGGGTACTGGATGAGAAAATGGGATTGATTGCCAGACTACACTGCTTAGTGATGTATTTTATGAAATTCATGCAGGCATCTTGTTCCAAAAGATCTGTAGGACAGAGTAAAGGAGAAAGTACACTTTTGTATTGTTGTTCACAATGTCACACAATGAAAAATAGGGAGATTATATGGGGAAAAAATTCAAGCTTGAGTGTAAAATATTTGATACACTAAAGAAAAATTATAAAGTGATTATTGTAAATTTTAATGTTGAATATATAATATGGATGTATTTAAAACAAGTTTGCATGAAAGTCAATACTTAGATATTAAAATAGAAAAAAATAAAGAAGAGTCAGTTAAGGATATTATGTTCTAGTGTAAACCATTTAATGTATCCTGCCTATAGATCATTACATATGCATCAATTTTGGTTATTGCTCAACTATATTATTTATTAAGTTTTGTCATTATATATGAAAATATATATTGGCAATTATATGGTTTGACATGCTGCTTTAAATTGAAATATAGCCATACATGGTGGCATATGTCTATAATTCCAGAGACTTGGGAGGCTGAGGCAGGATGATCCAAAATTCAAGACTAGATTCAGAAATTTAGTGAGGCCATAAGAAACTTAGCAAAATCCTGTCTCAAAACAAAAATTAAAAGGGTTGGCAATGTAGCTCAGGGATAAGGCACCCCTGGGTTCAATTCCTAGTACCAATGAATAATAATTAAATAAATATATTTGTTTTAGATTTTTTTTGTTGCTGTGACCAGACTTGGCAAGAAAAAAATAGAGGAAGAAAAGTTTATTTTGATTTCAGAGCTTCAGTCTGTGGTTAACTGACTTCATAACTCTGGGCCCAAGATAACGCACATTTATGAAGTCAGACAACCAGATACTGAACTGAATGACAACTTTGCTTTCATAGTTGTGGAGATGGGTACCTTAGGGTTCTCTCCCTCTCCCTACCTCCTCCAATCTCTCTTTCACACACACACAAGCAGAGACTGAAGGAATGTGAAAACTGTTTTTATCAGACATGCAATATACAATTTTGAAATATCACTAACATAATATAATTATTCACCATGGATGTCATCCTGAAAACAGTGAATTTTGGTTTTCTTGACTGTCAAATTCAGAACTCTCCACATGGATAAAAAGAATGTCTTCATGTGTTCTCAACATCTTTAATTTCCTCGATGGTAGCAATCATATTGTACTAATAGTTATATTACCCGATAAACTCTTTGTTATTTTTTCTTTTTACAGTATATGACACACACACACACACACACACACACACACACACACACACACTCCCCTTGCTGGCAATCTAACCCATGGCCTTCCTCAGGCGTGGCAAGCATTCTGCTACTGAGCTATATCCTCATGGTGACAGGAGATCATATGAGAGAGATGATTAGTTTGAAACTCTTTTTTGACTCAGGTCCACATGAAAATTATGATCTTGCTATGCCTATCATTTCAATAGCAGTTATAATATGAATAAATTAGCTTAAAAAAGATCTAGTAATTCAGATATTACTGAATTTTGGAAATTTATATATTCATAAAATGGTATTGCTTTGATTATGAAATCAAGCTCATGTGTTGGGATTATATTCAGATGTCCTATTTAGGCACAATTTCTAAACTTGTTTTATCTATTCCTTGCTGCTTTCTGAAACCTCAGGATTTGTTTCTTTTTATTTTGCTTTTCAACAGTTTATTCCATAATCCCCCAGACATATTCATGCAAATTCAGAATGAAACAGTCTTCTGAGCACAATCACACTGAGGAAGAAGAGACGGAGGATACCATAAATAGAGCTGTGGGAGCTCAAGGCCTCTTCCAGCTCTGGGAACTCAAATCCTCTTCCTTTCCTGCCAGAGGAAACCCTTTAACTGTACACTGCCTCCATACATCATGATTAGCTGACTAGGAAGGTTGTAGCAAAGCATTTATATTGAACCCTGCTGGCCTTCTGCAGAAGCCTTCTGGCAGCTTCTAGGGCAATTAGTTCTAGGATGCTTTGTCTAATAAGAGCAATAGGTGACTCCAAAGTGCTAGGTCCTCCAGAGTTCCAGAATTTGCAGTATGAAGTTTTAGGATATTTGGTTGAATGCTTCCACAAATTAGTACACTTTGAAATGTATTTGTTTTGGGACATTTCTGACTTGTGTTATTTGAAAGTGGTCTTGGGTTTCTGCCAACACATACAGACTATATAAAGAAATTTACTCTTTAAGAGAAAGTATAGTCAATATGTAAAAGGCAATATCATTATTTTTTAAACTGTTGATCATATACTAATAGTAGATAATGCAGTTATAAGAGCAATAATGATTGTAGGAGAAATGTACATGTGTCTACATTCACTGGTTTCATTCAAGAAATGCTCAAAAAGTACTTGCTTAAGGGGTGATAAATATTCAGTCTTTCTAAGTCGATATTCCTTAAATTTGTAACCAACCCAGCTTCAAAGAGTATGGATTGAGATTGCACTTTTTATTTTAACTAATTTTACTATGTAGCTTTTAGAGTTATCCTAAAGATCCCATAGTTTACCTTTAATATGACCTCATTTCTAGTTTTCTTTTGGATTAATTAATAGAGTAATTTTTTTAGAACCCATAGACACTTGTAGATATTACATCAAGTTATAAGTATTTATTATTGAATGTATAATTATTTAATTTCTTCAATATAATGATTGAGCCATTTATCATTTAAGTCATGTATTATGTGGGTAATGAAATAGATTTTATATATAATTATTCATAAGACAATGTTAAATCTACACAATCAGTAGTTCATATGGTACATATGTTTTTTTGTAATTATGCCTAATTTTTCTCCTATATTCTATTTAATTAAAATGTGTGAAAGTTTTAAAGCTTAATATTTATATATGTAAATATGTATGAATATATGTATTGACATCTGAGTGAGAGGTTTTAGGTTTTAATTGGAGGTTTTCAGTTCTTCTAGATTAGGTAATTTAGATATACAATATTAATATGTTCTTCAGCTTTATTTATGAAGCAAATAATGCATTTTCATTGTCAGTTTTAATTTATTTATTTTAACTTCTAATGTCTACTTTATCAAATGACACTACTTATAAGTGTTTATATTTTCACAAATTACATTCTATAATTCTACTCATCATTTAAACATTTAACAGCGATTTTCCATTTCCTTAACATATATAAGGATCTCTGTCATATTTCAGAAATAAACTTTATAACAAAGCCAAGATCTCATGTTTTAGGGAGCTTGTGTTCTAGGGGAGAGACATATACAAAAAGAAATCTATAAAATGTAATGATTTAGGTGCACATAGTTGAACTAACATGGAAAAAGAGAAAAAGTAATTTCACAAAGACTGTGACTTAAAGGAAAATTTGATTAAGACACTTCTTATCATTTAAGAAAATCTTCCAATTATTTTTGAGACAATAGAAAACAGAACAAGGGTTAGCAAGTTTTTTGTGTGTGTATATGTGTGCATGCTTATGAGAGGATGTGTTTGCATGTGTGTGAGAGAAGAACAGAATATATCTAAGTTAAAAATAATCATAATTTACATTAACCCTTACCTTTCCTGGTTATGACAGAAAAAAAGTAAAGACATTTAAATATGAGGGTTTGAAAATTATGATCATAGTGTGTGCTTCTCTAAATACATAAAACAAAATGCTGAAAAGATGAAATCAATTCTACTTATTTCAGTAGATGTGAATGCTAACAATTAGATCAAAGCAAATATTTGTTTTGAATGTGTTTATTTTTAAAAGCAATATTTCTTCTGAAATAATTAACATTTTCATTGGGACTGGTAGGGTTTTTTTTGGCTTTGAAAACATTACAAATAATTTTACTCAGATGACAATATTCCAGAGAGAGGTGAATATACAATTTTCCTTCCCTTTTATTTTACTGTCAGTAGTTATTAGAAAACAGTGGAAACATTAGAATTTTGATTTGAATATTCAGATGTTGGAGATATTTTACAATACCATTAATGTGTATTAGATGATTTTATCATTAATGGGTTTTTTATATCATAATGGTAATTTTATATGCTCTTTGGAAATTTACAAATGGAAACAAAATGTAATTTAAAAATGGATAAGCAAGTTCTGTGGATTGAACAATGTCCCTCCAAATTCCTAAATTGAAATGCTAATACCTCAAATGGTAGTGTTTGTAGTTGGGGTGGTTGGGAGATAATTAGACTTAGATGAGCTCAGGAGAAGGGGCTCTCAGGATGGCGTCAGTCCCCTCATAAGAAGAAAAGTAGAAACCAAAGCTTTCTCTATATCTTGTGGAAAACACAGGAAGAAATTAGTCATCTGCAGAGGAGGAAGCGTACTCTCCCAGGAGCCATCAGGCCTGCTCCTGAATAGTGAGCTTCCCAGCATCCATAACTGGGAGAAGTAAACTTTGGTTGCTTTGGTGTTTTGTTATAGCAGCCCAAGGAGGGTAACATAGCAAGTATGAATATTTCTTTATATAGGTGAAATATTGGAACATTTAATCTTGAATTTAACGGGATTTTCTTGGAATTGCTCAGTGTTGCTACTCTGTATCTGTTTTGTATTCTACTTTGTTTTGTTGTGATGTTAATGTAAAATAAATACAGTAGCTGTGTATTTTAGGAATTCTCAAGGCATTGTTTTAACAGGATTGGGATCAGGATGTGATGCATACTGAGCATCAAGGCATGTGTCAGTTGTTGATTATTCTAATACTTAAAAGTCACTGTTGTGGAATGGAGAGAATTTAGCTTTTATTTTAAATTAATTTGAGACATGTTTTGTAGAGAAGTATAATATTTCATCGAGGAATTCTTCTCTATAAATAAGGGGAATATAGCATGAATTAGGAGGCTTTAAAAGTCACAGGTGAATAGTAGCTGAGTATAAATGTGGATACACAAACTTCAGAAGAGGAAGGGATAGAAACTCATCATGAGACATCAAAAGATACCTCCCTTCTTACTCTCTCTCCTCTGTCACTCTCTTGCTCTTATATTCTCTCCATCTCCTTCTCTGTTGATATTTCACCACATCTACCATGGTTCTTGCTTGAATTAGTAACGGGCATCAGTGAACGTTTTTGCATAACTTTCTAGCAATAGTTACCTGGCTGTATTTATAAGATACCATTGAGTATAAAATGCAGCTTTATTTCCACAACGAAAAAATGTAAAACAAAGTATTGGAATTGATAAAAATATGTTACTTGTATAATTTGAATCTAATTTAGGGGTGAATGTTCAAAACTCTAAAAGAAAGAATTTCTGTTTACATGCTTTCTCTTTATTTGAAATAACTTCTTCCACACCTGTATCTATATTAACACTTCAGCTCAAATATTTTCAAACTTATGTTGGAAGACTTTCTCTGATTCTTCATAAAACTGACATTCCCTTTGTTTTAGAGAAAGTATGCACCTTTTTGTGGTCTCTCATATTGCAGAAGGACATGATGATTTATTTGCTTTATTGTAACATAACCACTTTGAACTGGCAAATTCATCAAAACTGTGACAGCAAAATCAAGGATTACATATAAGCAACACATGATAAAGGATTAATTAATATTTGTTAGTTTAAAATTTAATAATTCACTAGACAAGCAATAGATGTTAAATATTTTTATTATCCATTTACAAAAGAGAAAATTTGAGACTCAAGGAAGTTGAATGATTTTCTCAGTAATGGTGCCAGGATTCAAACTAAGTTCCTGTATATTCCAGTCAGAGAGCTTTCTCCATTATTCAGAACTAATTATTTCTTAATCATGTTGTGGTTTCCTACTGCTAATGATATGACACCAAGTTATCACACATCAGAAATTGACTTAGGGAACTACTTTGAGAATTAATGTTTTGGCAAATTAGGTTGTGTGTGAATTCTGACCAATTATGTTTACAACAGCCATGGCAATATACTTGGTTGTGGTACAGTCTTAACGTTATGGATCTTTAGGGGATATTCAGTGGATTCCATCACATAAGGCTTATTGTAAAATAACTTTTGACCTAAAAATCAGATATTGGAACACATTAACAACTAAATTTTGCATGTATAAATTTACTACATAATAATAATTTTGAAATAATTTAAAATCTCAGATATATCTTGATTTATTTCCTAGAACTTAACTTGATTTTAATTTAAGGTTTCTTTGTCTTACACATTTTTGTGAAATTGTGCAAATTTATGAGCTTCCATACTCTCAGTTTCTCTCCAGGATTTTCATCAAAATTCTTAGCTCAAAGTGTATGTCAACAACATAAAAATCTTATAATTAATATTATATTCCTGAACAAACAGCAATGCTTCTTTGAAAACTCTTGAGATTTTCAAATGCTAAGAAACACCTGTAAATTACTAGAGAATAAATGAATAATTTTGCTTTCATAAGTTCCATATAAATTTAAACATCTTCTATGATAATTATTCCTTAAGACAAGCAGGTGCAATTCATGAGGTTGTTACAATATTAGCCTTTCTTGTCTTTTAGGAATTAATATCTATGGGTCAAGGATATGTTTTCTAACATCAATGTCATTAAGTCTTACCATAATTAGAAGAATTATATTAATATAAAAATTATAGAATGACATGGAAAAATGGTCTGGAAATGTTATATTTAGTTAGCTTTCATAATTTGGAGATATTTGATTCTAGTGTATGAGCTTGTAACAATGAAAGCAATATTTTATTCAAAATTTGAAATATATTACTGTCACAGAAAATGTATAGTCCCCAGGACAAGTAATTTGTATCAGAAGCAAATTTATGTTTATGGGCATTATATATTGTTTCACAATTTTTCAATTTCAGTTTGTGGCATCTAAGAAATAGCAAAGTGAAATATTCAAATAAAGCTAATAATGAATCAAGTTAGTGAAAAATAATATTTTAGATGGATTTTTATGTAAAAGTTAACGTTTACTATTAACTATTTGTCCACAGCAAAGATTACTTTTCTCTGGAAAACATTGTGGAATCTATGCCAGAATTTAAGAAATAGAAAGGAAAAAAGTTTGCAATCTTATAGCACTGATTAATTATCTAGACACCAAGAACTCTCAGAGATTTTTATTCTTTAAGTATAAAACAGGGATTACAATTTATATCTTGAAGAAATTTGTAGTAAAAACCTCCTAATATATTCAAAAGCATTAGAACATTCTTTAACTTTGTTAGAGGAAGAGAAAATTAAAAATAAATGGACTAACAATTGTGAAAAATCAACAGTATATGTAAAAAAGGCATGTTTATCATTTGCTTAATGAAATATGAAGCCCTCAAAATTGTGACTCCTTGAACAAATCCTGTTTTTGTGCCAAAGAACCTGGTCTTATAAGCTGTTAATTTTAGTCTGCATTCATTTGACTCGTCATTCATTAAACTAGGTTAGAACTCTTTAGTATAAAAATATGATATATTATCATTTTCAACAAATATTTACATTTAACTATGTATTTTGATGATGTATATTTTAATATTATTATTAAAAAATTTAAGCATGTACCCCTAATTCCTGGTCTTTCATAATTTTATAACATATTTTCCATTTGCCTACATACTCAACTGCTTGATTATTTTGAGGTAAATATCATACATCATTTCATTTCACTCTCAAATATGTTGGCATTGATCTCTAAGATAAAGATTTATTTTTAAAATCATAACCAAAAGATCATTTCACTCTTAAAAATCAGTGTTTTCTTAATGTCATCTAGGAACCAAAGTTCAGATTTTCCTGATTGTGTCATAAATTTTTATGGCTTCTTTACAAGATCCAAACAATATCCACACATTAGAATCAGTGTATGCTTCTTAAGGTTCTTGTCAATAGCACTGATTTTTTCTCTCTATCTCTCATCCCCTTTCTCCGTCTCTCTCTTTCTCTTGCAATATATCTGATGAAGAATTTGGAACATTCTCCTGTTTTGGGTTATACTGATTGCCCCTTATGGTGTGATTTAAGATGCTCCATGTTTCTCTGTAACTTTTGTAGATTGCTAGCAAAATTGAGAAGATAATGGAGCATTTTGAAAATCTATCAAAATAATGAAGGAAAGACAAGAACTGAAGAGTCAGATATTTTTCAGGTGTAAATGGGATGCAGAGTTCAATTACCCTATATCTCTGAGGTCCAGAGATATATCAAAAGTCATAGTTTGTTGATGGAATAGGTTTTAGTAGATTCTAGGAGTCCTGAACACAATAGATAGGAATAAAAATTTCATTCAGTCAACACAAAGTGCTTTGTAGCTAATAAAGATCCATAGGATATGTGAATATAAATGTTGAAGTTAAAATTTGAAAAACCATTGTGTCTTTCCTACTATATACTGAACATATGATATTAGGCAAGTTCTGGATTCTCCAAGCCTATAGAAGACACTAGAATAGTTAGGAACTTTCTTTTCAGCAAAAGCATGGAGATAGAAATATGTTGTCAAATAACATTTGTTTATCTGTTAAAGAATGCAGTGTGTCCTGGTGCCCACCTATAATCCCAGAAACTCGAGAGGCTGAGGCAGGAGGATCTTGGATTCAAAGCCAGCCTAAGCAGATTAGTGAGGCATTTAGCAACTCAGCAAGACCCTGTCTCTAAACAAAACATATTTAAAGGGGCTGAGGTTGTGGCTTAGCGGTAGAGCACTCACCTAGCAAGTGTGAGACTCTGGGTTCCATCCTCAGCACCACATAAAAAATAAATAAAATAAAGGTATTGTGTCCAACTACAACTAAAAAAATATTTTTAAAAAAGCATATTAAAAAAAAAGTCTGATGATTCAGTTCAGTGGTTCAGTTCCCCTGGGTTCAATCCTTGATTAAAAAAAAATAATAAAGTATATTTATCTGGACTGCTGTGTGTCCATATTAAATTTAACAAGTGTCACTTGAAAGTAAAGCATTTCATATATTGAAGGCATGATTGCAAATGCAGCAAGTTTCAGAATAGGCAATGATTAAGGCACTTACCTCATCAGTGAATTAATCCATTTGTTGGATTTATATATTGACAGGTAAATAGACTACTCGAGTGGTAACTATATAAGCACAAGGGGTTATACTTGGCTAAAGACAGTAGGTCACTGGAGGCATTATTTGGGGGACTACATCTTTTCCTTGGTTCCTCTCATCACCCCCCTTGCTCTCCCTCTTTTCTGCTTCCTGGCTTCCAAGTGCTGAGCAGCTTTCCTGTACAGTGCTCTTCCTCCATGATGTTCTGACTCAGGCCCAGACCAATGGAGTCAGCCAGTTATGAACTGAACCTCTGAAACCATGATCCCAAAGTAAACTTTCCCTTTTCAAAGAAAAAATAGTACAGCATTGAGGGTCTCCTCAAACCAATAGAAGCCACGAGACCTTCTATAATTGTTTTTGTATAGTTGACTTGAGCGCAAATAACTAAGTTTTGAGATATATTAAGGAGAACACTTCTAGTTAGAGTTCTAGGTGTATAGGTATTGGCTCCTTTATTTCTGTCTTATTATATTTTAAAACATTGTATTGAATAGTATGCCACTCAATCTCTAAAGTCGTCACTAAAAGCACATAGAATTTCTGCTTTTAGATTTCCTAGTAATTGAAGTTTCTTAGTTCAGCAGTTATCCAGAAAATTGGCCAACCTGAGACACATCCATTGTATGAAACTCCTCCTTAAAGCCTCAATTTCCTCATTTATCATTAAGGAAGGATGCAAACTGAAAACTCTCTGTGACCCCTTATTTTTACAATATCTCTTTTCTCACTAAGTGAAGAATATCAGACAAGAATTGTTGAATACAAAATAATCAGCAAGGTGTCATTGCCATAAAGGTGAACACTGGAATTTGAAAGGTCAAAAAGTTCATTGTCGCCATATATTTTCTGTATTATTTTAGATTATAAGAACAAAAATAAATCAATAATTTATGTTCAGGATTGTTTCCAGAATGCTCCTATTAAAGTAGATATAGTTTCCTAAATTTTGTGGCCATTTCTCACTTCTCACTAATATTGTTAGGATGAATGAGATATGATCAGGGTCTCTGAGTTTATTAGTGACTATAGATTTGGCCTCCAAGGACCCAGAAAGACAAATGATTGAAGTGGGTTCTCCTTGTTCATCTGAGTGATATTCAAGAAATTGGAGAATGCTGTGTACACAAAAGGTAGGTTAGATAAGGATACCAAAAAGGTTAGCCAAAAGTTTATAAAGATAAGGAAATGTGGTGATCTTAATTACATTTTTCTACTTTCTATAACAATTTTGTCTAAATCCAGGCTTTGTCTTTCTAGGATCCCTCCAGTTAATCAGAGCTGACTTCATTGACAGCTTGCTCTGGTTAATTACCACTGTGTTTTAACTGAATGCCCCAAGGAATTGATGTAGTCAACCATCACTTCAAGCCTCAGAACACAAGAAATCTTGGCAGAACTCTGGAGACAGTTTATCAATATCTAAGGTATTTATTATTTTCAGAAAAACTGCATAAAGTCTCTAGATATCTAGATAATGACGTGACAGTATTTACATAATATATTTAACTGAGAATTGTAAAACCAAAAAATTATTTCTTGCTAATGTTTGAGCCAAATACTTTGAAAAACTATTGATACACTTTTTACAAGATAAATCATAAGTAACTGTTTTATTCAACAATTCTGAAAATTTAAAATAAAATATCATTTTATTTTTAACAGATATTTGGGTCACTGAAATAAGAGATAAGATTCAATTATTGTAATAGATACATTTTTGGCCTGAGCATTGGGAAACATAAACTTGTAATTTACAATTGACTACCTGTCATCTGTGTGACCTTGGCAAGATAGCTTACTCATTATGAGAGGGAGTGTTGGTTCATTTATTTATTTATTTTTAATCCCCCACTCTAAAAAGCAGCTTGCTTCCATGTTGACCTATTCAGGTTCATCTCTCCCACTGCCTCCTTACCTTTCCAGGTTCTAGGCCACATTACTGCAGTTTCTATAATGGTCAGACTTGCTGATGTCCTCTAGCTTTTAGGCCATTGCTCCTGCTTATCAATGGAAAGTTTGTAGGCAAGATTCTGCAACACTCTCCCCCATTTCCACCTCACTTTCCCTTGACTGTATATTAGTGCACCTTTTTAGTGTGGTGTAGATGTCACTTCCTTCCTGGAACATTTCCTGATTCTTCTTGCCTCCATCCTGAAGTGGTTGGGTGTTCGTGGGTGTTCTCCCATATCTCTAGTATGGATAAACATCCTGTTTCCAGATGTAGTCCCAGCTCACATCTGTCTTCCTAACTGAACTATGTATAGTGACTAATTTCGTCTCAATTTTGTATAACAAATTCTACAGCTACACTACACAGCATACTTTTTAAATTCTTGTCCTTCCATTTTTAGCTTTGTGTAGTAACTGCCAATTTAAGCACCTGTTTTTTTTCCAGAAGTATGTAAGAGACTTAGAACCAGATGAATTGTGTCTCACTGGTCTCTATATCACCAGAACTTCTAGGAAGTGTCAAGCTGTTGTGTCTAAATATCTAATGTAGCTATGGATCAGGTTACTCTTAACATTTTTATTGTTGGAAATTGACAATTTTTAAATTCCAAACTCATGTTGGAATCCAGGGCCAAAGGGCTATTGATTATACATTAGCAGTAAAATGTAATGTGTGCAAACTAATATGCATTTAATTATTTACATGCTATATAGAAAATGTATTAAAATATTGCAGAATTATTAAATTTATTCATAACAAAATCAAAAACATAAAATAAATATTGCATAGTGAATGTAATATTTTACTATATCTTATTGCACCATATTGAATATTTCCTAGCATGTGATTTTATTAAATAATTTTGTGTAAATAACCAAAGGGAATGTATAAGGACATCACTTTTCTAGAAAAAAATTCTAAATAAATGATTATGGTTTTTATTCTTAAAAGGCTTCTCTCTCTAATCACAATTATTAAATAAGGAAGAATAGGAAAAATCAACACAGGAAAGCTTCTGATACTCATAAATAAATTGAATGTTTGAAAATAATGAACCTAGAGATAGTTTTTCCCTATATTATAGAACTTTCCAGGAAGTTTTATATTCAGTTTTTGTATTTTCTTTTCCTAGAATTTATCATATTATCTGGAAATAAAGGAATTTGTAAGTTAAAAAGTTGTAACTATGCCTGTCTAAATTAGAGTAAAAATTTTATGGATAATCTAAAAGAAAATTTAGATGCTTTAGAGTATCTTTGATAATTTAAAAATAGCCAAAATTTTGATCTGTGTTATTTGATTTTTTTCTTTATAAGGAACTTGTAAGAGAAATAGAGAAGAAATTGTTATTTTCTTATTTTGGCAAAATTTTTGATGTTGCTAAAAAGTATTCTCATAACAAATGCAGAACAAATTTTATTCACCATTTCCTTAATCATACTATTATTAATACATTGATTAGTATTAATGTAGTCCTAAATTTCTTAAAATACAAACTTCCCTTCATTTTCATGAGCTACAACCAGTGCCTTAATTCTTTTATATCAATGATGTTTATAACTCATCCAAGTTAGAGAAGTAATTAACTATTATGACAGTTACAGTATCAAATTGGTAAAAAGAATTCCTTTAATTAATATTTCCCAGAGATTATGGTTGCAGACTTTCTATAAAACCATTTTCTATTCTTCATGGATTTAACACAAACTGGCAGCCTCAAGCATGATGTAGAGGGAGGCTAAGAATGCCTTATTGTGTTTGGGAACTGGGGAGTTGAGTGAACTACCTTTTTTCCCCCTCTCAAGTTTCTCAGAATTAAAATATATATGTATGTGTGTATATATATATATATATATATATATATATATATATATATATATATATTTAGTTATAATTGGACATAATACATTATTTTATTTATTTGGTTTTATGCGGTGCTGAGGATCAAACCTAGTGCTTCTCACATACGTGTTAGGCAAGTGTTCTACCGCTGAGCCACAACTCCAGCCTCAGTTTCTCAGAATTTTATTTTCATTTTTTTCTTATGAACAAAAACAAAAAAACAAGTTTTTTTAATGTAGCTCAATAAATTGGTAGTCTAAATGAGATTTTATTGGTAATTTGTATCAGTGTGAGAACAGATGTCTTTGTTGGTTGAGATAGAGCTATTAAAAATTGAGGTGATTATCCAAAAGTTTAAAAATTGAGGTATCTGAACTTGAATGAATGTGATTCTCATCATATTTAGCAGAGAGTTTTTTAATCAAATGGAGTTTCTATAACATTCAAGAGATAAAAATAGAGCGCCATTTAGGAAAAAAAAAAACTACCCAAAATATATTGCCTTATAATTCGTCTTTAGATTCACAAAAGAAATGCATTAAATGTTGAATGTGTTTAGAAAAACACTTTTTAAGTTTTTCACTGTTAAACCATGTCCACAGTATCCTCATCAAATCAGGCTCCAACATTTTCCTTCATGGCACTCATCACTATTTATTCTGTTTTTCCTTTACAGACTTCATTACTGTCTTAAACTACCCAATATTTATGTTTAGCAAGTACTGTGTTATAGTTTTACCTTCCTGGAATATACACCAAATTATTATATGACAATATATCACAAAATATTAGCCAAATAGTCACAAATGATTTTTTATTACCCTGATAACCTAAAAGGTATCAAATGTGATTAAAATATTTCTGGGTTGAATGAGTGAATAAATGAATAGATGAATGCTTAACAGTTGTTATAAGGAGGTAGTATTATTGGAAGGAGATAGAATGTAGAATCAGATAAAACTTGGTTTGTGTCATGGGCAAATTATGTGATCTATCAGTAACTCATGTAACTTTACTTGGGGCAATAGTAACACTTTTACCACAGATCCAGCAAGAGTATTAAAATGTCAATATGTCCATCCTAACATCCCTGGATAGCTGTATGTTTTCAGGCTTATTTAAGGATACATTATAGGATAATTATGTAGTTCTGTACACTGCCTAGATTCAAATGCTTACTCCACTCCTCAGAAAGTCTGTGTCCTTGAACAATTTGTCTAATTTATTTTGCTTCTATGTTTTCCTCTGTAAAAAGAAGATGTAACATTTCCTAATAGGTTTTTTAAAAAATAGTTTATTATTGTATTAATCATTTTAATTATAGCTATTAGTAATCATTTAGCATTCCTTACTATTTATTTTCCAGGAACCATGTCTAATGTTTATTTTTTAGTAGTATTAAATTTTATTTTACTTATCTTATTGAACTTGGAGAAAGTAGTGAATTTAATTTGAATTTATTGAGTTTGTTGTTCTTGTGAAAATCTCAAATATCTATGTTCAGGGATTGTCATAGTTATAAGGCTAAGAGAATGGCTTCTATCTGATATTTTCTTTTGAGGGCATCAAGGTCCATTAAGGCTGCTAAATAAACATCTATAGTATTGGTGGCTTATTCACAACAGAAATATATTTTTCACAGTCCTGGAGGCTGAGAAATCCAAGATCATGTCACTGGAAGATAAGTATTTGAAGAGGGCCCTCTCTCTGGTTATTTCTGGTTTGTAGATGGCCCCTTCTAGCTCTGTCTTCACCTGGTGAGAAGAGAGAAGGCTGCACCAGAGGTTTTTTGAAGAGCACTAAGGGGTATTTTCAGGTACTGACTGAGATGGCTAAAAATGTATGCCTTCTAGCTTTTCATCCCTAACATATAGGCCATGCCTCAAATTTGATTTAAAGTTTTCTGACCATTAATATTAAGGGATAGTAACTGTTGGGTAGTACTATGAATTGTATGTGAAATATAGGCAAATCTTTAGGAGAAATGAGACTATTTTAGTTTTGTGGAAACCACTCAGAAGTGCTCATAAAGTGAATCCTGCCTGAGTAATGAAATTAAGAGGGCATTTTAATAGATAGTATTACAGTTTACACTCTGATGAATTTTCAAGAATTACATTGTTACTCATTATGAGTAATGACATCATACTAAAACAATTCTCTAGCTCAGTGATTACACCATTTAATCAAGAGTAAATTTGAGAGCATAATGGAAAAAATGGACTACATATTTTTTATATTCTGTGTTTAAATATTATTTATCTTAAAAAACATTTTATTAGGTAAAAAGTGATGAGAAGTTCAAGACTTCACTGTCTGGCCTTTACATCTGCCATAATTTGATGTAATTTTATTTCCTTTGTGGTGCTGAAGATTGAACCCAGAGCTTCATACATGCAAGGCAAACACTCTACAAAATGAGCTATGTCCCCAGACCTTGTTGTAATTTTAATGCATAAGTATATACTTAATTATTCAGCTAAGTTGAACTTTTTTTTTAAATCTCAATATGGAATTTTAGGAACAGATGATGGACAAGACCTGATCGAACATCAAAAATTGAAACTTTAAAAGTTCTATTAATAATAGTGCTGTTGCAATAATTTTAATGTTGGAAACTTCAAAGCTATTGTAAACCTTCATTACTTAAATGAATTCATAAAAAAAAACCTCAGCAAAAAATAAATGTTTTATTTTTGAACATAATTACTTTTCCACCATCCATTATAAACTACTTTTTGAAATTAAGCCAGAAATTGAAATATTTGAATTTTGTTTTAATCATTAGCTATAAACCATTTAAAGCTTTTAAACTTCTAATAATAATGATTGCTCTAACAATAATTAGACAGCAGGCTAAAATTCCTCCAAGGCCATTCAAGTGCCAAGTTCTAAAAAAACAAGTTGTTTTGGTATCACAAGATGCTTACAGTGTATTCTCTATAAATGGAAACATGACTTTGGATCATTTTAGGCACATAAGAAAAGGGCTACAGTCTTGAGGTTGTCTGTGTACCCAGACACTTTCTGAAAGCAAACTGAAACTTAACCTGGATGCATTTCTCATAACTGACTTAAAAATAAATTGAGCCTCTCTGATCAAAAGGAGCCAAATTGATTATATACCTAAGAAATGCTTTTTAAACCAAATGAGGCAAATTCCCAGGGTGGGAGCCAGTCAAATAATTTATTTGCTTTATTTTTCATTCATCCAGGTAAAGTTTGCTGCTAATACTAATGAAGGGAAGCAATCTGAACCTTTTTCAGTTTTAAATGTTGTCTCCTTCATGAATTGTTCTTTGTAATAACCCTGTTACATTTACTTGATCAATTTTTTTTATTTAACTGTCACAAAAAAAAAAAAAAAAAAGAAAAGTGGTTTGGAAAATCCAGAACATGTCCATACACTTATTCTATCAAAATTTATAAACCCATGTGCCTAAATGCCATTCATATTTATACTCATTTCATACATAGTAGTCCCCCTTTATCTACACATTTCCTTCCTATTGTCTCAGTTACTCTTGGTGATATCAATGGGAAATTCCAGAAACAAATTATTTATAAGTTTTAAATTGTATATCCTGAGTAGCATGATGAAATCTTTCTCTGTTCAGTCCCACCTGGAAAGCAAATCATTTCTTCTTCAGTATATCTAAGCTCTGTGTTCTACCCACCCATTAGTCATTAGTGGTTGTCTTAATTATCAAATTGAATGTTGTCTTATTGCAGTGTTTGTGTTCAGGTAATCTTTATGCAGTAGCCTAACACTAGATTGCAGTCCCTGTGTCATTTACCTGTCTGATTCTTACCATGTAGGTGTTATAGTATCGCACATCATCATATGAAGATTAAAAGAGAGATATATCAGATACATCACATTCACATCACTTTTATTATAGTGCATTGTTATAATGTTTCATAACTGCCTAATTATTTACTAATTTATAAGCTACTTCACAACTACTATGTTTTACTCTCTATTTTCTGCATTTTATAACTGTCATCAGTATTCCAATATATTTCTAACCTTAAATGTGTATTTACCTAATAACAAATCAAAAGTGGTAGTTTCTCTGTCTAGAAAGATACAGATAAACAAACATATAAGTTTTCCATTGCAAATAGATATAGCAGGTAAAACTTTGAAATTGTGTTTCACCATACAATCATAACAGATTTTATGTCAATTGTTTTAGCAAAAAAGTGACATGCAACTCTATTTGTGCCGTTTTTTTTTTTTTAATTGTGCCAGCATCACTTGAAAATCATTTATTACTAAACTGTCTTTGTGCAAGATTAGGAGGCACAGAATACTCCATAGTTTTTCAAAAACAGGCAACTGATCTCTCCTATATATTATTGTTAGAATTTATGCCTTGACACAAGCTGATATGTGAAGAGGAAAAATTTGGTTTCTGGGTTCATGGATCAAATTAACAATTCTTCACTGATAACAACTCAGAATTTTTAAAACATCATCAGTTTAATAACAGTTTAAACTCACAATTAATGATTTTAGTGTTCAGATGACTAGCCCAATTTCTCAAGGGAAATCTTATATTCTTCTTTTTAATTTCATTATTTTATAAATGAGTTAAGCATTTTAATCATAAGATTTCTTTGAATAAGTATAAACATCCTAAAGCATAAATGTTCAGTTTCTGAAATAATTATTTGGCTGAAAGTCTTAAACTCAGAACTTAATAGAAAAAAGCCTGTGTAGTTATTTCTAAAAATATATGTATATAACAATAGAAAATTACTTTCCCAAAATGCCCCTATTAGTTTTCTAAGGAATTCACAATATATATGTGTATGTACTTAATCAATAATTTTAATACATATATTGTTTAACTGTATAAAGCTATAAGTATGTAATACATAATGTATATTTGCATCTATATATGTGTTTATATAAATTATGACTTATTTCTTATTTCTTTAGAGTGCACTGTAATGGGAAACAATTTACATTTTATGCAAAACTATTATGGTACTTTGCAGGTCTTTTCTAAACTATTTTGTGAAAAGGATTGGAATTGACAGCAACCATAAAGAAAAGAAATCTCCATATAATGGGCATTTACAATATTGAATTTGAATCCAAGAGAATTTGAGAAAAAACATTGTCCTTTATTAACTTGCTTTCCTATCTATCTCCTAATAGAGAGGCAGATGTCTGAATAGCAAATCTTTGCTACTTTTCCATTTCAATACTAGGATTGCATAAATAAAATTTATTGCTGGTTTTGAACTGACAGAAAGATAATTCAGTATGATATTTCATCCAAACAAAGTTATTATGTGTAATAATAAAATAATAGCAGGGATTATATTTTCCCTGTCAAGGTAAAATTCCTCCCCTTGTATGATACATATACATTAGAAACTTAAATTATAATATGGATGATTATTTATTATTGTACTTACATTATGTTTAGTTTTACAAAGTCTTTATAAATATTTGAAATGATTGCTGGCATACTACTGTTGGAAAGTCAAATATCAACAGATTTACATTTTGTCATGAAGAAGCTATTCTATATAGAACAAACATATTTGTGTCTTTCCACAATTTCAGAATTTATTGAATAACAATAAATTCACAGGCTACACCACTTTCTGTGTAGAAGTTCATCAGATACCCTTGGGTCATCTAATAATAGTAAGTTGGGCATAGACAAGTTTTTTTTATTCCAGTCTTAACTACTAATATCTTTAATATTTCAAGTCACATCACATCTCACACTATGTGTGTGTGTGTGTGTGTGTGTGTGTGTGTGTGTGTATAATCATATACAAAGTCTAAGAAAAGGTTAAGTGACCACAGTGGTTCAGAAGGCTAAATTGAGAACACAGGCAGAGAGCAGGTACAAATAAGTAGAGTCACTGTGGGTTGTCAGATAAGATTAGGAATCATACAGAAGAACTTGTTCAGGGTACAGAGCCATAAAATGCAAAATTTATTCTAAGCCAGTGTCTGGACAGAAGGCAGTTTCATAGTGTCTATTTGGAGCTTGAGGTGTCATCTTGGAGTAGGTCATACATGGTCAACTCAGGCAAAGGAAAACATGCTAAACTAAAGTCCAGAGACAGAAATGAAATTTCTTCACTGTGGCAATTTTCCTGGGCAAGGCTCATGAGGAGTGATCAGGTGATGGGATTAACGTACCACCATTGTGTCTAGTGTTGGCATCCTTCTTCTTTTTTGGGGGGGATTGCTTTATTCAGTGGGCTGGTATTTTTGATAAGCCATGCGCCTGGTTTTGCTGATATTGGATCAATACACTCATGCATCTATGTCTTGCTGAGTTGCTTAGGGCCTTGCTAAGTTGCTGAGGGTGGCTTTGAACTTTTGATTCTCCTGCCTCAACCTCTGGAACCCCTGAGGTGATAGAACTATGCCATAGTGCCTGGCTTTCCATAGTTTTTCTGCTTTTCAATACTTACTTTTCAGTTCATACTTCACTGTATTCTTGCTAACTTTACTTTTATATAGATGAATTAAATATTTTTTATTTAATTTTCTGTGGAACACCATAATTACAACAGCATCCTGGAGCTATACAATGGGATAGCACCCAAGGTTGTTGCCATTTTCTCCATGTTTCTCTTTTCACTCATTCTTACTATTAAATGTGCTCCTTTTGTAGTCTGCCATACTTTTTTTCTTTAGTCCCTTGATTTGTCACCATTATCTACTCAAAAACTTGCCCTTGACTATGTATGAAGTGAACCTAAAAATGTAACAAGCACAATATAAAAAGTTAGAGCCTTTGAAAGTTGGAAAATTTAAGCCTGATTTTAAACATTATCTCTTTAACCATGAGCTATTTAGTGTTCTAACCCATTGTTTTTATGAAATGGGCTCAAAGTATTAACACATAGTAGTGTTTAGAAAGTTGTCTCTTGTATAATATTTTAAAATATGCCATTCTGTTTTTCCTGTACTGTTATAATCTGTAAATTCTTATTAACCTCTATCAAACACCATTAAAAATAATGAAACAGGCCAGAGACCCCTACCCAGAAGACCCCTGCCATAACTAACCTCCAGAGACCCTTCAAAATTATATTTAGCATAACTGTTCTTAGACTATCAGCAAGAATCTCTACAACAGAGTTTTCAGGTAGAGGATGTGTTTGCAGAGACAAGAGTCAAATACTCAGGGCCTCCAGCCTGGGTCTGGAGCCTACACAAAGGTATTTGCATCTCAGAGGACTATAGTGGGGTCCAGCTGGTAGGAAGAAAAGGGAGGGCAACTCTCCCTTTCTCAGACACCTATTTTCACAGAGAGTGTCCTGGTACTAAATTGTGCCCAGAACAGTGAAAAAGCTGCTTCTATGTGAACTTCTACAGGTTATGAGCCTCTGCACCCCTCCCCTTACATACTGGGCATAAAGTTCTTAAACTTGGGGTGTGGCTGTAGCTCACTGTTAGAGCACCTGCCTCACATGTGTGAGGGTTCTGGGTTTGATCCTTAGCACCACATAAAAACATCTACAACTAAAAAAAAAATAAAAATAAAAATAAATAAAAATCAGTTTGAAAACTTTCTGAACTCAGGGTTCAGAGGAGTGATTTGATGGCAGCAAAAATCCCCCTTTTGAACATGGCTGCAGCCAATGAACCTGCTTCCTGAGTGTCCAGCTTTGTCTGTCCTACTTCAGTTAGGTAACCTTCTGGTACTCAAAGATTTCATTATATTTCGCTATATACTCTTGTCCAAATCCATAAGATCTGACTTCTATTGATCATCTTTTTTTTTTTTCTTTCTATATACAGCAACCACTCGTCATCTTTTTTTTTTTTTTTTGGAAAGTTCCATCTCAAAATTACTCTGAGATCTCTTTATTCCACATATTTTATAAGTATATGCTGAATGTGGGTGTAGTGAATTCCATCCTCATTTTCATTGATTTTGCAGCATTTGACATTGATCAACATCTTCTCAATTTGAAACTCTTCTCTTGGGAGTTCATATTATTTCATAAAAATATTATTTTCTTCATGGTTCTCTGATTCACACACATCTTTCTGCCTTGATTTAATTTATTTTTCCATCACCTCTTACAGATTTTTGTGCTTGGAATTCAGTTTGTACATTTAACTCTTTCACTATAATTTCTTAGTTCTTACCTGGTCCCACAGTGAGCTTCAGTTCTGCATTTCTATCTGCCAGCTGGATACTTCTAAATCACACTATCTCAAACTCCATATACCTCTATAATAATTCTGTATTTCCCTTTGACACGAAGCCCCTTGAATTATAATTTTCTGATTATTATTACTAAATCAGTCTCACAGTTGGACATTTTTGGTCCTCATCTGTGGTACCAGAGAACTGACAAACACAAAGCACTGGAGAGAGTGATGTAATGACATTAGAGGAAGAGGGGCACATGAATAGAACTTTTTTCTTAAGATTTTCATAGCAACCCCTTTATTTATTATTTTTAATACATAAATTAAGAGGTAACTCAGATTTACAAAGATTTCCCCCCATGCTTTATATAAATAAAATCAAGAAGATGTAATTTAATATTGTTAGCGGTAATATTTCAATACTGTACAGGATGGCTTGTAGAAAAACAATGGATATAAGGAGGACTTCAAATCTCCTGCCATCTCTCACCTCAGTACACCCCAGAGAATAGTCATGGATACATGCAACTGTTCTTCCTAGTTCCATATTCAATTGTTTGGGAAGCACGCTTAATTTATTTCACAGAATGTTTCACATCTGTCCCTTTTCTATTACCAATGCGACAAACTAGTCTCAAGGGTTCTGTGACCTTTCATATAGAGATTTACAAGAAACTTTTTGATTTATTTGCCTCCAAACTCTTCCTCATACTATCTACCCAGTGTATTTCTAAGGCAAAATTTTGATGCAAAATTCAAGGTTTAAAAAAAAAAAAAGAAGAAAAAAATCTTCTTTCTCTTCTGTTCACGAATGTTTCTCCCATTCTCTATTTACCTTCACACCTTTTCTTTCCGGACTTGGAACTTTACCTCTTTACAGAGCCAGCATATTTGATATAATTGCTTACATAAACTACACATGTATATATGTAAATGTGTACACATGAAGTTACCACATGATCAGATCATCCAGTGGTGGTACTAAGATGTAAGAAGGCCTTGGTGTTACTTCTGAAGGCTCCATATTTTATGGCGATTTTAGCATATCACATGTGCTAATCTTGACAGTGTTTCTAAATAATAATATCCCCTTTGTTTCTCCTTAACCTTTACAAAGAAGAAGGTGAATATGAAAGAAAAACTAAAGAATAAAATTAAATTAATCCTTATGTTGAAAATAATTTTGTGAAATTAAGCATATAGAAAAAAACATTTAATACATATTACAGAGATCACTTATTTAAAAAAAAACTTTATATGACTGGTTCTAACTGAAATCAAACACAGTGTTTAAAAACAAAACAAAACAAAACTTAAGACTGGGGTTGTAGCTCAGTGGTAGAGCACTTTCCTGGCATGTGCTAGGCTTCAGTTGAATCTCTAGTACCACAAAATAAATACATAAAGAGATACAGACTCATATTGATGATACTGGAAAATATTAAAATTAGGTAAAAAGGCATATTTATTCATCTTTAAGGTAAATTAATTAATTATCTACTTAAATATTAGTGTTAATAAATATATCTTAGTTATTTTGTTCAAAATTTTATATATATTTCTAATTAATGAGTTATCACATTACATAATATTGAATATTTTAAATTAAGTAAAAGTTACATTAAGGATTTATTCATTTTAATTGAAAATAGAAATTTAATTTAATTTCTGGAACATTTGTTAGTCCTAAAATGTTATAATTAATCATTATTTTTTGAATCTTATAGTAAATTTGCTTTTTAGTATGCTGTCTTTATACGTACAAAAAAAGTTATTTTTAAATGTATGGAGCACTTCATTGTTAATTAATTAACAATTTTAATTTTGGTTGTAATGATCAAAACAGATAAAATATCTTTCTTTTTACACTCAAATGATTCTTTATTAAGTAAATTTTTCCTTCACACCGTAATAAAATACCTGGATAGAGTATTTTCATTTTATTAAAGGAAGGAACAAAGAAATAAACCAAGAAACTAAACAGATAAATAAACTAAGAAAATAAAGAAATAAAAATAGTCTCTCTTCAGATACAACTTAATAAAAAACAAATCATCAGTTTGAATATCCATTTCACAATTTAGATAAGTAATTTTCTCAATTTCTTAAAAATAAATGATACTGATTTTTTTCTTAATTTAATAAAGTAATCTATTCTTGTAAGTTTAATGCCATTTTGAATTGATTCTCTTATTCATCAGATTTATATTATTTTCTGACATATTTTTGCAAACATCTTTCTTCCACAACTTTAAAAATTATTGTAGGTAATGATGATTACCTTAATAATGTTTACAAAATATTGTTAGTAATTGATTTCAGAATTTCAAAATTTTATGATTTTCAATTTGGGGTAAATTCAGCATCTGGTATTCTCTCAGTTTATTTTCACATATTATCAATCAAGAAAATCAATATTAGTACTACTTATCCTTTAAAGATATTCATTGCAAATTGATGTAAAACCTTCATTTTAATTTTTTCTTTCTCCTGGGTACTGCTAAAACCGGAAAAAAAAAATATATATATGCCAGATTTTTGCTTCCAATTGCTATACTGTTTATATATGAAGTTTATATTCATATATTCTTCATTTTAAAGCATTGTTTATTAATATAAAAAACTAAGTGAGCGATTAAAGGTAAGCTCTCTCTTCAAAAAACTCAGACTAATAAAGAGACAGAGTTAAAAATAAAATAAGTTTATAAACATTGTGTACTGTGAAAAAACATTGGAAAATGTTATGTTATATTGATGGTGTGATCAGATTTGGCTATTAGGTAGATTGATATTGTCAAGATACCCAAAATACATCAGATACAAGTTAAAATAGAGAAGACTAATTCACAGTGTGTTAAAGTAATTCCTACAGGGGCCTGAACTGGGAAAGATCTGGAAATTCTTTGGACTAAATTGATTAAGGAGCTATTGAGAAGATTAAATTCAAAAAAATGCTATTCAAAAAATACAAATATGAATATTAGAGTCATAAAGAACTACTATCAGATTTCTGACCAGGACAGAAATATAAGGAAAAAAATGTACTTCTTTTGAGGGAAATCAATTCAGTTTATATATTTTAATTTATTTTGGCTACGGGATATACAAGTGAACATATCCTAGAAAAATTAAATAAAGCAATGTGGAGGATAGTATTTTGGTTTAGATTTATGAAAACAAACCTTAGATATTCTGATTTAGGCACATTTAAGTCTATGTCTTTTTTTAGGACATATCACTGAACCTATTCATTTTTTAGTTTCTTCATTCATATTTTAGCAACATCATAGAGGAAAAATTTTAGTTTTATTATTTTAATTTAAAGTGCTTGAAATAGTTCTTGGTATGGTCATTGAATGTTAGCTAAGATAACCAATAAAAAATGATGTCTCTATTTATATATCATATGAGGTGAAATTTTGTTCTAACAAAGTTTATCTGGAGCCAGATGGTCTTGAAGGGTTGTGCAACAGCTTGTAAGGAGGAGATAGAAAAATTATCATAAATTTAGGTGGCTTGCAAGAAGACAAAGTTCTGGGCTCAACTGATGAGAGAGAGTAATTCAACAAGTGAATCAAATTCCAAATATAAACCATCCAAAATCTATTTCTCCATACTTCTTAGTAAATTTTAATTATAAGTTAATCCAACTGTGTGACACTTATGAACCAGAAAATTTATGGAACTCAGATATTGCTAGACTCTGTATTCTGTTCCATTGACCTTATATCCATCTTATGTCAATTCCAGACTATCATGATTATTTTAGATTTAGAGATTCCCTACATAGTTTTTTCTAAAAATTCAGAAAAAAAGAATTTTGTATGTTCTTCATACAATTTAAGTTATATCTAAAATTATACACATATAATTTTATACATATATATATTTGTAACAGTGAATATATATATTCACTGTTATAAATTACAAATATTTTTGGCCTGCATAATTGTGTGGAACCATGCAGCCATAAAGAAGAACATTTTATGATTTTCTATCTTACTGTTAAGTCAGAGTAAGATATTAATGTCATCACATGATAGGACAGTGTAACAAGAAGACAAGAAACAAGTTATAAATTACATTTGTCATTTAATCAATGTTCTTCCACATGCATGTTTTAACACAAAATATATGGTTTTAGGAATGCAGATAAACAATGTGTCTGTACTACAAAAGTCAAAAATCTATTAGACAGAGGCACAAGGATAAATGTAGCTAATTGAAATACTATTAAATATTCTAAAGGAATAAAATTGGGTGGTACAAAAGGAAGGATGGAAGGGGAACATTTTATTCAAGTGATTAGAGAATTTTAGACAAGAACAAAGGTGCTGAGCTAGGAGAACGTTGGATCAATATGAGAAACATAAACCTTACGGACTTGCAGAATACGATGAGATAGCAAATGTGAAAGGAAATGAATCTGGAAATGTAGTTTCAGATCAAGTAAAAAAGGGTCTCTTAGGCCCCAGCAATTATTCTGGGTTTGTGTTTGTTTTCTAATTTATTAGGAAATCTTTGGAGAGTTATAAGAAAAAGAAGTATATATAATTAGAGTTCTTTTTAGCTAACAGAATACATAAAATATTTGGCATAAAGAATAGCATTTTCTGTGGCTCAGTAATCTGAAATCTGGTGAAATGAAGGTTTATTTTGCTATATACTATCATCTGGGTCAGACTAACTGGTAGCTAGAGGATCCAATATAGAAATGGATCTCATATATAGGTGCTTGCAAGTGTTAGCATTCTACTGGAAACCCAACTGGTGCTGAGGGTCAGGGGTCTCTGTCCCTCTCCGGGTGAATATCTCCAGATGGGCTTCCTCACTGGGCTGCTCCAGTTTCCTCACAATGTGATAGCTGGGCATAAGGTGAACATCCCAAGAGACTGAAAGTAGAAAATACCAGCTTTTTTTAGACTTGTTTCAGAAACCGACACATTGTTTCTATGATATTATATCAGATGAGTATATAGCATCCAGGTGTCATGGTAAGATATTGTCGGTCTAGGGATGAGTATCAAAGAATTTTGTTACCTTATTTTTTCCCTTCTGACCAGTGATTATTTACATTCCTACCACATGTAATATAGAGTCACCCTACCCAAGAAATTCCATAATTTTTATTCCAACACAGCATTAGGAACAAGGTCAAGCACTAAGATCTCATCATCTAAATCATGTATAGATACTTTCCCTGGTTATATTTCTGCAACTGCAAATCTCCTTCCCATAAAGCCCTAGCAAATGAAGAGGTAAGCTATCTGCCTCCAATGAACCCAATATTACTTGGTTAGGTATGAAATAATTGTTGAAGAGGGCAGGGTGGATAAGAGACACAGTATAGTCACTGTCCATAAGTAGTCTTAAAACCAGCTGGAAAAATGTTGCTAGTTTATTTACTGGATCACAGTGGTACTTCCTATGAATGATTCTTTAAGGCTTGTGACTTCTCCCTTTTTCTTTTTTGTTTGTTCCTCCAAAATATCCTTCATTTTCCGTAAGATGTAGCTCATGTTTGTTACTAGGGAGCTTTTCCTCACCCTGTTTTCTGAGCATCTAAGTTCAAGAGATGAAGGTCTGTTTTCATTTTGTACTTTCTCTGTTACTTTCAATGTAATCCGACAGGGCTTCCACCAGAAAAAAAAAATCATCATTTTGCAATTTTTATTGCTCTTTATTCCATCAGATAGAAGCCATACCATAAATCTTACTGAGATAAACTTTACTATCCCTTGAAATCATTGTGAAGTTGCTATAGAGCAAGGACAATTAATTGAGCTTGGGATTTATCATGCACTGACATTCAGATGCTTGAAGAAGAGGTGGGTTAGGGCTGGCATATCCTTGTTATTGCACTGTAAGGGTCTCCTCAGTGTGATCTCTCCATGTGGGCTAGTTTTGGCTTTGTTATATCATGGAAACTGGGTTCCAAGTTTGAGTAGCCTAATAGAACCATGTGTGATTTTACAACCTAGTCCTGGACTTTACAAGAAATCATTTGCTTCATAGATACAAGGCTTCCAGGATTAATGAAAAGGCAACAGATGCACCATCTGTTATTATGAGGATTATCAAGATCATATTCCCAGAGAGCATGCAGAATAAGACAGTGTTGTGGTCATTTGGGGAAAAAAAAAAAAAAAAAAAAACTATCTGCTTCAGATTTAAACTAAACGATTAAAACAAAAGATAAAATACACAGCAGGTTTTTAAAAAGGTAGAAGTTTTTTTTTTTAATTTGTTAATTTTTTGTTTTGTCTCATTTTAACAATTCAGATAGGTGGGCCTGACCTGACACCAAGATGAAGACATTCTCAAAAGTTGGCTGTTATCTCTGGGCTTCTCTAGAAGATGCTATATTCCTGAAGGTGGGTAAAGGTCCAGAGCATGTATGTCACGTTCCTTTTAAGGGACACATTATACTTCACTCCTCATTTAATTCTAAAACACTAGGTCAGGTCCTACTGAGGTTCAGGAAAGGTGGGACATAGTCCTCAATAGGACAACCATGTGTCTTACACAAGCCTAGTGTTTCTGTTATTGAAGATTAAAGTTGATATTGTTGGAAAGCTAGTAGTTTCTTCACAAGTAGCATAATCCACTGCTTATTTCAAATTATAAACTTGATCCTACTGGAAGACTATGCTGGAAATTGTTAGTAAGGGTAGAAATAGAGGCCATATTAGAAGCACATTGCATTCATGGAGGAACCAGTTCATGTTGGCTTGAACTGGGTGGTAACCATAGAACCTGGGTATAGATTGTTGGATTGACTATTAAGATGTACATTGGTATTATTACTGAGAACAATGTTTCTTGAGGGATGGGATTGAAATTGAGATTTTCATTTTCTTATGTATTAATATTCTGGTAATTCTTTGAGTGGAAATGGCAAGTTAAAATTTTGTTAAATTTATATAGGAGTCAAAGGGAAAATCATGGACAAAATTTTAATGGGAGGTCAGTAGTATGCAGATATTTTCAACTGAAGTATTGAAAATTAAATGGGTGGAACTGGGAAATATCATGTTAAGTGAAATAAGTCAGTCCCTCAAAACCAAAGGCTGAATGTTCTCTCTGATAAGTGTAGGCTGACTTAAAATAAATGGGGATTGGGGGTGGGGAGGAAGAATAGAAGTCCATTGGATTAGACAAAGGGGGAATGAAGGGAATGGAGGGAGGATGGGAACATGAGAGACAGTGGACTGAATTGGACATAACTTTCCTGTGTTCATATATGAATATATGACCAGGGTAACTCCTCCACATCTTGTACAACTATAAGAATGGAAGTTATATACCATGTTGTATGTCAAATTACACTCTACTGTTATGTATATCTAAAAAGAATAAATAAAAATAAATTAAAAAAAGAAATTTTAAAGACTATAAACTTTCCTTGGTCAGCTTTACATACCAGGAAATCACTTGTGAAGAAATTGATGGAGAAAAATTAGGAGGGTAATGTGGCTGTTGGTGTAGACCATGGGAAGCCACCTGAGAGGATCAAAGAAGAAGGAAGACTGAGGCTGCTAAACTCTGTTCCTAGGGATTTAGGTGTGTGCTCATTACAGCAAGGAATGCCAGGATATTATTTGTTCAAGATTTGTGGAAAGGTCTTGATTAAATTTCTTCTCCCATTTGTATTTCTATGTCCTTGCTTGATGCTCATTTTAAATATCTCTTTCTCAAAGAGAATCATACATATTAACCAAACATTTAAAAAGTTATTTTCTTTTCTCTTACAGAATCTATTTATTTTTTGTACAATACTTAGATTATTTATTTATTTACTTATTTATTTATTTATTTGAAGTATTGGTGATTGAACCCATGCGCTGCAATCGTGAGCTACAACCACAGCCCTTTTAAAAAAAAATATTTTTTTAAAATTTGAAACAGGGTCTCACTAAATTGCTGAGGCTGGCCTTGAACTTGAATCCTCCTATCTCTCAGCTTTCTGAGTTAGTGGGATTACAGATGTGCACCCCACTTACCCCATTTTTCAATTTGAATGTTTAACATTCAAAATGTCTGTTTTACCTGGCATATTACATCTTAGAATATGGAATTTCTACTTTGAATACAATTGGGAATTCATTGACAATTGGGTTTGGACCACTGAGTACGTTGTTTGGAGTTTCTTCTTTGTAAATTTCTTTCTACATACTGCGGCTACATAATAAAAGGAAGGGACCATGTCCCAAGAATATTGAGAACATGTGACTCAGTTGTTTCAGATTCTATGTGTTACTAAGACATTGATTTTCTCTTTTATCTTTGGAGAATTTTTCTTTAGACACAGCCATCTATGCTATTTCTTCACCATTGAAGTCATAGAATATGAAGAAGCACGAATAGAGCAAAGGACAGTGGAAAAGGGGCCAAGAAACAAATTAGTATAGCTTTTAGTGTTCTTACGCTTGCCAGTGGTCTAGACAAAGGGAGGTCTGAAAGCTTTATATAGACTAACCTAACACATGAATCCACTGGGATTTGGACCGAAGTCATAGCTATTATTAAAATTTGCGCATTACTTGCTTGTATTCTCCAAGCAATCTCCTTTTTTGCTTGTATGGCTCTAGAAAATGGGTGTTAGAGGATTCTGATATTTTATGTATAAAATATACTTTAATATTTATAAACCAAATATATTTGCAGTTGTGAAGATAACATACATATGTGAAAGTTACAACAAACCCTAGAACATCAGGATTATTCTCCACATCTTGATATTTTTGAAAGAGTCTGAATTGATTGACATATGTAAACCAAGGAGACTAGCAAGTAGAAAAACAAGAATTGGGATTCCAGGTCATTTGTAATACAAAAAAATATCAGGTCTGCACATTTTATTAATGTGCATTTAATTTGAGGTCAGTAATTCTGAGGATAGCATTTATAACAGCATCTCCTTTTTTATTCCAAGTTTTTTAGTTATACTGGTTTTGCAAGAAAGGGGCATGCCCTGAGAAATCAGAACTGTGGGAGGCACTTATTTGTAACAGATGGGATTTAGATATAAGTAGGAAAGAAAGATGGATGTTCAAGGTGCTAGGTATAAAAGGGCAAGTTAATCCTTATGTTCCCCAACTGCCACTGAAGGAGAGTATAGGTTGAAATTGAGTCAAAAGTGCAGTGAATTTCTCTAAGTCCAGTTATCTTTCAAGTTTGCATAATATTGTAGCAAAATTTAATCATTAGTGTCAGGAAAACTCAAAAAATTTTCCTAGAGTGACTTGACATGTCAATTACAGACCTCCCTTTTTCCCCCTTTCTGAGAAAATAATTGCTTATAGTAAATGTTCTTTTGAAGTTTTATTTTAGGATACCCCTTGATACATTTGTCACAAGTTACAAATATACACATCCAGACTATTATGAAAATAAGAAGCCCAGATTCTTGTAGACTTAAACTTTTTTTTTAGCCATTTGTTTCATTTTCAGACTTCTCAAGATTTATGAGCTTTTCTCTCTTTAAGTGAACTCTCTATACCTCTCTTCACAAATCAAGTCTATGAAGAACAGAATTCTCTGAAACTTGCCTAAAGTGTAATAAAATCGACCAGAAGAAAGGCAAAAGTTCACTTCTGCAAAATATGAATAATGTTACAGAAGAGAATAACATTCATCGTAGCTCTCCTTCTTACAAATTCCCTTAAAAGAATTTATGGCTCCAGTGAATGACTAGTCTAGTGGGATGCAGCTTCCTGGCCTAAGATGTAAAATATCCTAAGAACATTTATTACTGCTTGACTGAACCTGAGCCTTTTTCAAACTATAGACCTGCAAATCAGAGATATCATGTTGGAAAAAATAGGAAGACAATTTAAAATAAAATTAAGCTATTGAATTATCATTTGTTCTTTTATCTGATCTACTTCATTTCCTCTGTGAATTCATGAGTAGATTTCAGCTAGACGCACAGTGACCCCAACAAAGGCATTAAACTGAAAATAGTATCATTTCGTTAGGCTGTTTTATAACAAAGCTTTTTAGACAAGTTGCATTGACCACATACGTTAGCAACTTGTTCATCTGTGTGTCTTTTCCATTTTTGTTACAGAGGGTCAAATGCATGAAACAAAGAAAAAATGACTGAGAGGTTAAGACCACTTGTATATATTTCTTAAAGCTATTTTAAAGCAAATGTTAAAACTCTACACAAATATATGTATTAACCAGTTATACAACTAACTTTTAGACTTGAAAGCACAGATAATTTGAATTTGATTTATGTCCATAAATTACATATTTTCCACATTTCATTTCCATATGAATTGTTCAGTGTTAACTTCCTTACATTTTCTATTGAAATCTAGATTTGGGCGAATAGCTCCTATTTCTTTAAGAGATGTGTGATTTGTTTTCAATTCACAGTACAGACAGATCAATATTTTTTAACCCAAAGGTCAAACCAAAGATTAACAATATTAGTTATACAAAACAGTTATAAACTCATATGGATGTCCAAGTAGGGAGGCATTTAATACAGGAAAAGATAACTATGTAAGAAGAAAAGTGAATGGCCAATAAAACCATCAACTTTTATAACAATGAGATATCATTTTATATGTATCATATTAATGTTTATAGAATTATAAGTTTCATTTTGGAGGAAAGTTGCATATTCTAAGCATTCTTGTCAATAATCATATTTATTGTAGTGGAAGGAACTAACACAGATACATTTGCATGATTTCCTTTCTTTATGCATTTAAGCAAGCTACTTAAACTAGGTCTTGGTTTCTTAAGACAGTTAAATTGAAATAATGGTATCTACTTACTAGAGCTATTTCATGGAGTAAGAACAGCAGGAATATTCTTTGTGTAATGCCTACATGTTGGAAGTAGCCATTAAATAGTATAATTATATCTTCTAGAAAGAACTAGTGTAGTAAACCTAGTCATGAAGCTCTAAAATGTTCATATCTTTGGTTCAGTAATTCTGTTGGTAGGAATTTATCCTAAGGAAACTATCACACACACACACACACACACACACACACACACACACACACAATCAAATTCTATTATAAAATTATACTAAGCTTGTAAAAATAACTACCAACAGAACAATTTTAAATATTTTATGGGTGGATAGGTTTTTATTGAAACTAGTTTTGGTATGTTTTTAATGGTTAAAAAGGTTTGGTATAGATTTCAGGAAATATATAACCCTTGGGAACCTGGGGGAACATGACAGTTTTGTTTTCTTTGCCAGTGGCACCACCCCTCACCTTTGGGCATAGAGGCAACTCTAGATGCCTAAGTACCTCATCTCTGTTTCCTTTATTCTGAGAAGCCTCCCAGTTGTTAAGGAAACTTACAATGTATCTTGTTTTGTGATAGTTTCGGGTGGGTATAAGCTTTTGTATTTTTTTCTCTTTTTAAAAAATTAGATAGAACTTTTATTCCCAACAGAAAAACAAAATATTTAATATTTTAAATATTCCTGTACAATAGGAAAAATAAATATTTAGTTAAAATTGTATTTTGCATTTAAACCACAATTTCATGTAGAAGGGTAACTTGCTATTTCCTTATTTACAAAAGGGACTTGGGGGAGCTGGGACATTGGATACTTTGTTATTTGTTTAGTGTATTTTGACATATTATACATCCCTGAAATATAACTTATTCTAATTAGGATCCCATTCTTGTGGTTGTACATGATGTGGAGTTTTACTGGTCATGTATCATGTATGAATACAGGAAAGTTATATCTGGTTCATTCTACTAGCTTTTTTATCAAAGTATTTTTATTCCTTCTCTCTTTTACTATAAATATGGATGTTATTATATGTTCAGAAAATTACAAGAAATAATACAGTGATCAGTCAAATACTTAATATGTACATTCAAAAATTATTTTTCTATATTTGCTTCACTAACAATGCTTATTTATATTTTAAAGTACAATATGGATGACTTCACAGTTCTTTCCTAGATATATCAATATATACAAAAATAAAAGTTTCCTTATTTTACTACAGTGCCATTATCACAACTAGAAAGACTGAGAAATGTTTACTAATATTACTAAATATCAATTATATATTAGAGTATTTCAGATATTAAAAAATATCTTTTATAGTTGGTTTGCTAACAACACCTGGTCTCAATCAAGGATCACAAACTGTATTTGATTAAAGCTTTGGATCTTAAGTATCCTAATCTTGAAAAATGCAAGTATCATTTTATGATATAGCAAATCTATCAGCAGTAACTATACATTTTCAAAGTTATAACAGAATTGATATCCTTTTCTTGTCTGAATCATATTACATTATGATGACATATAGCCACTTTCTCAATTTACTCAATAACTATATGTTGAATACTGAGCGTGTGTCAGCCATTGGACACTTTAAGCTATGGCAGCAAAAAAGAGAGAAAGATCCGTTTCTCTTCTTCTCTAGATAGTTTTCTATTTCTCTTCATAATGCTAATCCCTCAAAATAGCTGTTTGAACTTTTAAGGACTGTTATTTACTAAATTATATTGATGTGCTTTTTTTTTTCATCTTAAGAACAGAAGGTCAGTAAATGCTCAAAAAAGGAAACAGATATAGTGGGTACATTTCTATAACATTGAATTGCATTCCAAACACCTCCTATTATATTTGCAAACAACACTTTTTGAGTGAAGATAAGGCATAAGCTTCTAAGAACATCAGCCATAGAAAGGTGGCTGCTCACCAGCAATTTTATATGAGGCAAAGAATGGGTATTTGCAGGGAGTGTGTCTGCCTTGCCACAGATAAACAAGAAAGGCATCTGTGAAAATTATCTCAGTCACATATGAAGGGTTGTTCTTTGCAGTAAGCCATTCCCTGAAACACAAGAGGTTTGGGCAATTCCTTAGCCTCCCCTCTTTTCTATGAGCAATTCTTTATTGTCAGGAGTTGCCATAGTGATTAGAATAATAAACAGATAAAACTATTTTCAGTGAAGATGATGTTGGTATCTAGAAGCAACATTTCCATAAAATTACATTTCTCCCTTGAAAAAAAATATAGAGTTTTTCAGAGAAATGATGACAGGGTCCAGAAGAAACAGGACTTTTAAGAGGTTGAGGTGTTGATGAAGCACAGGTCTGAGATGGTAGTTTCTTCTCCCCTCCCTTTTTTAATATTTATTTTTTAGTTGTAGTTGAACACAATACCTTTGTTTTATTTATTTATTTTTATGTGGTGCTGAGGATCGAACCCAGGGCCTCAAAGTGTTGGGCGAGCGCTCTACTGCTGAGCCACAAGCCCAGCCTCTGAGATGATAGTTTCTTGAGCATAAGCATAAGCACACAAGAAAAAAAAAATCTGTAGAGTTAAAACAAAACGGAAATACATAAAGCAGGACATTTGCAAAGGTATGGAGTTCCTTCAAAGTTCCTAGAAACAACAGCCAATAAAAAGTGAATTATTTTGACAAAATCATAGAATTTACAGGGAAATGGATGGCATTAGAGCAGATTATGCTAAGTGAAGCTAGCCAATCCCTAAAAAACAAATGCCAAATGTCTTCTTTGATATAAGGAGAGTAACTAAGAACAGAGTAGGGACGAAGAGCAGGAGAAGAAGATTAACATTTAACAGGATGAGAGGTGGGAGGGAAAGGGAGAGAGAAGGGAAATTGCATGGTAATGGAAGGAGACCCTCAGGGTTATACAGTGGAGGAGGTAGAGAGAGAGGAGGGGAGGGGAGGGGAGAGGTGGGGAGGGGGGAGGGTGGAGGACGGGAAAGGCAGCGGAGCACAACAGACACTAGTATGGCAATTTGTAAATCAATGGATGTGTAACTGATGTGATTCTGCAATCTGGGTATGGGGTGAAGGTGGGAGTTCATAACCCACTTGAATCAAAGTGTGGAATATGATATGTCAAGAAATTTGTAATGTTTTGAACAACCCACAATAAAAAATTAAAAAAAAAAAGTGAATTATTCTGTGAATGTAACTTTACTTTAACACACGGTTTGGTATGATCTGTAGGGTGTCAGTTACAGTCATGTAGAAAATCCCCTTGCTGGAAGCACACTGAGACTGAGATGAAAGGAAACAAACCAACAACAAAAAAGAAAGAATGTTCCAACTTGACCTTAATGCATACAGCAGAATTGAGATAATAGGATCTATAATGTTAGAATTCCATCATGTTATACCCATAGCTATCTATACTGTTATATGTTAATGGTTAACATTTTTTTTTCTTACTGAAATTAGGAAAAACGGAAAAATACCATACATATTTGAGATGTGTGAAAGAAAAAAATTTCCCTAATGATTTCCTCAAATGTCTAATGATAAAATAGAATGTGTTATTTCTCTTTAATTTTGGCTAAAATATTAACTCAGTAATAGATAACAAATTTTAGGCTAATTGGAGATATCACCATTAAGGAAAAACAAGATGCGTAGCTTTCTATGTAAATAAGTCATGACTGAGAATTAGTGAAATAAATGCTTTAACATCCCAACTATCCAAACAGAGTCCCTTTTAACATCCCTACTTCAATAATTAAATCTACTTTCCTCTAGCACATACATTCAAAATTAATTAAGAAATATCCATTCAAATATTACTCTTGAGTTATTTAATTATTGTTACTGCAATCTGTAGAAAAACTTCTGTGGAGGAAAATACAGAATTTATATTTGTGTACTGAAATGAAAATAGTGAACTTAGTGAAGTAACTACTCTTTTTATTGAAAATACAAAGATTTTTACCTTAATTCTGAGGTAAACTAAATTGTGTTGTAAAGGTCTGGGTGCAAAGCTATAGTTTCACCACTCTCAAAAACAAATAAACAAAACAAAAACAACAAACATTCAGGCTGGGTGCAGTGGTACACACCTGTAATCCCAAGGGCTCAAGAAGTTGAGCCAGGAGGATTGTCAGGTTCAAAGCCAGCCCCTCAGCAACTTAGCAAGGCCCTGAGCAACTTAGTGAGACCCTCTCTCAAAATAAAAAAAAAAAAATAAAAAGGGCTAAGGGTGTGGATCAGTGGTTAAGCACCTCTGGGTTCAATCTCTGATACCCTATTCCCACTCATAAAAGCATTCAAATTTCTAATTTATCAACTTCCAAATGATTTGTGGTAAAATTAAAATAGTTACTAAATGCTGCTTGTGTGAAAAATACCATATTTTTTTGCATGTCTACTAGATAGTGCTTCTCACACTTAAAACTAAACATATAAAGATCTGTGGATATATTATTTTAGGGTTCAAAATTGACTGGAATTTTATGTTTCCATTTTGATAATAATATTATGATAATTATATCTAAGCATATTCTTTATCATTTATATAAGGTCTATTATTTCAGTTTTATAATTGCCTTTGAGTGTGTGATTTTATTGGCTTTAAACAGCACTTGACAAGTTAATGAATGAGTGATTTAGAAATGTGTTTTTTTTTAAATTTTTTATTCTAATTTTTTATATGTGACACCAGAACACATTACAATTCATATTACACATACAGAAGATGATATTTCATACCTCTGGTTGTATACAAATTATATTCACACTATTCGTGTCTTCATACATGTACTTAGGTTAAAGATATACATCTCATTCCACCATCTTTTTTATCCCCATACCTGCTCCCTTCCCCTCCTACCCCTTTGCCTTATCTACAGTTCCTCTAATCCTCCCATGCTCCCCCTCCCACTCCCATTGTGAATCAGCCTCCTTATATCAGAGAAAACATTTGGCATTTGGTTTTTTGGGATTGGCTAACTTCACTAAGCATTATATTATCCAACTCTATCCATTTACCTGTAAATGTCATGATTTTATTAAAACTATTTTTTTTAAAAAACTAATTTAAAAAAATAGTTTTCATTGCTGAGTAATATTTCATTGTTTACATACACCACATTTTCTTTATCCATTCATCTACTGAAGGGCATCTAGGTTGGTTCCGCAGTTTAGCAATTTGAATTGCGCTGCTATAAACATTGATGTGGCTGTTTCCCTGTAGTATGCTGTTTTTTTAAGTCCTTTGCATATAGACCAAGGAATGGGTAACTGGGTCAAATGGTGGTTCATTCCCAGTTTTCCAAGGAATCTTCATACTGCTTTCCATATGGGCTGCACCAATTTGCAATCCCACCAGCAGTGTATGAGTGTGCCTTTCCCCCCACATCCTCGCCGCCAACATTTATTGTTGTTTGTATTCTTAATAGCTGCCATTCTGACTGGAGTGAGATGAAATTTTAGAGTGCTTTTGATTTGCATTTCTTTAATTGCTAGAGATGTTCAACATTTTTTCATATATTTGTTGATTGATTGTATATCCTTTTCTAAGAATTGTCTGTTCAGTTCCTTGGCTCATTTATTGATTGTGTTAATTGTTTTTTGGGTGTTTCGTTTTCTGAGTTCTTTATATACCCTTTGTATATTCTACCTGATGTGCAAATGATAAAAATTTGCTCCCAAGCTGTGGGCTCTCTCTTCACCTCACTGATTGTTTCTTTTGCTGAGAAGAAGCTTTTGAATTTGAATTCATCCCATTTATTGATTCTTGATTTTAATTCTTGTTCTATAGGAGTCTTATTAAGGAAGTTGGGGCCTAATTCAACATGATGGAGATTTGGGCCTGATTTTTCTTCTAATAGGTGCACTATCTCTGGTTTAATTCCTAGGGCCTTGATCCACTTGGAGTTGCATATTGTGCATGGGAGATAGGGGTTTAATTTCATTTTGTTGCATATGGATTTCCAGTTTTTCCAGCACCATTTGTTGAAGAGGCTATCTTTTCTCCAGTGTATGTTTTTGGCACCTTTGTCTAATAGAAGATAACTGTAATTATGTGGGTTAGTCTCTGTGTCCTCTATTCTGTACCATTGGTCTATCAGTCTATTTTGGTGCCAATATCATACTGTTTTTGTTACTATTGCTCTAGTAGAGTTTAAGGTCTGCTATAGTGATGCCACCTGCTTCACTCTTTGTGCTGAGGATTTCTTCAGCTATTCTCGGTCTCTTATTTTTTCCAGATGAATTTCATGATTGCTTTTTCTATTTCTATGAGGAATGTAATTAGGATTTTTAATGGAATTCCATTAAATCTGTATAATGCTGTTGGTTGTATGGTCATTTTGACAATATTATTTCTGCCTGTCCAAGAACAAGGGAGATATTTCCATATTCTAAGGTCTTCTTTCCTTTCTTTTTTTAGCATTCTGTAGTTTTCATTGCAGATGTCTTTCACCTCTTTTGTTAGGTTGATTCCCAAGTATTTTTTTTTTTTATTTTTTTGAGGCTATTGTAAATGAGGTAATTTTCCTCGTTTCCCTTTTAGAGGATTTGTCACTGATATACAGAAATGTCTTTTATTTATAGGTGTTGATTTTGTATCCTGCTAATTTCTGAATTTATTTTCTAGTTCTAGAAATTTTCTGGTAGAAATTTTTGGTATTTCTAGGTATAGAATCATACCGTTGGCTAATAGTGCTAATTTGAGTTCTTCTTTTCCTGTGTGCATCCCTTTAATTTCTTTCATCTGTCTAAATGCTCTGGCCAGTGTTTCAAGACCTATGTTAAATAGAAGTGGTGAAAGAGGCCATCCCTGTCTTATTCCAGTTTTTAGAGGGAATGCCTTCAGTTTTTCTCCATTTAGAATGATGTGGCCCTGAGGCTTAGCATAGATAGCTTTTATGATGTTGAGATATGTTCTTGTTATCCCTAGTTTTTCTAGTGGTTTTGAATATGAATGGATGCTGCATTTTGTCAAATGCTTTTTCTGTGTCTATTGAGATAATCATATGATTCTTATCTTTAAGTCTACTGATGTGATGAATTATATTTATTAATTTTTGTATGTTGAGCCAACCTTGCATCCCTGGGATGAACCCCACTTGATTGTGGTGTGGTGTGCTATCTTTTTGGTATGTTTTTGTATCTGATTTTCCAGAATTTTATTAAGAATTTTTGTATCAATGGTCATTAGAGATATTAGTCTAAAGTTTTCTTTCTTTGATGTGTATTTTCCTGGTCTTGGAATCAGGGTGATATTGGCCTCCTAGAATGAGTTTGGAAGTGCTCCCTCTTTTTCTGTTTCATGAAATAATTTGAAGAGTATAAGTATTAGTTGTTCTTTATAGCTCTTGTAGAACTCAGCTGTGCATCCTTCTGGTCCTGGGTTTTTTCTTGGTTGGTACTCTTCTGATGGCATCTTCTGTTTCATTGCTTGAAATTGATCTGTTTGAATTGTGTATATAATCTATATAATCCTGATACAATTTTGGCAAATCACATGACTCTAGAAATTTATCGATGCTTTCAATATTGTCTATTTTATCGGAGTACAAATTTTCAAAATAATTTCAAATTATCTTCTGTATTTATGCACTGTCTGTTGTGATATTTCCTTTTTCATCACCTTATGTTAGTAATTTGAGTTTTTTTCCTTCTCTTTGTTAGCATGGCAAAGGGTTTGTCCATTTTTTTTTTGTTTTTTGAAGAACCAACTTTTTGTTTTGTCAATTTTTTCAATTGTTTCTTTTGTTACAATTTCATTGATTTCAACTCTGATATTAATTATTCCCTATCTTCTGCTGCTTTGGTGTTGATTTGTTCTTTTTCTATCACTTTGAGCTGTAATGTTAGGTCATTTATTCGTTGACTTTTTCTTCTTTTAAGGAATGAACTTCATGCAATAAACTTACTTTTTAATAATGCCTTCATAATGTCCCAGAGATTTTGATATGTTGTATCAGTATTCTCATTTACCTCTAAGAATTTTTTAACTCTCCTCTCTGATGTCTTTTGCAACCCATTGTTCATTTAGTAGCATAGTACTTAGTCTCTGGAAATTTGAGAAGTTTTTATTTTTTATTTTATCATTGATTTCTAATTTCATTCCATTGTGATCTGATAGAGTGCAAGGATAGCATCTCTACTTTTTTGTATTTGTTAAGAGTTGCTCTGTGGCATAATATATAGTCTGTTCTAGAGAAGGATCCATGTGCTGCTGAGAAGAAAGTGTACTTGCTTGTTGAAACATGAAATATTCTATTGCGTATTTTTTAAGTGTCAGTTAAGTCTATGATATTGATTGTATTATTGAGTTCCTTCAGCTTTTGGTTGAAATATCTATCCAGTGGAGAAAGAGGTATGTTAAAGTCACCCAGAGTTATTGTGTTGTGGTCAGTTTGACTCTTACACTTGAGAAGAGTTTGTTTGGTGAACACAGATGCTCTATTTTGGAGGAAATATATATTTATAATTGTTATGTCTTGTTGGTGTGTGGTTCCATTGAGCAGTGTGAAATGTCCTTCTTTACCTCTTTTAATTAAGGTTAGCTTAAAGTCTACTTTATTTGATACAAGGATGGAAATCCCTGCTTGCTTCCGCAGTCCATGTGAGTGGTATAATTTTTCCCAACCTTTCACCTGTAGTCTGTGTATGTTTTTTACTGTTATGAGTCTCTTGGAGGCAGCATATTGTTGGGTCTTTTTTTTTTTTATAAACTCATCAGCTAGCCTATGTCTTTTGATTGGTGAGTTTAGGCCATTAACATTCAGGGTTATTATTGAGACATGATTTGTATTCCCAGTCATTTTTGTTATTTAATTTGACTTGGTTTCTCCTTTGATTTGTTTTCCTTTAGTGCAATACCTCTCTCTGTTGATTTTATTCATTGTTTTTCATTTTCTCTTCAAGGAATATTTTGCCAAGGAAGTTCTGTAGTGCAGGATTTCTAGCTGTAATTTCTTTAACTTTTGTTTATCATGGAAGGTTTTTATTTCATTATCAAATCTAAAGCTTGATTTTGCTGGATATAAGATTTTTGTTTGGCACCCATTTTCTTTCAGAGCTTGATATATGTTGTTTCAGGATCTTCTAGCTTTCAGGGTCTGGGTTGAAAAATCTGCATGTAACCTAATTTGTTTTTCCTTATATGTAATCTGATTCCTTGCTCTCGTGGCTTTTAATATTCTCTCCTTTTTCTGTATGTTAGACATTTTCATTGTAAAGTGCCTTTGTTTGGATCTGTTGTGATTTTATACATTTTGTGTCCTGTAAGTCTCTTGGATTTGGTTTTCCAATTCGTTCTTCATGTTTGAAAAATTTTCTGATATTATTTCATTGAATAGATTGCTTATTCCTCTATGTCTTCCTCTATCCCAATAACTCTTAAATTTGGTCTTTTTATGCTATACCATATTTCTTGAATGTTCTGCTCATGGTTTCTTACCATTTTCACTGTGTGGTCTACATTCTTTTCAAGATTATGTATCTTGTCTTCATTGTCTTAGGTCCTATCTTCCAAGTGGTCTAATCTGTTGGTGATGCTTTCAATTGAACTTTTAATTTGGTTTATTGTTCCTTTAATTTCAAGGATTTCTGTTTGGTTTTTCTTTAGAACCTCTCTCTCCTTATTGAAATACCCCTTTGCTTTCTGTATTTGTCTATGTAGCTCTTTGTTGAAATGACATTTTTCTGTCTTTATTTGCTCTCTTATATCATCCTTTAATTCACAGAGCATTTTAATTAAGTACATCCTGAACTCACTCTCTGTAATTTCATCTGCTGTGCTGGCCTTGGATTCTAATAATGTGGTATCTTGATGTATTTGGGGCACTTTCTTCCCTTGTCTTTTCATGTTGCTCTTGTGTCTTCCCTTCTATCAGTGTGATCCAAGCTGTTACCGTTTTCACCCTATCCACTTATGGTGCTCCTGTAGGCTTCCAATACTTCTCCTTTGAGGGGTAGGGCAACATTAACAGATCCCAATATAAACAGTACAGCACCTAAAAACAAATAGTTGCTAATAGACATTTACAATTTGGTCACAATGTACAGAAATGGTGAATTCAATTATTATCTACAATATAATCAGTAGGTTTGTAAAGAAGTTTACAGTTTCTAATGGTGGACAAAGAAGCAGGGGTGAGATGTAGGAAGATATGCTGAGGAGGTAGATGGTGAGGATATAGAGTTATTATATCTTAGGAAATATGAAAGAGTAATCTAAAGAAGAAGGTTAGTGGCAGGAGAATAGAGAAGAAGTAATTTGGGATAGACATGTAAGAGAGAAGACAGTAGAGTACATAAAACAAACACACATATATATTAAGAAAAATTAAAAATATTAAAATAGTAAAAATTAGAGGACAAAAAGAAAAATAAAAGAATATATAACACAACTGTAATACTATTCAGATGTCTCAGACCTCAAAATCCTAATTCATGCAAAATTCTTGTTTCACATATATTGGGGATATGAGGGCGGGATAATAGAGAGGGAGAAGAAAAGAAAAAAAAATCTTGAAGGAAGAAACAAGATTGTTTTGGTTGGAGATCAGTATCTTTCCTGCTTCCCTTCTCATCCAATAGGTGGGTTTGTCTGTTGTTAGCTGGTATGTCCACCCTCACGATGGTGAAGGTAACCAGGGAGAGAGAATTGGTCCTGGGTGGAGGCCACCTGGAAGTGGGGTGTGGCACCCCCAGTCCCTGAAGGGAGACTGCACTTCAGGGATCTCTTTTTGGCCCTGCCCCTGTGATGTGAGTATCTGGTCCTATTTTTTTTTTTTTTTTATCTTGTTTGAAGACCTCCCAGTTCCTGGTCTCTGTTAGTCTCTAAACTATATCACTCTCACCCACTCCCTTACTGCTTTCTAATAAGGGACCATTCTCTCCAGGGCTCTTGAGTGTGGAGCTTTTGGGCTAGTTCTGGACCTGCCCCACTGAGAGCTGTTTTTTGTTGGGCAGTCACTGTGCCTGGTTGGCTGATTCTGGGGAGAGGTGGAAGTTAGAGATGGGGTGTTTGGCCAGCCAGAGTTCCAAACTGGGAGTTGCCCCCACTAAAGATGGTGATGAAGGTGACCCAAGATGGAGGAATTTGCTTTCAGTGATGGGGTGTCAGGTTTGATGGGGGAGTCAGGTGATGGTTTTGGATGATGAGCTCAGAGACCGGGTCTGTGGCAAGCAGTGTGTGGCTGTGGCTATCTTCAGAGCCTATGTGAAGTTCCCTGGTGCAGGCAGGCTACAGAGCATAGCGGACTATCTCCATTGCTGCAGAGTCCCAAGATGGAGGTGACAGGGGGATCCCCACGTTGGTTGATGGGGGTCCACACAGGAGTGGCAGCTGGAGATCCTGCATGTGGGTAGCTGCCAGGTATCTTGTGTGGGAGAGGCATCCCGGATTTCTTCTTGGGTGGGTGGCTGAAAGTTTTACACAGGTGCTGATGGCAATGGTCCTGCTCCAGTACTTGATAGTCCTGTGTGGGCGAGTATTTGGGAGGCTTACTCTGACACTGAAGCCTGGAGCCCTGCATGGGCATGGTGACTGTGATTCCTGTGATGAAGCAGGAATATCCCTTGCAGAGAAGTGGTATTCTCACTTCTTGAGTCCCAGGTCACAGAGTGACTCAGAATGCTGCCTCTCTCTGGCCCGCCATCTTGGATCTCCCTATATGGTATATTTGTACAAGTGAAGTCCAAATAATGTGCCTATGACACTAGAGAAACAAAACTTTCATAGCATCTTAAGGTGTAACAAAGGGGAAATTGAACCATTACATGTCTCAGGCTCGAGTAGACTTTGAGACTCAAGAAATTTCTACCAGAATATTCATGTCATACATAAATTGAACTTGGAAATATACTGTTAACATAACATGACCTATTACCTCAAATTTATGTTGTTAATTTTAATTTAATGGGATTTGTAATTTGCTATACTTAATTTATAAAATCCCTTTGGCTTTGTGGTTTCAAAACCCAAGTATAACTTTCATTTTATCGCAAGATTTACATTTTTAAGTGTCTAATTATTACCATAAGTAATTTAATTTGATAATGGGATCAGCTAGATTTTTCTTTTAATATGAAAAGTGTTCCATACATTCTTCAAGCTAGAGGAACTGTTAACTGGAATCTTTCCCTTTAAAATGGCAAGATGAAGGAAGAAAGAAAATTCATTAAATTAGAACATTGTTTGCAAGAATGGGGTTTAGAGTATTTATCAGCATTTTCTGGTTTCATACAATGCATTTTTATGAGCTCTTATAATCTCAACACTTGTCACTCAAGAAATATATTAGAAATTGATAGCAGAAACAAAACAACAAAACAAAATAAGAACCAAGAACACGCACACTCACATACATACTAAGGAAAGGAAGCATTTGCTCCTTTTATGCCAAACACATCACTCGCACTAAAAGGTAAATAATTTGCTACCAAAGAGGAATTATACCACTTCTGGAAATTAGTTTTAGTGAAGACAAAATCAAGGAGAAATGAATTTACTACTTTGAATTATTTTAATTTGTTGTCATGACTACAAGGTAGACTATTTTTCTTTCTCCTTTAAAGTCTTTTTAACATTTATTGAATCAAGCATTTGCTGTGTGCTGAAGGTACAAAATAGAACAGAACATCTTTAGCCTGCAGAATTTTTTTTCTATTTGGGGCTGAGGACAATTTTATATAAGTAATATTGCTTGAATTGACTATTTAAAATGCTCTAATAGCTACATTGTTAAATCTCTGATCATTATTTTAAATTAATTTATGGTGTTTCATAGTTATGCATACTTTTCAACATCTTAAATTGTGGTTAATAGAAAAAAATATCATTAAGGAATAAGTAGATATGTTTTGTGAAATAAGGATATAATACATACCTCTAACAGTTTAAAGGCATTTGATCAAAAATTTTGCCTCTGAGATTCCAATAAGAGAATGGATTAAAAATATAAAAACAAGGATTCTGCACTAACTGTAGGGGAAACACTTTAAAAATCTCTAAAGAAAAACATATGTCTTTTATTAAGTCCTTCATGAACCTGAATTCATTTATAAGATGCCATTTCCATGATCCCCCACCTGCCTCTTCCCTGTCAGGCTTTCCTGTCTGGAGAACAGGTCTTGTTCTTCCTGAGCAAGAACAAGTTCCTTGAAATATCATTATAGTCAAAATTTTTCCTATGATTTCCTAGTTTGAAGCCATGCCATGTAGGAAATTATTTAATGTAACTTTCCTTCCAGAGATATAAATTGCCAAATCATCTTAAATGTTGAAATATCAGGTTGGGCAGTGGGTGGATAATATTATTTTATTAAATTTTATTTATTTATTTATTTTTTAATTTATCAAGGACCTTTATTTTATTTATTTATATGTGGTGTTGAGAATTTAACCCAGTGCTTCACACATGCTAGGCAAGCGCTCTGCCACTGAACCACAACCCCAGCCCCTTGGTAATATTCTTGAATGAGTGTTATACTTGTAGTAATAACACAATTTTCTTATGAGGGCTGCCTTCCAGGTATTGGGCTTCCTTTTTTTTTTGTAAGAATATATCATACAATGAAAACTTTATATTCTTGATATCCTATTAAAAGAATTATAATTGTTGGAGTCTTCAACAGAATTTCAAATCAAATATTTATATCAAATATATACATATCAAAAATATATATATATATATATATATATATATATATATATATCAAATAAATATACCAAAACTATTTATATATGCATATATACTCATGTAATCTCTTTGTACATGTATGTACACACAAATATGTATATAATTCCCTCCTTGAGTCATCTAGCTAAGGTCTCAGAACTGAATTGTAGATGCAGATTTATTTTTGATTATTCTATTTAGGCAGTCATTAAAAAAATCTTTCTGGCCTTCATCTTAGTTTGAGATGGCTATTTTTCCTTTCATCTTATTTTTTTGTTTTAAGTTACTTATGCATATTTGTTACATATGTATGTGCTAACTTTATAGGATAGGTAGTATAAAATATAATTAATAAATATAATATCAAAACTTTTTATTTGAAATTTGAGATGCTTTATTTATTGAAAATACATTATTACATGTGAAGAGAGCCTCCTGAAAATTTTAACATTTAAATACCCAGCTTAATATGAAATGTGAAATTATTTTCTTCTCCTGTGTGTTTAAATTTCAACCAAAGAACATAAAGGAAACCAAAATTATATGTGGAGTTGATAGACCATGTGATTCTTATCAATAGAAATACCAATTACCCTTTCTACTTATAATTAGTATACCCACTTTGGGGCTGTAATCAGTCTATTCAGGTAAATATGCAAATAAAATGAGTAAGTGATAGGAAAACCTCCATTTCCTGCTGCCTACACTCAAAACAGATCTAAAAACCAATCCAAAATTTTAAAAAAAGAATATTGAAAATTTTAAGTGTATAAAATCATTTTTTTGGAAAAATATTTATTGTCAGTCTCAGGAATTACATTATGACATTGAGTAAAATGAACAAGATTAAACATTCAAGATATTGAATATAATATACTGAGCTATAATAATCCCTGTTAGTTCAGTTTCCAAATTATATGGAAAGCCTTTTAATTCTTCACAAACATAAATTATGGAGATTATAATTTCTATTTATTTAAGTCTAGCCATCTTTCTAGGAACTGTTATGAAGTATAAATATACTATCATATAAAGTTAAATATGATTTTAAAGTATATGAGCTACCATTTTCTGAGCACAAGTTCCAGATGTATCATCTATCATTTTCCCTATTTAGAACAAGTAGTGTAAGTTTGTGAGCGCCACTGAATTATCCATCATTTCCTTTATGCAAACGGAGCTTAAAAGATCCTAATTAAAGTAGCCATGGCCATATAATGGGTAGTTTACATGGATTCTAACTCAGTGAGGACAATTCCAATTTCATTTCACCACCAAAAATTCCTTAGGAAACAAATAAATAAATAAACATGAAGCAATTGGACTAGATTCCTACCTTTAATACCAATGCATTTTACACTGTTCTTGAGACCTTATGTGCTTTACTTTCAAACTAGGAATATTTGTTTGACTTGAATAGCTAATGTGGATAGTCCTCCCCATAAATTGTGTGGACCATATTTTTTTATTCTATTTTGCATTTCTTATTTATAATTGGTAAGAATAGCACCTGTATGGTAACACATGTCACAATGTTATTTGAGGCTCTTTGGAGACCACAAGATTCTTAGCATGTCTGAGAGTTCCTTCATTTTTTTCCAATTATTAATCTGTACATCTATGGATTTCCACATACAATTAAACCAAAAGTTGTATCACAGTAGATTGGGTACACTAACGTGGAAAATTCAGCTGTCTTTTATTAAGCCACACATTAGAGAGATTACAAAAATATATAGCAACACTGCTCTTCCCACTAAACTTACTTTCACTGTAAGAATAATTATTCCTCATAAAATTTGATGCTTTTGTTAACATATGTATTATTGAAAAATGTTAGCAAAATCAGGAGTTATTAAAAAAGGCTATGGTTTAATTTTTAATACAGTATTATCAGTCGTTAGAATCACATAGACACAAAACAAAGCTCTTTGGAATCTTCAATAATGTTAAGGTGTAAGGGATCCCAAGGTAGAGCAGTTTGAGGACCACAGCTGCACTTAACTGTGACCTAAATACTTCATTTTCATTCTCATGTTGATAATTGTCTTTCTTTTCTTTTCTTTTTTATTTCAGATAAGGGATTGAACTCAGGGTTGCTCTACCACTAAGTTACATCGCCATCCACCCCCACCTCATTATTTAAAACTTTTGAGACATGGTCTAGTAGCTAAGTTGACAGGGCTGCCCCTAACTTGTGAATCTCTTGCCTCAGCCTCAAAGCAGTTGTTGAATTACAGGAGTGTGCCACTGTGCCTTAGGGATAATTATTCTTTATATAGTTAATTTTTAGATATAAAATTTTTAAGTATGATGCTGGTTAATTTATTTATGAGTGTGTGATGTTATGATTTCCACATAATTGTACTTAAGATATTTTTGGAAGTTGTGTATTGTTAGATGTCTTCTTTACATAGGTAAATTCTGAGCAAAGATTAAAATGAAGACTTCTAAATTATTGCGAGTCATAGCTAAAAAAAAAAATCTGTCTCCAAAGCACAAGCATTTTCCATTTTAGCAAGGGAATTATTTCCCCTTAGTAGAATATTCCACTGCCCTCCTGGTTTGTTTCCTATTTGCTTTGTAGCCCAAATATAGAGCAAAATTATATACTGTTTAAAGGGACAAAATTTTCTTTATTTTAAAGTTGAAATAGATTTTAAAAATATGAGCTTTTACCAATATGGAAAGCAGTATGGAGATTCCTTGGAAAACTGGGAATGGAACCACCATTTGATCCATCTATCCATCTCCTCACTCTATACCCAAAGGACTTACAAATAGCATTCTGCAGGGACACAGCCACATCAATGTTTATAGCAGCACAATTCACAATAGCTAAACTATGGAACCCACTTAGATGCCCTTCAGTAGATGAATGGATTAAAAAATGTGATATATGTAAACAATGAAATATTACTCAGCAATAAAAGAGAGTAAAATCATAGCATTTGCAGGTAAATGGATGGAGTTGGAGAAGATAATGCTAAGTGAAGTTAATCAATCTCTAAAAAACAAAAACAAAAAAAACAAGTGCTGAATGTTTTCTCTGATATAAGGTGACTGACTCATAGCACGGTAGGGAGGGGGAGCGTGGGAGGAATAAATAAACTCTTGATATGGCAAAGAGGTTGGAGGGGAAGGGAAAGGGAAGGGGGTTAGTAATGATGGTGAAATGTGATGAACATCATTATCCAAAGTACATGTATGAAGACAAGAATTGGTGTGAACATACTTCATATACAACCAGAGGTATGGAAAATTGTGCTCTATATGTGTAATATTAACTGTAATGCATTCTGCTATCATTTATTTTAAAAAATTAAAAAAAATATATGAGCTCTTAAATGTATATTCTTAGGTCCTGGCTAAAAGAAAATAACATTTAATGTAAGTATAGTGGTGAATACAGCAGGATTCCATTTTTAACAGCATGTTTAAACTTCTCAGTAAATGGGGAGCCTTCTCAGTCTTTACCTCAATCTTTTGGAATCTTATATTGCTTTGTTTGCGGATGTCCCCACCTCCTCATTGTAGATGGCTGTCCAATGTCAACATGTGGCCCCTTAGTGCATACCCTAACTGATCATTAAATCCCCAAATTTTGGTAGGTACACCTTCACAGGTCAATTATGCATAATTTAGAATGTCACTATCTTTACTCCAAACTCCACAGAGAAAAACCTAATTGACCTGTGTCATCATCCACTGTTCACAGGATTCTCTGAGGAAATGTTGGTTTTGTGACAGTGGGTTGAGAAGGGTGTGTGTTGTTTACCATGGAATGTTAGGTGAACTTTATGTCTTTTATGAAGAAAGGGAAAGAAACTGATGTATGGGAAAGATGTTTACCTTCAGGACTCCAAATAGTTGGATCTTTCAAAAGATGTAGACCTTTAGATAAAGTGATGGAAAGTCTCTACTGATTAATTAAAATACCCATTCTAAAATTACATAAACTTTTGCTTTAATGATTTTTACATAAGTTGTCATAAGGAGCCTGGAAATTTTGATCAAAAATAAAAATGCTATTATACCTAGAGTAGCAAGTCATACATAATGCCTAAATGACAGTTTTATTTGGTTGCCTTCAAAAATAACATCACTATTCTACATAGATAAGTTCATTGGTTTTGAAATGAGGTAAATGGGACTAAGTTTTTTTAAAAAGTCAGTGTATCTGCATATACACTGAAACCTTTCAGGACATGCTTCCTGCAAATTTGTTCTATCTTTATATAATGCATAACAGGAGATCAAAGTAAGGAATTTTCAAATAAGCTCTTAATAGCATTATATTATGTTTTTTATAGAAAAGAAGTTATCTAGAGGCACAGGAGTTGCAGTCTGCTCTAGTTCCCTGTGTACAATTTCTGATTTGTTTTCCCCTAAGTCTTGTGCCCTGAAGTTACATAACAGCTAAGAAGGAGCTTAGGAGGAAAGATCTAAAACAAATGATTCTAGTGGCTACAAGTTGTCAGTATAACATTCTCCAAGAATTCACAGGTCTAGTACCCTGCAATGTAGCTATTTGCTAACAATTTTTGTATGTAAACAAACCATTCAATAAGAAGAAATAATCTTAAACAATTATACATTTAATATTATCCTCAATATATATTCATGGAACAAATTATCTAATTCCTTATACTATGGTTAAGTAACTATAAGATCAGCTATACAACATTGGGTATTGATTCTGTTCAATATTAAAAATTCAGCTTAATATGGAAAAAGAATATAGAGACCAATTAGCATATTGTAATTGTTACAGCCCTTGTGTGTCCTTCTCATTATGTGTTGTCCTAGCTTGAATAGTAATGGTTACAGTATTACATATTTTTAAAATGTAGATTGTTAATGGGAAAACTCAAGCATTCCCCTCTTCCTCTGTGAAAGGTTAGGAGGCTCAGTGGACAATGGCAAGTCCTGTAAACATTAGCTGAGTCCTGAAGGACAAGGTGATCCTTGTGTTCCTCAGTACTCAATTGCCCCTAATAGAGATTGCCACAGGGTTTACTTTAGCACTGCATCAGAGAACTCTAAATAGTTTAAACTTTTGATTTATTTGGTGAAACGTAAAGTCTTTTTAAGGAAACAGTTTTGTTGTTTCTGAAAGAGAGAGAGAGAGAGAGAGAGAGAGAGAGAGAGAGAGAGAAAGAGAGAAACTTTTAAAAACCAATTAATTGCTATAGGTACAAGAGAAAACCCCAAAACTCAACAACTATGTATGAGGGAAACTGAGGATCAGGCTGGGACATAGAAGGGAAGTGAAGGATAGGTAATGGTTCTCTGTAAAACTTACTTGGATGAAGAGAGAAAGCTTGTTTGTTTGTTTATTTATTTATTTATTTATTTTCTCTGCTCATATGTGCTGCGTGATCTACACATACTTAAAATCTAAGCTTAACTTGCCAGAGTAGGTTGGGTATGGTGAAGATTGCTTTGCAAACTATTATTTGTAAACTATTGCTCTGGGTCTGGATGGGTCAAACAAACACCTTTTCTCTCATTTTGTTTGAATTCTCATTCATGTCCCAGTTCTCTTTATTTCTAATTATGATTATCACCACTGTATAAGTAAAAGTAAACTGCACCCTGTTGTAAAAAAAAAAAGACCTAAAAGAAAAAGACCTAAAAAATTACAGTGCACTATATTTTTACAATAATTGTTCTCTTTTCCATTTATATTGATAATGCCTACTTAATCATCAATATACCCAGACTGCCATATCCTTCTAGCGTATTTGTTTGGATACATGAATTTTTTTTGTCAGTGTTTATATTTGTGATACATTAATGAGATGAGTCATTCATTTAGGAAACTGTTTCCTAACATCTGATCAGACATGGTGGAAATGGTCATCAATACAATTGATGTGATCTCCATTGTTTGAAATTATTGTGTCACAGGAGATATTAGATATTAAACAAATAAGTGTATTTTTTTAAAATGTGAACCACAGGATAACTTAATATTCTGGTATATTAGAAGATAGTATGTTCTAAAAGAATATTGGAGACTTGAAAGTGAAGGAAATAAATTTCAGGAGCTGAAAGAAATCCATAATGCATGGAATAGGTAAAAGAGAGTGTCTCTTTGGAAAGACAGGAAGATTAAGACAAATGTACTTCTTTTAAAGTCATGCTAATAGAGCTAGCATAAAATATAAATAGTCACCAATAAGAATTGTGGACTGAGTAGGTGTAGAATTTGAAAAAGAAAAGGCTAATATGGTTTCTAAAATTTTTCTCCTTCAGCATTGAAAGTACAATAATTTACTGATGTGGAAAAAAACTGTAAGGGAATAAGTTTTAAGGGAAAACTAGAAAAGTGGTCTTCTTTTTTTTTGTACCAGAGATTGAACCCAGAGACCTTAATCATTGAGCCACATCCCCAGTCCTTTTTTATATTTTATTTAGAGACAGGGTCTCACTGAGTCACTTAGTGCCTCACTAAGTTACTGAGGTTGATTTTGAACTTGTGATCCTCTTGCCTCAGCCTACTGAGCCCCTGGGATTACATGAATGCACACCGCACTTGGCAGGAACAAGGTTTTGGACATATTAAGTTGAAAGGGCTTATTAATCATCCCAAATGCAGATCTCATTCAGACATTTAGAAACAGAGGTCTGCTGAGAAGGAGGTCTTGGGGTTGAAGCTGATTAGAAACATAAATTGGAAAATCTTGACCCTTGATTATTTAAACTAAGTAGTTGGGGTGAGCTTGCTGAGAAGGGTGAGTGTATATAGAAGGGGTGAGATCCAGAGATGCTGGGGAGAATGTGGTGGCACATCTTTTGGAACTCATACTAGCTCAGGTCCCTTAGCTATATAACTGTTCCAGATCATTTCCAAACTTTTCCACAAACTTTTTAAATTTGGGGATCTGAAATTTGTATTCACATAAATGGGTTCATATTCTATATATCGGTCTGGAATTTGTTTGGTCCCTAAATGATGAATTAAGGCACACTGTAAATTCCGATAATTTTACAGGACTATTTTGAATAGCTTCATATTGGTATCCCACAGTTTATTTAACATTACTTTTACTTATGTAAATTGCATTTGTTAATTCCTGGGGTGAGGATTTACTTGAGCACAGAAGAGGTTAAATGAATAGCAAAGGCAGAACTAGTTTATTATAGATAACACTGGCCATCATATAATTAATTTGCATATGCTTTGATGTGAATATGAGTTGGGTACAGTTTCTCACTGGGTCCCAGATCTTATTTTTCTACTAAGCACATATTGTGACTATGATGAGTAGGATTCTGGTATTTGTAGGTGAGTTTTTAGTATCACAGGATTTCCAAATCCTACAGCACTACTTCATTTGGTGATAATGGAATGTAAAACTGGCTGTTTAAAGCCAAAGGGAAATACGATTTCTGAGGAACTTAGAGTTGCCATACGAGACTTTAACTGAAATCCTCATTGAGATAGTTTTCAAATAATGCAGTTATTACTCAAAATTCATATCATGGGTTACTCTTTAACCCTAAGCCCTGCTTATACAAGATGCCACACTACTCCACAAATAATAACATGACCAACTTTTCTGGTAAATACTAAATATTTTAGTGTACACAGGAAAATTTTTTGTGTGGAATACAATTTTTATGTTTTTTTATTAGTGTTTTAGTTATACATGATAGTGGGATTCATTTTGACATATTCAAAATGCCTGTAGTATGATTTGCTCCATTTCAATTCTCAGTACCACCCACTTCTTTCTCTTCCTCATTGTCCCTCATACCCTTTTTCTATTCTAATGGTCTTCCCTGTATTTATTTATTTGCCTTTAAAATTAGTACTTCATACATAAATGAGGAATTCTCTGTGATATACTCATACATGCACATAGCATAATTTGGCCAATTTCATTCCACAGTTCCACCCTTTTTTCACTCTTCCCCCATCTCCTCCCTCTACTCCACTCATCTCCCTTCTATTTTCATGAGATCTCCCCTTTTTTATTCCTTATTTCTTTCTAGCTTCTGCATACGAGAGAAAACATTTGACCTTGACTTTCTGAGTCTGGTTTATTTCACTTAGCACGATGTTCTCCAGTTCCACCCATTTACCATGAAACGACATAATTTCATTATTTATGACTAAATAGAACTCCATTTTGTATATATACCACATTTTCTTTATCTATTCATCTGTTGATGGACACCTAAGCTGGTTCTACAACTTGGTGATTATGAACTACACTGATACATTTTTAAAAGTAGAAATGTGGTCTATAAGAGTTTTCATTTTTAAAATTCTTATTGAACTACTAAATTGATTTTGGAAAATAAGAAAATATACACTGCTTCCAACATCAAATGAGCATTCCAGTTCCTACCCCCTTTATTACTTGGGTAACATAAATCTTTAAAGTTTTTGCCAATATGATCATTATTATTTTAATTTTTCTTATGCTTATTTCTACAAAGATTTAATACCTCTTCTTCTAGTTTACTATGTGAATTTTTAAAGTATCTGGGTTTTTCTTTGTCCATTTAAGTGCTTAGCTTTTCTTTGTAATGTTTTATAGTTTATAAAGAATCTGTATTAATGCTTTATATTAAATCCATATTATTATTTTTTGTTTCATTCAACTACATGAAACCACTACTACTTAAATATATTTTAATTTGTTTGCAGTTTAGCTTAAATGTGTGCTATAGTGCAATCTCATTTTTACTGTATTTAAGTATATTTTGATTAGTGCTAGTCCAGTAAAATGAGGTTGGAATCTTTCCAATATTTTTTTTATATACTAGAATATCGTTAAAAAATATAAGAAGCCTGGGGTTGAAGCTCCATGGTAGAGCACTGACCTAGCATGTGAGAGGCCCTGGAATCAATTCTGAGCACCACCACAATACAAAGTAATAATAAAAGCAAACAAAAAATCAAGGCCCCTCCTAATTACCTAATCTTTGAGTCACAATACCCTTGACCCCTTGTGTTGCCATGGAACTCGCTTTTCTTCTTATTGGGCTTATCCAGATCAGCAGGAATACTTAACTAGGTCTTTTAAAATTTTATTTATTTATTTTTTAGTTGTGTGTTGTTACAGACGATTTGCTCAATCATGGGGTCCCCCCTTTTGTTTTTTCTCTCAGCTAGAGAGAAATATCAAGAACACGTATGAACTTTATGGTGATTGCAAAGGGTTTTCTTGTCCTCTGGTATATTTCACATGTATCATGCTTCCACTCTGACTGGTAGGCTCTCCCTGAATTAGAATTTAACTGAGTGTATGTTTTCTTCTCTTTTGAATAGATAACTAGGTGGGGTGATGGAAACATTTTAAGACTGATTTAAAGTGATGACTGCAAAACTTGGTAAATTTACCACAATATTATTGAATTATATACTTAATATGGGTGAATTAAATGATATGTAATTTATGGCTCAGATAAATAAAAAACAGATTACTTTTTTTGTGGGGGGAGTATCAGAAATTGAACTCAGGGGCACTCGATCACTGAGCCACACCTCAGCCCTATTTTGTATTTTATTTAGAGACAGGGTCTCACTGAATTGCTTAGCACCTTGCTTTTGCTGAGACTGGCTTTGAACTCACGATCCCCCTGCTTCAGCCTCCTGAGCTGCTGGAATTACAGGTGTGTGCCACCATGCCTCAAGATTACTTTTCTTTCTTTTTTATTGTAGTTTTAACTGCCAGCCCAAGGTCTGGCCCACAAAATATTTTGGGACCTACAGTTCTACCAATACTCGGCATTTTCCCCATGTTTTTTTTTTTTTTAAAGTTTTGTTTTCTACTTATTACTCCTTTATTTATAAGAAGAATATAGATACTTTATCTCTAATTTGGTAGATTTTTTGTTATCACTGTGTCACATAAGATTGAAATACAGTTCCTTAGTGATACAGTATTTTATTAAGTATTTGCTATGCATTTTTCATTTCCCCATGGTTTGTTTTCTTGAAAATAATTTTTTTATGTCTAAGATAAAACTTTCTCTAATGAAGTTTACAAAATTCCATGATATAGGCCTTTCCTGAAAAATTAATAATATAGACTAGCTAGTATATATATTTTAAGAATTCTGAGTCATGAAATCTTTAAATCAGTGTCTTAGTTGGCTATTTTTGTAATACTACATTTTGTGAAAAGCCAAAATTGTAGTGGTTTACATTAGACATATTTTTTTTCAAGTCTGAAGGCCTGACAGATATGGATCTAGTTGTTTTTATTCATCATTATTTCTAGGACCCATATGAAGCAGCAAAATCAGCCCTGGCAGGTTATTTTCATAGGGAATGACAGGAGACAAGAGATGAGGCTAAACCACAAACACATGCACCAAGCCTCTGCTTCCATGTGGCATATTTTATGCTCATGAATTAGAACCCTATGTCAATGCTTTGAGAAAATATATCTTATGCATAGTGACACCAGAGCAAGGAAGGGAATGGAACAAAGATGTGTGACTTTGAAAGGAATTTTCTCAACTTGTTTAAATGAAACTCACTTGCCCTGCTTTGTTACAGTTTTTTTTTAATAGTAAGACACTTCTTTCTTTTTTTTATTGGTTTTATTTTTTAAATACATGACAGCGAAATGCCCCACAATTCTTTTTACACATATAGAACAATTTTTCATATCTCTGTTTGTATATAAAGTATGTTCACACCAATTCATGTCTACATACATGTACTTTGGATAATGATATCTAACACATTCCACCATCCTTGCTAATCCCCTGCCCCCTCCCTTTCCTTCCCACCCCTTTGCCCTGTCTAGAGTTCATCTATTCCTCCCATGCTCCCCCTACCTACCCCACTATGAATCAGCCTCCTTATATCAGAGAAAACATTTGGCATTTGTTTTGGGGGGATTGGCTAACTTCACTTAGCATTATTTTCTCCAACACCATCCATTTACCTGCAAATGACATGGTTTTATTCTCTCTTATTGCTGAGTAATATTCTATTGTGTATATATATGCCACATTTTTTTATCCATTCATCTACCAAAGGATATCTAGGTTGGATCCATAGTTTAGCTATTGTTAATTGTGCTGCTATAAACATTGATGTGGCTGTGTCCCTGTAGTATGCTGTTTTTAAGTCCTTTGGGTATATTTTGAGGAGAGGGATATCTGGATAAAATGGTGATTCCATTCTCAGATTTCCAAGGAATCTCCCTACTGCTTTCCATATTGGCTGTACCAATTTGAAGTCCCACCAGCAATGTATGAGTGTGCCTTTTCCCCCCACATCCTCACCAACACTTATTGTTGTTTGTCTTTATAATAGCTGCCATTCTGAGTGGAGTGAGATGGTATCTTAGAGTAGTTTTGATTTGCATTTCTCTAATTATGAGAGATGATGAACATTTTTAAAAATATATTTATTGATTGATTGGATATCCTCTTCTGAGAAGTGTCTGTTCATGTCCTTGGCACATTTATTGATTGGGTTATTTGGTTTTTTGGTGTTTAGCTTTTCAAGTTCTTTATATACCTTAGAGATTAGTGCTCTATCAGATGTGTGAGGGGTAAAAATTTTTTCCCCAGATGGATACTCTCTATTCACCTCACAGATTGTTTCTTTTGCTGAGAAGAAACTTTTTAAATTTGAGTACATCCTACTTATTGATTCTTGGTTTTAATTCTTGCACTATAGGAGTCTTATTAAGGAAGTTGGGACGTAATCCCACATGATGGAGATTAGGGCCAACTTTTTATTCTATTTTATGCAGGGTATCTGGTTGTATTCCTAAGTCCTTGATCCATTTTGAATTGAGTTTTGTGCATGATGAGAGATAGAGGTTTAATTTCATCTTGTTTCATATGGATTTCAAGTTTTCCCAGCACCATTTGTTGAAGAGGCCCTTTTCTCCAATGCATGTTTTTGGTGCCTTTGTCTAATATAAAATAATCATAATTTTGTGGGTTAGTCTCTGTGTCCTTTATTCTGTACCATTTGTCTACCAGTCTGTTTTGGTGCCAATAGCATGTTGTTTTTGTTACTATTGCTCTGTAGTATAGTTTAAGGTCTGGTATAGTGATCCCACCTGCTTCACTCTTCCTGCTAAGGATTGCTTTAGCTATTCTGGGTCTCTTATTTTTCCAGATGAATTCATGATAACTTTTTCTATTTCTAGGAGGAATGCCATTTGTATTTTGATCAGAATTGTATTGAATCTGTATAGTGCTTTTGGAAATATGGTCATTTTGATAATATTAATTCTGCCTATCCAAGGGCAAGGTAGATCTTTCCATCTTCTAAAGTCTTCTTTGATTTCTTTCTTAAAGGTTCTGTAGTTTTCATTGTATAAACCTTTCACTTCTTTCATTAAGTTGATTCCCAAGTATTTTATTTTATTTTTTTGAGGCTATTGTAAATGGGGTAGTTTTCCTCATTTCCTTCTCAGAGGATTTGTCACTGATATACCGAAATGCCTTTGATTTATGGGTGTTGATTTTTTAACCTGCTACTTTGCTGAACTCATTTACTAGTTCTAGAATTTTTCTTTTGGAGCTTTTTGGGTCTTCTAGGTATGGAATCATATCATCAGCAAATAGGGCTAATTTAAGTTCTTCTTTTCCTATATGTATCCCTTTAATAGATTTTGTCTAATTGCTTTGGCCAGTGTTTTAAGGACTATGTTAAATTTTATAAGTGGTGAAAGAAGGCATCCCTGTTTTGTTCCAGTTTTTAGAGGGAATCCCTTCAATTTTTCTCCATTTAGAATGATGTTGGCCTGGGGATTAGTGTAGATAACTTTTACAATGTTGAGATATGTTCCTGTTATCCTTAGTTTTTCTAGTGTTTTGAACATGAAGGGGAACTGTATTTTGTCAAATGCATTTTCTTCATCTATTGAGATGATCATATGATTCTTATCTTTGAGTCTATTGATGTGATGAATTACATTAATTGATTTCCTTATGGTTAACCAACCTTGTATACCTGGGATGAGTCCCACTTGATCTTTTTGATATGTTTTTGTATTTGATTTGCTAAAATTTTGCTGCGGATTTTTGCATCTATGTTCATTAGAGATATTGGTCTAAAGTGTTTTTTCTTTGATGTGTGTTTGCCTGGTTTTGGAATCAGGGTGTTATTGGCCTCATAGAATGAGTTTGGAAGTTCTCCCTCTTTTTCTATTTCCTGAAATAAATAGAAGAGTATTGGTATTAGTTCTTCTTTAAAGGTCTTGTAGAACTTGGCTGTGTAACCATCTGATCCTCGGCTTTTCTTGGTTGGTAGGCTTCTGATGGCATCTTCTATTTCATCACTTGGTATTGGTATGTTTAAATTGTGTATACCTTCCTGATTCAGTCTGGGCAAATCTATGAGTTAAGAATTCATCCATTCCTTCACTATCTTCTATTTTATTGGAGTATAAGTTTTCAAAAAAATTTTCTAAGTATCCTCTGTATCTCTGTAGTGTCTTTTGTGATATTACCTTTTTCATCACATATGCTGGTAATTTGAGTTCTCCCTCTCCTTCTCTTCCTTAGCTAAAGGTTTGTCAATTTTATTTATTTTTTCAAAGAACCAACTTTTTGTTTTATCATTTTTTTCATTGTACCTTTTATTTTGATTTCATTGATTTCAGCTCTAATTTTAATTATTTCTTGCCTTGCCTTCTGCTGCTTTTGCTATTGATTTGTTCTTTTTTTTTTTCCTAGGGATTTGAGATATAAAGTGAGGTCATTTATTTGTTAACTTTTTCTTCTTTTAAGGAATGAACTCCATGCAATGAACTTTCCTCTTAGTACTGCTTTCATAGTGTCCCAGAGATTTTGATATGTTGTGTCTATGTTCTCATTTACGTCTAAGAATATTTTTTTAATCTCCTCTTTGATGTCTTCTGCAACCCATTGTTCATTCAGTAGCATATTGTTTAGTTTCCAGGTGTTGGAGTAATTTTTATTTTTTATTTTGTCATCGATTCCCAATTTCATTCCATTATGATCTGATAAAATGCATGGTAGTATCTCTACATTTTTGTATTTGCTAAGAGTTGCTTTGTGGCATAGTATACAGTCTATTATAGAAATGGCTCCATGTGCTGCTGAGAAGAAAGTGTATCTGCTTGATGCAGGTTGAAATATTCTATATATGTCAGTTAAGTCTAAGTTATTGATTGTATTATTGAGTTCTATAGATTCATTATTCAACTTTTATTTCAAAGATCTATCCAGTGGTGAGAGAGATATGTTAAAGTCACCCAAGTTTATTGTGTTGTGATCAATTTGACTCTTGAACTTTAGAAGAATTTGTTTGATGAATATTTCTGCACCATTGTTTGGGGCATATATATTTATGATTATTATGTCTTGTTGGTGTTTGCTTCCCCTGAGCAGTATGTAATGTCCATCCTTATCCATTTTGATTAACTTTGGCTTGAAGTCTATTGTATATGATACAAGGATGAAAACCGTTGCTTGCCTCCGCAGTCCTTGTGAGTGGTATGATTTGTCCCAAACTTTTTTTGTTTCCTCTTCATGGAATATTTTTTTCAAGGATGTTTTGTAGTTTCAGTTTTCAAGCTATACATTTTTTTAACTTTTGTTTATCATGAAAGGTTTTTATTTCATCTTCATTGCCAAAGCTTAATTTTGCTGGCTTGTTTGGCACCCATTTTCTTTCAGAGCTTGATATATGTTGTTCCAGGAACTGCTAGCTTTCAGGGTCTGTGTTGAAAAATTTGCTGTTATCCTAACTGGTTTTCCTCTATATGTAGACTGATTCCTTTCTCTTGTGGCTTTTAAAATTCTCTCCTTATTCTGTTTATTTGGCATTTTCATTATAACGTGCCTTAGTGTGGATCTGTTGTGATTTTGTACACTCGGTGTCCTGTAGGCTTCTTGAATTTGGATTTCCAATTCATTCTTCATGTTTGGAAAATTTTCTGATATTATTTCATTGAATAGATTCTTCATTCCTTTGGTTTGGACCTCTATGCCTTCCTCTATCCCAATAACTCTTACATTTGGTCTTTTTATGCTATCCCGTATTTCTTGAATGTTCTGTTCATGGTTTCTTACCATTATCACTATGTGATCTATATTCTTTTCCATATTATATATTTTGCCTTCATTGTCTGATGTCCTGTCTTCCAAATGGTCTACTCTGTTGGTGATACTTTTATTTGAGCTTTTAATTTGGTTTATTATTTCTTTCATTTCAAGGATTTCTTCTTTTTTGTTTTTAGCACCTCTATCTCCCTGTTGAAGTGATCTTTGCTTCTTGTACTTGTTTATGAAGCTCATTGTCAAAGTGATTTTTCACTTTCTGTGTTTGTTCTCTTATATCTTCCTTGAGTTCACAGAACATTTTAACCATTTATATTCTAAACTCCTTCTCCTTAATTTCTCCTGCTGTGGTTGCCAATGATTCTAATGATGTGGTGTCTTCATTTGTTTGAGGTACTTTCTTTCCTTGTCTTTTCATGTTGCTTGTGTTTCTTCCTTTCCAGCTCTGTGGGTCTAGATTGTTATTGTTTTTATCTTATTGGTTTGTAATGCTCTTGTAGGATTCCAAGACCTCTACTTTGTGGGGAAGGACAATGTTAACAGATCCCAATATACCACCTATGAACAATTTGTTTTTATTAAGACATTTAAAGTTTAGTCTCAATGTACAGAAATGTTGGATTCAATTATTATCTAAAATATAATTAGTAGTTTTGTAAAAAGATTTACAGTTTCTGACAGTGGACAATAAGCTGGGGGTGTGGCTTCGGATGATATGTTAGGAGGTAGGATGTGAGGATATAGAGTTAATGTATCTTAGGAAGTATGAAGGAGAAATCTAGTGAAGAGGGTTAGTAGCAAGAGAATAGACAGGAAGTAATTTAGGGTAGGCAATTACATGGGATGACAGTAGAGTACAAAAAGCAAACACACATATGTATTTAGAAAAATACAGATGTTAAAACAGAAAAATTTGGAGGGGGAAAGAAAAATGAAAGAATAAAAAGGAAAAGAATAAAGGGGGCATATATAACACTTCCATATTATATTACTCAGATGACTCAGTCCTCAAAGTCCTATTTCATGCAAAGTTCTTGGTTTCACATATGTTGGGTATGTGAGGGCTGGAGGATGGAGAGGTAGAAGAGAAAAAAGCAACCAACCAACCAACCAACCAACCAACAAAAAAATTGAAGGAAGAAGCCAGGGTTGTAGCTAGCTTTAGAGACCTGTATCTTTCCTGCTTCACTTCTTATCCAGTAGGTGGTGCCATCTGTTGTAACCTGGTGTCTACCCTCAGGATGGTGGAGGTAACCAGTATGGGAAGACTGGTCCTGGTACAGGGTGCCTGGATGCGGGGAGTGGCACCCACCAGTTCCCCTGCAGAAAGAGTGCACCTCACTGGTCTCTTTTTAGGACCCTTCACTTGTATGACGTGAGTGCCTGGTACTATCTCCCTCTCTGGCCTGGAGATTTCCCAGTTCCTGGTCTCTCTCTCTCCCTTAGCAGTTACCAATTGAGGAAACTCTCACCCCGGGGCTCCTGTGGCTGGCTCCCTGGTCACACTGAACACCTGTGTTGGGCAACTACTGTGTTGGGTTACTGCTGCTGGGGAGGGGGGAATGTTGGAAATCTGGTACCTGGATGCTAGACTGGGCACTGCCCCCAGCTAAATGGCCAGAATGTTGAGTCAAGATGGCGGTGGTCTGCTTTCAGTTCCAGGGAGCCTGGTGAGGTGGAGGGAGCCTGGTGAGGTGGGGGGAGCTGGGTGATGGTGTTGTGATGTGGGTAAGTAGCAGCTGAGTGACTTGCATGGGAGCTAAGCGAAGTCTTGGTGATCTGTAGATGTGTTGATAGGTGATTCTGCTAAGATGCTCGCTCAGGGAGTCTTGCATGGACTGGAACTTCTGGCTTTGGATCCTGCTCCAACTCCCGGTGTCTTACTGAAACGATGAGGCCCAGAGCCCTGCCTGGGATCACAGCGCTGGTGATTTCTGTGGAGAGCAGCTGGATAGGGGTCCTCTAACACTCTCAGAGATGAAGTATTCCTACTAGGTGGGATCTTTGGTACTGGCGGCCTGGGGCAAGGGGAGGCTCTCTCCCTTCCTGCCACCATGTTTTTTCTCTCAAGCACAGGTTTACAGTTTCAAATACATCAACAATATTTTAGGAAACAGTGATAATATTAAATTATAATCTTCAACTTTGGCTGTATATTAAAAACACATGGGATGTTTTTAAAAAACATTGAGTGCCATATTCAACCTGACCAATTGGAAGAATTTTGGGGAATGTCATCCTGGCATTTCTATTTAAGTTTTCTTCTTTTGATCCCTGCATGTACAAAGGAAGGTTGAACATTACTGTTGGAGGAAATGGAATATTGCAGAATAATTTCCATATTCCTCCTCTGAACATTTTCAACTAGAGCTCAGTATTTATTTCTGTATCTTTAAGGTTTAGTACATTTTATTTCAAGTATATTGAAACTTTGTCTTCCAGTTACAGAAAAAAGTTGTGGTTCTTGAAGTTTACATATGGAGTATTATTCTAGCCTTATTAAGATTTTATATTTTATTCTCCTTAGGGTTAATTTATGAAAGATTAGGAATTCTTTTATGCAATTTTAAGTGCCTTATCTTTCTTTGGTATAGTAGTTGCTGGGGATTGAACCCAGGGCCCCATGCAAGGTTAAGCACATGTTCTATAGACAAGATACACCCACCTCAGGTATATTCTTTTGTGGAAGAGGGAATATATTTTGAATCACAGAAATCGCATGATTTAGCATTATGTCTTCCAGGAGGAATACCAAAGCACAATTTGTTCTCAATGATCTTTGTTTTCTTAGTTCTCAAAATGTGTAAACAAGGAATTGAAATATTGTTTCAGAAAACCCACAACATGTTAAATCTTTCTGGCCTCACACATTTTGGTCACCCTATAGGAAACTCCTATTTTTAACATAAAATAAGCTTCTATTATTTGGTTTGAAATATACATATATATTTTTTTCTGAAAATTAATTTTAAAAGATATATGTATACATAATTTATAGCTTTATATAACCAAAGCTAATTTTAAAAGCTATGTACATACATACTTATATAATTTTAAAGCCATGTACATAGCTTTTAAAATTAATTTTCAAATATTTCCAACATTATTATTATGTTTAATAAGTTAGAAACATTCCATTGATTTATCACTTTATTCATGCTTATGATCTGAAATTCTTATGTGCTAATATGTAACATAACAATTCAGAGTATGGAATAAGGAAGAAACGAAGAATTCTAAATCACATCAAGCATATTAGCAATAAAAGGCAAGAATCAATACAAGAGAAAAGTATAGTACATAAAACAGGATAAAGTAATCAATAGCAGTGGATTATAGTATACAATTGCAGATGATTACAGGGAAATCCACTTGAGTTACACAGTGATACTAAAGAGGTTCAACAAATGTCCACTGCATATTGGCTTCACACAAAGGATAAAGGAAATTGCAAAAGTGAAATAGAGAGTTTCAAAGAAAATGAACAAAAGTATTTAAAAAAAACCTGAAAGTTTATGAGATTTTAGAAAATAATTTTTGGAAATGATTTTGCTTTCTAGCCACCAAAGAAAAAACATCCAAGTGTCTGGGCCCATAAACACATATTCAGAAAGTTAAATAAGAGGTGGCTTATTATGTATTAATTATTTTGGAAGGAAAATATGATTTTTTCAGTTATTTAAGGCTGCACTAACAAGTCACCACAAAATGAGTAGATAAAAAATGGTAGCTGTTTCATTCTTATCTCATGTTCCTGAGGGCTTGTTGGTCTCAATTGAGTGGTCCCCACTCAAGGTCTTATTTTTGGCTCCAGACAAATGGTGGTTGGGGGTAGAGTGATTTCAAAGACTTTGTCTGTCACCTATCTTCAGGTGACTTAGGCTTCTTCACAGGATGATTGATGAATTTCAATAAAAAGCATTTATTATTTATTTCAATAGAAAGCATCCCAAGATCAGACAGAAGGTATAACAATTTTATGACATAGCTTAGGAATGCAAAAATATGTCACTCCCATTGTATTCCATAGATTCAAGAGGAGGACATATAAAGTCCATATTTTCTGTTGTAGTGGAGTAAATGTCACATTTTAAAAGCATAGAATAATGAGAAATCTTTTTGCTGCTATTGAAAATAAAATCTACTACAGGTATCCCAAGTCTCCTTTTGTCCTCTCAGTTGTGGACAATAAAATATTTATGTAGGCTTATATTATATATATGCCAATTTACTCCAATCAAAAATTTGAATATGAACTCTGAAGTGTTTAATATCATTGGATGTGAATTGGAGTTATTCTTCCAAGACTTCACCTAGCTGTCAAGTGTCAGTGTCTCAGATCCCAACATTCACTACCCTCTCCTGCTGCCTTGCAGGCTTTATTTTAGTCCTCTGAATTTCCATGCTCTTCACCACTTCTAGGTCTCTGGTTACTTGCTTGTCTCCTGGATCTTTGCATAGTACGTATATTACGTAGGAATGCTATAATAAAACACCATAGATTGGGTGGCTTACACAACAGAAATTTATTTCACATATTACTGGAGGGTAGAATCCAAGAACAGAGTGCCAGCAGGGTGAGGTTCAGGGGAGGGTTTTCTTCTAGGCTTGTTGACAGCTGTACCCTCATAGTGTCTTCAGGGAGTAGAAAGAACATGAGGGAAACTCCTCTGTAGTCTCCCCTTATAAGACCATCAATGAGATCATGAAGGCTGCACCCTCCTGATGTCTTCTAAACCTAATTGCCATCTAAAGTTCCTATCTCCAAATACCATCACATTTGGGGCTAGGACTTCAAAAACATTCAATGAATTTTATGGTGTGACACAGTTCTGTCCAGGACATAGGTAGTTCCTCATTTGTTAACTCTCTGCACATATACTGGGGCTTCCCTAGCCATGCTATGGACAATAATTCCGTTCCTTCAGAGGTTCTTTTCATCATATTACTGTATTCCCCTCATTACTTCTATGCTACTGCCTCTCAACTTTGCATTAGATTCAGATCTCAATAAGGTAGATTTTTGTGTTCATTTTGGATCATTGCTTGCCACAGAGAAGCCTTCAGGAAATGATCCATGTGTTACAGGCTAAAGGTATCCTTGGTTGTTGTCATTGCAAAGGAAACACTTCAGGGACACAGAAGCAGTCAGTTATGTAAAAAAGGAGATTTTCTAAGCAAGAAGCAAAAATCTACTTCCAACAGGTGAAAGTGCAGAGTCCCATGCAGAAATGACTGTGTTTCAGTCAGGAGACACAGAGCAGATAGTAAATAAGCACTCATTTTTATTTAACAAAATGAAAGTACACTCCAGAGAACATGGAGTGGATCCTCTTAAGAATTGGAATGTTTCCGTAGTCCCAGGATTGGGGTTCACTCTATTTTCATGTCCTGATCTGGTTTGAGTTTAGTTCCTCCTCTGCCCCTATATCACACGAGTGGCAAATGTGATGGACAGAAGGTGTTAAGTAATCAGGGCAAGAGTTCATGCTCTATACCAGTAGTCTCTGCAAAAATCTACAAGAGCAAGGAGAGGTGGTGTGGTGTCAAAACTGCAGCGCAAATGATAGGACCACAGCATGATAATTTGCCAAAGGTTGCTTTTGGACATGTTGCAGCTTAGTAACAGACTTTAGGTAGGTACTAATCTGAGTGAAGTGCTGTTTCCAGAAAAGAACCTGAAGTTCTAACTGCAACTGGGCAGAGCTTTTGCTTCCCTGGGTCTTCGGAACCCTCTCCTTGGTCTGCCCCAGTTTCTTTTTCCCTTCCTGCTGCCTTGTTCATGTTTGTGTTACCTAACACTGGATAAGTGAATGAATCAGTTAATGACTAAATTGATGCATTTTTCTGGCAGTTTTAATTTAGTGATAATCAATTGTCCTTCTTAAATGGTCAATAATCAGACCACTGTGGCTTTCATGAGTTTGTCCCTATTCTGTTACTTTTAGACCACAGAGAAAATAATTAGTTTGTGCACAGCATAGAGAGGACTTCAAATATTTGAACACAGTTATTCTGTCTCATTTATATTTTCATTTTAAACATTGTGTATGCTTTCAAAAACATAATGACAGATTTCTAATCCTTTTGTCCTTATTGACACTTTTCTCTGGAAGGTTTCAGTTTTCAAATGACCCTTTGAAAGAGTGTGCTCCCAGTAGAACATAGTACTCTAGGTAAAGTTTCACCAGCTGAGGATAAAATAGGTATCACTCTTTTTAGGAGCTCTGTATTTTTATTGATGCAGAATAGAACATGTTGCCTTTCCTGAGGAATCATGATTCATAAACAATCAAACGTATATTTCCATTTTTAATTGTGTCATTGTTGCCAAAGCTAAAATCAAAGGCCAGAATTTTGCCAAGTGTCAAGGATCAACAATTTAGGGCCTTTTAAAGCTAACTTTAGAAACCAAGAAAACAAAATGTATTCTAAGTGGGTTAAGATTCCAAAATAAATCCAGAAGATTGACACAAAATGAGATCATGCTGTTTTCACATCTGAGATCAAAAGAAGCTTCCAAATAATTCATAAGACTTCTGATTTAATGCCATATGGCTGGCGTCTTTGCAATCACCAGCTTGAACTTCCTATTTAAAAATTGTTAAGACCATCAGAAAAAAGGTTGAAAGCAATAGAAACTAAAAGTGATTAACAACCAATGGTTAAATTCAGTTAAATATTCAACAATTATTTTCCTTTTCAAGAGAAGGCAAGACTTTTTGTTTTCTTGTATGTCCTGTGCATATTTAAAATCCAAGTCCCTTAATTTTTGGAACTTTATTAAGAATATCAGCACAGGATTCAAATTTCTAGGTACAGATAACAGATTCATTTCTTATTACTTTATTAGTACTGAGGCAAATTACTTAGCATCTTAATGCCTTAGTTTCCCTTATCTGTCAAATACTATAATCAAATCACCAATGCAGATAATTATGTAAAATATTGTGCATAAGACTCTATAAAACAAATGCTCAGTAAAAGCAGGTTATTTATAGATTATTATTATTATGTAATAAAACATTTATGCTTGCTTAAAGATATTAAGAAATACGTAATACTACCTTCATGGGCTTTCTTATTGGCTAAGTATTGCACATTGTCAGCACCAGAATATAGAAGCGTTCTTTCTCCAAAGACAGGACTTTACATTTGGAGGCACCTGGAACATCATCTTCACCTTCTTCTGTATCACTTTTTTTTTCCTCCACCCCCAGCTTTCCAGAAGATCTTTGCTATATCAGCTAGTTTCTGTGGATTATCAGCATGAGTATCACTGGGAGCAAGTTCAAAATTGAGAACCTCAGGACCCATCCTGGGACTATTAGTTAAGAATTTTCATTTCAAGAAGACCCAAGTTTACTCATCTGTTTATCATTATCTATAAAATTTTGGTTTACACTTATTTCGAAGCCACTACACTCAGCCAAAGGTCTATTATAATAGTAGTACTGAGAGTCTGAAGAATACTTTATATCCTGGAAATTGAGTCTACTAGCAAATTCAGACTTGCACCTGTGGAGCCAAATAAAGAGGTACATTCAGAGATAAACAGAGAGAAGAGAAAAATTTTGAGTGCAATCTGAGATACCAGACTGAGACCTTTGCACCTGCTATAGAGGTCACTCAGTTCATTGTGGACAAGTGTGACTCAGAAGAAAGTTATTTTGAAGACTAAAACAGCAAGCTACAGTGTTATTATACCATCTGTTTCTTGGGAGGATCAGATAGCCAGGTGGGCCAGTCCAAGATTCTTTTCTGCGCCTTGTGGTGACCATGCCTTAATAAACTCCTGATCTGTCCCTTTACTCTATTCCTTAGATCACTAGAGTTCAATTATTTTATCACAGAGAACTATCTGCTGTTTGCTTTTCCTTAGAGCTTAAGTCAGACCATCCTGAATTTGGAGACAAAAGATACAGATGAACTCATTTCCACTGATCATATTCTTTCACATGAAAGCAAAATCTTTTACATGAAAAATCTTGTAGTTACCTTGTGCAAACCTCCTAATGCTTAATTTGAGGAAAATAAAGTTTTCTAAGCTCATGTATTCTATCACTAAAATGAGAATAATCGTAGTCTTTAATGCACAGGGTTTTGTATTATTAAGATTAAATGAGACTACACCCACACTTTCTCAGCACACAATACCATGATATATTATTATCATTTTTTATATAAAACACAAACTTAATGTAGCAGTTTGTGACTTAAAAAAACTTTAAATTCTCTACAACTTCTTCCACACCTACTCTATTAGATACAAATTCTTCAGGCTAACATGTAAGAAACTACATACTGTGAATTCTGATATTTCCCAAAGAAATTTGCTGTTCCCTGAATATATATAACTCAGGAAATTCACCATCAATTTCCTGAAAATATTACTATCGTCCCTTCAATCCCCATAGCAGCAATTGAGCCTTTCAAATTTAGGTGAAATTCTATCACTTACAAATTCCTTCTCTCACATAATTTGAACAGGTATCCATAGGATTCTCACATGCACTTGACATATTCTGGGACTTGTGTATTCTCTTATAGTGGTTTTTCCAACCAATGGAGCTTCCTGAAGTCTGGATATTATCTTTTTCTCTGTCATTTTCTTTTTATTTTCACTTTTTAGTTACTTCCGCATGCATTTATTTGATGCACCCATATTTCAGGCTCCTTTCCAGGTAGCAGTGCTTTTTAAGAAATTTTTATTTGTTGTGAAAAGTTCATCTGAGCACTTTTAAAATCATAAATAGTAATTGTCAAAATCCTCTGTCTGTATTTGTCACCCAAATAGATGAAGTTCAAGTGTGGCTTCTAGATCTGGTAATTGATATATTCATCTTCTAGCCCCAAAGCACTTTACCATTCCCCACTTCTGCCCAGCAGATGAAAGGGTAGCATATGGAAGGCACAACAATTTGTGATTGTTGTTGACCTCAAAAGCAAATAAACAATGCAAAAAAAATAGCAAATCTGCTCAGGGTCAGAACACTGAGAAGAAATACAGTTTGGCCTATTTCTAATGGCTTTCATGAGTGCTTGAATATTGTCAGTGGAAATCAGTTCCTTTGTATCTTTTGCCTCTAACTTCAAATTTCAGGGGAAGAAAAAAGCAGACACTCCTGTGTGATAAAACAGATGATCTCTAGTGATCTAGACAGCAGTATAAAGAGAGAGATCAGAATTTTATTAGGCATGGTTACCACAAGTTGCCGAAAAGAATTTTGGCCTTGCCCGCATGGCTATTTGTTCCTTAGAATAAACATGACGTGTTTCTTAGTTTCTAATACTTGATATGTGCAGCTTTTAGTCTTCAAATGACATATCTCTTGAGTGTGTCCAAGTATGGCTTGTTGTCCTCCATATCTGGTGCAGAGGTCTTAGTCTGTTTTACAATGCAATGGTAATTTTACTCTTCTTTATTGTTGTTATTGTTCCTGTTTTCTTCATGCCATTACTTTCTGATTTTCCACTTATGTATGCTCTTTGGAATGTAACTTGGTATGGGTTTATTTTCATAAATTCTGGTAATCACTTTGGTGGTATCTTTTCATCTGATACAAACTATTCTATGATTCTGGAAAATTTGTTGATAATTTTCTCTTTTTTATTTTCTCTGTAATCTTTTTTCTCTGTAATATCCTTTTTGAAGTCCACAATCCTATATGCATGATTTTCTAATCTTATCCAATAATTTCATTAATACTTAGCCCAAATTCTTCTTTGTACTTAATTTTCTTGAATTTTTCATTTTACTAACCTTTATATTGAGTTCTTTCTTTAAAATTTCTTTCTACCTCCTCTTCTTCCTCTTCCTCCTCCTCATCCTCTTCCTCTTCTTCTTCCTCCTCATCTACTCCTCCTCCTTCTCCTCCTCCTCCTCTTCCTTTTTTTTTGTGTGTGTATGTGTGTGTGTTGCTGAGTAATGCAACCCAGGGTCTTGTACATGGGCAAGCACTCTACCTACCACACTCTACCACTGACCTACATCTCCAGCCATTGAATTTTTTTTTACTATCATGTTTTAAATTCTAAGAGTACTTTCTAATTTTTATAGTACTCTTTTCATTATCACATATGTGTGATGATATCTTTTCTTATATTTCTGAAGATATTAACAATAGGTTTTAATCCCTCTTCATAATTTCTGTTTTTATCAGTTAGCTTCTTGTTTCTTTTTGCTTTATTTGTTTATTTATTTATTTTTGGTTTAGAGGCTTTTCTCAGATATTTCATAAATTTTTCTTTGTTTGGTGGTACCAGGAATTGAATTTATGTGTGCTCTACCATTGAGCTACATTTCCAGCCCTTTGTATTTTTCTTTTTATTTTGAGACATGGTCTCCCTAAGTTGCCAAGGTTGACCTTGAATTTGTAATTCTCCTGCCTCAGCCTTATGAGTCACTAGGTTTATACGCATGCACCACCGTGCCTGGCTATCTGACAATTATTTATTGTCAGCTTGTATGTAAATATATACCCTGACATCAAATTTTGAACATGGGATAGAGAATGATGACTTTGGAATTCAATTAGTCTGAGCTGAGTGGGATATTAAGTGGGTAATTTCTCATTTCTGTACACTTGGTCTTTCTTCTTGACAACTGAAACATTGCATGGGAGAGTACTTCAAATTTTGGTTCAGGGTCAAGTATAGTTTCTAGAGTTGAGTCTAACCTTTCAGCATTTTAAAGAACAGAAAAGTAGGAACAGTGTGAAGTTTCAATATTCTACCCTTATCTTTCCCTATTTTATTAATAGCTGCATCTTTAGTTATTCCAGGAATCTTCCAGACTCAAAACAATTTCTTTCATCATTCCCAGTAGCACTGAAGTAGACTGATAGCACTAGGCATATAAACATTGGCATTACTTTTTCTTACCCATTTCTTCTTATTTTAGGGCAGCTCTTCACCATGAGGTGAAGCCAGGTTATATTGTATCCATGACTGAAATTACATATCACAATATCAAATCTGTTACTATTATTGGTAATAAATAATAGGTTATCTTAGAGTACATATTGATATAAAATATATGATTGGTTAATGGAAATAAATTTATAAATATGTGTGTGTGAATATATATATATATATATATATATATATATATATATATATATATATATTTATACACACTTGTACATTTCCACAATTATACTGCTTAATTTTATTTAGTTTTAACTTTAGAGCACTGTTAAATTAAACACATTTCATGAAAAATTAATATATAAAATGAATTTTTAAGTTGTCACAATAAGTAATAGCAATTTTGAGATATGATGATTCCCTTTTGATTTATTGCAATTAGAACTATCAGGGGCTCTAAGAGAAAAAGCACATGAATAATTGTAACTAGACTGAAAAAAATACTTCTTTTAATTGCAATGTCTTCTCTGTCCTGAATGTGGGAGAGCTTTGGGAATGAATTGTGGAAATTTTCATTTCAAGCATACTAACAAATAGACAAAATTACAAAATTTCTGTTAATTTACAGGCCATTTGAATTATGTGGAGTTTTAAATTTATGAAGCAAACTAAAAAACTGTGTAGAGAAGTTATACTGAGGTTTATTAAAAATTGTTTTACATTGAGTTTTAAGGAACACAGAATGCTGATGAAACACAAGAAGCCAAACTAATCATTAGAAGTGGCAGAAAATGTTCTTGTATAAGGCATGGTTGTAACTTGCTGCAAAGGTGCAGATGAATAAGTAGTGGAATTAAATGGAATTGCATATCTAATATACATTTCAGAGAAATAGGCATTTTAAACTGGATCATGAAATGGATTGGGAGATAAAAGGAAATCTGAGATAAATGAGAAGGCAAGCATGAGATTTAGGGTAGCATGAAATGCTACAAAAAGCTCCTGCACAATTTAGAAAACAGAAAGTTCAGTCCTGTTTATGTCACGTCAGAGCAAACAGAAATGTGAATTTAAAGGGCTCCCTGAGTTAGGAAAAAAGGCATACATTTCACAGTACTGGAAAAAATGACCATGGGCATGTTTATGGGCATGAGATGAGTGAAGATGAGCATTTTTAAGTGAAAATGGTCAAGAACAGTTGATGGATTATCAAAGTGAATTAAATGAGGTCAGAAACCTGAGTTTGCAAATGTTCCAGGTCAAGAAGAAATTCTGATTTTGAAATATCTAAACATAAAATTATTTTAATGAGCTACTTGGGCAATGCTACAATTTATTGGTCATGCAGAATATTTTAGATATGATTTATTATAATTCATATAGGTAATTCAGCAAAAATAAATTTTATTGGACAAATTAAAAATAATGATCAGAGCTACTGTGATAAAAATGAAGCAACCGTGCACTAAAATTTTTGTACTTTCTAATGTGACTCAGAAATTTTGGGATAAAATTGCCATGAGCCTGAATTAAGTAATTGCAAGTGAAAGTGGGTGTGTATAAGCAGTGTGAAAGAGGCTGAATTGGTCTGTGGCAAAGTTCTCTCTACACATTAGATAGATATTAATAGGGACCTGTATGTTCCTTTCTTGACTCAACTCCTTAGCTAGCTCCTGTCTTTGCTTCACTTTTGTTTTCTAGGATGCTCTCTCCACATAGTGGGAATGTGCATCTTCTTTCAGAATCGAGTCCTGTCTTTATGGTAAGGAACAACTGAATGCTAAAAATGAAAGCAACCAAAGTTCCAAGTACTATCATATGAATTAGTAATTAAGGAGAAATAATCACCTGTCCTGTTTTCTTCAGATAACCCAGTTCTTTCTCTTACTTTACCACTGGAGAGTGGTAGAAGCAATGAGTGCGAAATATATTCACTGACAGTTCTAAGAAAACATGCAACTGATATTTAGTGGACATCAGCAATGAGCCAGATGCTCTGCTATAGGCACATCAGCAGACAGGAAAGAGAATTCTGTTCTCATAAAGCTTGTATTCTAAATAAGAGAGCAAAAAATATAAATAATAAACAACATATCTACCATATAACCTTTTATATGGTGATATGTACTCTGCAAAAAAAAAAAAAAAAAAGATAAGGAGTAGAAAGGAACAGAACAGCTTGTAAGGTTAGGCCTTAGGACACAGGGGTGTTACTGCTTTCAGTATGGTGCCAAGGTAGGAACTACAGAGAAGAGGATGCTGAAGCAAACCTTTTTGGAGTACTGGATCAGTCATGCATGTATCTGAAGAGAAGTGTTCCTTCCAAGGCTAAGACAGGAACTCACTGAGGTGTTAGAAGTCTAGCATGGCTATAATTAGAGAGTAAAGAGATAAGGTGAGATTGTGAATGACTTCTGATTCTGAGTTCTATTATGAGCAAATATGAAGACTTTGGAAGGTTTTGTGCAGAGGAATGATGCAATCTCATTTGTATTTTCAAAGGACCACTCTGACAATTCTGTTCAGAATAAATTGCAGATGGGCAGAAAAGTAGGGAGATGAGTTAGGAAGACACTGAGTAATTCAGGGGAGAACTGATGCCTACAAAACTTCTGGTTCTTAAAAAAAAGGATGAGAAGGCAAACACATGTCTACTAAAACATTTGGATTTCAATTTCTATTTAATTTGGATACTATTAAATAGAGCAGAGTAGTGCTGACATCTATTGGTAGGCTGTCCTCTCTTTTTGCTTTGTTTTGATTTTGTTTATGACTGAACCAACTTTCTATTATCTAACAGTTGGGTATGTTTTTATAATAACTACAACAAAGTGCCATAAACTGGGTGCTTTAACAGGAGAGAATTAATTGTCTCACAGACTGGAAGGCTATAATTGTGAAATCTAGGTGGCCCAAAGCCATGTTCCCTCTGCAGGTTCTAGAGAAGAATCCTTCCAGCCTCTGCTATCTCTCTGTATTCCTTGGTCTGAGGCACCCCAAGTTCACTCTCTGCTCTACCTTCTCATGGTCTTCTTCTCATGGTATTCTAGTATCTCTGAATCTCCTTGTAAGTCTCTCTGTTATTGGCTCTAGGGTTCACTCCAATTTCAAGATGATTTATTTTGAGGTTTTTAACTAATTTATACACTATTTATATTTCAAAGAGAGTCATTTTCTAAGGTTTCATGTGGGCATGAGTTTTGAGGGGGCACTAGACAACTTAGTACACTAGGATAGTCAAAGAACAATAAAGAAATAGACTCTCACCAGAGCATTGTGATTGGGTTACTCCAACTGGCAGCTTTGCAAGGCAATCAGAGCGTTTCCACTTTAAGCAATAAATTAAATATATTATTACATTTCAACAGTTCATAAAAAATGGGAAATCATGTAATTAATTCATGTCAATATTTCTCAATTTTTTTCAGGGAGAAATTAGAATAATTTGTTAAAATTACATGTGCAGATGTAAATTTTATTTCTGTGTATGAGAACTTCATTAAGCAAATTCTATATTTATTCTAAAGACTCATAATTACAACTTTAATCATAAAAGTCATTAAGTCATTTTTACTATGAGAAGAAAAAATGTATTCCTGTACACATAGTTTCTAAAACCAATTCTGAACCTAAAACTTCAGAAATTTTTATTTTTGTAGACTATTAAATATACTGGTAAATGATGTATACTTAACCATTAAGAATTCTACAACATAATATTTGTGATAGAAATACAAAATTATATATATAAATATACAAGGACTTAGTCTCTGATCTTGTTAATAAGTGTTTGAATTAGGAGTAATGAAATTGAAAAATTATGTGCTCTGTAATTGATTATACATTACTGGGTTTGTGTGTCTGTGTGTATGTGAATACAGATTTGGGGAATTCTTTTTTAAAAAAATTTATTTGATTATGGTAATAGCCATTAATATGCAATCTATTCTCCCAAGAAAATTTTAAGGAAAAACACAGTATTATTCACTAGATGTACAGTGTTATACAACACATCAATAGAATTACTTATCTATCTTATTTTCAACTTTATACCATTGTTTAGCAATGCACTATTTTCCCATCCTCCTGGTCCTAGAAAGCACTACTGGCCTCTGATATTGTATATCTTGAATAGCAGAATCTTACAGGATTTGTCCTTTTGTTACTGGCTTATTTTTTGCTTAGCAGGATGTCCTCCAAGTTTATCTATGTTCTCATATATTGCAGAATTTTCCTTTTACAAGAAGGAAATGACACAAAGGAATGATATGTATTATTTTTTTAAAATGACAATGATGTCAGATTTTGCTAAATAATATTATGGGATTTATTTTCCAAATTTTCCTTATCCGTTTATCCCTTGATTATTTGTCATATTGCCTGTGTTTCTTGTTTGTTCCTTTTGCTCCATGAGAATGTACACAACAAGGTACCAGTTGAAGTAGAGGATGAACCATCATCAGACACTAGATCTATTGATACCTAGATCTTGGAATTCTAGCCTCCATAATGGAGCAAAGTATTCCTGGTCTTTATGATTACCTAAAGTCTAAGATGTTTTGCTGAAGCAGTCTGAAAAAGATGAAAGTTTGTTTCTGTTATCATCAACACTGAATAGTATATAATAATGATAACAAGAGTAAATAATTAATATTAAAAGATTTAGACTAAATAAAAAGAACAAGACTACAATCAGGCATTTTTAAATGGTTATATTTCTAACATATAACTTCAGACTATAACATTATGTTCCAATTTCTTCAATTTAAGTACATTATATTTGTGCAGATATTTAATAAGAATTTTGGTACATGGGTTAATTATATAAATTGAAACCTAAAATACTGACTAGACCTTTTTCAGATGCATGACTTCAGTTTAAGTTTACTCTTTTATGTTTAAGAAAAAAAAGAGAAACAATTGATGCATTATAAAGCAAGTACAATATGCTTCAACATTTGCCTAAGAGCATTTGATTAGGGAGAACAAGACATTTTCTTTCAAACTTTTACAGCCTTAAGCTTCCTATAAATAAGGAGGCAGTGCTTATTTAGGGGAACTAACAAAATTAAATGTTGACATTGTGGGAATTCATAACAGTAAGAATGTATAGATCGCAATTTATAAGATAAAGTAACACATACTTAACTTGCCCTGCAGTACAAAATGATTTGTAGACAGTGTTCAATAGTATCTTTATTAATGATCAGACATAAGAGATAAGTAGTATATTAGACCTGAGAACATTACCATTCCTGAAAGAAAAACTAGGAAATGCAAAGAAATATAATGAAAACTAAAAGATGCAAAAAAGCATGAGCAAAGTATGAAATTAAATTTCAAATTAAAAGTCTAAAATGGGAAAAAAAAACATACATAATATATTTATTCCTTGTTAGTTTTAAGTCAACATGAAAAGCAATTCTTATAATTTCATGAATATTGTTTTACATCACGGAATAATTAAATGAATAGATTAATTGAACATGATTGATTTGTTTCTTTCCTTTTTCTGTTTAGCTAAATTTATTTTCTAATCCCATAGGCTTATTTGCTTTCATCTCCTTTTCTCCTATTTCTAAACATATATAAATATTCCTATTTTAGTGGGTCTGTAGGATTTAAACTTTGATTCTATTTCATTCTTTTTCTTTTCCTCTCTTAGGTAGGATAAACGAACTGATTTTCTTCCCCTTCCCCTCTGCCAATATTAGATCTCTTCCAAGAAGTAGCCATTGCCTGACAACATCATGGAAGAGTAGAAGAGGACAGAATATTTTTCCTTTGAAGAAGTCAAGTAGAGTATATGACAGTGTGTCACATAATATATAATTCATTAAATGTAGATTATAAACTACTGCAGACTTGCACATGGAAGAACTTTAACTATAGACTCTCTATGTTCATTTCTTTTGGGAAGGGAGAGGCGGGTACTAGGGATTGAGCTCAGGAGCACTAGACCATCGAGCCACATCCTCATCCCCATCTTATATTTTATTTAGAGATAGAGTATTACTGAATTACTTAGTGCCTCGCTTTTGCTGAGGCTGTCATTGAACTCATGATCCTCCTCTCTCAGTTTCCTGAGCTGCTGGGATTATAGGAGTGCACCACTAGGCCCGGCTGGCATATATCCATTTCTTTTGTTACTGTTACTGTTTTAAAAATCAAATGTCAGATTTAAATGAAATTGTAATTAGCTCAAGGTATTGTAATCCTTATTTATTGGTACACATGTATAAATACACACATTGTAAATGTGATAGATAGATATACAAGTAGCTAGTTTCTTTTTCTTTTTCTTTCTTTCTTTTGTACCAGGGATTGAACCCAGGCCCACTTAACCACTGAGTCACCTCTCCAGCTTCTTTTATCTTTTTGTTTTGAGATGGGGCCTTGCTAAATGGCTGAGGTTGGCTGCCTTAGCCACCTGAGCTGCTGGGACACAGACATGGGCCTGGCTAACTAGTTTCTTAATACACTGTTCAGAGTTTCTGCTTCTTTCCTCAATGGGATGGAGTAGTTTGCATCAAGTTAGCATTCTAAACCAAGAAAATTGGAAAAATCAGATGAAATAGAATGATCATCTCTTTGAAGAAATAAGAGACCAGTAGGGACAATGACAGCTGTAGGAGCTGAAATGAAACTTCAGAAATAAAAATAAGCTTATGGAGGGTAGCTGTCTTGCAACCCACAGAAGAATATCTCCAGCCTCTTATTTATTTATTTTTTAAAATTTTTAGACATGGTCTCACTAGATTGCTTACAGTGTTGCTAAATTGCTGAGGCTGGCTTTGAACCTGCAATCCTCCTCCTTCCTCAGCCTCCTGAGCTGCTGGGATTATAGTTTTGCGCCACAGAGCCCAGCTGCATTCACTTTTATTCTGGAGAGCTTTGCTAATACAGAGCATGAATAGGAGTTTGAGACCTGAGCCTTTGTGTTAACAGAATATTAGTGGAGATGAGGAGAGTAGGGTTTGGTGGGAACTTTCTCTCCAGCATTTAGGGCATGTGTCAATCTTAGGTTTAATAGGGCAGAGTTCTAAACTCTAGCAGCATCCTCTTAATCTTGTGACTATTTTAGAATCAAGGAGCATTTAAGGGAGATGGAATGTCCTGCCTAGACACTGTACTCAAGGTTTAAAACACCTGTGTGATAAAGTGAAAATCCTCTGTGGACACCTTTCCTAACTCTTCAATCCATGTGGACCGAGCAAAAACCTACTTGGTTCAAGTAATAAGTATCCATTCTTCACCCAGCACAGGAAAGTCACACCACCTTTCAAGGAAGATAACATCATGTGGGGTCTTCTAACAACACAGTATCTGCCTTTAAAGCAAATTACTAAGCATACCCAAACTATATAGTCAAAACAAAGAGAAAAACTCAGTAAACTGAAATCTACAATGATCCACTTTGGGAGTTAATTGGTATGTACTTGAAAATAGCTTTGATTAAAAAAAAAAAAGGAAAGTATGGAATTTCACTGGAACATTGACAGTTCTGAAAAAAAAATCAATTAGAAAGAGGCATATAAACTATTGTAAAATAGCCACAAACTTTGAACAGGAACCTTATAAAACAGAGTTGTGAAATGGTCAATAACCGTGGAAATCTTTCAATTTCTTTCTCATCAGGGAAATGCATATAAAAACCTCAGACTGCTACCATTACCCGCTTACCATAATGAATATAAAGAGAAAGTAAGAAAATAGCAAGAATTGTCAAGCATGCGAAGCAACTGGTATAAACTAGCACAACTTCTGTATTAAGAATGATTTGGCAGTATCTTAAGAAATCAAACATGCACATTCAGTTTGGTCCAGAAATTCCAGAAATTCTTAGTATAGATCTAGCACATATTCAATAAAAGATGTGTACAAAATGTTAAAAAATTGCTCGATTCATAATATTTAAATAGTCAAAACAACAGAAAATTCTCATTTACTGAGAATTGGTACAGCATACAATAATGATAGAATATCAAGTATTTTGAATCTGTTAATAAAAACTCTACAAATCAACATGGAAGAATCTTTTAAAAATAATTTGGGCAAAGTAAACCAGTGAGAATAGGACATATACAACATTTACATTTACACTAGGATAACATAAAGGCGAAACTGATCTAGAGTGTTTTGAGTTTTCATAATTGAAATGAAGCCCAGGGGCAATTTTGGGATGATGGTAATGCTTCTGGATTTTGTGTTAGTTATACTGGTTAACCTTTTGAAAACTAATATAACTATATTCTTATGTACATACTTTTGAAATATTCCAGAGACACATTTACATTAAAAATTTTGTTTTAAAGCCTTGGAAAATTTTAAATAACAGGAAAATTTGTTACCAAAATAATGTTGATCTTTAAAGTAGTCATATTTGGACTTTACACTGCATTTATCCCTTTTGATGAGCTAACACTACATAATTTGTTGTCTTTGGAATTGCTTTTGAATTCCTTTTTACAGATTATTTGAAAATCACTTTTGTAACAGTCATTTAATGTGTTCCATCAATATTCAATGTATTAAAAATAAGTAAATAGAAAGAAACTTTAAATTATTGTAACCAATGATAAGAGAAAACTCTTTCTCAGCAAGTAGAGACATATAGAAATTGTACTGCACATACAGTGTTGCATTGAAAATGACTGGTTTGCCTTCAGACAGCATCGGGATACTTATAAATCTAAAACAAAAGCAACTCAGGTTATTATGATGACATTCCCAAGGAAGAGAGAGGATGAGATAAGTGATCTTGCTCATGTGCTTTGTCCAAGAGCCTTGCTATGACAATTCTGTTGATAAAGGATGAAACCTATTCAGCAAGACTTTATTTACAATAGCTGGCTTACTCAGATATGACCACACAGGTGTCATAACCATGACACTTTGTGAAGTTTCATATCAATTAAGTCAACATACCAGTTTTTGGCTGAACATAAGCACAAAACACACAGTGAGCAGGTTACTTATTTCTTACCTGTTGAAAATTGTGTTAAAGGAGAACACACAGAATTAGATGAACCATGTTTGTAGCATACAGAAGTGTATATATCTGTTGTCTTTCTTCAAGTTATGATAGCTTCACTGAAAATTAAAGAATGTATTTAAGAATCCTAAAATATCTGTGGTCTATCATTGTTCTTGAAATTTCCATCCTGTGCCATTATTTCACTTTCTATTTTTTCAACTTCACACCAAAAATGGATATTGCTCCAAATGCCCTACACCTTGCATTTCCTCATCTCTCGGGTTGCTATTAGAATCACTGTCTCAGATCTTAAGGTAGGTTGTAGTTTGAGGTAAATTTTTTTTTTCAGAGCTCAGTGATCAGGAGTTCCATGTTTTCCAGTAGGGAAATTTCCCTTGTATGTCGACTGTGTTTCTCTGGGGGTAGTGGTGTTGGTGGTACAGTTTTTGTCCTCCTCCCCTTCCATGAAGTTGCCCTTGGTGAAGCAACAGGCATAGGACAATGCTCCCTATGTACTCACTACCTTGTGGTTTTTATTTTGGAGTTATTGACCAGATATGAGGGAGAAATCTGTCGTGCAGCTGGGATTGTGCTTTTTAAAAATTTTTTTTCAGTTGTAGATGGACACAATACCTTTATTTTATTTATTTTTAACTGCTGCTGGGGATGGACCCAGTGCCTCACGCATGTTAGGCAAGAGCTCTATCACTGAGTCACAACACCGGCCCCGGATTGTGCTTTTCCTCCTGAAAAAGCTAATTGAATATTTCTGAATTGTAGCAACCAAAGTGATTTTGAGTAATGTGCTCATATTTGGCTGTTTATTTCCCACACTCATTCCACCATCTTTCGGGTTGTCTGGGCCTCTGGATAAGTGTTCCACTGTGCAGTGCTCAAGAAGCTGCTGTGGGTTTCTTAATAAGAAGAGTGATTTGAGGACCCTTGTGTATTTTATTTTGTCTGGTGGGATAAGTACTTTGTGCTGTTATTGGTTGAGCTAATGACATGCTTGGCTTTCCTACCTAAAGATAGATTTCATTTATTTTATTTTCACTGGCTGTGGGATTGGGGGAAAATTGTTTAAGAGCTTTAAGGGACATAGTTTTAAAAAGGAAGTATTCAGTACTATAATCCAGTATTAGCAATTGTAAACAAGAGCTCTCAGTTTTTGTCTGGCTCTGCCATTTCCTAGGTGATTGAAATTACAGAATTGATAGCAAAACTGTGGGCTTGACTTCCTTCCTCTTTATAATGAAATCTATATCTTAGGTTTGTTCTGGGGAATAATTGAGTTCATCAATATACAGAATTTAGAAGAGTGTCTGGCAGGTATAGCAACTACATTGGAGTTGGCTATTATCTTTTTAATGAACATGTAATGTTTGAACTTATTTATGGGGTAGAGTGTTATATTTCAATGCATTACACAATGCTTAATGATCAAATCAGGGTAATTAGAATTTCTGATTCCTCAAATCTTATGATTTTTATGTGTTGGAGTCTTTCAAAGGCTTCTCCTCCAGTTATTTTGAAATACACAGTTAATCATGTTAGACTCTAGTTGCCCTGTTGTGTTCTGTAACATTTTAATTACTTCCTCAACTCTACTTTCTTACCTGTTTTCCACCCTCTCTCTGTACTTATTTCTCCCTTCCCTCCCTATCCTCTGGTAAACTCCCTTCTCTCCCAGCATCTCTGTGATTAATGTTTTTACTTTCCACAAATGAATGAGAATATGTGATTTCTCTGCCTGGATTATTTCACTTACCAAATTAATTCCACTTCCATTCATGTTGTTGCCAATTACAGGATTTTTTTTTTTCTTTTTAATGGCCTTCGTATTGTTCCATTGTGAATATATGACATGACTTTTTTAAAAAATCCATACATATGAGGATAGACAAGTTGATTACCTACTTTGGCAGTTGTGAGTAGTGAAGTAATAAATATGGGTTCCTAAGTATCTTATGATATGAGTGCATTTCTTTTGTATAAATACATTCTAATGTGATACCTGGATAATACATTAGTTCCATTTTTAGTTTTTTGAGGAACCTCCTCTATACTGTTTCCATGATGATTGTATTAATTTATATTCCCCCATATATTGTCTACTTGTTCTCATTTCTCTGTATCTCACCAGCATTTTTTTTATTTTTCATTTTTTTAAAAAATGATATCCATTCTAACAAGTTTGAGATGATATCTAATTTTGGCTTTGGTTTGCACTTCTCTCTTTATTAGTGATGTTGAATATTTTTTTCAAATGTTTCTTGGCCATTTGTATGTCTTCTTTTGAGCATTGTCTATTCCGATCATTTGTTCATTTTTTATCAGACTTAATTTTGCCATATAATTGACTGAGTTCCTTATGTATTCTGGTTGTGAGCTCCTTGTATGATGAACAGTTTGCACAAATATTCTCCTATTCTGTAGATTGTGTCACCTCCATTGATTATTTCTTTTGCTGTTTAGAAGCTTTTAGTTTGATATAATATTGTGGGTCAACTTTGTTTCTGTTGCAGATGTTTTGGGGGTTTTATGGAAAAAAATATTTTCCTATCCCAATGTTTTGAAGCATTTCCCCTATTTCATTTCAGCAGTTTTATAGTTTATTTATGTCTTTGATCCACTTTGAATTGATTTTGTAAATCGTGAGAGGTCAGGTTATGGTTTAATTCTTCTCTCTAATTTGCACAGTTTTACCAGCAACATTTCTTGAAAAGACAGCCCTTTCTCCAAGGTATGTTCTTGAAGACTTGGTCAAATATCATTTGGGTATAAATAGGTAGATTATTTTTTTTGGATTTTTATTCTGTTAATTGGTCTACATGTGTTTTATGCCTGTGCCATACTATTTTAATTACTGTAGCTTTACAGAATGATTTAAGCTCAGCTATCATGATGTCTCCAGATTTTTTATTTTTTTCTTAAGAATTTCTTTGGTTCTCCTGGGACTTCTGTGGTTTCATAGGAATTTTGTGGTTAATTTTCCTCTGTGAAGAATGTCATTGGTATTTTTCATGGTGATTACATTGACTCTGCAGATCATTTGGACATTTTAACAATATTGATTTTTTTCCTATCCATGGTCTCATGATAGATATGTTTTCTTCATGGAATATTTTTCCTTTTTTTGTGTGTCTTCTAATATTTCTTTAACTGATGCTTATGATTTTCACTATAGAAATTCTTCAACTCTAGTTAGATTTATATTGTCAAAATGGTCATACTACCAAAAGTACTATACAGATTTAATGCAATTCCGATAAAAAATTCCAATGACATTCTTCATAGAAATATTAAAAGCAATCATGAAATTCATTTGAAAAAATAAGAGACCCAGAATAGCCAAAGCAATCCTTATCAAGAAGAGTGAAGCAGGTGGCATCACTATACCAGATTTTAAACTATGCTATACAGCAATAGTAACAAAAACACCAAGGTATTGGCACCAAAATAGACTGGTAGACCAATTATACAGAATGGAGGACACAGAGACAAACCCACATAAATACAGTTATCTCATAATAGATAAAGGTGCCAAAAACATATTGGAGAAAAGATAGCCTCTTCAACAAATGGTGCTAGGAAAACTGAAAATCTATATGCAGCATTACGAAATTAAGTCCCTATCTGTCACCATACATAAAACTCAACTCAGAGTGGATCAAGGACCTAGGAATTAAACCAGAAACCCTATGTCTAATAGAAGAAAAAGTAGGCCCAAATATCCATCATGTTGAATTAGGCTCCTACTTCCTTAACAAGACTCCTATAGCACAAGAAATATTTTTAAGTTTTGAAGTTTTTTGTGTGAAAACTGTTAGTGTAACTAATTTTTTAACCTCTTTTTCAATCAATTTATTGTTGATATTTGAAAATGTTACTGATTTATTTTGATTTTTCCCTAAATTTTTGTTGCTATTATACTTTATTTATCTTTCATTTTCAGGTATTTATTTATTGAGTGTTATGTTCTTGGTGGGCAGAATTTTGAACATATCACTCCAGTCCTTCCTGGTTTTTAATATCACTACAGAGAAATCTACTGTTAGTCTGATGGAGTATTCTTTAAATTCAAATTGGCACTTTTCGTGTGGTTTTTCAGGATTCTTTGCCTTCGACATTTGTCTGTAATATACTGAGGATAGAACCTTTGTGATGAAATTTCCTTAGAGTCTTTGTCCCTCCTTGATGTCTATGCCCATATCTTTCCCCAACTTATAGAATGTTCAGCTATTAGTTTATTGAGTAGGTTTTTCTGTGCCTTTTCCCTTCTCTTTGCCTTTGGGAATTCCCACAATTCAAATGTTGTTTGTTTAATGAAGCCTCCTATGCCTTGAAGTCTTTCTTCATTGTTCTTAGTTTTATTTCTTGTCTGATTGGATTATTTCAAAGGCCTGTTTTCATGTTCAGAAATTCTTTTCTTTCACTTGATCTAATCTGTTGTTGAAACTCTCAACTGTATTATTTTATATACTGAGGTCTTCAGTTTCAAAATCTGTTTCATTCTTTTTTCATGATTTTTCTGCTGAAATTGTCATTCATATTATGAGTTATTTTTCTAATTTTATAGAATTGTCTGTCTTTATTCCCTTGAATATCACTGGGTTTTCTTAGTATATTAGTCAGCCCCCATCACTGTAATGGAAATACTAACACAGGCTACTTATAAAGTTAAGACAGGTCTGAGTTTTCTGATCTTTCTGGAAATTCAAGCTCAAGATCATCTAGACTTATTGATTTCGACTTATTGTAGAGGTGGCATCTCTTCACAGGAATCTGTGATATAGGGATTGTCAACATCATGAGCCAGAAACCAAAGTGGGTCTGAAAAATTGAGGTCCTGCAATATCCTTTCAGGGCAAATCCCCAAAGACCTAAGGACTTTCCACTAGACTCACTTGTTTAAGGTCCACAGCACCTTACCAAACTTCTACCTTAGAGATGAAGTCCTTTATACAAAGATCTTTGGGGAAACTAGACACATGAAGACCACAGCACTTAAGACCATTCTTTTGAATTCTGAATCAAGCACTTGGTCAATATCCTTTTCTGTAAGGACTGGTGTTAGAGAGTTATTCTGTTTCTTTGGAGGCATCTTGTAACCTTGTTTTTCCATACTTATTCTGTCCCTAAGTTGATATTTGCCCATCTGGTAGATCAGTAGACTCTGTTTTTTGTTTTAAGATGACTTTTATAGTAAAAGGTTTTTTTCTGAAGATTTGTTTTGGACGGCTGGTTTGGCATGACACTATGGCTTTGACTCTAGCAGGGCAGCAGAGTGTAGTTGCTCTAAGCTTCTTTGGCTATGATCAATGACATTGGATACCATGCACGTGAGCAGAGTCAGAAGCCCATCTGTCTCTAGGGGCTATATGACGTTGCAGGCACTTCAGTGACCTAGGCATATGTGGTACACACAAAAATGGGGTGGGGAGTATACATTAGGGCCACTCCAACAACCAGAGTGGTGGCACTGGGAACATGGAGCACAGTGAAATCTTCCTTATACACTGCCGCAGTCTGGCTGCAGCAGAATAACCGGGGGGTGACGAACAACTTGTGTAGATTGATACAGCAGGAGTAGGAGCCGTTTATTGCAGGACAGGAGCAGTATTTATACATTCCACACAGCTTATCTAATTAGCATAAACTAGATACATCAGTCAACCAATAAGGAATCTCCACACTTAATGGCTCGCTTTTGTTACTTCTCAAACCACTCCCTCTGGCATTTTGCCAGGCACCATCCAGACTTGTTTAGGAACTCTAACAATACACTATGGGAACAAGCTCTTTTGTTAGTGGGGACTCTGTCAATGATAGCCCTGTTGGCAGCAGAGATGTGGAATGCACACCCTCAGCAGCAATGGTGGGAATTTGGACTACTTACCCTTAGACCCAGGAATGGAAATGGCCAGTGCATAGCCATGCATGGGAGAAAGTGGCAGTGGCGAGTGTGGGTAGATGAGCCCTAGGTCCTGGGGACCAACCTCTTGGTTTTTCGGGTCCTGGGGGTGATTCCCTTTCTTGCTGAGCTGAGCCACTTGTACTTTGCAGTATAAGTCTCTGTGCAAATATGGATGCTGGGATCACAGTAGCACTGCTGTGTGTAGTTGGGTTCATGAGACTGCAGGCCCCTATTCTGTTATGGTACAATGTCTTTCGGTCTCAGGGATGGAATGTGCAGAGGCTTCTGTCTTCTAAGGCATTGTGAATGTGGACAGTGACTCTTTTCAAGTAATGCTGAGTTATAGCAGCCCGGGTCTAGAGGTTGGACAGGGAAGACAATGGGATTTCCTTCTCCAAAGTAAAACTACTGTATAGAATCTGGGTAACTTTTGTAACTGGACACCAAGGTTATGATGATTGTGGAACTCTATGGTAGCTAGAATTGCTGGTATTGCCAGTAGTAGTGTCTACTGAGATTATCCCGTTAACCCATTTTTCTGCAAAAGATAATTTCCCTGTCCTGAGAGCTGGGGTCATAGTTGCTATTGCACTTTGTTCTTTTCTATGCTGCCATCCCAAGTCTCCCTGCCTTTCAGTGTTCCTGTCTCTCTCTTGCTAATTTCCAGCATCCTCCCTTGATCACACTCTTCAAAATACAGTTGGCTACCCTGTTGCTTTCATTCTTCTTTATGGAGAAGGAGGCAAAAGCCAGGGACCTCTATTTGGCCATTGGAGAGTCTCTAACTCTTATTATTGTTATTAAAAATATTCTTCCATTATTTTCTCTATGTGTCTTGCTAATTCAGAACCTCAAGGGTTAACACTTGGTATTATTGATCTTTGTGATTCCATACTAGATAACATAGTTCATTACAAAAATATAATAGTGCCTAAGGAGACCAATGACTTTGATATTAGTAGCCAATAGTTCATTAAGCAATTATTCATAAATTAAACACCTCTTAAATAACAAAGGGTTGCATTAAATACCAAAGGATTTACAAAACCCTGGTCTTCAAGCTCTACTTTCTAATAAAAACACAGAAAAGGAATGAGAGAGAGAAGGTTCAAGAAAGTGAGTGCTTAAAAGTGTTCTGTATGGTAGTTAAGAACTATAGCTTTGATGCCTAACTCCATTGAATTAAATTCATTTATGTACTTACTTACTTAGTATCCTATCCATTCATTATTTTATAGCTTTACATGTTATTAATTAATTTTCTCTCATGTAGTTATGAATAATAACTACTATTTTGCATAACAAAAACATGCTGTTAATACACTATTTACCTTTAAAGATCACTTTTTTTTTTAACCTTAACCCCATCCACACAAATCAATATAAATTTTAAAAAGGCATACTCTAGACGATCTGGGATATAGAAGGAAAGTATAATCACCTAAACTGTGGGTTTTATACACAGGATATTTATAGAGAATGTAGCTTATCTATATTGTTAGAGAAAATTTTCATTTGAGTTAACAGGTAAGAAAGTATTATTCAAAATTATTGCAATAGAAGTCAGTACCATTGATTGCAATAGGAAAAGGGATTTAATTTAACTCAACAAAAGGAGGGAAAGCTTTTTAGGGATGGGGTTAGTGGAAAAGTAAGGAGGTTGGTCAATGTCATCAGGTCATCTGTGTTCCTTGATTGGTGCTGATGGAAGTTACATTTCTATCCTTTCACAGAGAGAGGAGATGTGAGCTCTATCTTCACTACTAATTGCATTGCAAAGGAATGACTTCTAGGTTCATAAGAAAGACATTCATGGCTATAATACTGGCAAGCAGCAGGAGAAAATTTACATCTCAATGGGACAGAGAAATAATTTAATGTTGGAAATATTCTAAAGTAATTGCTCTAAGAGAAGTGATAGCAGAGGTCTATAGTTAGGAAAAGTCCATCTAAAGTTTAGCTACATTTGGGGGAACATTAGTACTTTCTTGGTTCATCTCTGATTTCAAAAAAATTAATACTTATGATTTTATGCTCCTTGCACACTCATAGTAACACTACAAAATAAAACATCAAAACCAACAACAAAAGAAGAAAAGTTCCACAATAAACACATTGCCAAACATTTGAGAATCCTCCAATATGAGACCATGTTGCTAATTTAGTCTTGTTCTTTAATGTTTAGCAAGACTCACAAATAGTGATAATGAAACTTCACAAAAGACTGGATAGACATGCATTAAAGTAGACTCATGTCTCATAGCTATAATTAAAATTGCATACACCCTACTGTTTTGGAGATCTTGAACTTGAACTTGAACCTATTGCTACGTTAATGAACAACATGATTCAAAGGTCTCTCCTATTTGCAGATTGTATTTCATTCAGTATGAACAGATGGTCTCATTTAGACAAATTGTACTTCAAAACAAAGGATTCAATTTCCTGTTTTACAGAAGATACATATTCTGTCAACTGTTTTGTCAAGTAAGCAAGATATTAGATAAATAAGAAAAAAACAATTTTCATTGTGGTGAAATTTACTATCAGCAAAGGAGATTTCTTGTGGACCACATTTTCACCAATAGTTTTATAAGTCAGATATAGATTGAATTCTCTTCCTTACATGAAACATTTTTAATGCCAGTGACATTGACATTTCAAATTTTAAATGAATATTGCTGAACTACAGAGACTTGCAATTAAACTATAAGATGGTACCAGAGAACTATATAAGACTGTACTCATTAACATCCTAACTAGCTCTAAAATATTTTAAAATATAATTCTCTTTAATTTTTAAACAATTGCTGGTAATTATTTAGTGAAGGCAAAGGAAAAAGAAGACAAGATTTTCCCAAAAGGGAACAAAAATGAGTTTGTTGCAGAATGTGTGCTGTTAATTTTTCTTAACTTAAGCAAGAAAATCTGCAATCTCAAAATGTGACCAACAAATAATATAATCATAGTCATCATTTGCCCATCCCCATCATTATTATCATCATCACTGTCTTGTCACCACCATTACCTGTGAAACTTGCAGATAAAAACAAACACTTCCATTAGCTCTAAATAATCCACCAAATAGTGGGTTATTTCTGTTTCTCTTGACCAATTTAAAAGCTTTCAATCTCGGCTTCTCCTCTGTCCATTAACCTTTGCTAAAATTCTCCACAGAAACTGCTCTTGTTAAAAGCAACAAGCACATACCTTCATATGGCCAAACCCTTTTAACATCATCAATTGTCCTTTTCTCTGTAAATAAACCACTTGGTTGCCCCATCCAAAAAGTTCAGGTAATGCTTAGGTCTTTTCTCCATTCTTCTATAATTAATCCCTAGAGAAGTTGTATAAATTTGCAGTTGTATCTCTCAGCATTTCTACTGCCATTTACCTGGTATAAATCTTTACATCATATCTTTTTAGTTTATTTTATATATATATATAAATTATATGTATATATATATATACATGAAATATATATATATATATATATACACTAAACTATATATTATGTGTATATATACACACACATACATATATATAGTATATCAAACCAAATATATATATATATATACACTAAATATATATGTGTATATATGTGTACACGTACACACATATATTTTGTTGTTGTTGTTGTTGTTGTTTTTGGATACAGGGTCTTGCTTTCTTGTCCAGCCTGGCGTCCAATTCACAGTCCTCCTGCTTCAGCCTCCTAAGTAATTGGGATTACAGCCCTGTGTTACTACATCCAGGTAGACAATATTGTCTTTATTCCCACAGTTTTCCTTTAAACTTTGCACCCTCTTATTGTCTCCCTTTCCAATTAGTTCTCTACATAGAATCAAATTATATCACTCAATAATTTTCAATGGTTTCCCAGTATATTTTGATTAAAATTAAAGTTCATTTAAATAGTCCTTTCTGTTGGGGTGCCTTTTTATCTTCAGCCCTATTCTTGTGTGGCTCGCCTGTCCATCTTTCATTGCCTCCATCATAACCAGCGCCACCATGTCTTAAGGCGTTTTCTTGTAAGTTCTTTCCCCAGATTTTTGTATTTTCTGTCCTCCAAGTATTCATTTCAAAATTATCTTCTTAGAAATACTCTGCTTTATTTCTACTGTATCTTATTTTTCTCCTTTTCACCATAAATTCATACTATTAATTTTTACTCATATTCCACAAATCAATTCGTAATTGAACATTTGCTTTCTTACTTTTTGTCATAATCCATGGTGAAATTACCTGTCAGCCTTGGTAATTTCCAATGGACCACATATTTCTTATAGTCTTATAAGAGCATTTTAATATATTCTGTTCATTAACATTGAGAGAAAATTTAAAAATTCTGTCTTTTAAATTCTGGCATACTGACTGAAATATATCCTCTGAGATGACAAGAGCCATGCATGTATTGTTTACTTTGTTACACTCAGTGTCAAGTAAAAGATTTGGAATATAAGACTATATGTTATATGTAAATATAATTTGAATCAATTAATAAATGGAGACATAAGGTAATATTTTACAGTTTTCTCATAAAAAAGTTTATAAATTCCCACATATTAGCCATATGTTAGAAGATGTGCTCTTTTGTTTTCTTACCACAAGGACAAGACACTATTTTAAACCAAGACTGCATTTCATTATTCCACATACATATTTTTTTTTTCTTGGAGTGTAGCCTTTATTCCCAATGCATTAAGTTGATTTACATGTTTTTAAAGGAGTGGTATAAGTGAAGCCTATTGCTGGAAATTTCTGTATATAATTGGTCAGATACTATCAAGAACTCCTTCCTTTAGAAAAATAGGGTAATAAATAAATAAAAGAACTTTGAAAAAGGGCTTCGCCTCATAAGTTCTCATTGAAAGAAAAGGAATATCTATCCCACTCTGCCTGAGCACAGATGGAGCCTTGGTGAATAAGAACATTGAGTTCTCCTTCAAGCAAGGTTAATTTAGAGCTTTTTGCCTTCAGAGCTATCCATAAATTAATTTCTATAACCTATAACATTTTTATTAGTTCTTTCAGGAGAAAATTTGAATGTAATATGCATAAAATTCTATAGTCTCACATTGCCTGCTTTAGAATGAGAAGAAATAGCATATAGAAATGTGTTTGTGCTTTATCTTATGCCAGTTATCAATATTATCAAAATACAAGAGTTTCATGAATGTATAAAAGACTAAATTATACACTGATTAGAAATTTTCTGCTCTGATAACTTTTTTGATATATCTTCTAGAGCCTATTTTTAATATAAAGTTGTTTTATTCTTTTTCAACTTTGTTATAATCCATTGTGAATTACTTGTCAGGGAAGTTATTTTTTTTTCCATTTCTTGTTTTCTAGTGCATGATTATGTGAACTTTATCACTTATTTAACCATGCTTCCTAAATTAACCAGGTTTCCTAAGCAACAAACTGGGATTTCAACTAAAAATGATTACTGACAGATCATCTATCCTTAATAAATTTGGATTAGCCTAATTTATTCTTAAAGTATGACTAGCCTTTTTAAATCTTATCAAATTATACAGTGATATTTAGCCAAAATGGCATTCCTTTTATGGAACTAGTTTAAAATGTACTTTAAGAGCCTTAATTTGCTTAACCACTGACAATGTGGAATCCTAGAACTTGAAAATTGCAATAGCATGTGAAATTGCTTCCAAAAATAATAAATATCAATCTGTATTATCTAATACTCAACACATTCAAGAGATTTCAATAGGAGCTTATGTGATTTTGCTGCTCCTGCATTGCTTAAACATGGTTAAGTATAATATAGAAGCAAAAATGCAGAATTTGTCAGTGTACATATAGATATATAGATATGTGTGTGTGTGTACATTCACTAACTTTTCTAACATTTTTTAATATGCATATGCTATTGGTATGGTTTGAATATGGAATGTCCTCTGAAGTCTCATATATTGAAAGCTCTGTTTCAGTGCAGCAAGATGGGGTTTAGGGCAAGTGATTGGGTCATGAGGACTCTGACTTCATCAATGTATTAAATCCATTGATAGTTGAATGGACCAGTAGGAGGTGGTAGAAATTTAGGGAGGTGGAGCCTGGTTGGAGAAAGTAGGTTACTGATGATGTGGCCTTGGGAACCACATCTTGTTTCTGACCCATTACTATCTTTCTTTCAGTCCACTCTTTTTCTACTTCCCCGATGCCAGGAGCTGAGCAGCTATTCTTAACCACATGATTTTCTAATTGGAGCCAGCAGACCATGGACTAAAATCTAAAACCATGAGCCAAAATAAAACTTTCCTCCTCTCATTTGTTCTTTTCAGATATTTGCTACAACAAAAAAGCTAACTATCATAGTTAAAAAGTAAACAAAATAGTTAATAAAATGTTATATATGAAGCATCTATGTTAGTAAAAATCTTGAACCCACTACCCAATTAAAAAAATATCTAGAAAAATATAGATATTTTTGCAACAAGACCTATGGAAATATGTTTCTTGTACTCAATATTATGAGATAGAGAATTATTCATTTTTAAAGACTGTTCCTATGATTGGCTTTCTTTCTTTGATGCATAGTTATAAATTGCATGGACATGAAACAAAATATATAAACTTGTTCTTTGGATATATTCAGTGCTTAATTTACTCAACTTCTTAGGTCTTAGCACTATTGTACATATCTCCTGGGTATAAATGTGTTTATGGGACATTGCCTAAGGCAGAGCCTTCTAGATTTGAATTGGCTAGAATGAACCTGTCTGTATTTGAGGTTGGTTTTACCAATAACATGCATCTATGCAGTCATATACAACAGGATTTTTTTCATTCATAGCATTGTGATCACTTGATGTTGTATATTTTAATTCTTTTTTTATCTGCCGGGTATGGAATAGTACCATTTAATAAACATACCCCTCAGCATTTTTAAATTTGACATTTTTGTCTAGATGCACTGCACATTTGTGTTTTCTCTTCTATAAAATATTTGGCAAGGTTGGCTTATGTTTATACTGTTTCTTTTTTTGTTCATACTTTAGCAAGCATTCCTTATATACTTTACATTATAATCTTTCAGAAAATAACTCTACTAAAATAGTTCCCCAGTTTTTATCTCCCTTTTTTCTCTCACACATTTTATGTGTTTTTAATAGGAAATGTCTTAAATTTAACAAAGTTCTATTTATTACTTCTTTCTCTTAAGGCAAATCATTTTTAGTTTTATTTTAAAAAATACCAAAAAAACCTTTTCCCTACAGAGAAACAGAAAAATCTATAAGATAATTTATAGTATTCATTAATATATATTCAAAGGATACTCCAAATCTGTAAGATAATACACATTATTTATAAAATAGTTTTTACTAATTATATTAACTAATCTGTGTTATTTTACTCAAATTTCTTTGAGTATGATATATGATAAAATACAGTTTTGTTTTATTTTCATAGAGAAATCCTGTTTCTCCAAATCATTTAATAATAATACATTCTTTCCCATAGAACTCAGTGGCCACTCTGTCTTATATTATGTTTACTTATGTCAATTTCTAGTTGTCTATTCTATTCCACTTTGCGCTTCTCTGATATCCATGATGGTTCCCCCTCATATGGTTACCCTCCTCATCACAGTTTGACTCCATCATCCCGTGTCCAAATGTCCATCACCAAACTCAAAGTCCATCTCACCCTTTTCTGGCTCTGACAGGCTGCTCCATGCTACGCTGCCTGTATCTGCATCACCCTCATTACTCCAAAGTGAATCTGACAGAAAAGACCTCTTACGTGGTCATTACACTGTTCAGGATTCCACATCTCACATGGGGCTGGCCCTCTGAGTGGACTCCCTCGTAAACCTGCTTGAGGCCTCTTGCATGTCCTCAGCTGCACTTAGGTCCTGGTACCCAGGTCACACTGGCCCAATATGTGGCTACTCTCCTTACATTGCTTTGATCCTGGAACCCAGAACTGAGATATTTTTCTACTTGAATGTTTTCCTCATAGTCTCTTCAGATTCAAAACTACAGAGTCAAAGTGTTTTGGTATATAAATGGTGTATTTCACATAAATACAAAAAGTTTTTCAGATAAATACAAAAGTTTTTCAGATAAATACAAAAATACACAGAGTAAGAATAGAAAAGACTAAAATGTCCTATTCTATTTCAATAAATAAATATTGCATTATGGAGTATCCTAATTTTTAGGTCAAAATTTATATATCTATATAGAACTATGTCTGTATATATCTGTAGCTATATATCTGATTCTCATAAATAAAATAATATATAATAAGTTTTAGTAATTTTTAGCAAATAAGTGAGTGATAGTTTTTAATGAATCAATGATTTATAAATGAGTGATTATATAAAAGATTAAAAGTAGTAGAAATGCATCATACATTGCAATTATATAGGTGGAACTTTGTGGATTTCCATGAGCATAATTTAATTGCAATATTTTTAATGGTTTTACTTAGCTTTTGTGAATTTCATAATAGATAGTATATCCCGTATATGTATGTGTGTGTGTGTATATATATGTGTGTTTGTGTGTGTATGTATATCTGCATAACCCTTTTTACTCCATACACTATACACACACATACACACACACATACACACACATATATAGGTATTTAATTTCCTATTCCTCTACTATTTACTCTATATACACACATACACACACATATATAGGTATTTAATTTCCTACTCCTCTACCATTCTTTTAGGGAATATAAAATTGTGTTTAAGACAAGTCAAAAATCTGAATGGAAAAGTTTTTCAGATAAATACAAAAATGACATTTTAATACAGCTAATAATGTATAAAAATAGAAAAAAATATTAAAGGTGTGGTTCAGTAGAGAAAAATAGCACTTTGAAGACAATTTTAGTTAAGAAATAATGAAAAATTCTATGATTACATGGTTACAAAGGAATAATAGCCTGAGCAATAATAAGTATTTTACTTAATATGAAATAGGGAATATTAACTGAACAAGTGACATGCTACAACAATAATAAAAAGTGTAGGGTAGTCTAAACTGAGATTAATGTAACATTAAAAAATAAAACTATGAACAATATTTAGATATCTATGCACAAGATGTTGAGAATACACCAACAAGTAGAAAAATAGCAAAAATTTTGGAAAGACTAAATATGAAATTGTGATTCTAATAGCATTGTGAAGTTCACAAATATTCAGGAATATTATGAAAATGGAATGTGGTAAAATTAGTTTTCTCTTTTGGGTTCTTCTCAGTCTTCCAAATTCTAGCCACTGGGGGAAAAATAAAGTATGCTAAGATGTCTGTCTAATGTGATTTTGAAGTTTAAAATGAGATTTTAGAAGCTCAAAAATAAAATTAGCAAGTAAAATAAGTGCATATCTAATGGAACTCTAGAGACCTAATAGTCCATAATGGAATAAGATGATAATAGGTTTTTCTTGAATATTTTATGCTTTTATATCTATTTTGAGTGTCCTATTAGAATGTTATTGGGTTATTTCTACTCAATAATATAGGAGTATAGTAAACTCATTATTGTATTACTTTGAGCAAAAGTAGAAGTAGATCACTTTCTAGCAGATGCTGAATTGTTTTTATTACTTTATCTCTGTACATCATTTATCACTTCTTTAACAAAGTAATATAAATTATTAATAAATTAATAAGTTCATGTGTGGACTGTATAAGTTCATAAGCTGTCAGTTCATGTTGTAATTTAATGAAAACACTAATGAAGATTACAGACTTATCCATCATATTTCATTTAATGTTTAGTGCTGTTAAGATAAAAATATTGATAATGCTTAACAAAAACATAGTTTATTCATGATCTAAGTAACCCTGTATAAAAATTTATCCCCTTTGAGTGTCTATGTATAATGACAATGGTACTGAAAATGTATTTGTGCATCATAAAGTCAAAATTTAACCTTCATATTTGGATTAAAAATAGACAACTCAGAATATGCATGACATTAAAAATATTGAAAAAATAATTGTAATAAAACACAGGGGCCTAGAGAGTACAAAAATGCATTTTGGGTCATAAGACAAACATTTAAAATTTAATTATTCATATTTTATAGAAAAGTTCTAGGTATAATGTTATTATTTTCTGGGAAATTCATAAAAATCTAGATATATTTTCTAATATTTTATGTCTCTTAGAAAATATTAATTAATCATGTTAACTATGAGAAATTTTGCTTATTTTTAATTTCTGTGGTGTTGGGAATTGAACCCAGGTCTTTATCTCTGCTAGGCAAACACTTTACCTCTGTGCTATATTTCCAGCCTGAGAGAACTTATTATAAAAATTCCAAATGCATGAAAACTTGAACATACAATTAAAGATGTATGTTGTAAAATTCATTGTCAGAAGTTTTCTTTGATATTAATCAGTCCATGTTTATCAATAGGGACATGCATGTGTTTGTAATACATGTTATATGCATATTTGAAACATGAAGTTATATGTATCTATTAACAAATCAACATTTATAACTATCTTGTTATGTGACCCTTAAAAAACTGATATTTGTGGAGTAACTTTTTATATATCCTTCAACAACCCTGCAGGATAGGTATTTTAATTTATTATTTGCTTCAGATTACATACCTTTGTTGGATCTATTAATTAGGAGAGCTAGTATTGGAAGCAAGCTTGTGTGTTATAAGTTTTGCAATTAAATTATTGTCAATAAAATTTGAATCAATTATTATATTTTCTTTAAAGACTATTTTTGTTGTGTAAACTACTTTTCTAAATTGCTTTTGACAAATATTAATTTTAGCCACATCTCACTTCCAATATAAATTTTCTTATTTCCGTCTTAATCAAACAATATTGAGTAGTTCCTATAAAACATTCTCCTATTGGCATTCTCCATTCTTGACATTCCCAATTGTTTTCCTACTTTGCATTTATTTTTATCTGAATTATAATTTATTTTTAATCTTTTAGTACTACAACACAAAAATCTAGGAATTGACATTCTGTTACAGTGTGTGTTGTATATGCAGTGCACAGAACCTTCCCGGCCCATGGCAATGCTAGTGATTACAGTTTACTACAACTATGACTACAATTAAGGCTAATGTGTTCTAGGATCAATTTTTAGGTCTTTTTTAAATGTATAACTCATTTACTCTTCAAATTAAGCCCATGATGCAGTCAGCATAATTATTCCCACATTACAGAAGAGGGAATTGGGGAGTAAGATCTTGCTTAAGTTCATACATTGTCAAATGTTGTAGCCAGAAGTTAGCCCTTAGCTATCGTATAGGTCATGAATTCTGTTCTCTGATCAGTATCTCATGCACCTTCTTGAGATGTTAGTATAAGTTACACAAAATCATGTATTTCCAGATCTGTACAATTAAAAACATTGTAAGTTATAATAGCACTTAATTTTTGATGTCTTTTTGACCATTTTTAATTTATCATAAATGAAATTTCTCAAATCATTTCCCTCTCTGAAATACTTAATATGTAGTAGAATGTAAAAAGCAGGTAGTGCAATTTTCCTCTTCACCTTAAAAGTATTATTCTAAATAATGAGTCTTTAACAAATGACCTGGTAAATTTTTAATTAGTGTTTTTATTACTCTCTAATAGAAAATTATTTCTTCATAAAAAAATTTGAAAATGACTGTTGGATTTGCTCTTGCAGTTATTTTATTGCTCAATGCCATTTGTAAAGTATGTCTTAGGAAACATTTTTTCAAAGCAATCCTAACACATGGTTTGATATCTAATTGCAATATTACTTATAGAAGATATTTAAAATATTCATTATTAATAAAGCTGCATTTGTAAAGGGGCTGAACTGAACAATTCCTCAGTTCACTGTTTCAATCTTTACAACTTTACTTTTAGTCATACAGCATCTTATTGATTTAACATTTTTGAGATACACTTTCTTGATGCTCAAAATAGAAACAACTCAAAAATATACAGGAAGGTATTGAACGTCTCAAGGATCTCAACATGTAAATTCCCAAAGGTTGTGTGTAATCTTCCACTCTTGGAGATGATTCTTGCCTCCTGGGACATATTGTAAACAATGTTTAGTTCTCAGAAGACATGAGAGCTGCTTTCCTGCAAGAATCAATTAGTTAAATCAACCAATTTCTTTATGTGTTTAAAGGTATTGCAGTCCCATCATTTTTAGAGGTGTGTATTAAGTATGTATAAAAGTATAGGAACTGATATCAGAATGGCTTCAGATGAGAACTTCTGTGTTCCAGGCACAGGTCCAGAAGCTGCTGAAATCATGGGGGACTAAAGTAGAAAGAGATTCAATTCTGCCCTCTCCACATTTAGCTCTTGATTGGAGGAGACTGGGAAGAAGGTCTTCTATAATTAATATTGCAATTAGATTGCAAACCATATGTTAGGATTACTTTGTATACATAGATTACATTTTTTAGAAAATGATAACTGATAAAAAGGATATTTGACTTGTTAATGCCATAAAAAATATGTGTGTCTTTTTCAATGAAATAATATTTTGATCTGAGATCATGATAATGAAATAGATCCCTTCATAGACCCTATTTGTGTGGGACATTCTAAATATGAGTAGATTTTTGAGTTGTCACTGTCTGAAGCAAGTGTTGTGAAAGATCAGCAAGGAGGAAAGGTTTTGCATAACTTTTCTGAAAATTAGTATAGTTTGAAAGGAAAAGGTATTGGCTATATAGTCTCTATTCTGGAAAATTAAAAAAAATACTATTGGTATAGGCTTATCCAATTAATAGACTATTTTGGAATTGAGTCAATAGAAAGTGTATAATATCAGAAAGGATTACTGAAATATGATTGAAATCAGAAGCTAAAATTACTGAATAATTTATCTCAAACATGAATGTATCAACAAAAGAAAGGAAGTCTGCTTGAAATCAAAACATATGAGATAAAATATTTTATAATATTTCTGTAATAGTTTAGAATTATTGCTGTAATGGACATGAATTGGTCACTATTAATTGCCTGACATGAATGTTATTCACCAAAGAATGGGAGTTAGGAAGTTTGGTTCAGAACTGCACTCAGTCTTTGATTTAAGAAAGTAATGGAAACTGTGTATTAGTTTTTTTCATCCATAAAACTGAGTAATAACAGACTTTTCTTCATACGAATGCCTTGAGAGTTAAATGGATCAAGTCACACTATGTTCCTAGAGCAGCACTGTGCACACGCTCACTGCTGTTTTGTCATTATGGTTGTGGTCTTCAGGCTTTGTTAATGACCTAATGTCTTTAAATGGATGTTAAAGCAATTTTTTCATTGAAGTATAACTTAAAAACCCAAAATGTCCAGCTTATAAATGGACATACCCACGACTTTCCTCAGAGTGGATATAGCCATTTGCCCACTCAATTCAAGAAATAGAAAAATCGTCATTGCTTGAGAAGTCATATTATCATTTCACAGTTACTTTGTTCCCAAAGGCCATAAAATTAACTTTTTTTTTGGTGGGGGGATTTGGTGTTTCACAGCCTATAAAATTGAAATATTTCTCTTTTCAGTTGGAAGGGTATGATTTCATTTACAAGGATTCTTTTTGTGATTATTGAAAAGTAAAATACATTAGCATTTAGATTCATAAACCTGTCACTAGTAATTATGTTTCAGTTTATTCATTTTAAAGAAGCCTGGTCAACTCTGGGAACTATAATCAATTATAGCAATTGATAAGGAGAGAACTAAAACTTTGATTTTAATCATTTCACTGAGAAATATCTATATCTGTTTATAGATCTGATCTTTCTATTTACCCTCTTTTTCCTTGAATATCTGCTTTCCTTTTAGATTCAGCTATGCTGCCTAAGTAGGTTTGGTTTCATTGGACCTTTTTCTGTCTGTTTAACAGTGATCAGATGAGCATTAGGAGAACATGAGCTGGTTAGAGATTATTCTTATTTGACACATACCAGATACAGAAAAAAAATAGATTCATTAGGTGAAAATCAAACAGAACCAAATACAAATGAGACAATGCAAAAAATCAATGCAAAAAATAAACAAGCAAACAAAAAAACCTGAAAAACAAAACAAACCCATGAAGTTTGTTATTTATTATTTAATGCATGTCTACAGCCAGTGGTGATATGGGCCTTGACAAAGCCATAAATTATGCTTCACAGTGGTGCACACCTGTAATTCCAACAGCTTGGGAGGCTGAGGCAGGAGGATCTTGAGTTCAAAGCCAGCTTCTGCAATTCATCAATGCCCTAAGCAACTCAGTGAGGACCCCCCTGTCCTCCCTGCCCCTCACAAACACAAAGCATTTTATAGGGAAGAAATTATTACATGTCTTAACCATTGCTCCATCCATCCATTATTAGTCCTTGAAATGGATTTAGTTCCAAGGGTATTTAAGTTAACTCAATGGTAATATAATTAAATCAATATATCTAAAACTCATAATTTTTAACCTAAGAAGAGTTATTTTTTTTTGATTTAACAATTTACTTTGGAAAAATATATAATTAATGATTTGAAATCAGGATTGTGAAAATTTTTAGTCTATATGAGTTTAAAATATTATTTAAGATAATCAGCATGTAAATATTTCATCTCATGAAATACAATGTATTTCAATATGGTTAAATTCACATTTAAAGAATACTTGGGTGAATTGGATACTAATATGAAAAATGATTAGTGAGATACTTTTTAAAATGCTACACAATTTTTGGCAAGAGAATTAACTTGTCATACAGATGTTTGAGAAATATACAGATGAGTAATTGCTTGGCAACATTCTTTTGTAAACATATCCCAACCTCTCCTCAATTTTCAGTGAATGAAGTCACCTGAAAATCCCAATTTCATCAAAGTCTTTTCTGCTCCTCTCTTCTAATTGTTGCAACAAATACCTTAGTTCAAACAAATGCCATTATTTACATTATTCCTCATTTGCACTGTTATTTCCACTAAGACTTCTTCAGTTGCTCTTGCATATTGATTAATTTGTATGTGAGCCCTTTGCATTCAGTTTCTTTAAAATTTAATTAATTAATTAATTAATTAATCAATTAATTAAACGAACTCAGGGATGCTTAACCACTGAACCACATCTCCAGTCCTTTTTGTATCTTATTTAGAGACAGGGTCTCACCGAGTTGCTGAGGGCATTGCTAAATTGCTGAGGCTGGCATTGAATTGTAGATCCTCCTCCCTTAGTCTCCAAAGCGGCTGGGATAAGTCATGCACCACCATGCCCAGCTGCATTCAGTTTTTAATCCATGAATGTATTCTTAATTTAGTCACAAGTTACAGTTAATTCTCCAGTGTATAATTCTGATGATACATTTTCCTCACAAAAGAACTACATATTTTTCCCATGTCAATAAACTGATACAATTTTTATAGAACTTTCGTCCCTCCAAAAATCTAACTGCAAAACATTATTTAATTCTCCCTGATCTATACTCCAACTCCACCAGCTGCTGCTTCTGTTTTTTTTTCTGCCTTTGAGTCTCTCCCAACTTGTCTCTGTATAGAGACTTAGGGTCATAGATATGGGTATTCATGGAAGACTTCATCTTTTACACTGAGTATGCAGTGTAGGAACATTTCTTTTTCTTGTAGTGTAGGCTTCAGATCAGCAAAAATAGCAACATATTAGAAGATACAATCATATTGCACAAAAAAGAGAAAGTATCAGTTTCATATTGTAAAAAATATGGTAAGTGTGAGGGCTGAGATGGACCTAAGGCCTTTTAAGCCTTACTTTTTTTTTTTTTTTTTGCTTATGCCCTTAGAGTTAACCTACAGACAAAATACCACCCTAAAAGGATCATTCCCACTCAAGTCCCTCCATCAATTCTAGTTAACGTGAGAAATTTCAGTTCAGTGCCACCACATAATGGGACTTATTTCAACTTATCATTCAACTTATCATTCTTAATTTGAGATATGATGGTAAGATGTTTTAGATCAGTGATATAAATACCATCAATGCAAAATTTTAATGGGATAAAGTATTGTGGACTATTTGCATGAAATAAATTAGTTCTTATTTTTGCAATAATAAAACAAATAATTTCCATTTTTTTACAGATGGAAGTCATAAGAGTATTTAATATTTCCAAAAATGAACACTGTAAGCCAATTCTAAAAATAATTGTATCACAGACTCCATCTGTTATAATGGCCTGTTACATGGTTATATCTACCCTTCTGTATCATAAATCAGTTAAGTTCACATTCTAATATAATTTTATCATTTCCCACAAACCTAAGCTGTTAGTTGTTATATAATCATTATCATGTTATAGCTTTTTAGATGAAATCAATAAAATTATTTTGAATAATAAATGAACTGATCTACTAAAATAATAATAATGCATTTTGCATCATAGTATATTATTTAAGTGAATTGTTATACCCATGAAAATGAGTCTGTTAATTCCTAACTAAAGACAGAAAGGTATAACAAAACAAACACTTAGTAAAGAATTTAATCCAGGGTTTCTCAGGTTTTGCCCTAGTTTTTCCATCAAATAAATTACACATTGTAGAGAAAAAAGTATTTGTAATGTTAAGTCATCTATTGACATAATAATCCTGTGTAACAAACCGCTGGAGCCCCAGTGGTTTGTATTGAAAGAATTTATTTTTCTTTCTTTTTGTGTGCAGTTCCCTTGAAGAAGCTCTGCTTCAGGCTGTGATTTAGGTGGACTTGGCTGAGCTTGGCTCTGGTTACCTGACATTGGGATATGGGTTCAGGCCTTTTTCAAGTGTATTCAGGATTAAGGGGCCAAAGGTACACAGAAAATGCCCTTTTTATAGTGGACCAGTGGAGCACAAGAGAGCAAAGGAAACTCCAAACTTCATTTAAAATCCCTGCTCATGTCACTTCAACACGTATTTCATTAGACAATTAGAATTACCTACTTAAGTGGAAAATCACTTCTTCAGGAAAATAAATTCTTCCTGAAGTGGGAAAGAAGTGACTATTTACTGAAGAGTCATTCACTCTATTACAGTTCAACTCCTTGTTCACAAATATACACTTTTCTCCTGCATAAAAAATGCACACATCCTTCCTTGTCCAGGCCTGAGGTTTATTCTGTTTATAGCTACAGGCTGGAATTCCAAGACCTGGTGTTATGTTATGACTAATTGGTCTCTACAAGATCCTGTAAGATAAAATATTAGGTAAATATACAATGGTGAAAAAGAGATGAGTGGAACAAATTTTGGAATTGCAATATTTGAAAGTGAAAAGAATCTGAGCCACATAGAATTCAGTGGTCTGTAGCTGCTCAGGCATATCACTGGACAAATGTCTTCACTTCCTTCATTCTTGGCCTTAGATGGTGTGCTAGCCATAGAGAAAATTTTCAGCCCAATAACTATCATTATGCTATTGGAGACTCATGCATTTTTCGTTTCTATCTCAAATAGTTTCTATTAATTTTAATCCAGGTATCAGCTGTTATTAGCACATCTGTCTAAAATGTGCTTGTTTTGTATGTATAATTTCTGTCAATTCTAAAGGGCACACCCACACACTTGGAGAAGGAACTTTCTTTTTGACTCTCCCTCTCTCTTTCCCTCCATCCTTTCTTTCTTTCAGTCTCGACTATAGGTTATTAGATAATATATATCCTAAATATAGGTTGCCTACTTGAGGCGCTGAATCTTCTTACAGGTCTTTGAGTTTATTTTTGTCATATTGAAATGTCTCATGGCAGCATGCTGGATTTATTCTTCTTCTAGAGGCTGCTTTTTAATGGTCATAGCTTTTATTAATTGGAAGCAATTTTACTTTATATCATTTTAGATTCTTGACTTTTTCTTTTCTATTTCATTGTGTTCATGAAGGGACTAGTTCTTTTCTGAGTTCATTCTTTTGTTATTTCTATTCTTGATGTGACTTATCCAATGCTCCTCACAGCATAAACATTCTGCCTGTAAACTCATTGGATGGAAAGAAAACCAGAAGTTTATTAGATACATTTGTAAAACCTTCCCAGTTAGTAAATTGGCCATTTTATCAAAAGTTTCATCTCTACATATTATAAGCTATTATCATTGTAGTCTCCTAAATGGGTTTCTTTATCTTTGATAATAATCAACATCTTATATCTGGTATCAGTTTCTGTATTTGTTACTCTCTTAAAATAATACTGCAAAAACATCTCATTTGAAACTGAAATGTTTAAACAATAAGTACCTATATTTTCATAATTGGTATAGACATTGGTGGAAACCTCACTGTGTGCATGTCTGGATCAACTGACCTTTGCTGGGATTGACTAAACTTGTTTCTAGGAAGCAAATCCCAGTTTATTTTCAGTTGGCTCTATGTTTGTTTTAGTCCCCTCTTTTGGAAATAAAAGAGTATTTTATGATAAGTATTACAATTATTCACAATTTTCTATTTCTTGATACCATCATCTGTAAACTGAAGATATTTTTGATACTTATGATTATTAAACTATTTTAGTCTGATTTATTTTTATGCTTTGACCAAAAGACCCCATAAGAACAATTTTACAGGAAGAAGCATTATTTGGGGGCTCATGGTTTGAGAGGTCTCAGTCTATAGATAGGTTCTTTCATTCCTCAGTGCTCAAGATAAGGCAGAACAACATGATCGAAGGTTGTGGCAGAGGAAAGCTGCTGGGGACATGGTACCAGGAACCAGAGAGAGATTCCCGTCACCAAGGATAGAATATATACACCAAAGGTATACCCCTCAATGACCCACCTCCTCCAGCCACACCTTCACTACCTACAGTTACCACCCACTTAAACCATATCAGTAGGGTAACAAACTGATAAGGTTAGGGCTCTCATAACCCAATTAGTGCATTGACTCACTCATGAACTTTTGTACTCCTCTTGTCTAAACCATAGCAGAAACTGAACTGTGGCAAAGTCACTGAAAATTATTTATCATACCAGATACATTCACTTATTCAGTTACTACATCTGCATATCTACATATATATAATGAGCCAATCATTTAAATTAAATAGGCTTGTTTGAATAACCTCATGTAGTAAATTGATAGAATAGGCACAAACATTACTCATTTTTCTCTGAAAAACTAATAAAGAAAAAAATAATAAATACCCATAATTGTTAAAATACTGGATTTATTTTTATTGGTAGTGAATTCAAAGTATTGAGTGAGTAGTGATTCAAATTAAATAATTGAGTGATATTAGTGTTCTTTGTAATGTACTTCTCACTTATTCTAAGGAGGTTTGCTTCTTTTAATATTGAGTTAATTGACTTGACTTGCTAACTAAACATGGACTCAAACAACATATGTAATTAACTTAAAAAGTTGGTTGATAAAGCAAGAATAGATGAATATGTATTTTACCAAATTCTTTAAAAGATTTTCACAAATGAGTGTTTAATATATCTGATACATTTATGATCTTGTAATTACAAAGTAACTTTTACAAGTATACTTACTTAATACCTGCACAACTTTGTGATGTCATTGTTATGATATTTAAATTTTAACATTATCACCTGAACTGTATGTAGAATGTGAAGTATTCATATGGACTCATACAAAGTTCAGGTGATACTGCATAGTAAATTGAATTTTGTGAGATTAATTTTTTAATTGTTCATCATTGAAGAAATCATCATACTGTGTTAAAGTCTTCTTTCTTATCTACTTCAAGAAAAATATTGAACATTTGCCAAAAATAACTTTGGTATGAATTCATTATCAAGATCTCCTTAAATATTTAATAAATATCCACAGAAGAAGCTTAATATAAATTTGTTAACATTTGTCCAAATGGCTAATGAGTCTTGTGATTAAAATATATGTAAATAGATGTAGCTTATAATTAGAAATATTACAAAAATAGAAGGAATTTGCCTTTATCTTAATTTATTTCTGTTAATTATAGAATGTGTTTCAAACTTTATTTTGTTATTTTATAAGAATCTCAAAAAGAACAGTCAACTTATTTAGCCATCATAAGTCATGACAGGGCTCCAAATTGTAGGAATTAAAAATAATAAGTATATTTAATTAGAATTTTGGGCATAATTTAGGCATAAACATTTTAGGCATAAAAATTTAGGCATAATTCACAATTATTTAAAAAATTATTTATATTTGGAGCATTGATGTATCAATCTTTACAATATTGTTGAGCAATAACAAGGCATGCATATAATTGTAATTCAGATACATACATAAAAGTCATTAATATTAATTTATTAACCAGACCAAATACTATCATTTTGCAAAAAGTGATACTTTGATATTAAATGCTGTACAAAGTCAGCAAATAAATGGAAAAAATAGGTAAAATGAGTTTTACCCAAATAATTTATTGCAAAGTAACAAGATTAATCAACAAAATAAATACATTCTCCTTTTTAACAGTTACCTTTCTGCATGACAGAAATGGTGGATAAATAATAACTAAAACATATAATTCTATCACACCGATCCATTGTCTATTAAATAATTAAGATATATTTTGTGTTCAAAGCTGGATATATTTCTATATATCACCTGTTTATATCTATTCATATGAACATTGGACTCCATTTTGAGTTAGGACTGCATTTTGCTGTAAGTAACAAAAACTAACAAAAGTAACTTAGATAAGGCAGCACATACAAGATTTGTTTCATACATCAAGAATTGGGTCTGCAACTCAGTGATAATGAAACAATCAGAGAGGCTTTCCAATGTCTGAGAACTTTTCTCTCAGTTTATAAGGTTTATCTTTATTGTAGAAATAATACTAATAATAGTTTATATATAAACAACAAATTTCTATTATTCATGCCTTTAACATGGTAAAATTTAATTTCATATTCAAAGTCTCATGTTATATCTTAAAATTTACCAAAACATGGTTCAATTATTGTTATATTTTGATGGAAACATAATTTCTTTAATGGAAAAAACATGCCTTATTTATATCCTTAAATCATTATTTGTCATGGTGTCTAGGAACAATTAAAAAAAAAATATATATATATATATATATATATATTTTTTTTTTTTTCTTTTCTTTTTCCCTTTGGTGCTGGGTATTAAACTCAGGAGCACTCAACCACTGAGCCACATCCACAGCCTGATTTTGTGTTTTATTTAGAGACAGGTTCTCACTGAATTGCTCAGCACCTTGCTGTTGCTGAGGCTGGCTTTGAACTTACCATCCTTTTGCTTCAGCCTCCCGAGTTCCTGGTATTACAGGCATGCACCAACATGCCCAGTGGAAAATTCAAATTTTCAAGACACAGAAATATTATGAACTAATATGGTTGCAGCAACTCTTTCATGCACCTAATCTTTATACCAATATACCTGTTTATATGTAATATATAGGATAAGGGCTATAGTACTGGATGCAGTCATTTTGAGATATATCCATGTTTCTGAATTATTTGAAAACATATTCTCTATAAATAATAATGGAAGTAGATTTGGGGGAGAAAGCATAGGAGAGAGGGTGGGGGACAGAGAGAGAGAGAGAGAGAGAGAGAGAGAGAGAGAGAGAGAGATTTAATTTTGTATTCTTGACTAATTTCAACTAACCCCTATTAGTCTTATATTTATTTCTCTTAAAATTCAAACTTAAATAGTAGGTGAGAAAATAAAGATTTCTATGCATTTCATATGCATATTTGGGTATGAGTGTGTGGTGTGTGTATGCATATGGCTACTTACACAGTTAACTTTGCAAATAATATTGCAATAGTTGGGCCTAACAGTAAAGATGTCTCAACATATCTGTCTATGTTGAATATGGAAACTCCCAGAAATCACCTGCATGCACTGCTAATTATGAGGTTATCAACTGTGGTTGGTAGAATTTAAAACATTTTTTGTAATAGGACATAAAAGCTATGTAACTGTGATTTTTTTCTTTTCAGATACTTTGTTAAAGGTATTGATAAACTACAAACTCTGAATCCTTTCCCAATTTCTCAAAACTTGTTCCATTCTGAGTTATTTTGAGATTTTTAAAGTAAAAATACCCTTCTTCTTGGGATCAATGCAAATTCCAAAAGATTTCAACAAGTCATTAAGGTAAATAACAATACAGAATAGAATTCTTTTTATGTCAATTGTGTAATATTAGAAATATTGTTGTTTTTCTTGAATTTTCTTTTATATGAATTATTTTCAGTACTTTCAATTTATTCACAATGACTAGTAGATACATTTTAATATGAAATGCCTCACTGAAGACATTTCTTTCTACTTTTATACTATAGAGCTACATGTTATATCCTTTAATATTAAAAAGAAATTGATTCAATGTAGCATTTTTATTGATTATAATAGAAATCTAAGGATTAACTTCTTGAAAATATTTATTTTCAGAGGAATATTTTGGCATGAATTATTCACCCTTAGTACATATAAACATAATAAAAACTTTGGATATTACTTCAGGGTTTGCATAATTTTAATAATATTACATTCCAGTTATAAGTATTATTCCATATGGTATTTCAGAGAAGGTAATGTAACTCAATATTCTTTTTTCTTCTGTTTGTAGTACCATAGATAAACAGAATAAACAGAAATGAGATTTCAGGCTTTCAAAAATCAAACATATTTAATAATTTGAATCGCAAACAAAATTAAGCATATATTAAAAAGGGAAACAAAAGGTTGTTTTGGAGTGAAAAATAATTCTCAGAATAAATAGAGTTTTAAAAATGACATATTTAAAATTTAAATTGGAAATTAATGAAATCCAGAAATTTCACCATTGCACTACTGGTACTACTTTGAAATAAATGAATTATTCATACAAATTTTAATCTATTACATATATTTAAGGAGAGCAAAAAAGATATTAATCAAAAAACTATAAATTAAAAATTATGCAAACACATATAAATATATAACTTTAAATAAATGATTAATGGCCTGCTGGTATTGAATTGAAATGTTGGATTATATTTTTATTCTAATCTTTATTTTTAAAATTTATTTAAAAGCTCAAACATAAAACCATGAAAATGGCATATATTAATGAGAACCATCTAGTGTTTCAGTTCATGTGTACATTTCTCTTAAAATTCAAAATGTTTAAATCAGATGAAACACATCTATCTCTTCAAATATCTATAATTTATGTATTGTGAAAACATTCAAAGTCTTTTCTTCTTGCTTTTAGAAACATACAGTGTATTATTGCTTCTATGGCAACCCTACTGTACTATTACTGGCCAGCAGGGTTATCATACTTGTTATCATTCTTGTTCCTATTTAACTATAACTTATCACCCACTGATAACCTCTCCCTAGCCCTTCCTTCCCTCTAAGAGGGAAGCCTCTGTTCTACTTTCAAATTCTATGAGACCAACTACTTTGGATTTCATGTGAGAGAAACTACAATGTTTATTTTTCTTAATGGGTCAGGCTTCTTTCACTTAATTTGGATCCTTCCATGTTGTCACAGAAAAACAGGATTTCACTCCTTTTTATAGCTAAAAAGTATTCTGGTCTAAATGTATACAACATTTTCTTTATCCTTTCATAAGTTAATGACACCTGGTTTGTTTATATTTCCTGGGTATTATGAATTATTTCAGCTTTTTAAAAGAAATATACAAAGAGACAAAACTAAATATCTTATTATGCACTGAATATGTGTATGTTTGTAAAGATAGATAGATAGATAGAGCTTATTGGTAAACACTAAATTGTATGAACTGGGATTCCTTGATATTAGAAAAATAATGAAACTTTAACATGAGAGGCATCTTTACCAAAAAGTTAGATTAGTTAGAAATTTTACAATTTTGATTTTCTCTGATTCCTAGAAATTAAGATACAGGCTGTTTTTCAATTGTGCATTCTCAAAGAAAAGGGAAATTTTGTTTTGAGAAATGTTTTGGGGTTTTCTATTTAGTCCCCAAATTTGCATGACAAAAACAATGTGTAATAGTTTGGGAATTTTAAATGTCTTAAAAATCTTTCAAATTCTTTCTTAGGGTAAAAAATGTATTCCATAAAATACCTTGGATTAAATACATGAAATATATTGGAGCAGAATAAAGTGGATTACAAAATGGTATACATTGAAATATAGTAATCAAGTATGAGACAGTCAAATTTGCAATTAATGTTAATGCAGCTATGTGTTTCATTATTTTTAAATTTATTTTTTAAATTATTACTTTAATTGTACAAAATTATGTGCTACTTACTGTGTGATAATTCAGTCCGTACCTACTGTGGGTAATCTTCAAATCAAGGTTGTTTACATTCCATCTTTTAAAATTCTTTCAGTTTTTTGATTAATACATAATAATTCTACATATTTATGGAGTATAGTGTCAATTCAATACATGTATACAACACATATTGATCAAATTTGGGTAATTAATGTTTCTATTTATTTAATATTACTTTATGTTTGTAGCCATTGGGCTCCTGTCTCCCAGTTATTCATCAAATACATAAAATCTCATTGTAAATTGTATTCCTCTCAAGGTTTTGTAGATCCTTAGGGCTCATTTCTTTTATCTCTGGATACCAGTTATACAATTTCCTATTTACCAACACTAACTTCTCTGCCTCTACTGAGAACTGTCATACAGTTCATCTACATCTTTTTAATATGCACATATGTGAGAGAGCAGACAGTATTTGTCTGACATATTTCACTTAATGTCCTAGTTCCATCCATTTTGCAACAAATATCATTCCTTTTTATGACTGGACAGCATTCCATTCCATACACATTCCACATTTTCTTTACCCATTTATCTGTTGAAAGGCATCCAGGTTGATTCCATATCTTAGCTATTGTAAATAGTGCTTTAACATGAATGGGCAGGCAGGTGTTCTTTGATGTACTGATCTCATTTTCTTTGGAGAATACCCAGACAGTGGAGAACTAGATCATATGTAGATCTATTTTTACATAGAGGAATCTCCATATTCTTCTTCATACTGGTTGTATTACATTCCCATTATATTACATCCTATTACATAATTTACATTCCCATCAGCAGTGTATAAGAATTTCTTTTTCTACATTCTCATCAGCATTTATTGGTTTTGGTCTTGATAATAGTCAGCCTAACTACAGTGAGATGATCTGTCATTGTGGCTAATAGATTAACTAAAAAGAACTAGTAAGTGTGCTGATGAGGATCACATGGCAAGTGAAATTGTGACCAAGGGTAACTGTAATAACTGTAATATATGAAAATATGTGTGAATACAATTTTGAGACAGTCAGGTAGTGATAATACTCCTGTGTTCTGTCTGTATATATATATATATATATATATATATATATATATATATAGAGAGAGAGAGAGAGAGAGAGAGAGAGAGAAGTATAGACAAGCATACTTCCATTAAAATTTAATAAAAATAAATATGTGCTATTTTTCTCATCAAAGTTCAAGGACACCTGGGAGCAGTGGCTCAAACTTTAGTCCCATCAGCTTGGGAGACCAAGGCAGGAGTATCACAAGTTTAAGGCCAGCCTCAGAAACTTATTAGAGTGATCCTGTCTCAAAATTAAAAATCAGAAGTTCTGAGGATGTAGCTCAGTATTAAAGCATCATGGGATCAGTCCCCAGTACCAGAACAAAACAAAAAGTTCAAGAATCCACTAAATTCTACTTGGAGAACATTACATACATTATAGAGACTAAGTTCCTGTTATAATAGTCTACAGCATACACATATTATTTTTCTTCCTATTTTATGCATTATTTATATTTTATTTTTAGACTTCATATTTTATTTACATTCAAAAACATGTTCACTTTCAATAGGAACATTACACACCTTCAAAAATTAGATATCACCTTTAGATATGATAGATTTTGATTTGGAATTAATTTTGTAGCAGTAACACAAAATTTAAATGTTGCACTAAAATACTTGTGAGAAACTCCTTATAAATTCCAATCATAAAAATAAATATTTACAAAAATGATATTCATAATTTCAATGCTTTAAATATTTGAAATATTGTTTATTTGTTGTATTTTATTTAGTTCTCTCAAGCAAACCCTGTAATGTTAAAGTAAAGACATAAATGTGGAATTAATATCTTTATTACATTATTACTTTATTAAAAATAGAGGTGAAAAAAGATTCAATATTAGGACATATGAAATAGCATTTATTGTTTTCTTTTAATGTCCTCAAGTGTGCATAAAAATGAATTATTGGGAATTAAATAAACAAATGATAATAACAACCTTTGCAAGGCAATTCTGTGACTCCTACATTCCACTGGGGATTCAGTTATGTGGCTCTGTGCCTCTCTAGTATCAGCTCCATGAGTCTTGATGACCTTAAGTCTAGAGCTGTCTGCTCAGATTTGAATGTGTGCTTAGATGAGACCTATAGAAAGCTGTTGAGAGTTTTCTTCAGTGTGTGATCTGAGATGTGCCTAAATGCTTTTTTTGCGAGTTACTTTATTCATTCAGACATTTTTACCAGCTATACAAGCCATGCTGTGGCTCACCTCACATCAAGAATTGATGAGAACATGGGAGGAACATTTATTTTCTTTAAAAAAAAATTCTAAGCTCTTCACACTCGCAATTGTTGAGACAGCTACACATCTTTATGTGCTCTGAGAATGCTCTTGGTACCCAGAGATCCGTGTTCTCCACGCCCCTGTCCCTCTACCAACAAGAATTCAAAGGAGCCCTAGAGTGTGGTGCCACTTGCAAAACCACTGTCCCACTCCCCTACCCCCTTAGGACCAGTTTCATCACAGAACTACTCATCTTATTGGTTAGCACCATATACCCAAGGGCTTAGGACTCTTATGTCATAGTTCACAGGCAGTTAAAATGCTGTCATGTCTGATCAAAATAGTTCCAGTTTTGCTCCAGATGTCACGAAAATTTTCTCTTCCCTATTTTTCCTCATATTATTCAATAGCATCTGGAAAACACTAATTTTTTTTAGTATTTTTTTTTTTCTAATTTAGATTGTAAGCTCCACTAGAGAAAGGATGTTTTGTATGTTTCTGAGTCTCCAGGACCTTGACTAATGCCTGGCAGGAAGTACTCCTTTGTTCAAAAAGTAACTGAATGGGAGATAAAATGATTAAATGAGATGTCACCAACTATGACAGGTACTCCTATCACTTTATCTTAGCATCTCGTTTATAATAAAACAAATGCTTTCTCATGTCGCTAGACATCTACTTATCCACACTCCATAATCGTCTTCACTTTTTCAGATAGCAAAGGGGAGGAGGGTGCAGCTAGAGAGTGAGGTCAGCCTGCCTCCAGCTCCTCTTACTTGTTGAATATTTCCATCATTTATGACTGGGAAATGTCTAAAAATTTCTGAAAAGGGGTATTTCCCCTAAAAAGATGTGTAATTCCTGATAGTGATAGCTCTATTTTTCTTTGTTGACATATGATTGTTTAGATATAGTCATAAAAACATATTCTAGTCTTTCTCTTTTTCCCCCTTAATATACCTTTTCTTCATTTGATTACCAATCTCTAGGTTATAGCAATATCTCTATTTGTTTTCAAATAAATGTGGACTATTATCTTCTCCTGAGTATTGTGTAGATAAACTCAAATTAGTAGTCTAAAAACCTTCAATTTTGCTCCATTAGTTTACTATTTTAGAAATGGGTGCCCCAAGAAATAAACAAAATTAATATTTTATTAATATCTCCTCAATATTTCTTTAATGGTGAAAAACGCTCAAGTATTTTTATTTACAAACTAAGTTCTCGATATGTACATAGAATTCAAGTGCTATGTTAATTTTCACACATAAAATAAATGCTTTCAAAGCAATACAAAGTAATGGCCTTTCCTTTTTTATTTATTTTTTAACCTACATGCAAATAATGGGAGGAATACTGTGGACTACATGCTAATTACTGCAACAAATTCATTATGTCAAGTGATTAGAAAAGTTATTAGTTGTCCTCTCCCCTCCTCTGTCTTTCCTTATCTGTGTTCTTTCTGTTTCCATTTGGTGAGATGCTCATTTTCCAACCACTTTACCTTGGCATAACTAACAAACCTTACTCTTTTTTTTCTTCTCCCACATCCAGGCTGTTCATGCAACACATTTCAAAATTCTGTTATTTCTTCCTGTTCCTGTCCTTAAAAGCTGTCACTTCCTCCATGTTTCTAAAGCCAAAATCCTCATCCTAATATCTTTCTCTACAGCAGTATGATCTCTTCTCCTCCAAAATAATCATGTGGTTAAATCACATAAATTAGCAAAGTTTTCATTTTCCACATTTTACTTTAATTCTTACTCCACTGATGGAGAATTCCCTCTGACTCATCCTGAACTCCTTCAGGCCCACCACTTTTGCGTGGTCAAATAGTAACTCCCTTGTCCATTTTGCTTCTCCACAATTTGATTCCAGGGACAGACACAGCTTGATTGTGATTTTGTCCCATCCACATCTATGGAATACACATTCTCTGCCTGGGTACTTCTTAATCAAGAGGTGGATAAGAATATGCTCTGGTAAGAAGCAAGCCCTTAAATCTCAGTAATTCACAACAAAGGACAATTTTTCCCTCAACATCAATTCCAGGTTGACTCCTAGAAGAGTGGTAGTTTCATGGTATCTTTAAGTTAGGTCCAGGCCGGAGAGAGTAATATTTATGCAGAACATTGCAAGTTTGTGACATGGGAACAAGGGACCATTTGCCTGCTCTTAAACTCTCTACTTAGTACTAACAAAGGCCACTTCTTAACATATTATAAAATTAAGTCTCATATCAATGCTCAAGTTCAGTGGAGTAGGAACCACATCTCAAACTCAATGAGGCTAGAACACCAACCCTTTGGAGCAACAATGATATAACCTTCCCCAACTTCGCAGTTGCTAGCACTTGTCAACTGATTTTATTATAAATACTTTTTAGAAAACTCCTCTTTATGTTTACTTGAAGACTGTATTTCTGAAATTTCTTATCTTTTTTTTATAGTTATGCACACTGCAAGTAACAAAGCAAGTTCTGGAAACATAAAAGACATGATGTATAACCATCCCTTTGACATGAGGTTGTTAATTTGAAACAAGTCTTTGGCAGGCTGTGAGTCTGAGTGGCAGTGTGAAGGCAAATGTTTCTCAGACATACAAGTTCCAGAAAGACAGATGAGAATGTCAGAAAACTACTGGAGCTCCTTCCATACAGTTGTATAGGCAGGCATTATTGTCAATCATATGTTATTCAAATATGAAAGGCAGTGATACAGTGTGAATGTCCTCTGCTTCAAAGACCACATAGATGAAAAGAATCAATTAGCAAATGCATTAGGCAGGGCACATTGTTGAAAATGTTGACTTAAGTTCAGAACCCTTCTCTGAAATGTAAGACAGAAAACTGAGAGATTCAAAGATTTGCCTTTCTCAACTGAATTTACATGTTATCAAAGTGGTATTTCTTTTTCTAATTAAACATATTATTACATTTGAATTTAGTAATTGATTTTCACTTTTGTGAAGCCTTTTCAATTCCAGATTATTTAAAATATATTATAAAAATATTTCTAAATTCGGTATAGAGTCTACAAAATACTAAGTTCATTGACTGTGTCAATAATATAATTCTAAAAGTTCATTATTGAGTAAAATATAACAATTCTAATTTCTTATTTGATATTAGATAATAATATCAACTGATCATAAAGTCTAATTCTGTAGATGATCTTAGAAACAATCTGAAAACCCAGTTTAATCTAAAAACCCAACTACTCCTGGGAAATTTCTTCAGCGTGAACTGGTAACTATTCTTTCTTTGATAAATTTCTGTTAGGGATCTTGGCACATCACTCACCAAATGATTCTATTACAAACACATTTTAGAAAAATCTACTTTATGTTTAGCCGAAGTCTATCTTTCTGAAACTTCTTGTCTTTTATCTCAGTTCTACATAACACAGGAAACACAAGCAATTTCATCTCTTACATGAAATAATAATAATCTCTAATGTTTTCTGACATGGAGGAAGTTATAGATTTTTTAATAATCAGATCAAATTCCTTAGGACCTTTTCATTTATTCAAGAAATAGATCTTATCTGTGTACTTCGTATATGAAGAATTGTACAGATAAAAATTTGAACAATAGAATGCAGTTCTTGCTTTTATGAAGTTTACATTGTAGCCTAGATGAGAGACATTTAGAAACAAAAATCATATAGGTCTCTATATGGTAACAACAAGATTCATGCATAATCTGATGGTATATTACAGAGTGCTTTAATACATGGTACACAGAACTACTAACCCTGTACTATTATGTCACAGTAGCATGATTCATCAAATTATCTTGTACATTATATTTAATCTATCACATTTTAAACTACATTAATATTATTTATAACAAGATTAAAATTATGACAAATTATTAGTTAATAATATATGATTTTAGTTCTTTAATATGTTTTTTAGAGAACTGTTAATATAAAATACTATTTTTGCAATACTGAGGATGGAATCTGGGGCTTTATTCATACTAGGCAAGTGGTCTACACTGAGCCCTAACCTTTTAAATTCTGTTTTATAGATCATATTTTGCCATATTATAAACAAATAAATACTGTGCCCTCCCAAAACAAATGAGGAAACAAACACAAAGCTCTCTTGGGTTTCTCTGAGTTTCGATATATATAGTTAAAATTATTTAAATGGACCTTATGTTAAATTTCAGTGTAAGGTATAATAGATTATAGAAATAGAATGAGGTGTAACGGATTATAGAAATAGAATGAGGTGGAGTTTAAATTCACCCTGAAAGTCTTTGGAATGTGTCAGGTTGGATTACCAGAGAGAATTTCTGTTTGTACTTCTTTTCTAAAGTTCAACAATAAGCCAGAGTGCAATGACTTATTGTTTTCATCCAGCTGAGAAGTAAAAGCCTCTTTTATTCTTTGTACAACTTGGTAATCATAGGATGCTCAAGAAAGGCCTAAGGTAGAAAATGTATTGAACTAGATAGAATTCAGCAATTTAAGGAAAACTGCTGTTCTTGTTCTGTAAAAATGAAAGAGATGATTGAAACTTAAGACATTAAGAGGTAAAAGAAATTGAATTCTCAAGATTAATTTTTTAAAGGACCCAAAGATTTGCTTCGGTTTTTTTTTTCCTCTCTCTTTTTAAAAGAAAAGTTGTAGTTGCAACTTACTAAAAAAAAATAAAATCTTAAATTATGTTATATGAAGTAGGGGAAAAAACAACAGTGTGAGATCTAGACTCTTTATGTATAGACAATGTCCATTAAATTTATTTTTCCTTAAATTGTTTCTTTAAATTCCTGGATTCAATCCCCAACACTACAAAAAGTAAATGATTAAATAAAAAAAAATTGTTTCCTTCAATTTGTCACTGATTTGGAGAGCCAAACAAATGCACATATTTCCTAGATTAAGGCAAATTCAGATTAAGAAAATTATAAATATAATTTATATTTTGTGAAAGAAATGCTATGATATTAATATTCACTAATAGTAATTTGATTTAATAATTTTTTTAAAAATGCTAAATTATTTAAATAGACTATTAAATTATATGTCCACACATATATGTATATTCGAATGAAAATTTGATGCATATTCGTGTATTAAGATAGAAATTTAGAAGAATGTGACAGTCGCAAGGGAAATGATCAGGAAAAACAGTGAATATGTATACAAAATCATTTTCATTCATTCTATCATCATGCCATCATGCTGAAGCCCTTTGGCCTTGAGTAAATTTCATTTCCGTGGGTGTCTCTGTTTCAGAGAAGTCAGTGTATATCCTGGGCTTCGCTTTGTGTATCTGTAAAGGGGCTACAGTTGGCTTACAAGTCAAGTTTTAAAACACGGCTTTGTCTTTTTTAACAGTCCTTCTGCTCAGAATGTTCTATGCTGCCTGGACCTGCCTTGCAATTGATCCTGGATTTGAAACTGACAGCTGTGAACTAGCAGGAAAATGATGTGGCAAGAGTTTCCATGCCTGAAGAAAATTCAAAGAAAGGTCTGTTGGGGCAGGTTGTAGTTCCTGGCTCTATCACAAATAGGAACTGATTCTTATCTCCTGAGATCCTTTAGGGCACATGGATTTTGAAGCTCAATATATATATTTGCAATAAAATGCAATATTGTACAAATACCAAATATTATATGATGCTCTGAATAGGTTCCAAGGCAGTATCCCATAATCAAATACATTAATATTTCTATACCCAAAAGGTATAATAGTCACATTAAGAGGGATATATAGCAATTATAGACTATGTTATAGCAGATCGGGTGCTATTTGCAAAATGAATCAAATATTTTAAAAATATTACATTTCAGAGCTTCTCATAGTTTGCTGTTATAAAGAAAATATTGTAAGCGTAATTCAGACAATATTTGCTGTGAATTGAATGTGTTCCTGGTAATCTGTTAGGCATGGAAAGAGATTGTGAGCTTTTCACACAAATTTCAAGATATCTAAGGCTTGGATTTCCACTGGAAAGGGGCTTTCCATGTAAGGAGTTGGCATGTCCTTACCTGTTCTGCCTCCTAAGCACTTCATAAGCACTGACTGGCAATTACTCACTGGACAATCATGATGTTAATATTTTCATTCATGCTCTAACTCACTGCACTGTAAAACCTTTAGAAGCAGGAATAATGCTTCTATATCCAACTCATTGCTTGGAATATGGAAAGTGTAAGTGTATTGGCTCAGGAGGCTAAGACAAGAAGATCACAAGTTTGAGGCCAGACTCAGCAACTTAGCAAGGCCCTAAACAACCTTAGCGAGACCCTAAGTCAAAATAAAATTCAAAAAGGGCTGGGGATTTGGCTCAGTGGTAAAATGTCCCTGGGTTCAATTCCCAATACAAAAAAAAAAGGACCAAATATATATTTAGTAAATATAATGAAATGATTTTTTGACTCTCAATTTTAGAGAAATAAGTCAGAACATTTGATGATTTGTGCCAGTTAATATTAAATTTATACTTCAATCCATCAGATAACATTTATTAAAATAACTCAAATTTATTATATGTCTGTGTGAGAAACAAACTAAATCCTGATCCTGATTCTCAGTATTTGATAGATCTATGTTGGGAATATAATATAAATGCAGCTGAAAAAAATTATAGTAAGTCAAAGACACAGTCACTTGTCATATAGGCATTTCATTTATAAACTATTGTGAATTTAATTCAAATGACTGAATATTTTCTAAAGAAATGGCATTTTTTATACATGACTTTTACTTTCCACATCTGTTAATGAAAAAAAGAAATTAATCTCAATTTCTACATTCTATTTCTTTGTAAAATGATTTTAAAAGCTAAATTGTGCTTCACCAATATTATTTAATCAAGGAACTCAAGAGAATAAACAACAAGGGTTAAAAAAGATGACGGTTTTGGAAATAGCATTATGGGAAGAGAAACAAACTTTTGAAAAAAGTAAATTAATGTTGTATAGAATAGTTACAGTGGTAATTCAAAACAGATAAATAGGTTTGAATAGGCTAAACCAAAAAGTCTTCACTAGAAAAACCCATTGCAAATCCTGAGGCATGAGTGTATGAGATGTAAAACAGATAAAATTTAGATCTATAAATTATGCTCTGTTCTGATTTAATGGATACAATTTAATAAGACACACTGTTTTATCCAATAAAATGTGTTAATAAAGTTAAAAACCATAACTACATAGAGGATGACCAGATTTCACTAGACTATCATGACCTTGATATGAATTACTACTTATTTGCAAAGATTTCAACCATTAAACTTATATGCAAAAGTTTCAGCATAATTAGTTTTCTTGGACAGGAAAGATAACAAAACCTGAAAACTGGGAACATGACTGAAATAATTAGAAGTTACCTCCCTAGAATATGGTCAATCCAAAAGCTTGGGTATTTCTGTTCAGGGAAGAATAGGGAAACTCAGGCAGGACCCTGACAACATGCTGGTTTCATTCAAAAAACAGATTCAGTAGAATCAGAGGCTACAGATTTTAAAGGTTTGCAGTTTTAGGAAATCATGTGGCATCAGAGGCCATCAGCCTTCTCCTTATGCTTTTTGATGTCTAAAGTACTGTATGCCAGACTGTGGCCAGAAAAGGACTAGAAAATACTTGAGATCAGACCATGTGCCAGGAAACTCAGTAACCTAAAGAAGAAGATGACAGTGTCAGGACTTCCATCAGTGAAGGAATTTATGGTCACAAGGAAGAAGAGAAAGAAGGAAAAATCTTGGAAGGAAAAAAAATTACTTTTAAGGAAAGCAAATCTACATTTGTTTCTCATATTCTATAACCTGATGAATCCACCTTTATGTATTGGTAGGTGGCACTATCTTTCTCGTTTTTACACATGGGGTTATTTTCTTTGCATTTATATCTGAATTTCTCTCAGACTCTTCTTGATCTCTAAGAATTTCTGAAAGTTTTTCATGCATACTCTACGCATAATTTCCCTTCCTTGTATGGAGGCATTTCTGATTTATTGACTGTGTTGTTTTCCTCTAAACTAGGACTATTTTTAATTTCTCTATTTCCCTTGGCTATTGAGAGAGAAAACTGATGTTTAACAATTAAAGTTTTTTTTTTTTTGCTACAAATTGCTTGACAGTTTTTCCTAATAGATAGAACACTAACAATTTAAAACAGCCAACAGAAAATAGAGAGAATAGACTAGGGTTGTAGCTCAGTGGTAGAGTGCTTGCCTAATGTGTGAGACACTGGTTTTGATTCTCAGCAACCACATATAAATGAATAAAAAAGTAAATACATAAAGGTTTATCTACAACTAAAAAATATAAATAAAAAAGAAAGAAAATAGAGAGAAGCTAACAAGAAGCTTAGCTGAGAAATCTTAAGATGAGAAGACCAGCCTCCCTTGTATGCAGATTATTTGTTCTGCTCATTCCCATGTAAAGAAACAGCATGAGAGGAACAGAACTAGTAAGAACAAAGGGAACAGAACTTCTCAAGCACTAAATCAGTTTATTATAATTTTTCCCACTTTTTTCCATACTAAAATTTGGGTGAAAATTAAAACTCCAGAAGAAAATGCTATCAGAGATACATAGTAGTTGCTATATTCATTCACCTTTTATAAGGGAAGGGATGAAGGTGACCTTTGATAGAAATTAAGTGAAATTTGCTTCTGCTGTCATTTTGTCCCTTTAGTTTTTTTTCTTATTTATTATTAACATTTTTTCATTTATTTACTAATAAACCAACCTTAATCTATTTTTTAACTGTCTGAAAGCTATGCTTCAATCAGTGTTATTTCATTCCAAGGTGCTTGGATTTCATGCTAAAATTCTCCTTCTAAAATCTGGCCAGCTGCATTTGATAATTTCTTGAGAGAAAAAAATGAAAGAAAGCAGATTTGATAAGTTTCTTTAATTTCCTAGTGCATAATTTCAGTTGCATGTTCACAAAGCGGTAACCTCATTTTAACATGTCATAAATAGTATTAATGTTAGATTCTTCATACTACTAATATCATCGATTATATGCAGGACATAAAATTCATTTTTATCAAATGTTTATTCCCTGTGTTGTAGATGTTCATACTAACAGAAAAAAGAGAAAGTGATAAAGGAACAGCATTAATATTCTTTTTTATTTTAATTTTTTATAGTTGTAGATGGACAGCATGCCTTTATTTTATTTGGTTTTTGTTTATTTATTTTTCTCAATCCTGCCATTTATTCCAGTTTCATAACTGTGAGCTGTACATCGGTTCCAAGTGGGTCAGTCATTGTTTTTCCTAGAATGTTCATGGGTCAATATTACAAAATAATCTCATCCTGTTTACCCTGACTTGCTGGAATTTTCATTGCTTTTGCTATCAGCTTGCTTATCTGTAATTATTTCCACTAAGAACAATGACTGACCCACTTGGAACTGATGTATAGCTCCCAGTTATGAAACTGGAATAAATGTTAAGATTATGACTTTATTATCTCTTTTTTTTACTAACAAATATGATGAAGGTGAAGGATCTCGCCATAAAAGTAAACATAATATGCATTATTCAACTCCAGGATAGTGAGGCAGCCAAGAGAAATATTCAGATCAATAGGACATGCTGGAGTTTCAGGTATACAAAAGTGTTCTGGACACTATGAAGGTGTAAAACATATGTCAAAGGAAATATTTAATACACAGGCAGGAGGGTCATGTCCCCCCCTTTTATACTATTTTGGTGTTAATGTTTTGTCAGAACTACAATTCAAAAAAAGTTGAATGACATTCCATAGCAAACTTACTCTATTAGTTTGCTAGGGCTGACATAACATCTAGCACAAATTGAGTGGCTTAAGATAACTGATGTTTATTTTTACACAACTTTAGCTGAAAATCTATTGTCAAGGAATTTGTGGGGTCAAGTTCTCTTTGAAACTGAAGTTGTGAGTATATCATTGCCTCTTCATCATTTGATACCATGTGGCATTTATTGGTTATGCAACAGTAACTCTAGTCTCTGTCTCTGTCTTCACATTCCTGTCTTCCTTCTACTTCTTTATGTCTCTGTATCTTCACATGAAACTCTCCTTGTGCTGTGTCCAAGTTTATTATTCTCATAAGGACATCAGACATGTTGAATTAAGGCCCATTCTTGTATGAATTAATTTTAACTTGATTAAATTTGCAAACAATATTCCTAAGTAAACTGATATCCAAAGGTACTGAGAATTAGGACTTCAGTATGTTTTTGGAGGGGTCCATGAGGAGAGGAAGGTATAATTTTGCCCATAAGAGTTATTCATATAAAAGTAAATTTAAATTGGTGTTAGTTTGATCAGAAATAATTAGAAGTTAAGAGTAAACTCCATGTAAAAGAACTTTCTTCATATGTGTATTAAATAATAATTGAATTTGTTTAGGGAACAAAGTAGCTTAGAGTGCTTAGAGTGTCAGAGTACAGGAAGAATGTTCTTGTATCTGGGAGAACATCTCATAGGACTGCATCAAGATACCCAAGGACGTTGGAGGGAAAGGAGACTCATTTCTTCCAAGATATTGAAAGAAAAATTCATAAACTTGGGAAATGGCATTATCTATTTAAAAGAAATGGAAGAAAGATTAAGAAAAAGAGCTGGGAGAGAACACAGGGCAATATAATTTAAAAAGAGTATATTGGAAATCACCAGTTCACTGTGTCATGTAAGAAGTCTACCTAGAATTTTTACAAAAATATGCAGAGAGGGACAGAGAACCAAATTTGGTAATTAGAAACTAGTTGTTAGACTTTAATATGTAATTTCTAATGAAGTAGGAAATGTAGAAGCATTGAAAAAAACAAGAAAACTTCTGTGCATGCTGTAGGTATGGAAATAGAAATTATTAAGAACACTGATAGTCATGGGAAGGAGAAATGAGGCTGTGGCTATGGCAACAGTACTTTGGAGGGAAGTTTGTGCGTGCGTGTGCGTGTGTGTGTGTGTGTGTGTGTGTGTGTTTAATAAATAAGACACATGTACAATGATTACTTCTATGTACAAAGCCAAACAATTGACTTTCCTTACTTTTCCAACTTGAGAACATTTGAAAAGATCCAGTGATTGATTGGGAGGGGTTGAAAGCTCGCTAAATAGGTTCCACTTCCATTATAATTGGAAAATCTGCTTCATGGAACTCTTCAATCATTACTCATAATCACTATGCAAACTCAAAATCTAGATATATGGTTGTCAAGGTGCCAGCTACAGAAAAACCCTGATTTTTCTAAAACAAGTGGCCTCAACTCTTTAATATCGTTTTGTTTTCCCAGATAGACTTTGACACTCTGAATGAAAGATAACATGTACTGAAACACAAAATGTTCTTTAAAGGAAACTGATATGCAAAGAATACCTAATATTTTTATTTAATTTAGCTCTTGTCTGTTTTTAAAAAATCAACTAATGGAAAATAAACTAATTTTTAAAGTTAATTTATTATGAAATAAGTTAATTATATGTGATTTAAAATTCATAATTCTGATCTGATGCAAAATATTTATTTATGTAATAGTACTACAAATTTCAGAACAATACTGAAGGTAAAGAGCCAACCCAATACACTTCTTTTTATGCATTCTTGACTAACTAATAGAACTGTGAAGAAGGACAGACATGACTTAATTCATCATGACTTTGCTCTTGTGTGATCCACAGTTCTGGGAGAAAAAAACTCTTGCAGGGAGTTTGATAAGAATATGAGCATGTTTACTGATTAAGAGAAATCACCAAATGTTGAAACAGTGCTAAATATTGTAACATTGTAGGGCTGAAGGTACTTTTAACTAGTAATTCATTAAATACCTTACTTTCAAATAGAGCCTTCTATTTTGTACTTTCATTTTAAGTAACTTACACTTACTTGGAAGGGCATTTTCCAGAATGTTCTCTGATTTTTTAGTTGTGGCAGAGATAATATTCTCAAACACATCATCAATAGTTATGTTTTTCCTTATGTATCACACTAAATTCTTCCAGGAATTAATTTTGTTGGAAATAAAATAAACAGAAAGAGCTTTTATCTTTTATTTTTATCCCACATGTATATTTTATGCTAGAAATGAATTTCAATATCTTTCTGGGTTTTAATTATTTTCTTAGGGACTTAACAATTCCAATTTCCCAAGTGATAAGTTACATGTGCAATGTTTGATTATATATCACATTTCATTATATGTGATTTCATAATACCCTTGTGAAAGTTCTGCCCTGGAAGCAGACCGCTAAAGTATTATTCAGTATGTTGATGATTTAGTACACAAAAGTGATATATTAGTATCCAGAAATAGTTCATAAAACATGAAAAACTGTATAACTTACTTTGTTGAAATATTTTAATAATACCAAATTTTTTACATTGGCAAACTAATTGTAAAACCTCTTATCATATTTGAGGCACAATGAACCCAATAGATACATATTGTTCTTTCTATTCTACAAATGAAGACATAATGGTTGTAAAAACTTTGCTTTTACTGAAGTATCCTTGGCTATTAAGTAGCCAGACTAGACATTTTATACAGATCTGACAATACATCTTAGTCTGGTTCCTACAATACAAGTTCCTCTCATTTCAGACATCTGAGGCTATTTAAGTTCTCTTCCAAGTGGAGAAAATCATCTCAATATAAGATATTAAACTAGCAGTTTTTAGTATATAATTAGGGAAATGTAAAACAGAAATATCTACAAGTGTGTGAAATTCATATTTTTATGTAAGATAGCATTGAAGGAAAATAAGATAGATGTGGTCAAATAGGGTATAAATTATATTTCTCTTTGTTTAGGACTTCTGAGAAAATATGATTGTTGGTTAGCAGAACAAGTATTTCTCTAGCAGTACAGCAGACGTTTTCTTTCTAGTGACATGCGTGAGTGGGTGGTGAGTATTTCAGATCAGAACATTGAGTTCTTGTGAACAGACAAAGAATATATAATGGCTGGATTTACTTTTTTTTATCTCCCCCTTTTTTTTCCCTCTTGGCCATCACACAATCTTTCAGAATTAAATGCCAACCTCTTTTCAAAAAAAGAAAATAAGAAAGCAACGCTAAATCAATCTCGGCTACAGATAACCTCTATGAGAGATCAGTTCTTTACGCTTAGTTTTCTTTGAGGAATAATTCCAAAATGCTTAATTAGGACAGTAGGCAATTATATTTTCTCTTTTCTGAGGATTAAATTAATTTGTAGTTTTGTTATCAGTTAATACATTTGTTAAGACTAGGAAGATATTCCTTCTCTTGGATTATACATGGATGGAAGTTCATGGGAGATTATAGAAAAGGATAATCATTAAGATGGGAACAAATTCATTTCTATAGGAGGCTAGATATAATATATAAGCAAATAAAATTATAGGTTCATTGTTTACTCTTGTATGTAAAATTAGAACTCATTTTGATACTACATGTGTTTTGAAGAAAGAAGTCATATTTTTTTTCAACACAAGTCTTTGTCTTCTAAGAAGACAATTAAGGCAACATTTTAATTCAAGTTTGTAGACTTCTTAATTTTAATCTTGTCAGAATAACTCATCATCTGGTTGTAATGCTTGTTTATTACATATCATGCATATGAATATTTCACATCCTCTGGGCATGCATTAGTTTCCCCTTCTGAGAAGTAGAACAATAAGCCTAAATTGAAGAGTTAACTTGAGGATTAAATGATAATATGGAATGATTTTTTTTTTGCAATTTCTGATTATTGTAGAGTTCCCCAAATGGAACTGATAGATGATAAGTGAAGAACACTCTTAAAAAAAAAGAAAAAAATGTAAAAGGGGCCTAGAAGTATATATTCAGTACTTGGGTAAAGTCATCCAAAAGTTAGATCTGCCATTTTCAGCTCATTGCCCAAATCCAACTTTATATAGAAAAGATTAGAAATTCAGTGGATTTGAGAGGAAGAATATCTTAGATTTTAAAAGACTTGTCATATGATGGTGGTATTTCCTTATTTCAAGACTGTCTCAGGGAGTTTTAAAAGATTTGATGAGACAGGGAAGGGAGGGATATCGGAGATAAGACTGACATCCCAGCTCTAGCCAGATGCTTCCTTAGCTGATAAATCTTGGCTTGCTTTTTGTTGCTCTTGGAGAAAACTGTGTTGAGAGGGGTTTTGTGAGCATATGGCCTGTCCCTCTGGTGAGTCTGATCAAGACAAATGCAGATGCCTAGATTTTGTCTGGAGAAATCTCAAGGTGCTAGACTAGCTTGGCCACATTCACCTGTAGTCACAGTCACAAGGGACAGACATGCTGTGTCTCTGTGCCTCTAGGGAGGAAACCGAACCTGTGTCTCCAGTGGTCAAATTGAAAGGGTTTCATTTTGGAAAGGAAAGAGCTGTGATGGATGTCCCCATAGCAGAGGAATATGGTTTCCAAAAATTTTTTAGTTCATCTCATAAAAGAATAAAAATATCATTTGAATATATTTGCTATCAAGAAGACACAAATGCTAGATTATAGAAACACTAGTAAGGTAGGACACTCACTGCCAGTCACACTGTTTCACCTTCATTCTTATTTTCCATCCTCACGAGATCTAGAGGCATCACAGTCTGATGTTAAAAGTAGTAGTCATGCCAGCATATGATGCTACAGCCTGGTTCTGCAGCTCTGTGGAATTCTCAGGCCCAACTCTGGCTAGAAAGGGAATGTGCTTAAAATGAATGACAGCTTATAATGTGTATATTGATCTTAGCTGGACCTTCATAATACCTAATTAATTGACTAACATGTAAAGTAATGAACAGTTTTTCATTTATCTATACAATCCAGGTTTGAGAAGGCAAGGTGGCACAAGGACTCTCTAAAGGAAGAAATGAAAAAGGAATATGTTTGTTACACACTGAACATCAAATTCAGCTTTGTAAAAATATTAATACACTATTACCAGTTAGATCCTCAAAATTTCATCCCCCTCCCTAATGATATCACCTTAGTCCAAAATAAATAACAGCATCAGTTTCTGATTTGGTCTTCCTGACTCCCACTGTTTCTTCTTCTCCATTTCTTCTCCTCCAAGATGGAAAAGGGATTTTCTCAGAACTGACTTCAAGTCAATATAATTTTTCTACTTAAGCATTTCATTGGCTTTGTATAACATTCAGCACACAATTTGGAGTCTTTGATTTAGACTGAATGATCTGTCTTTTGCATATTTCTTCAGCTTCGTTTTGAGCCACTTCCCACTTCCGTCACTGTGCTGCAAATTTTCTAATCTTTGATCATCTTCTGGCTGTTGACAGTCTCTTCAGCACACACAGTTCTAAGTGTCAATCCCTTCCGTTTCTATAGACGGGCAAGGCATCTTGTTCTTGTTCCACATTCCTTCTTCAAAACAGACTAGCTTGGCCTCCATACCTAAACTTTCTCATGCATTTCTTAATCTCAACAAATCATTTTCTCTTTAATAGCATTTCTTTAAACTTGTGATATTTACCAAATTAAAACTTTTATATTTATATTGCTCACTCATTTTCCTGAAAACTTGTGTCTCCAAAACCCGAATAATGTCTGCATATGGTGGTGTTCTAGTGTTTGTAGAATGAATTCCATATCATAATCATCATCATCACCATCACCATCTTCTCCATTACCATATATGCAGACCCCAAAGGAGCAGAGAAAGAAAGCATGAAAAATTTACTGCCTACTTACTACTTATGCCATTATGAACTTTAGCATTTTTTTTCAACAAGATCTAAGCTTGAAGTTGTGCTCTATATGAATTAAGACACATTTAATTGATCAAAGCTTAGTTTCTTCATCTGTTAAAAGAGAATTTTATAATACTTGACTAAACAATTGATGTGTTTACTAAAACAAAATATTTAAAGTACCTAAAACTGGAAGTCCTTAGTATGCTTTAAGATGATGCTTCTTTTCTAAATGTACCAAAAGACTGAATACATATCTCTTCCAGAAATAAGTACTAAAATGTATTCTAATACATGAACTAAAGTTATGGAAATACGTGGGAAAAGTCTATACTATGACTGCTGTGGAGTATCGAGGTGGTAGGTACCACAGGTTGACTTTGGTTGGTGAACATAGACAACAAGAAATAATATTTAAAAACCTTGATTCTCAGTTTGAATTGGTAAAATAGATACCCAATTCCAAATGTAAAAGTAACATCAGAAAAACAACTAATAACAGCATTGTTAAGAAGTTAATTCATTCCTTTATATAAACAGAGTAGAGCACAGTATTTAACTGATTTTAATACAAATACACCTAAGATCTTTTAAGGTGGTAAACCTAAGAATTATTGAGAGATCTTACTACAATATAGAACCTAAGTCATTATGTATGGACTAGGGCCTTTGATTTTTCATTTATTACAAGTTCTCAGGTGGTAGTGACGCAGGTGATCTGAGGACCACACTTGACATAGTGATTCCTTAAAATGAGGTAACAGATGAATGTAATAAGAAATGAATGAGAAATTTTGAAAAATATAATAATAGAAAGTGAAATCAAACAATTCAAAACACAGGGAGATCTAGGTTGAACAAAATCAAAGACAAAGTTCTCATAAAATCACTCAGGGAATATTCAGCCAATACAGTTAACTAGAGGGAAAAAATGCACAAATATCAGTGCTCTCCTCGATCAGATTTGGACTCAGATTAGAACCTGCACAGTCAGCTCTCCTGATTCTTGCATACAGATTAGTACTAGAACTTAAAACATCAACTTTAAAGGTTCTCAAACCTCTCGACTCAGAGCAAAAGCATATCATTGTGTCACTGTCATCTTCAGCTGCTTGACAGCAAGATCTCAGGCTAAATACCAAACGCAATTGATTAAGAGAAGGTTATTTATGTACAGTCCTCATAATATTTTTGATCAAAGTGCTGGTTAGAGGTAAATTATACTGGTAGGTATATGAGTTAAAAAGGATGAACTTATACTTGTTAAGAGTTTAAGAAAATAGAAAACATGTGCTAACTGAAAAGTAGAACAAATTAAATTAGGAAAATCAGACATTAATCAAACAAATAGTAAATTCTGGGTGAGAGGACTATACAGATAATAAACAAAATAAAAATCTAATTTTTTAAGAGGCTAAAATTGCAAGATAATCAGTAAAGGCAAACTATGAGAAAAGGAAAAGATACAATGAAGTATCACAAAAATAGATCCCAGATTGGTAAAAACTGTATAAAAACCTTAACACATAAAACCATTAACAAAATACATATGAAAAATAGTAATATGTATAATCTTTTAAAAATATTTTTTCAATTAAAAATAGTAATATGTATAACATTTTAAAAATATATTCTCAATTAATATTAAAGAAATAGAGAAACATTAATTGAATTAGTATCCAAGTAATCTTTCTTTAAAATATTTTAGGAAAGAAAACTCTGTTCTATGTAATTTTAAAGATGTTTTAGCAAATCTTTCAAGAAACAGACAAAACCCAAATTATGTAAGTTATTCAGAGAATAGAAATAGAGGACTACTTCCCCAATAAATTTTACAAAACTTGGGGATCCCCAATAATAAAACTGGACAAAAATTGCATGAGGAATTAAAATGGTGGAGCAAACTCACTCATGATCACAGAGGCAGGAAGTATGAGTGTACTGTTTCTAAATCAAAACTTGTGCAACATGTGTATAGAATACATCATGTTAAAATCTGTTTTTTTTTTCAAGCATATATAAAAATTGTTTTGGTATCAGAAAATTTAACTGTGTGTTTACACATTTAAAAAATAACACGATAATCTCAGGCACCACAATGAAATATTTTATAAAATTTTGACATCAATGAATAAAAGAAAATAAAACTCTTTGTAAATCAGATACTGAAGTTAACTTGATAAAATGCTATTTGTTAAAAACCTACATGAAATATTAGGTTTATTGATGAAATGTTAGAATATGATGAAGATTAGTGAGAGTCCTCCCCTCAAACTAAAAGTGATCTCTCAGCACTTTGCAATGTCCCTGGCAATAATGTAGTAGTGGCCAAAAAGAACACAAAGCCTGGCCAACAAATAGGCTTTGTAACCTAAGGGGAGGCATTTCAGGCAGCCTGGAAATCAATGGCTGTGTGACTGTGTTGGGAAATAGCTAAATATCTTTTGCTATATTCAGTTGAGTCCAGGGTAAACAAGAGCTGTTCCTTCTCCAACATCTCTACTTCTACACCTATATTTCTTTCTTTATTTACTTCAAAAATTTTATGGTGCATTATATTTGTAGAGAGTGGTGGGATTTGTTGTTACATATTCGTATATGCACAAGATATAACATCATTTGGCCAGTATGGTTCAGAAGCACTCCCCATCCATACAGATTTCCTTGAGATCCCTGTATTCCCTCCCCTATTTAACTTTTTTCTCTCTAGCTTCCACCTATAGGAGAGGAAATATATAGCCCTTAGATCTTCTGAGTTTGAGTTATTTCTTTTAACATAATGGTCTTAATTTCCATTCGTTTTCCTGCAACTAACATAATTTCATTTTTCCTTATGACTGAATAAAACTCCATTGTGTATAAAAACAGTGATTTCTTTATCTATTCATCTGCTGACTGATATAGGTTGGTTCCATAGTTTGGCAATTGTGTATTGTGTTGTTCAGGTTCAATAATATATTTGAGGTTTTCTTTTTGTTTCAACACAGATAATGAATTATTTCATTCCATTACAGGACATGCTGCCAATTACTGTTTCAATACTCTTTTCAACTATTGTTTTAAAAAGTAGTCCATTAATTTCTAAAGTGTTTACAGATTTATATTTGAACATATTTAAAATTTTTTATTACATAGAATTTCCATGCAGTTTAAAACTATCTTATTTATAAATACTCCATTAACTGTTAAATATTACTGATAAAAGGGGGTATCACATGAGCAGAATATGGTAGAAAATTTCTTATCTTTGTTATCAGGAATAGCTTTGTGAACAAATAAAAACTCTCCTTAAAGTGGAAGAACATGTTATAATTATTACATTTTCTTAACTATGATCTTGAAAAGATAGAGCTCTATTGAGCTTCTGACATTGGACCAGAGGTTTTGGTTTCTCCTAATATTTTCACAATCATTACAATGATAAAAGATAATCATTAAATGAATGACATTTCACACATTCAGTCACTTTTCAGAGGGCTCTATAATTTTAAAAACAGTAAATGAGGAAATATGTAATTCTAGTTGTTAATTCATCCTAGTTAGACATTTTTTTTAAAAATCCTGTTTTCTATATTAGGAAAAAATAAAAACAACACTTGTATTCTATTATGGAAGCATATTAAGAAAAGAACCACAATGTGAATTATTATTAACAATTACATATTGCGCTTGTTATGATGTTTTAAGTTTTTTAGGTACTAACATGATATGATCTTACTTTTAATTTTCTTATTTTATATATATATATATATATATATATATATATATATATATATATATTTATTTATTTATTTATATTTCTTATCAAGATATAATAAAAACTTTACTTCAGGTTATATGGGAATTAAGCTGGAATATTATTATTTTTGTTCAATGTAGGAATTTTTAAAAGTTCGTATTCTATAATAGTTTCACCTGTTAAACTCTGCTGTAACATCAATCTTGAAATTTGCTTTTTTTTTTTTTTTGGCTGAAAAAATTTTTTGTATATTTCCTCAGCATGTTGGCTTGGCTTGGCACTTCAAAGTTTGTTTTGAACTTCTTTGTTATTTGCTACATGTATTTTTGAAAGAAAGATTAAAGTATTTCTGCCTTTTCACTGTTTGGATCATTGTGATGATTCCATGTTTTTCTAATTTAACTCTTACATTAATTCCAAATAGTAATTAGAAAATTTATCTTGTTCATATTACATCTAAAATGAAAATTTAAAAGAATAATCTTTGCAAAGATAAAGTGATTATTTTTGAAGAAGGAATAAAAGTCTTTGGATAATTTTTTTTAAGATTACAGTGGTAAATTCCCTGTACACTGCATGTCTGTTCTTATGTTACTTTCAAGCTTTCCCTAATTGATTTTAATTAATCACCAAACAAAATATTAAAGCAAATTTCAGAACATTAAAAAGGGAGGAAATTGTTCTTATAGAAGAATGTTTATTCAAAATTTAGAAAAAAAATTATAGAAATAGAAAATTACCATTGAATAATCATTAGGGCAAAAATTGAGGCACAATCATAAATTTATGTAAAATCATTAAATTATGGACATTGAATATCTTAAAGGTCTTATATATTATCTCATAGAATATAATTTAAAATCAAAGGAAAAAATGGACATATTTGGCAAACATTACCTTAATCAAGCAATAAATCTTAATATATTCCATGATGGGATCATTAGTAAATTATCAAGTTATCTGTATATTTATCTTAAAAAACATTTTATTGCACCGAATAATGATTACTTTTTCAAAGTAATTGTTTTTCATAGTTTTACAAAAAAAACTGATGGAAGACATAACGTCATATCAACAGAGTGCTTGCTTTCAACCAAAGGAAATATTTTTTCCTTAGTAATAAATACAACTTGTTACAAACGAATATTAAAGAAAACCATCTATCTTCTATTTTACATAATTTTTTTCTACTGATATAAACCTACTAAAAGTCATGCTCTCATAAATTAGCATTGTGAGTTTAGACTTTATACATTGTTAGAAAAAGAAATTCTTAGATCAATTATTTAATTGATAGAAATTTTCCAAAATTTCTGAGAATATGAATCTTCTATTTATGAAACTCTATGAACTTTTCACTCTTAAACACACTCTTTGTGGGGTTTGAATTATCAATACTATGGAATTGATGTGGTTCTAAAATAATATTACCACAATTAAAGTAAAATTAACAGATCTTTAAATTATCAATTAGCACATATTAAAAAGGTTTCAGAATCTTCATATTAAAATCCTGTAATGTAGGAGGTTGGTTAAGACAAAATGCCAAACTTATATAAGATATCAAATTTAATAAAAAGATATGATTTTCCCTTCTTTATTTGCATTGGCCCATAATGCCTTTTATTTCACTATCACAAATCCTTGTATGGGTAGACAATGCTTCATTTCAGATTATGTTTTGACTTTGAATTATATGCAGTATTAATTGGAAATTATGAAGATTTCCTTACCAATTTGTGGTGAAAATAAAACAAAAAGATGAGTGCAGGATCCTTATGCCCAGTTACATGGTCTGGAACCACTGATAAACAGAGGAAGCATTTTTTTTTTTTTTTTTTAAAGAGAGAGTGAGAGAGAGAGAGAGGGAGAGAGAGAGAATTTTTTTTTAATATTTATTTTTTAGTTTTTGGCGGACACAACATCTTTGTTTGTATGTGGTGCTGAGGATTGAACCTGGGCTGCACACATGCCAGGCGAGCGCACTACCACTTGAGCCACATCCCCAGCCCCAACAGAGGAAGCATTTTGACATTGCTCTAATAATAAAGTCAAGTCATATTCCACTAGAAGAAAGTATCATACATTTTATGAACAGATAAGAAAATACCTTTCTATCACATAGTGGTCTCACTAGGCTGAGTAATACTGCTGAAATATTTGTATAGGTGATTATTTGATCTCATTTTTACCAAATTTCCAAAAATATCCAAAAGCATATGAGCTCTTATGCTGACAGAAATCTTTTAAGTGCCAGGGCTTGGAATGTTTGTACCATATTTAAATGGTATGTGTATCCTTAAGCAACAAGTCTAGCCTAGTTGTAGTATATCTCATGGAATGTTATTCTGGAATGTGTATTTTAGATTTGCTGACCAAATATTATTGATGCAAGGGCCTAACACATAGAGCAAGATGAAGTCACGTGTGTGAGGGATAAATTTAGGAATAGAAAGCTAAGAATTTTGGCCATATATTTGAAAAATGATACACTCTGATGGGAGTGAGGGGATGCATGTCACATGGTGAACTGAACTAAGAGAATAAGTTTTCCACACTGAAAAACTGAAAAAAAATAAAGGACCCTCCAAAGATTATTTTTTAACATGTATAATTAAGATCAATGGATGCAAAAAGGGAATCAATTCAAAGTTACAAATATAAAGAGGACACAGTAGAATTGCTATAATCAATATTTCAAAAAGTAATGAACTCATAACTCCAAGTACAATTGTGACATAGATTCTCAAATACAACTAGAGAGGTGAAACTGAGCCCATGTCATTAAGTCATTATTGCAGAAATGATAGCTCTTCTTTGAAATAAGACTATACATTTTTTACCCCCATATTTTGGATATGAAATAAGTAATTAAGATGCTGATAGTCATATGATCTTGCTTAAGTCATCTTTAATTTCTAGAAATTATGCAACAAAAATAATTTTGGAAAGTGGATTGAACTGAGAAATCTGTATCAATCACAAAATTCAATTTTTATAGGGAGTTTACATTTCAGGTCTCTTAAATGCAACAGAAAACAATTTTCCTGATATGTACGTCAAGACAGTCAAAGAGCTAGACATAATGAGAGTATTGTGAAAGAGATTTAAAAATAAGCTTAAAGTATTCATTATACAATTAGCTAAAAATTGTGAGAGAAATGATGTAAATCAGTCACATGAAGAATTGATAGTTCTATAAATAAAATATAGTAATTGAATTAAGTAAAAAGTTAGTAATTAAGTCAATTAAAAAAAAAGATAAGACATCCCCTAAGGGAAAATGAAATAATTGAAAGTTATATGGAAAACTGAGGAAAGGAAAGGAAGTCTTCAATTGGAGTTTAGAAAATCACATGTAATGATTTAGTAGTTTCTTTGTGCATATGTTTCATGGACTGAAGGCAATTTGGAGCATTTATGAAATATGTTTTTATTGTGACTTGAGATTCCTTGTATATCCTCACCATTTCAAAAATTGTATCTTTGAAAAACTGTGGACACTAATATTGGAGGGGCAAAAAGGAAACAGTCTGTCCACCTTGAAGTTTCCGTATGTTTCTTCAGAGACATCATAATCAGAGTGTTCTTTGAAGGTATTTTCTCTGAATGGAGTACCTCATCACAGAGGTAGAACCTGAAGGAAAGAGTATGTCACTTCATATAGCACATACAAAGAGGAATGTCGTATTAGTCTTGGTGTTCTTGTGTCCTTTATGGGATGATGGCCTTATAAGAGGGGTCTAAAGATAAGAACTTTAATTAACATAGGAGTCTGTTTAATTAACATATGGAGTTCTGTTTAAACTTGAAGGTTAGAACCTTCATATAAGAATAAATTGTGCAGGGGGTGGTGGTTTATGTTTATAATCCCAGTGGCTCAGGAGTCTGAGGCCAGAAGATCGCAAATTCAAAGTCAGCCTTGGCAAAAGTGAGGCGATAAGCAACTCAGTGAGACCCTGTCTCTAAGTAAAATGCAAAAAACTTTCAGCACTCTGAGAAGAGGCAGGTTTACATAATATGAAATCTTATCATAGATAACTCTTCCAACTCTCAGAAAAATATATTAATATATAAAGGACATATAATGTAGAATATAATATGCATAAAGCATATATATAATATATAGTATAAAGACTATATAGTATAGCATGTATGGAGAATGGAGCCTAGGCACTATGCAGAGTAATACTAATTTAACATTTTCCATACATTTGTCGATGTGTAGTAAAAATTCATGTATTAATTTCTACAAATTTCCAAAATTTTTGTTTACTGAAATTATTTAAAAGTCTGAATTTGCATAATATCTGGGTGTTCTAAAATTGAGTATAAAATAGTAATTTATAAGAAATCCAGAAACACATCATTAACTCTCTGTACGTGCAAATGAATTTGACATTTCCTGGGAGCTAATGAGATACATGTTTGCTGTCTAATTTGACAAGCATTCCTTTTTGGAAATCTTAAATAGAGACACCTTCTAAATCTGAGTCTTTAGGACAGACCAAGTCAAAATATGCCAAAATCAATATCAGTTTTTCTCTTCTAATGGTATTTTCTATAAAAAGGCAAGGCTTCTATTGTTGCATAGATATGATTTGAATCCTGATCCTAAAAATTATTGCTTGTCACTTAGCAGTTTACTCTGAAGCTGCGTTCATGGTCGAAACTTTGGAGTTCAAGCCAACCACAATTTTGGTTCAGCTATTACCAATATTTCTTTTCTGAAGGTACTTTACCTTTTTAGTTATGTTCTCCCCAGTTGATTTTGTAATTGCTATCTTCTTTTAGAATTCAAAATCCAGTGTTATAATTATCAGCTCAGATATAGACCACTTTGACTCCTAATGCTCAATAAAGCAGTTTAGTCTGTAACAAAAACAACCAACTATAGGGAGTGAATAGCTGCTGAGGTCAAATCCTTTGTGGGTCTGTTTCTGTAAAGAAATTTGAAATTTTTCTCTCTGTGGAGAAAAGGATTGTGTTTGCTTTATAAAAAGCTGGCCTGAAAATATTCATTGTTTTCAGTTTTGTGAAATATTATTATGTTTTACTAATTTATCAACCATGCCTTTTCTTCACTTTTACTTGTTTTTAAGATGATATATTTTCTGGAGAATAATCATTTAGAATGTTTAATAATCAATTTATAATCATTGTGTTGTAAACATACTCTTTTAAATTGTGATATACATTTTAATTTCTTCCTGATGTATTTGGGACATATTGTTTGTTTTAATACAGCTATATTTTTAATCCTTTTAATTTAAGATTAGCAGTATTTTTGTCCTGGTCACAAAATTCTGTTCTTCCCCAAGGTGTTATAAATAATTCCTGTGAAACTGTTAAAACTTGACTTGCTCTGCTTCAGCAAAATTCTTTGAGATTTTTGTTTTCTTTAATGTAAGGCAAAGCTTCATTGTAGCTAATAGTTTTTCTCTACTAAAGAATTATGTTTAAAATTCTTATTTTTAATGGTGACTGATATTTTACAGCATATAGTTTTAAATTAAGCTTACCTGAATAAATGCAATATGATCATGAAATTATATTGCTGCCTATAGCTTTTTATTTGCTAATATTTTATTTAAATATTTTTAATTACATTTGTACATGAAACTGGACTCTAATGTTTCTATTCCTTTTTAAAACTCCTATATTCCAGAACAACACACGTTTGGAAATTTCACAAATTATGATTGTATTGCTCAGCAAATTTATACAAAAGGAGAACACTCATGTAAAAATTATGGATCAAGAAGAACACTGTGAGCATTCTGGAAGTTTTCTTTTTGACTCCTTCTCATCATTATGTTCAAAGGTAATCAGGATTTTGATTTATCTAACCATAGAATAGTCTTTTTTTTTTGTATTTACAAAGTATAAATAGTATAATATTACAGCTGACTTATTTCTAATTTCATTTTACTGTGATTGGAAAAGATTGTATGTCATGCTCTGAGGCTTAACATATGGTCTATGCTGTAGAAAGTTTTGCATGCACTCCAGGGAATGGAATGTGTATTCTGCTGTTGCAGAATGTAGTGCTGTATCTATGTATATGTATCGATCTGTCTTAGTTGGTTTATGATATTGCTCATTTTCTCTATTACCCTACTTATCTTTTGCCTAGATGCTCTGCTACTGAATGTAGGGTTTTGAAATCTCTGTCTATAATGGCAGAAATATCCATGTCTACCTTCAAATTTGTTAGTGTTTGTTAGCTATTGTCAGTTGTTCTATAAGACCCTAGTTTTGATTCTAAGCACAATTTTTAAAAGTTCCTTTTTTGTAGTGAAATATTGTAATTTAGCTTTATGTCCTTGGTGTTTAGATATTTTTTAGCTATTATCTTTATGGTTATTATAGATATTAGATTTAGCATCCTAAATTTATTATAACTTAGTTTGATTTTAAACCAAGTTTACTTCAAAAACATATAGAAATTCTCTTCCCATTTAACTCCACCATCTTTATGTTGTCCCTGTCATAAATTTTATCTATTCATTTTATGCATAAAGGCATATATATATATATATATGTAATTATAATTATTTTTATACAATTATCCTTTAAATATTTATCAAATAAAAAAATGGAGTTACAAATAAAAAATACAATAATACTGTTTTTGTATATGTCATGCATATTCGCAATTTAGTGTCTTTATTTAAATCCTTTATATTTTCTGCTGGCTCAAATCCTCTGTTGAACCCTTCTAGTGAATTATTTTATTTCCATTATATTTTAACCTCCAGAATTTATTTTTTGTTACTTTTTTCTTTTTTGATATTCTCATTTTATTCAAACATCATTTTTTTAAAATTTCTTTTATTTCTCTGTCATGTTTTCCTTTAGCTCTTGGAATCAGTTAGTACAGATGTTTTAAAACCTTTTCCTGGACTTCTGAAGGACATTTTCTGTGCATTTGTTGTGCTATGTTGAATGAGCTTTATTTTCCTATGGTTTTTGTCAGCCTTGTGATTTTGGTGAAACCTGGCATATGGATATTATTGTGAGGAAGCACAGTAATTAAATTCACTTCCATCTTCAAGGTTTTTATTTTTTGATTTTTTAAGATTTCAGTAGTCTGTTGTTACCTTGTAAACTTTTTTTTTTTTTGAAAAGAGTATTTATTCTCATCTGTGGTAACTGAAGTATGTATTTCTTAGCTTGTTTGGTTTTGTTCTTAAATATTTACCAAAGGCCCAGATATGGATGCTTTGTCCAGCCTGTAGTGCTATTTAGAGTTGGTGGGACCTTTAGAAGGTAAGCCTGATGGAAGCAAGATAGGTCATTTTGAGCATGCACTGAAGGTGATATTGGGATCCTAGACTCTTCCTCTCTTTCTTTTCACTTTCCAGCATCCATGACATGAACACATTTTTTCCATATGTACTGTGCTACCCCGGATCCAAAAGGAAATCCAGGACCAAGCGACCATGGACTGAAACCCTGGAAATTATGAGTCTCAACTAATCTTTATTCCCTTGTAGTGGATTATCTCAGATGTTTTACCACAGTGCCAGACACTGGCTAACACATTTGTGTTCCATTCCACCCCTCCCCCAATCACTGGTAGCTAAAACAAACAAATAATGCTTTTCCCAATTTTTGAGATTAACTCTATACTTGCATTAAGTCTGTGGATCATACTGAGATGAAAATTTAGGGTCTTCTCAGGCCTGTGCTGAGTATGTATCTTCCTATGGACATGCATTTGGCTTTTTAAATCCCCCTGTGTTCAGGGATGCATTTGAAATTACTCATTTTATACAAAAAACTCTTCCTTAACTCTTCCCCCCAAACTTTAGCATGTCTCTTACATTCCTACATCATAATCTTTTATTTCAGCCTCTTTGAGTATGTTTCCTGTGTACAGTGTATAGTTGAACTGTTTTTTTTTAATACAATCAGAAAATCTCTGCCTGTAGTTGGAATTGTTTAACCTGTTCACATTTAATGTCATTATTGAGACAGTTTTCTTTGTGTCCTTTTGCTATTTGGTTTTTATATGTCTCATGTCTTGTCTTTCTTCTATTTCCTTTACTTCTTATTTTGCATTAAGTGCATATTTTCTATTGCAGCCTTTAAATTTCTTTAGTAACTTTTCACTGTATATTTATATCTACTTATTTGTACTGAGAATGAACTCAGAGGACCTTTACCATCAAACTGCATCCCCAGTACTTTTTATTTATGGTACTAGGGATTGAAACGGGGGAGTGGGTGTGCTGTGCCACTAAGCTACATCCCCAGCTATATTTTTTTAGTTTGAGATGGGGTCATGCTAAGTTGCCTAGGTGACTTGGATCTTGGGGTCCTCCTGCCTCAGCCTTCCATGTCACTGAGATTACAGTAAGGTGCCATCACAACTGGCTCACAGTCCTTTGTATTTCTTTTTATGGTGTCACTAAGTTGGTAAGGGTATTGCCTAATTGCTGAGAGAACTTGCCATTCTCCTGCCTCAGCCTCCTGAGTTGTTGGAATTATAGGCAGACAGCATCATGCCTGGCTAACTTTTCACTGTATTTTTTTTTATTGTTGGTTGTTCAAAACATTACATAGTTCTTTTTCTTAGTTGCTATTTATAGAATTGCAGGCCCAATTTAAAACTAATTTTCCTGAATTATCTGAATATCTAAAGCTTTGGTCTTGGTTACATTTATCTAGAAAGCTTTTATCAACATATATGTACTTTCCACTTGTTATTTCTAGGAGAATTAAATAGAATAGAAATTTATTTTGTTTTTTAAATCAATGGCTTAAGAGGAATCTCTTTATAATATACACATTTGTAAGCTTCTTACTCTAGTCCAAAATAAGAAGTATTGTATAATGCCAAACACATATGAGAAATGACTCAGATGTAGTATAAATTATGGGAGGACAGGAAAGAGCTAAAGAATTGTGCCTTTCTATGCTCTTTGATTTATGTTATCTGAATGCATCAGAAAAAGTACATGAAACATTAAGTCACATGAATAAGTAATCCACAGAGACCTTATAAAGTTGTACTTTTTAGATTAATAAAATTTGACTTCTTATCTCTGACTATAACCATATATATTTTTCTTTAGTTTTCTAGGATTTTTATTTAGCACTGTGCTCCCATTAGTTACATTTTTTCTATCATTTCTTACATTTTAGTATGACTAGAAAAAAATAAAGCATCTCAATGAAGGGACCAGTAAAATTTTCAAATTATTAAGTCTATTAACTTTGAGCACTGGTAATTAAATTAAGAACAAAGTAAAATGAGATACTTTTTAAAACTATCAGAAAAACAGACTTACAAAAATTTGGTTTTAACATTCATATTCAAAGAATATTATTGCTGTATTAAGAAAGTGTGATAGTGTGTGGATGAGCAAATTATTTTTTATATTTAAATATAATTTAAATCAGTTTAGTGCATTAATAGGAAATCTTGCTAAATAGCTACAATCATCATTATAACTTAACTAACAGTAAAAGTATTTTTCTTTTATATGACAGTGTGCTCATGCTTACTTATATAACCATTAATCTAAAATAAGAACGTGAGAAGACATAAATTATTAGTCTAGTTAAAAACTCATCATCCATATTTAAATATTCAGAACCTATTAATAATAATGAAATTAAATATTGAAGCACTAGCACCCACATTTCAATATGGGGCTAACTCTGTAAATTTGAAGTGTGTGTTTCCCTTAATGGACAACATTCTCCTTTCCCCTAATGCAACTTCCATCCAGAACTTACTTTGTATCATTTCTGTAACATTTGAGAAATCACACTTTATGTTATATTCAATTTTCCAACCAGGATGTATACTTTTTTTTCTTTTTTTAAAATTTTTTTAATATTTATTTAGTTTTTGGCGGACACAACATCTTTGTATGTGGTGCTGAGGATCGCACCTGGGCTGCACGCATGCCAGGCGCGCGCACTACTGCTTGAGCCACATCCCCAGCCCCCAGGATGTATACTTTTAACTTTATATAAATTTTTAGCTCTGTGTCTTCTTAAAACTGCTTATTAATTTAAATTTGCTTAGTTTCACATTGATCAATGCTCTGATTTGTGTAGCATCACTTTTTTCAATTTTATTGTGGACTACTCTTTCAGTTTGACTATATCATCTCACAAGTCAGGAGATATTTTTTTTTAAATGTTCAGCTTTGAAGATTAAAACCAGCATCTCACACATAAATGAAAACTTTCTACCACTGATCCACATCCACAGCTGACAGGGAATCTTTGTTTTTCAACACATTTTATTGGTGCATTTTAATTATATAGAATACAGAGATTTGGTGGCAATATTGACATATGCACATAGTTTGTCAGTTCCCTTCCTTAGTACCTTCCCTTTCCCTCTTTCCTGCCCTCCCACTCATCTGCTTGCTCTGCTTTACTGATTTCCACTCTATTATTATTAGTGAAGTATATATATAATATTATTGTAGTACATTCATATAACAACAACAACAGAACAAGATTCTAACATTTCTCCATGCCTTCTCCTCCTCCCTCCCTTTACTCTACTAAGTCAATCATTGCTTGTTAACCTTTGTTTTTAGGTCATATTTAATATTTTTTCATAACCTCCAAAGCATGAAGATAATGCCTTACTGTTCTTCTAAAATTTAAACAGATCTTTCTTTAAAATATAATCATTTATTTCATTTTCAATTTTTAATATGCTACTTGATATTGTGACATTTTTCTGAGTTTAAGTTTCAGAAGTTAGATCTCACCCCAGTTAGAATTGCAGTTATCAAGAATATAAATTAATAAGCATTGGCAAGGATGTGGAGGAAAATGTACACTCATACATTGTTGGTAGGACTGCAAATTAGTACAACTACTCTGGAAAGCAGTACTGAGATTTCTCAAAAAACTGTGTGATTCACCTATCACACTCCTCGGTACATAACTCCCAAATCTAAAATAAGCATTCTATGTAGATGTAGCCACATCAATACATATAGCAGTATAATTCACAATAGCCCAACAATGGAACCAACCAGGGTGCCCTTCAACAGATGAATGGATAATGAAAATGTGATATATATATATATACACACACACACACACACAGAGACACATATACACACACATACATACACACACAATGGAGAATTCCTCAGTAATTAAAAAAATGAAATTATGGCACTTGCTGATAAATGGATGGATCTGGAGACTATCATGCTAAGTGAAATAAGCCAGACTTAGAAAATGAAAGGTGGAATGTTTCCTATAATTTATAGAAGCAAGTCCAATATAAGAGGGGGTTGGGAGAGAGAAAGAAAGAGATGGGAAAGGCGGGGATTTCACAGAAGAAAGATTTGTAGACTAGATGAAGGGCACTGAGAGGGGCAGAGAAGGGACAGGATAAGTGAAAAACAGCAGAATGAATCTTCCCTAACTCTCTGATGTACATATATTTGAATATAATACAGTGAATCTCACCATCATGCATATCTTCAAGACCCTAAAAACAATCTACACTTAAAGAAATAGTAAAATATCAGTTGAGTAGAGGGAAGGGAACAGGTGGGAAGGAGGAGGGGAGGTAAAGTAGAAGTACTAGGGACTGAGTCAGAACAAATTATATTCCATGTTTTTGTAGTTATGTCAAAATGAATCCTAATGTTATGTTTAACTAAAAAGAACCAATAAATATTTTTCATAAATTAGGCAAATAATCATTGTGTTACAAATTTGAAGTGATTAGCAACACTGAATTCTAAGAGTTACCAAATCAAGTAAAAAATTTTGGGGTTTTTTTCTCTTTCAAAAATTTGTACAAGGGAATGAAAATAGGTTCTATTAGAGCCTGGTATTATGAAGTTCCAGGTGGTACAGTCATCATTACTGAACTATTTCATTGAAGCATTTAGAGGTCAATTTTCATTTTCTAGTGGAGGTGAGATGTTTCCTTCCTTGCATGTAGATGAGGTGGTTCCTTGGCATTAGCTAAATTTTTAGGTTCCTCCAAATATCAATCATAGTTCAGTGTCTCTGCCAGTCAAATCATTATAATTTAATAAATAATTTTATTAATGTTGAACTATGAATAGTTAACATAATCAGTTTTTTTTTCAAAGAAATGTTAGTTGCTCACTATAAATTTCATTTTAGTGAATTGATTCTCAAAAGTTTACTTACAACTTCTTTTGTGTCTACCAAGAAGTAATATGAAGACTTGAACCATCATTTTGATCTTTACTCACTGAGTCAATTTATTCACCTCAGGAAGTCAGACAGCTTCAGTAAGCTGACACAAAGGCATGTAAAAGCTGAACATGGAACATTTGTGTACTTCTCCCTTGTACTCACTAATTTTGAAGTTTCGCAGGTTATTATTTTTCTTGCAATCCTACGTGCTTGGAAATCCAGCCAACCCATTAGACATTTTGTGAACGTTGGTTTACTGTTTGGAATACTATTGGTAAGAAGAATTAACAAATTGTTAAAAGATCAAAAGTATTTCAGTTCTTTAGTAAAACTACAATTCTGTCACTCTGGGGTAGATGCTCACTGACCTGAAGAAGCTCATGCCACACTAAGGACAGAGGTTAGCGCAGTGCTATTCCAAAGTGATGAAGTACATTATAGGACCAAGCAAGTGCAACAATTGGGCCTGAGAAAAGTGTAGGGACTTCTGGAAAAGGATTCCCTGTCAGAGAGAAATGGAGGGAATCATTATTTTTAGTGTCACATTTGCTTTGGTATTTGTTGATAGCAAGAAATTGGTAAGGGAGAGTCCAATGCTCTGTTGTGTAGCATCCTCTGTTGCTTACTTGTCTCAAGAAATGGAAAACAGATTCTCTGTTGCAACAGGGTATTTTCTACATGATCCCTGATGATGTGAGGCATCTTATGCAATGATATAAATTCCCAACCTGGCTATTCTTTTATCACGAAACTGGATAAGTGTGTATGGAGAGAGACGTTTGAATCTTCTTTTTTTTTTCCATTTCCCTTGGCTTGAAGAAAGAAATTAGAACAATTTTACTCTAAGGCTTCATTTCAGTATAAAGCTTGAACTTATTGAAAAAGGCACATTTTTGTTAGAGAATGGAGGAAAATCTACTTTGAATCTGAAATGTGAATTAATGATAAGGACAGTCAGGGTATCTGGAGAGAGGGAATGAGCAGGCAGTGTGGGTCGCTGATTGGGAAGAAGGACACTTAAAGAAAAACCCGGAACCCTGGGTGGCAGTTTTATGCAATGTGAAACTGTGCTGGCCCGTAATTCAGTGTCTAGGGAGAGATAGCAAAACCTTCTAAAATGTGCTTTAAGTCTCATATATTCCAGGAATAGCACAGAGCAAGAGAGACTGAGAGATAAAACTTCACGATTCTAGTTTACAGCAAGAGAAAAACTGGTGAATGGTGCCTTTTCTCCTCCGTCCTGCTTCCTCTGTTCCCCTTCTCTTTCTAATTCTCCTTACCTTCCTCCTCCTCCATTACCTTCTTGTCTTTTAGTGAATATAATCACACAATTAGGCATCTGGAAAACACCCTGTGCAAAGCATTTTGTGCTTAAATTACTTAGTGATTGTATTTCTGCACTTGAAGTATCTCATGTAAAACAAAAGATTTCTAAGCATTAAAAAAAATGAGGTTAATCAACTTTCTCAGATAAACAGTAATTAACAACCAAATCTGATAGAAACAGAACCACATCCCATCCCTGGCAGGCCCATACACTGTTAAACATGTAAAGAGGAAAATTTTCACCTGACATAGGAAATGCATCTAGCTGTTCAAAATTTCTTTATCTTAAAAATGCTGTGGCACTTCAGGTAACTCAATATCATTCAATTGAAAATGTTTCCAAGAAAAGTAAATGTCACTTCTTTCATCAAGTGCCCTGTTTGTTTGTAAGTTTCCTGAGAAGCAAAACTGAAGATACAGTTTTCAATTTCTGTTTCAAAATTGTTCCAGAAAAAAAGTCTTTCTCTTTATTTTGTTAGACTCATTCACCTACAAGTAGAAGTTTGTTTTCTTTTTATGTAGATTATAGTAAAATAGATTTTAAAAGTTAAGTTACTAAAGGAAGCACTTATGTAAATACACTATTGTCAACCTAGGAATTCCAGAGGGGGTAAGACAGAAACCGTTCTTTATTTTATTGTAACTTCCAATCCAGCTAGAAGGAAGATAAACAATAATTGAGCAAGAATATGTGAATAACAGAATTTCAGGTTAACATGCAATATGAGGAAATTAAAATGGAATGAGATGGAGAAATTGAAGATACCTTATAGGCTTATAGTATAAAACTATGGGATTTCCAACTTGTGTGATTGTGGATGGAGCTATGATCTTCTGGTTTTCAACAAAGCTTAACTGCAGAGTACATGTGAATTTAAAGGAAAATAAAACAATTAGGAAATACTTAGCTTAGGGAATTTCCTATTTGGGGGATTTTGTTGAGTAATGATTTGGTTTCCTTTTCATGATGAATTTGAAACAAACTAGTCAAGTTTTGCACCTGTTGAGATGCAAGCAGGAAAAGAACAATTGTGTGTTTTGTTAATAAGAAAAATTTGTTTATCCTTGCAACTTTTTCATTATAATGATGAACTCATAAATAGCAGGAATAGAAGGTAATTAGTGAATGTTGATAGTAAAACAAGAGGTAACTGAACTCAAGAATTTTAAGTTTTGTTGAATTCAAATAAATATAGGATTCCTGGAATATAGTCTCCTACTTGAAATCCTCAGGACTACTTATATTTCACTATTTAACATATCAGAGACATTAACAGAGTGCTTTTTATTTAACATCTCTGATCGGAATTGGAGAAGGACCTGATAATTAAAGAGAATTATATCTCGGCATTTAAACCTATGCAGCTATGCAGTCGCATCAAATAGGAGAAGTACTGACTATAAATTGAGATTTTACCACAAAGTGAGTTTTAGCACCAAGCTTATAAAAATGCCTTTTTCTTCTAAAACTTTTTGGAAAATGCATTGTATTAAATGAGCAAGAAATGTGGGAGAGTTTTTCAAATCATGGAATACTTGAACTGGATATTTCAGATATAGTGCTATCATGATCACGTTTAAAAATGCATGACCATGGCTGGGCACAGTTTCATGCCTGTATCCCAGCAGCTCTGGAGGCTGAGGTAGGAGGATCATGAGTTCAAAGCCAGCCTCAGCAAAAGAGAGGCACTAAGCAACTTAGTGAGACCCTGTCTCTAAATAAAATACAAAATAGGGCTGCGGATGTGGCTCAGTGGTTGAGTGCCCCTGAGTTCAATCCCTGGAATCAAAAACAAAAGCAACAACAACAACAATAAAAACACATGACCATGAAATTGGGGACAAAATAAAAAATAAATGATAATTTAGTTCATATGCCAAACAAATTTAGGAACCAGAATTTGGATAATTTATGTGTTGGGGTTTGGTATATGATAGCATTTAGAGGTCAAATAATCCTTTTGCTTTCTTTTAGTTTATAAAGGTTTTGCTTTTTATAAAGGTATTTTATTATATTTTTCTTAATTTTGGGGAAAATGTACTACCCTACCATCATATAATCAAAAGGCAGAAAAGCAAACAATTGAGTAAATTATAGAAGTTTTTAGATGATTCCAACAAGAAGTCTCTTAGATTATATTCTCCCTATTTCTGATTAAATAAATAATAAACTCCATTTAACAAAGGTCAAGATTTGGACTTGGATCCTAATATTTTTTTTCTGGTCAATTTTTATGCTCACATAAATATTCCTGTTTTCCTTCTGATCACATTAGTAAATACTGAGGTCCAGATATGAGTTTTCTAAGTACTATAAGCTGTGATTAATTGTTTTCATCAGGAAATTGATACATTTTTTTATTTGTAGCTTTTATGAAATATTCAAGGAGACAATATCCCCAATCTATATATTATAAGCATTCCTAGCTAAATTTGGTATAATCTGTTAGTAAATATCACCTTCGTGAATGTATTAAATATATATTACTAGTTTATTAGTTATCTGAATGGATTGTAGAACTTTAGACAATTCTCTTCTTTTCAAAATGCATTTTGATTTCTGTCAATATCTCCTTGATACATATATCCCAATCATCTTTTTATAATAATCTTTAAAAGTATTTCTGCAAAATTTTATTAGGAAAAATAAGACTCCTAGTACCCCGTGACTACCTGGTTTTGAAATATAGAACAAAGAGTCTTTAAATATTGCTACAAAATATATTAATAGCAACCTTATTCCTTATAAGGCCTTTAAGTATTGCATTTCCAACTAAATGACATTTGTTTCTGGTGGGTTTTTTTATGCATAGTCATTTGAACATTTGTAAGACTGCAATAGGGATGTGTCATATTCTTATATCCAAATTTATTGATTTTTTTCTGGTTAATAATTCTTCATAGGCATAACATTAATTGAAAGAATCAAATAAGCTTTCAGAAATGTTCTCTCATTCTTTGAGTCTTTGTCTTTATAAATCTGATTTCAATCAATTCTAACAATAAATTTATAAACTTTTTGTTGTAATACATAGTGTAACAGAAAGATGGAAGTAGTATTTTATATGACAAACATGAAAAAATTAAAATTATAGAATAATTCTTTACTTCCTTGCACAAAAACAAAATTTGACAATGCATTACATATTTCTGGCACCCAAGGTTGATACAATTGGCCATTGACAAATATTCCTAGATTGTAAGGGTTTGACCAACATGACCATTTTTCAGATATCTTACAAGTTTTTGTAGACATTGAGTTCAAAATGACACATTAATCGCTTTTAATATAAACATATGGTAATAGGGTTATAAAGTTTTCCCTATTCAATTTCAACCAGTTTCTTCAAAGACAAGGCAACTTCCCTTTTCAGTGAATATTGCCCAGGCCATTAAAGAATGAATATAGACATTTCATGTTCAGAGATATTCTGACCTAAGACTTAGTATAGTATTTATAGTATTGGTAGTATGATGTTCCATTAGAATAACTACTCAATTAATCTATTCAATCATATCCTAAAATGTATGACTTTAATGGTAGCTGTAGTCACATATTGGTAACTTGGGAAAATGAAACATGGTGCAATTTCTTTACTCTGAATTATCCAGGTAGAAGGTTTTGTTAAACAGCTCTACAAAGAGTCTGAGATTTCATGCTAATTGCAAAAAGCCTTCTAGCCTTGAATTCATGGATACTGGTAGGATATATGAGTTTCCTTAGTCAGAAACAAAGGAAAAGCTATTACTCACAATGAGAGTAAAGGCCTGAGGATCAGGAGTTATGTACTTTTCCCCTAAGTCTGATTTTTACAGAGTGATGGAAAGAGAGCTAGATGACTTGTGCCCATGCAGAGATTTGTTCTCTGTAAGACAGATATTCTAATCTTAGGGAATTTGGATATTGTATTGAATATTGCAGGTAAACATCCCTGTTATTTTGTTTGTTGTTTTTCTTTTCCAAAGAGGTAAAGATTTCCATCCTCCAAGTTGAAAGAAAATTTGTCTTTTGTTCCTCAAGGAGACAAATCCTCCAAATCAGTTCTTCCCGTAAACATTCTTGAAAATATTTCCCAGAAAAGAAGGTAGCTGATGCCTTCCTTGCAAACCATAACGATGTCTGAGAGGCTATGAAGAATCTTGGAGAATTTTCTGAGAATATGCTACATTGTTGGCCACTCTAATTTTTGTGACAGAGATGGAACTGAATCCATTATGTTTGCCTAATTCAACATTTAATGTCTAATTGCAGAACTTTCATTATAGTGATTACTTCCCACAAAACGCACAGTATTAAATCAGTAATCCCTATAAAAACTACACCTATTCATGAAGAGTTCCCACTTAGAGATGTTTTTGCAATCATCTGAGGTCTGTGATCTATTGTTGGTGTTCCTTGAAATGATTGAAATTCTCTTGTGATCATACCTGAGGTACAAATCAGCACATTTTAGGGAAGGAGGGAAGTCAGTGCCTGGCTTACATAGAAAGTTATGATCCTAGCATTATACACGGTTTCAGAGAAAAAATAAAAAATGAAATTCATGTATCCTTACAGATGGTGTGTTATTCTGTTATGCTATTGTAAGAGAATGCCATAGACTGATTCACATACAATAAAAAGTTATTGCTCACAATTCTGGAGACTAGAAAGTTCATGATCAAGACAGTGGCATATTCTGTGTCTGGTGAGGGTCTGCTTACTGTTTCACAGATGAATCTCTTCTCCATGTAGCCTCACATGGTAGAAGGGATAAGAGAGCTCTCTTTTATAAGTTCACAGATTCCACTCTCATGACCTAATCACTTCCCCAAATCCCTACTGGCATATACCATCACTTTGGAGATTAAGTTTTAACCTATGAATTTTGAAAGGAAACAAACCTTTAGTCTATAGATACTTGTTTTATCTTGGAGTAGAGGTTACATCATATTATATTAAGATATAAAATATGGCATGATTATGAAGGAAGGATCCTAATAAATTAAAACTTGTGATAATTTTAACTAGAGATTCATAGGAAACTATCATTATTAGCAGTTTATTATTAATAGGGTAAACTGTATATATATATATATATATATATATATATATATATATATATATATATATATATATTCTCATTTACCATTTACAAGAATCCTAAGAACTCTTGTCATTGCTATAGAAATTCAAGTGGAATAAATTTGATTCTTGCAAGTAAACCACTAATGTAAATATAAATTTTCTATGTGGATGGTTATAATGTTAACTCAGTGTTCCTGATCCATGATATTTTTGCTATATGAAGTGAGAAAATTAAAAATAAAAAATAGCCAATTTGATAAAAAGAACAAATGTCTCAAAATTATTTCAAAGCTTAAATGTTAGTATTGAAAGCTAGGAAGTCTTTAAAATTCAAGTGAATTGAAATCTGAAAATGTTGAAATGTTATCATATGCACAAGTAAATAATCCATATTTTTTTCATAATTATAACAAAAAAAAATCATGGTATATGATATCTTAAAGCTTTTAAGTGATAAGCATAGCAATTAGCACAACCATTCTCTCTGAAATTGGTGCACTGCCAAGAATCATATTAACAAGTAATTTTGTATAATCAGTAGGGTATATTTGTGTGTTTTACATGGCTGAAAATTTCTAACATGTTCAGTTCATTTTGAAATCTTCCACCCAAACTCATTCAGATCTGGAGTTTTTTTTTTTTTATCTAATTTTATATCCTCCAGCACTGTAAAACATTTAAAACTAAGGAGCACCATTATGATGCTATAGTATGCTCAGAAATCTTACATTTTCTAAAGAAGATGCCAAATTAATCTGCAGGATGCATTTTCACTTTATTCATGACTATGGGACCTCCTTCTGTTTTGAAAGTTCTCAGAGCTGGTGTAGTATAAGCATCAGTGGAAAGGAAATATACATCTCTTATGGTTGGAAAGACTCATTTATGGATCTTGTGTTGGCATACAGATCTAACACCCTCTAGGGAGAAACACAAATCCCTACAATGACCCCATGTGTACAATTTTGCATTTGATGCTTGGATTTAACTGACAGATGTGTAAAATCACAAATAATTGAATGGCTCCCCACTGACTTCACAGCTGTACTAGAGAAGCTGAATGGTGTGAATTACTGCAGGGACAGTCAGCAAGAAGCTGTACAACATCACTGATATCCCCAAATTAGGCTCTCATTTGTAAATATGAGCTTGGACTTATGCATGCAAAATAATTTCTTTTAATGAAACATCCTTTTTAAAGTACAATATTTAGTTCAGAATCTGGTCATAAAAATTTTAGTAGTTATATTATGACTATTATAGAATTCAACTAACAGCATCAAATTAGCATAAATATGCTTTTCTAATAGCGTTCAGATTTTATTTTCTTAATTGTGCATGCTTCTTTCTAAAATATATTCCACATATGCATTTTGAAATTAAAGAATATATGAATTTTGTTTAAATTAAACCAAGAAATAACTTAAGTGTGTTTTAAACTTCCTATTATTCAAAACTGAAAATCACTAATGCTAATTGAAATTTATCCAAAATTATATTTAGTTGACAATATTTTAAATTTTGACTTATAACTTAACTGAACTTTTAAGATTTTGTATACCAGTTATTCTTCCTCTTCTCTGGGTTGTAGGAGACCCTAACCTGCTATACTTCTTTGGACAGAAAAAGTAAAGAAAATGACATTTTCTCTTATTACTTCATGAAGAAAGCTGAGCTGAGTCTATTTCCTATTTTAACATCAATAGAGTGTATATATAAATAAAAAAAAACATGATCCAAAGAACATCACATTTGTCAATTGGATTAGCTATTTCATAAAAAGGAGTGAATAGGAGCTAAAAAGAAACTAAGAACAAGGAGACGTTTACCCCAGAAATCTCTCAAGGAGGCAGAGGTTTTACCTTCACAGTTCAAGGAAAGGTTCATTTGGCCAAAAGGAGTGCCTTCCAATCTCCCTCAATCTATCGTCCCATGAAATATGCAACTTTGTCTGGTTGATAAACTGAGGCAGAGACTACAGATGATTATATTATGAAGACAAAATTTCTCAGATGCCCTTTCTGTTGGAGATGTGATCATGTGCATATGCTTTAGTCAAAGGAATATTAAGTCATTACAAATGTCCTAGTGATTCTTTCCGTATTTTTTTTATGTTTTTCCTACATTTTAGCAATGTAGAAAATATCAATATTACCAACGGCTCTCCTAGATCATATAGTGCAGTCCACACTAAGGAATGCCAGAATTTGAACTGGAAAGAAATTAGTTCCTTGTGTCAGGGAGCTCTGACCCTGCCAACTTTTCTCATTCTTCATTTACATGAATGACAGCCAAGCTTCTAGTTTGTTAAAATTTATTTTGGACTTCACTGTTTCCTGCATCAGTCTTATTTTTAAGACAAGAGGCATATCTGGGAAAGCAGCATATTTTTCCTTGCTTAACTGAAATTCTGTATCCTTGGACAATGATTTCTACAACTTCATATCCTCCATTTTCTATTAAAGGATTTTTGTAATTATTATATAATGATCATATTTTTGTCTTTTTTTGGTCAGAATCCCTTCTTATAGTCATAGTCAAAAGCGATTAGATTGCCCACTTCTATCTCTAAGGAACAACCTTGATGTTTATATATCACTATTATTATTGAGGTGTTAAGGAGGCCAAATAGTTGTCATTCCTAGGCAACTATTTGCCATTCTAGGCCTAGTTGAATTCTGTACCAAATGAGCTATGGAGAACAAATGCATATACTCTTTAGCTAGACATATACTAAAAGCAACAGAGTGTAATAACTAAATTAGGATTGCTATCTTCTTTAGTCACCTAGTTTGGAAACTTGAGCAAAAAACTTAAGGAAAACTTGAGTTTGAATAACAAATAGACCTTCCATTTATTATTTTCTAATGATGGAGGGGAAAAAAACCCTAAATCTTTAGCTCATAAAGCCTTAGGATTAGCTCAACTCAGAAAAAAATGTGTTCTGTATTCTCACCCACTAACAGAACAACTTATACATTCAGTTATGCCTCAATCAAATAAGTTAATTTTAAAAGATTACAGATGGCCATTGCCTTCCAATGCCTAGAAATAACAAATTAAACACTCAGTATGAATATGGTCCTGGCCCAGGCCTCTCAAAACTCTCCCAGAATAAAATTAGGGGTAAAAACAGCAGAATTAAGTGACAAGGACATCAGATATTAGAATTTTCATGTAAGTGAAATTAAAAAAACAAACAAACATGTATTTGAAAAAATACATATAAAGAAAAATCTCATAAATCAATGATAACAATAAAATAGGAAAGTTTGAGAAAGAAAGCATTGGTCTTCCATAAATAAGGAGAAATAATTGAACATAAAATTGAAGGAATAAAATGAAAAGCAGATTAATTAAATTTGGAAACTATTGAAGTAGAATATATATTTGATATAGATATAGATCTCAGCATTCTGGAATGTAAGAGAGAAGATATGATTGAGTGCTAAAGAATTTACGAGACAATAAAACGGAGAGTGGAAAGATGTGCATCTAATCTAATCAATCTACAGTGATTCTATCCTATGATAGTAGGACAGTATTTTGTTCAGTATTCATATGGCCATTTTATCTTTACACATTTCGTCTTTCTCTCTGTTCTTTATTTAAGCATGCTGACAAAACTAAGATGTTGAATGCACATTTAATCAACACTAATTCTATATTTCAAAAATTTTAATAGTAATGGGAAGAAAGTTAAAATAATAGCCAATGTTTATATTAACTCTGCAGTGAAAGTATTTCCTCCAAAATTAAGAATAATTTTTTTAAAAAGCCTACTAAAATTGATTCAATCCTCAGTGAAGGCACTAAACTGAAAAATAAGAACAAGAAAAATATATGGAGGTCAGAAATAAAGACATATAAACTCTCATCATTTCAGATTATGTTATTGTCTCCTAATAAAGCCAAGAGAGTGATTCCTTAAGATTATAATGGGGCTGAAAAACTGCTTTTGAGTAGTTATGTCACAGCTATCATAAGGTCATAGTGTAACACATCCCTTGCTTGTGGTGATGCTGGTATAAACAATTACAAGTAACAAAATATATCAAGACAGTGTTAAATCATTCTAGGGATACAAATTAACAATGAAAAAAATAGAGTCAGACAGGTGCATATTTATATTTAAACAAGCTAGTTAAGGCTGGATCAGTTGTTGTCTTCTTATGGAAAATTTTCAAAAACCAGGTATTCATCTCATTCAAAGATATCAGTTGTGCATTGGTTAATAATCTAGGGTTAAAAAATTTAAGAGCAGAAAGCCATTTTTTTTTCTGTGGGGGAAGTTTTGCGTATTATTTAGATCTAATTAGGAAATGCCTCAGTGTGGATGATATGGAATAATGAGTTCATCTTAGAAGTTAGAGCTTACCCATTCTGTGAACAGTTAACAGGGCAAAGGTCTAAAAAGAAGGCATTAGATTGTAAGAGAAATACTGTTAATCAGGAGTCCTCCAATGGTGATGGTATAGAAGTCTATGGGATGCTGTTTTCTTCATGAATGGCAGTGTGTGTGATTGGGGAGAACAGGTTAAGATTGGAACCCATGTAGACAACCCAGTTTTTGTTTCTTACTGCTTCTGACCTTGACAAGGTGGCTAATGGCCAGGGGAAGTTGGTTCCCATTGACTTGGATCTATGCATGCACCTTGCCCAGGAAGCTGAAGTAGGAGATGTGGTGAGCAATACAGGAGTGAAGCAAAGCCCTTAGCTGATGTCTCAGGCTATTCGGGTGAAGCTGCAGGTGAACCACATTGCGAGCATGTGTCTGCTGACCTGCACTAATACTCAGCACAGTGGCTCTGGCTTCACTCCTATTGCTAGCTCCACAAAGAAAGAACGGAAAGGATTACTAGAGGAAATAAAAAAAGGCCCAAGACTACGAAGTAAAAGATAGTGAAGTTAACTGCACAACATTAAAATCTTCTCTCTCAAAAGACAGCAAAAAAATTGAAAATTCATATCACAGCCTTCACAAAATATTTGCAGCACACACATTAACATACTGTACAGCCTTCACTATGAATAGCAATAGATGTGATGAAATAATTAGTAGAAAAGAAAATACAAAAGTCACTGAGTATTTGAAAATATAGTCAACCTCAAATATAAACTTAATTACATTGGGAACTCTATGGTGAACTCACTCCTCTATGATTGGCTGAAATTAATAGTTTGAAAAAATCAAATATATATGGAATGATAGGATGCTTGAAAAACTAAGTAGAAAATCAAATTAAAATAAGCTAAGGGAAAATGTGGACAATATGTAGGAAAGCAAGATATTGCCATGAATTTAGGTCCAGTACTTCTACTACTAGGCATATGCACTAGACAAATCATCACATTAGTACAAGTGAAGACTTGTGCAATGTATTTGATTTATGTCATTTGTAAGTATAAACATTAGGAAACAGCAATTATCTAGTGAATAGGAAAGGTATATCCCATTTATGCACTATATTTTTATAAAAATCTCAGGATTTTACAAATATGTTTACAAATTACTAAATATAATGGATGAATAAGTATACAGAGACTTAGTCATCCATATAAGTAAAACATATGTGAAATAAAAAGCTACTGACCCATATATGTATGAAAATTATATCCTTCACACAAGTTCTAAAAATTAAAGTCAACCAAAAAAGGATTAAATGATGAGCTGTGTGTGGTGGCACATGCCTGTAATCCCAGCAGCTGTGGAGGCTAAGGTAGGAGGATCTCAAGTTCAAAGCGGCCTATGCAATTTAGTGAGGTCCAAAACCCCATCTCTAAATAAAATATTAAAAAGTACTGTGATGTGAATTAGTGGTTAAGTACTCCTGGTACCCTCAAGTACCAAAAAAGGATAAAATGATACTATTGGTCTAGATATGGCAGGAGGGATAGATAGGCATTTAATAGGAATTTATTTTTAACAATGTATTTCTAATTCTATTTTGACTATACAATTGCTAATTATAATACTATTTATGCTCTTTTACATCTTGGACATGTCCTTCATCGTTTTGAAATTGAACAGCCATGGGAAATTCACATCAAGGGATGACTGTGAATCAGTGGAAAGACCACACACATCCATTTCTTTGGCCTTGATTTCAATTCCAAATAAGATAAAGAGATAAATAATTTGTGAAAACATATTCGGTACATAAGTCATTTAAAAATAAACCTTTAACTCCAATTTATCTCTCATTCTTTCTCAGAAAAACAAAGAAAGACAAAGCAGAGACAGAATCCATTAGTAGTTTTATTGCTTCAGGCTTCAGATCCACATTTCTCCTATATTGACAAGTACCTGCATTCCTGCAGCGGTATCTGTAACTCATGTAGCTGGGCCTATCCTTCACCTTTCTGATCCATTAGGTCTAAGGTGGAAGAGCTTGTGTTTCTAATAAGTTCCCAGTGATGTTGATCCTGAAGACCTGGGATCACCCTTTGAAAATAACTGCATGTGACAAGGATGAGTGGTACCAGCAGCAAGAATTGTACCTGGAGTTTTTATAAATGCAAAATCTCAGGCTGCAATCCCCATCTGCTGACACAGAATTGACATTTTTATATTATTTATAATTATACACATGCATTTTTAAAACGTCACTTGATTTTATAATAGTTTTAGACTTACAGAAATATTGTAAAAATATTGTAAAAATATTCCGTATATCTCACACCCTTTTTCCCATATTTTGGAGATGATACACCTGTCACAGTAATATATCCACAGTTGCTCTGTTATCAGTGGAAGTCTATACCTTATACAGATTTCCTTAGATTGTATCTGATAATCTTCCTGCAGGGTATCACATTACACTGAGTGGTCATTGTGTCCCCATAGGCTTTTCTTGGTTTCATTTGTTGTTCTGATTTCCTTGTTTTTGATGGCCTTATAGTTTCAAGAGCATCGGTACGATGTTTTGTAGTATGTCTTAGACTTGAATTTACTTGGTGTTTATCTCATTTGTAAACCAGGGAGATGCATTTGGGGCAAGGAGGCCACAGAGATGAAGAGATAGGCTCTTTACCTCATATCAAGACAATGTATTATCAACACAAGTTACCACTGCTAATGTCAGCCTTGATCATCTTGCTGAGCTAGTTTAGAGCATAATGTGCTTTTTGGAATGAAGTCATTATGCAGTTGTCATTTAAGAACTCAGAAATTAGCATGGTGACATAGTATGCCCATAATTTATTTGCAATTCTTTTGTTTTCAGAGACTATAATTATAATATTTATTTCCAATTCCAGAGAAAAAGTAGAGGGACAATTTTATTTCTTCCTAGGAATTCCAATAAATCTGATTATCAGTGACTTCAAAAGTTACAAAATATTAGTGAGTGCATTCTTTGAAGTATGTGGACATTGGCTGCATTTAAAAAATACATAAGCTTTAGATTGAACAGCTACCTGTTTTGAAGTGAATCTTAATTGGAACTTAATGATGCCTCCTGATAATTTACTACTTTAGCCAAACTTACAAAATCAGCTGCAGCCCAGATAATAAGAGCCACTACTCATACTGTTCAAAATCATCTGCCAGGACCCACCTGTACAGCACCTGCAAAACCAGCTGTGGTTTGTTTGCTCTCACAATTCATGTCCAGATTTCTCAACCAATGCATCATTAGGTTTGAATTTTATAGTACGACTCTTTCACTCCTCCACTTCAATTAAGTGAGACTTAAAGTATCAGCACTATTCAGAGTTTGTAGAGAGTAGGAAGGGTCCTTTTAAATCACAGCAGAAGCTAAAGAAGCTGGAAGAACAAGTCCACTATTTGTGAGTAGAAAAGCAGAGGAAGAGTCCCTATGTCCTGCTTGGGTGTGAAGGGGGATCTTTCCACAACACTTATTACATGGAATAAAAAGGTTTAAGAGAGATTATTTACCTTGTTATTGATCTGCCAAAAATAGTGGTAAAGTCTGCTTCCTGGTTTTTACACAATGTAACCGCAGCCACATATGTACTAATAAATGCATAGGATCTTTTTAGTTGAATAAATAAATATTAGGGTGAGAAATGGAATATTTCTTCTCTGGTTTTCCAAATGATAGAACTGGATTGAGGAAAGAAAAACTCTCCTGGATGTTTTGAAGCTAATGCAAAGCAAAAATAAACAAGGGCTATTTAGAAAAGGTTACTTATTTATTTATTTTTATTTTTAAATGCATGATTTTATTTTATTATATTTAAATTCACAGTTCAGTTCATAAATGAAATGGGCATAAAGTTTTTTTTTTAGTTTCTCATTTATTTTCAAATTTTCAAGAAGGACCAAAGATAAACTGGATAATGTGCCAAGTTTTCTAAAACAAAGGCAGTGTTTTATAACTTTTTTTAAAATCATAAAACAATAAATGTTAAAATAGTACATAAGTAAATCATCTGTAGTCCAACCCTTCTAATACTATTGTTTCATTGTATTCTCTTTCAGTCATCTTCCTGGTTTTGTGTTTTAGACAATAACGTTTTAAATATATGTAATATCTTTTTTAAAAAAGCTTAACATCGAACTTGACGTAGAAAGCATCATAGGAGGGCTGAAGGTGCAGCTCAGTGGTAAAATGCTTGCCTAGCATGTGTCCTGGGTGTACACACACACATACACACCCACACACAACAGTAAACATTATAGTATCATGATTAAGGGGAGGCCACATCTGGATTCCAGTTCCAGATGCAATACTTATGCAGTTTGTGGTTCATTTGAACTTCTCTAAGCTTCAGTATCAGCATTTGAATATGATTATGTGTGATTTTTTTATTTTATTTTATTTTTTAAAGACACGACAGTGGAATACATTACAATTCTTATTAAACATATAGAGCACATTTTTATATCTTTTTATATAAAGTATCTTCACGCCAATTCATGTCTTCATACATGTACTTTTTTCCTCTCATTACAATTCTTATTACACCTATGTACCATAATTTTTCATATCTGTGTTTATATATAAAGCATGTTGACACCTTATTTAATAAAGTCATAGCTTATACTGTAAAAAATAACTATCATAATTAAGATTTGATAGTACAGTTTGTACTAATAACACTTAAAACTAAATTTTTAAAAAAATGTGCTCATAAATTTTGAAAGTCATAGAAGCATAATAACAAAATATAATAAAGGAAACACACTTAAAACATTCAATAATTTCTAAAATAATACCTACCATTGAATCGCTCCAGTTCTGCCTCTGCCTCCAAAGCCATGTTCATGCAGCATAAGTATAGGTATCGATTACGGTAGAAAGTGAGTACTAATTGCAAATGAGTGTATAATTATGAACACACACAGACAGAAATGCTGTTTCCAAAGACCAGTTGGACTCAACAGAAAGGGATGGTCTTTATATAAATTACATAAGGATAAAATTAAAATGTTAGTATACATAATCATATAGGCATACAAAAACACAGTATGCATAGATGATTGCATATGTATGTGTGTGCACACACATGCACTGTCATGAGTCACTTAACAATGGAGCCTATTCTGAGAAGTGTTGCATTAGCTTTTTCTGTCACTGTGTGAATACCATGGAGTGTACTTACACAAATCTAAATTGTATAGGTCAACCACTCATGTGGACTTTTGGTGGAATCAAGACACATATAAACAAGATGTGTAAGGCTCCTGCTGGCCCAGGTGGCATAATGTTTCAAAATAAAATTTTAACATAAACAGAAAGAGTATGAAAGTTAAAAAATATGGTACAGTAAATACACAAACCATTAATAGTCATTTATTATCATTATTATGTACTATACATAATTTTATGTGCTATATTTTTATGTGGCTGAGTGTACAATAGAGTTGTTTACATCAGCATCACCACAAATACATAAGTGACAGGTTGCACTATGTGATGATGACTACAATGTTGTTAAGCAATAGGGATGTTTCAGTGCTATTATCATCTTATGGGACCTTTATGAGGTCTGGGGTTGACTGAAACGCATTGTTATGTATCAAGTGACCATGTATGTATAGGCATATACTGAATGGAATAGTGGACACTCTTTTTTTTAGTTGGAAATATTCCAGGAATATGATGTTATAGAGCATTCAGATCAACCATCTGACTGAATTTAGTATATGTTAGATGAACAGGTTGTTAATCTTATAAATGTGAATATTCTTACACATAATAAAGAATTATCTGACCAAAGTCATAAGTATCATTAAGACACCAGAGGGAAAAATGAGGCACCCAACTGTTTGTTTATTCCCCTAAGGATATTTACTAAGTAGGAGAACAGTGCTTGGGTTTAAAGAGACAGAAATTTAAATTTCAGTTCTATTCTGGGTGGTTATTCTAGAAGTAGATTCTACTCAAGTTTGACCACTAGCTGGCTAACATTTCAAGGTAAACAAATAAAACTTCCTTATTCCTTTACCCATAGGAATCTGTAAGGGAAAACACTTCACTACTGATCAGGGAAGGAGAAGTAGTCATTGAGGAATAAAAATAGAAATTGGGTTTTTGTTAGGATCATACTTTCAAATTCAATTTCCTTTGTGGTCTATAACACTGCAAGGCATAAATTTTATTATTTTTCCCAGAATGGTAATACCCAAAGTTGCCTAGACTATTAACATAACTTTCCACAAAGTACTTGGTGGAAAATATCTTTATCCCAGGATTAACGCATCCCCACTAATACAGACATATCTCACTTAACTTCAATAATTGGTTAACACAATTAGATGTTCTGTTTGAAAATTTTAAACAAAAGTTTATATCTCCTACTAAATAAAAAATTTTATCACAGTTTTTGAGGTTCACTCAAGATTATAAAACACTTTTAATACTGTATTTAGAGAAAAGTTTTAAAGTTTACAAAATATGGCAGCAAGCAAATATAAAATAATATTAAACAGATTATAAAAATATCTCCTAAAATAAAAGTACTTAAAATTATGTTAACTTTATGTTTTTTTATTAGTTGTTCAAGACAATACAATCATCTTGACATATTATACATTTGATTCAAATAGGGTATGACTTCTCATTTTTCCACATGTACAGACTGCAGGATCACATTGGTTATACATCCATGTGTTTTATGATAAATATATAGAATTTGTAACTTTAGCCTACTGCTATGAACATTACGTACATTTATTTGAGTACCTGTTTTAAATATTTTTGGATACTTACCTAGAACTACAATTGCTATGTTACATGATAAGTCTATTTATCATTATGTGCAACCACCAAATGGTCTTCCACATGAGTTGTATCATTTTAAATGTCTACCAGCAAAATTCAAGTTGTCCAAATTCCCCACATATTTGTGAACACTAGTCCTGTGTCTTTCAGTTATAATAATCCTGGTAGATTTAGCATATCTCATTGTGGTTTTGCTTTGCATTGCCTTTTAACTAATGGTTTTGAGCAATTTTAAATGTGTTTATTGGTCATTTCTGTATCTTCTTTAGCAAAATGTCTATTCAGAGTCTTTGTCTGATTTTTAATTTGTTTGATTTTTTTGTGTTGGAGAATTTAGGGTGTATTTTTTTTTATTCTTGAAATAAATGCCTTGGAACTTTGATAGTTTGAAAATATTTTGTCTTATTGTGTAGATCAACCAGTTATTATATGGATATTTTTCTTTGATTTCTAAAAAAATTGACGCTTGGAATATACTATGCAATGTGATCAAATTCATTTCATATTTGAACATCATTTCTATATGCATTGATTGGAAGGCATTTTTCTTCTATCTATTCAGTTTCTAATTGAACTAGTTCTGACAGATTATAATTTTTTATGCTACATACCATTTTTTTTTCGTTTCTTTGGTTTTGTTCTCTCTAATTTGAATCACAGTCTCTGATTGTCCTACAGCAGGAGCTGCACCTACACTGGGAACTTCCTGTGCAAAGTTTCAGGCCAAGACTGCCCAGTTGCCATGGTGATGTCCTGCTTAAAGGAGGTTCTGTGCATGGCCTGGGTCTATCAGTCTTGACCCTGAGTCCAGTCACCAGCTGCCAGTGATAAAGAATTCAGATCACAAGTTGATAATTGTAATTGGGTGCTGGTCTTTGATGTTCAATCTGCATACTTTGAAGATACTTTCTCACAGAAAATCTTTTTGATGATAAAACTATAAAAAATGTGCTGAGCTATATCTGAGTCATTATTTACCCATCAAAGAATAATATTCCACCTGGTACCAGCTTTCTTTCTGTGTCTGTTTGTCTTTTCTCATCCCCCATCATTGTTGGATTTTCTGAATTAATGGCCAAGCAGGTCATGTCATAAAACCTCCAGCCTAATATTAAAAAAGAGCTGTTTTTCCAATTTTATGAAGTCTACATTATCCTTTCACCATAGAGTATCATGTTACACATGAGATTTTATTTATTGTATTTTCATCTTTGAGTTATAATTGACAAAAACTGTGTGTATATATGTGTGTGTATATGTATATATATATGTATGTGTGTGTGTGTGTGTGTGGGTGGGTGTAGGTGTGTGTGTGTGTGGGTGGGTGTAGGTGTGTGTGTGTAGGTGTGTGTGTGTGTGTGTGTGTGTATATATATATATATATATTCAATATGTACAACATGAAGATTGGATATACATGAAAATTGCAAGATGATTACTACAATGAAGTTAACACATCCATCACCATACACCATACCTATTAATTGTTTGTGTGTTGGGGCTCTAAGTAAATAGTACAATATTATTTATTATAGTTGCCATGTTGTATATTAGATTCCCCAGAATTTATTAGTCATATAACTGGAAGTTTGTAGTCTTTTAATAATATCTTTCCATTTTCCTCACTCAACTCCATAGCAACATCCATTCTACTCTGATTGTGTTCCATCTAGTTTAAATTCTACATGTAAAGGAGATTATATAGCATTTTTCTTTCTGTGTATGACTTATTTTACTTAACATAATGTCCTACAAGGTTCATCAATATTTTCATAAAAGAAAGTATTTCCTTCCTTTAATGGCTATTATTCCATTGTACATATATCTCATGATTTTTTTATCCATTTATTGATTGATGGACACTTATGTGCTTTTTCTCTAGCATACCTATCTAGTTTCCTTGGGATATACATCCAGTAGTTGGATTATTTGATCACATGGTTCTATTTTTAATTATTTAAATACCTTCATTCTGTTTTACATCATGGCTGTACATTCCCAAAACAATATACAAGGATTTAATTTTGTTCACACTGTCAGTAACACTGTTTGTCTCTAACTTTTTGGTAATAATTATTCTAACAGTTGTAAGGTGGTATCACATTATGGTTATATTTGAATTTTTCTGATGATTGTAAATGTTGAATACCTTTTTTGTACCTACTGGTGATTTGTAGGTCTTATTTGGAAAATGTTTTATCAGGTATTCACTCATTTTTTAATCAGATTATTTGTTTTGTGCTATTGACTTGTATGAGTTTATTACATAGTTTTGGTATCACACCCATAGTTGATATACCCATTCCAGATATTTTGTTCTAGGATCCGGTAAATGTTCCCTTTTATTGATTGCATCCTTTGCTGTCTAGAAGATTTATTTTAATATTTTATATATATGAATATATAAATACTTACATATTTCTGCTTCTGTTACCTGTACTTTGAGGTTCATACCCGCAAGATCTAATATTGTTTTTGTCAGTTTTTGCATCTCCATGACAAAAATATTCAAAAGAACAACTTATATGAGGAAGAATTTATTTGGGTTTACAGATTCAGAGGTCTCAGTCCACAGATGCCTGACTCCATTGTTCTGGGTTCAAGGTAGAACATCAGGGGGAAATGCCTAGTGGAGGAAAACTGCTTAGTTCATGATGGATTCAGGAAGGGGAGAGAGGGAGAAGAAAGAGGTTAAAGGAAGAATAACTCCTTCAGGGCATGCCCCAGATACAACCCACCTACCTACTGTTGCTTCCCAGTCAGTTCATTCAAACTAGGTTTGACTGATTAGGTGACAGGTCTTATAATATAACTATTTTACCTCTTAATATGCTTGCATTAACAGGCACTTTTATAGGGCACCTCATATCCAAACCATAAGAAATACCAAGGAGTTTGTTGCCTATGCTTTCTACTGTTCCTCCTCCTCCTCCTCCTCCTCCTCCTCCTCCTCCTCCTCCTCCTCCTCCTCCTTGTCCTCTTTCTTCCTCCTGCTCCTCTTTCTCTTCCTCCTCCTCCTTAATGATTTCAGGTCTTATATGGAAGTGAATCACCCATTTTAATTCATTTTTATATAAGGTAGAAGGGTTAAATTTCTTTCCTTTGAATATGAATATTCAGTTTTTTCATCATCATTTACTGAAAAGACTGTTATTTTCCCACTCGATATTCTTAATGAACTTGTCAATTATGGGTTTATTTCTATGCTATCTATTTGGTTCAGTTGGTTTATGTGTCTCTTTTCCAACTGGTCTCATACTAGTTTGATCTCCATACCTTTGCAATAGAGGTTGAAATTAGAACATGTGAGGTATTTACTTTTTTCTATCTCAAGATTGTTTTGACTATTAGACTTTTTCATTTTTGTGAATGTGGTTTCAATAGAATTTTTGACTTTTTTATTGATGTGAAACATACCATTGGAATTTTGATAGGAATTGTATGAATCTGGCATTGCATGGGATTTTGGTAGCATGGTTATTTTAAGAATATTGAGTCTTCCAATCACGATTGTGGGATAATTTTCTATTTATTTCTGTCTGTTTTAATTTCTTTCATCAGTATTTTACAGATTTTAGAATACAAGTCTTTTACCTCCCTGGTAATTCCTAAGTAGTCATTGTTTGCAGTTATTGTACATGAGATTGTTTTTGTTTCACAAAGTTCATTGTTAGTGTATGGAAATGCACTTGATTTTTTTGTTGTTAATTTTGTGTTCTGTAACTTTTCTGAAATACTTTACTACTTCTAACAGTTTGTTAGGGGTAGAACCTTTGGGGTTTTCGATGCATCTATCATGTCATCTGAAAACATGGAAAATTTCACGTTTTATTGTCCAGTTTGGATATCTTTTAGTGTTCCTTTGATAACTCTGCCTATGACTTCAAATATTGTGTCAAATAGAAAAGGCATTGATAACATCTTTGAAGAAACCTGCATTCTAGACATTTCTTTGTATTTTAATCAGACCATTGTCTTGCTATTAGATCATTTGAGCTAACTTAGATTTTTTTTGTATAGTAGCACCCTATTGGATGTCTGATTAATTTCTCTGATTCTATATGTTGAATTATTGCATAATTTATGTACACTCTTTCCTTATTGCTCTTCAACTGATTAGTTGAGTCAAAGTATTTTAGTCAATTCAAAATACAAAATCTTCAACTATTATTTTTGAGAAATACCCAGCACTTTTCTACCATGATTGGGTTTCCAGTGAGGAACAATAGATGTGAATGTGAATGAACCCCATATCTTTCTTTAGTTTTCACACATGATAGGGCAGACAAGCCAAATAATTTGTGAATGAAATCTGTTTCCTATAGAAGCCAGGCCCTGGATTCCTCTAGGAGTGGGTGTACTTTTCAAGACTGCCACTAAATTGTGAAGGAAGCCAGTCAAGAAGAAGAAACAAATGCCACAATCTACTTTAGTATTTTTGGTTGCCCTTTTCTTGGTCCATTATATAATTGGATATTGTAAAATGTTAATGATTTTCAAGAGTCCATGCAAAGTTGATTCTGAAAATTTCCATTTATTTCTTGATATTTCTAGGAGATATGGGAAATTATGTTCATAGACATTTCCCTGATGTTACTCTCTAAAATTTCTCTTTTTAATAGCACATTAGAAAGTACTGCAGAGTGATTTACTGAATTTGGTGATAGGTTAAAAAAATTATTCAGAATACAGGACACTAAAGCAAAAGAATATATTTAAAAATAAATTACAGAAGCAAAAAGGATATGAGTAGGATGATATAAGTTTAACTTCAATTAGAGAAAGAGGAAAGAGAAATGGAGTAACAATAATACTGAGTGAGTTATGGATAAGATTCATTCCAAATTGACTAACACACTATTTAGAGTTTTTAAATCAATGAATGTAAAGAATAATGAATTAATAAAAACTAAGACTCTTAAAAGAGAAACTAAATAAACCCAGAGACAATTGAAAGATCCAGAATCATCCAGAAAAAAATGAACAATTTAAAAGAGTGATCATAAAATTTTCAGAAGCAATGAAAGTCTTATGGCATACCTATAATATCATCAACACTCTGAGGTAAATGAGCAACAAACTTGAATTCTATAAACAGTGAAAAACAATACTCTAAGAAGTTTAATATAAAGAAAATCAAATATAGTGAACATGATTTGAGAAAATGTATTTAAATTGAAGATAAATATATGAAGAGGGTACCAGCTACAGAAGGAAAATGTTTCCATAATTAAATAATAAGAAAGAGGAGGGGGAGGCGCATGCAGGGTAGAGGGAGATAGATGAGAAAAATGGAGGAAGAGAGAGAGGATATTTTTAACTCTAACTATTGATATAGGAAAATAACGTATTATAATAAACAAGTAAAAATATGATCAAAAATAGATTTACATTATGTAGGTTTAGGCATTGCGTGTGGATTAAAGTTACATAAGTTCCTTCCTTTCTTGCCCTTGAAGAGGACATTAAATATTAATATTAATCCTCAAATAAGATTTAAAGTTGTTGAAAAATATTAAGATAAAATGCAAAATAATTAAAATAATGGAAAAGGAGTATATAGAAGACAGAGTACCACATGTTCATTTTTTTCCCTGTATGATTCTGGATCGTTCAGTCATCTTTGTATTTATTCAGTTTCTCTCTTAAGAGTCTTAGTTTTTATTAATTCATTATTATTTTCACTCACTGATTTTCTTTAAAACTCTGTATAGTGTCTTAATAAATTTTGGATGAATCTCAGCCATAATTCACTGGAGGTTTGGCTTAAACATACCAGTACATTAATTATAAACTAAAATATTGAATTTTCAAGTTAAGAAACAAAAAGAGTTTTCACTCAATTGAAAATAGAACACAATTATTTCATTACCACAAAATACATGCCTATTATCTAAGCATAAAAATATGTAAGTAAAATAATATATTTATGTTAATAGACAAGTGAGTTTTAAAATAAATAAATAATATAAACTAGACATAAATAAGATTGTTGTTTAGTAATGAAGTATATGGTAATCTTAAATTAGCAAGCACCTCTTCAAACCATATTAATAAATAAATATCAAAAATGGCAGAACTAGGAAATGTACACTCATAATGGGGGATTTTTAATATACCTTTGTATTCTGGAAAATAAGGAAGTAAAATTCTGTAAAGATTTAGAAAATTTGAACCTCATGAAGAAGGCACATGACCTAATATATTACTGTCCCTAAAACAACTACATTCTATAAAACTTACAAATCTTGATTATGTAATGGTTCATAATATTAATTTTAATAAATTTTATTGAAAATGTGCAAAATTTATAATAATTCCAGAGCACTAATAATTACAGCTATCTCAAAGCTTCAGGTATTGTGACATTTTACTTCAAAATAACAAATAGGTCAGAGAAGAGGTCATATTGGAAATTAGAAAATATTTTGAAATGGATTATATACCATTGTAATACAATAAAATTAATGTTTAGAAGAAAGATAACATTTAATGTATCATAAAAGAAAAAGATTGAAGACCATTGCACTGAAAAGAATCTATCTCAAGATGCTTTGGAAAAAGTTCAAAATAGATTAAAAACTAAAAATAAATGAATGCATAATAAAGCAAATGATAACGAAGCTAAACTCAAACATACATAAGCAAATATTTTGTAAAATATTAGGGATTTCAGATGACAAAAAAGTTAATAAATTTTAAGTAGGTTGATCATGTCTACATGATAGAAGGCTTATTTAACCAATTTCAGGGAGGAAAATGGGGCAGTTACAAATCCTGCCAAAGGGAAAACAAATTATGTTCTGAATGATTTCCTTCTAATGAAATAAAATCTTAACTTAGGCAAGAAAAGATGAAATAGAAAACATACAAAATGTGAAAAGTATTAAGGAAATTAAATTATGTTAACTCGATTATAAAATAATTCAATTATAAAATATAATTATTCAATTGTGGATATAATGAAAGCAATTCTAAAAATCTTTGTCACAATAATCATTCCAGATACACATGGTTTCTCCTATAAAGTATAAATATACTAAATGGAAAGCAACATACTTTTCTTATAAATTCTTATGGAGTAGAGAAATAACAAGTAATAGTGAATGTATCATAACTATTAATTATGAGACAGCTAGCCTTTATACCAATAACCGACATGATAGTATAGGACAGAAAAATCACATGAAATGAATATAAGAACATAAGTGGAACTCTTAAGTAAAAACTTAGCAAGCAGATTAAAAAAAATTAGCCTAGTTGGTGTAAACCCAATAATACTGGATTCATATTTACTTTAGAAAATCAATTATTGTTATCCATCTCAGATATAGGATAGAGGGAAATATATCATGACTATATTAATAAATGCAGAAAAGGCTTGGATTAACTTGAATATCAATTTTATGATTCCAAAGTACTCTTAGCTAATTAGAGGTAGACGTGAATTTCTACAACCTGAAAATAGTTATCTCCAAAAGCCAATAGCAAACATCATATTGACTGTGAAATGTAATCTTCCCCTTGAGATAAGGAATGAAGATGTTCACCAAATCCTCTTTTATTTAACTAGAGGCTAAAGGTTTTTCCACGAACTCAAATATTTATCAGCTTATTCATTATCATTTTATTTCACATATATTTCAAATATTAGCATTTAGCTTTGGTTTATTTTTAGATTACATAGATGGGTTTTCTATTTTGTGTATTTTTGTACTGGCTTTTTTTTTCTCTCAAATGTGTGTCATGTGTAAATATATTTCATTCAGTTCCACTGATAGAAATTATTACCTTAATATACTATGGTTTATTTCCCCAGCTACTATTGATTGACATTTAAATCACTTTCAGTTTGAGGCTTTTATAAACAATGCCTATAAAAAATTCGAACACCTTGGTGCCTGTGTGTAGAGGGAAGAAGAGATCATCCAGGGTATCTACCTAGAATTAGCATTGCTGGGTCACATCATATATGTACATTGCCAAACTTTTTCAAAGTCACCGTTTCATTTAATGCTCTTTACAGCAAATTAGGAGAGTCCATTTCTTTATGTGTTATGACTCAGAAAACTAATGTTCTCAAAAATAAGAAGTCTTAAATCCCATTTAAGTTATGTTAGACATTCTATGTCCATATTTGTATTTCAGTTCTGTATCTCTCTGTATATTTGAGTCCTGTTCTCTTGGTGTTGAAGATTAAACACCTGAGAAATGCTGAGGCAAGAGCAACAAGTTTGATTTAAGGGATAGAACAGAGAGAGAGAGGGACAGAGGCGCCTCTGCAGAGGAGGGGGTCCAAGTTGATGCCTCTCTTTATATATTTGAGACATTTATTCAAACCTATTAATCAATGTGAATATTTGTTATAACTCACAATATTTGCTACAATCAGATTTTTAAAAAATTAACACCAGCCTTCAATTCCTTTTACATTATCACACACACACACACACACACACACACACACACATATATATATATATATATAAATTAAAAATGCCTTCTATTTTGTGACATGTGTCAAAGGATGATTTTTCATATCATCCTTTGATGAATGAAAACACTTTGGAAAACAAAGTGTGCATATCAATTTAAAGTACACCTTTTCTTATGTATAATTTCAAAAAATTCATAGATCTTCAGAAAAGCATCGTCAGATCAGCAGTAACTTCTTAGTGTAGCGCCAGTGATTTATAGGGCTTTCTAACTAGCTGAGAGTGCAGGACATGCCTTTTCAGTAATTAACAACACACAGGGCATTCGGAACACCAGAAAAGTAGCGCACCTGGCAATGACTGCCGTCCTTCAGAGGAATAAAGGATCAGAAAAATCTCAGGCACTGAGGCCTGATTTATGACTTTGAAAACATTTGGCAATGTACGTATGGGTAGCAGAAATCTGGGAAGCAGAATAAATACCATTTTTAGGCAATGGTGATTGTAACAGACAGAGTATATCCAATTTAATGTTCAGTAATGTAGAAGGACTGGTGGGTGGAGAGAAGTAGGCAAGCATTGCAGGTATAGAGTGGAGCAATGAGGAAAAATTGTGTATGGAATTCAAAAGTAGATTTATCATGTTGAACAACAATGCATGTGTCCCACTGGGAGTTACCAAAGGGAGTGGGATGCCACAGAGGTACTTGTATATCCATTAGTATGATTAGGTTGTTTGTTTATTTATTTATTTATTTATTTATCTATCATCTATCAATTTATCTATCTATCTATCTATCTATCTATTTATTTATTTATTTATTGGTACTGGGTATTGAACCAGGCATGCTTAGCCACCAAGCTGAGCCACAACTCCAAGCAACCCCTCACCCGCTTTTTAAGTTTCACTTTGAGACAGTCTCACCAAAAAGGTGAGAGCCTTTCTCTATGTTCCTAAGGCTAGCCTTGAACTTCTGATCCTCCTGACTCAGTCTCCTGAGCTGCTAGGATTACAGACAAGCACCACCATACCTGGCTAGACTTTATTTAGTTAAAAATGGAAATGTAGAGAAAAATAAACATCATGGTACTGACCTCAAAAGTAAAATTTTTGAGTAAGATGCACTCAGTGTTTATATGTTGATTTACTTTACATCAACACATCATTGAGAAAAAAAATACTTGCTATATAAATGGATATGACTATATTCTTTATGAATTAAAAGTAAACTAAAAACATAAATAATGAAAAATTGGCTAGCATATAGTTGCATGACAGAGCACTTGCCGATACACAAGGCCCAGGACAAGGAAGAAAGAAAGGAGGGGAGGAATGAATAAGGATAAAATTAAATTGTATATGGATGGGACAGAGTTTAACATGTCAATAATATATTCCTACTTATAAACCAAATACAATTTAGCTGAGAGTTTTCTGGAAGCAAAAGGAATAAAAATTACTAAACTAACTCAATAGTTTCTAAAATATAAACAAATTTTAAAAATAAATAGGCCAATTTTGTAATTGAAAAGTAATTGATACAATACCTACTTTTAAAAAAAATGACACATAGTGGTGTGTAGTACTGTAAAGTATATTAGTGAAATTTTAGTTATCATTTCTTTTGAGCTGTTTTGATGTCAAAACATAGCTTGGTAAATAATATATGCGACCAACATTATAAAATAATATCTATTTTAGTCTATAATTTAAGGAAAGTACAAATATATTAATCTATTACTATAACATAATATATGAGTTGATATTTTAGATACATGGTATTATATAACAATGTCCTTAATTTTAAAAGACTACCATCTCAAGTATGTAAATTTTTAAGACAATTATTTTAAATATCATAATTGTATGGCACTATGAATACATATATTTTTACCTACACTTATTACAAACTACCTATCAAATGGTGTGTTTGGATTATTGGAAATTCTAGTTTCCATTTTGATTTATGTGTTATTTTTGATCCTAGATGTAGTAATTTGGCAATTATTAGATTAACAATAATGAAAACCATCAAGCATACTTTATACATTCTTTAATATTATAGTGACAATGAAATGGTTTTGGGAAAAAGAGTTAAGAGAGCATCCATCCAGCTGAAGGGAAAGAACATCCAAAGATCTCATTACATTTTCTGTATAAAGATGCTTGCTTTGGGGACCATTGGATACACACATGGCCTCTACTCTCCTTTTATTATAGTCATAAAGAGCAACTGAAGCTCATAAAAAGTAGCTGGCAGATTTGTAAAAGATATAACAGCTTGTTCAAACAGGTTTCTGCAGAGCCATCTAACGAAAATTTCCCTTCCAAATCATAGCTAGGAGCTATTTATGTTAGAACTGCCTACTTTGTCACAGTAAACTGAGTATCCTCTGCTCATTAAGGCCATCTGATGGGGACCTGTTCTTTTGACTTTTCAGTCAGTAAGAGTGGGCAATGGAAAGTATGAAGTATGAGAATACAAAACTTGTAACAGCATCAGTTCCCGAGGTGGAAGTCAAATTTTATATGTGTATTTCTGTATGTGTATCTGTGTGCATATAGGTGTAAACACACACATGTGCTAGATAGTTAACATTGCAGATGTTTAATTTGCACCAGTTGATGGCCTTTCAGGAATCACCTGTGTGCAGAAGAGAAGGCCAGGAGGCAGCCACATAGAGAACTGGGAGGTATTTTACTCTCCTTACTGATAATCCACATAGCTTAACATATGTACACTATATAATTTGACGTTTCTTTTTAATGAATAGAAGGACCATTTAAATGTTATAATATTTTCTAGGGACTAAGATCTACTTGGCCAACACCAGCTGATAGTAAATTCACTAAAACTATCTTATTAGTTTCTGAGGCATGAATTAGTTCTATTTTTGGGATATAGAATGACAACCAAAATTGTTCAGAAATATTTTCAAAATTTTTCATATAATTTCAATCACATAATCTGGTAAGGCGAAAATTAAATTGTATAGAAGGAATAAAGATCACCCTAAGTGCCTGTCCCAGGCTAAAGAGTCCTGAAGTGGAAGAGAGAAATAGAGAGTGACCGAGAAACAAAGACAGAGACAGAGAGACTGATAGGGTTTCTAAAGACAGCATTATAGGAAGCAAATGTAGTTTAGTAACTGCCACCTTCATCCAGAAGTATTAAACAGTGCCTTCAGATGTAACATTACTCTTATAAAATGTCACAAGGTCACTAGTCTACTTCTGTGATTCAGAAAAATCAGGTTATTCCATCTCTCCTTCCTCATCCACACAGCGTAGCCCCAGTTGGCTTGAATCACAGTGATATTTGTGTCTGGACATGTCTACCATTGTAACTTCTCCAAAGTGCACCAAAGGAATTCTAGAGGGAGAATGTCTGCCAATCCAGCACTAGGGAGAAAAGAATGAATATCCCACTCCCTCCAAGGACACTGTGAGAGCTACATAATTCCAATTCTCCATTCAACCATTTCCTAGAACATGCTTCTCTGACTGTGCCTAAATACAAGGAAGCTGAAAAAGTTATATATATCCTCTAAACAAACCTTGTTTCAGTAAAGAAAATAAAATATATTGGAATACTTCTGTTTCACTTCAAAATATGTTACTGTGCTTTACCCCACTTCCATTATAATATCTTTTCAAGCTCTATGTGTATTCAAATTTTATTTTTCTTTAATAGACATTGTTTTCTGTGATCAGAGCTGTTCAAATATCTGCTCAGTCCCTTTTTGCTAGTATAAGAAGAGTTTTTGTTTTGTTTTATGGTACTAGACCTTGAACCCAGGGGCACTTTACCACTGAGCTATATCTCCTGTCCTTGTTAGTTTTTATTTTGAGACAGGGTCTCACTAAATTCCTAAGGGTCTTGCCAAATTACTGAGGCTGAGACCATTCTCTTTTGCCAGCCTCCTGTATTGCTAGGATTAAAGGGTGTGTTACTGAGCCTGTTTAGAGATTCTGATTATAATAAGCTTGTTAAAAACAAAGGGATGCTTAAGGAATGAGTAAGTGGCAATGAAGACATTTTAGGTTCAAATAATGAGCCAAACAGGAATGGTCCCATAGTCTCATGTTGATTTCCATCAGTCACATATCATTTCAGGCATAAAATAGACTAAAACTTTGGATTTCCCCAGATGAAAGATTTACTTAAACAGCAACTTCATTTCAAAAAAACAAAAATGTTATTTTTCCACTTAAATGATTTAAATTGATAGGCATATGATAGGCAAAAACTAAACATTGGCACCAGCCTCAAAGACAGATAAATAATCAGGACAGTAAGTGCTTATTTTCAAGACCCACTGTGACCTTGTGGCCAGATGAAATCTTCCAAGGCTTGAGCTCCATCATAATGGGGTGGCCTTGTATTTTCCTTCATCTCCTTTTGTTAGTTTCTCCATACCCTCTCTCTAATGGGGTATTCAGTATAAATGCATAGTCTAACTGGAATTTATACCTACAGGGGAGAGCATTAAAACAAATTTGGTGCTCTTTTAGGAAAAAAGTTTGAACCACAATTATGTATCCAGAAGAAACATAAATTAGGTTCATAAAGACTTTTGGAGGGGCAATGCTGGATTCACACAAGTCCAATCCAGAGAATAACAAAACACCATATCATCCTCAAGAGGTAGGTCCCACTTTGACATCATATTTATTACTACTACTACTAGTAGTACTAGTAGCAATAGTAGTGTTAATTTAGTGTTGTTTTACAGTCAAAAATCAGCATTAAAAAATCACAACAAATATTCCCATTATTTTATTTATTTTTTGATTGGATCCCTATTTTTAGTTTTAAATTTATTTATTTATTTATTTATTTATTTATTTATTTATTTATTTATTAGGAAGGATTGAACCTGGGGGTGCTTAATCAATAAACCACATCCCCAGATCTTTTTATTTATTTATTTTTTAATTTTGAGATAAGGTCTTACTGAGTTGCCTAGGGCCTCACTGTTTTACTGAGGTTGGCCTTGAACTTAATATTCTCCTTTCTTAGCCTTCCCAGCTACTGACATTAGGTGTGTAACACCTGCCAGGCTGAACCTGAATTATTAATGTTGAATGTCAAGCAGAATTAATAGAGTTATCTCATTCTGCAATTCAATACACACAGACACAAACACCAACACACAAACAAATGCACTTTTTGCTTTAGTTCCACCAAATAAAAATACATAATTCACCAAACAAATGTCCTTGAGCATCATAAATTTTACCTAAAAATCTTTAGGAAATCGACTTAGTAGTTCCTTTGGTACAAATAAGATACTATTCTGTGTGGATTCTCTCCTATATGTAAATATATACTATTTGTCAAGTCTTTAGACTTTTACAGTATATTGTTTATAATATTTTGTTTCTGCTAATATAATAATGCACATTCATTGCATGCCTAATTTTATTCACATATTTGAGTAATATTTGCATCACAAATAGCTTTTTCTATTTTATTTATTGTTCCTTTTATAAACTTCACTTTTTTTTTCTTATATGTGAAGTTTGTCTCAGAAACTCCTTAAGGCTTCCTATGATTTGTGTCCTCATACAGATCTACACCAACAACAACCATTGTGTATGAAAAAGAAAAAACAAAGTGTCAGACAGTAAATTACCAGAACATTCACCTTTTATTTTAAGAAAATAAACAAAAGTTTGGTTAATATAAACTCTTTAAATAGTTGTCTTTAAAAGAAATGAGAATAAGTTAATATACTTTAAATTTAAAAAAAAAAATTAGGAAGAATTTAGCAGTATTTTACTATTATAGTGTCAACGATTATGTCCAGTGAATTGGAAATAAAACAGTTCCAAAAACCAAAATAATTTAATTAAAAATGCAGAAAACTGAATACAGAATGAAAACACACATTATTCATGAAAGTATAAGTTTAAAATTGTATAGTGTGCTGTTCTTGGTGGCACATGCCTGTAATCCCAGTGGCTCAGAGGCTGAGGCAGGAGGATCACAAATTCAAAGCCAGCCTCAGCAAAAGCGAGGTGCTAAGCAACTCAGTGACACCCTGTCTCTAAATAAAATACAAAATAGGGCTGGGGATATACCTCAGTGTTAAGTGCCGCTGAGTTTAATCCATGATAGGCTCCCGCAGTAACAAAAAATTACGTAGTATGAGAGGGGAAAAATATGCTCAATAGACTCTGAGTTTGAAAAATTCTAGCTTAAGTAAAATTTGAAATTGTAGAGAAAACCCATTTAGTAATATTGGTATGGGGGGGAATAAAAAAAGGATAAAAAGAAAAATCTACCTTGAATCTAGGTCTTTTGATAAATTAGTTCCAACCAATTAAGTAATTTAAAGACTATTGTACACTGACCCAATAACTCAAGTCATCTTTGTCCAGAGCTATGAAAATTGGAACCCAAAGTCAGTAGTATTGAAAGAAAGTCTATGTTTACTATTTATAGGAGCAACTCTATCTTTCCTATGTATTAATATGCTACAGATTATCATTATACTTTATTTTGATAAGAAATTAAATGATTATGTGTAAGTAAAAGAGCAAAAAACAAATAGCAAAAGAACTCTAATTCATGTGAGTGTAGACTGTATTCACTTAAAAATTTCTTGCTTCTTCTTCTTCTTCTTCTTTTTTTTTTTTTTCTCACTAGCTACACAGTTCAAATCATTTGTTACCTTAAAGTGGAAGGCTCCAGAGACAGCTTCTTATGAATACTTCTTGAAAGATCTTTGAGGTCAAAAAAGTGATTTAACCTCAAAGATCAGCCTCAAATTCTGTAGAGTACAGAAGAAAAAATATAATTTAATTTCTAGGACATTCAGCAGCTAGGGATTTCCACAGCTATAGGCCAACACATGATTTGTGTTGTAATAACCAGCTATGACAGCCACATATTTTTAAAACTATGTTTAAAAGTGCCTCTTACAAAATCTTTTAAATATGCTTGATAGCTTCTTCTGTAACAGTTATGGTGAGCCCATAGACACATGTATACTCCACATGAGCAGTGACTCAAAATTTGATGAGAAAACTGTGTATAGATAGTTGGACACCCACATTCAATGTAGTATAGGGTTGTCAAAAATTAGAAAAGTAGAAAGAAATTACAATTACAGTTACACAAACTTTATTACTGGTTCAGGACTTGGTAGTTTTTCTTATTTAAACAATGAACTTTGTTTTAGTATAAATGGACATTTTACATTATACATATATTTAAAGACTCACTCTTGATTTGGATTTGTATTGACTCATCTCCTGATGTCTGTTTTTTTCTTGACCTACAAGAAAAAACCAGGAAGTTTTCAATTTGAGTCCAATTACTAAAAGCAAACAGTGTTTTTGGTTCAATATAAATATATTTTGACTTTCAGCAACAATTTTGTGCAAAAATGCTTTGGTTTCTACATTAAAATGAAGCAAAATAAAGTTATTATTATTATTTTTTTACAAATCTAATCTGCTTGCTATCTGTGTCACTATTAAATTAACATTGTGTGAGAATACTAATGAATGCACATTTATTATTTTATGCATCCACAAACTGAAGTAAGATTTCTTTTTTTTTTTTAATTTTTTATTGTGGGTTGTTCAAAACATTACAAATTTCTTGACATATCATATTCCACACTTTGATTCAAGTGGGTTATGAACTCCCACCTTCACCCCATACACAGATTGCAGAATCACATCAGTTACACATCCATTGATTTACATATTGCCATACTAGTGTCTGTTGTGCTCTGCTGCCTTTCCCATCCTCCACCCTCCCCCCTCCCCACCTCTCCCCTCCCCTCCCCTCCTCTCTCTCTACCCCCTCCACTGTATAACCCTGAGGGTCTCCTTCCATTACCATGCAATTTCCCTTCTCTCTCCCTTTCCCTCCCACCTCTCATCCCTCTTAAATGTTAATCTTCTTCTCCTGCTCTTCATCCCTACTCTGATCTTAGTTACTCTCTTTATATCAAAGAAGACATTTGGCATTTGTTTTTTAGGGATTGGCTAGCTTCACTTAGCATAATCTGCTCTAATGCCATCCATTTCCCTGTAAATTCTATGATTTTGTCATTTTTTAATGCAGAGTAATACTCCATTGTGTATAAATGCCACATTTTTTTTTATCCATTCGTCTATTGAAGGGCATCTAGGTTGGTTCCACAATCTTGCTATTGTGAACTGTGCTGCTATGAACATCGATGTAGCAGTGTCCCTGTAGCATGCTCTTTTTAGGTCTTTAGGGAATAGACCAAGAAGGGGAATAGCTGGGTCAAATGGTGGCTCCATTCCCAGCTTTCCAAGAAATCTCCATACTGCTTTCCAAATTGGCTGCACCAATCTGCAGTCCCACCAGCAATGTACAAGTGTACCCTTTTCCCCACATCCTCTCCAGCACTTGTTGTTGTTTGACTTCATAATGGCTGCCAATCTTACTGGAGTGAGATGGTATCTTAGGGTGGTTTTGATTTGCATTTCTCTGACAGCTAGAGATGTTGAGCATTTTTTCATGTACTTGTTGATTGACTGTATGTCCTCCTCTGAGAAGTGTCTGTTCAGGTCCTTGGCCCATTTGTTGATTGGGTTGTTTGTTCTCTTATTGTCTAATTTTTTGAGTTCTTTGTATACTCTGGATATTAGGGCTCTATCTGAAGTGTGAGGAGTAAAGGTTTGTTCCCAGGGTGTAGGCTCCCTATTTACCTCTCTTATTGTTTCTTTTGCTGAGAAAAAACTTTTTAGTTTGAGTAAGTCCCATTTGTTGATTCTAGTTATTAACTTTTGTGCTATGGGTGTCCTATTGAGGAATTTGGAGCCCGACCCCACCGAATGTAGATCGTAGCCAACTTTTTCTTCTATCAGACGCCGTGTCTCTGATTTGATATCAAGCTCCTTGATCCATTTTGAATTAACTTTTGTGCATGGCGAGAGAAAGGGATTCAGTTTCATTTTGTTGCATATGGATTTCCAGTTTTCCCAGAACCATTTGTTGAAGATGCTATCCTTCCTCCATTGCATGCTTTTAGCCCCTTTATCAAATATAAGATAGTTGTAGTTTTGTGGATTGGTTTCTGTGTCCTCTATTCTGTACCATTGGTCCACCCGCCTGTTTTGGTACCAGTACCAAGTAAGATTTCTACTATTAAGTGGCTATAAATGAGACAATGGCCAATGATTTATGAAGCTCTACTTCTTTGTTAAAATTTGTTTTAATTTTCTCCTTGGTGAAATAAGAAAATATCAAGGACTTAGTTTAAGCTTAATTTTTTTTTTTTTTTTAAAAAAAGTATTTTCTCAATTCCTACCTTATCAGAACTCTTATTTCTAAAGTGAACCAACTTTAGTGCAACATGGAATAGAATTTCTGTATCACTGGATTAGATGGTTTTTAAAGTGCCTTCAAGTTCAATTGCATTTTGCATATTATTTGAGCATTAGATATATTAGTGGGTAATATTGGCAATAATCAAAGGTGTTTTAGTTGCCATCCATATATAAGCAAGAAAAAACACAAGTATGCTGATTACTGGTTTCTTTGGGAATGCATAAGGAAAATGCAAATAGCTCATATTCAGTAGAGAGTACATGAAATGTTTGAAATGCAATGCAAAAGTAAAGACTTAAAAAAAAAATACCACAATGGAAATACCAGAAAAGTTAAGAAAAAGAGAGGCAGTTGGATTGGGCACATGAAGTTCCAAATTATATGCTACTATTTTTTGATTTAATAAGCCCTTCAAATGTCTGTCAATTAGTAACTTTTTGTTGTTGGCAAAGGAATGTTTAATAACTCTAAATCTAGGTAACCCATGATCAAGACATGTAGTTAAACAAAAGATTCTTCTTTAAATGCAGTTTTATAAGTACCAGATTAGAAAAATAATCTCTCATGCAACTGGGAATTACCTCTACTGCACAATTTATTTTTGTGACTTTAATATGCCATGAGATCCACGCAATTTACTAAAACTTCTAGATTCATAGGCAATTTTCAACACGTGAAGGTTTGACTATTTTTTTTTTAATTTTGCTTTTAATTTTTAATTTAACATAGTCAGAAACCTCTGTAGAAGTCATTTTGTTACCTCACAAAACTTGCCTATAGAGTCTTAAGCACTCAGGAATTTTACAAATCTCAGTAAAATGAAGATGATTCTTCACCCCACACTGTCTTGTAGTTCAACAGTAAGAAAATGTTGAAACTTTTGAGAGTGATGACATATGCACAGCTTTGGGTCTACAATGTAAAGAGAGCTGCTTTTTAGTATATGCAAGAAAATAGTGTTAGGATATACAGAAGATCCTCTACTTATGATGGGGTTATATCTCAATAAACTCATCATAAATTGAAAATATTGTGATTTGGAAATACACACCAGATCCCTAAACTACCAAACATTATAGCTTAGCAACCCAGCGCACTGTAGAGAATGGGTTGTTTCCCCTGATGATCACCTGGGAGCTCTGCATGCTGCTGCTCAGCATCATCATATCACACATTGTCAGACCAAGAAAAGAAGAAAATTCAAAATTGAAAGTACAGTTTCCACTGAATTTGTATCATTTTCACATCATTGTGATGTCAAAAAATTGTAAGGTGAACCATTTTAAATTGGGGACTGTCTGTACTCAGAAGAATTTCTCAATCCAGTATACCTTGCTCTGGAGGCCATTCTGCAGTAATGTGATTATGAACTTAGATATGTTTCAAGCCATTCAAAATAACAGATTATTCAAATATTTAGGATATGCATTATACCTTCCTTTGTATCCATTATGGATATGTATCACATACAAATTTACATGTGCAATGTCATATATTAATTTGGGAGACAATCAGAAGTTTGAAAAGAAAACTACATTAAAGATCTATAGCCAAAGAGGCAAACTAATCCATAACAACATTCCATAGAGTTCACCTGAATTCCATTTCTAATTATCTACAGAAAGGTCTTCCATTAAATGATTATACCACTTCTTCCAAACTATTTCCTTCTTGAATATTTGTAGACTAAATCCCTCTTCCAAATTGGAGGAAAAGTCCAATGAATGCCAAATAACTTAAAATTTTGTGAGAATAAATATGTCAAAAGACAGATAAATGTTTTTAAATATCACAAATAGAATGATGTTTCTAAAAGTGTTTTTGTATTATTTCCATATCTCTATAGCAGAAAGTATAGTATATGCAAAAATAGAAAACAGAAATAAAAGCAAAATCAGGAAATCATTGAAATGCTTGCACTCATTGATAGATACATTGATGATAGGTAGGTATGTAGGTAGATAGATAGATTATCCCTAACAACCAGGGAACAATGGAACCTTCATTGGATAAAACAACAGCAACAAAGGCTTCTACACAGTAGACACTAAAGCATGTTTCCTTTTGGTACCCATCACATTCTGTGCAACACCAACTTTTCTGCCATGTAATCCTTCTCTTCATTCATATTTAAGTAACTGAATGTACATATTATTTTGCACACTCTAGTTAATATTTTGGATAACTTTAGCATTTTAGGAATAATAAAAAATAATTGAGACTAACATAATTGGCTATCCCTATTACATGAAGAAAACACTGAATTGTAACAATATTCTTTATATCAGAATATGGATATATTATTAAACATATTTTTCCTTCAATCCCTCATAAGTATATCAGCACTGTCATTTCTTTTATAAATCATCTTAACATAAAAAGCATTTTTTTTTCTGTGAAAAGGATAACAAATTCTTTATAGAATTGATGTATTTTCACTTAAAAAAATCTGGTGGATGAAATAATGTCATTTTTTAAAATCACAAAATTTCATACGGCTGCAGAAAATGGCAATTTAATTCAAGAGTAAATCTATAAGTTTTAGAAAAATATGTTTCCTTTGTGAATATCTATGAAATACAAATTGATAGGTATGGACAAATCTCTTTGCTTGATTGTTGAAAAGCAGCATCACAAGCCTTAACTAGAGAGAGAGTTAAGATGAGAGGTAACACTTTTTAATGGAAAGTAAATGTAATTTAAAATTGTGTCTTTTTTCTACCATCTTGAAGATACTAACGAAGCATGAGCAAGATTTCAAAGAGTATTTTTGACCCTCCCAATTTTATTTAATTGTGTAATTTGTGAAATATTCTTTAAAATAGAGTTTTTATGTATTGTATAGTATTCTATTAACAATGTCTATAATATCTTCAGTTGTCAAAGAGATTATGTTTAAAAGTATCACATTCTTTGAGAAATGTATATTCTGTGTCAGTAAATTAGTACTAACAATATAATGCTAATAGTAATTTTTGTTTTATATCCCAGTCTCAGGGTGCCTATTACATCAATATTTTGCAATATCTACATATAAATTTCTACTTGAAATTAAATTTTATTTTACAGTTTGAAACATTTATAATTTCATACTTGTTTTATACAATGGCCTTTGAGAACTGATAAAGCAGGTATAGTCATTCCTCTTTTAAAGACAGGAGTTGTTTACCTACTATACATGCAACACATTGTAATATAAAAGTTAAAAAGCCAACTAGTGAATATGCATGCAACCTAAAGGAACAGACCAAAGGAAAATTTAAATGCTCAGAAAATTACAGAGCAAATACTTCCAATAAAACCTTGACTAATATGAAATGTAGGATTATGTGTGAATATGTGTTGTTTATGTGAGTGTGTATAAGGTGTATGTATGTATGTATATATGTGTGTGTGTGTGTTTGTGTGTGTGTGACTTTACAATTTGCAGAAAATCTGCTGTAACTATATTTGAAAATATGCTTCATACCTAATGCAACAAATGACACATATAAAATTGAACAATTTAGCTGGACATTATGGTGCATGCCTATAATCCCTGTGACTCAGAAGGTTGAAAGAGAAGGATTGAAAACTAGCACCAAGTTTTGAGATCAACCTCAGCACCAAGAGAGGCTCTAAGAAATATAGTGAGACTCTGACTCAAATTTTTGAAAAATAAATAAATACAAATGGGGAAGTAAAATTTAATGAATTTGGCCATATGTATAAATATGAATCCAAAACTACTATCAAGATAATTAAAAATTCCATTACCCTAATAGTATCATTGAGCTTAAGGAAGCTGCTCCAAGATTTTTCAAACTAGGTTAACAATTGCATTGCACTCTGCTTGACAGAAATATCTGAAATTACTATGGAATACCTTTAGTAGCATGAAAATAATTTGCCTAATATTCATCAACCACAAAGTAAAAAACAAACAAACAAACAAAAAAAAAACAAGCAGGATTCAAAAAATAGTTAGCTTCCAATTACAATATATATGAGACTCTGAAGATGTTTTGAACAAGAAATAATAATTAATAATAACAATAATAATGTTAGAAGATCCAGCAAGATTCTAGAATAATAAATTTAAAAATAACAATTAGTAGTAGAATATAAATTGAAAAAGAACATGGTCAGTGTGGAGGATTACTTGTGGCTATGGAAGTCAAAAAGGAATTATATATTGAAGCACAAAAAAATAGGTGAATCAGTGATCATGATAGATTCATAAGACAATTCACAGATATATACCATAGACTTATATTTTGAGTAACAATTATTCCCAAAGTGGGGGGGAAGAATACATGAAGAAGAAGCAAATATTCAATAAGTGCAGAAAATAATTTCTCATTATGAAAACACATTCTACATTATAAGATCTTATCTAAATTCATGAAAGACTGATCAAAGAAGACATATGCTGATAAAATTCTTTATTCCGGGGTTAAAGACAAAAATCTTACAAACTATAGCAAAGAAAACAATATCTTCAAAGGCAAAAGAAATTCAGACCAGCATTGGACATATTGGCCAGAAAACAGGGCAAGAACATCTTCAGAAAAAAAGAATAGTGAGGCACATGGTGCCCACCTGTAATTCCAGCAGCTTGAAAGGTTGCAGCAGGAGGATTATAAGTTCAAAGCCAACCTCAGCAATTTAATAAGGCTCTAAGCAACTGTTTCAAAATATAAATAAATAAATAAATAAATAAGGGCTTGGGATGTCATTCAGTGGTGAAGCACTCAATGTGTTCAACACTGGTACCAAAAAAAAAAAAAAAAAAGAAGAAGAAGAAGAAGAAGAAGAAGAACAAAGAAAAAAATAACAAATCAATTATTCTACACAACACCATTATTTAATTGGAAAATAGGAAAAATAGATATATTTTATACTTCAAAAAATTAAATTATAATTTATATCTCCTCCTTTCTTGAAGACAATATTTAAATATTTCCTCTGATATTTTCTTAGATTTTGTTGAAATGGAATGACAACTGTGGAACTGAAACTTCAAGTGATACAGAAACCGTGACTTGTGAAAGACTTGTTTCAAAAATCTGAGTGAAATATGATAGACTGGGAAAGTAGGATTGAAATTTGAAATAATCCTTAAAGTAAAAAGATATAGGGAAAATCCCATTACTATTTTGGATCAGTAGTCAAAAAACTGATTCTGCCTTCTGATTCCTTTTGTAAATACCATTCTTTTTAGGAGGGGAAAATAGCCCTGTCCAATAGTTTGCGTATTATCTACTTTCACTGTAGAATACAGAGTTGAGTAGTTATGACCGAGATTTCAAAAATCCCCCAATTGAAGCTTTTCTTTCTTTTTTTTTTTTTTTTTAAAGATATTTCCATTCATCCTCTAGAGCTAAAAATATTACATCTTGGCAAACCCTAAGACTTTGAGGCAAAGTAATTTCAATACCTTGTTGATGAGAAAAGAAAGGGGATAGAGTAGAGAAGATAATGGGCATACTTTAAATAACCCTTTTCCAAAATGGAGAAAATTAAGTGAAGTGAATATTCATGTCAATATAAGAATATTCAATTTGCAAACAATAGTAGAAAACTATGTATCATATCTAGAAAGGTAAGCATGAGTGCAGAGGAAAAAAAGGTAGATAATACACAAAAACAACCTCATGGATAGTATATCGAAGACACCAAATATAAATGAACAAATAAGGGGATGTATACAGAGGAGGACCAGTGTACATCAAATGACAAAAAGTGTAAATGATCAACAATTCTAGTGAAAAGTAGAAATAAGATCTGTCTGTAAAAAAGACCCTCTGAATAGATTTCAAAAAGATAATCTAGCAATAATTATGCTGTTAATGACTAAGCTTAACCAAATTAATCAATTGAGGCTGAAAATACTGGAACAGTTAAAAAAAGGAAAATAAATAAAGGAATAAGCAAGGTTTTTACAACAAGTTGATCCCCACATTTCTGTGGTTTAGAACAACATAAGGTCATTTCAGAGTTACATAGTATTGTTTAATGTTTGATCAATCGCTTTTTTTGGTTCCAGCCAAGAAGGGGAAAGACTTTGGAGGATACACTCATGAGAGGCTTTTACAGACTCTGGAAGGAGGCAGCAGTCATCTTCCTGGAGACTTGAGGCCTGTGGTCAGCAGCCAACTGCTCAGAAGAAGGTAACACAATGAAAAAGATTCTGTAATCCAGCATCACCTCTCCCACTTTATGAAGAGGCTGATATTTTTGTTTCATTGTAAAGATCCCATTGGACTTGGCATTTGGGAAACCAGAGGCTGGTTCTTCTGATAGGAGAGAACAGACTGGTCCTGATAACTCTGAGCTTGGTGAGAAGGATCCAAGAAACAGTGAAGTAACATCATGTGATACCTTTGTGGTAGCCATAAGTTGTTATGGTTCCACTTTAAGTGAGGTGACCATCCAAGGTCATTGGATGTTTCTGGCAAGTAGATACTACAGTGATATTTTTAAAAAATTAAACTGGCTGCTTTGAAGAGACCATAGCAATAAGTATAAAGGAGGGAAAGCTTTTGGTGGTAGTATATATGAGAGATGATGGTGACTTGGACCATTACACTAGCAGTGAAAGTGATGAGATTTGTTGGTATTTAAAGAAAAAGGTAATCTATCATATCAACTATAAAGCATCAATAATTGGATTTAATGTTAATTACATTTGTCACTTAGTCTTTATCTCCATTGATTTACAGATCAATAAAAATGTATTTGCTTCTTAAGTGATATTCATAAAGAATAAAAATCCTGATATAAAACTATAGTCTTTGGGTTTATAGGAGATATGGAAATAAATGTCTTTCTTCATGTGACTCTATATTGGGAATGACAATGTGATGGCAGATTTATTTGAGGATTTTATATGTAAATTTTTAAAATGCCTTATCAAATGTGGATTTGAATCTCAACATCTAAGCAGATTATGTTTCTCACACTTTTCTAAGAAAGCATTTAGATTTAATTCATTTTGTTGGATCTGTGGGTCTAAATCAGAAGCCCTGGCTTACATTACTGTTCCAAAGACAATATAACCTAAAGTTTTCTTATGCAGAATAATTCTAGGTAAATAACATTCATTTGTTTATTATGCATAAAATCTCTCAGAGTTAAGTATTGTGTGTTTTCTTTCTTTCTTTCTTTTCTTTTTTTCTTTTTTACTGAATCTCAAAATCCTAAAGCAAGGTTCAGAACTATAGGATATTGAGTCTACCTACCAGAGACATGAATAGTTGTGTTTCAATGAAAAACTGCTTATTGTGATATTTTATTAGGATTTTTAAAAACTCAGCCTAGGAATAGTCAAAATATTTTCAAAAAATTCTTGTAATAGATGCAAATTTTTGTTGTGATTTTAAATTACCATTAAAAGTATTACATTCTATGTGTAGTATGTTAACATTTTATTATGCTCTTATTCAAGATATGCAGAATTGGAGAAGAGAATAAATGTTGAATTTGGAGGGGTTCCAATAATTAACATCTATTTTTTTCCTGGGTGTTAAATTGGTAAAAGTATGTGTCCTTAAGGTAAGCTATCTGTACTCTGTTCAAACAAAGAAATTTTCTATATCCTGTAAAAAATTGGCAAAGTCAGAATGACCTCTGTGGGAGGTATTAGTTACAACTTGGAGGGATCCCCAGTTAGCCTCAAGGTCTCAAAATACTCTAAAGGGCAGCTCAGTCTTACAATCCTCAGCCTCTAATTCTTGCACATCTGGTGACATATTCTGCAAGATTTCTGTAAATCATCCTTTGGAAAGCAGTTAAAGAAATGTGAACTCAACCACTTTTAAATTGAGTAAAAGTGAGAGATAATGATGTTGCTTAATTTAATAAGAATGTTTGGCACAGAAAATGTCTGTAGGATGACTAGTTTAAAATGCTAGTGATATGAACAGGTAGAAAATATTAGTTTTAGGCATCTTTATGTCACTGTGACCAAGAACAATTTAGAGGAGGAAAAATTTATTTTGGGCTCAAGGTTTCAGAGATTCAGGCAATAGATGACCAAATCTATATCTCTGTGCTCCAGGCAGGTTAGAACATCATGACTGAAGGGTGTGGCCCAGAAAACTACTCAGTTAATCACAGCCAGAAAGCAGAGAGATAGCTTCACTAACCTGGGTCAAATATAAAACCCAAAGGCTGGCCCCCAGTGACCCCCTTCTTTCAAAAACATCCTACCTTACTATAGATACCACCCCGTTAATCCACATCAGTGGATTAACCCACTGATTATGTTATAGTTCTCATAGTCTGATCATTTTACCTCTGAACATTTTCACATTGTCTCACACATGAGTTTTTGTGGGCCATCTCATAAGGAAACTCTAACAGTATTTAAAACGTAGTGTTTCTCATATTTGAATCCAAGAGGAAATATAATGTCCTGCTCTTCACAGATACATGATATTAGGAGGATGTGATTTATGGATTTTGTTGTTTATTCTGAAGATCAAAAATTTTGCTATAGGACTTCAATTAACAAGATAGTTTACTAACAGGAGCAATCCAGGGAACAGGGAAGAGGCCAATTACATGAAAACTAAACTGAGAATTTAGGGGGAAACAAATATATATAAAAAGGTTGAAAGGTGAATTATATCCAAGTTATTGAGGAATGATCTAACAGTGACCCTGGAGAACACAGTACAGAAAGGGTTAATTCAATGATAAATGTAAAAGATGAGATCATGAGAGAGATGGTGATGTGCCTGAGTATGGGCAGAATGGTTACCTGAAGATGTGCACATTGAAATCCCCAGAACCTGTGAATAAGTAACATGGAAAGGTACCTTGAAGATGTAATTAAAGCTGTGAATCTTAGGATATTTATTACCCAGGTAGGCCCAGTTTAATCTTGAGAACTTACCAGCTGGAGACAGAAGAGAGATTGGAAGTCAGAGATCTTCTAAATGTAAATGGCCACATGTAAATATAAGAAAGATGGGGCTGGGCAGGCCCTTCCACTCCCAGCCAGAAAGGAAATTGGGACTACTACTCCTCCCTCTTGGAAATGGATTTTACCAAAAACCTAAGTAAGTCTAGAATCAGATTCTTTCAAGAATCTCCTGATGAGAACTTGCCTCTGCCCTCACCCACTGCTGCCTCCAGATGAGGACACTGACACTATTTTTTTTCTTCAAGTGTTTAAACAGAGAAACCAGCTAAGCCAACACAGATTTTTGATGATCATACTTGTGAAATCATAAATATTGTTGTTTTAAAACCCCAAAGTAGCCAGGTACAGTGATGCACACCTGTAATCCCAGTAACTTCGGAGGCTGAGCAGGGAGATGTCAAGTTAAAAGGCAACCTCAGCAATTTAGTGAAACTCTAGATAACTTAGTGAGACCCTATATCTCTAAATAAAATATAAAACAGACTGAGAATGGAGCTCAGTGGTTAAGCACTCTTAGGTTCAAGAAGGGTGGTTTTACTAGCAAAATTTGTGTGTGTGTGTGTGTGTGTGTGCGCGCGCGCGTATGCGTGCACGCAAGCTCACACACTTGTATAATGCAAATAAATTGTCACTGCAAGGGACTTTAATCAGAATATTTCAACAAAAATAATGAAAGGAGTAAAATCATTAGTGTCAAAAATTTGGGGTAATGACCACTTATGGCAATTACTAAATTGAACTTTGATGTGTAGTGATCCTGAAAGACAGGGTAATATGTTATTAGATTTATATGAGCAAAAAGAGATGTCTTTTTGTGGAACAATTTCTCCCATCACTCTTTTATCTCAGGTATCAAAGACCATGGGGAATTATATAAGTAAATAAGAGCCACTATTTGTCATATGAAAATGACAACTATGTGCTTGTATAGTGCCAAGATATGAAAATGGAATTGGAAAGTAGAAAAACATAAAAATAAGGAAGCTGTGATGGTTTGATAATGAGGTATCCCCCAAAAGCTCATGTGAAAGACAACACAGGAAAATTCAGAAGTGAAATGATTGGGTTATGAGAGTCTTAACCTACCAGTGCATTAATCCAGTTGAGAGGATAAACTAGGTGGTGACTGTAGTCAGGTAGAGTTTGAAAGGAGGAGGTGGGTCACAGTGGGTGCAGCCTCATGGTAGATATTTTATCCCTAGTAACTGAGAAGCCTCTCTCTGCTTCCTGATTGCCATGTGCTGAGCTGTTTTCCTCCTCCACAACCTTTCACCTTGACATCCTGCCTCATCTTGGGCCCAGAGCAATGGAACCAACCATCTCTGGAGTGAGATCTGAAACAGTGAGCCCCAAATAAACTGCTATTCCTCTAAAATTAAACTATATTTAAAATTCTGTATAATTATAGGTAGACTAGCTCTATTTTAATAAATTAAGTTCATAATAATTATGTCACAAATTTCGTGGATTTCAAAATAATTCTTTTAATACCCTCTTTAAATGACCTTTGTTCCAGTTTTTAAAATTTTCTCTGAGATTGATGTTCTTCTCTCAAACACCAAAACCCATGGTTATGATTCAGTCAAGTTTTGCCATTTGCTAATAATTATAACTCCTGATAATACCAATTTTGATTGTTTTCTTTCCCAATCACCAAAAGTTATTTATAACTCATTCCATCTGGTGTTCCTCAAAGGAAAGCTCTCCTATTTTATTTATTTTTTTTGTCTCACTCTATTAATGCTTTCCCAACCATTTTCACCTAACTGTATGAGTAAGGAATTGTCATTTTAAACTACAAACCCCAAGAGGAGCTGCATGTCTCCTTCCTAACTCCCTCCTTCTAGTTATTCCAGTTAGGAATCTAGGACTTTCCTTGAATTTTTCATTTCTCCTTTACCATACCCAATCCATCATTATTTCCTTTTGGCACTGATTGCAAAATATAAATAGATTATTTCAGTTCTCCTCATGTCTACTGACAACATCTGATGAAACCACTATAATTTCTCGTGTTGATTTCTGAAATAACTCCCAATCTCCTTTTGCTCCTTCTGTCCTCACCCTTATGTAAAGCCTATTCTTAACACAGGACACACTGTCCCTGTTACTAAGATTAGGATATTGCTCTAATGGCAACCTGACCATAACTCCTTCATTCCTTTTTTTCATCAGTATAAAAGCCAATGTCATAATGTAGCCTAAAAGGGCTGTCTGAGCTGCCCTGAGCATGTTCTGACCCATGGTAGAGAATCCTGCCTTTCTTCCCTGTAACATCATTTCCAGTTCTGAGCTTCAGTTTGAACATATGTAGCTATGTTCTCCCTTCCCCCTCTCAGGCAGGGATGGGAAGCCCTGAGGTGGCTGCATACCCTTCTTTTCAGGGACCAACGTAACGTCACATTCTCAATGAGACCTTGTATGCTCATTTTTTAGTAGAAACTAACAAATCTACTTTATCCTCACCTGTTAACATTCCCCTTGTCATTCTTTTTTTAACAAAACAATCACTTGATACCATCAAATGTACTGCATATTTATTACTACATATGTACTAAGTACCCGTCTCTTCTAATAAGATTTCTAGCTCCATGATAGAGGATAGGTTGTCTGCTTAAGTCACTTGTATATATACACACATATTCACGAATGAACACAAGCACCCTGTAGACATACAATGTACCTAGTAAAAATTAATGAAGAATTTCTAATCATTATAGCTATACTTAAATAGAATGAAAAAAAAATCTGTCATTATCACTTATCAGACAGGTGTCTTTTGTGCTACAATTTGGGTAAAAAAATAATACTGCTAAGTAGAATATTTCATTTGTCTTCTAGTATCCCTAGATGTATGAAGAAAGAATGGTATTAGAGAAAGATAAAAGTAGTGTGAATGAGTAGTATGACAGAACTTCCTTTTTATATTTTAAATATATATTCTGTTTATGTAAAGTAGACGTATTAAATATTGCCAAATAAATGCATTACTCAGAATAATAAAACTCTACTCTTACTGAAATGAACATGGCCAAAACACAGATAAATCTACGAACTTGCAAGTCAATACAAAATTTATTATCTACTCTTTTTAAAAGTTGAGGTAGATGCATCAAGGAAATTATGAAGAAGAAAATTACATCTCTCTTTCAATAGTGCATGCAATCAACTTAGAAAGAAAAGATTTAATTTTTGAAAGCTTAATATCCTCATATGAGTTTAGAATTTCCTTCCAGATAAGAAAAAAATCTATTACTATGAATAATTTAGGCATGGGCATTTCTAGATTAGGAGGGATATAAAATTTCATTTCGGTATTCAAGGTATTCATAATCTAAATCAAAATTGAGAATGTATTGCCCTGTCCTTCCCTACAAGCACAGGGATTCTGGATATTGCTATCCAGTACACACTGACCCGAGCCATTAATGAGAAAGCTTTAAAAGGTTTATTGAGAAGCAGAGTTGAAGAAGAACACAAGAAATCCCTGGATTCTGCACAGTTCTTTCCTTCACAGAAGTGCTTGGGACTTCTATTTAGAAGGGAGTTCCAATACAGAATACCCTGTCTTAGCATAGCCTGGAATATGAGTGGGCCATCCCTAAATAGAGTAGATGCCCTTTATCTTCTTTATAACAAGGGACATGATAAGAGATCTCAGGCCTAGGAGATAAATCCAGAGCTCAGCTAGAGAGACTACATATCAATCTTGTTGATATCTGTCAGAAGTCTGGCTATTACTTTGAAAGTCTCAGTTCATTGCAGCTCAAAAGCTCTGTGCCAGGCCACAGAGAAAAGGAAAGGGACAGGAAGAGCTATTCATGCACAGATTTTTATCTTCTCTATTCTCTCTGTGGCTAGCACTTAGCATCTAATTGAATATATGGTTCCTAATCAAACAATATAATCATGTGAATTTTAATGGGGTATTTAATGCCTGCTTGCAGCAAAAGGAGATAGAAAAAAATCCAAAATATCACAAAACATCACATGAAGTTTATCACAGCAAGGCTAGGACAGTGACACTTGGAGATATTTGCTCTGATTGTGTAGATACTGCACTTAGAGATCAATTTGATCTTAGGACACTGACTTAAAAGTAGTGCAAGTTCAGGTTTGCCATGTTCTACTTCCTGGAGAGCCTCAGAGTCCCAGGTTCCATTACCTGGACAAACAGTTAATGCTAGTCTGCTTAGCAATAAAAACTCACATGATAATCATTTCCTCATGCTCTTCTTCCCTGTTCTGGGGGATAGTAGGGGATAGGAAAGGTAGCAGAATACAACAGTCACTAATATGGTATTATGTAAAAATGTGGATGTGTAACCGATGTGATTCTGCAACTTGTATTTGGGGTAAAAAATGGGAGTTCATAACCCACTTGAATCAAATGTATGGAAGATGATATGTCATGAGCTGTGTAATGTTTTGAACAACCAATAAAAAAAAAACTAAAAAAACAAACAAACAAAAAAACTCACATGATCTGATGAGAAAATTCCATAGAGTGTCACATAAATAGGGAATGACCTCTGCTTAGTGATGAAATCCTGTGTCCTTGATACCCCCAGGAAGATGACCAGAGAAGGTGAGAGGAGATGTCACCAATGACACCTGAGTTTTGGATCAGTATCAAAAACTGTATCATTTTTTTCAGATAAGTTCTTTCAAGTCCAAGAGGAGGGTCTTTCCTGTGTAGGAGAAAGTTAATTCCTAGCAGCACGAAGTGTTCAGCACATTAAGAGGGGAGATAGCATCTGATTCTCTCTAGTGTTTACTTTTCCTTTAGTGAGTACACAGGTTGGTTCTGGAGGAGGGTTGAATGTATCAGACAGCTCTGCTGTGGAGAGGAGCACCCCAGGCCATTAGAGGAAGTTTGGCGTCACTTCTAGATATTATGAAGTACTGATTCTATTGGGAACCAAGATATAAAAGTGAGACTATCAGGAATAAAAATCATGCATGAAAAAGAAAAAATAATAAAAAGAGTGTGCACTTTATCCTCTAAATATTTTCTAATTTCACATTCCTGACACTTGAAACTCAATCTAAGTAGATTGGGACTATTGTACCTGAAAATAGTTCCTACAGAACTCATCTTTATATGTTTCTACAGCGTAGTTGGAAAGAGAACAGTCCTTGTTCATTCTAGTAATTGCCAGTATTGAAATTTTTTAAATTCACAAGTTGTATTTTACTGCATTCAAAATATTTACCTGTTTTTTTCACTTGACACATAAAAATTGTACTCATTTACAGGTTATGAGTACTCATTTACTCATTTATAGTGAGGTAACTAGAGTTGGCAACAATTAATTGTGTCTTTCAAAATAGCTAGAAGAGAGGACTGTGAATGTTGCTGACATAAAGAAATGATGCATGTGTGGGTAAGAGATATGCCAATTACACTGGTATGATCATTACTCATTCTTTATGTGTTTTAAAGTATCACAGTGTACCCCATTACTGAAATATTTTGAGAATAAATCCACAATTCTATGGTGGAAATGATGGGTACATATGTTAATTTAATTCAGAGGCTTTCCTTAACTGTGGTTGTGAGTACCTATTTCCATCATCCATCTATGTATGTATGTATATATGTATGTATGTATCTATCTATCTATCTATCTACCTGTCTGTCACTGAGTCTGTAATTTAAATATACATCATATTGCTACGTATTTAGTTACTGATATCTTGGTGTTCCAGTGGCACCATTATCAGTGAATATCAGTGACCTGTGCATCTATGTAAAAGTGTATTTTAATTATTTTCACAATAGAATGTTTAATTCCTAAGAGAAGGATGTGAAATTTAGACTATTCTTAAGAACATTCAGTGCCATGCACATTCAGCTCCTTACTATCATTAGGGACCACTGCAACCTTACGCTAGACAACCCATGTTGGAAGTGGATAATTTTTCAGAAAACCATGCTCTCTTACCAGGTGACAAGTCCATAGGTGGGGTCATCTGAAGCAGTCATTCAGATAATATAATGAGTGGTACTGGTTCTGTGACTGACTCGCGGGTGAGTTGTACTTCTTGAAGTTTACCAGTTGACTCAGTGGGATATGCCATTCCATTTCACAGTGGAGGACATGAGAATAGCAGTCTATGAATTTTATCTTCATTCAAGACCCAAACATCTTCAACCATGACTATGTGAAGTTTCCTCATTGGGATTCACCATAAGAAGGTAGCCAACGCAAAGGGATATTTAAACACATACTAGTAGCTAATATTCTGCTAAAACTTGCTGCACTCAGTGAAGAAACAGTGAAGAATCATTCACATACCCTTGTGAAAAAAGTGCTGATATACTGTAGGCCTTGCCACATGGCAGCAAATTGATCTTAGTCTTTTTTTTTGTTTTGAAAGTTCAACAGAAAATGAAAGTATTGGTAATGCCCAAGGCTTCAAACATGGTCCTAGTAATGGAAGCACACTGCTGTCCACATGACATCAGCTATTGCCTGTAGAGCAGGAACTATTTGTATTTGACGTCTACAGGACAGATCCCACCATCAATGATGACACTATTAATGAAATAATATCCCATATGACTGTGGCCTCAATCAAATATGTGGTGAGAAGAAGAAATACATTTTCTTCTGTTGTCATAAGATATTGATTCAACTATATAATCCTGACAAGTTTTGTAAGTACAGAAGGTCCCTAGAAATGCACTACAAATATAGTGACAGAACCTATTATTAAGAATTTATGTGTGTGTTTACCTAATCTAACATGTATGCATGCTTGCACTAAGATAATACTTCAAAATGCCCATATCATGTGTAGTATTTATTAAATGACCATCAATCATAAATCAAAATAAACAGCAGCTCTCAAAGTAATTGCAGCTGCTTTCTCTTGGCCAAAAGCAATGCTATCTTGTAATGTTGAAAGGGTTTTTTTATTCCCAGAAATAACAGACATCTGAGATTCAATTCCAAGTAATTGAATCCAGAATTACCTGACAAATCCTAACCTGCACTTTTTTTTTTCCTAGTGCATATAATTTGGAGGATAGGGTCAATAGTCCTATTTAGGCAAGACTACAAGGTTTGTCTCCAGCCTTCATTTTGTTACAGTGGACTAACTGCAGGTCTGAGGATATGCCGTACCCAGAATAGGAACAGTGGACCCACATAGTTTGTCTCTAAGGGATATCCCATGTTGGAATTCAAAGACATCCACTGCAACATTAGCTGAACTGGTGTTTCTCTTTCTCTTCTTATTTAACTTGAAACTTTTCTAAAGTTGTGAGTAGAAGCCAAGAAATCAAGATTTAAATGAACATACCCTCCTTGATTGCCTCTGTATTAATTTTCTCTTGCAGAGTACCACAAACATAGTGATTCAAAGCAAAACACATTTTTGTGTTAAAGCAGCCATTAGTTTTAAGCTCTCTGTTCTTGTTCTGACACAATCAGTCTCACCAGCTTTCTTTTCCATTAGAATACCACCACCAGCTTGCATCTTCTCTTCAGGCACCTGGGGCCTAGACAAGGTTCAAAGGACCCTTCCTCCAAGGCTCTACATTCTAGCAATGTCTACTTCTTTGTTTTCCTCTGTCCCAGAGTTACCTAAATGTCCTTCAACATACTTTTTACCTTTCACTGTCTCAATGTGTTTAACCATTTACAGATGTTAAAAATCATCTTTTTAAGAAATCATTTGATTTCTGTTTTCTAACCTGGTTCCCCTTAGCACATAATAAAGGAGGTACACAATGCACTGTCCCCATGCTGTGGTGCTCTTTTGACTGCAGGGCCCACTGCCTTCTACATGTAAAGGGTGGGCAGGGAAGTGCTGGCCTAGGGAGCTCCTGGCTGTGTTCCCAAGTTCATGTCTTTCTTCTCTCACAAATGCATTTCTTATTTGCTCAAAGGAAATAAATTGGTGCTGTAACAAGTATTGTGATACCTTCAAAATCAAATGAGCTACATATGTTGTAACAAACACCAGAATAACAACTAATGTATTATATGTTGCACTGTTTTATTTGTTTTTTGAGGGTTTTTTTTTTCATTTTTCTCACAGTGTATAGGTAAGTCACTGATTACCAAATTTATACTTATCTAAAAATGATCATGATGTACAGTGTTTACATAATTAGCTTCAGATGTGCCATTGTTTGCTAGTAACTTCACATTTTAAAATATTCAGTTATAAAACGAAAATGATCAAATATTTAAAAATAAAAACAGTAAGATTTTTTTAAGTAATGTAGAAATTTAAATATAAAAGTCACATTAATGGATAAGAAGTTAAATTTCCCAAGTCTTTTATATTTAACTAAGTAAATGCTTTGCTATTAAAGCAACTAATTTATCTGTTAAAATACCACTCATCGACATTGACTATTTCTGAAATAGTCATAAAAGTAGTTTTGAATAAAAGCACTTCCAAGTACAATTATTAATACTGAGCATTTATTCATTTGGAAGGCATTCTATTTTAAAACACTGTAGAATGCAAGGTTGGCCTTTCAGCTATGATTAACCATGGTGTAAATTGCAAGCAATAAAGTTTAATTATGCCATATTTATGCAAAATAAGGTAATTGAACATATATATAAGATATTCACATGATAAGAAAATCAAAGTCATTAGGAATAATCTGAATTTTCATTTTCATGAGATGATAAAATTGAGAATAGAGGTTTAAGTTGTTTCTTTAGTATGCAAGCAGAGATATGAGTCATTTTAATGAACTTGGATTAAATGCAACCTTGAGATAATTTACTTATAAGAAAATAAATACCATACATATACAACCCATACACATAAGCATACAAAAAAGCCATTCTTTCTATTTAGATTATATCTCTGGTCACAAGTTTGTTTATAAATCTCAAGCAATTGTAATATGCAGCACTATTATAAGTGAGGATTACTATAGTTTAATGTTGGACTGGATAAGAGAAAGCACATGAATACAAGCACACACTTGGGAACCCACGCTTCCTCACACAGCATAGCATAAAGGCAGACCAGAGCAAAACTTTCCTCTGCTCTTAGATCACAAATTCCATTTATTCTTTGACCTGCTTTTTCATATCTGTCTTTGCTGAACTTCCGAGTGTCTAGCTATATTCTTCCATCTGCTATATTATGTTTTGAGAAAATTCCCTTATAACTTAGATTCCCTTTTATATAAGCCTAAAACATAAGTATCTTCTTCTGATATAAAATTTAATAATACCATGTGTTCCACACCTCCCCCAACAAAAACTCCACAAAACAGGACTGTGTGCTGATTTGTGTATTCATTTAGTGAAAGTCTTGTAACCATTGACTAAAAGGACTTAAGGTGTAAAGTCCTTAGAGAACAAAAGAAATGACAATAAAAATACTAATTACATATTCAGTTTCCCAATAATTGTTTGGCTTCCTTTTATTTGCATCAAGTCAGGGAGAATAAGAATAACTATATTTATATGCCTCAGAGACCATGTTCTCTAGTTGAATTTTGTGATTTTACTTCTAATTTTAAAAAAATAATCTTAGAATACCTTTTAGTTAGAATATTTATGTGTTTAATTTTTTTCTGTCAGGAAAGTCAAGTATTATTTGGAAACATAGTTTGAAGTCTCCTTACCAAGCATATGCTAAAAAATGAGCATGCTGGAAGGTCTTTATTCTAAAAACAAAGAAAAAAACGTATGTGTGTGCGTGCATACCTTTACATATATGTATAAATATAGAAGATGTCAGCATGTCCTCAACAGTGTCTGAACTACATTATACATTGACACTCTTGGTCACAGCTGATATCCCCATTCTCCATGCCTCAGCATCTTAGGAAATCTGTGTTTAGTTTTCAAACCACTGTTTGGAATCCATTGTTGTATCCCTGATTGATTTCTCAGTTCTTGAAGCCAGTGTTTGCACCTTCCATTTATACTCTTCTAATACCTTCCTCAACTTGGTACATTTTGTTTTCAATTGAATGTCTCTGCCAGCTCCTGTTTTATTAGCCCCAAACAGATATTACCCTTCTCCCCATTCTGGCTCAGGATCAGCGGTCTGTGAATTGTTGGGAACTATATTAAAAACAAAATCTCTTACCTCTCCACAGAGGGAGAAGGGAAAGAAAATACTTTATTTTAGAAGAAGCATGAAATCAAGATGTGATACTTATCAGAGGCAGTCTCCTAAGAGACTACAGAAGCAGAAAGACATGTCATCCTTTGACATAGCTGAGTAGGTTCACCTCATTACATACATGTTGTCAAGACCATAGAAATCAGCCTGCAAGTAAGAGTACCTGACAGCACCATTTGTCATCCTAGATTCATCTGGTAATTGTGACATCCATGAGTCTTAGCTAATTTGCTTTATCTAGAGGAGAAACAAACTGTACATTGTTATGATAGGAGGCAGTTTGCAACTTGGAGCAAGGTATTCGCCAAAATTCCTCTCCTACTTGACCACAGAAGCCTAGAGATAGGGACCTTCATCTTCTTTAAAGATTACATTTAGAAGATCATCACCAACCCTTATAGAGAGTCATTCCTGGGGCTTAAAATTGACAGGAAGCTTATTTAGCTTTTACAAAGTTTCATATGCATTTCAAAGAGAGCTAATTTACACTTAAAGGGATCTAAAGAAGCAAAGGAGAAGGTGGTGATGGGTGTACCTCCGATGATGATGATGCTGCTGCTGCTGCTGCTGATGCTGCTGCTGATGATGATTTACCTTCCATTTTTATTTTAAATTTTGTTTAGAGACAGGGTCTCTGAGTTACTTAGGGCCTCACTAATTTTTCTGGGTGAAATCCTCCTGCCTCAGCCTCCCCAGCTGCTGGGTTTATAGGTATGCTCTTCCTCTCCTGGCCCTCTCTTATTTTTAACTGGGAGAATTTGTTTTTGCTTTCTCCTGTTTGTATTTACTTACTCTTGTGGCATTAGTACTGTGGCCTTGGCTGGCTTATTCAAGAGAAAAGGCTCAATGACAAGACCTTCATATATTTTCTGCTTTGTGAGTATTCTGAATTAATACTCTGCTTTGACTAACTAATGACTGCCTAGAGGGAAAGTAAGCAAAGGGATAAAAATGCCACCCTGCAGGGTATTGCTTAAGATTCCACTTGTGAATGTCTAACCATAGAGGATGACAACAGAGGTCAGAAGAGCTCAGAGGATGCCCCCAAGAAAGGTAAATAATCTCCCCTTTTGGAGAGAGAGAGAGAGAGAGAGAGAGAGAGAGAGAGAGAGAGAGAGAGAGAACAGAGACGAAGAGATAGGGAAGCCATAATATCTAACCATAAGAATCAAATAGTCAGGACGTATTTTTTTTTAAAAAAAACTGTGTATCTATTTATCTGTCTATAAATACACATGGATATGCATATTTATAGACAGAGATACACCTACATATGTGTGTGTTTGTGTATGTGTGTGCTGGTTAGAATGAACTGTACAGAGAAGCACCGATTTATATTTTATTAAATTTTAAATCTCTAAGAAAGAGCTTTCTTGATCCTAGAATAATTTTTGACACCTGATATCTCTACTAGTCTCTAACTAGGCCTTAGTGAGTAATTGGACCAGTAAAATAGAAGCCTTTCATTTATATAATAGTCTTAGGAATTGTTTAGAAGCAAGCTTAAGTTTTAATGAAGCACAGCTGGGAATGATAAAGAGCTGGGGAAATATTACAAAGTGTTTGGGGCTGGCCTGGAACATGGTGAATGGAACAAGAGGTCCAGCAGCGGTGAGAGGAGAACCTGTTTGTTCCATCTCCTCTCTCCAAGGCTTGTTATTCACACACAGGATGTTTTCCTGTGTCTCGGATATACCAAGCTCATTTCTTCATTAGAGTCTACACCCCTTCCATTCCCAGCAAGCTGACATTCCTACCCATGTCACATAGGTCTTTGATCAAAACCCAAGCATCCCTCCACATCATCTAAAGCAGCCTTTCTGCTGTTCCACCAGTTTTGTCTCCTACATTTCCTTCAGAGAATAAACTGTCACCTGAATTGCTTTCCTTTCTCTACCCAATTAACATATAATTTTCAGGATAATAGAAACTTTGTACATCCTATTCACAATGAGCCTGGGAAGTTTTACCTAGAACTGAGCCTGGGGAAGGAAAAAAGTACTCAAAGTCGTAATTTAGAAAGGGAGATACTATATTATAAGTCCTAATAATGGGGGTGTAGAATTTGGAGCAGGAGCAAAACTGGTAAAATTTTATTGCTTTCATTTGTCTACATGTAAAAACTAGTTATTTCAAAACATTTTAGTACTTGGTTAATAGAGTTTAATACAACTGAATCAAGATCTTAGGAATAATCAGATGGTCTTTCCTAGTCCTCTTGGCAGAGTGAAGCATTGCTATAGTGAACACATGTGGGATAATTGATTAAACCCATTTTGAAGATAGAATGAGAAAAGATGTAAAAATCATTGGTTCCAACTTCTTTAATAATTTACAATAGTGTTATTTAAGTACATGTGATAATATAATCAAAATCATTAGTTAGTAGACCTGAATAACGTTAGTTAATTAATTTTTAATGTGGAAAAGTCATTAGATAATTGATATGCCTCTATTTTGGTGTAAATATTTAACATTATGCTATCTTTGTCTAAGCATTTAGCATAGTGTTAGACAAGTAATAAATATTCAGTAGGTGTTTGACACCACAATGAAGGAAGGAAGGAAGGAAGGAAGGAAGGAAGGAAGGAAGGAAGGAAGGAAGGAAAGAAGGAACAAATCAGATTTCTGTTATGAAAATGAAATTTAAGGCTTGAAAATGTATGAAACAAAGACAGACATGGAATGCAAAGGGACAGTAGACAATCATTTGTGATATTGTGAATGGACTCATAGGCAGATAAATAGTGACAAAGTTAATGGTTTGTGTACATTTTTAGTTTTTATTGCATTAAGTTATATTGTATTAGATCAGCAATTCAAATTCTATGAGTCAGTCGTCAAGAAGTATTCAATGAGAACTTACAGCAGCCTAGTTCTCTGTATTCTGTACATACAAAAACAACCAGGAGAGAAGCAGCTATGAGTATTGTATTTCTAGATATTGTATTTTTGGAGCTGTATTGTGGTATTGTGCGCGCGCACACACACACACACACACAGTTTAGATTAACCAAATGTGGTTTACTCTAATGCATTTTAAACTATTTTTTAATTTATTAAGAACATTTAAAGAAAATGGAAAATAAGGTAATCCTTTATATTCTCTGAATTGCACATATCAATCTACAAATTTTATTTCATATATTCCAAATTTTGATTAATAAAAAAGTGTAAAATGTGTGTCCATTTAAAATAAATGTAAAAGACTAAATAGAAGTGTTTTATCTGTACGATGTTTAAATTTCTAATGGTGTTTCTTAGCAAAGATTTTAGAAGAATTTACACTATAGTTATCATTATCTTAAAGTGTTCTTGACATGACTCAGGATGAGATTTTTATTTATTGAAACCATATTTTTAGGTTATAGCAACAAGTGAAAAATGAACTCAGGAATAATATGATGGTCTTTGCTGGTCCTCTAGCAGAGTGAAGCATTGCTATAAAGAGCAGAATCCTGTGGGATCATTGATTTTAAAAAATTGAATTAATTAAAAAGCTTCAGGAATTAGATCATAATTATTCAAGGTACTTTCTTTTTCATGTTTTCTGTCACTCCTTAGATATCTTTTATAAATTGATAAAGCTATATAATATTAGAACATGAAACTTCCCTTAGGGACCAATAATGAGATGACATTAATGGGTTATGCTTAGTTCTGCCAGGATGAATTCTAGCCTCAGCCACCAGAGAACACATAGATCTGAGTGATACCAGTAGCTTCAGGAGAAAAACATGACAGTCATGATGTATTCTGTAATGTGCCGTGGATTTGAATATCTAAAAAACACAAATCCAGTAAATATCAAAATCAGGAGTGAAATTCATAATCTTCCATCTATTGACTTTTAAAAAACACTTAAATCATTAAATATCAACATGAAATTTCGAGGCATGTAATCATGATTTTCACTAAAATCATTAATAATGCAAATTGAATAATACCCAGTATCTGCTCAACACTTTATATTTATTGTATTTTTTTCCTCCATATAGCTTATGCATCAGTGAGACCTTCAAACAGATCCATGCCAACACTTGTCATCCTTGTTGTTGTTTTTTACATTAAATATCTGAAGCTTTAAAAGTTAATAGAACTCTCAGGTCAAACATCTCGTCCATGGGTTACTTATTTCAAGATATTAAACTCTAAAATAATATATTTCTCTATAAAATGGTCTATCCAAAATTTAAGCTTTACATTTGTTATTTTCCCAGCTCCATTGGACAATTAAAAAATAATATATATGTGATCTATGATAATAAATCCTTTACTTACTGTGTTTGGTGCTGAGAAATTAAATATTAATCAGACTTAACTACTAAACTCAAATAACTTTCAGACTTTGGAAGTCACACCTTGAAACAATTGATTTGATTATACTGTGGCAGATGATCACAGTGACATAGCAAAAATGCCCTATAAGCAATAAAGAAATAAGGGCCCAATTTGCTGTTGGATAGCAGGATTTGAACAGCTGCTTAGAGATGCAGAGCATACTTAAACCAATATTACCATTAGTGAATATTGAGAACTGGACATTGATAGTGTACTGTGAAATCTACCTTGACATGTCATTCATCCCTACTGGCTGAAAATATCACTGATAGCAGCTCATGACAGCCCATTTTCTCAAAGAATTGGTCCTTCATGCTTTAGTCAAATGATAACTTCCTAGGTTATTAGACCAGCTCCCACCTCTGAACACTGACCTCCATTGTATGAGCAATACACAGGGTACACAGTTATTTTTCCTGGCTTTAAAGTGAGAAATGTATCTATATTACAGATTTTATTCCATAATTTCTAGGTGGTCTAATCTAATTAGTCCTCAGATGAGAACTTATTTTTTTGTTTCAACTTGTCTCCCTAAGTTTTAGCTTGGTTCATTCCCAGCCTTTCTGCTAAGAGGACTCATCATTTCAGTCATTTGAACACGAAATTCCATCTATCTTCACTTCTGTGGAATCAAACCAAAGATACATGATGCCATATCAGTAGAAGATGAAGAGATGAGATAGCTGGATGACTTAGGCAGTTACAAATTTATGAATTCATAAGATGCTGGCACGGGCGTGCATGTGTGTGATCATAATATCTTTGAAAGGATCTTTTTTACACACCTGTTACATACTTTCAGTCTTATACTGGATTAACCTAGTGTAAATTTCTCAAATCCAGAACTATATACTTCACATCATAGAGATGACCAAAAGCTATTTGAATAAATGAACAAAGATGTAGCATGCTAAATATAGCAATAATGTGGGGAAATTGCACTTATATGCCAAACTGTTTGACAAAAGATTTTAATTAAACATTTTTATCAAATGTCTCTAATGTATTTAAATACATTAAAGGATAACTGTCAGGACAAATAAATTAGCTGCTTGGTCATGTCATTATTAAAATCGAACATAGAACTGTAATAGCTCATGTCACAAAGTGCAATTCAAATTCATTTAAGCAAAAAAAATGGAGTTACTGTATTATTTAATTGAAAAGCCAAGAATTATAATGACACCAATTCTGTCTGAATCCAGGTGTCTTAACTATTTATCAGAAATTCTTTTCTATCCAGGTAGACTTTTCCCCAGGATCAAATGAAGGCAGATTTTCAGTCCTCAGTTCTAATCCTATATCCTCCTAAACATAAAGCTAGAAAAAAAGAGAGTTTTCATTTTACAATATTATCATTTGGACCAAAAACAACAACAACAACAAATAAGTACAAGGGGTATTTCTATAAAGGAATTAAGGATAACGAATAAGCCCAAATCAAAAATTTCTGTCATAGAAATGGTATTTGTGGTGAATAACTAAACATTTAGTCAATGCAATAAAAGTGTACCTAGAAATTATGCTGTTTATAGGAAATAATTAAAATGAAGAATGTTATACTTCAAATTTTTATAAAGGCAAAGATTTTTGCACTTTAAATGAAACATTTCTTAAAGAAATATGAAATACCTCTATCCCTGAAATTATGTAAAAGTGTAAAATACTCACTTAGGATAAGTGAATTTTGAATATATTGACAAAATTTTGGCCTAGAATTACTGATTTCTTACTGAGCTCTTTGATATTCCTGTGGTGGGGATGAATGTCCCAGATGTCCTCGTATTAAAGGCTTGATCCCCAGACTGCCACTATTGGGAGGTGGTGAACCCTCAGGAAGTGGGGCCTGGTGGGAGGGCTTTAGGTCATTGGTAGCATGTCCTTGACAGGGATTGGGAGATCATGGTTTCTTTCTTTTTCCTCTTGTTTTCTGGTCACACAGTGAGAAGTTTCCTTTGCCATAAGTTCCTTGCTATTGTCATCTAACTGCCTGACAAGAGGACCACAGCAATAGATCCCCCTGACTTTGGACGAAAGCCTTCAGAACTGTGAGCTAAACAAATTATATATATATATGAATATATAAAATGTGATTACATTTATATACAGGCAAACTAGTTAATATATTTTTATGGGTACATATATGGTTGGGAAATTTTAAAAACATAATAATAATGATGCACATAAAATACAATTGAGTGGTTATCTTTGGTTCTAGAGATGAAGGTGAATGTGAGCTGGAAGGGAAGAATTTCTGATGCTCTATTCATTAACGGAGTGATGCTGCTGATTATTCTTTGGATGCTTTGTACATATAATTTGATATAACTTTAATGTGATTAGCATGAAAAATCTTAGCACATAGCCTTTTAAAGTACCTTAGTAGACTTTGTCACGTAGTCAACTAATTAATACTATCAGTTTTCTTACTCAGCATAATCATCTTTCATAGAAATTATAATTTGCAATTATATAATTGGGTGTTATCATGTTTTTAATTTTTTTTAAAAAATTATTAATTTGTTCTAATTAACTATACATCTCAGTAGAATACATTTCTGATACATTGTACATAAATGCAGCACAACTTCTCACTCCTTTGGCTGTACATGGTGCCATCACACCAGTAGTGTAATCATACATGTATATAGGGTAATAATGTATATCTCAATCCACCATCCTTTCCATCCCCACATCCCTTCTTTCCCCTCTACCCAATCCAAAGTTTCTTCATTCTTCGAACCCTGCCCCCTGCCCCCTATTATGGATCAACATCTGCTTATTGGGAGAAACATTTGGTCTTTGGTTTTTTTTGGATTTGGCTCATTTCACTTAGCATGATATTCTCCAACTCCATCCATTTACCTGCTAAACCTTATATTTTATATTTTAGGTATTTTGTTATGATAATGGAGCTTATTAACACAGACATTAACATTTTTATTTTAAATAAAACACATGTAACAGAAAACTGTACCAAAAATATAGTTTAATTAATTGTATAATGTGAAGAATTTGTTAATCAACACCTGGTTTAAGAAATAAAGCTTTGCTCAACACCTGTTACATCCTATGCCCTATGCCAATATACGTACCTGTTTTTTTTTAATGTAACTGTCAATAGCCAGTTCTGCCTTTTAAAATATATTCTCATATTCTTTAGAATTTTATTGTGTGTGTACGTATATGCACACGCACACTCACATATATGCATAGATACTAAAGTTTTTATTTTTATTCTATGATACATTTTGTTTTTCAGTCTACTCCACTTTTTAAATATCCTCTTATAGATTTTTTTCCTTTTTTTTTTCTTTGTTTTCATACCAGGATTGAACTCAGGGGAACATAACCACTGAGCCACTTCTCTAAGAATTTCTTTGTTGGCGTACCTGTTTCTTTCAAACTGTAGAATTTTCCATGGTCTGGGCTTTATTATTGCATTATAGTATGTTCCTTTTCAGTCCTGAAAATTGGCATATGGAACCACAGATTATATTAAAATAGATTTTATAACTTTGTCCAGATACATTTTTTATGTGAAGAGTCTAATAATATCTGACATTCTTTTTTATATTTATTTAATTTAAACTAGGAGCACTTTATCACTTTGATACATCCCCAATCCTTTGTTTTTTATGAGACAAGTTCCCTTTAAGTTGCTTAGGGTCTTGCTAAATTGCTGAAACTGGCCTCAAATTTGCAATCCTCCTGCCTTAGCCTCTCAGGTTGCTTGGATTACAGGTGTGTACCACCACACCCAGCAGATATTACTTTTTAATGGATGCAAATTAGTTATACATAATAGTGGGTTTTATTGTTTCACATATGTACATGCATATAACATAATTTGATCAATTTTCCTCCACACTATCTGCCCTTACCCTCCCCTCTGTTCTTCCCCTGAGCACCTTCCACTACAGTAATGGTCTCCCTTCCACACTCATGAATAAAATGATGCTTGACTTTATGAGTCTGACTTATTTCACTCAATAGAATGATCTCTAGTTCCATCTCTTTTTCTACAAATGGTATTATTTCCTTCTTCTTTATGGCTCAATAATACTCCATTGTGTACCTGTAGCATATTTTCTTTATCCACTATCTCTTGACAGACATCTAGGCTAATTACATTCCTTGGCTTTTGTGAATTGTGCCATGATAAACATGTGTATGTCTTTATTTCTAAAGTATGCTGACTTTAATTCTTTAGACAAATGCTCAGACATGGCCCTCCTGGCATTCTCTCTCTCTGTTTCCGAGCTTCTATGAACTGATTAATTTTTCTCCTTCATGTCGTTCCATCATGGCATTCTGCCCTACCTCAGCCCAGAGCAGTGAAGTCTTCAAACCATTTACTGAGACCTCTGAAACTGTGAACTCAAATAAACTTTGCTTCTTGTTCTTGCCAGGTACTTTGGTCAGAGAGACCCAAAGCCAACTAGCACACATGACTCTATTACTCCTGTCTCCAAAACAACTTCATTACCATTTGTCATTTAAAGATAGGTATCATATCTTGTTCCAACAATGAGAAACTTAGCTCCAATTAATATTTGTTTATCTTACATGTATTTTGGTTATAAAAATATACCTTGCTCATGTATTTTTCATGCATACAATATAAAAAAATATGTCATCTAACTTTTAAGGACTGACCATGTTTAGTACCATGGCTTATCTACTTTGAAGATTGTTATATAGCACTTTGATTTTTAGAAAGTGGATATCTAATTAATAATTATCAAATTTTCTCTTAAATCACATGATGATGTATCTTAATAAATGACATATCCTAACATTTTTTAAAAAATATTGCTTATTTTAAAATAATGTAAACAGGTTACATGTGTGAATTTTCTATAACTGGAAAATTCAGACACTATCATACTATTTCCTCTAAAATATATCTAGTGATTTCTTAAGCATAATTTATTGAATTTGTAAAACTTGGAATAAACCACAATTTTAGTCTCATCAGCTACACTGTTAGCTTTAAATATACTCTTAGCTTTTCTTGAATATAACAAAGCTTGGCATGATTTGAGGTAATGAAATAATTTTTCAAAAATTATATTTTCCTGTAATTCTTCCTTACTTCAGTGCTGGTTATTTGCTTTCATTATAGTTGACATAAATGTTAAATTGTTGCCTTTCAGGTGAATTAAGTCTGGAGGTAGCCTGAATCTGTCAAAATTATTTTGATAAAAAGTAGGTTTCATCAAGTATTTTTTTTTCCTTTTTAATTCTTTTCAGCAGAAGCTTCTAAAATAATAAAATAACTCCCTGGAGATAATTAATCACAGTGGGAATTTAAGACATAATTATTAGAAGATGCAAAACATTCATACTGATTTTTTAAAATAATATTACTTAGTTTCAAAATATATCCTCTCTCAACACTTACTTGGTCTGATTTGTAAATATACATACTTATGTCATTTTTGTGAGAAACATGAAGTCAAATTTAAAATTTATATTAATTATGTATGTTCATCTGCAAGGTCTATTTTGCTAAAGAACATGGACTAAATGTAGATAATTTAAGAAATTACTTTAAAGAAATGATAAGTGACTCGAGGTGGATATTTTTTATTCTGAAATATCCAAATAATTTTTACTATCAGATATACTTAAATATATTTTCATTGTTTATCTAATTTATGTTCATTGTTTTCAAAATGTATCTTTTATTTAGAATGAGTCTTTTGTAACTAATATTATCAGCTGATGAATACAATATAAATACCAACATCATCGCTCTGCAAGTGCTAATAATATGATTGGTTTAAGAAAAGAATATGAATGAATGCCAAAATACTTAGATCAAATATTGATGAGAGAAAAGCTTTTCATATTTTGCTGAAATTCAATCTTATTTACTAATCATAGGGAAAAGTAATATTAGCAATTTGGAATCATATTTTAGCACCTGAAAATACTAACAAAGTTAACTTCACTAATCATGAAATATTTGGTTAATATTTTACACAATCTGTTTGATGTAACATGAAGTACCCCACATACTAATTTGTTTTTCAAATGGCATATGGGAAATTAATTTTCAGTTTACTGAATATATGGAGAGTAGAGGAAACATACTAAACAACAAGAGGATACAACAAGAGAAATCAAAATGCCGGAAATTCTATAATACAACTTTAAACATGTAAATATCCTGAAAAAAAAAAAAAAACAGTTGGGAATAATGCTCAAAATTAAAAGATCAGGAGATACAACCTCTAAATGTCTTGTGTGTACACTGATGAATATATAGTGATTGTCAAAAATGTGGGGAGGCTCTGTGCATGTTCTTGTGCAAATCAGAATAAAAAACAATGAATATGAACAGGTATTGAATGAAGTTATCAAACTCCTGCTAAAAATTTTGTTAGAACTAATAATAACATTTTGATTATGTAAGAAAATAGCTGTACTTTTCAAGAGACAGTAAAATATTGTGGGCAAATGTCATGATATCAGAGGCATGCTTTATAAAACCTTAACAAAAAATATAGAAAATGAAAATGCTTAAGGCAAAATGCTCAATTTCACATTAAATTAAATATATGAAGATTAATTATAATATGATCTCTACATTATGTGCTTACTTTAAATTTTAAAGCAGAAAGCAAAATGCACACTAACACAGTGACAAAGCCACATATTTTCCTGTAACTGAATATTACTTGTAACACTCATTTCTCTCACACTTTTTTCAAGTTTTTCTTCTAGTTTACATTGAAAGTTAATAAATAAAACAGTGTATAAATAGAATAGTCAAGGAAAGAAAAAGTTCTGTCTTTCTTCTGATTAGGTCATTTCAGTGAACTCAATTTCACATGGAAGGATGGTATTATGAGCTTGTCATCTAAAGAAACCTCATTTCCATTGATACAGAAATGCCAAATTTAAGTTTTTGGACTAGTAATGGACACTGAATGCAAAGTGAGATGAATTCCAAAATTTCAAATATCACACTTTGAGTCTTGTGTTTGTCGTAGAGAGTAAATGAATTGATACATGTAAAGTGCTTATAACATGCCTGCACTTAATGAACAATAAAAATATTAGCTGGTACCATTTTGTTGTTATTTGTTATCAGCGTGGACAATTTTCTAAAGCAGCTGAAATAAAGGAGCACAAATAATTCACAGTCTCATATGTGAATGAGCTGAAATATTGTTTTGGAAAACTATTTTAAAAAAGCATGCCATCAATTGATAAAAAAGTCTGTTTGTTCAGACAAAATACAAGAGGAAAGTGATCAAAAAGTAAATAAAAATAGATAAAGCCTTGCTATTAGTCACTGACTACTTATTTATACTTCTCAGAATGCCCTTAAATTTCTGGAAATATTCTTTTGTTAATAAGGTTTAAAAAGGTACGTATGTTTAACTGATAATGAGGTATATTTCTAAAATAATGTTTAAAGAAATTATTTCTCTATAGATTTCACTTTGTGTTTTTACTATCAATTTTCTAACCATAGGATTATCTAAAACCCAATTCACACATAGATCATGTATCCAGAATGTATGTTTCATAGCACTTTTATTCTTCTAGTACTTTGGTAATCCTATAGTCTGCAATTTCATTTGCCAACTTCTGCAGATATTGCCAATCATAGCCAATCAAGTTAACATGTATTGTTTTTTGTAGGTATTCAGTCTCAAGAGACCTTCATAGCTATCTTATTTCATGTGAAATAATCTCCTCATTTTGACAGTGAAAGCCTTTTTCATTCCAAGCATACTAAGTTTATCCTTGCTGTGACATTCTTCTCTTCTGCCCCAATGTATGTATTATTTCAATCAATTTCTAGTGTACACTAAGAAGCCAATTTGCATCATCACAGTTTGCCAAGATCTTCCTTTCCACTTGATACTCTATATAATGGCACTTCCTGAGCAAGTAATTTAAAGCTTATCAGAGTGTTGAGGGAAGGACATTAAGTCCTCCTTTCCACATTTGCATATCTCTACACTTACCATGGTGACCATCACTATGAAAAATTTCTGTTTTCCCTTTGTATTCTTCTTTACTCTTTTCTCCAAGGTAATAAAATGTACATCATCAAAGATAAGAAGTTACCCTCTTTAGGGTAACATTTCCCCAGGAAGCCAGTTTCCTTCCTTCCTTCCTTCCTTCCTTCCTTCCTTCCTTCCTTCCTTCCTTCCTTCCTTCCTTCCTTCCTTCCTTCCTTTCTTCCTTCCTTCTTTCCCTATTCCCTTTAAAATTTCATAGAGCAAGTGCTCTTGTCCAGGTGCCTGATCTTCCTGAGAAAGCCTTCTGGAGGTGTTTGGGGGAGATAAAAAAACTACCTTACTTAATTATCAATAACTAGGCATGTAATTTGATTTTGAAGTGGAAAGTAATAGCTGAAGCCATATTCTACATTTCTGCCCTTAATAGAGGGCCATTGATAAAGCTTGTACATTTATATTGCTTCAGACTATAAGCCTAGAGGGGAAAAATTGTTTGGCAACATTATGATTTTTTGGATTATGTATGTGTATACCTATATAATATTCATTATATTCACATATACCTACATATAAACACATGCATAGCCTTTATTTTATATATATATATATATATATATATATATATATATATATATATATAAAATCTTTCTTTTAAGGAACATTATAAACCCTTTTTCCTCCTTTAGTCCTACAAATGACATGTAGTTGGCAGTAAATAAGTGTGTGATGTTGGTAGAAACATATTTTATTTTCTCATCATAAAGAATCCTGTAACTTCATTTATTAAACATTTAGTCTGTTAAATTAAACATGGGTAAGATATAGTTATTACAATACAGGCATTCAGACAGTTTTTTCTATAGTAAATTTCTAACCCTGTGTAGTAGTAGGTATAAATTTACTTTCTTTATTTATATTGTAAAGAATTGTTGTAGTGTTAAATAAAATAAAACATGAAATTTTCTAGTATTATAATTTGTGACGAATCACTGGGGAGATGACACAAATTTGCCAAAATTTGCTTGAGAATTTCTGTGTCCCCAGATCTCCAGTCAACAATTTACTTAGGCAATTTCTGTAATTTCTCACATATTTTTTGATTACATTCTATTGTTATGATTAATTTTATGCAGAGGATAAAGTTAATTTCTTAAATCCTACACTTAGTAACACACTTCTATAGTCTACTCTCTTGATCCATGTACTATACAATGCTTAATAAATATTCACTCATTTTTTTAAATTTAGGTTCAAGCTCTATGCTAAATGCTGATTATCCACAGATTAATGAGCAGAAAAACATGATATTCTGATAGAGAAAAATAAGATATAGAAAAAAAATCCAAGTTCTATGACATTTTTTGTATGCATTGATGGCACTACATTTGATTTTGATAGAAAGTACACAATTACCCAAAGGTGTATTATATTGCATATTTTTTTCATATGCAATTCTAGATACTAAATTTCTAGTTACAGTATTTAGTAACATTCTAATTTCAACATAAATTGCTAATTCTCAAAATAGATGCATATCTGTGTTGTGAAAAGGTTTTATTTTTTAATTATGTCCACATGGTATGGAATGGTCACAACTTGATAAAGTGAGAAGAGGGAATTGTCACTGAGAGAATTTTTAAATCCATGCTCACACAGATTTTTAGCACTATAAAATTGCTCTTTTTCTTTAATTTACATGTTATTCTTAGAAAAATTTCTACTTTTATATTGTGGAGGAATTTATCACATCAATTTATAATTCATTAAACTTACTAGTATCAGGTGTAGAGTTTACAGATAATAGGCCAAAGACAGAGCAAATCCCATTAAAGATTCAACATTTATTGACTGATATAAGCCCTGTTAAGTTAATAAGAACACACATTGATTTTGCAAACCAAGGATTAAGATAAAATCTAGTCATTATAATTGTATTTTAAGAAGTAATTCAGAGGCTAGTAAAGGCAAGACCATAGGAGTGGTTCCATCTGTACTTGCAGTGCTGGAGCATAAATTTTGGCAAATTTGTGTCATTAGTAATAAGTGAGGTAAAGAAGTCAAATATGTTCAATTATAGAATGCTAAATAACGCAGCTTTCTGATATTTAGAAAATATGAGACAAAAAAAGTAAAACTATTAAATTATCAGTGTATGGCCACCTTCAAAATGTCAAGTGCAGTATGTTAAAGTGAGTGTAAAATGTTGTTATAGAAAGAGCACAGTTATTTGTTGTATTGAAAAGGATTTAAGGGGGGCAAAGTCCTATAGATTGAGCAGTCAGCAGCAGTCAGCAGTGAGTAATTTTAGAGAACGGGAATGGGAATCTAAGGGTGGTATTGAAAGTAAATCGTGGAGCTTCCAATCACTCCTGCAAGGTAGGTGGGCCTGCGACCCACCGGCAGAAGAGGAGCAGCCGCCTGCTGAGAGGCTGAGCCGCCCCCTCCCCCTGCGCCGGCATAGTAGAGGGAACTGGGACCAAACACAGAGCAGGCCCAGCGGCCTGCTGAGGGGCAGAGCCGCCCCCCACCCCCCTCGCCTGCCAGGTAGGGGAAGGGTGACCACCGACAGAAAAGGCCCAGTGGCCCGCAGCGGGACAGAGCTTCCAATCACTCCTGCAAGGTAGGCGGGCCTGCGACCCACCGGCAGAAGAGGAGCAGCCGCCTGCTGAGAGGCTGAGCCGCCCCCTCCCCCTGCGCCGGCATAGTAGAGGGAACTGGGACCAAACACAGAGCAGGCCCAGCGGCCTGCTGAGGGGCAGAGCCGCCCCCCACCCCCCTCGCCTGCCAGGTAGGGGAAGGGTGACCACCGAAAGAAAAGGCCCAGTGGCCCGCGGCGGGACAGAGCTTCCAATCACTCCTTCAAGGTAGGCGGGCCTGCGACCCACCAGCAGAAGAGGAGCAGCCGCCTGCTGAGAGGCTGAGCCGCCCCCTCCCCCTGCGCCGGCATAGTAGAGGGAACTGGGACCAAACACAGAGCAGGCCCAGCGGCCTGCTGAGGGGCAGAGCCGCCCCCCACCCCCCTCGCCTGCCAGGTAGGGGAAGGGTGACCACCGAAAGAAAAGGCCCAGTGGCCCGCGGCGGGACAGAGCTTCCAATCACTCCTGCAAGGTAGGCGGGCCTGCGACCCACTGGCAGAAGAGGAGCAGCCGCCTGCTGAGAGGCAGAGCCGCCCCCTCCCCCCCGCGCCTGAAAGGTAGTCGGAACTGAGACCACCATCAGAACAGGTCAGACCTGCAACTGAGAGACAGAACAGGCCCAGTGGCCTGAGGAAGGGTAGAGCCGCCCCCCCCCACGCCTGCAAAGTAGGCGGACCTGCGACCCACTGGCAGTACAGCCCCAGAGGCCTGCAGAGGGGCAGTGCCGCTGCCTGCGCCTGCAAAGTAGGCAGAACTGCGACCACCGACAGAACAAGCCTAGCGGCCCGCAGAGGGACAGAGCCGCTGCCCGCGCCTGCAAGGTCGGCGGACCTGCTACCGACTGGCATAGCAGGCCCAGCGGCCTGCCGGCGTGGTAGGCACATTGCCCCAATTGGAGGAGGGGCAGAGCCGCCGCCCGCGCCTGCGAGGGAGACTTTGCAACTATACAAGACCAATATAAATATATAGGGGGAAAATTCAATAGCACAACAGTTTCACCAAGAAGAAAGGAACGCGAACAGTATGAAGAGACAAGGAAAGAAAGGACCACAAGCATTGCAGGTCAACTCAACGTTAGAAGAGGTAATAGCTGCAGCTGATGGAATGTCAGATAAAGAATTCAGGATATACATGCTTCAGATGATCTGCAGTCTCAAAGAAGACATCAGACAGCAAAATCAGACAATGAAAGATCACTTCAACAATGAATTACATAAACAAATCCAAGAAGCAAAAGATCAACTATACAGGGAAATAGAGGTTATAAAAAACAAACAAACAGAAATCCTAGAAATGTAGGAAGCAATAAGCCAACTTAAAAACTCAATTGAGAATACTACCAGCAGAGTAGAACACTTAGAAGACAGAACATCAGACAATGAAGATAAAGTATTTCAACTTGAAAAGAACATAGACAGCTCAGCAAGACTGTTAAGAAACCATGAGCAGAACATCCAAGAAATATGGGATAACATCAAGAGACCAAATTTAAGAGTCATTGGGATACAGGAAGGAACAGAGTTTCAAACCAAAGGAATGAGCAATCTATTCAATGAAATAATTCGAGAAAACTTCCCAGACTTGAAGAATGAGACAGAACCCCAAATCCTAGAAGCCTACAGGACGCCGAATGTGCAAAATCATAAGAGACCCACACCTAGACACATTATAATGAAGATGCCCAACATACAGAACAAGGAGAGAATTTTAAAAGCTACAAGAGAAAGGAAGCAGATCACATTTAGGGGTAAGCCAATCAGGATAACAGCTGATCTTTCAACACAGACTCTGAAAGCTAGAAGATCCTGGAATAACATATTTCAAACACTGAAAGAAAATGGGTTCCAACCAAGAATTGTGTTTCCAGCGAAATTAAGCTTCAGGATGGAAGATGAAATTAAAACCTTCCACGATAAACAAAAGTTAAAAGAATTTGCAGCTAGAAAACCATCTCTTCAAAACATCCTTGGCAAAACATTACAGAAAGAGGAAATGGAAAATAACAATGAAAACCAACAGTGGGAGGTAGGACACTAAAGGGGGGAAAATAATCAAAGTGGAAAACAAACCATGTTTAGTAACATAAATAAACAAATATGGCTGGAAGAACAACCCATATCTCAATAATAACCCTAAATGTTAATGGCTTAAACTCACCAATCAAGAGACAAAGGCTAGTAGAATGGATCACAAAACAAGACCCAACAATATGCTGCCTACAGGAGGCGCATTTGATAGGAAAAGACATACATAGGCTGAAGGTGAAAGGTTGGGAAAAATCATATCACTCATATGGACTTCGGAAACAAGCAGGAGTATCCATACTCATATCAAATAAAATAGATTTTAAGCCAAAGTTAATCAAAAGGGATAAAGACGGACACTACATACTGCTCAAGGGAACCATACACCAACAAGACATAACAATCATAAATATATATGCCCCAAACAATGGTGCAGCTATGTTCATCAAACAAACTCTTCTCAAGTTCAAGAGTCTAATAGACCACCATACAATAATCATGGGAGACTTCAACACACCTCTCTCACCACTGGACAGATCTTCCAAACAAAAGTTGAATAAGGAAACTATAGAACTCAATAACACAATTAATAACCTAGACTTAATTGACATATATAGAATATACCACCCAACATCAAGCAGTTACACTTTTTTCTCAGCAGCACATGGATCCTTCTCAAAAATAGATCATATATTATGTCACAGGGAAACTCTTAGACAATACAAAGGAGTATAGATAATACCATGCATCCTATCTGATCATAATGGAATGGAACTGAAAATCAACGATAAAAGAAGGAAGGAAAAAGAATACAACACTTGGAGAATGAACAATAGGTTACTGAATGATCAATGGGTTATAGAAGACATCAAGGAGGAAATTAAAAAATTCTTAGAGATTAATGAAAACACAGACACAACATATCGGAATCTATGGGACACATTGAAAGCAGTTCTAAGAGGAAAATTCATTGCTTGGAGTTCATTCCTTAAAAAAAGAAAAAACCAACAAATAAATGATCTCATACTTCATCTCAAAATCCTAGAAAAAGAAGAGCAAAACAACAGCAAAAGAAGTAGAAGGCAAGAAATAATTAAAGTCAGAGCTGAAATTAATGAAATCGAAACAAAAGAAACAATTGAAAAAATTGACAAAACTAAAAGTTGGTTCTTTGAAAAAATAAACAAAATCGACAGACCCTTAGCCATGCTAGCGAAGAGAAGAAGAGAGAGAACTCAAATCACTAACATACGGGATGAAAGAGGCAATATCACAACAGACACTTCAGAAATACAGAAGATAATCAAAAATTATTTTGAATCCTTATACTCCAATCAATTAGAAGATAGTGAAGGCATAGATAAATTTCTTAAGTCATATGATCTGCCCAGATTGAGTCAGGAGGATATAGACAACCTAAACAGACCAATATCAATTGAGGAAATAGAAGAAACCATCAAAAGACTACCAACTAAGAAAAGCCCAGGACCGGATGGGTATACAGCAGAGTTTTACAAAACCTTTAAAGAGGAACTAATACCAATACTTTTCAAGCTACTTCGGGAAATAGAAAAAGAGGGAGAACTTCCAAATTCATTCTACGAGGCCAACATCACCCTGATACCTAAACCAGACAAAGACACTTCAAAGAAAGAAAACTACAGACCAATATCTCTAATGAACCTAGATGCAAAAATCCTCAATAAAATTCTGGCCACTCGGATACAAAAACATATCAAAAAAATTGTGCACCATGATCAAGTAGGATTCATCCCTGGGATGCAAGGCTGGTTCAATATACGGAAATCAATAAATGTTATTCACCACATCAATAGACTTAAAAATAAGAACCATATGATCATTTCGATAGATGCGGAAAAAGCATTCGACAAAGTACAGCATCCCTTTATGTTCAAAACTCTAGAAAAACTAGGGATAACAGGAACATACCTCAATATTGTAAAAGCAATCTATGCTAAGCCTCAGGCTAGCATCATTCTGAATGGAGAAAAATCGAAGGCATTCCCTCTAAAATCTGGAACAAGACAGGGATGCCCTCTCTCACCACTTCTGTTCAACATAGTTCTCGAAACACTGGCCAGAGCAATTAGACAGACGAAAGAAATTAAAGGCATCAAAATAGGAAAAGAAGAACTTAAATTATCACTATTTGCAGATGACATGATTCTATACCTAGCAGACCCAAAAGGGTCTACAAAGAAACTATTAGAGCTAATAAATGAATTCAGCAAAGTGGCAGGATATAAAATCAACACGCATAAATCAAAGCCATTCCTGTATATCAGCGACAAATCCTCTGAAATGGAAATGAGGACAACCACTCCATTCACAATATCTTCAAAAAAAATAAAATACTTGGGGATCAACCTAACAAAAGAGGTGAAAGACTTATACAATGAAAACTACAGAACCCTAAAGAGAGAAATAGAAGAAGATCTTAGAAGATGGAAAAATATACCCTGTTCATGGATAGGCAGAACTAACATCATCAAAATGGCGATATTACCAAAAGTTCTCTATAGGTTTAATGCAATGCCAATCAAAATCCCAACGGCATTTCTTGTAGAAATAGAGAAAGCAATCATGAAATTCATATGGAAAAATAAAAGACCCAGAATAGCAAAAACAATGCTAAGCAGGAAATGTGAATCAGGCGGTATAGCGATACCAGACTTCAAACTATATTACAGAGCAATAGTAACAAAAACAGCATGGTACTGGTACCAAAACAGGCGGGTGGACCAATGGTACAGAATAGAGGACACAGAAACCAATCCACAAAACTACAACTATCTTATATTTGATAAAGGGTCTAAAAGCATGCAATGGAGGAAGGATAGCATCTTCAACAAATGGTGCTGGGAAAACTGGAAATCCATATGCAACAAAATGAAACTGAATCCCTTTCTCTCGCCATGCACAAAAGTTAATTCAAAATGGATCAAGGAGCTTGATATCAAATCAGAGACACGCCGTCTGATAGAAGAAAAAGTTGGCTACGATCTACATACTGTGGGGTCGGGCTCCAAATTCCTCAATAGGACACCCATAGCACAAAAGTTAATAACTAGAATCAACAAATGGGACTTACTCAAACTAAAAAGTTTTTTCTCAGCAAAAGATACAATAAGAGAGGTAAATAGAGAGCCTACATCCTGGGAACAAATCTTTACTCCTCACACTTCAGATAGAGCCCTAATATCCAGAGTATACAAAGAACTCAAAAAATTAGACAATAAGAGAACAAACAACCCAATCAACAAATGGGCCAAGGACCTGAACAGACACTTCTCAGAGGAGGACATACAATCAATCAACAAGTACATGAAAAAATGCTCACCATCTGTAGCAGTCAGAGAAATGCAAATCAAAACCACCCTAAGATACCATCTCACTCCAGTTAGATTGGCAGCCATTATGAAGTCAAACAACAACAAGTGCTGGCGAGGATGTGGGGAAAAGGGTACACTTGTACATTGCTGGTGGGACTGCAAATTGGTGCAGCCAATTTGGAAAGCAGTATGGAGATTTCTTGGAAAGCTGGGAATGGAGCCACCATTTGACCCAGCTATTCCCCTTCTCGGTCTATTCCCTAAAGACCTAAAAAGAGCATGCTACAGGGACACTGCTACATCGATGTTCATAGCAGCACAATTCACAATAGCTAGACTGTGGAACCAACCTAGATGCCCTTCAATGGATGAATGGATAAAAAAAATGTGGCATTTATACACAATGGAGTATTACTCTGCATTAAAAAATGACAAAATCATAGAATTTACAGGGAAATGGATGGCATTAGAACAGATTATGCTAAGTGAAGCTAGCCAATCCCTAAAAAACAAATGCCAAATGTCTTCTTTGATATAAGGAGAGTAACTAAGAACAGAGTAGGGTCGAAGAGCATGAGAAGAAGATTAACATTAAACAGGGATGAGAGGTGGGAGGGAAAGGGAGAGAGAAGGGAAAATGCATGGAAACGGAAGGAGACCCTCAGAGTTATACAAAAGTACATACAAGAGGAAGTGAGGGGAAGGGGAAAAATAATACAAGGGGGACAAACGAATGTCAGTAGAGGGGGCAGAGAGAGAAGAGGGGAGGGGAGGGGAGGGGAGGGGTGATAGTAGAGGATAGGAAAGGCAGCAGAATACAACAGACACTAGTATGGCAATATGTAAATCAATGGATGTGTAACTGATGTGGTTCTGCAATCTGTATATGGGGTAAAAATGGGAGCTCATAACCCACTTGAATCAAATTGTGAAATATGATATATCAAGAACTATGTAATGTTTTGAACAGCCAACAATAAAAAATTAAAAAAAAATAAAGTTAAAGAGATAAAGAAATAACAAATGGATACACAGAGAGAAGAGAGATCATACAAAAAATGGCGGAAGTATTGAAAGTGTTAAATTTGGGTTGTGCATATAGGATCGTTTAAAACAAAATTTCAATTCTTCTGTATATTTGAATTTTTTTAATAATAAAAAGCTGATAAAATTTAAAAAAAAAAAAAAAAGAAAAGGATTTAAGAAATTAAATGACTTTTTTTCTGGAAGATTGTTTACAAAGTTGAGATAAGCAACATGAGCCATAATATAAAAATAAATACTTAGCTATGCAGTACACCATTTAAGATTTCTACAGAACACAAAACATAGAATAAACTACTGAACAGACTTTATTTGTGATGAGTCCATAAAATCCCAGATCTGAATTTTTTTTACTGGAATAAACACAAAAACATTCAGCTCGGTTTCAGGTGTTTTTTTTTTTCTTTTTTTCTTTCTTCCTTTCTTTATTTCTTTCTTTTTCTTTTCTTTTTTTTTTTTTTTGTATAGTGGTGAGGTTAATGGGTGGGTTTAGATATTTAAAGAGCTGTTATTACATGATATGATTTGGTAGGGGAGAGATTTGAAGCATAATGTAAGAAATATCACCATGATATTTCCCCAACATGCCATAAAATTACTTCTTGAGTATACAGAACATATAACTGATGCCAATTACTGTTTGACTTAAAAAATGTTACTTATAAGTTGGCAGTAGAAAAATACCTAAACCATAAATTCATTAACAGATTTCAACACAGATGAACTTGAACACCCCATCCAGTGGAGGCTCTACTAGATTTGTCAAAATTGCCAAAAGATGTGTACAGAGTCCCTACATGTATAAACATCAAAGCCAATGTTGGTTTTAGCGATAGAGGATAGACACAAAGGAAAATGTCAAGAGCAGGTAGGTATAAAATTGAAAATTCTGCAAAGACATATTTGCAATTAGTATTTATTGGCACTTTCTAGATTAAAAGTAATCTGTGTGCAAGTGAGGGGATAGCAGGGAACAAAGCAGACAAGTGGGTGCTTTCATTTCAATTTTCTTGGAGCTCTCTCATAGAAGTGTTTCCTCAGTTTGATTTTGAGCTTATCTGTAAATGTCTACACTCAATAACCTCATTAAGAAGACATTATGAAAATGTAGTATATATCCACAATGGACTATTACTCAGCCATAAAAGAGAATGACTTTATGGCATTTGCCAGAAAATGAATGGATCTGGAGACTATATTATGCTTAACGAAATAAGCCAATCCCCCCCAAAACAAACAGGTCAAATGTTTTATCTGATATGTGGATGCTAACACACAACAATCAGGGAAGGGAAGAATAGGAGTTCAGAATATTAGACTAAGGGAAATGAAGGGAATGGAACAGGGACAGGAATAAGAAAGACAGTAGAATGATTCTGACATAAATTCCCTATGTGCACACGTGAATATACCACAGTGAATTTCTACATCATGTACAACCACAAGACTGGGATCCTAATTAGAATAATATGTACCCATGTTCATATGAATAAGTCAAATTATGCTCTACTCTTATGTATAACTAAAAAGAACAAGGGGAAAAAAGGAAACATTATTAGGTTGTTTTAAGTTGTAAGGAAAGGCAAACTCTTGACAAAACAGTGGTTTCAAGGAAAAGCCCCACTAGCCTTGTCAGGTAACATGCTTGAAAATTAGGGGAACTCCTTAAAATGATATTTCTGAACCAAGCAAAATGCATTCCGTATATACATAGCAAAATTCAATCAGGAATGTCAATAACTCACTTAGAGAGTATATTTGGAGATCACCGAAAAATAAATAATCTCCTGACCATAATACTGTGGAGTTTTAAAACATGTACACCAAAACTTTTGAGGCAAAAAATAAAACTTTGTGTATGAGGGGGTATCATTTAATCTTTAACTTAATTTATTCAAATTTAAGGAAGTGTGAAGATGCTTAAATGTTCATAGCTACCCTCAAGAGAATTAAAACAGGATGAAATTAGTAAACATCTAAGTTATTACCAAAGACTTTGAAGAGACTATTTTAATTTATTTTTAAATTAAGAATTTTGTTAAAATAATTTATACTTTATTTAATGAAATTGTATATGTATTATATTGTATGTGCACATATAATGTTCTATGTCAGACATATTAAGCTGTTTTCAATGAAATTCCTTATATAACCCTCCCTATAGTTCTATAAATTTCATATAATTGCCCCATTTCATAAAAGAGGAAATTGAGGTTTAGAGGTTAAGCAAGTTGGTCAAGGTACATGGTAGAGTGAAACGGGCAGAATGCATGGAAAAAAGAGCATAACCAGAACTGTACGAAAATACAGTGTAAACTACCATAAAATCACTGCATCTATTGAGAGTTTACTTAGCTTAATAATATCCTCCTTTTTAAAAAATATATATTTTTGGTAAAAATATTTAACATGAGATATACCTTCTTAGGAAATTATTCACTATAGTGTATATCATCGTTGACTTCCTGAACCATGTTGTTGAGCAGATATTTAGAGCGTGTTAATCTGGCTTTGCTTAAACTTGATTCCTTTGGATTAATAATGCCTTTTTTTCTTCCTCCCTGGCAATCACCATTCAAATCTTTGACTCTGCAAGTTTGACTACTTTAGATGCCTCACATGAGTGTAGTCATGCAGTATTTGTCTTCCTGTGCCTGGTTTATTTACTCACTATGATATCCTTAATGTTTACCCATGCTACATATTGCAGAATTTTCTTTATTTTTAGACTGAATAGTTTTCTATCATATGGATGCACTAGATGTCCTTTACCCATTCATCTGTATACAGGCATCTGCAGATTGGCTATTGTGAACTTCATGTGAAGAGTATGGGGTGCTAGTATCTATCCCAAATTCTGGTCCTATTTCTTTTATATTAATATCCAGAAATGGGATTGCTCAATTGTAGCCTTTAAATGTTCATGATTAAAAATGACCCTGATTGGGGATGTGGCTAAAGTGGTAGCGCACTCGCCTGGCATGCGTGAGGCACTGGGTTCGATCCTCAGCACCACATAAAAATAAAAGATATTGTGTCCACCTAAAAAATAAATAAATAATAAATATTTTTTTTTAAAAAATGACCCTAAAATTATTTAAGTTATTTAAATACTAAAATATTATCAAAAATATATTGTATTTACTTATGCAATGCACAGAATATATAACATAGATATTTAGATATGTATCTGCACTACATATGTAATATCTATATGTAAATTTATGTAAATAACATATAATGGTTACATAGGGTACAGAATATAAAGTATGTAGAATTCTTTGTATGTGCTCTTGTAACTTTAAGGATCATATTTCTTTGATAAGTAGGTCATAAAAGATCATATTATCTGTGGCTTGTTTTCTTATACTTGCGATATAATAAATCCTGAATAAGTTAAGACAAATACGGAGAAATGCATCCCTCAAAAATATAATGTAAAATGTGTTTCACACAAAAAAGTTTATAGAATATTCAAGCCACACATGCTGTTGACTTAGAACAAATAATAGTAGTAAAAATGGTGGCAACTGTTTAATTTCTGGCTTTATCAAATTCTGTTGAGGGCTGGGGCTGTGACATAGTTGTAGTGCACTTGCCAGGTGTGTATGAGGCATTGGGTTTGATTCTCTGCACTGCATATAAATAAATAAAAAATAAAGGTTTATCAACAACTAAAAACATATTTTTTTAAGAAAAAGTGTCTGTTGAAACTATGTTTAGCATGTGATATGTGTAGCCTCAATGCTTTTTCATCTCTTCTCTGGAATGACATTGACATTATATATGGTTATTTCTTATTGCATAGAATATGTTCATTTTTTTAAATTTTTTGTTTTCATCTCTGCTTCAATTTTTATGTTTGCTATTGACCTATCTTTTAATTCACAGACCTTTTCTTTGGAAGTATTAAACCTATTTTTCATGTTTACCTAACATGTTTGTTTTTTTTTTTAATTTCAAAATACTGTGATTTTTTGTTTTAGTTTTACAAATTTCATTTAGATTTTTTTCACTTTTCTATTTTTCCTCTTGAGTTTCCCATCTGGGTAGCTATAATGAGCATCAATTCTTTAAATCATCAAATGAGTTTTCGATAGCTCTTCTAGAACAGTCAGCTAATTTCAAGTTAAGATACATTTTTATTGGTTGTTTTTCTCCTATCTTACGTTTTTTTGTTTGTTTGTTTTTTGCTTATTTTGGTGCATGTTGTTAAATTATATGGTGGACATTGGAAATCTCACATTAATAAAATATTGGACTTTGTTGTCTTTTGAGAATTGTTACATGTTTTTATTCATAAGATAATTAATTTATTCACTGCTGTAAATGATATTTTGGAAGTCTGTTAGGTCATGTCTAGAGTAAACCTTATTCTGGAGCAAGATTAGTGCATTTCAACAGTGTAGTCTTTTGTAGTCTTAGTTCCTTAGTTCAGTGAATCTCAGAATCTCTCAACTCTGAATGGTTACAACTTCCAGGTTCAATTGTGTCAACTTTAGGAAGTCATTTACCTCACGGTCCTCCAGTATTTGATTTTTCCAGGCTCTGCAGTGTCTCATTCTGTACATACAGAGCTTTGTATTTGGTCAGTTAGTAAAATGTCTATGCAGATTTCTAGTCATCTGAATCTTTGGTTTATTTCTCCAGAACCCTGATTTATAGATTTCAGCTACTGTTCCGAATTCTGATATGTTTTTTTCTGCCACTGAGATTGCTGATCTCTCTTAGTATTTTGCTTCACTGTGCAATCAGATGAAATAGGCTTTAAGGTAGAAATTCCAGTACCTCAGATTATATGTTTCTCTTATAAAATGTACAACAGACTAGCAGTGCTTTTGTTCAAAGTCTGAAAATAGTTATTTTATATAATGAGTCTAGTGTTATCATTTTTTATGGTGGTAGGGTAAAAAAAATCCTGATTTTTTTTTTCTATCATGGCTAGAACCAGCACTACCCAAGCTATTAAATTTTGTAAAAAAGAAAAAGAAAAACCACTTAGCTTATCTCTGACTTCCAGGATCTGTGCTTTTCTTCCTGTGATACTTTGTTTCACTTACTTTCCTCTATGCCAGATTATAGCCTCTCTCAGGAAAACCTTTATGTCCTTGATTTCCTCTGGTGCTTTCTGCAATTACTCCTTTCTATTTTATATGCAATTCTTTTTTATCCTTTTCTTTACAACCTATTTTGAAACACTCCCATGCTTTTGTCGCTATGGTTTTTCCTTAAATTTTACTTAACTAAAACACAAGATTTAAATTCTTCTAACATGCTTAGGTGGTTATAATATCCTCTTTTTAAGGGAAGGAAGTGTGCTTTATGTTTATCTGATTTTTTTTCAATAACTACAGGTATAATACTTATATATTACCTGACCAAAATATTTAGGATTAAAATGACTTTCTGTAATTTTGGGATATTTTAACCTTCAATGAAAAGAATTTTGTCAATACTGAGTGTTTCAATACTTCCTGCATCATTAAATAACCATTGGATAAATACATTATTTTGGATATGTTAGGATATGGAGATTCCTTACACTAAATATTTTTGTTTTTTAAGCTATGGAAATGGAGACTAAGAAAGGTTTGACTGTAGAAGGGACCACAAAACTACTTATTGACTGAACTGCAGTCCAAACACCAGTTTTCCAACTTCTAGTTAAAAGCTCTTTGTACTTTACAGACTGAGTGGGGCCTTTATAAATTATTTATAAAGAAACAGGATATTTTTAAAACCCAGTTCAAGGAGAGTACATAAATCATTTGAAATTGCTGTAAAGATGGAACAGAAAATCATTCTCTGAATCTCGTTTATAACAATTTTACTGAACAGTCCGAACTTTGGGCTTATACATAAAAACAAAAATGAAAATAATTTTATTTTTTTCCCACTCATCCCCACTTTACTCTGAATATTTTTTGCCCTTACTGTGTAGATCTCATAAAAGATCTCATCAATATTTTAGGAAAATACTCTATGATTTTCTTAATGCTCTTGGTTGTTTTTATAAATCTCAATTGATTCTAGTTCTGCACTTTTGAGTGATATGTGCGGTCTGTTCTTAATTCCCTGTCTCACTCCCTTGACTTTGAGAGGTGACTACATCACCTCTACCTGGGACATCCCTTCCCACCTTCATCCTCTGAGTCAATGGATGCTGACAAGGAAAGGAAGGAAAACAGATGGGCTTCCCTCCATTCCCTATAACTTTTTATCTCTCTTTTCAGTTGATTGTGAGAACATTGCTGGCTCTATTCTCTTTGAGCAGAAGACAAGCAACACTAAAAATTCCCTTGACGGGTGCATGTAAGTGATTTTGACATTCCCTGGTAAAACCGGCAAAGTTCCACCAACTTGGCTTCTCCCTCTGCTTCAGTGTCTACACCCACATTCTTCCAAGCTTTACTTTTCACTTGCATGGGCTATCAGCAAGGTGTAGCAGTAACACAGCTGTAGAAAAATTATGAAGACAAAATCATTGAGCAATAGCATCCAACATATGAAAGAATGTATCAACAAATTAGTTTAACCTCAAAAATTTACAAACTAGATGTTTCAGTAATAGTCAAAGACAAACATAAAATTTGTGTACTAGTCTCCAAAGAAAACCCATTCTCCACAGAGAACTGTACTTCTTTAAACTTTTAAATTAAATTTTAAGTCAAAATAAAATGTTCCTTTTATAGCATCTTTTTCATTAATAATTTTTATGATCATTTTAAATTTGTCTTTTCTGACAAATTGTCCCTTGTATTTGTTCAAAGGTTTCATGGAAAAAAAATAAAGCAAGGGATCTTAAGTAAATACAGTCTCAGTCTAGCTCCTGACTCTCACCTATATCAAAGGAATGATTGGGACACTTTCCTGGATACTCAGATGTATTTTTTTCTTTTCTGTATTGATTCTTTACTGTATTATTACTGCTCAGTGCTGATGACTGAATTTCATATGTCTGCTTTCCACCAGACCTGCCATCACATGGAAGATATTCTGAAACTCTATTAATTGTTGGTTGATTTAAATTTGATTGATCTAGTAACAGGAGTCCACTTGAGATTTGATACTGTATTTTGTTTTTCTTCCTAGGGAAGGCTTATACATGTAGAGCAAACTGATATTATGGAAATGATCTAGTTTTGTTTTATAAAACATTTACCTCAGAAGATCTAGATAAAAGTCTCTTGAGTTAGATACCACATATTTATTTTCCAAATTGAGTATGTTTTGATTCCTGGTATTAGTGATATCTATTTGTTCTACAGTATCTACATCTATCAATGGATTGATTTCTCTCTTTTTCATTCTTTCTCCTTTTCTTTTTCTTTCTTTTTTTTTTTTAAATCTTATCTGTCTTATCTGTCTGTCTATCTTTGTTAGTCAAGTTTGGGTTGCTATGGCCAAAATATCTGACAAGAACAACTTACAGAGGGAAAATTATTTGGCTCATGGTTCAGAGGTTTATTTCATTGTCTGTCAGCTGGCTTTGCTCTGTGCCCAGCATGAGTCAGCACGTTATAGGGGAAGGGTATGGTGGAGGAAGCTGCTCCCCTCCAGGCAACCAGGAAGAAGAGAGCCAGAAAAGAGGGAAGGGGCTGCAGAGAAGAATAATAATTCCAGGGGGCATGTCCCCAGTGACCCCCTCCTCCAGCCATGTCCCACCTGTCCTCAGTAAGCACCAATTCAGTCCATTCAAAGTAGGATAGAATGATGAGGTTACAGCTGTCATAATCCAATCACTTTACTTTCAAACATTCCTGCATTAACAGGAATCATCATCATCATCATCATCATCAACCTCATCATCATTATCTATAAAGTTAGCCTATTTATAATCTAGCCAAAGCAGATATTGTCCTGGTGGCAATTTCTTTCAATAAAAAAGAAAAAAAAATCCAATATATCTTTTCTTCTTGCCTGCAATCAGGATTATCATTGGAGAATGCCAAACTATGAATTTAACAGTTGGCTAAGTAGAAATGAAGCTAAGGTACTGGTAATAAAGAAAGCAATTTGAATAACTCTAAAGCGTTAAGAATCATCTTCTGTATTATAACAACAAAAGAATGCCAAGAGTACATTCCTTGTTTTTTTTTGGTTAGAGATGTGAAATGAGGAGATGTTACACTGTTTTCATTTAAATCTTTCATGATCTTATATAATAAGAATTAATAAAGAGATTTTTATCATGCTTTCTCTTTTAATTTCCACTTCAATGTTGAAGTCAATTTCTCTCTTGAAAGATGATCTCTTTTTTAGAGAAATGCTTTAAACTCTATTTATCAGGGGAAAAATATCATATTTTTGTTACTTAAAAAAAGTTCCTTACTTTCATGATAAGAAAATGTTTTCTTGTGTCATCCAAATACATTTAATATGCAAAGGTATTCATAGAGCCTGCTGGCAGTACAGATTACCATAAATTAAGTAGATGAGAAAGAAGAAATGTACTGATTTGTTGCTTGCAAAAATGCAATAGATTTATAGAACTAAGCAATTTTGATACTTATATGTTTTCTGTGCCTTGTTATTCTAAACAGATAGTCTGTTAGTATTGCATAGCAAGAATACATAATTATCTTTTCATCGCGATGATTTTGACATTTCAATGGTGTTAAAATGCTGTAGATACATTTTGCTTGATTTTATGGTAATAGCAAAACTACTACCAATACAAATAAGATAGAATGTTTTAATTTCCGTGTGCTGTGTATTGAATCATAAGCCAAACTCTTCTTTGTTTTTCTCTTCTGTATTACTACATGTGAACTCTAAGTCACAAATGCCTAAAATAAGCAATGATGGACTGAAACCATATGAACAAGAAAATGTGGAAAGTGGAATTATGATTAATATGTTTTCCAGTTACCATAGACTCACAGTGTTGGAAAGCTTTAGATAAGGAATAAAGAGACCATACTTTGTTAATAACTAGTTCTGTGATCTTTATAAAGTGAATTAGGTTTTCTAAAGCTCAGTTAATTCATCTGTAAAATAATAGTTTAAGTCTGAAGGAAATAAACATGCATGGACATTTTAGACACTGAGTGCTGGATTATAATTTCAGGAAGTACATGCAATGCCACTTTACCCACAGCCCCTTATCCACATCCCACTTTAAGGTCACTTTTCTCCTTTCATCTTTTATGCCTGTTTTCTCTTTTACTATTACTCTCTTCATATAAATGAAAACTTGCTTATAATCCCCCCAAAAGAGTAATTTTATCTAATGTTCTCCAAGATTAAAAATACCTATTGAGCAGAATTTTGGTTATTTATTTTTTACCCCAAAAATTCATTGAAATTTAAATTTCCGTAAAAAACATGGACATTTAAGTGAAAATATTTTAAAAAACATTTCTATTTTCTCATGTACATGGTTACTTGTTGAAGCTCAATGATTTCATTTTGGCAGTGATTTTGTACACATTCTATATTACTACTATTATTTTAAAATTTTAACAGTGTTTTTATAGTAAAACCTTGCATGTAAGTGATAAGATTTATCATGAAGTTGCCAACACTCTATAATACATTATATAATGTATTTTTAAAATTTTATTGGTTACATAATAATTGTATATATTTACAGGGGTACAATGTGATAATTTGACATATGTATGCAATATTTAATGATTATATCAGGATAATTGACATTTCCATCTCCTCAAGAATTTATCATTTTCTTCTGTTGAGATCTTCAATTTCCTTTCTCTTGCTTCTTTTCACAATATAAAATAGAATTTCATAAATGACAGTCACCCACCTGTGCTATATGACACTGGGACCTCTTCATCTTATCTGTGTGTTTGGTACCTGTCATCCAAGCTCCTGCTAACTTTCCTCCCAACTACCCTTCTGAGCCCCCAGTGACTACCATTCTATCCTTCGGAACAGTTAATTTGACATATGATGAGGATTACAAGAGATGAGTGAAAACAACAGTCATCAGCCATTTATTTAACACATAATCTACACAGCAGAACCAGAATAAGATGATTAAATATACAGTATAATAATTCATTACAGGAATTAGAAAGCAGTGAGGTCATTTCTTGTTCCTCTTTTATAAGATTCTATGTTTACCAAGACCAAAAATTCATTCAACTGAGCTTAAGACAAATAAGAAATTTATTAGATGGTTGCAGTAAAATCACAAGTAATCCAAGGGCAAGCATTCAGTGATTTTAAGATGTAGGTGGGCAAGGAACTAGAAATACTTCAGGAGCTGAAGATTTTATTTCAATATTTTTTATTCTCTCTCTCTGAGGTCAATTGACATGTTGCAGTTGCTACTTTTTCTAAGTCTGCTTCTCTGCTAACTTTGTATGAGTCAGAGTAAGTCTCCTAAGAAATAACTTACTAATGGTAGCCTTTGTGTCTTCATTTCTAATTCTTGGCAACAAATGTCTCTGCTCTGTCAATTGTGAGTTAAGTGTCCATCCCTAGTTCATTTTCCTAGGAAATTGTGTTGAGTAGCCAAAGCCTATTCACCAAGATTGTGAGAAAATAATCTTTCAGAAGAAGCTTTATGGGGAGATAAAGTGAAAATGGACTTAATTTTTTTTTCTTTTGCTTCAATCAGTGAGAGGTCATGATTAAAAACATCACCTAACTTTTGTCCCTGACACAAGTCTGTCTTAAATAGTGATTGAAATATATAGGTAGATTTAAACAAGTGAGTTCACATAAAAATACTGACATTTTAGTCTGACAACTTATTCCAAAAAAAGAGGAGAAATTTTTATTTCTAGCCAAAATGAATGTCATAAATTGATATGCACTATTGTTTTGCTCTGCCACGACTTTCAAGTAGTTAGTAAAGATGAAAATTAATTATTAATCCATATTGAATCAACAATGCAGAGTTGTAAAGTCAGTACTAAACTTACAAGTGTTATTGAACAACTTTTTATTTTCTACACATTTCAAAATGCCGTGTGGCAGAAGAACAGATTTCTATTTCAAGATGTATAGTTGCTACAGAGATCATTTATAGAGTCAGAAAGAACAGTATTTCCAAGGCATGTTTTATGTTGTAACTTTTCATTTCCCTCATATTTTTAAAGTATACACAACTCAGGTGTCCAGAAAACGTATGGAAAAATATAATATTTTGCTTGACATTGAGAACTGATGTTAAGAGCAAACTGCATCAACCAACTTGACTTCCAAATTTATATATTGTGAAAAACGTGTTCAGCAGCTAAGGAGAGTAAAGAAGAGTAAAGATATTGTGCTGTTAGAAGCTAACACATAGATGCATAAAATTATGGGGTTTTCTCTTTTAACAAAGATGCATATATTCAATTTAATATACAGTTTCTAAGTAAAGTATAATAGAAACTATAGAAAACAAAAGAAATATACAAAAGGTTAAAATAAAAAAAACAGATTCAAAAATACTAGAAAACACTAAAACTTTCACAGCTTATATATTATATAAGATACTAGTAATAGAAAAATTAGAAAAGATTATATAAATATTGAGAATGGGAATACAATTATAAGTATAGAAAAGTAGAAAAATATGACAGTTATGAAAATGAATATTTTTAAAATAAATAGATAAAACTAATTCTCTACAAAACTCCAAAGTAGAAGGATTTTAATGCCTGAAAGAATATGTTTGAGTCATATATTATTCTGAGCTTCTCAAAAATTTTTCATGAAATAAAGAAAATGAAAACAGTTATGAGATCTTTGAAAATTCATATACATAACCAATACATCAATCATCTGATAATCATTTCTTTAATGAACCAAATTTGGAAATTTTCATGTCAAGGTGGAAAAGAAACTATTGTCCTAATCAGAGAGTTCTTTAACTTATTAAGTCCCAAGTTGTCAGTTCTATATAGGATGATGGAACATAATTGGTTAAGGTACAGTGCCAGTAGTCAGACCAAAAGAAAAGCCATTTGAAAAAAATAGAGAGATACGCTTTGAATGTGAGCAGAGATTATACATATTACACTCTCCCAATGGTTCAATATTAGACAGGTTGGCTAAGGAAACAAGAGTTATTGGGATCACAAAGTGGGTTGAAAGATAAACCAATTTCATTTTCTTGATAAATTTTGTGAAGAGCACCTTCATAAATAAACAGAAATGTTAAGTATAGTTAGGTATATTATTCTTTTTTTCTGAACCACTAGGTGGGACCAAGCAAGTATGAGGTAGAACTTAGCCTTGATTCAAATGCTTTCTACTATGATTTACCTTCTAAACTTGGAAAAGATGGAAGATTCTCCTTCAAATTTCACCAGTAGCAGAGCCTCCAATTATAGCATTGGTGGTTCTCCAGAGAAAACTTAGGTTTCTGTTACTGGAAGAAAGGGGCACCAGAAAATGACTGGCTAATAATGGAAAATATCTTTCAATCTAGACAAAATTCAAATTGACCCCAAGATTGTTATAATTTTTATAAGATTTTTTATAATACCCTGAGATTATATTCTCCTTTCCCACTCTAGAAATTTAACAGTGTAGGTTAATAGAATATCAAATTTCCAAAGTGACCGTAAAATAGGATACTTTTTATTACAATGAAAGCTTAAATCCTTATTTTAGTAATATGCAATTAGTAAAGGGACACTATCATTCTTAGTTTCATAACTGCTTACATTTGGAGTTACTTCTAAAATGATACTGCTTTGCTTAGCTTGAATTCCCTAACATTTGATGGTTTTGAGGGCGTAAATATATAGCTACTTCATTTATAAAATACTGCTATACCTTGATCCTCTACTCAAAAGCAGATAGCTACTTTTTAAAATCTGCAATGAGACTCCCCAAATAACTATGGTTAATTTAAAAAGTTAAGCATAATGCGGAATTTTATAATGAATGTGCCTAATGTAACTTATACATGCCTTAGCTACAATAGATTACTTAAGGAACTAAAACCTTTCTATTGGCTACTGCACTGGTGAGGTTCTGGCTTTAATAATAATAATTTATGTAGTTTCTTATTATACATATTCTCTGTCCCCAAATATCATAGAAAAATTATGATCATAGCCCATGCTGAGAATGTCAATGTTCATGAAAAGGATAACATATGTAGATGCTTCTAAATATTCAAGCTTGTGCTTCTAGAACAATGAAATGAGACTTCTCCCTAACGATATTCTAAAATTGTGTTTTATTCCTTAAATTATGCTTCTGACTAAAATTTCATAATAGTTTCTTGAATACTTCTAGATTTTGTTTTTTGTTTCATAGACCCTAAGGTGTCAAATATCAGTCAAAACTAAAATGAAAGGAATTTACATTGCAATCTGTCTCTGTTCTCCTTTGCTTGATGTTTGTGGATCAATTAGGAATGTTGAATTCTTTGTATGATTTTTCTTTTTTTTAAATTTTATTTTAGTTGTTGATGGCCATTTATTTTATTCATTTATTTATATGGGGTGCTGAGTATTGAACCCAGTGCCTCACACGTGCTAAGCAAGCACTCTACCACTGAGCCACGACACCAGCCCTTAGTATGATTTTTCTAATTTGTAAAAATTCTATTCTTTGTTCAAGGTACATTAATATATTATCCCATGCAACTTGACTCCTGAACAAGAAACTGATACTCACAAAATTATGATTCTGTCTGATGTTCCCAGCATTCTGTATTCTCATGCATACATCACATCATCCAGATGATTTTGGCTTTATACAATTGTAGAAGTTCCCTGGAAGATTCAGTTGTGATGTCAGTTGGAAAATAATACCTTGCAAATTTGAGGCACTACCTTACAGAATGAGGTGCACAATGCTATGTGGTGTCATCCATAACTTTGTCTGAATAAACAAAGCTGAGATGAGGACTGAAATGGAAATAACATCTTCAATTATATATACAATAAAGTAGAATTGAAGTTATTAAGGTGGAATATATTAGAATGAAAATGGGATACTAATTAATTAAACTTCAGTGATATTTAAAATTAAATGTATTGACTTTTTTACTGTATTACTATCTGTGAAAAGAATATATTTATTATGATGTATAGAGAGATGATAATAAACCCATAATTTTCAAATCATCTATGATTTACACAATAGATAAATATGTCAAACCATGAAGTTCAGCACAAACTAAGCTCAGATTGTTTTAACAAATTTTTATTCAAACCTGAGCATTCCAAGATGCAGAAATAGAAAAACATTCCAATTCCTGTATTACAAAAATAGGACTGGTGATTTTAGTAATCTGATTTATGCATTGTGGTAAAACCTACTGGGAACTTGCTTTATAACTTCTGATTTAAAATCACCCTATGTGCAACCACAGCTTCCCAAACACTTTAAGGTCCCTTCTCTGACTTCTACCATTTCAATCACTTCTGAGACTCTGCCAGGGTGGCTTGTCCCTTCTATAAGAGTCTTAATAAACCCAGGTTGACATGCTCCACAGACTTTACTGTGTTTTCTGAGAGAGTATATGGAAAGGGGTGGAAATGGTAAAAGTGTTAGTATTAGCTGCCTGATATCAAGACAGGAACTGCAAAAACTATATGGGGGTCCACCAAGCCCATTGAAATCATTTTGATATCACTATTAATTTACTTTATTAAATTGAAGAACCTAGTAGGAATGCTAAACTATACATTGCTGGGACTATGTAGATAAAGTAGCATGGATAGACCCCAGCAAAAAATGATACATGGTCATTCTACTTTTAATATAGTCTGTATCATTTTTGTTCCTTCTTTTATTTGAAACATTGTAATAAGCTTATCTTTCCAAGGGTTTTTTTTTTCCTCATCAAAAGATATAAGAATTTGAGTTCACCATTGAACTTGAAATATAGACTATAAGACTCCTCCCAAAATTATATTAGCAGGTCAGCAATGGCATTATTGTGCTAATTGAGGTCATTTGTCCTAACTACAAGATATTGAGTGGATATTGAGATCAGTTTTCCATATTTTCAGAAAACTAGGGTACCTTGAATTTCTGCCAGTCAACTTCTGAGTAAATCTATTTAAGTTATAAATTTTGATCTAAAGAAATGAACACTAAATGGCATCACTTAATCAATTAGAATGAACTTTATCCTAAATCCATTTTTATATTTCCTATAAGTCCCTATGCTGAACATGGGACTATATTCATATGGGTGTAGTGACTATTATTAGGTCACTATCTATGTTCTTTTACACCAAACATTACTGTCTTTCCTCAGTGACATAGTTACTTAACAAATAGCATCAAACCCCTGTAAGGATGTTTAAGAGAATATTCAGTGAATGTTCTTGAAATATTGTTCAGGAGTCTTTTCATAGATTATTCTCTCCCTTTGACATATTGACTTCAATTCTCTCCTTTGACTTAGACCTGAAAGTTGATGGAGGGGACATCACTTTTGATCATGGTGACTCAATATGACCCCTTAATATAATTTGGGGTTTCAAAAAACAACTGATTCCTTCATACACTGCCCACTAACTTGGACTGAGGTATTCCATAATAATTTGTTCTCACCTGAATAGTTCAATGTGAAAATATTCTATTAATATGTACCTTATGTATATTATTAATACTGAAGTTCATTTTAATTTTTTTTAGGTTATATGCATCTTTTTGACTTAAATTGCATTGGAATTTAATTTAATCTGTTGAAGTCAGATATCCCTTTTTGGTAACAGACTTCCACATTTCCACATCCATCATCTTTGGCCTATTCAGCAAATCTCATGTAGTACATCTTTTCTTTTTTTTTGGGGGGGAAGGGTACTGAGGATTGAACTCAGGGACACTAGACCACTGAGCCATGTCACCAGCACTAGTTTGTATTTTATTTAGAAACAGGTTCTCACTGAGTTGCTTATCGCCTCGCTTTTGCTGAGGCTGGCTTTGAACTCACCATACTCTTGCTGCAGCCTCCTACAGCCACTGGGATTATGTTTGTGCCACTGTGCTTGGCTCATATGGACTTTTAAAAAATGATATTTATCTCCTTATCAATGTATTTCTTCCTTTTTTTACTTAATCATAATATTAAGTCCTTCAAACATTCTCATTTTTTGGCCAATGAAAATATCTCTTTTTATTAAATTATTTATCATATCATGATTGATAATTGAAATTACTACCTTATCCAAAAAAAATAATTAGAACATTGAAGAAAACGTGCATCTTCATCTATATTTGCTTCTTTCCTGTCCCCTAGTTGAGATGACCACTAGTGTGTGCTTCTTAGTATTGTGGTGAAGTATTTTCCTAAAATCAAATGATTGTGGGTCATTTAGCTCATAGTAACAACTTCACAGATTTTCAGATTGTCCTCTTGATATCATAGTTGTTTTTATTTTTTTTCATATTACTGCATTCATATTAAGAGCAAAGAATTATTGGGCCAAAAATCAAAATCAGATCTTATTCAAGATATTCAAATTTGAAATTGAATTTATAACCTCTGGCAAGTTTATGCATAATGATAGACTAAATTGAGATGTACATAAAAATACAGTCTTTCCTCACTAGTTCAATATTGTCAGAAATACTCTCCAAAAATAACTCCCAAGGTTGAACCAATACATATTGGCACATTTTTATACTTATTAGGTATTATTTTTATTATTCATACACATAATTTCTGCTCTGCAAATGCTTTGTTGAATATGGGAACAGATGATTCTAATAACAGGTCTGAAGGCAATGAGGGTGCTGGACATTGCTTCCATCTTTCAAAAAAACAATTTGTGATTATTTCATTCCATGTTATTCAGGAGATTCAGGAAAAATTTCATCAGATAGGTAAAGAACAAACTAATCCAATGTTCTTTCAGGCTTGCTAAGTCATTGGAGTCTAGATGTGTGACTCCATAGAATAATTTCAGGTATGAAAACTTCACTTCTCAGAATTCAATATTTTCCCAGTCAATGCCTTGCATATCAGGTAGCAGATTTGGGGGACTGTGAACACACCCCAATTTGCAAACAAGTATCTATAGGAAAGACTCTCCAACTGAATTTTAGTATCTCATGAACATGTTAATATTTTTAAAAGCTCTATAGACATTTCTTGTTTTTCTAACTGTGCCTTTTAGGTAAAAACTTTAAAACTTTTGCATTTTTAGAAAACCTCTACATATAATCATAAAAATCTATATCTGACTTCTTTCTAACCCTTAAACATCCATAAACATCTGCCAATGTAGCTACTCTGTCACAAGCATGTCTTCAAAAGACACTTCATTGTAGGTCACTGCAGGTGATAATTTCATTCACCATTATCCTGTTGCTTCAATGATAATCTCAGAGCCTTTAAAGCAATGGACTAAACAGTCTATCCAAGAATTCTGTTTATAATGGCTGTTGACCTACTCTAAATTATCTATTTTTATTGAGTGATCTGCAGATGTCAGTTACAAAAATCTACTTTAAATTGTTGATGCATAAAATATTCAGCACATGTTTTTATGTCCATATAAGGTGTTTGGTAGATTACTTAACTGGAACATGATAGGGAAACATCTGTATTTAGAAGCTTCTTGCTTGTTAGGGTATAGGGAACTTCTAACACCACTGCAAAATTTGGGGACTGCAATAATTGTTCAAAAAAATAAGAATATTAACACTGCTTCTATAAGGTGTTGGGTCAAAACAAAGGTCGTGAACAGGGCTCCTCCACTCAGACAATGAGGCTAAAATCACAGTCTCTCACATGCACAGCTGAAAGGCAAAAAATTCATTTTCTCAAACTTGAACTTTAAAAAGAATCTAGGAAAAAAAAAACATTTTTCTTTTTAGGTTTCCAGTCACTATGTGTGAGAAAGATGTTGAAATGGATAATGGGAAACCACTCCATTGGATTCTCAAGATACCTTATTTTAAATTTCGTTGCATGACGCTTTGATTCAAATATGCCTTTACACAGAAACATCTCAGAATTAAAAAATTCTGTCTGATTTTGTTATTATCTGGTACAGCATCTTTTAAAAATTTGCTTCTTCAGAAATGTACATTGAAAAAATTGAATAATTGATTGCCAAAAACACTGTATTCTCAAATTGGCCAAGAACTATAAGAGAATCCTAACTAAAACACTGATGGAGAATTCTTTTCCACAAAAAAAAAAAAATATTTCTTAAGTGCATTTAAAAAATACCATGTACAATAACCAGATATATAGGGGTATGTGAATATGGCTCACCAGATGTAAACTATTTCTCAAATCATGTCTTTTTACACCTTTTATACTTTTAATTTTAAACATATATGTCCAAAACATTTTTTATCTTCAAAAAACTACTCTTCTCCTTTTTGTATATTTTCTAAAATAATAGTCTTTTAAATAATAAATGAACATGCATGCTAAAAATATTTGAAGTGCTTTCATTACTCAAGTAACATGATGTAAAACTGTACTCCGCCAGCAGGAAAGCTATCAAGTGGTCTCCACTCACCACTAGAAACTCATCCTGTTCTTCTTCCATGTACCCTACATTATAGACATTCAAGATAGTTTTGCATTTTTGAATGCAAATTGCTCAAATTGCTATTTCCTAACTAGGAACATTACTCATACCCTATGATGAGAAATGGCAGTGATAGCTAACTTGAATTCTTAACCACACCACTCAAACAGTATTAAAAAAAAAAAAAAGTTATCTGTTTAACTCCCAACTTGGTTGACCAATGTGAGTAGCATGGGCTGGAATTCTCTATTTAGTCAGTAAGTAACTTAAATACATTACTCAAGTTGTCAGGTAGGTGCTCAATTTCACATGAGATTAGGACTGGAGTGAGAGAAATTATTTTCACCATATTCTTTTTACTTTTAAATGTATCTTCATAAAAGTAGATTTTTATTATTATTTGAGAACTTTTCAGATTTTTTGTAAATATCTCAGTTGATAAAGATAACATTTTGTTTATGATTCCTCCACGCAAAATATAAAAATATTTATATTTTCCAAAAAGTTTCATGACTTCATAAAAAGTAAAAAAAAAAAAAAAATCAAAGTTAAATGTAATTTTAAAGATTGTTTCAAGTAACAAATGCTAATACATCACAAAAATTCTAAAGCTATTATCAATATTATGGGATTTAATAAGTCATTTTGCCTTGTATACTAATACCAACATTAAAAAATATTTGATGATACCAAAGACTGTTCTTAGTTTTTTTTAAAAGGTTCATTCTTTGGTGAAATCCCCCTACTTACATTTCACAAAATTCCAATATACACAACAGATGAAAAAAAATTATACAGTGAGCACCACATTTTGTCATCTAGATTCAAAATTATTTATGATTTTCCAACGTTTGTCAAAATTATAGATATTGAAAATACGTTGCAGAAGATATGATGCTTCTCCAGTAAATAGCTTAAGAGATCTAAAAAGAACATTCTCTTACAGAACCAAAATAGAATGTGATCCATCAAGATAACTCTTTTGTCTATTTTCATCCATAATAATCCCCTTTTTAAAATAAAGATATCTTGAAGAGATTGGAAAAAGTTTGCAAAGGAACATCTCACAATCTAATGACTTTTTCATTCCATTATTCTTTCTATATTCATTAGTTACCATTTTTTTTAATAAGAGCTTTTTTTTACTAACTTGGATAACTTACGTTTCCTTTTAAAAAGACTGGATAAATGCTTATTTTTTATTGATTGATTTTTTTTCAGAACAAGAGAATGATGTTATAGTCAACTTGATTCTCTTTCTTTCTCACTCTGCTCTTGCCTCAAGAATTTTGGGTTTTGAGAGCTTTAAAATCAGTTATGATTACTGTATTTTTAAACTTCAAATTGGACCCTAAGAAGAACCATCATGCTAGTTCCTGGGTCCTTTTGATAGTCTCCTAACACTCATACCCCCATCTCATTAGTAATCAACGTTTTTACTTTCTAGCATAGACCGTATTATAATAGATGTTATAGGTACCCTTTACCAAGACCAGGGATTAGCCAATTCACTGTACATTTTTGCAGGAAGTTATATTCAAAGAGGAAAATCCAGACCAGAGATTTTTCATTGTTTCTGGTTTTCTATTTTTTTTCTAGGTCTTTCAGTGAAGAAATTGACAACATATATGTATTTCATAAAAATAAAAATGGGTTCATACTTATTTTTTTACTCCAAGATTATTGTTAAAGAATTTTTTTTTTAATTTCAACAATCATTTAATTTTATCTTTTCTACTTAAAAGCATTGATCTCAGTGAATAAAATAAGTATCCATCTGCTTTAATAATCGATGTAACCTTTTCAAAACAGCAATATTAATGTCATAATATAAAATATGACTTTTAAGATTTTTTAATCCTAAGGATCCAAAAAAAGAGTTCTGTCATATTTAGTTACATGAAATAATAATTTCCTTCATGTGATTAAGTAGCTTCGTATACTTCAGTTTGTTTTCTATTACAGAAGCAGCCTTTCTTTTCAAAATTTTGATGGAATTTCATTTTTTAAATGCACAACACATATACAAATTTGCAATTTACTACTGTAAAATAACTTGAATTTCAAGAAGGTTTGCCTCTAATCTATCCCTTTATCTGCATTACTTCCTGGAACTTAGAAGTTATATTTTTATTGGTGTTAAATGTATGCTTGGGTTTTATTGTGGCTCTAAGAAAAAATATATATATATAGCTTATAAATATGTCGCTCTAAGTATATAGAAATTTATATGTACGTATATTTCTTCAGCTTTTTTACTTAAAAGATAGCATACTATAAACATCATTCTGCAGTTTGTAATCTTTCAATAGTACATTGCCTGTGGAAAATGGTGTGCTGTAGAGGATATAAGGAATTTAAGAAGGCTATGAACATAATTTGTATGGTCATTGTATCATAGAAGAATCTTTATCACAAGAAGAACAAAGACCAGGAAGAAATTTGAAATCCTTTAAGTGAACAGTTTTAGGACCTTTAATGAATCATGAAATAGTAATTCAGTGACAAATTTCTCCTTATATCATTAAGGTTGCATTGGATTGTTTTGGATGATTACTTCATTCTTTATTCAACCTATTCTCTATTAATGGAAAACAGGATTGCATTATACTTTTGCTGTTTTAAATAATGCTAACATTATTAAAATTAGGAATTGAAGGGAATATTTTAAAGTGGTTATTTAGATTTAGGTTTATTAGCTCAAAGGGTAAATACATATACAATTTTGTTAGAGAGGCTTACAGGTCACCAAATGTACAAGATTACAACATATCTACACCAAGGCACGTTATAATGGCAATGCCTAGCATACAGAATAAGGATGGAATCTTAAAAATTGCAAGAGAGAGGAATCAGATCATATATAGGGGGAGACCAATTCATATCTCAGCAGATTGTTCAACCCAAGACCTCAAAGCCAGGAGATCGTGGAACAATATATACCAAGCGCTGAAAGAAAATGGATACCAACCAAGAATCTTATATCTAGCAAAACTAAGTTTTAGATTAAATGATGAAACAAAATCTACTTCTAAGAGGTTGTACTATTTTAACTCTCGCACCAGCCTTTTTACTAAAGTTCTAACAATTCAATATGTTGAAAAAAATTTTTTTTGGTCAAGGTTTTAAGAAAAAAAATGGAACATTTGCTATACATTTAATAATTTCAATATTTAACTATGAGAATTAATTTAAAAAAAAACATAGCCACAGGACATGTGTTATTGTTGTTTTTCTTTTTTATTCTTATTTTAGACTCTTCTCACATGTTTTACCCATTTTTCCTATTTGGGTTTTTATACTTTTTATCAGAATTTTTAAAAATGCAAAATATATTATGAAGTGTATCTGTTTAGAAGATAAAGCCTTTTGCTTAAAATTTATTCTAATTATTAGTTTCCACTTCTAAAACAATTTTGTCCATAAAATAGCTTTTGTACTACTTAATTATTAGCACTCCACTCTTGTATTGAAAACTATACACTTCAAATAAGTGATAAAATTTTAACTTAAAACATTTAAGACTGTATGGACTCCATTTTGTATCACTAATGCTTACCTATTTTTTAAAAAGTGAATACCATCATTAACATATGAAAAATAATTTCAAGTAAGATTCTTTGTACAACTAATTTTAAAATAGTGAATTAATGTAGAGATAGATATTTAGTTACCAGTCCTCCCAAATAGAAGCTATATTTATACTCTAATGCTCGTATCTCTGTATATGTAGGTTTTGATATATACACATAAATACATACACACATGCACATGCAGAAAATACAGCGCAATATTTCAAAATATCAAAACTTGTCAAAACCCTTTAAGGAGTATTTGTGAAATCTTTGTGCTCTGTGGATAATTATGTTTGAAATAATTCAAAATTAAAAGTTTAAAAATAATTTATCTTAAACTTAGGGATACATACACATCTGGTGTGAAACTGTATACCACTATTGCTGAAGGAAACAATTTTCAAGACAGGTTTATGTGAAGTAGGATAATGGTTTAGGGGTCAAAGTATTCAAGATAATTTGGAACTTCCATCAGCCCAAAGAGAGAGACCAAATGTTGATGGATTCTTACCAACAAGAACTTGAGACATGGCCAGTCTTGAGTGTTGTGTTGTACTGCTCCAGGGTGGCTTTCCTGGCCCTATGATATGCCAAGGTTGCAGAACAGCAGGGTATGACCCGAGGAATGGCTGGCATAACCTGAAACACAGGATCTCAGGCTGTGTGACACAAATGGAAGCTCCTGTGAAGTGGAGTTGGCCAACTGACCAGGATGATGAACCACAGTCAAAGTACAGGTGTCTGGTCTGAACTAGACAGAGACATCTGGACATCTCAAGATAAAAGTAATAACAGACATAATTAAAAATTTTGTGATGCACTTTGGGATGAAAAAATGGCAGAATGTAGATCAAATAATTTAGACTATTATTTCAATAAAATAAGTGAATTGTCACTAGAATAATTTTGAACCACACACAGAAAAAGTGAGTTTACAATTGTAAAAATGTGCTTTAATAGATATATCATGAATTTCATTGAAGCCAGATTTTTGAAACAAAATCTGAGCTTCAGAATGCAAAACTATGCCCCATTATCTTGACCCATTTTGTGCAACTGTCCCAGATGTGAAACATCTATAAAACCTATAGTGTATAATATATATTTTCTTACTGTTATATTATGGCATTACTAATTATATAAATATATTAAAATATAGTCATAATAAATTAAATAATAATTATTACTATAACAATATACCTAAATTTTATAATATGATTTATAAATTATTTAAAATCCTATGTCAATTTTACTGCAATAGTCAGAATTAAAAACTTAGGATTTATTGGGTTCCAAAAAAGCTTACAAAATTATCTTCTTATATGTAAGTTTCATTTTTAAGATACATTTGCTCACATAGTATTAAATGAATACCATTCTTTTTTATTTAAGTGTTTCTTATGGAATTTAAAGAAAATTAGGAAATATCATCAGTTCCCTTTAAGATATTTTTGTACTATATGAAGTGTGTGGTATGCCATGGAGGTAGAGATAGTGGTATTAGGCATAGTGATAATTTATGGATAATCCAGTTTGTGCACTTATTGAATGTGATACTTTGTACCAAAATATATTTGAAAGAATGAGCAATTCATCAGCTTTGAGAAACAGTATATTCATTATTTCTTACTTACAAAAGAATATGGAACATAAAGGTTTAACAAAGAATGTCAGGAACCTGGAGGATGATTGTGAGTAAAAGATGGAAGATTTAAATGCAATTGTTATAAATTTATAAAGATCTTGTTTCCATGGCCAAATTTTGTTTCTCTTGTTTTCTGATGAGTGAGAGAATTATTCTATTTCCCTTTACTTTAGAACAGATTCATGGGATTTGTGTAAAGTCAATCATTAAATATAAATCACTTATCTTAAGGAAAATCCCAGGGTCACACACAATATTATTTAATCCTTCATTTGAAATATGCAATATTGAGAATATTGGAGTTTGATATGGCTGATTTTGGTTTAGCCATTTATTATTTGTTTTCTAATGAAGGGACACGGTCTCTGTGTACATTTTAGTAATGCATATGTCCTGATTTTAAAGAGGTAGCAGTCAGGTTGAGAACACAACTTGTAGAATTACTAAAAGCACTTAGTTAAAACTGTGGGTTTAGGATGACAAGTGGTGTGACATTGCATAATAAGAACATAGACAAGTGTAGAGCTATTTCTGACTATGAGAGAATGCAGAGAGACATCACAGGAACGATGTTAGCAATTAAATTTCAAAAGATCAATAAGCAATCTTACTAGTTATCCAAGTAAAAAAGTGCATTCTAAGGACAGGAAAAGGTGTGCTTAGAAATTGATAGCTGCAGCACACAGAGGTGCTGACTCGAGAATCTCCCCAACTTCAGTAAACTTGTGACAACAATAGTAATAAATTCTGAACGGAAGTGGTAGAAATCATTTCTATGTATATATCATGGAGGAATTACATATTAGCAAATACAATGTAAGCCTGTGGCAAATGTTGCAGAGGATATAAGGAATTTGTATGGACATTGTATCATTGAAGAATCTTCATCACAAAAGAACAAAGACAAGGAAGAGTTTGATGTCCTTTAAATGAACAGATTTAGGATCCTAAATACATCTTCAAAATTCCTTCACAGCATACCATAAGTTAGTGTTCACTGAATAACTGGAAGAAGGTTTGGTACATTGTACCTGAGGACATCAGGGCTACAATGGGTTGAATAGTCCTCTCCAATTATTTTTTTTTTTAAAAAATTTATTGTTGGTTGTTCAAAACATTACATAGTTCTTGACATATCATATTTCACACTTTGATTCAAGTGGGTTATGAACTCCCATTTTTACCCCGTATACAGATTGCAGAATCACATCGGTTACACATCCACTGATTTACATATTGCCATACTAGTGTCTGTTGTATTCTGCTGCCTTTCCTATCCTCTACTATCCCCCCTTCTCTCCCCTCCCCTCCCCTCTTCTCTCTCTACCCCATCTACTGTAATTCATTTCTCCCCCTTGTTTTTTTCCCTTTCCCCTCACTTCCTCTTGTATGTAATTTTGTATAACCCTGAGAGTCTCCTTCCATTTCCATGCAATTTCCCTTCTCTCTCCCTTTCCCTCCCACCTCTCATCCCTGTTTAATGTTAATCTTCTTCTCATGCTCTTCCTCCCTACTCTGTTCTTAGTTACTCTCCTTATATCAAAGAAGACATTTGGCATTTGTTTTTTAGGGATTGGCTAGCTTCACTTAGCATAATCTGCTCTAATGCCATCCATTTCCCTGCAAATTCTATGATTTTGTCATTTTTTAATGCAGAGTAATACTCCATTGTGTATAAATGCCACATTTTTTTATCCATTCATCTATTGAAGGGCATCTAGGTTGGTTCCAGTCTTGCTATTGTGAATTCTGCTGCTATGAACATCGATGTAGCAGTGTCCCTGTAGTATGCTCTTTTTAGGTCTTTAGGGAATATAACCCTAACCCTAACCCTCTCCAATTCTTAAGTTGAAATCCTACTCGCTAGTGCCTCAGAATGTGGCCTTATATGGAAATAGGGTCATTGCAGATGTTATCCATACAGGGGAGATCATATTATAGTACACTGAGGAACCAATTCTGTGTGACTAATGACCTTATAAAAGGGGGGAATTTGGACAAAGACATGGATACTGAGAGCATGACCTTGCAAGCTGTTCTCTGGATGGCCTTGAACCAATTCAATTTTCCCCCTTTCTTGCATGCAGTGTTAGAGAGTAACTGTTGTGATAGGAGTGCAACATCTGAAGGTTAAGAGGAATGGGCTGATACCAACTGCAAGGTGTTCTATTTTATTCTAGAAACAATATACCCTTCAACAGTTTTGCCCAGTGAATCACAATGCTCTGACCCCTGAGGTGTAAAACCCAGGGCAAATTGCTTTCTGTAAACTTTCAGCTGTGATGCAAGTCGAGTAATATAACTGAGATTGAGTTTGCTTTGCGCAGATTTTCTGAGCCTCAGAGGACCTAATATTCATTATGAATATTAGGCTTCCCATTTCCTTGATGATTATGTGTATGTACTAAACCCACTTCACATCATTTGCAATGTGTGTATTTTCTTTCCCTGATTTTGGGGAAGTGATAAAATCAATCAAACAAACAAACAAACAAACAAACAAAAATCACCCAAGATGCAATAGGCAGATGTAATACACAGTGCACAGGGCACTTGTTTCATAGGAACTTAAATCTGAGGAAGGCCATCAACAAGCCAAGGAGAGAAGGAAATTGTTCATATTAACCAAATATACAAATTATAAATATGTACATATATGATTTTCCAGTTACTATCTCCAGAGTCTGTCATTTAAATGGTGAGAACTGTTGATGGATTGTAATGCTTAGAGGCTTCCACTTGGGATATTGGAAGAAGACTGAGTGAGATGCCAGGTTTTAGTTGGGTGAGAATAATCCCAAGTAAAAGAAGTTAGGACTCCGCAAAGTTTCAAAGAAACTGGCGTTTGCCAAATACCGGCATCCACGAAAACACAGACTACTAAAAGGTCCAGAATTCAACCCTTGAACAGATAAATAAGGGTTGATGCTTCCTCAGGGACATGTGCTGATGTGGTGAATCCTGCTGCTGCTTGCTGCCTTGTGCAAGAACAATGACACTCTCACACGAAGCCCCCAGTGGTACCAGATGCCCTCTACCCCTGTCCACAGCCACATGGAGCTGGAAGGTTTTGGTTGCAATGAAGCTTCTCTATTTCATATTGCTTCTACATTCCAGTCTCTGAGCACACCATCAGTGGGGCCACTGCTTCCTATTCATGCAGTTCCAAAAGTTCACAGAACTAACTTTCAGCTCTGCTAGATTGCTGTGCTATGCCCAAAATATGATAGAACCAGCGTTTTCACATCTACCAATTGCTCTAATTTGCCATGAAAGCTTCTGGTTAAAATTGCTGAAAGTGGTTTTCTGTGTAATATTTGTACACCCCACACAGACACACACACACACACACAGAAAGCCCTACCATTTTGTTAATTTTTAAAGGCAATCTATAAAATGAAGAGAAAATCTATAAGCATAAAAGGAATATTAGAAAGAAAAAAGCAGAGATGGATTAAAACACATATGAAAAGTTTAATATAAGAAAATTTTAAAGTAATATGCTATTAAAAAAAGATCTTATGAACCAATTCAAAACAATGAAGTTGCAAATGGAAAATTAAGCAAAGGGCATGAAAAGTGAATGAAGAAAAATAAAGCATTAGTTGAAGTGTTCAAACTCAATAGGCAAGAAGAATGCAGACTCAGCAACAAAAATGATTTCTATTTTTGTTTTTCTCCACTTTTTTATTGCTGCAGTATAGTTGTATATATTGATAGAATTAGTTGTTACATATTTGTAAATGTACACAGTAAAATATAATTTAGCCAATGTCACGGTTCAGCCTTTCACTCCTCAATTTTGAATCTACAAAATATTGCCCAGTTAAAGAAAAAGATATCTCTACGAAATATTTCTAGCTATTTGGTGAATTTATGTTTTATATTGCACTCATTAATATTTTTGAAATATATGGAGAAGTGAGATAGTTAAACAAATCTTGATCATTCTATTCTTAGAAGTTGTTATCATTTTTGTAATTAATTAAAATAATAAAACTCATTTTGGGGACATTTTTAATCTAAAAACTAAGTTAATATTTTACCATATGATCTCTTCTTTCATGCCACAACAAACTCATTTATTGTTTGTTCATATGTATCCTACACATTTTAAATTTAGTTCATTATTTGGAATTTTTTGGTTTTATTCATATTTAAATACTTGAAAACATATGTATGCAGTCATCATTGCTAAATGATGGGACTACATTCTGAAAGACAGATTATTAGGAGATTTTGTTGTTGTGAGACTATTACAGAGTATACTTGCAAAAACTATGTGGTGCAGGTCATCACTAGAAGTGGCTTCTTGATGCAACAAACAGATGTGGTAAATGCAAAACTGATGAGGCTACTGCCAGGGTAGCATGATGCATGATTTTATAGCACAGTTATTGTTTATAGGGGGAAGGATATATTCTAAAAATTACTAAAAAGAACAGTATAGTAAATTCATATACCATAAAGGTAGTTATTTTTATTATTAAAAATTTTGTACTGTACATAATCATATATGCTATAGTTTTACATGATTAGCAAGACAGGAGATTTGTTTACATCAGTATTAACACAAACATGAGAATTATACATTGAACAATTAATTATATAAGGATGAATATGATGTCTTTAGATGATGGGAATTTTTCACCTCCATCATAATCTTGAGGTACCAGCATCATATATCCATCCACCATTGACAGAAATGTCATTATATAGTGCATAATTGTATTTTACCCTTGTTGGTATTAGCTATATATCTGCTTGTACATACAGTTCTCCATTAATATATGTATTACTGCCATACATCTTATTGATTTTCTTTTCTTCTATGAAATGTTTGGTCTTTATTGCATTTGAGGAAGACAATTTCATTTGTCAATACTGCTACTACTACTACTACTACTACTACTACTACTACTAATAATAATAATAATAATAATAATTTTAAAAATATTTCCATTTTTGTCTATCCTAATATAATTAATTGCCTGAAATTTTTTAAAAAAAATACATTCCTAATCCAGACCAAGGCAGATACCATGTCATATTATTGAGTTTAAAGAGGTGATCGGTCTTTAGTTTTAGCAAATAAGTGTTTGAGAACATTTTTGTTAAGCTTCTCCTTATTAAATCTGTTTTCCAGTAATAAGCAATCTACTGTTTAATTCAAAGCTCATTTTTACATTATTTTTCTGTCAGTAGATTTTTTCTTCTTCATTACTACTTGCCTTAATTTCTTTCTCTGGGAATATTTTAGAAAACTTAGTTATAGTTTATTATTTCAAGTGAAAATAAACACATTTCTTTTGCTACTTCAGTATAATTCCCTCTTTAAAATGTGTGATATATTCCCATAAGTTAGCAATTGTTGTTGCTAACGTAATCATGAGGGGTCCCTTAAGCATTAACATTCAACTTGTTAAGGCCCTCTCTTGAGAAGAAAGGACTCATGTTTTAAAAATCCAGAACAAAAACTTTCGAATGTTTTCATCATGAAGAAATGACTAATGTTTGAGAAAGTAGATACATTTACTGTGATCTGAATATTATACAATGTATACGCATATTGAAAAGATCACAAAAGTATGTACAAGTTTCATGTATCACTTAGAAAAGAAAAAAATAACATATAAAACTACATAAAGAATAAAAAGGAGAAGAACTTATCTCATTATGCAGAATCTCTCTTTTCACTATTTACCTTCACCCCATCTGCTCTCATCTCAAGTTTGGGAATATTAATGAGAATTTGATATAATCTTTTCCATTTATCAACTCTGCTATTTAGTGAGAATCAGAATTTTAGATGTTCTATTAGTCTTTTCCAACACTTTCAGCTCAGTGTACATTGTACTGGGCCTTCTGAGCTGGCTGCTTCTTGTGAGGTTGGCATCCACACTTTCCAGCACTAATTATTTTTTGCCTGTGTGTTATGTTTGTCAATTCCCAAAGAATATACAGGTGGGAGTATACCAAGCTTTCACTGTCTTTATGTTCTAGAAAAAAGATATACACCTTTTGATCAAAAGAAAACATGCCAATTGAACAGTTTTTTTTCCCCCTAAGGTATTTAAACTGGTGTATTCCCGTGAAAGTTATGATTAATGTGTTTGTCTTAGGAAAGAAATCACTGAATATCAATGTTTTTATTTAATATTTTCTACAAAGTCATCCAGGACATCTTGTGACTTTAAAAGTTTTGTTGTGACGCACCAGTTAAAAAATAATATATTCTGAGAAATCTTGGACAAAATAAGCAAGTCTAGTTTTCAGAACGTATGTGGGTCTCAATAATAGGAGCTCACAACTCATTACTGGCCATTGATGTTGGAGAACACTCTCTCTCATAAAAAGCTAAATTATAGAAATAGGAATGTAAATATAGTACTTGCCAGAACTGAGTTGTTTTTTTTTTTTTTTTTTAAATCTTGAAATAAGGCACTGAATGGATTGTTGATTTCCCTATAGAGGACAAACATCCTCTCCAGTCAGAGTAGCTCGCCCTACATTAATATCTTATTGACTGATGGAATCCAGATACTATCTCTCCAAAGTATTGAACTTTATATACATTTCAGTATTATATCTGATATCATTAAGATGCATTAAGAAAAAAAAATGCTTACATCTTTGAATAGAGAATGAAATTTTCCATGTGTAAAAATCAAAATACACATATAGAGCATGATGCTGTTTGTATTTTTATATATCTTTAACAATTAAAGTTTACAAATCATTTTGTTATTCATAGCATTCAAAATGCAATGTTTGAACTCATTAAAATAATGTATTGCACTTTTTTTTTTCTTAATGATTGATAAAATTAGTAATTTTTTTACTTAAAATTAAACAACTGTTTTGGTTCAACCTGAACTATGTAAACAGGAAATTTGAAACATGCTTATTCAATATTGGGAAAGTGGTGTGTGCTTGTGGTCCAAGGGGCATGGATGGTTGGGGCAGGAGGAACCCCTGAGCCCATGAGTTGGAAGCCAGCCTGGGTGAGACAGAGAGACCCTGTCTCAAACACTAAACAAAATAATACAAAACAAAAATTAAAATACTTAGAGAATTGAGCTATAAAATATAGTTCTATGTGTGGTATTAAAAATCAATGTGTTTTCAAAATATTTTTAAATTTTCTATTCACTGACTTTGCTACTTAATGGGGTAAAATGTTTTGCAAACATTCCATTCATATGTAATATATTCACTGATATTTTAGATTATTTTTACAGTGTAATGTTTGTACAGAATTCCCTTCATTTTCTAAAATTTCTTGTCACTTTTATGTAAACTAGTATTTCAGAACATTCTTTCCTTTCATTTCTAAAATTTTGGTAACTTTCCTAGAATTCTTAACAATTAATTTGTCTATGTCCAAAAATACCATTAGCCTTTTCCAAACTGTAAAGAAATCATTGAAATCTTTGGCTCCCACCAACCCTGTATGATATACTATGATGATTTTTCTTTCAGAATAGGTGGTGAATTTTTAAACTTGTAAACCTGGATGCTATTACAATATCAGTCTTGTCTACAGTCAGTTTCTCTACATTTTCCTGCAAATTCACTTTATTTCACATATTTTTCTAGCATTTAGTAACTTCGATCTGAAATTGCTTTAATCATGGATGAAGCAGTTCCTAAAACCGTTTCTTAAAATAGATTCCACTGATGTCTAAACCCCCAACCCCTGTTTCTCTTTTCTTGTGTATCTCTCAAAATATGTTGATTTTGCTTTTATTTTTTGATAGATTTTTACATTTTTCCAATGCCAGTGGATATGATAGTTCTTTCCACACCTGGAAACAATGACGTTGCTCTTTTCTTGTTTTTATTATTCCTAATAAGTCATTGCTCTTTTAATTATTGTTACTTTTTATTACTTGTTTTATCTTTTACTACTTTATGATTTTTCATGGATTTTGTTATTTATTATCCTTTTTTGTTGTGAATTGACAAATGTATTCGTTTTTTGAATCTGTAGATTCACATTTTTCACACAGACTTTTCAGTCTTCATCTCTTCAAAGAGAGCCCCCTCCTGGCTTCCTTTGGATTAAATAAAGTCTACAACTTCATGTTCTGTTCTGTATATTTTAAGCTCCTGTATATGCTTTCCCATCTCTCTCTGTTTTTCATCCTGGATTATTTCATCCAACATGTGATTTTGTTCACAAATAACTGGTCATTTTAGTCAATCGAGTCTGATTCCATGAAGTTTCAGTATGGTTCTGTTTCTGAGTTTTCTCTTAAACTTTATCAGAATAAATAGTTGTTGGTTGTTGGACTTGTTGGTTCTAGTCTCTCCAAAAATTGGATTCTATCTTATCTTATAGTGTTGCCCCCAAATAATTGGTTTAATGATAGAAACCATTCCTGTCTTTGAGCAATTTGGTTAATGTACTCTTTTCTCTTATTTCAATAGCATATGTAGATGAAAAGGAAAATATATCACCCTGTCTACAATCTTGAAGCGTACTGTATTAGGGTTATTTTACAAAATATAACTGATAGAATTCTATGTAGCTAAGTAGATCCAGAAATGAGAATTATTATAAGGAACTGGAAAATGGAGGCATCTAATTTCCTTCTATTATTATTATTATTATTATTATTATTATTATTATTATTATAAAGAGGACCATTGGTTCAATCCCCAGTACACTCCAAATTTTTATATCAACTTAATTAACTCACAGGGTACAGATGTTTGGTTAAGCGTTATTATAAATGTCCTGTGAACATATTTTTAGATGAGATTGCCTTTTAATCTGGTAGAGAAAAGCTGGTTATAGTTTTGTATTGATGGTCCTCACCCAATCAGATGAAATCTTGCAAAGATTGAAAACTGTTGAGCCTCTTCTGAAAAAAAAAAAAAAAAAAAAAAAAGATTTCTCCCTGCCTGACTACTTGGAGACTACAATATTGCTTCTTTTTCTTGCCTTGGAACTGGAATTGGAACACTGTCTCTTCCTGGGGCTGCAGCCTGTTGGCCTTCAGGCTGGAACTATACAATCAGCTCTTTGGGATCTCTGGCTTGATGATGGCTGGTGGTCTTAACTTCCACCTGATCAAGTAGATGTTGTGTCTCCCAGTGGGAGCACTATTCCTCTTGGTCTAAGAACGCTACAACAGCAGAGAATAAGGCTGTATGCACAGATGTTAAAACTTTTACAAGTCAGTAACCCCTTCATTCTTGCCCATAGCAATGGGAGTAGCACCACCATATACTGGATGGCATTCAGAGAACACACCAACTTCTGGAGAATTTTGCCAGTCCTGTAAACTATCACCACCTACCCGGCACTGTAACTGAGCACTTAGGATGTAAATTCACTTTTAAAGGCGGCTGTTTCAAAATGGTAAGGAACACGATGAGACGAGTAAATTCCATGAGCATGGGCCCGTTTTCACCTTTTATCTTTTGTAAAGTGAATTTCTTATCAGAAGCAATACGATTTAGAAAAACAGGAGGATAGATATGACATTCTGTAAGTCTGCAGATGGCAATTTTGGCAGGGAAGGAAAATCTACATCCAAAGCAAATATCTATTCCATTAGGAACAAAATGTTGCCACTTCTGTAATGGAAGCCGTACATGGTAATCAATCTGCCTCCAGTAGCTGCCTGATCACACCTGGTAATGATGCTCCCTAAGAGACTCAGGGTTGGTCCTGCTTCTGGCAAATTGAATCCCAAGGAGTACTTGTAACGATTTATGTCTGGTGAGTGGAAGTTTGTGAATTTATGCATATGGGTGACCTTCATCACTGCCCCTTGACCACCTTGACCACCTTGAGCCCATAGGACAGAGGTTGCTGTGTAAAGAAACTGTTCTTTCTCCAAAGAATGAGTCATCTTCTGCTGAAGTCATCCTTGGATGAAGATTCACATAGGAAAAAAAGTGTTTGCTTTTTTTCTAATTATAATTATTAGTACATATTAATTATAAAAATAATGAGTTTTATTTCGACATTTCCAAACATACAGAGAATGTAATTTGATCATATCCACCCTTCCTACTCATATTCCCTCTTTCCCCCTCCACCCCAGTAGTCCCCTTCTACTTTTATGTCACTTTTTTTCTTCATATCATTCATAGAAAAATTAATGAACCTGTAGACCATCAAGCTGAGTGAAATAAATGAGACTCATAAAAATAAGTATCGTATGTTCCCTCCCATATGTAGAATCTAGGAGAAAAGTAGGTCTTCTTCTTCTTTGTGTGTTTCAGAGGGATTTGCAGACCCTTCTTGTCAGAAATTTTCCCATTATATGCTTCCAAATCTCTGAAAAATCAAACCATTTGTTACAACTATAGCACTGACATAACATTTTTTTTTATTTCTACTATATAAAGTGGAGATTAGGTGAGTCATTCACATAAAGGTCATAACAGTATACATTCTAATGATACAAAAGTTTCCCTTGAAAAGGAGAGATTTGGTTATGTATTTAATCTACTTTCCTACCATTTTTAAAAAATCTTCTACTATAAATTGTAATTGATTTCCCATATATATTGATCATTGCATAGATGAATGAGTGCTTTTTAATAAGTGGATGTTGAGGATCATGGGGAGGCAGACAATGACAATTTCAATGTGGCGGATTTCAAAATTATATTTTATTATTTTTTCCTATTTACTCTGTAACTATTTACATGACTGTATCCAAGCAATAGAGTCAAAAAACAAAGGACACTAACTTATCCAGATGAACTGGGGTATGTTAGAAATAACCTGAGTAAAATATAGATCAAAAAGACTATACTAGTGTCGTGAGCAACTAATAAAAAAAATGACTATACAAACTGGCCATGGTGGTGGATACTTGTAATCCTAGTGGCTTGGGAGGCTTAGATAGGAGGATGGCGAGTTCAAAGCCAGCCTCAGCAAAAGCGAGGTGCTAAGCAACTCAGTGAGACCCTGTCTCTAAATAAAATACAAAATAGGACTGGGGATGTGGCTCAGTGGTTGAGTTGAGTTCAATCCCCAGAACCAAAAAAAAAAAAAAATGCTAATGGAAATCACCAAAATAACTAAGTGAACAAAGAGAGTAGATCAATTTTAAAATTAAATTAATGGAATCTCCTCTCTAGTTGATGCTTTTTTAGTTTATTCTGCATTATCCTTATCTTCAATATAATTATGTTTTGCCATTTTATATGCATGTACAAATCTAGATCTAATTTATAGGTTTTTTTAAATGAAATTAACCAAGCCTCCCCACTCACTCTTTAGGTATAATAAAAAATGACGGGCTAGTACTCAGAATTTTCCCTAGACTTTCCTTCAAGTCTCCTTACTTTTTTCTTTTTTAGATCCCTATGCTAGTAGAGCTCTTCCATTTTATTTCTTCCTGGATTCTGATATTTTAAATATTTAGGGCACTATAGTATTCCTGACAGATCTGCAAGACTTCTGGTGTCTGATTCTTTGCAATTCTATGAGCTTGGTGTAGGAGTTGCTACCTATAGATTAAGACCATAATTCTAGTATTAGATGACATTAGATGGCATTCAAATTCTGCCTCAGTAGTGTCTGACATAACTTTTACCACTGGTCATTTTTTAAATTTTTCATCTTCAAACTGACTACTTTCAGGTGGTTCTTAACATCATGCAAAGCATTCTGTTAACCAGGCCTGAGTCTTCTATGCAACTATCAACCTAGAGCAAAAAACTCCCCAGGAGGCCACAGTTGTATGATAATAGTATAGTAGAAGTGGTGACCATTGGCTTTTTGTCCCCTTCTACATGGAACTCACTTGTGCCTTTATAGTTGATTTGGATCTGATCACATATATACCACTGGCATTTGATGTTGGTGTGCTTCTGGGCATGTCCAACACTGAGGCTGCTGGATAAGGTAATATCAAATTAGACAGCTCAGATTGCATGGCAAATTGTTGGTACATGACTGAACATTCAGTTTTTACTAATGTCCAATAGCAAAGTCAGAGCTGTTTTTTTGAAAGTATATTACATACCCATGAAGCACAGCAATGCTTCACTCTACAGGTCAAAGGGACTACACTGCAATTTATTCATCTGACATATTCAAGCATCATTGGATCTACTAAAAGACATGGCCCAAGTAGAAAAGCATCTTGCACAGCCTACTGGATCCATTTCAGAGCCTTCTCTTGTTCTTGGCTACACTGAAACTTAGTGGCATTTAGCCAGGGTTGGTGATACACACCTGGAATCCAAGATACTTGGGAGCCTGAGGCAAGAGTGAGTTTCAGTTGAGCCTGGGCAACACAGCAAGATCCCATCTCAAATATCAAAGACCCCCTAATTTAAAACCTATCAGTATTTGAGGTCAGTCAGTAAATGTGCCAGTAAATGTGACATATCCAAATGAAAAATATGTTGGCTCCAAAATCCTAAGAGCCCTAGGGGGTACTGTGTTTCCATTTTTGGTGGTGGAAGGGGTCAGATGCAACAAATTTTTTTTCAGTGTTGCCACACACCACTGAACACCTAGAAATTCCCCCCAAATATAAAAGTATCAAATTTATTTGTTATCCAGCAACGTCTCACAACAAAGTATAAAATAGTGCTACTTCTCACTCACTATATTTGAACAACATAAGCAATGTAAGGATCAGTTTGATATCTTGTATAAGGGAAAGATGATCAAGATTTCCACAAGCAATATAATGACCCAGGGATAGATTTGATATACCCTTGGAGGAGAACAGTAATAGTATATTGATGTCTTGCTGGCTGAAAGCAAACTACTATTGCTGTTGATATTACTGTTTGTTTGGTTTTGTTTGGGAAGGAATCTACTTTTGATGGTTTTTATTGAAGGGGAAAGGAGAATGACATTTTCCAGTTGACATCTGCATTCCAGATGCCACGGGTGTGTTAACTTGCTTAAGCATTGAAACTGCATCTGGCACAGCAGTTTCAGTTGAAATCGCCACCTGGTTAAACTTATAGTAATACACTGTCAATTTTCAAGATCTAGGTCTCTTCTACACAGGCCAAATAAGTGTGTTGAATGGCGATGTGTTGGGAATTAGCACCCATGAAATTTTCATGTCCCTGACCATGGAAATAATCTCTGGATCCCTCTAAAAGCTCAGTATTCTCTTGGTTTACTATTTTCTTACATATAAGCAATAATAGTTGGTCTTCCTCATCCTAATAGCCTTTGCTTCATTGGCCAGAGAACTATTTGGGTATTCTGCCATCTGATGAGTATATTTTTCTTTTATCTATTCTAAAGAAATAACCATAGAATGGGCTTGTTTGGGGTCTGTTTTGTTCTTGCTGCTGTGTAGCCTAGAATTTTAACTTTCTTTCATATGAATGCTTTGAAAACTTGTGCTTCTTTTCTTGTGGAACTGTTGTCTATGCAAATCTACTTATACTAAGTCACATAAGTGAGTGAACTGTAACATAAAAATGTTTTATATGAGTAGATTTAGGCAAGGTTTGGTGCATACTTCAGGTTTGACAATAAAATAGCTCCAGGATAATAATAAAATGTATATTAGTATAATAGTGAATGTTATCATGAGTAAGTTTATAAGTTAAAACATTGCTCTACTTTTAATTCTTGCAACAACTGCTACTCCAATATTGAAGGCAGCAAGAATCAAAAGATATATAGGAAACTTAAGTCTTATGTAGCTGAATCAAAATGATAGCAATTCCCCATCCTTCACCCATGCTTGTCTGAAGAAATAATTGCTCCTTCACCAGTAAAGCACTTTAGGATTGGAATAGAAAAGATAAGAAATATATTTTTTGAATAAAAAATAGGCATGAAAATAAAAATTTTACTTTTGACACAACTGTGAGTAAATTGGAGGGCAAGTGGGACATAGGTTCTCTTTCGGCTCACTTGGTAATAAATCAGAAAATTTTATGGATTCAAATTGTTCTGTCTTAGATTTCACATAGTGTAAATACTAATTATAGTAGAATGAAATTACATTGAAAATGATTCTATTCTTCTTTGGAACCACTGGGTGGGGAGACATCAAGAGTTCAGTATCAGATGTTATTCATACCACTTCTCACAGATACCAAATGGGTATGTATACCAGGCAGTGTTCTCCAGAGAAACATTGCCAACAGGAGACACATTGTATGCACATACACACACACACACACACATACACACACACATACACATACACACAATGAAAGGAATTGACTCTTGCAGTTGATTGTGAAGGCTGGCAAATGGAAAATCTATAAAAACAGATTGGCTGGTGAGAAGCTCAGAGTTGATATTGCAGCATTGAGTTTGAAGTCCGCAGACCAGATACTTAGTCTCTGTGTTGCAGACATTAGGCAGAATTGCTTTTTTTGGAAAACTCGAGTTTTCGCTCTTAACATCGTCAACTGATTAGATGAGATCCACATTGTGAAGGATAAATGTCTGTATTCAAAAACATACTCATTTAAGTGTTAATTGTATTTGATAATATACATTTATAGCAACATCTGCACAGCTGTTTGACCAAATAAAGTAGGCAACCTAGTTACTTATAAAATTAAACAACACAGAATTTGAAACTAGTAGGTTTTATATATTAGCTGGGAGATCTGTGAAGGAGGCATAAATTCATACATATAAATTAGAACAAGGGATTTATAAGATTTTCCTGAGTGAATACGCAGATGAAGAAAAGTAGTGCCCTCTGAGCTAGTCAATCTCATGCTACATAACTTCAGGCACTACTTTAAGACATACAGGGATAAGTAGGAGAGACTGCTGTATTAATAACTTATAATGAAAAACTCAGAGCTGCATATGACTAGAAATAATGGATGCATATATTTTTTTACTCTTTCTTAGATTGTATTGAATTTGTAAATTCTCATTGGAAACATCATTATTTAGTTGCCAAAACAAAATTAATGTTTTAGGATAAACTTTTTTTGTTGCTCAACATTTTTCAATAGCTTAGTTTTTCTGTTAATTCACCTACAATTACTTGATTTTGAGCAGTTCAAAATCTTTACTTTCTCCATTAGCTATTTTAAGTTTTCCAATAAATATCACCATTTGTATTTTACTGTTATAGTTATTATGTTATTATGTTATGGCTTGAATTTTTTGTAAGACACTGTAGTCATATTCTATTTATTATTATTGTAATTAAAACCAAATATTCTTTTCATGCGGATTTTGTATAATTTACAATAAAAGAACAGTTTGTTTGGAAGTCTAGCCGCCTCCTGCTGTTAGATAAAATTATTCTGGAACATTAAAGCTACATACAAAAAAGCCCTTCAATCATTCAAGCACAATAAATGCATTGAGACAGTTTTGCACTTGTTTATTTGTTCTGGAAGTCTGCCAAATTAACTTGTAATACTAAATAACCACAGATGTCAATGCAAAGTAATTTGAAGTGACAACATATTAGTTTAAAGTGCATCCATAGCACTAGGTGTTATATTTTGCATACATCAGGTTCAGAGGGGCATTCCATTATCATAGTTACTGATTTTCAGCATGAGCAGAAACATTTATAATCCAAATTATTCCACCAACTAATAGACTAACAAGGATAGCATATTTTGTTCTAAAAATAAGGTAAATGACCTTTTATTTCATTGCCTTATCATCAACGATCTTCTAATTATATCAGCCAGGTTTCTCATGTGTATCCATCTCTAAGAAAGAGCTCATATTGAAAATAAATGTTATTTTTTTAAAAATTTCACTTAGTAGATGACTGTTTTCTTAAATATCACAAAATTTTTAATAATTCATATTCTTCTTTTTAAAATTTCCTTCTCATGTATTTATTTCAACTTGAAATTTCCAGAGGCAGAAAAAATAGGTAGCTTATAAAACATTCCAAACAAAATGTATATAAAATAAGTATTTTAAATCAAATGCTTATTTATTATGTAAATGCATCTATTTTAATGAGAAAAAATTGATTCAAATGTAATATAGGTGTATAATTTCTATTACATTTTAACTCGTAATTAAGGAGAATTCAAATAAAAATAATTAATTCCCTTCCAACCTGAACCCATAAGAAAATCAAAAATTTTTAATATATAAATCTATTATATATTATTATTCAATTTATTATATGTCATGGATAGTTTTCCATTTTGTTACCAACATTTCATATCAAATTTTGACCCACAAGCCTTCATTTGTTTTTCAGTTTAACTGCTATCTAGTATGCCAAAATTATATCAAAATTAAAATTGACTAGTATTTCAACTTTGTATTCTTGGTCTTTGTATTCTTGTGCTGAATGTTTTACTCTGCATATAGTTTCTATATATTATGTTTGATCCTGAAAAGGGAAACAGCATAATTATATCCAACAACAACAGGTTAAAAAAAAGGTACACAATAATTTTTCTAGTATTAATTTTCCTATAATAGAATAAAATTTTGACATATTATTTATGATTACTTTCTGAACATGTGCAAACAAAATCCACTCAAGCTACCAATTTTGTACCTGTCCACCTATCTGAAATATTTATCGAACTATTCCTTGTTGTCCTAAGAATCATTGTCACATATATACCACTATCATTTTAAAAATAATATGTACTTTAAATATTAGATTATGTGGGCTGGGAATGTAGCACAGCAGGAGAGCACTTGCCTACCGTGCTTGAGACCCTGTGTTCAGTTCCCACCACGACCAAGAAAGAAGCAAACAAACCAAAAAACATCTGATGTATCTTAGCACATTAGAGTGTACTTTCTCTTCTCTTTTTGCTGAATTTTTAAACATTCAGATATTTTATTAATTATCGGAATCCTTATTAAAAGACCTATTCTTAGAGCAATTTACATTTACAGAAAGCTGAGCAGATGGTTCTGACAATTCTAGTATATTCTCTGTCTCTCACATTCAGCTCACTAATTAATAAAATGTGACATTACTGTGGTTTATTTGTTAAAATTAATATACCAAAATTTTAAATTATTAGTAACTAAAGGCTATAGTTTACATTCATTATTATATTGTATAATTCTATAGGTCTGAAAAATATTTGATATTATTGTACAGAAGAGTCTCATCACCCTAAAAATTCCTCTGCTTTACCTAATCATACTTTCTCTTTTCAAGCTCTGACAAACACTGATCTTTGCCTTTTCTAAAATATTGCACAGTTGAAATCATATAATACGTAGCCTTTCAGATAGACTCTTTTCGCTTCACAATGTGCATTAATTTTCCTCCATGTTTTTTCATGGCTTGAGAGATCATTTACTTTTATCTCTGAATGATTTTCTATTGGGTAGATGCATCATAGTTTACTGAGCAACTTAAAGGATTCTTAAATACTTTCATTATTGACAATTATAGCTCAAGGTACTATAAACATATATTGCAGGTTTTGTGTAGTCATACTTTTTTTTTTTAAGTAAAAAATCCAAGAGTGTGATTAGTGCATCATTTGGTAAAACTAGTTTAAGCTCTGCAATATATTGCTTAATTCTTCCAGAGTAAATGTACTCTTTTTTCACTCCAACAAGCTGTAAATGAAAGTTCATGTTCTCCTGCACACTCATCAGTATTTAGTGCTGATAAGATAGATTTTAGATATTTGAGTAAATTTGTGGTCATATATTATTTTTGTTTTAGTTTCCCTATAATGTTGGGCATTTCTTCTTGGGCTTATTACCTACATCTCTTCTTTGGTGAAGTGTCTGCTTGAATATATTCCTCAATTTGTAACAGGATTGTTTGGTTTTTAATATTAAATTTTAAGTGTTTTTTTGTATATTTTAGATGCAAGTCCTTTATAAAGTATATATTTTGCAATATATTTATCATTGGGGATTTCTTATTGATGCATCTTCACACTCATTGATTCTTTTTCTGCTTTGTCTAGTCTGATGGTGAGCCTGTCAAAGGCATTTTTATTTTTAAATAGCCTATTTGATTTTTAGCATTTCCCTTTGATTTTTTTCTATAGCTTCCACTTCTGCTTTTATTACCAATTTGTTTTATTTTTTTTTCATGTTAACCCCTTTCCCATTAGTACTCTTAGCTAAGCCTATTTATCACAGCTATTTTAAACTCCCAGTCACATAATTCCAAGATCTAAGTCAAATCTAAGTCTCATTCTTTTGCTTTTGTTTCTCTTCAAACTGTTTTGACTTGCTTTTAGCATATCTTTTAATTTCTCCTTGAATGTCAGTTGTATAGTTGTGGAAATGAAATATTCCTTCAGAGTGAGGGATTGGGTTTAACTGGCTAAAATATGCAGTTGTTTACTGTTTTCTGTAGCTATTGATATACAAAATTTCAGTTTTCTCTGATGTCCTCATTTTAGTCATGCTTGATGTCTTTGATTTTCCCTAGAAACTCCCAGTTAAACAGCTCTCATGATAAAGTTCTAACCAGCTATAATCTTGTTATTGTACCACAAATCTGTTGGTGTGCTGGATGCTGTTTGTGTGAAGGAGAAGGAGCATTCCACAACCCTCTGATTAGGTGTTGTGCTTTTAGTGGACCTGTGCCCTCAGGATTTGTCCTTTACAAGTGCTTGTCAGTTGTCTGATGGACTTATTTTATTACTAGCTGTCCTTTATGTATGAGTGCAAGGCTAAGAGTTATTCAAGTTGGATATTTTCCTTCTATGAGTTAGTCTCTGTTAAAGTCGTTTCTCTGGAGGGTCATTGAAGAACTGACCACTTGGACTTATTTCAGAATGGTTACTTTGGCCCTAGGTGTATATAAAATAATTACTTTCCCTCTGATCCCTGTGGAAGCAGGAAGGATTTTTCTCTGCTCCTCAATGTAAAAACCTGAAAGTAAAATTCCTCCAGTAAGTCCTTGTAGGTACACTTCGTGAAAGTTTGGGATCCTCCTAAAATGTGACCCCTTGCAGTTTATAACTCTCAAATTAGTCTGCACTCATCCAATGGCAGTTTTTAATAAAACTTAATTTTTCCTAGTCCAATGGCTTCTGTATTCTATAAACAGTGGTTCTCTGAATTCACCTGTCTGTCATGTGTAGGGGCATCTGTGTGCCTTGTGACCTCTTTTCTCGGGTGAATATAAGAATAATTATATTCAGATTTTAAAAGGTTTTGTTGTTGTTGTTGTTTTAATAATGGCAGAATACCAGAAGATTCTGAATTCTTTTTTCATTTAATCATACATTAGTTTCCAGTGGTTCTTTTTCAAAGATTATTTTAGTGATTTTTTTCTGTTTCTTAGATTTTAGATAGTATACTTAATCTGATTAAATTAGAAGATGATGCCTCAAGTGTAGCTTAAAATTATTCTGAGGGAGAATTCAATAGATTTATTGAATATACAGATGCAAATTTTCCAATGGAATTAATACAGGTAGTGTACAGATGATGCATAAATTCCAAACCAAACTCAATAATAGCAATGACATAAATATTAACTGTTGAGTAAATTGTGCCTTTATCTATGACTCATGTTTTAAAGTGAAATTATCCAATGTTGATGTGGCATGTTGAAACTATTCTTCTCATAGATTCTTTTTATAGGGTAAATTCCCATGCTCTGACAACTGGTTTTCTTTTCTGGCAGTTGTTAGGGGATAAGATTGAGGGGTTGGTCTAACTTCTGATACATACTTCCATGTAGATTCAATTTACCAATCAAACATTAAAAACATGGCTACTAATCAACATAGTAGAACTTATTTTAGAACACAACCAAGAAAAATTATTTTATTAAAACTTTATCCACTTTCTTTTACCTGCTATCTCTCTTCATATACATTCTAAATCAAATTCCATTACCTGCTCATTCAAAGTCATCATTCCTTCATTAGTAATTGCCTTACCTTTTTCATACATCTGTCATATTAATTGGCAAATACCATGGGAAATATTTTGTCTACATGCTTAGAATCCATATAACATTCATGTGACCTTGTAGATCTTATGATAGAGTGGGCAGATAATAAATTTGGAATGTTTAACAAATTGGTACATTCTATACTATGTTATAAGAAAATATCATCCATTGTAATTATGTTTATGTTAGTAACTGGTTAGATCAAGGTTAAGGATTAGGAGTTGCCAAATATGTTGATCAGGAACAGAAAAAATCCCATAAGACAATAAGAATAAGAAGTTAAAATACTTAAGGAAGTTAGTCAAATAGTTATCTGAGGAAAGGCATACACTTAAAGAGGAAATTGTAGAAAAGATCTCCCGAATTTTTGGAATGAACATATTTTTGGAATAAACACAATAGAGGTTTATTTTAGGTATCAGACCCTGAGCAATTAGTCTAGGAGACCAGAAAGAAAGCCTTAATGGAAATTGGAGGAAGAGGAGATTCATCAAGAAGCTAACAACAAGCTAATTTGAGAAGCAAACACATCTAGAGATGATATGATTTAGACGTGGTGTCCCCCAAAAGCTCACATGTGAGACAATGCAAGAAGGTTTGGAGGAGAAATGATTGAATCATAGCCTTATGACCTAATCAGAGAATTGTGCCCCCCCCCATGGGATTAACTGGGTGGTAACTGGAGGCAGGTAGGGTGTGACTGGAGGAAGAGGTTCTCTGGGGGTGTGGCTATGGGGACTATATTTGTATCTGGTGAGTGGAGTCTCTCCCTCTGCTTCCTCATCACCATGTTAGCCACTTGTCTCCGCCACCCATTTCCGCCATGATGTTCTGCCTCACCTCAAGCCCCAAGGAATGCAGCCTGCCTTCCTTGGACTAAGACCTCTGAAACTGTGAGCCCCCAAATAAACTTTTCCTCCTTTGAACTGTTTTACCTGGGTCCTTTAGTCACAGTTGTGAAAAAGCTGAATGAAACAAGAGGTTCTCCTGGGACCCTGAAGTGGCAACTGGTAGAGTCATCCAGAGCAGGTATCTGGGAATGCAATTCCATGTGTCTTATGATAGCCTGGGATGTCAGTGTCAAACATTGGGAAGAAAGAGTATAGTGCTGGGAGGAGCCAGGAGAAGCTCAGCCTGCCAGCTCCTATGTTTTCATCTGTTGTACAGTTAGTACAACCTTGTTCTCAGAGCAGCCACTGCTTCAGTCCTTCCTCTCACTTTTTCTCAAGATCTTGCTTAAGTCTTGCATCAAAGAAAGGAACTTCTGTGCAAAGTACTTGGAATATAACCAAGTTGGCAATAGAATGATCAGAGCAGAAAGTTATGGGTATATTTCAAAGATAAGGGAAGTATGAATTTTTGATCATTTAAATGGGGGAGAAGGCCAAAGAATAATTTCAAAATTTTTGATCCAAATTTGAAAGACTGATTTTGCCATCAGTGTTGTCAAATAATGTGGGAGGAGCTTTGAAAAAAAATAAGAGTTCTATTTGGATATGCTTTGTCTGAGAAAGCTGCTAGCTATGCAGTTGCAGAAATCACACCGATATTTGGATAAATAAGTAGAATTTAAGATTTCTGGGATTTTGAGGTAAAAATTAGCATTTGTTGACATTTTGGAAATATCTAAAGAGCCAGGAGTAAAAATGAGATGACCAGTGCTACAAGTGTATATAGGAAGAGGCCAGGTGTTGTGCAATGATACAAAGTTTGGGAGAATGAAAGGACCCAGTTAAGAGCAATCAAATATTGAATAAAGAGAACAATCCAGAGTGTGTTGTCTTGATAGGCCATTGAAGATTTGCTGACAAAGGAAATAGTATGCTGGATTGATGAAAAGCATCTATACAAGAATTTGAGAAAGAAGCAAATGTATCAGATTTGGCCCACCATAACTGGCTTGATTAAGAAATTTTTGTGATAATATGATGGTTGGCAAACAGGAAAATCACTTTGCTTAAAATATATGTGTACTAAAATAATTAGAGATAAAGTAGCAGGGTCATAATGACTTTAGATTATTTCAAAAGTTATGGGCACATAAAGCAACATCTTAAGAGTGTCTCTGAATCAAAGTATACCAGTGTTAAAGTGACAAGGAAGAGGGAAAAGATAGTTATCAATGCCGTGATAGCCTTTGAAGTAGTCTGAAAAATGAAAACTGAGTTTTGAAATTTGAGTTAACAAATCAAAGTCATTGATGACCTTTACCAAAGTGATTTCATTTTTTAATATATAGATATTTTTCAATTGTACATGTTTGAGCTTACAGTAGTTAAATAGTTGGATTTAACAACACTGTGTTTTGGTAAGCTAGTAAAAAAGAACAAGACACAGGCATCACAGTTCAGGGAAGTTTAAACATGTGAGAACTCAGGAGATGAAAAATTAAGACTTTTTTTATTTGTTTTAATTAGTTACACATGACAGTACAATGACCTTGACATATCATACATTTGAAACAGATGGGATATGATTTCTCATTTTTCTGAGTATACAGGTTGCAGAATCACATTGGTCATGAATTCACATATATATACATAGTAACAATAATGTCTGTTTCATTTTACTAGCCTTCCTATCTCCCCAACCCCTCCCCTCCCCTCCCATCACTTCTCTCTACCTAATCTAGGGTAATGCTACTCTTTTTATTTTTTTCTCACATCTTCATACATGTATAGAGAAAAAGATATCAATGTATTCACATTCTGCTCACACTGAAACTTGGTGGGTTAAAACAATTTGGTCAGGGCTTACTTAGTTTTATGACATGTTAATTTTTATCAATTCCAGTGGACAGTCATCAGTAAGTTCAGTCCTTATAAAACAGATGGGAAGTAGACTCTCCCATTTATTTGGACAAACTGGAAAATTAAAAAAAAAGCCGAAAACCTACTAAAATCCCCCTTATGGCCACAAAACATTTACAATTTTCTCACTTGTGAAATAGACTTACTCCTCTTAATGTCCCTGAATATCTCATCCAATTTTGCTATCACATAGGAGCACAGGAACTACTCATCCAAACTGAACCATTTAGGAATGATTTTTGTAGGGTATAAGTCATCAATTTGTTGGTTTGTTTCTTGAAGCAAATTCTTCTCCACCATAGGCTCCAAGGTAAGATTCTACTTTCCTTTTACCTAATAAATGGATGATCTTTGCAACTGAATAGTATTCTCTGTGTGCTTCCTGCTATAGAAGTTTAAAATTCCAACTCTTCTTTTTACTTTGTAGTCTTCCTTTTTATTTCAATTCAAAATTCTTTTTTTTTTTTTGTATTAAATTAAAATCCCACTCTGTTTAACAAAACTTCTATTCCCCTTTCTTTGTAAGACTGAGCCTTCCTGATCAGCACATGGGAGTCAGCACTGTGGACAATACCTTCAGATTTTAAAAGTTTTCTGTCCATTTGAAAGGGTACATGAGTCTTAATATACTTAGGATATCTCTTGCCATTAAATTCTCCTAAGATTTAAACAAAATAAAAGATCTTACAATCAAAGATCTCGATATCTTTACAGTGTACCTACTTTCCTGGTAGTTCTCAGATGTTGAACATTTTGCCATGAATCTATCCTTTAACTGTTAGCTTATTTCTTTCCTCTTGGAAAAACTGGGGATAAGAAATCATTTTACTGTTTAACTCAGGAAATCGTGGCTCCATTACATTTTCTCTAAATTCTGTCAAGAATCTGAATGTTCTATTTAACTTATATTTCTTTATTTTTACCTTATCACAAGGAAGAAAAAGAAATCCATGGTCACATTCAGCATACAAATTGAAATTCCCTATACTAAAGCCACTTGTTAATTAGCTATAATTTCTATTTTTAGCATCACCATAGCTATGTGGTCTGCCACTGTATATCTAGGAACCCTATTTTCTTCAGAATCACTGAAAGTACTCTCTGCGTTCTTCCAGCTCACATGTGGTACTAGTTAACAGACACCAAAGCATACATTACAGGTTGTAGGTAAGACAGAACCTCATGCCCAACCTCATGCCTGGTTGTCTGTTGGTATCATAAAATAATGCACATCAGATGTCAGTAGTTTAAAACAACCATTGTATTATATATCAGTACTTTTCATCACAGATTTAGTTGGGGTTTGGCAGGTACATTGTGTTCTGTTTCACATAGCACTGACTTTAGAAACTTAGTGGTATTTAGCTGGCAACTGGATTTCTAGGGACAGAATGCTAAAATGTCTTTGTTCATATGCCTGGTACTCTGGGAGAAATGCTGCAAGGCTGAGTCTGTTTCCATGTGTATGTGATTTCGGAGGGTCTCCACAGTCTCTCCAGTAAGGCAGTTCCTTCTTACCAGGTGACCTAGCAGTTCTAGTAGGTGCAACACAGGTTACAAGGTGTTTCATAGCTGAAAACTGAAAGTCCAAGAATGTCACCTAACTGTATTTTATCCGTCAATCAAGTCTATAAGCCAACTCAAAATAAATAAAAGGAAAATACAACTCTACCACTAAGTGGGAGGGCAGCACAGAATTCATGGTCTTTTATAATCTACCATATTACTCTTAAACATTTTTTAACTTTCTTTTTCAGTTCCACCAAATTTAATATCCCCGTAGCTTTCATTATTTATAAGCATTAATATATGTTAACACTCCTCAAGTATTTCCCTCCACCCATCACTCTTCCAGTTGTCCTCATACATTTCTTCTGTTTAGTAGGTGGTTTTGGACTCTTCTTGATTTAGTCCTATTGATTGCTGTTTTCTAGCATTCTTCCCTGAACTGAATTTTGTCATTCAAATCAGTAAGGAGTTTTCTTAAATCTGACAATCAACCTTGCTGTGGCACATCTTCATAGGATGGCTTGCAGGTACCTCAAACTCAACATGTCCAATACAAAATTGAATTATATCATGCCCTCTACATCAGTGTTATTGTTTGGATGCCCTCTAAGAACTCACATGTAAGACAATGCAAGAAGGTTCACAGGAGAAATGATGGGGTTGTGAGAGTCTTAACCCAATAAGTGAATTAGTCCCCTGATAGGGATTGACTGAGTGGCAACTGAAGTGGCAGGGTGTGGCTGGAGGAGTTGAAAATTGGGGCGTGGCTTAGGGATATATATTTCTATATGGCAAGTGGAGACCTTTGTGCTTCCTGATCACCATGATGTGAACTGCTTCCCTCTGCCACACTCTCTCGCCATGATGTTCATATATACCACAAACCCTGAGGAATGGAACCAACCTTCTATGGACTGAGACCTCTGAATCTCTGAGACCTCAAATAAACTTTTCCTCCTCTACAGTAGTTCTGGTTTCCCTCTTTAGACATAGCAGTGAAAAAGCTGACTAAAACAATTGGTTTTCTACCTTAGTGAATAGAACTACCATCAATTAATTGTCCCTAAGAGAAGGCTTAGAATTTTCCTTTCAATTTCTCTTCCTCCTTCCAAATGATGCCAAAAGCCTTTTCTTCTTTTTTTCATATTGTTCTCAGTACCTATACACATTTTTCTGTTTGCAAGGTCATATTTTTTTGTCTAGGCAAACATCGTTTCTTGTTTAGATGCTTGCAACTTCCTCCTAATTAATTTCTTATAACAAGGTCTTAATTCCATCAAATCCATTTCCCAAACTACACATTAAAAGAATAATCTAAAATGTAAATTAGATCAACTTTTACTTCACATTAAAAATAAAATCTTCAAGGGCTGCCCCTTGATTTTTTAAATGGAGTCCCAAATCCTTAACAGGGCTTACTTGGCCTTGAATAATGTGGCTCCTGTTTATTTTCCAACTTAATTTCCTGCCTTTTGCAAATCAACTCTGCAAGCAATCTCTTATTCACTGAAAGTAAATATCTTTCATTTCCTGAATGACTCCATGTTTCCTTTTATGCAATGTTTTGCACAAAATGTTCTTTCTTACTGCTGCTTTCTACGATTCACTGACCTTGCCAATTTTTAATCATTACAGAAAGATAATTTCCCTTCAATAGCTTTAAATGTTTCCCCTAGGTGAATGGGATCTACCTTCCCATTGTATTTCTTGACCTGTATGTTAAAAGAACAAGTGCATATATAAACGGTAGATTTTTTGGACAAGGTATGTGTATCCAGGAGATCCTCTTCCTACCTCAGTTCCTTTAATAATTAGTTATATGAATAGAGCAATTGATATGACTCTGGCTCAGATTTCCCAACTGTAACACAAAAACAATAACCTCCCACAGGAATACCTCTCTTTTTTCATATTTTTCTGCATGGTAGGGTATATTCCCAGGAGGAAAATGAATTGACAAGATACTTCAGTACTTTATCTGCACATTCTTTGACTCTTCAATTTTTTCTGTCATCCTTCTGGACATCCTTTATGTAGCATCCATTCCTATTGGTCGTATAAGCAATATATTTTTCTGTGTATCATGTACGTAGATGTCCAGGAGTTTGTTTCAAGAAAACAAGAACAGTATGCACCTAGCTAATCTGAATAATTTGATCTTTTATTAGTATTCAAATTCTTTGATTTCTCTGTAACTCTATTCATTTATTTATAACATAAGTGAAAATTAGAGGTGTTACTTTTTGTCTTCTACAATTTCACTAGAAATATGTCTACACAAGGAACTAAAATCAGCATACTACAGAGGTGAAAGTACATCAGTGTTTGTGGCAGCACAATTCACAACAGTCAAGCTATGGAACGAACCCAGGTACCCCTCAACAGATGAATGGATTAAGAAAATATAGCTACATATATATAATGTATACACATACACACATATAAATAATATATACACATATAAATACATACCATGGAGTTCTATTCAGCCATGAAGAATGAAAGCATAGCATTTGCTGGTAATGAATAGAACTGGAGAAATTATGCTTAGAAAAAATAAATCAGACTCAGAAAGTCAAGGATCAAATGCTTTCTCTCTTATGGGGAAGCTAGACCAAAATAAGGGAAGAAAATGAGGGTTCATAGAAGTCCCATGACAATAGAAGGAGAACAGTGAAGTAGAGAAAGGAGAATGGGGGATTGAGGAGGGGGAGGGAAGAGTACATACCAGGGACTGAGTGCAGGAAACTATATTCCAAAAACAACGAAGAAAAATAATCATAAGATGCTAGGGCCAGGAAGGTAAAAATAATAAGAAAAGTGGTGTAGCTATATTGATATCAAAGCAGATGTCAAAAGAAGGAACATGGTAAGGAATATGCAGTTGGCCTTACTTATCCATGCTTTCTGCATTTCAGGATTCAACCATCCATGGACTGAATTTTTTTTTTTTTAATTATGGGATGATTTAAAGTACATGGGGTATGTGTGTAATTTATATGAAATACTATGCTATTTTATATTACGGACTTGAGCATCTACAAATTTTGTTATCTACAAGGAGTACTAGGATTGATTTCCCATGAATACCAAGGGATAACTATAGAGATATTTTCATAATGATAAAAAGTGTCAATTTCCCTGAGTATTTAGAAAAAAAAAGCAATTTTAAATAAAAGTAATAAGTACATAATAAAATGACTTTTACACTCAACTGAAGTAACATGGACTTTATTTAAAATTATTATGAGGAAGCAGGACTGCAAAATTGATTATGATACAGGAGAGCCACCTGTACAATTTTTTTCTAAATGTTAACATCAGTGAAGTATGCTGAAAAGTAACAAATGCAAAAAAATTTTATTGACTCTGGATTCCATGTGACCTGGGCTCTATTCTCTTCTGCAGAATAGTTAAAATTTCCTATTTATACACACACACACACACACACACATATATACATATATATATATATATATATATATATGTATATATGTATATACACACATATGCACACATATATATGTACATATACACACACATAAATATGTGTGTGAACATGCATTTAAAGAGATTTCCTTAATGGCAGCAGGGTAAGAAGGTATTAAGTATAATTTCATTTTATAACTTCTTATTCTTTAATATTTTCTCTTTTTCTTGAGTCATTTAAGAAAATGCTCTAATATTACCATATTTCTATAAGCTTTCAAAATTATTTGTATGAGGTTGTCACTGTACTTAAAATTATTCTCCATACCTATTTTAAATGTTTATGCTCTTGGTCTGTTTCCCCTTCCTTTCTTCCTTCTTTCCTCCTTCTTTGCCTGCTTCCTTCCCTCCTTTTGTTTTCTTCTTGCTTTTCTTTCTAGATCTGTGTCTGAAATTAAAAATCACAGGTCTGTGCTCTCAATTTCTGGAAACTGCCTGTGCAGAGAATGGGATCAGTGAATAGGTCAGGGGCATTCTGTAATTGACCACTGTTATGGGAACTAGCTGAAAATTACATCTTTCATGCTCTGGAAAGATCAAGAAGGAGTACTGTAAAAATAGGTATTGAACCGGAGAAATAAACAATGCTAAGTGACTTATCAATCTGTGTAGCTGATTTTTCCATGAGTTTGTTCTCAGCCTGTACATTCTGTTATTGGCAACTGCTAGCCCAAGAAAAAAGAAATCTCAAAATATTTTTTACACATACCATGAATGATATAGATTCACCAGTGATGATAGAATCTATTTAAAGTGGACTACTGGCATGAACCCTAAAAATATTTGGGTTGAAAGATAAGAACTTATCAAAGAGTATCTCAAAAGCAAATGTTTAGCAAGGTCATTTATAACAATCTTCTCCAATGGGTTAGTCTGTACTTCTTTTGTTTGTGAAAGCATTTTTCACTAGAAGATGAGCCAAAATAGGTATCTGACACCATAAAAGACTGCTTGCTTAGTGCTATTTCTTCCACAGAAGACGTTTTGGATGAGCACCAAGACTTTTTAGGGATTGCAAATACTTTATGAGAGGGAGAATGTGAGCTGATGTCTTTGCCATACCAGATGTAAAATTCAAATGGTCGATATTCCCTTATGTGCTTTCTAATGATTTAGATTGTATAAAAATAGAATATATAGAGATGCTATGAAGGCTTTTAAGATATGTAAAATATAATCAACATAAAACTTGTAAACTGACAATTTTCACATTTAGAGTTCATTTTGAGGAACTTATTGCTGCAGACTTTTGAATGCCTTGCTTTTCCTCTCCTGCCTTTCAAAGTTTTTGTATGACATTTGTTTTTGTAGAGTATAACTAAGTAATATCTACAAGGAAAGTCTGAGACTGATGCTCATGCTCTTGAAAGTCATGTTTTTAGAGGTGGAGAAAAAAATGGGTGATGGGACAGAGAGAATATAATTTTTGCAGAATTTAGAGAGAGGATAACCCCTTTTGAGGACAACATGAGGGGAGATAGGAAAAAATAACTTTTGACCTAAGTGTATGTGGCAAGTAAGTAGAACTGACAGAAACATAGAAGGACACCAGAGATGACTAACCTTTCCATTACCTTGAGGGCATGGCCTGTGATCACAGGTGAATGATATTTTAATTGACACAATGGTACCATTCCAAAAAGCTGATACGATATGGAAAACACAGACAGTGATAACTTGTTTTGAACTATTGTGAAGCTGTGCATTCAGTCCCTCCCTTCTTTTGAAATCTTGGCAATGGACTTCTGTGGCATCAGCATTTGTTTCTTTGGTTCGGAACTGACTCATAATGTATCCATCGATCTTTATAGTTTTCACTTGTACCTCTAAAATGAGGGATTTAAAATAAAAAGCTACCTTATATGCGCTCTTTTAGACTTAATCTCAATATTTGCCTTAAAACTTCCCTTTGGTAAAGTAGTATTAAAATAATAGAGCTAGGCGTGGTAGCACACACCTGTAATCCCAGCTCCCTGGGAGGCTGTGAGTTCAAAGCCAGCCACAGCAACATAATGAGACCCTCAGCAACTTGGCAAATCCTGTTTAAAAAAAAAAAAAAGGTCTGGGGATGTGGCCCAGTGGTTAAGTGCCCTGAATTCAATCTCCGGTTCCAAAAAAAATAAAAAAATATATTGTTCACAACATGACAACATGTACATATTACATGATATCTGAAATTCAGCCTGTTTTAACTCAAAATTTTATAACTTTACTCCCATTTTTTCTAATTCCCAAAATACTAAGGTCAATTTTACAAGTACTTGCACAAAATAAGCCTCCCTTATTATTTGTAAATTTAACTCCTGAGATATTCTGCAATTCTTATTTCCCTGCTTTACATTTTCTTTTGTTACAATAAACAGTTGCGTGTTTCTGTTTCCTCAAGTGCTCAGCTCTGAACTCAGAAGACTGCTTTGGAAGAGCATTACCACAATACCCCAGGAAAAAACTGTTTTTGTTTTCTTTCTTTCTTTTCTTTTCTTTTTTTTTTTTTTTGTGCTGGCACTGACTTTCTTTCTTTTTTTGGTAGGGGGTGGAACAGAGATGGAAGTCATTTTAAAGAATTCAGTGATTACAGAAGAGTGATATAAAGAGCATTTTTTTTTCTAAATACTAGAGAAAAGGCTAAGTGTCTGTCACTAACTTTTGTTATGAGGAAAGGAGTTAACAAAAGAGAGCTTCACATTGTGAGTTGTTAGTTTGGGCTGTCTCTTGATGAAAATGCAAATAAAAGAAAAAAATTATTGTGTAAGAATTATGATATCCAACAATCAGAATTGGGTCTATTTTAGAGAGAAATTAAAGGTTTTGATCATGATTTATGCACATAGTACATTTTCAATGAATATAAATAAGGTGGTTATAATCAGCTCTTATTACTCAGTGAAAAAATGACTAATCAGATGAATTCTTAGAAATTGACATTGAATTTATTCCTGAATTTGAAAAGTAAATATCTCTTAGAACATCTTTTGCTTAGTAAAATTCTCCCTAAGAAAAAACATTTGGATGAACATCAAGAGCTTTTGGTGACTTCAAATACTTTATTGGCAAAAGACACTAACTAGGTGTCTTGGTTGAGCCATCTTGAACTTAAAATTTTCTATGTATGGAAATAGACAATATTTGAAATGATGTAGTATCATTACAGAAAAAGTGAAAATCAAGGACAATATATTATACATAATATAGTTGGTATTTAGTTGTCATACAGAAAATCCCCTGTCCTCAAAACATGTCTTTAATTTATTTTTTTAATCTAGAGATTAAAAATAAGCTAGGAATTTAATTAAAAATCAATGTGATTTTTTTCTATAAATAAAATTATTATAACTGTTTAGGGATGACATATTATATGAAAATATTGATTGATTTTCTATGGACAATATTTTGAATGTTTGCTCTGTCCCTTTCCTATCTCTTACTTCCATTTCCATAAAAATTTGCTGAAATTCTATTGATTACAGAATACCACTATATTTTTTTAATAAGGGAAGTTACTCTTCAGCTGCAACATAAAATGCTTTGCTTCATGAAGCAAGTTCAGATTCAGAATGAAGCTCATTCATATTTTCGAGAGTGGATTGTGATAATACAATATAGGAGGAGAAATTGGCAGGTTTTATTGTTCAGAAAATTAGGGCACAAGAATGATTGATGGAAGTCCCTATGTCCTTTGAAGATAAAACTAAGTTTGCATAGAACCAGATTTATGCAGTTGGATTTGGAAAAAAAAAAACTGTAAATGTTCTTACAAAGACAGGTGAATAGACAAATATACACAACTCAATATTACAATGCCATAACAGAAATTCTGAAAGTATGCAACTATTTGATTTATTTATTTTAACTATTAAAATATTTAACTATTTTAGTTCTAAAAATTGTTAACTATGTGGTGGCTAAGACAACTTTAAAAGTGATATTAGAGATCTGGGGGACTTTCTTTTTTTTTAAGTTTAAGAATAAACTGTTTTATTAGAGCATTATAGTTACATTTAATATTTGGGTTCATTTTGAAAAAAATCATATGTGAAAGCAATTTGATTTCAATTTCCATTCCCCACCCCCGCATCCTCTCCTCATATATTCTTTTTTTTTTTTTTATGGAGCACTGTGTGAAAAGCTTTACATGTATTATCTCAATTAATTTCTGACATTCTTTTTGTTTTTATTACTGGGGATTGAACCCAGGGTTTTTTTCTTTTTGGTTGTTATTGTTGTTGTTTTAATTTTTATTGTTGGTTGGGGGACTTTCTTTCTAAATTGAGAGAATGAATAAAATAATAGATTCCTAAGTTGTATTATTTGGGTTGTGATTTGTATCCAAGAAATGCTCAAAATCAGAAAAAGAGGATTATTTGTATATTCAGGATATAGTCAAAGATGCAGAAGTAATTCCAGATTGTGTGATGGGCATGACAGATGCACAAAAGTTAGACACAGACTTGAAGAATCGCAAAAGCAAGGCATGATGTTGCATCCTGACAATTCAACTGAGAAAGCCAAAATTTAAGCTTTTATAGAATGCTTAACAGGCTTTTAGAAAAAAAGGATTCAGTGGCACCAGCCAAATCTTCCCTGATTCACTCTACACATCATTCAAATCCTCACTACTGGTCAAAAGGACCAAATGAGCTTGTCCTACATGACAGAAATGATGTGTGATGGGAATCAGAAAGATACCTCTAGGACACTGGCTCAACTAACTGTACCAGAAATGAATCTTCAGCTGTGTATTAAAAGCAAAGATTGCCATTTAATCATTTCCCACAATAATTACCCCCTACAGGCATGGCCTTTGGCCCATTATTTTATTGGCACTTTTTTTTTAATATTTGTGTGAAATAGAAATGTTTACTCTAATTTATCTTCTTTAGAAGATAAAATTTGTTAATTTGTTCTTTTCAGGTATACACAAGAGTAGAATACATTTTCGCAAATATACATGCAGTATAACTTATTGTATTTAGGATCCCCTCTTGTGATTATACATGATGATTATACACAGTTACTCTGCTCATGTATTCAAATACAAGGCTAGGAAAGTTATGACTGATTAGTTCTACTGTCTTTCCTATTTGCCTTCCCCTTCCCTACCCTTTGTTTTCCTTTGTTAAATCTACTGGATTTTTTAAGCTTCTGCAAACTCCCTTGTTTTGGGTTAGCATGCACAAATCAGAGAGAACATTCAGCCTTTGGTTTGGGGGGGTTGGCTTATTTCACTTAGCATGATATTCTCTAGTTCCACCCATTCACCTGCAAGTGCCATTATTTCATTCTTCTTTATGGCTGAATAATAATGCATTGTATATATATTACATTTTCTTTATCTGTTAATCTGTAGAAGAACACCTAGGTTGTTTCCATAGTTTGGCTATTATAAGTGGAGCTACCATAAATATGTATTTGGCTGTGCCATTCTAGTATGCTGTTTTTAAGTTTTTTGGGATATGGATCAAGATACATGGGTCAAATGGTGGTTCCATTCCAAGTTTTCTGAGTATCTCCATGCTGCTTTCAATAGTGGTTGTGCCACCTTGCAATCCCACAAACACTGTATGATATTACCTTTCTCCCAACATCCTCATCAACATTGTTGTTAATTGTATTCCTTATAATTGCCATTCTGACTGGAGTGAGATGGAATCTCAGTGTAGTTCTGTTGCATTTCTCTAATTTCTAGAGATGTTGAATATTTTTTCATATTTTTTTGACCATTTGTATTTCTTCTACTGTTAAGGGCCTATTCAGATCCTTTGCCGAACATCATAGTCTTGGTACCAAAGCAGACATGAAGACCAATGGGACAGAATAGAAGATACAGAGACACACCTGCATCAAAACAGTTATCTCATCTTAGACAAAGGTGCCATAAACATATATTGAAGAAAGGATACCTTGTTCAAAAAATGGTGCTGGGAAAACTGGAAATCCTTATGTAGAAGAATGAAATTGAATCCCTCTCTCTCACCCTGCATAAAACTCAACTCTAAGTGGATCAAGGACCTCGGCATTAGACCAGAGATCCTGTGCTTACTAGAAGAAAAAGTAGGCCCAATTCTACATAATGTCTGCTTCAGAATTGACTTCCTCAATAAGACTCCTAAAGCACAAGAAGTAAAATTAAGAATCAATAAATGGAATGTATCAAAAAGCTTCTTCATAGCAAAGAAACAATCGAGAATGTGACCTGAGATCCTACAGAATGGGAGAAAATCTTTACCACCTGTATTTCAGATAAGGCATTAATTTTCTTCACTCTTAAAAATCATTGAATACTACAAAAAAGGTTTTATCTATGAATGTTTACTATATTAAAAAGTCTGTCCTATCTCTGTTATACATTGATTGCTAGGTCACTCCTCCATTTGGGAGTGAGAGAAGATTGAATCTTGTTTCAGTCAGATATCAGTGACATCTACTTTAAAACCTCTTTTCCTATCATTGGAGACTAATGGCATAAACAAGGATTATTAGAGTACAAATAAGAGTTCAGGAGAAATCAAAAGTTTCTCGCCTGGTGGGGTGGTACACTCCTATAATCCCTGAGACTGGAGGACTCAAGATCTGAGATATGAGGATCACAAGTTATGGAGTCCAGCCTCAGCACTGTAGTGAGACTGTGTCTCAAACTAATGTGTGTGTATGTGTGTATGGGTGTGTGTGTGTGTGTGTGTGTGTGTGTGTGTGTGCATTTATATTTGGCAATGTAGCTCTGTGGTAAAACAACCCTGAGTTTGAACCATAGTGCAAGGAGAAACAAAAGTCTTTCTGGTAGTAAATTCATTACTTTGAGAAATACAAATATAATTATTGGGAAAGAATTTGAGAATGTTTGAAATATTTATTGAATAGGTAGTGTTGGTGCTAGAAAAAAATACAGTACTGTTTAAAAAAGTCTTTTGTGACCACTCTTGCTATATTTCATACTGTAGGGAGTAACTTTATTGACATGGTTTATAGACTCCTGCAGGACTCCCCAAATATTTTTGTATGATGCCCAAAGACAACACTACCAGTGCTGCTGCCAGCACTGTTGCTACCACTACTAACAAGTCACATTTGTTCTCCTTCCACTACTCACCATGGACAGTTAGGAGCCCTCACTATCTTATTCAGTCACAATGACAAGCCTCCTCATTTCTCTTCTACTGGAAAAGAAATGGAGCAGCATGCCCAAGAATACCAGATACTGAGTGTGGAGTATGATTCTTTACATTTTTTCAATGGCATTTATTAATAGAGTCAATTATTAGTTTTCAAACATTTTATATAGGTTTCAAGTATTTCCTTATTCAAGTTTCAACTACTACATTTGGAAAATTTAAAGGATTTTTGACAAGCTTAAATTGAACAATCTATTTCAATCTCTATATAATTTGAAAACATACATGAGTCTTTGTAAATCAATATGATAATGATAATGCACTTATAAGGAACGAGAAAGAAAATAAGCACATTTATTTGTTGTTCAGCTACCTAACAGTGGCCTGGATGGAAGTCTTAATATTCCTCATCTTTTAAAAGGCAATATCTATACCTAATTTTGGAAGTATTATAAGAATTAGATGAACATGTAAAGGTCTTAATGGAAGATACTATTTAATACAGTATATTCATATCAATATAAATGGCAAAAATAGCAATATTAATGGAAGGATACTAGTGATAGAAAGTGTAATATCATAGAACAAAAATGGTTAGTTAACTATTGTTTAGAAAAAGTATCAAATGCATGAAAGAATTCACATACATATGATTAAATTTGATATTTGCTTATTCTCTCTCTCTCTCTCTTTGCTTACTTGCTTTCTCCTTCCATGTATACTGTGCGTCATGAATGCTAAAGGTAAATTACTTACATTTTAAGAATTTTAAATTAATATGTGCATTTAAAATTAATATAAATAACTCTTATAGTTAGAAATGATCTTTTTTTTACAGTATTTCAACTTAAAAACACTTGAAATATTGTGCATTTCCTCTCATAGTCTTGTTTTCAGTCTTCTCTTCATTTTCAAGTCCATTAAATCTTCTAAGATACACAGGAAGTTTTACTTCATAATCTTTTAAATGTTGCATACTCGACTTACTTTTAATATTGACTTTTACAAATATAACTTTGTTTTCATTTTACTTAAATCTGAGGAAAGAACTCTTTGTGTTATTTTTAGGATGATTTCTGATGATGAAATTTCATAATAAGATTATCTTAATATCTTTCTTATTCACAAGAACTATTTTCTTTCATCAAATTTTGATCACAAAATTTATTTTCAGAAGACAAATGATTGCTTTGGACAATAAAGAAGATATAGATTGTAAAAGATAATCTTTTGGGCTGAGGTTGTGGCTTAGCTGTGGAATGTTCACCTGGCATGTGCAAGGCCCTGGGTTCCATCCTCAAACCACATTTAAATAAATAAATAAAGTTATTATGTCCAACTATAACTAAAAAAAGATAATTTTTAGCAATTACCAGTAATTAGGAACATCTGTGTACTCATCTGCTAACATTGCTTTTCCAGTATGTTCAGTCACACAGTACATCATGTGCATCATGTTCTTAGACTGTTTAACTTAATTGTGTAATTAAAAATGGGAATAAAAACTGCACCTTAATGTATTTTCCCTTTTTGTTTTCTGCATTTTGAGGTTTCCAGTGTTCATTTCAGTTTGTCTGTAATACACACACACACACACACACATTTAGTATGTAAGCTGTTTTGTATTTTTTCCTTTTTCTTTTTAGATATACATGACAGTAGAGTGTATTTTGACATATTATACACACATAGAGTTTAAATTATTCTAATTATTACCCCATTCTTATGGTTGTATCTAATGTGGAGTTTTAATTCAAATTTAATTTTAATTTATTTAAAAATAAATTTCTAAAAGTAGAAATTATTAGAATATGTTGATGGATTTTATGAAGATTTTGATGTATATAGTCAAAATCTTCAGAAAAATATTTGCAATTCCACTTTTATTAGCATTTTCTAACTTTAAAGATGATTTATCCTAGGCCAAGTTGTCTTTCTTCCACTCTTACCAATTAAACAAATAAGATAAAATTCTGAGATAATAAGAATTTGGACTAGAAACTGAAAAAAAAAAAAACTGCCTGAAATTTACTTCTGATTTGTTTGATTTCTTTAAACCTTTGTAGATAGGATCAGAATAATAAAATCCTGCTCCAGAGAAAGCAGGATATGACTGAGAGGTAGTCTTAGAGAATGTGGCAAAACGATTCGAGGCCCTTCTCAATAGAGTCCACAGAACTAGATCATCTCTTCATGGCCTGAAAGTTGACTGTCAGTCTTGTTTAATGAAAGATGTATATATATGAGATGGGATGTGCATGCCCGTGCTCCCAAAATTGAATAACCATATCTGATAATTATTCCCTTACAAGATATAAAAAAAAATAATCTGCATTTCAAACTATGACTTCGTAGGCTATCAGAACCCAACTAGGTTTTGCATTTAATTATGGCATCCCATCATTTCCTTGTACTTGCTTCTTCACAGGAAGGCAAGCCAAGTCCTACTATGTGTTAGAAAACCTCCATTTAATCATTATATGTTCAAAATTGGTTTTATATTAGTGTGAAGATTATAAACCAAGGTTTTACTTTGTATTAGTGGGGAGATAATTATGTGAATATAATTTCATTCTAAGACAAGAAACAATAATATTTTTAGTGCTTTGATGTTAATTGATGAAATCATCCTGGTACAACTTACAAAAATGGAGAAGTGCATAGTGGATCATAGAGAATTTATAAATTATCCACTATTGTCTTAATTTCTGTGTTCTCCATAGTTCTTATGTTGAAATCCTAAACCCCTGATATGATGGCATCAGAGGGTGGAGATTTTAGGATTTGATTAGATCACAAAGGCAGTGTCCTCATGAGCAGGACATTAGAGACCTTGTAGATCTTCCTTGCCCTTTCCACCACTGTGGACACAGCAGAAAGACATGATCTATGAGGAAGTGGGCTCTGACCAAAGGCTCAACCTGTTAGCACCTTAGTTTCAGATTTCCAGCCTCCAAAAGTGTGAAAAATATCAAAAAATTCTGTTTTTGATCAATAGTACATTTTTGTTAAAGCAATCTGAGTGGACAAACACATAATTTTATTAAAATTACAATAAATATGAAATCAAGATCCTTAAATCATTTCTATAATTCCTACAGGTGTGTATTTTCTAATGAATTTTAATGCTTAATAGCACCTTTGAATGATGCATAGTTTCTTGCCCCAGTTTACAAGAGCACTGCTAATTAAGACTTCCCTGGCTCTCTTGAATATCACATAAGGAAGAGGATCTATTTTTATTTTAATTTATGAGTACCTTGTTTCTCATAATTCAAAACAGAGTTAAATCAAAATAACTTATGAAATAATAATGGCAAATCCTACATGAGTAATTGATTCCAATTAAAGTAATTAATATGAACATGATATACTCTTTACATGTTTTAATCACTCACTAGTATGATTCACTCATTATACTCATAAAACATCAAATATTAAAACATATAAAGTTTCTATACCATGTGATTTCTGCAAAGTTTCAATTACTCTTCCATATATGATTTTTGGCTTGTATTTCTGTGATATTGGGATTGAACTCAGGGCTTCACACATGCTGTGCAAATACCCTCCCACTGTGCTACATTGGCAGCCCTTATACATATCTTCCCCACCCCCACATTTTTAAAATTAGTGCATTATAGTTGTACACAATGATGGGATTTGTCATTACATATTCACGCATTCACAAAATAACAACATAATTTGGCCAATGTCACTCCCCAACACTTCCCTTCTTCCTCCCTACCTTCTACCCCTTGATCCATTTCCTCTACTGATCTCCCTTTGATTTTCATGAGGTTTGCTTTCAACAACATTCTTTTCCATTTTTATTTCTAGCTTCCACACATGCGAGAAAGCATAAGACCTTTTACCTTCTGACTTTAACTTATGTCATTTAACATGATGGTGTCTAGTTCCATCCATTTTCATGCAAATTACATACTTTCATTTTTCTTTATGGTTGAATAAAACTTCATTATGCATATATACAATATTTTCTTTATCCATTCATTGGTGATGGCCACCTACAGTGATTCCACAGTTTGGTAGTCATCAAGAATACAAATAATAATAAATGCCAGAGAGAATGTGGAGAAAATGAATACTTTCACACTGTTGGTGGGACTGTAAATTAGTACAACCACTCTGGTAATCAATATGAAAATTCCTCAGAAAACTAAGTATGGAACCACTGTACATAACTTCTTTGAACAAAATATTAATACTTAAAAAGTTCAGCATAGGAGCTGGGTATGTGGTTCAAGCGGTAATGCGCTCACCTGGCATGTGCGGGGCGCTAGGTTCGATCCTCAGCACTACATAAAAATAAAATAAAGATGTTGTGTCCACCGAAAACTAAAAAAATAAATAAATAAATATTTAAAAAAATATCTCTCTTTATCTTAAAAAAAAAAAGAAATTAAAAAAAAAGTTCAGCACAATTTATTCCAATGGGGACATTACTGAATCATTGGATATATTTCCTTAAGAGCATTTTTCATATTAATAACTCTTTAAAATGAAAAGAATTGCTGATTTTTTTCAGAGCTAAGTGAAATTAATTACAGGACAATATGCAATTATGTATATTCATTCATTCATTCACTCACTCATTCAGTTACTATTAAATCCCTTCTGAGCATGGACCACTGTGCTAGAAGCCTAGGATGCATACAATTGAATAAAGCCTTATTCCTGTTTTCAAGTTATACAGTGAACAATGGTACAAACTATTCCCAAGTCTCAACTTAATACAGCCCATTCAGAGTCTGAATGTTGATTGTCAACCACATATTTTGTGAGAAAAGTATGCATGAATTAAGGTATACATGCCTCGGTTCCTAAAGCTGAGCCAGAATATCTGTAATTCATACAGTTGGGAATGTACGAATTTAGTCCAATGCTAATTCACACTACTTGCAGAGAGTAAAAGTTAAGAAATATTTTAAAGAATTACAAGGATGAGTCACTACCTGAGAATCTAACATATTAGAGCCACAAAATTTGAACTATATTTTGAAAATTAAAGAGATGAGAGCAATCCTGTAGACAGAAATGTAGTTAAGCAGCTCTGGCCTAAATTTATTCACATGGATTTGGTCTCTGAATGATGGTTTGTTTTACAAATTATTCCTTATATGAGACAGACCGACATGTCCCTAGTGCTGTCATGAACAGGATACGTGCCTTGACATAAATATCTATAATGGGAAAGAAAACATTAGTCTTTGCATTAGTAATCCCTTGTAATTCTCTAAGTTTTTATATAAAATTAATATTGAATTTTTATTAGCTCATACTAACTTTGTAAGTCCCTGGGAGAGGCAAGGCAATCTTAGATAACCCTGTGAAACAGGGAAGGCCAATATTGAAGACGTGAAAACTGTGTTCATGAGAAGCCTAAATCTAAATAATTCCCGAGTACAGGCTTGGGAATTCATTCCAGGCATTTCAACCCCTAGTTTAATTTCAACTTTTACTATACCACACTGCCTCTCTTGAATACGTTTAGCATTTGGTTACTATGTTCTGTTATTAAAGCTGCTCACCACCCATCTTTTATATGAGGTAGAAAATAGGTTTAAGCCTCTCCAGGGGAGCTCTTAACCTGAAAAGAAGGAGAATGCATCACAGGTGAAAGACAGCAGAGCAATGTGACCTGCTGCTAATTTGCAGCGGTATTCATTTGGGTGGGATTTGACATTTCTGGGTAGATGTATATTTGTGATTGATATTTCATTCTTTAAAGCACAGCCTTTAAAACAGCTGTGAAATGTCAAGTTATTAATTTACACATTGCAAAATGTAGTGTTAGGAAACCAATTTACATCTTTCCAAATTCAACCCCAGGGATACCAGGCTTTTGAGATCAGCACATCATGAAGAAGATTATCCCAATCAGCATAACTCTAAAAATTGCTGCTCAACTTTCAGCTCTGCATAGAGTCAAATGGGATGAGAAAGGTGGTATTTTGCAAAGTGAGATGGGGAACATTTTTCCTCTCATCTATATTTTGCTTTGGGTTTATTTTATATCAATATGGTGGGGCATATGGGACTGACAAATCAATGAAATCCTGATTACAATGTTAAATTATTTATTCAAAGGAGAGTTGTATTTTAAATTATATGTAAAACCTATTTTACAGGTTTTTCTCCCCTAAAATGTAGTCATTGTTTTTTCTCATTTTTTTTCTACACAGTTGATAACCACATATAACCATTAAAACAGGTAATATTATTAAATCATTTCTCAGGCATTCATTTTAGGTTACAAGAAGTACTTTCATAGCAATGTTTTTGAGAGAAAATTAATAATTGGATATACAAACTCCAATGGAAATATTACTTGGAAAAATTATCATAGGGTAGCAGGGGCCCTGTTAAAATTGAGAATATGAAGGAGGACCCAGTCATTGTCTTGACCCAGTTTGTTCCTTTGACCTGCTCTTCTTCAGACTCATTTCTACTCCCTAGCTTTTCCAAAATTTCAGGAACAGGGAGCCACCAGCAATGCCACAGAAATAATAATAATTAACCAGAACAAGGTTTGATCAGACTGCTTGTCTATGCCTACTTCTTGTTCCCTCTGCTACTACTTCCCATATCATTGTTAATAACTCAAAGGCACTTTTCTTAGGAGTTTGCTAAAATTGCTACCTTCCTAGTATGGCCCCACTGGAATTAAACTCCTTTTGTGTTTCACCACCACTCTGATGGACTCTTTAGGTAGTGGGTGGCCAGAGTCTGGTCTGTTTGGACCCACAGAGCTGGGCCTTTCACTTTTAGGGGTTTTTATTAACTGGGGCATTAATTTTATATAAAACAATATTTAAATGTGTGTTAAAACTTTGTTAGTACAGAAAATATAATACTATAATACAGAAAAGTGATTCTCTATTCCTTAAAGTTCTTGTTTAATATAAGCCTGATTCTTTCACATTTTAATATAAGCAAGCAAACTGTTCCAAAAATATGGACAACATGCAAATACATTATTTGCTCCTAAAAAGGAAGGAAAAGCATCTCAGGTGAAAGACAGCAGAGGGCAATTTGAATCTCTATGGAAAAATAAAAATGTTTTAATAAAAAGTATTTAAAAAATTAATCTGCACTACCTAAATGATCAGAAAAATTATTTTAAGTGTTGAACTTATTAAAATGATAATAAGGCAATATAAAATAAGAAAAATATTACTATTTTTTTCTGGATGCCTTAATTATGGTGCATAAGTTGGATCCCTTTAAGGCGATATGTGTTTGTCATAACAATTAATTTTCAAATCTGTTTTTTTAATCATTGTCTTTACATTTCTTTGATATCTACAATAAATTTATAAAGGCATTATAGTTTAATACACTGACAATTGTTTGAAGGCAAATAATTAAAAAAATTAAATTACCAAATGAATATAGTCCTCAAAATCAGAGTTAGATTGACATTCCCCACTTGACCCTCTCAGACCTGCCCCCGTCATTATTTATCGTGGATTTACCTGTGATGTTCTAAAGATATGTAAAATATCAATACCTGATATAATTTGCAAAAATTTTTGACAAAAGCTGGTAGAAAAATATCCTATCAATTAGATAATTAATATATTTTTATGTTACAGGATACTTATTAATTGGTAAAGTCATAGAATCATTAGGTAAAATCTTTATCAAAATGAGTGATTTTAAAATATCTATCTTTTTATTTGAAAAATAATATAATTGGTTAAAGTTACATTCACTGAGTATTTAACAAATGCCAGCTATGTTAACCAAGTTGCATATTCTTTAGTTGTCTGCAAATTCTTAATTCAACTATGTGTTAACTGTTATTTTATTGATTCTACAGAAGTAAAATGCTTAGGCAGGCATCATTATTTTTATAATGTTTCAATTACAAAAAGTGGAAAACTAGCATTGAAACTAATCTGTCTGGCTATATACTGGAGTAGAAAGTCAGAAACCCCAGGCCCCTTCACACTCATATATATGAAAGAATTTCCCCATTGTTAAGGGGTAAAATGTTCACTTTTGCTTCATTTACAAATATTACTATTTTGTTCAGTTGTGGTAATTTCCCTTACTCCCAGCTTTTAAAAAAAAATCTACAAAAACAATGCAATTTAGTATACACTCTTCTTCTAATTATACCTGTAGTTGAATCCAGTGAACCCCCAACTATACATTGACATTGGCTGTGTCAAGCAGCTGATAAAACAGTAGAGCTAACAGGCAGATGCAGCACATGTTTTGTGTATTTTTGCCACAGGGATTTGTAAACAAAAGAAAATAATTCAAATAATTCTAGGAAAATGCTGATGCTCAAGTTGGAGGCTTGGATTAATTAAAATAATACATTTATTCCAATATTTCCCATTTTCTCACGCAGGTTTTCTGCAGAAAAACGAAAAAATGTTTTGTCATAAATGACAAGTAATATAGAAATATGAAGAAATAGATAATATGGAGGAAGTTACTAGTAAAATAAAACAGTCAGCTTCTCAGGGATAACCATTCAATGTATTGTATAAGTTCGATAATCCTACATTTCCAAAACATCCTTCATTTCATGATAATGCACAAATAAGCTAATATTGATTATAAGCAAAACTTGGGGCCAGACTCCTAAGACATGAACCCTTGATGAATACAGTTAAACAAAATCCAAACCATAAACACTAGGAAGAATTCTCTAATTTTTGCTGCCATAATTCAATAGATTTCAAGTGCCATTTATAATTTTTAAAATTATTTTCACAGTAGAAATTTCTTTGTGATATTTAGTTTTCTCTGTCAAATAACACAGAAATTATTCTACATTAATGTAGACAATTAGTAGGATCAAACAATTGTGAAATCATAGAAGGATGAACATGAACTTTAGACTTTTTTTTGTAAATCTGTCAGCATTTAGGATTTTCTAAAATATTATGTGAAATAAATATAAATTTCTTTAAAAATTCTATGAATACTTTATCAACCCCTGTTATTTGACAAAAATAGCAACTATATGGTCCTAGACAATTTTTAAATAATGTCAGATATTTTTGATGAGTTAAGGCATAAACTTAAGATAAAATTTTCTACAGGCATTGCAGAAAAGAATTAATTACCATTGGGTAAATGAAAGTTTATGAATTTACTGATCATTGAATTATGTGTAGGTGTGTGTTTGTGTGTGTGTGTGTGTGTGCGCGCGCGCGCACATGCACATGCAGTGCTGCCATGTACTGACATGGAGAGTTTTTCCCTGTCACAGCAATTATTACTAAAACACATAGTTTAAAAAATAATTTTAAATGAAAGATACTCTTGAATGGATAGAAACTAACATTTGTAGATAATTATCCTATGCAATATTTATTGCAAAAGTTACTATTTAAATTAAATCTCATAGAAACTTGACATAAATGAAACTGATTTCAAGATAGGAAAGTTTATGCTCTAGAGATCACACACCACATAGATTAGCTAAAATTTGAACTGAGTTCTTAATTAGGAAGCATGTTGCTTTGATTACAGCACCCTGGTAACCTAATTAAAAAACTGAAATTTACATGAGCAACAACATACATAGCATGAAATACTATAGTGTTTAATTTGAAAATCCCAGCATTTCAAATTTCAGTCTTTTAAGGTACTAGCTTATGGAATAGATTAAATTGGGTATGTATGAAGAAATATGATACACAAATTTGATGCTTTTAAAATTATTTCATCTAATAAACTAAATTATTGTATTTACAGATAATGATTTTTTATCTGTAAAATTAAATTTAAGCTATTTAATGCAGTGCTAATGAAATTTCTAGAGCGCCACCACCACTCCCCTACCCACATCTGAGAAAGATGACATCTTAGGGAAAAATAATTTACCTACTAATTATTGTAAACTTTTATTAGAATATAAAATGAAGCCAAATATATATGTAGTAGAGGAATAATGCATATAGAAACAGAATCGAGAGGCACTCATGAGAAGGGGCATCTGTTCTAAGTTTGTTTAAATCCTTGTACAACCTATGAAAGGGTCCAAAACTATACCGGCCCCACTCAGATGTGCTATGTAAGAAAGACAAAGTAAAGCTTTTAAGTATTGCCTGTGTAACTACCTGATTATTTATCTGTATCTGTAATGTCCACACACTGATTATGTGAATTATCAATACAACTTTATAGGTGATTTATGAATTTTGTTTCACAGCATGGATGACTCACTTGTGCCATTTTTCTTATATATAAATGTTTTACCCTTCACTATGTTGACTTTTCAAAAGCAGTGATTATTTTACAGACATCTTTGAGTTTTCAGCTACATCATTACGCTTACATAATATACCTCTTATTTATTTTACTAAATATTAGTTGGGTGAGGAATTTAATGGACCCAAATATTATGTAGGATGTTCTTTTAAAAAATATTTCACAAAATAAACTCACAATGCCAAACATTTGAAATAAAGATGACTTCTATAGCCAGACTATGGTTTATTTGTTTGCTTGATTTATATACCCAGCACATAGATTTAAGTTTTGTAATAAAACAATACACTCACATCTTTGCTTAATTTTCTTTTGTAAGTAATGTCTCAGGGGAAATGTGTTGGTAGTGCTAACAGTGCTTGACTTTCCTTAAAGTGAAAGTATCATCTCAATTTTTAATGTATTGACAGTAGTGTATATGTAATCTGATTATATGAAAGAGAAGCAAGAAATCAATTTATAAACCATATACACATATAGAAGAATTTAAATATATATGATTCTTAATTATTATTTTGAGAAGAGCATGGATAACATTAGGAAATATAGGATACATAATTATTGAGCTATACTTATTTCTATGCTAAATTAATGCAAATATTGGTTCAATAAATATATTTAAATTCCTATCATTATTTTTCTATTCATTGTAAACACTATGCTATCAATTAGAAACATAACTGATTCTTTTTTTTTTTCTTTTTCTCTTTGTTTTGGAGTATAAAACAAATGATACAAATGTTTTAAGTTTTAAAATCACCATCTCCTAAAAAGTAATATATTCAGAATATATTTTCTAAAGCATTTATGGTTAACTTTGTTGCATAGAAAAAATATGTTTTTGTTAATAAACAGAAACAGAAGGCCCAAGACTTATGATATATGCTTCTATAACCTCATAGTAAGGCATAGTATTTAAAGTAAAACATCTAAGTTAATATAGGTATGTCTATGAGTTAGAAAATATTTTTTGAGAGAAAAGTTTTTGCTGTGTTACCCATCTATGCTGGACTAAAAGGATTCTCCTATTTCAGTTTCCTGACCAGCAGGCCTATGCCAGTACACCCAGCTAAATTATTAATTCTTCATAATCTATTGCTATGTCAAAATTTCTTCATAATGCTTGACATATATTTTTATACCTAACAAAAGTTAAAAGTAATAACTCAAATATATGGAGGTATATACTAGTTTTGATGTTCAGAGCTATTTTCATTTTGGAAAACATTAGTTACAGTTGATACAATGAAAATCTGGAAAGTTTTCTAGGTATAAACATCAAGATGATTTATAGTTTAATGTAGATTTTTAACAGGAAAGAATAATTTTTTAAAAAATTCTTTTCAAGAATGTATATTTAGGGCACTTAACTTTTAAAATATTCATTTTACCACTGGCTTTATTGCAGAAGCCACCTTCACAATACTTACATGTCATGACCAATAAATGCTAACAGGACAAAGCAGAGGTCACAGAGGGTACTTATCATCTTGGTTTTCTTTTTCTGGGAATAATAGTTATCATGTTAATGATGCTCAAATCTGGAGAGAGAGGTTAAATTTTAGCATAAAATTAATATTTAATAGATATATTTTTCTGGTGATATTATTCCAGATCTAGAATCATGGTTTGTAACTAGTGAAGTGACAGTTTGATAAGTTAAAGATTGCAGAGAGAATATTGTTTCTTATTAAGCAAATATTGTGTATCCAATACCTTTACCCGAAAAAGTTTTGTAAAGTCCATTTCTAGTTATACATAGTAGGGATCTTTGTGTCTTATGTATGAGTGTGAATGAGAAGTGTAAGTACATTTGAACTATGAATCATTGGTTAAATTCTGGGCCTCTTTGTATTTCTAACTGCAAGTCAGTCTGTTACACAGTGCAATATCAGGGGAATAAATCTGTAAGCCACAGACAAAATTTCTGTCAATCACAAGTTTTGAAACCATACCTAAAAATTTTATATACATTGTATAGATTGTGCAATAAACCTTTCCTCCTGTTTTCCACCTTCATCTCTGACACAGTAATATATTTTATACTTACATACATATCCGCTTTATTATTTATGAGGAAATAATGACAAATATATGAAATGATGTTGAAGAATGGAATATATAGATGATATTAGAAAAAAAATCATTCTTTTGAAATGTGAAAATATTAAATATTAATAAAATGCCTTGTGGTTATTTTTCTTTACATTCCTGAAAGTTTCTAATAAATCACAACACTGATTTTCTTTTATTATTCTGCTGCAGTTGATTTTTCAAAAAAAAATCTTTAATAATTTTGCATATATTTTTGTATTTGAAATTGCAGTATGAACTTTGTGCTATTTTGTTCTTCTTTGCTACTTAAGTTATTTCATTTTATAATTAGCATTCTATGCTTTAAACAATTTGGTGAATATTTAATTTTCAACTTTTCAGTGGTTTGATAAAACTTACATAATATAACTATGACTGATGTCTTTTTAAAGACATATCTAGACAGTCTTTGAATTCAAACATAATATTAATTTAAAATTCAATGTTTCACCAATTTTATTACTTTATATTCTTCAATGATACATCAGTCCATTATAGATTTTCAAATGCTTTAGTTGTGCTTTGGTATATATGTTATGGGCATTCATAAAGTTACAGGAAGAGAGAATGGAGGAGAAATAAAAATCCTTACTAATTGCTGGTTGAAATGCAAAATAGTACAGGCACTTTGAAAGAAAGTTTGTCAAATTTTTTAGAAAACTAAACAGTTTTAGTGTAATATCAGCAATCCTGCTCCTAAGTAAATACCCAATGGGTTTGAAAATGTGTATGCACATAAATACAGGCATGTGGATATTTATAGCAGCTCTGTTTATAATCACCAACAACCAGAACCAGCCAAGATGTTCTTCAATAGGCATACAGATAAAGGAATGGCACATCCATACAAAGGGATAGTATTTAGAAATAAAAGGGATTAAGCTATTAAGTCACAGTAAAAAATGATGAATCTTAAATGTATATAGCTAAATGAAAAAAATAAGGCATAAAAGACTGTATGTTATATGATTTCATTTGTGTGATATTCTGGAAAATGCAAAAATACAGAGATGGCAAAAGATAGCAGTTGTTGTAAAAGTTTGTTTTATTTTTGTTGTTGTTAATTTGTTGTTTATTTTATTTTATTTATTTTGATGGTATAGGAGGCTTTGAACATGTGAGACTCAGGGAAATTATAAGCTACTGGAAATATTTTAATATATGGTCCCTTTGTCTAATCCACTGAACTTTATTCTTCACTGCCTCTTATTGTGATTTAACTTCAACATATCAGGGAAAACATTAAATCTATGTTTATAGTAGCATCATTCAAATAGCTAAGCTATGGGGGTCAATATAGGTGCCCTTTAACAGAATAATGAATAAAGAAAATGTGGTGTATACACACAATGGAGTATTACTTAGCCATAAAGAACATTATAACATTTGCTGGTAAAAGGATAGAACTGGAGCTATCATGGTAAGTGAAATAAGACAATGCCCCCTCATTAAATAAAAGGTCAAAATGGAAGATTCTAAGGCTTGCCAAAGAATATATGAATGCACAGCATTTTGTTATACCAGACATTAAGTACCAGATATTAAGGCAGCTCCAAAATCCACAGTAATGTCTAAGGGACTTAGGCACCAATCAAATGGACTCTCAACAAATCAAATAATGTAGTGGTGGATAAAATAAGTATAAAAATAAAAAATATAAAATAAATAACCATAAATCTATACTGATTAGATAAATTATAGGATAAATATATAAGTGATAGAAAAATAGATGCAGTTCCAAAGATAAAGAATCCCAAATAACTTATGTAAATAATCCCTTCTCAAGGAGGTACACTCATATACGTGAAAGAATTTCCCCATTGTTGAGGGGTGAAATGTTCACTTCTGAATCACTTACAAATATTACTATTTTGTTCAGTTGTGGTAATTTCCCTTACTCCCAGGTTTTAAAAACAAATCTACAAAATTAATGCAATTTAGTATACACTCTGCTTCTACTTATACCTGTAGTTGAATCCAGTGAACCACCAACTATACCACATTGACATTGGCTGTGTCAAGCAGCTGATAAAACAGTAGAGCACTGCTGTTTAAAAGGTATGAACTGCACTTCTTTCTAAAGAGTGTCATATGACCAGGGATAAAATTATAAATGTGTACCTTTACAGGTGAGAAACAGCAGGACCTCAACCAGATGGTCGAGTTTAGCAGCACAATCTTAAGTCACACAGGTATTGGGTACTCCTGGGAATTTGATGAGAAGGACAGTTTTGCCTCTCATCTTCCTCCAGGAAACAGGTGGTAGAAACAGGTGCCAAACAGATAGAATAAGACCTACCAAGTGAAGAATGTGTTATAAAATGCCTAACCAGCACTCCCCAAAATGCTCAAGTTCATGAAAATCAAAGAAGTGGTCACATCCAAGAGAGTCCTAATTGACTAAGTTCAATGTGATAGCTTGCACAAACAGCTGAACAGAAAGCGAAGAATAAAGTGGAGTCTGAACAGAAAGGGGATCTTTAGTTAATGATAAAGTGTAACTATCTGATCATTAATGGTGACAGTTATGCCGTATTAATGTATAATACTTAGATAAAAAAGGAAAGATGTACAGTGTCCATGGGAACTCTCTGTGCCACCTTGTTTAGATGTACTACATTAATAGATTTATCTTGACTTTCTTTAGATTTCAGATGTTCATTTTATTTTTTTTTCAGAGCATATACTCATGCACAAGCAATATCTAAGTATCTATTGATCTATCTAGAGAGATTATTTTATGGCATGAAGATTTCACAATGTTAATGAAAATATAATGCAAATTATTTCCTTAAATAAAGTCGTCAGTTTAAGCAGAAGATATTATAACTAGGTGAGAAAATAAAGATTAATTGTCTTATGGTATTACGATTTAAATTATAAAATCAAGAGAAAATATTGTCTCATCAATATAGATATATATCTATGATGTAGTACTATTATTATGCATATTTGATTGAATGGATAAAACTTTTTCCACTACTCAAATGGAAATTTTAGTTTGAAGCCTGAATGAAAAAAATTTCCTGAAATCATAAGTTTTTAACACACTAGAGATAATAAACATGTTTTGGATGTGCAATTTCTCTTGACAGCAAATTGGAATACTTAAGATTTTGTGCAAGCTAATTGCACCCTCATTTAGTTTAATGAACATTTTCAGTGGCAATATTATGATTCCCATTTCTGTGGGAAGTAGCAGCTTGATACTTAGGAAGTGTTAAGTTGTTCTGTGCAAGACGTGGCTACTTTGGGAATTTCTGAAAAGTAATTAGCATAGTCTTTCATGGCCTGTTATTTCTTACAGAAATCTATTCTTTTATTGAGAACACACAAGTAATGCTAGGAATAATTAAGGAAGTTCTCCATATTGGCATCTCTGTTCTAGAGAAAAATTGTTCTTGAACGTATCAGCCTTGATTATTTTTCTTTACTACAATGATTCCCTTTGGAAATGATCCTCAACTAGCTGCGTGACCACTTCAAGGGAAGAAGAAAGGCAGAACTTCTTTTCTAAAACTGTTTAAATATTTTTGTCACTTTGTTTTTAGATGTCTATTTGTAAGCACATCTGATACCATGTAAGTGAATTATTATTAATAGGATTAATAGGATATTCAAATATTTGTTTTACTCTCTCAGTTTGGACCCAATTGACAGATGCATTCATTAAAATGTCATCAGATATATTATTGCAAGGATATTGGTTACCGTGGCTTACACTTATTCCTAAAACAGTCTGGTCTGAAAAAGGATAACAAGCCCCAAATTACCTGACACACCTGATGTCTATACATCTTTCACCTGGGAGCAACTGGCTTTGTAAGAAACCAATGTGTAGCCCCGTCTTCTCTGCGTAGTGTGAATCATGAACTATGCATTCTCCTTCTATCCCTGAGTTCAATGAATCATGGGTCTAGAACCATCCTTGTTCCACAAAATGATAAATATATCTGCTCTCCTCATCTGTAAATTCCATATCAGGGGATTCAACCAATTATAAACAGAAAACACTTGAGAAATTATTAGCAACCATACTCAATATATGTGGACTAGTTTCTTGTCATTTTTCCCAAAACTATATTGACTATTTGCAATAAAATTTCACTTTGCATTAGGTATTACAAGCAATCTAGAGATGATTCACAGTGTAATGTGACTAGCTTATATTCAAATACTATAGCACTTTAAGTAAGGGCACTTGAGCATCTGCAGATTTGATGTACAAGGGGTATCCTTGCACCAATGACCCAACCAATACTGAGGGATAAATGAATATGTATTGTTTTCAAATGTGTATTCAAACATACACTAGCAATAAAACCATAAAATAAACTAAAGGAATATATGCTTTTTATTTTTAAAATATGATGGACAGCCAGTTAGTAAGTGGTAGAGGAGATATGGTGGAAACATTGTCATCATATAGAAAGATTGAATTTCATAATTAATGTCATTAAACTTTTTTATGTTGGGCTCCGGGTTTTGTATATATCAAAAGCACATTGATTAGAAATTGGGAAATACATATAATTTTGATTGATAAAGAACACATATGATGAATTTGATACACTGAACATTCTTATGTACACATGTCAAGAGAATTTGCTCCAGTAGTTTTAGGAAAAGGTGCCTCTTCTATACGTAAGCAGCAAAATCTGCACAGACCTTGTCACTTGTAAGGATTATTTAATTATATTTTTATATTAAAAGTAAAGAGATTTTAGGGCAATAAAATTCTTCTTCATTTCCTTTAATTACCCACACTCAGTGACTCTTTAAAAATATGTTCTTTATCTCACTACTTATAAATTGAAAATTCTTCATATCAGCATAATCTATGGTTTTATCAAGTCTAATAAGGATTTAACAGATAGTTTGCTAATTTTTATTTTAATTTTTTGATAGTTTCTAATTTTTATTTTAATTGTATCAAATATTCTCCAGATCAATTTGTATCACAGATAAAAATAAAAAGAAAAATTTGTAGTGAAAAGAGATCTTTTGTTTGGATTTTACATAGAATTTTAAAATCCTGGAATAGGTATAAAATAATTATTCATATTGGACTTCCTGGGGTCAAATGAATGAGTACAGAAAAAAAAATAGAAAAATTAATTACCAGGAAACTATGATGTCTAGATGTCCTATTGAAAAACACTAAGTCAATAAGTAAATAAATAAATAAATTATCTATATCTATATCTTTGTTTATTTCAAGCCATTATTGCAAACCATCAAGAAAGAAGAAGTTTGGTGAGATTTACATATCTTTTTGGATTACTATAGTACATTCTATGACATAAAATTCACTATGTTTATTTTGTGAAAAAAGTTCTTGTTCATAAAAGCAGAAAGCTATCAGAAAGATTTCTTCCAGAGTACAAAAGATTCATTTACAAATCAATGTGAATATGAAAGAATGCAAATCCCACCACAAAGCATCACAAAATTAATACTTTCTACATAAAATAATCTTAATGTGATTGATAAGTACATTTTCGCTTAAGGCTCCTTTATAGCTTGAAATGGAATACAAATTATTAAGAAAAAAACCCAAAGACATCTTCTTCATAAGGACTTAAATTTCTTCCAATTCTTTGAATGAATCATGGTAGAATTAGCAGTTATAACATCATTCATGTTAAATGGTAAATTTTTTGATGTCACTTAGTGCAGATAGTTTTTGATATTCCTAAATTGTATGATATTTGAAAGTATTAAAGTGTAAATTTTGCTTGTAAACTCAGCTAAAATTTATCCATACAATCTGAAAAATAATGGTTCCATGACAATACGGACATAATAAAAACTAATATTCGTCTATCAATGTTAATAATATTCACCTTGTTATAATATAATATTTTATATAAATTGGTACATAGACACGAAAGTGTGTAAGAAAGGTATTTCTCTAATATCCCTATGATTTTCAGGGGCTTTGCTCATCAACTGTATAAGAGATTTTGACATGACACAAAGTCATATCCAAAGTTGTCTAATACACAAATATTCCAGTCTCCCAATCAGGACTTGTACTCTTCACACTTAAGTTTATGTAACACCATCATGTTATACATATTCCTTTGTGGTTAGTTACTTTTGCTGAAAAAAGTATTTTATTGATACTGAACAATATTTTTAAAAATTCTATTTTTGGTTATTGCTGGTATATAAAATATAAACGAATTTTATATCACGATCTCATATTCTGCAATTTTGCTGTAGTCAAATATTGGCACTATAAGAATTTTCATTTTACATCTCCATTTGTTTGCTTTTTAGACATTCCATGAATCTCTACATAGATGATTATATTTTTTGCAAATAATTATTTTTGAGGTAATGTTACATTTTGATCTATTTTTGTGACAAATTTTCTTTCCAAAACTGTCAGAACAGTCTTAAATAGATATTGCCTTATTCCTGAACTGAGATAGAAAATGTTTAGTATTTTCATATCCTTTGTCAAGCTGAGGAAGTTGCTACTATTCCTACTTCGTGAGTAACTTTATTAGAAAAACATGAGGAGCTATTAAAAAATTAATCAAAAAATTACTGGAGACATGAGCTGGGATTGAGGTTATTATGAATATAATAATTAACAATGGAAAAATTTAGGACATGAAATTGAAACCAGTATATATTAGTGTGATATCATATACTTAAAATATCTAAAATCATTAGACATTTACAATTCATATTCAAAGTGAGATTAGACATAGTAAGTAAAGATCATCTGCTCTCTACCTGAAATACGCAAAAAGATTAATTCAATTTAGTAAAAATCTGTAAGTATGCAAACAAAAATTATTTTCTTTCCTTGCAATGAGATGATTCTGATAATTGTTCTATGAGAATAATTCTAATTTATTAAAGTGTATTGAAATTGATGGAATCTTTATGCTCTTAATATTCTCAGAACACACAACCTTCTTTGCAAAGAAATTGGCTGTGATCACACCCAGTTCATTCAGCTTCATACTATTCATAATCTATTTGTAAGTTTAGGGGAATGTGGGATACTCCTCCTGGTGCAAGCAAAAGTTCTCTTTCTGAGATTAAGATTTTTGTCTTGCTATCCTGTATGCCATCTACTTAGCAGTATTCTCATAGTACATTCATTTTTTTTCCAGCTTTCTTAAGGTATATAAATTTAACAATTTAAAAATGTGTGTATTTAAATACTTATAAATACATGAGGTATACATTAGGAAATAATCACTAAAATCAAGCAAATTAATATTCATTATTTCACATAGTTACCATTTTCTTTTTTGTTTTGTGTGTGGTTATAACACTCAAACTCTACCCCCTTTCCAAAGTGTACTACAGTATTGTTAAGTAGTCATATTATCACACATCTCCAGAACTCATTCATTCTGTGTAACTGAAATTTGTGCCCCTTGATCAACATCTCACAATTTTCCCCACACTCAGCCACTAGTAAAAAGCATTCTGTTTTTAGTTTCCTCCTTGACATCACAGTCCCCATATATTCAAATCCTTTATGGTATAATATTTGCATGCAACCCATAAACATCCTGTTATATGCTTTAACTCATCTCCAGACTACTTAAAATAATTAGTACAATGCTTAGTAAATTCTGTGAGAATAGTTGTTGAACTGTACCATTTAGGGAATAATGGCTACACATGTTCTATAGAGAAATAACTTATTTTTCTGAGTATCTTCTAGCTATGCTTGATTTATTGCAGATATGGAGGGTAGACTGCATACATGTGATACATGATATAACAATTATTTCTTAAGTAGCATTCTCTGTGAATCCTTAAATATCTCTGGGTGAGAAAATGCTTTATTTTGCTGTTGTATTAGTTGATTTTTGAATTTTCAATCAAAATCATTTTTTTTTTACCAGACTTCTACTGTGTTCTTGTAGCTACTCTAGTCATGAGAGTCTCTAGTGTCAGTTTTTCTGTTTCTTTTTGCAAGCTTTTGTGGGCTTTGTTTCCCTTTCTTTTTGAAATTCAGGGACTGCATTGAGCTCTTTTTCCTTCAGCCTGCTGAGCTCTGTGTGGACCTTTTCAGGGTGAGGCTTCCAATTTTTCTTGCATTTTGTTGCATGTATATGTGAGTATGTGAATGTGTGCATGTATATATAATTTCTCTGTGTATTTCCTTCTCTTATTTCTGTTTTTGAATAGTAATTTCTTATTTGTTAGAAATTGTATATATTAGCTATTCCTATTAACATTTATTTTTAGGGTATCACTCATTAGATTGTCTTTTTTTGCTGTATTTTGTTAGAACTTTTAGCTTCATTGTTCCTCTCACAAATGTCCTCTGTAATTATAGCATTTCAGACACTTAGCCCATCTGAGTTTCTGTATTATTTCAATGTTGAGTATAAAATTCATTCTGTGTTATAAATAAAATATCTCCATACATCGAGATTTAGACATGGATTTAGACAATTGGGTTCTTTGTCTTGTGAATTTGAGTCGTAAAATCCACAGGGATGGCCAGTCAGGCTCTTCAAGGTTTGAGTTTAAGAAGCCAATTAGGAGTACATAATTTCAACCTCTTATTTACACAATTAAGAAGATGAATCTCGCCTGGTGGTTTTTGACACGTCCTTTAGAGAGAGGATGCATTTTGGGTAGGAGTCTTCTTGTGGTTGGGCATTGCTAGGGGTAAGAGCAAGGCTAACTAAGGAAGGGCTGTTGTGGTTGCAGGAACACAAACAGGTGTTGTGAGGAACACAAACGGGCATTCTAGGTCAGAAGAAGGCATTGTGCTTAACACCAGCAGGGAGTAGGGGATCTCAAGGTGTTTTTGAGACCCATAGTGTCCTTTCAGGTTGGCCTGATGTCCTCCTCCCCTCCTGTCCTTCTCCAAGGCTTTATCCTGGCTGTCTGTGGAAGACCTATTTTTCTGCCTCATTGACAGAAATTGACAGCTTCTTTCTGATTGGTGTAATACACAATGGGATGTTGAGGAAGTTTGTGCACTGGGACTTTTCTCCTTCTGATTGTTGCCAGCCACTAATCATCTTATTCCATCTCTCCTATCCTGCAGCCATCATAGACACTGTTCCAAGACAATCCGACTATTCCATCTGCTGATGGACACAGCAAGGCAGAGGACAAAGCTGAGCATACTTTGCAGCTCCTATTGAAGGTTTCTGAAGAAGGCATTGATTGATGGGTGTACTGGGCTCCTCCTGCTCCCCCTTTCCTGCCTGCTCTGTTTGGGAAAGTTCTTCAATACCTAATCCCTTTTGCTGTAGGATTTCTACAAATATCCTAGACTGTTGTTTTCTTGCTCCAAGAAATACTATATGTTTTCTGCATTTAAATATCTTTGTGAATTTCCCCCATCTCCCTCTCTCTAAGATCCTGCTTTTGTTTCTTCCTCTCTGCATTGTTAATTTGGGACATCTGTCAGAAACAGGGTTGCCGTTTAACATCTCTATTTTGTTGTCCTCATTTCTTTAATCATTCTACTTCCAAAACATGGGTTTTCATGCACTCCATATGATTGATTATATTTGCTTATTTTTTTCTTTTAGGAGCAAACAACTGCTGTTGGCTGTGTCAATTGTGAAAATCATTTTTGAAACTTTGATGGACAAAAATGGTAATGAGCTTCTCTTCTTATTGGTGTATTAAAAATAAACACCTTGGGAAAAATTACAAAATTTTTCTAAATGTATTCATAAATGTATAGCATATTTCCTTACAAACCATAGATATAATATGTTATAAGAAAAGATAATAATGCCAAACCATTATTTACTGGCCTTCTGCAACAGAAACTATCATTTGGTTCCGTGATAGTGGGTTCATTTTGAGTCTCACTGATTCCAGGAGCAAATGAACTTTTGTGATAGATAGCCTGAAGCTGCTATGCAGTTTAGAGCTTGTATTTCATTAATTGAATTCTTCTGGGCATGATATTACTCTATATACTCCCTCCAAGACACCAAGCCTTTAATTAGTTACTTACCCACAAACACATATTTAACATTCTAAACTGGGATCACTTTTTGCCAAGACCAGATAGAGTTGTTTCAACTGTGAACTCTCACTAGTAGAAGATTTTCCACACTAATTCTTCTGAGCCAGATTCAAACAGCTGGAAAACATGTGCAGTGTCTTTTACTCTGAAATGTGAGTAGGTCTAGCATAAAACTCATGCCATTATCTTCACAAGCATGATCAGAGTTTACCTTTAATAGGATTGCTCTAATTTATTTTCTCGTTTGCTTCTCACAGCATGCCAGTATCCATGAGATGCTGAGTTCAGTATGAATTTAAAAATGAAATAAAAGCTCTCTTTACTATCTTAGAGAAGAGGAGATGGTCTCTGAATGCCAAAACATCATCTCTAAATTGACTCGGAAATATGTCTTTTTCTTTCCTTTCTTCTTTCCGTCCTCATCACATTATTTCAAAACTGTTTACTATGGAAGCAAACTCACTTTGCTGAATATATGAAGTAAAATGTGAAAACATCAATGAAATGATTTAATTATAGAAAAATATATATACACAACTCTTGTTAACACACTATATACCAAATTCCCACTCTATGGTCACTTGCATAGAGTGTTAGGGAGGTGTATTTTAAATATACCATAGAACCTAACACATGAGGAGGATAGAAACAAGAACTTTAGGATAGCACTTTACAAAGTGGAGGAAGAGGGCAAAATTCATTAATGCTTAATAGTGTCCAAGGATATGGGGTAGCCTGTGGAGTGACAGCTGTAGAGAAATGGAAATTACAATAGAAATGGAAAACCCCTATTTTCCCCCTTTTATTGTGGCACAGCCTATCAATATCCAACTTTACTTTCATTGCCACTGTCAGAATCACATGATATTATTGCTTTCTGCTAGATAATGTCAATCTAGAAATATAAGGATAAAATACATTTCAACTAATTAATAGTTTAGCACATAGCAAATTATATCAAATGAGCACAAGCATCATGAAACAACATTTGCTAGTCATTTCTACCTATATACAGTTCATGGTTTTTAATGAATTTAATATACACTTGACGCATAAGACTTCATAAAGGGTTGACATTTACCATACTTAAAGTTCAGGATAATACTCCCACTGGTATTAAGTAGGGCTGACTGGGTAGATAATAGCCTGAGTGTGAGCACATTGTGTTGTCATTCTTCCAATTATTATGTGAAAACATAACTTTGTGCATGATCACAAAATCCTTTACAGGTACTTTTACTTACCTTCCACATGTACTAAATTAATTTTAATTTCCTAATTGATATGTCCATTATTTGTGGACTTCTTTCTATTCTTCTTAAATCATAGCAGAAATTCCATTTTGAAGCATTTTTAAAAAGTAGCACAGAAAAGTAACATAACATTTTTCAGTTGAGGAATTCAACAATTAATACTTGCAAATATTTTAAGCAAAATATTCACAAGGTTATTAATTTTTTAAATATACCAAATACATTTTTAATTCTTTGATGAGGTCATTTAATTTTAAACAAGTCCATCCCCTCAAGAATTTAAGCTTCCAAACTGATTGTTCTGGTTCTGTTTAATTTAATGAAAGACCCTTTATCCAACTGTCAAGGGATCCCTGAAGAGTCCGTTTCAGTTCATATTTCCCTAACAAAGCTCTTAAGTACTCAAACAGGAACATATAAACTGATTCCAGCAGTTATAAGTCCCTATTTCCATTTAACTTACTGATAACTTCTGAGGAGGTTGAGTGAGCTAATGGAAAGTTAAATAGTCCGAAATAAGCAAACATGGGAGCTAAATGATCAGGTTACTCTTTGGCTCCCCTACTCTGGGCTTCCTGCAGGAACAAAATGCATTACCAGAATGTTCAGTGGGGGTTAGGTTTGTGTTTCTAGATTTTCAAACTGGAAAAATACTACCTACCAAAATAAACTAATTCCTTTGAAACTGCTGCAAATAAAATATACATATTGAAATACTAAGATATTTATTCTAAGTAATAACTGTCATACAACCTTCAATACTATATTATACATAGTATGTGATCTATAACATGAGATCTTAATTGTAAATGGGCTCAGTCTTGTAGTGACAGCTCATTCGAACATCTGCTGTGAGTCAACACAAATTTCAGGAAATGGTTAAAAAGAGTAAAAAGAGAGTGTAAAGCCATTTTAATACCTTTCTCTCTTTTATTTATTGAATGAAAGTGCTAGTGATTAAGGGATTTCAGAGTGCATTTAGAGAACTGGGCAAAAATTATAAGAAAGATTTTCCTTATTATAAACTATTGGTGATATTTAAAATGTTTTATTTTATCAATCAAGTTTGGCATTCTTTCAGAAGGGCTGTTTTGGAAGGGAAACATGCAACAGGATCATCCAGAGACTTTGTTGTTGTTGTCGTTTAATATAAACAAAATGAAACAACATAAGGAAGACTTATCTGAATGGCCACCAATCAATCATGTTAGAACATCTGGAATGAAGAAGAATGAAGGCTGATCATTAAGTCTGAAACCCAGGCAATATTACTTATCTGTACTGTAATGTGCATAAGTGTGCATTGTGTGCTGATAAGACTGATGATTATGATTATAAATATTCATTTGTTTCAATATTTTTGTTACCTGTAATGTCAAAATCAGATGATGGATATATTTTTTTATCTGTAAAATTAAATGAAATTTTTTTAATTATTAGTTTTACTACTTGACTCCTTGTATTTCAGGATCATTTGAGAATTACTGGTGAAAAAGTAGAAGAGAAAAAGGCAGAAGTTTTAATATTTACTGGGCAGTACTACCTTAATAATCCATAACAAGAGTTCTATATCTGGTGACAAAAGGAAGACAGACTGTAGTGGAGTTAAGTAAATAGAATCTAAAATGGGATTTTGGCACACATGTGGTGAAATACCAAATCTATTTTAGAAATTTAACTCTGAGATGTTGTTAACATCATTTAACATCCATTCATATATGTGTGAAATATATTGGAATAATTAGGGAAAGGAGGCAATATTTATTGAGAAGATATCTAATATGTAAAATATACACTCATATATAATATTTGTATGTATACGGTATACGTGTACATATATGTATGTATGTGTGTATATATCATATATATGTGTGTGTATATATAAATATATAATTATATATATATATATATATATATATATATATATATATATATATATGACTTTACCTAGTTAGTATGTTGTGTTAGTATGTTGTGACATAGTTGTTAGTATGTTGTGACAACCCAGTCCATGAATCATTCATTCTGAATCATCTAATCATCTTTAATTCTGTAAGATGTCCCATAATGGTTTTATTTTTTACAAGTGATACATTGTTAGGAAGTAGAGTTTTCAAAATTTCTAGCATAATTCAGTCTGTGCCTGAGAAAAATGAGAGGTATCTATCATTTATAATACTAGCCAAAATGACACTTTTCTCAAATATTTCTTTGTAAATATATTATAGTTCCAGGTTTTATGAAGCTCAAATCTACTACAATTTGTGGTGGTAATGAACTATGCAAAATATTCTAAATATCACATACTTTGAAAATTGTGCTAGAGAGATGTAATGTGAACACATTATGAGCCTTACTAGGGTCTTGGAAAATTCCCATTTCAAATTTATTTTACACAGTTTAGATTTTAACAACACATGCTCAATAATTCATATTCTGATTATTCCCAAATTGTTTATAAGTTTAGATATTTATTCTCTCTAGTGAAAGATTAGAAAAAAATTTTCATGGATTTTATTTCAAAAGAAGATATTAAAGTAGGCAATGATTAACAGTGTAAAATATTTCAAAAATGTAGAAGAAAGTGTTTCTTTGGAAAATCAAAACTGTATCCATCTTTACCTAAGATTATGAATGATATTTTTATATTTCTGTTTTATTTTTTTCCTTTACTCTTCCACATTTTCAGGAACTTAATGGTACTTTTTAACACTAAATGTGGTTTAGCAAATACCCTCCTTTTATTCAAAGATTGAATTACAACTCTGCAATTCGAGTTAGCATAGGTTGTCTTACTCCAGGTAAGTTGTTTGACAAAATTTTTTAAAAATAACCTCAAATCACATAAAATTGACATATTACAGTGACACCACCACATCAGTGTTTATAGCAGCTCAATTTACAATATCCAAGCTTTTTAAGCAATCTGGGTACTTTACAACAGATGAATGGATAAAGAAAATGTGGAATATATATACAATGGAATATTACTCAGCTATTAAGAAGAATGAAACTATGGCATTTGCTGGTAAATGGATGGAACTGGAGAATATTATCCTGAGTGAAATAAGCCATTCCCCAAAGGCTGAATGTTCTCTTTGATATGTGGATGCCAATTTACAAAAAATAAGGGTTAGGAGAATAGAAGTTAATTGGATTGGACAAAAAGGAATGAAGGGAAGAGGATAGGAATAGGAAATACAGTAGAATTAATTGGACATAAATTTTCTTTGCTCATAAATGAATACACAACCATGTATTTATGTGTGGATATTATGTCAAAATACATTATCCTGTCACGTACAGCTAAAAAGAGCAAATAAAAAATTTTAACAAGTCTTAATTCTCAATAATAAAAAAATAACCAAATATACAAAATATGATTGGAAACATCACCGAATAATATGTACATACTAAGGAATGAAATGAACCAAATTATATTGTTCAATTGTGTGCATGCATGAATGTGTTAACAACCATCCCTACTATTATGTATAATAATAATGAACCAATAAAAAATGAATATATAAAAATAGAAAAAAATCAGCAAGATCTATAGTCCTTGGGAAAAAAAAGTGAAGAAATCATTCACATCGAGTCCCTGTTTCAGCAGAATAAACATCTAAATCCAACATGTGCAAATTCTGTATCACCAAGAATATCCACAGCAATCCAGTGTAGAGACCACTGAAATCCACCTGATATCTTATATTTCATGGGTAGGGGAAATTGATTGGTTTCACAAATCTTATCAGTGAAACATATGGAGTTGATTCTTACCAATGAAATGGAAATAGTGGAGAAAGAAACACATACGGGTAGTATTTACAAACAAGTAAAGAAATTGGGTAAAGAATATCTCCATAAAAATAATGAATTTATAAGGAAAGTAAAAAAATGTTAATCTAATATATTAAAATACATGAGGTCATAAAAAGAACAGCATGGATGGTGGAAGGAGACTCTCATCATTATACAAAATACATGTATAAAGATACGAATTTTGTGTCAACATACCTTATATACAAACAAAGATATGATAAATTGTGGTATAAAGGTATATTAAGAATTGTAATGCAAAAAATAATAATAATAAGAGAGCTCATGTATAACGGCATAATTTGGCGTGAACATACTTTATACAGTTATGAAAAATTGTGCTGTGAATGGATAATTATGAATGTAATGCATTCTGCTATTGTTATGTATGTAAGAAATTTTAAAAATAAATTAAAAATAAATGATATTAAACCAAGGAAGTTTTATGGTGATTTTTAAAAAAATCTATTAAAATTTCAGTGGAAGAGAAAGATCTATAGAGAAAACTATTTTGGGCAAGAAAAAATTCCATTAAAAATAAGTGGCATTCATGAGATATTTAGTAATTTATTATGAATGCAGTGAGTGGGGGCAAAAGCCTAAAACAATTTTCTCAATAATAACTGTTATTGAAATAGATATGTCAGAGAGTTCCATAATTTTTTTTTTATTGGTTGTTCAAAACATTACACAGCTCATGACATATCGTCTTCCATACATTTGATTCAAGTGGGTTATGAACTCCCATTTTTTACCCCAAATACAAGTTGCAGAATCACATCGGTTACACATCCACATTTTTACAACCCAAATTTAAAATAATTTTGAAACTCTAACAATATTTACAAAACATAGCTATCCATACAAGTAAAATTTTTGAGGGGTACAGCTCTACAGTTCTTTATGTACTATATTAAAATGATAACTATTTTAAACCTCTAAGACTGCTCCTGATTCCAAATATTTTCCATATTTATTAATATAGAACTATATCTACCAGAAAATATTTCCATGTAGAGGTAGATAGATATAGATAAATATGCCTATGTCATATATATGAATGAATTGGGAAAAATAATTGTACAAGTCCACTTGAAGATTTCTTATCTCCATAGCATTCCAAGTGCATTTTGAAATCTTCTTTCCATTGCATGTCAATAAGTCTTAAAATGTTTATGGTTTGGTAAATACAGTGTCCCATTGATGAGTGCAAAGTACTTCAGAAAAATGGAAACTATAAACAATCACCAAGAGACTAAAGGTAAATAGAAATTAATTAGTAAAGATTGCAATAAATAATATTTAATTATAGCATACAGCAACTTTTGAAACAGCACTTTAGCCACTATATAGGAGAGGGGGACCCCAAACACAGAATGTGATTCAGATACTGAGAATGGTGACATCACATACAAATTAAGAGAGTGTGGAGCTCTATTTTGTAAATACTTGAGGTCTCTAGAGAGCAAGTTCAGAAGACTGGCTCAGGAGTTTTACTATGGTTAGGGGTAGAGCCAAGGTGACAGATACATCACAGAGGCAGAGGCTGGTATGATTGGAATCTCCCCCTGGCACCAGGGAAGAGAGTACCCAACATTTGTATAGGTCTGCCCAGGCTTTGGATAGAAGGGAAGAGGAAGGAGGCAGAGGTACAGTTTAATACTGGTGGGCAGTCTATACCAAACAAGGGTGTCAGAATCCTTATTACAGACAAGTATTTCAGGGAAGACTGAAGCAAAAACTGGGGGCAACTGATGTGATTATTAATTTGGCTGCTAATTGTTGTGATTTTCTGATTCCACAAATAATGTGAAGGATATTGCCTATAAGTCTTACATTCATGCTTAGTCATTATCTGGGATTAAAATCCAAGATATTGCTCCATGAGACTGACAAGTAAAGAAAAGTACTATATATAGTGGAGACTGCTGTCGTTGAAGCAATTCGCTTATTTCTAACCTCAAAGCCTATAAACTAAATGGTCAGGTCTTGAATGTATCTTCTTCCACCCAAAGCAAAGAAGCAGACACATTTTGATATGCAGCTCAACTGCCAAAGGAGCTGAGATAAACAAAGAACAAGCAGGCAAGTCCCTGTATCATGCTGCACAGAGAACTTGTATGCCAGGATACAGAGAACAGACAGAAAGCTATTCAATTTCTATCAGAAACGTGTTCTACATGGATTAATAATAAAGTGGGAGGAGTAGTTTCAATTATTCAGCAAAAAAATAAGAGGATCTTTATTACTTTACACCAGGAGGGTTTATTTTTAAAAAGCTCAAAAAATAAACAACAACAACAAAAAACAAATCAGGAAGTGGGTATGTCAAACAAAAAATTTACATGTTGGAACAGAGGACACCTTATTTACAATTAACGAACAATATCACAATCAGAATTGGAATTTGCTGAATTGGAATTTGCAGGAATTATCTATAACACCAAAGATATTATAATCCATAATATGTCAATGATTCCAAGAACTAATGAAGAGAATATTAAATAACACCCAGGACATTGAGCACTGGGAATGATTGATGTTAAATGGAAAAGTAATTCAGAGGGACATTTTTGATGTAATGGAGTATGAATTATTGATTCTTTTTGTATTGTGCCTGTGGTGTGCTATATAAAATGTCCTTGCCAAATTTAAGATCACTTAGTGTTCTTATGTGTTATCTTCTAAGTGTTTTATTGCTTTGAGATTTCATTTTAGTGTTTTGGATACATTTTGTGTTAAATTTTGCAAAATGATTTAAAATTTATAAAAATCTTCTTTTTTGTTTGTTGTTTTACACGTGAATGCCCAGTAGTTCCAGCAACATTTTGAAATTACATAGAAAATTATAAATATTACATGAACTTTTTCGTAAGCCAGTGCCATATTTTGAAAGGATTGACTTCAGTTTTTACTCTGGTAAAATGCTGTGAAACTTCACATGCTACGAAGAAATATTTTTGAACTTTTATTATGTTTTATTATCACAGTATAATTATCCACAAGAATGGGGTTCATTGTGACATATTTATACATGCAAATGGCATAGCTTGCTTACTTTTATTCCCCAAAACTTTCTTACCCATATCTTTTCCCCTCCACATCCTTTTCCTGTACTATATTATATTCCTATTTTTATTACATCCCCTTTTTAATTCCTTTTTTGTCTGTCTTTTGCATATGAAAGAAAACATTCAACCCTTTTTTTCTGAATCTGTCTTAATTCAAATTAGCCTGAGGTTTTCCAATTCCACCCATTTACCCGAAAATGACATAATTTCATCTTTCTTTATGAGTAAGTAGAATTCCATTGCATAAATATACATTTTATTTGTCCATTCATCTGTTGACCAGCACCAAGACTGGTTCCATAACTTGGGTTTTGTGAATTTTGCTGCGATAAGCATTTGAGTGCATGTTTCACTATAGTATGCTGATTTTAGAGGATTTTCCAAAATATTGAAGAATTCAGTTTCACACACATATGCAAAAGTGTACGCACGCGCGCACGCACACACACTAGCATAAGCCTATCAATAAATGGGAAAAATAAACAGACATTTCACCAAACAAATGCAAATGACCAACGAATATATGGAAAGAAAAGTTCAACATCCTTAGCAATCTGTGAAATGCAAATTAAAACTATGTTGAGATATCATTCCACCTAAATTAAATGACAACCATCAATATCATAAATGATAATAAACTATGGTGAGGGTCTGGGGAGAAAGGATATTTATGTACTGATGGTGAAACTGCAAATTTGTGTAGCCACTATAGAAATCAGTATAGATATTCCACAAAGCACCAGGAATGGATTCACTATACGATTCAGTTAATTCACTCCTTTGTACTTATCCAAAAGATAAATATAGAAAATCTTCCCTGGGTAAAAGAGGCAATTGATGAATCAAATTTCACTGCTGTTGCTGTTCATTATTAAGAAATTGCCACAGTGACCTCAATCCTTAGAAACTACCACCCTGATCAATATTTAGCCATTAACACTGGGTCAAAGCCTCAGCAAAAAGATCATGATTTGTGGAAGGCTTGATTATATTATCACCATCCTTTTTAGCAATGAACTACTTTTTAAACTAAGGTATGTAATGATTCATTTTAGGTGTCAACTTGATTGGCTGGAGAAATACCTGAGAACTGATAAAGTGCACTTCTGAGTGTGTCTGTGAGTGTGTTTCCAGAGAGGATGCCTGTGTGTCAGTGAGCTGAGTGAGGAAACCCTCACGGAAAGTAAATATAACCGTCCAGTACACTGCACAATACACTGCACAGAGGCCTAGATCCAAGGGAAAGTCCATTTCTCTGTCTTGTGGCTTGTATGTTACCTCCCTGAATCAGTGAATTTTTCTGTGGCCTTGGCTACTGGACTTCAGCTTCTTTCTAGCTTTTGAATGTGGCCTTGCGCCACCAGCTCAATGGACAGGGTGGGGAGGGCTTTCAGGCCTTCAGGTTTGTGCTTAGGCTGCGTATTTATCTTTCTCCTTGACCTTCTGCATAGTGGCTCCCTTGGCTCTCCAGCCCACAGACAACAATGTGGGACTTTTCAGTCTCTGGGATTGAATGAATCAATTTACTAAATCCTCTCTTACAATTATATATATACTCTTTTGGTTTCATTTTCCTGGAGAACTATGACTAATACAAACATGTACATTTTTTAATTATTAAAAAATTTGTATATGAATAATTTACATGTACTGGTGAGCCAAAAGTCAATGTCACTGGCTCGATTTCAATGTTTGCTTTATTGTGGTAGACTGGAACTGAAACCACAGTATCACTAAAGTATGCCTGTATATGCTGAAAAAGATAATTTCAAAAAATGAATGTTAAATCTCAGGTATTATGTAATTGTAATATCTTTGATGTTGAGATCAGTAGGTTGTTTATCCGTTAACTTTCCTAATGTCAGATTCCTTGAAGGAAATCCTGAGGACCTAGAATATGTTCAAATATCTTTCTTGTTTAGAAATATTTATACTCAAAACAACACAAAATATCATTTCATAGTGAAATATGTTGTACAGATACTGAAAATTCCAATGTGATTATATGCATCTTAATTATGCTAGAAAAATGTCATTATTTTTCCAAAATTTAGTGTAGAACATGATCTAATGTAAATATTTCTTCTATTAAAATGGGGAAATTCAGTCTTAAATAAGACTATAGAGATATTAATTTATTCTCATTGTCATGACAACCAGTTTTTATATTGTGGTGGAGATACATTCTAAACTGAATAACAATTTTGTCACCAATCTTCCTGAAGAGCATATCACATTAATTATCTCATGCATTTGCACGCTAATTTCATAAATATTTATATTTCACTTAATTTAATATAATTAGGTACATATAATTTTTTGAAATAATAAAGTAAATAATTTTTTATTGACTAATTTTTACAAGTGAACTTTGTTTAATTTTTAAAATCACTAGCTGGCAGCATATGTAAATTATTTATTTAGAAAGAATGAGGATAGCCTGTTTTCCTTAATAAAAGGTACCTAGTAATTGCCACTTAGATTCATCTATGCACTGTCTATAAATCTTGTAAAGATTAAAACTAATGAAGTTCAGTAATTGAAGGAAATGCTAATTTGACATTATAATTCCCATTAACCTTTTTCTTTATTTTTGATACTTCACCAGCTTCCAACCTTTTTTTAGACAGTGATATCTCTTTCCACAAATTTTATTAATTTGACCTTCTAATTATCAGTTTATTTTTAAAAAGATGATTCTGTCAGATTCTCTGGAACTCTTTTTGTCAATTCATCTTAAATTTGTTAAAATATGGAGAATAATAGATAATCATATTAAAGTTCCTGAGATACAAATGATATTCCAGCTTGTTTAAGACAATTAAATAAGGGAATGAATGTTAAAGATCAACTTATTGAAAAATAATTTGAGGTTTTTCCAAACTCCAGGATATCTGGAACATTTCCAGTAAGTCATTAAATATTCAGTCACTAAATTCTTAAATCCCTGAAGAAAGATGAATTATCTTTCATCTCTAAAATGTCAGTCCAGTGTTATGCCCCACACAGATATAAAACGTCTCTTGAAATAGAATATTTTGTTGTTAGTAGGAGATCTTCATTATTGTGAAACTTGGAAGCAACTAGGAGGTCCTTCAGTAGGAGAATAGGTAAATAAATTGTGGTACTTCCAGATAATGGGATATTATTTAGGCAAAACTAGGAAACAGTAAAAACATTAGTAGTTTCCAGAGGTGAGTGGGGAAGGGTGGATGAACAGGTGGGGCACAGAAAATGTATAGGGCAGGGAACTGATTCTATGTGAGACTCTAATGGTGGGTGTCACCAACATTTGTCCAAACACATAGGAAGTACACCAAGAGTGAAAAGTAATGTAAACTGGGTAAAAATTGTGTTCTAGAGTGGGTTCATTGACTATAGCAATTGCATCTACCTATCTAGACATTTATAACATGGGGTGTGGAGGAGTCAATAGGGAGGCTGAACATGAGAGAGGACACGGATTATGGGAACTTTCAGTACCTTAAATTCAACTGTTCTGTCAACTGGAGAGTACTTTTAAAATAGTTTCTTAGTTTTCTTAAAAGCATATTTGAAAATTTTTCAGGGTTTCTTTTAAAACCGTCCAACACACACACACACACACACACACACACACACACACCCCTACCTCTGGGTGATAGATGAAATAATCTTGGCAAATAGTTAATAATTGTTTAAGCAATTTTTAAAAATCTATTTAGTTATACACATTTAAAAGTTCGGATTTTCTTTTGTACGATTGAAAATAATCTTTTACATGGCATATGTGGTAAAATATGTACAGTAACTTAATAAACTCAAACAACAGAACAGACGTTAAATGTTTATTCATGCCAGTTGTTTCAGTGTTGCTCATTCTGGTCAAAGACCTTGCTTTGCCCTCAACTTAAAAACACTACAAATATGGGACTAAAATATATTGGTGAAAAGCTGAGGTCACTTACAGTTTTAAAATCCTAATACTTTTACTACACTCCAATAATAAACACAGTAATTAAATATTTACTTACTTCTATGATTCATCTTCACTTTTTTCCTGCAACATTGACATGATCATTTATATAAGAGAAAGAAGAACATAACTAGATTTATAATTCAATTTGTGTGGAAAAAAATGAGAACTTTATAAAAAAAACAAGTGTATTGAGAAGCTACATCTTTTGTCTTTTTAAATGATAGCTGATGAGGTGTAACCAGAGAAGACACAAGAGACTTGTTCAAGGAATCATAGTACAGCATACTAAAATAGTCAAGCAAATAGGTGGCATGGCATGGCATGACATTCAGGGTCACTGAGAACATTAAGGATGAAGAAGAGAGAGCATGTTCCAGAGCCTTTTTTTATGGTTCTTACAGAAAGGTAAAGTAAGATGAGTAAACATTTGAAAAGAGACAAAATAGAAAAATCATTGAAAACACCTTGTTCTTTGCAAAGTTGAATAAAGTTGAGGAACATCTAACTATACTGATAAGAATAAAATAGACTAGTCACATCTCACACATATCTAAAATAAAAATGGAATCATCACTACAGACTGAACAGAAATATAAAGCATTATAAAATAATATTATAAATACTTTGTTCTTCATATTGTATCTTCTAGAGGAAATAGATTCTTAGTAAATATCATTTGTGAAAATTGAAATGAAACAAAAAAATCTGGCTAGTTGTATAAATATTACATAAATTTATTTTTCTAAACTTTTATGAAATGAAACTACATTTGGTTTTGATTTCATTATGATTTTTTTCAACAGTTAAGGTAATACCAAAATCAATCTTTATATAAACTCCTTAAGAATATATATATAGAGAGGTAATAATTTATCATTCATTTAATGAGGCATTTAAAAAATACCATGAAAAAACAGAATATTGCCCTAATGAATTTATTTATACAAATAGATGCACATGGTCATACATATACTTGACTTATTAACCAATGAAATGCAGATATAAACAATAGAATAGGTGTCATCAGATAGAATCCCCTTCAATGATATTTTTTGCTTAATATTTGGACTAATGAAATCAATTAGATTATAAGAATACAGAAAAAATTATTTAATGTAACAAGTGTAGAAAAGGAGTATTTGATAAAAATTATCCTTTCCTGAGAAAAATTGATTGAATAGCCTGTTGGAATTGCCTCATTCTGACAAACAGTGCTTTTTATAAAGTATCAACAAAATCTTATAACTACTTAAGAATAAATTATTTATTTATATTTACTTAAATAATAAACAAAATATTTTAAAATCAGTAATAAACTCTGAATTATTTTTTTAAAAATCTTGAGAAACAATTCCAAAATAAATTTTAAAAAATTGCCAACCACAAACACGGAATGGATAAGACATAAAGTAAAAATAAAATATTTGCAGGGTCTCTGTATTGCAAATTACAAAATGTTGCATAGAGTAATATAAAGTGAAAAAACAAATCAATCATATACCATTTGTAAATTAGATTACAAATTTCAAAACATTATTTTCTCTCAATTGATCTAAAAAGACATAATTCAGACTCAGCCACAAAAATAGCAATTTTATAACAACTTACTAGCTGATGACAAAGTACACAAGAAAATGCAAAATACCGAGAATGTACAAAAGTTATTGGAAATAAACAGATTTGGATGATTGACATGAGATACCTTTAATTAAAAACTACCCTAAATTGAAAGTTTTCAAGGAAAACTGGTGCTGTATTGGCCCAAGAAATAGTAGATACATGGAACAGAACCGTAAACCTAGATATAGTAACTTCACTTATATGTAGACTATAAGTCAAACTCAGAATTGTAGTCAGTTGGTTACCAAAGGCTGTGGGAAGGGGAGATGAGATCATGAATTTTCAAATAAATACCAAATGTTCTCATACTAAAAAAGTGGCAAGCATGAGAGATGATGTTAATTAGTTTTATGTATTTATTCTATATTGTAGAAGTGTATCATAAACATCATGTTGTAGCCTATCAATATATACAATCATTGTTATTTTTAAAATAAAATAAAATTCAAAACTACATTAATAAAAAAAACAAAACAAAGAAAATAGATGAATTGAACAAGAAGAAAAATTTGTAGGAAATTAATTCAAAACCAGTAAAACACACGTTCTTGGAATATTCTCTCAGTCTATACATTAGGCTACAAAGCAAGTCTCAAAATGTTGAAAATGATTGGAATTATGTAAACTGTATACTTTGAATGCAGTAGAGAAAAATTAAACTTTTATTATTGAAGGAAAATTTGCAATTTCACTAATAAATGGAAATTAAATACCAATTTATAAGACAACAAAGAGTCCAAGAAGAAATTACAAGGACATATTTTTTAGTGCTGAATAAAGATAAAAAACTAACATAATAAAATATGTGGTATAAAACTGAAACTGTATTTACAAAAAATGTATTTCTGGAAATATCTGTGTCATAAAAAATAACAATTTAAATAAAATTTCTAACTTTTAATTTTTTTAAATGAGAAAAATATCCACTAAAGAAAAGCATCTAGGTAACAGGGGTTACAGCTTAGTGGTGAAGCACTTGCCCAAAATGTGCAAAGTGCTGGGTACAATTTCCCCACTGCAAGTTAAAAAGGAAGGAAGAGGGGAAGAGGTGGAGGAGAAAGAAATGAATAAAAAATACCAGTTTGGAAAAATGCAATAAGTAAAAACACAATAAAACAACAAATGAAAATGTACTTTTTGAAAGATCAATAAAATTTATTAACAACTTATCCTAAAAAATAAAAGTAAAGAGAAAAGACATAAATTGTCAACTCAAGAATGAAATAAAAGGCATTACCATTGACCTTACATAAATAAAAATAATTATCGAGCATAAAAAGAATAAAATATTTAACAATATATAAAAAAGACAAACAATAAAGTGTATAAAGTATCTTTGAAGGAAATTGAATTCATAAGTGAAAGAAAGATGCATTCTATTTCTGTGAATGTAACCAACATTATTTTTAGCATGGTAATATACCTATATTAATCTAGGGATCAAATACTTTCTCCCCCAAAATACTAGCTGTCTTTTTTGAGAGAAATTGACAATAATCCCTAAATTCACATACAATTGTAAGATATCTTTATTAACACAACTAATAATGAAAAAAAGGAAAAAAAGTTGGATAAATTGCACATCAGAATTCCTGAACCTAACCACAAAATTATGTTAATCAAGCACATGAGGGCATGGTAATGGCATTAACATATAGATGAACAAAATTGAGAATCTGAAAATGAATCTTCGTATTTATTGTCAAATTGACTTTTAGCGACAATGCTAAGATGACTTGATAATGAAGAAAATTGTGCTAAAAATATGCTAGAATAATCAGTTATTCACCTAATAAAGAATGATATTTTACACCATTTGAATCATAGGATCACTAGGATTAATTTTGTCAACATAGATAAAATAATAAAATGTAAGAGCTAAATCCATAAAAATTTTAAAGTTGCTGGATGCAGTTGCACACCCTTATAATCCCAGGTACTTTGGAGATGGAAAAAGGAGGATCACAAGTTCAAGGTCAACCAAGGCTACTTAGTGAGACTCTGTCTCAAAAAAAGTTAACAATAAGAAAAAGTGGAGTTTGTACTGGAGATGTAGCTCAGTTATAGAAAACTTGCCTAGCATAAGCAAGGCCCTGTTTTCAGTTCACAGTCCTGCAAAAAAAAAAAAAAGAATAAAACTTAGGCAGAAATATCTATGCCTTGTAGCCATGTATAGGACAATTATACAATAATTTCATAAATAAGATACTAATATGACAAAAATTAAATTGGACTTATCAAAATAATGGATTTTGTGACCCAAATAATGCAATCATGAAAATGAAATTGCAACTCTCAGAATGAGATGTGAAATGAAGTATTCTTGAAACACAACAATAAAGAAAAAAAACTAAAATGGGCACAATAATTCACTGGATATTTATTCAAGGAAGAAATACAAATGACCAATTAGCAAAAGTAAATGTGTTCACCAGAATCATTTATTAAGGAAATAGAACACAAAACCACAAGATGATACTTCATAACCAATGGAATGAATACAAGAAAAAGATACTAACAAGTTTTGTTGTAATGTGGAGAAATTGAAATCCTCCTAACTTTGTGACAGTAATATAAAATTTCTTTGCTACATTCCACACCAGATTAGGTTTCTCAAAAAATATTAAGCATAGAAATCTACATGTGTAAGGAAAATAAAAAATAGACACAGAGACAAGAGGCAGAGGCAGGAAAGAAAGATTGGCAGACTGGCAGAATGGCCAAGCTGCCAGCTTTATTTTATACATTGCTTTAGGTCATTGGCATCATTAGTACATGATGTTCATTGTATTACTAGGCAGGTGACAGACTTAGCAACATTATGCAGCTTATTCCTCAGTTACACACTAAGTTGCAATGTGCAGTATGAAGAGATTTGTGTAGCTGTCAAGAAATTCCATTGTACAAAGTTACTGTTATATGGACAGGGTTAGCCTCAGTGAAACATTGTGGTTCTCTAACAAGAAAGTTCCTTTATTCCCAGGAGCTGTGTGCCTGAGATCAAGGTCGAGGCTAATAAGACTCTAGTGGCATTGCCACAGCAGCTAGACATAGACATAGCACATGGATTAGTTATCTTACTAGTTCCTAGGAGAAACTGCAGGGCATTCTAAGGGTGGGAAACAGAGTGCCAGTTACCCCGGGGAGTTTGCTCAACAGAGAAACGCTTCCCTATATATATCCATGGTCAGAATCTGTACATACATGACCTCTGATTTCCACCCTGAAGTAAATACCCAAGAGAACAAATAACATATTCACAAACTTATACATTAAAATTTATAACAGTATTATTTAGTGTAACATTGCAAATAATGAACACATTTATAAGTTGGTTAACTGAATGCTGTGCCTTCATACAATTGAATATTATTTAGCCTTAAAAGGAGTTAAATACCGATGCATCCACAACATAAATGGATCTTGAAAATATTATCCTAAGTGAAATAAGCAAAACACAAAAAGTCACATATTATGCATTCCATTAATGTAAAATGCCCATTGTTGGTAAATACCTGGAAAAATAAATTAAATTAGCATACACCAGGAGTTCGGGGAGAAGAAGAATGGAGAGACTGCTAATTTGGGTTTTATATTGTAATGAAGAAAATATTTTGGAATTGGGGAAGGATGGACAGTGGTTGAGCAAATGAGGATATACTAACAATGGAATATAGGACCTAGATAGGTGTTCATAAAGAAATAATGTAGTCAATGACTCAGAAAATATCCTGGTAAAAATGCATGCTTGAGATTATATTTTAAATATATTTTATTGTTTTACTGTTTCCAATATTATCAAAAGCAACACAGGAAATGAAAAGAGAAAACTTTTTAATTTAACAGAATCATTGTATTTAGGCAAAATCCTTCCTGCTTAATGCTGGCAATTGAATCATGAACTGTATGTTGTCTGCATGTCTACATGCTGTCAATCCGAAAAGGGATTGAAACAGTATTTGAATGGAAAAGGTACAAAGTCAAAGGTGACCTACAGTAACCCGACATCAGGATACACTCTGGGTAGGGGTATACTTTAATTTCTAAAAAAAGTAAGAAAGAAAAAATATTCAGCTCATGAGAAAGAACAAGCAAAGCAAAATAAAGGAACCTGGAACAAAAGGCATAAGTTGATTTCAAAGCTAAAAACATGGTGGTAGGTAATTATCTTTATTTTTGAGTTACTTTAAGTCTTTGGGACATCTAAGCTGTTGACAACTGCCTCTGACAGAAACACTGTTTTCCAGTAGATTCCATGAAGCTTCTCTCTTCTTATACTTCTTCTCTGACAACTCTTTTGTGTAAGGGATGCCTTCTTCTAATGTGCCTCAAATATGAATTCAGAAAACTTTCTTTCCATTTCTTTGTTTTAACTCTTTGCATGGATTCAGGCAGAGTTATCAATGCTTGTCATCACTTGTCACAGACATTTCTACAATCCTCAAACCAAAGCATCACCTTAAAATTTTATGACAAATTCAAGAATACAATTCTACTCCCATTACCTCCTCTTATATGTATGAACGTGAGTTCAAATTTACACAAATTTAGAATAAACTAGTGCCCAACATTGCTTCTATGAAATCTAATGTAAAAGCCTTTCTTTTAACCTAAGGAATTGTACTGCTACTTTTGAAAAAAACTGAGTTCCAGAATTCAATCCCTGTATCTGTTAATATATCCATTTATGTGTTTATCCTGTAAATGACTTCTTCTTCTTCTTTTTTTTTTTTTTTTAGGATTTCTTACTTTCTTCTCTCTATACTGCCCTAGGAATGTCTTATGTTTCATTATCTCTCTCCTGTATTTTTTTGCTAACATGCTTAAACTGTATGTTGGTGAAGGATCAAATGTTAAGCTAAGAGAAGCAAGAGACACAAAGAAATAAATGACTTGAACAAAATCGTTTCCCTGGTTTTTTTTTTTTCTCTCATATTAAAATTCCAAAGTAAGTGGCTCATGTCTGTGAATCAGCGTGAGGCCTCTTCGATAGTCCTTTGACTTCTTCACTTCTTCTATCCTCCATGCTGTGAGTGGCCACTTCTGGTTCCACAACATAAGAAAGGGAAATAAAAATGAAGAAGCTTATTCTAAGTCTTAAACCTAACCTCACAAAATCTCTCATATTTCTTTTGCTCCTATAATATTATCAAGAACTTAATGGAACACTCATAATAAATACAAAAAAAAAAAAAAAGCCAGAAAATGCTGCTATATGCATAGAAATTGTGGAAACAGTTCCTGGAGTACAACTGAGTCCGGCAGGCAGCCCATTTTCTCAATACAATCTCTTTCACCCCATCAAGCTTTCTCACACTCTCAAGCTCCAAACCATTTAGTGACAATAACATATAAATATCAATATTTTGTATATGGTATGTAGTATTTTATGTTCATCTTTACCTTCATGGCAAGTCACATTCTCCACTTGAATCCACATTCCAGGAATTCTGAGATGTTTGCCTAAAGAAGACTCTCCTCCTCCACCTCTTTCATCCACATCTTGTCCAATCCTCCTACTTCCTCCTTCCTGCCTGCCCCTACCTCTACCTCCTCCTTTTCTTTCTAATTCTGTTGTTAGTTTTATTTCAGTGTTAATTTCCTCATTCTAAAATGTATCGTTCACTTTTCCTCTTTTGAAGTATTAGAAATGTACTTCATATTTTAGTTCCTTAAAATTTATCCTCGAAGAATTAGAGACACCTAATCTCCACTGTAATTTGAAAAGGGTTTAAAATGATTGTATTTAATAATAGTTCCTATCATTCCCTAAATAATCCTGCAAAATCCTTCATATCAATGTTATGTCTGCTCACATTGATGGTGTATGCTCAATAGTCATTTTCAAATAAATGGTCAACAAATTTTCTTCTGGAGTTAAGTAAATGAATAAAATGTAGTTCTACTTAGAACAGAACAAAGGTTTCCACTGAATTTAGTTTAAAGATTACACATGTAACTTTATTTTTTTTAATATTTATTTTTTTAGTTTTAGGTAGACATAATATCTTTATTTGGTGCTGAGGACTGAGGCCAGTGACTCAGACATGCTAGGTGAGCTCTCTACCCCTGAGCCACAACCCCAGCCCCTGCATGTAACTTTAATAATACAATATGATACAAACTTATGTGTATTAGGATTTTTAGAGGAAATATTCAGCAGAATAATGCATCCCTTCTATCTTTATTATTAAGCAGATAAAGTGTATATGTAACTGTAAAAGTTTACTCATTAGATTGACTTATATGATCAGTAACTAGATGGTGGCTATGTAAAAACTGAAGAATCAGGGGAATAAGTTGCTTCTAAGTCCAAGCAGCTAGAAGCCCCAGAGCAAGAGGAAGCAATGAAGCAGCCTGGTGTGAGGCTGAAATCCCTGAAACTCCCTGGTGAGCTGATGGTCTGAATTCAAATTCAGTGGTTGAAAAAGCTAGAGTCTGAAGTCGAGGAGAGGAGAGAAGCAGCACAACAGGTATCTGCTCAAGAATGGAGTGCACAGGTCAGATTCCTAATTCTGCTTTTGATTCTATCCAGGCCCCCACCCTTCAGATGGTGCCTCTCATATTCATGGCACTGATCTGTATGACTATGACTGCAAGAAACACCCTCATAGACACACAACAAATTTGCTTCACTGATATTTTAAGCATCTCTTAATCCAGTTAAGTTGAAAGCCAAGATTAACAATCACAATATGCAAAGCTATATAAAGGTCAACATTTTTACTAATATTGCTTAGAAGTAAAACCTTGTTTGCAGTGGACATTTTTGTATTGAAACTGATTTTCAACTTGAATTCCATTAACTCCTTTTACATTCATTTCCTTATACAGACTACCTATGTCACATTTACTAATAGATTACCAGCATTTATCCATAAAAGTCGTGTCATATTTTGTATTTTATACATTATATTTTGACATACCACTCTTTCAAGAAAACAGGTTAAATTGTTCCATGATCTTAAACATACCTTTAAAATAATTGCAAGAATAAAGCACAAAACAAATTCTCATTTTATTTGTACTGTTTGTGGATTCCAGGTGTCTTCTATTAATTCAGATATTATGTTTAATTTCCTGGCTGTGAGAGAACCACATGAAGATACATTCCTGCCAATTCGAAAAAGTCATTAATTCTCACTTACGTCTATAAGTGTTAATATCCCATCAAGTGGAGTTCTCTGCTACTGTGATCACTAAAACTCTATCTGCTGTCAGCAGGTTGAATACCTGACACTAAGTGGATAAATCAGAGAATTTCCAGACTTATCAATGCCCAAGTATGAATTCCCACTGTTTGATGTACAATCTGAATAATGAGCTGCCAAAAATGATAAAAGGTAAGTAGAAAGGATGCATTATTCTGCTGAAGGATGTGTCAATGGAAATTTCTTGGGTGGATAAAGTTTTATGAAAGATTTTGATGTACAAGATGAATTTGGATGATCTAAATTTCATTTGTATTCCCATTTTCTTATTATGTCTCCTTATAAAGCTTTGACTGTTTTCTACTTTGGTTGAAGTTATCCCTGTCAAGAGAGAGATTTAATAAGAGTATGAAACAAAGTAATCTAAGTTTTTCTTGATCAGAAAGAAAAGCATTTCTCCTATTATTATATTTACTGTGAATAACACACCCCATCACACTACTCTTGTATAACAATTAATTTTAATATACAATTCCATTTAATTGGCACAGTTCAGTATATCAAGAATTGCAATGTATTGAAGAAGGTAAAACATACGGCATTAATGTAACCACCAGTTGTACAATATATTGATATTCAGATGGTTTTAGTGATCTGGACACAATTACATAGCTAATGAGTAAAGAATCAAGAATCCAAATCCATGATTATTTTATTTCTAAAGCCAATACAATTTTCATTAATCATAATCATAATGCTGTAACCATTATAATTTAGGTCTACAAAAAAGGTAAATTTAACAGATATTCAAAGAATATGTGCATTAAGAAAGCCAACTTTATTAACTGACATACAGTTTCAATAGGATCAAAATCCAATCTAAATATAAAAAACTTTGTTCTAAAATATATATATATATGGAAAAACAAAAATCCTAGGAAATGAACTTGTTACTGGAAAAGAACAAAGTTGGGAATTAACAATACCTCACATCAGCACTTACTATAAAGCTACATTGATCAGGAAAATATCATATTTATGAGTACAAATAGATCAATGGAAAGAATCGGGAACCCAGCATTGTTACATCTAGCTAGTAGATGTCCAAGAATTTTGATCCACTAAAAGCAGTGTCATTAATATCATAATTTGTCTTTTTTCTATAGGATAAATTTCTATATAGAGACAAGATGAGATATACATTTAGAGTTGTGTTTTAAGTTTGGTATATATAGAGAACTACATAAGTAAAATAATGTAGAGCCATATTCAAGTTGTATAAATTGTTGAAGTAAATAAGAACCTTTCCTAAGGTATATAAGTCATTTGGTTATATAACAAGTATTGTAGAACTTGACTGAAAATCCATATGGTGCTGGGCTTTTTTTGATTGGTAGTCTTTTGATGGGGTTTTGTATTTTATTACTTGAAATTTATCTTTTAAATCGTGTATGACCTCCTCATTTAATTTGTGTCGGTCATATGTCTCTAGAAATTTGTCCATGTCTTCAATATTTTTTATTTTATTGGAGTATAAATTTTAGAAACAGTTTCTAATTATATTCTGTATTTCAGATATGTCCATTTTTTTATTTACTTCTTCATCTTTTAGTTTAGTAATTTGAGTTTTCTCTCTAGCAAAATGAAATTGAAACTCTATAACTCACCCTGAACAAAAATAAACTCAATTTGAACCAAATACTTAGGCACTAGAACAGAGACCCTGCACCTAATAGAAGAAAAAGCAAGCCTAAATCTTCACTATATCAACCTAGGATCTGAGTTCCTTAATAAGATTCCTAAAGCACAAGAAGTAAAATCAAGAAGCAATAAATGGGATGGATTCAAATTAAAAAGCTTCTTCTCAGCAGAAGAAATAATAATGTGAGGAGAGAGCCAAGAGATTGGGAGAAAATCTTTACCACATGCACCTTCAATAAAGCATAAATCTCTAAAATCTATAAAGAACTCAAAAAACTTAATGCCAAAGAAAACAAATAACCTAATCAGTAAACATTCTAAGAAACTGAACACACACTTCACAGAAGAAGAAATACAATTGATCAACAAATATATGAAAAATTATTCAACATATCTAGCAATTAGGGAAATGAAAATCAAAACTACTCTTAAGATTTCAACTCACTACAGTCAGAAGGCAATCATGAAGAATACAGGCAACAATAAATGCTTGTGAGGATATGGGGAAAAAGGTACACACATACATTGCTGTTGGAACTGCAAATTGGTATAACCACTATGGAAAGCAATATAGAGATTCTTCAGAAAACTGGGAATGGAATCAACTTTTGACCCAGCTATTTCACTCCTTCGTTTATGCCCAAAGGACTTAAAATCAGCAAACAACAGTAATGCAGCCACATCAATGTTTATAGCAGCTCAATTCACAATAGCTAACCTTTGAAACCAACCTAGGTGTCCTCCAATGAATGGATAAAGAAAATGTGGCATTTTTTTCAATGGAATATTACTCAACTTTAAAGAAGAATGAAATTACGGCATTCGCAGGTAAATGGATGGAGTTGGAGAATATCATGCCAAGCAAAATAAGCTAATCCCCAAAAAATCAAAAGCCAAATGTTTTATCTAATATGTGAATGCAAATTCACAATGGGGTGGGGCACTAATGAAGAATAGAGTTATCTTGGATTAGGTAGAGGGAAGTGAAGAGAGGGGAGGGGAGGGCATGTGGGGATAGGAAAGACAGTAGAAAGAAAAAGACATTATTACTGTATGTATGTATGTGACTAGAAGACCAATGTTATTCAACAACATGTACACTCAGAAAAATGAAAAATTATATCCCATCTATGTATGATATATCAAAGTACATTAATGCATTGTGTTTCATGTACAGCTAATTAAAACAAATAAAAAATTAAATGAAAAAAATAACTAGTGCAAAGCAAAGAGAAAAAAAAGTAGAGAACATTTAGAAAGAAAATTAAACTACATCAGAAAATATAGAATGGCTAAGCAATATATGAAAAATTTATAACGTTATTGAAATTCAGGAAAATGTAAAAGAAAAAAATGAGGTGCTACTATTGATTTTCATAGATAGCTAATTTCATAATGGCATTTAACAAGTTTTGACATGAAGTGTGATATCCATCTTAGTTATAATCCTACCAGTTTGTATATTTGTATACAGGGATGCTGCAACCTGCTTGGCTGTCAATTCAAAAACTGAGGAAGAGCAATGGGAGATTAGAAAAGACAAACAGACACACAGTGAGAAAGAAAGTTGGGATCAGGTGGGACACCATCCTCTGATGAAGGAACAATGACCCACAGCTAGCTCAGCATGTTTATTATATAGGTTTTATTGTGAAAAGCATTTTCTGTGATAAAGTTTCTTTAAAACAGGCAATCTTAAAGGACAAAGTACTGGCAATCAATTTTAATTATCTTTTTGCCCTCATAATTCTCTACCCCTGGCAGCTGGTATCTGAACTCAGAGTCAAGACTGATAGTTCTCTTCCTTGTACAAAACCTATTTAAGCAGTGCATCAACATAGCAACTGGGCAATCTTGAGGTTAGCTTTGCACAGAAAGTTTCCAATGGAGGCACAGGCTCCTATTGTGAAATAGAGATTCTGAGGCAAGACACCACTCTCCACACATGGATATGCACATGAAACACATAGACAAAATCTTTGAGAAAATAATGGCAATGAATTAGGTGTTGTCTATTAAAGTTTAGCATTAAAAAAAGGTAAAAAAAATCTATGATGGTAATTCTATCACTAAATGTGTATAACGGTTCATGTAAATATATTCCTAAATATGTTAATGGAACAGCATATACTTGACATTGAGACATGCATAAGGATGTTGACAGTGGTGTCAAATCAGAAACCGCACAAATGTTTATTCACACTTGGGTATGTAAAATATTTAAGAAAAAAACACAGCAACAAAAATGAACAGATGACACCTAAGTGCAATAACATAGTTAAATCTCACAAATGTCAAGTTGAACAAGGTATCCAGGATCATGTCATTTATAGGATGCTCAAAAGCAACCCCATTAGGAATCAAAATTTGAGTAGTGATGGAAGAAACACTGAAGTATCTCTGGATATGCTAAAATATAAGAATTTGCCAGACTTGCTCATGGCTATATTGTTCACTTTAAATAGTTCATTGCATGGTGAAATTTTGTCCTATGTGCTTTCCTCCACATGATTTACATTTCACAATAAAAATGTTCAAATAAGTAAAAGGATTATAAGGATTGTTAATTTCTTCTGTTTATAAGTCTGTAGGATTTAGTTATTTTATGGTATCCCTGTTTTGTATTAGTAAAACTTCTAATTGTTTTCCAGATATCCAAATGTTCTTATTTCAATTTCTTCTATACATTGTCATTCTAAACACTTGATGATTTATGGAATTCTTTAGCACCATATTTTATTTTACAAATAGAAGGTACTCCAGCCTGGCACTCATTGTTCTCACTCATGTCAGAATTGCAGGTCTCTTAAATTTCCCACTTTATGTCTTCTCAGTTCTTTTACATCACCATATATTATTTCTATTTAATTTTTTCAAGTCCTGCATATGCAACTCAACGTATATAACTGTTTTATCCCAGCAGTCCTCCAGTATTTTTCTCATTGTTTCACTATACAATAATATTTATAAAAATGCCTTCAAAACGTTTTTTTCAGATTAATTTTTTTACAGAAGATATATTAAAAAATTCACCGGTATTGGGCAGAAGATGGCAGCGAAGAGAGTGCAGCACCCCCGTGCACCGCGTCACTGCGCAGGTGAATAATGAGTTAGAACGACCAAAAGCTATCTTGTTAGGAATTTCCAGCAAAATTGGGGTGCATCGAAACCTAGAGGAAGTATTTCCATCACTGAGGACCAGTTACTGGGTCTCAACCATGAGTGAACTGTGCGCCTGGAGATCCAGGCTGATTGATCCGCGGCCTGCCCCACGGCTAGAGACCACGGGCTTGGAGAAGTGGCCAGCAATGCAGAGATACCGCGTTATGGATTCTGTACAGTCCTGCCGGCTGTGCTCTCACTGAGCTCCGGGCTAGTTTGGGGTTTGAGACGGGGAAGGAAGCGGTCCAGTTCTGTCCCCCACACCGGACAGTCCACCAAGGAAGCCAGCGACCACCATCTTGGAGAGCTGATGTCACCATGCCAGTTTCTGACAGATGGCAGCAATAGAACAGGTGTGTGTTATTCAGCCCATCTCCCATACAGCGGGGAATTCGCATAAAATCTCTCCCCGGCTTTCTGGGGGAGGGATTATCAGAGTGAGCCTGAATAGAGGCGTGGGGAAAGATAAAGGCACCAGACCTCCAACTCCCCCTCCCATCAGTGGAGAAAATGAAACCTGTCTTGCCAGCTCTGGGGGAGTGGCAAGCAGAAGGAATCAAACAATGAGGTGCCAGTTCCCAATAGCCATGCTCCACACCCAACAAACTGCAGGCCCACAGTATAGTTTGAACTGCCGAGAGGCATCACACTGGGGAAGGCCTGGCTAGCAGGAGAAGCCAGGAGACTAGAGGCCAGGAATAAACCTAAGCTAACTGGTTTTTGAGAGACACCAGGGCGGGGAGGAGGGAGCGGCCTCACACAGATTGTATCCTACAGCCAGGGGGCAAAATCTTGGCCCGGAAGGCACAGCACCACCTACTGGAAGCGAAGAAAATAGAAGCCTAACAGTGCCTTTTTTTTTCTTGTTTCATTTTTTTAATTCTTTAATTTTTAATTTTAATTATTTAATTATTTCTTTTTTTTTTCAATTGTGATTTTTATTTTACTGCATTTTATTTTTTTTATCGTTTCTTTTCTTTTCTATTCTTTTCTCTTTCTTTCTTCTCTCCCTCTTTCTTTCTTGGTTTGCGTCCTCACCTTTTCCCCATGTTTCCTCTTAAGCATGAACACCCAGATTACATATAACTTACTAAATGCAAATAGATGAATACTACGAATAGGTCTATAGTCCGCCTAAGCCCTTAACTACCCCCCAAGTACTCCTGTCTATTCTCTTGTTAATATCCGCCTGCATTTGAGCAACCCCCCAAAGAAGCTAACATATACTAACCTCCATACCATCAAATCGCCTGACCTTAACATAAAATCCTAAGTCCAAACCTCAATTCTCTATATGCCATCAAAATCTGAAGGCCTTTAATGAAATTAATGAATTTACCTTAAATCACAATTAAATCCAACATCTCTAAACATTGTGTCCTAACACAAAGGAGAGATAGTGGAACTATAAAAACCAAAACAAATTTAAAGGAAAAAACAGAAACACAGCAGTCAAACAGAGTTGGAAAGTAACTTGAGCACCATGAAAAAACAAGGGAAAAAAAGGATTACAAACAATGCAGGACAACTTAAATACACAGGAGAACCTAGAGGCATCAGAAAAATGGACAGAGAAAGAACTCAAGGCATACCTAACTCAGATGGAACGGAATCTTAGAGAAGACATTAGACAGCAAGTCCAAGCAATGAAAGTATATTTTGAAAACGAATTAAATAAACAAATTCAAATGGCAAAGAATGAGCTCTACCAGGAGATAGAGATTTAAAAAAAAATCAAACAATAATCCTAGAAATGCGGGAAACCATAAACCAAATTAAAAACTCAAACGAGAATATTACAAAGAGACTAGATCAAGTAGAAGTCAGAACATCAGATAATGAAGACAAAGTTTATCAACTTGAAAACAATATAGTCAACACAGAAAGGATGCTTAAAATTCATGAGCAATCTATCCAAGAGATATGGGAAGTCATAAAAAAACCAAACTTGAGAGTCATTGGGATAGAAGGTATAGAGGTTCAAACCAAAGGAATGGACAATCTATTGAATGAAATAATACTAGAAAACTTCCCAGATATGAAAGATGGAATGGATTGCCAAATCCTGGAAGCCTACAGGACCCCAAACATTCAAAACCGTAATAGACCAACTCTTAAGACACATAATTATGAAGATATCCAACATACAGAACAAGGAGAGAATATTAAAAGCTACGAGAGAGAGGAGGCAGATTACATTCAGGAGTAAACCAATTAGGTTAACGGCTGATTTTTCATCACAGACTTTGAATGCGAGAAGATCCTGGAACAACGTATTTCAAATGCTGAAAAATAATGGATTCCAACCAAGAATACTGTATCCAGCAAAATTAAGCTTCAGATTTGACAATGAAATTAAAATATTTCACGATAAACAAAAGTTAAAAGAATTTGCAGCCAGAAAACCAGCACTGCAAGGCATTTTGAGCAAAACACTACAAGAAGAGGAATTGAAAAACAGCACCCAAAACTAACAGTGGGAGGTAACTCAGTAAAGGGGGGGAAATAACCAAAAAGGAAAAACTAGCCATATTGAAATAAATAAATAAACAAGCAAGACGGGAAGTACAAACCATATATCACTAGTAACCTTAAACGTTAATGGCTTAAATTCACCAATCAAGAGACATAGGCTAGTAACCTGGATTAAAAAAAAACAAATCCAACAATATGCTGCCTTCAGGAGACTCATATGATAGGAAAAGACATACACAGGCTGAAGGTGAAAGGTTGGGAAAGATCATACCACTCACATGGTCCTCAGAAGCAAACAGGAGTGGCCATACTCATATCGAATAAAATCAACTTCAAACCTAAGTTAATCAAAAGGGATAAAGAAGGACACTATATACTGTTAAAAGGAACCATCCACCAACAAGACATAACAATTATCAATATGTATGCACCAAACAATGGTGCTGCAACTTTCATAAAACAAACTCTCCTCAAGTTCAAGAGTCAAATAGACCACAACACAATAATTATGGGTGACTTCAACACACCGCTCTCTCCATTGGATAGATCCTCCAGACAAAAGCTGAATAAAGAAACTATAGAATGCAATAACACAATCAATAACCTAGACTTAACTGACATATATAGAATATCTCAACCATCATCAAGTGGATACACATTCTTCTCAGTAGCACATGGATCCTTCTCAAAGATAGACCATACATTATGCCATAGGGCAACTCTTAGTAAATATAAAGGTGTGGAGATAATACTATGCATATTATCTGATCATAATGGAATGAAACTGGAAATCAATGATAAAAGAAGGAAGGAAAAATCCTGCATCACCTGGAAAATGAAAAATATGTTACTGAATGATCAATGGGTTACAGAAGACATAAAGGAGGAAATCAAAAAATTCTTGGAGATAAATGAAAATACAGACACAACATATCGGAATCTATAGGACACAATGAAAGCAGTTTTAAGAGGGAAATTCATTTCCTGGAGTTCATTCCTCAAAAAAAGAAAAAAACCAACAAATAAATGAACTCACACTTCAACTCAAAATCCTAGAAGAGGAAGAGCAAAACAACAGCAAATGTAGTAGAAGGCAAGAAATAATTAAAATCAGAGCAAAATCAACGAAATTATAACAAAAAAAAAACATTGAAAAAATTGATAAAACTAAAAGTTGGTTCTTTGAAAAAATAAATAAGATTGACAGACCCTTAGCCATGCTAATGAAGAGATGAAGAGAGAGAGCGCAAATTACTAACATACGGGATGAAAAAGGCAATATCACAATGGACACTACAGAAATACAGAAGATAATTAGAAATTATTTTGAAACCCTATATTCCAATTAAAAAGAAGATAGCGAAGATATTGATAAATTTCTTAAGTCATATGATTTGCCCAGATTGAGTCAGGAAGATACACACAATTTAAACAGACCAATAACAAAGGAGGAAATAGAAGAAGCCATCAAAAGACTACCAACTAAGAAAAGCCCTGGACCGAATGGATATACAGCAGAGTTTTACGAAACCTTCAAAGAAGAATTAATAACAATACTTTTCAAGTTATTTCAAGAAATAGAAAAAGAATGAGCTCTTCCAAATTCATTCTATGAGGCCAACATCTCCCTGATCCCGAAACCAGACAAAGACACTTCAAAGAAAGAAAACTACAGACCAATATCTCTAATGAACATAGATGCAAAAATCCTCAATAAAATCCTGGCAAATCGAATACAAAAGCATATCAAAAAAATTGTGCACCATGATCAAGTAGGATTCATCCCTGGGATGTAAGGCTGGTTCAGTATAAGGAAATCAATAAATGTTATTCACCACATCAATAGACTTAAAGATAAGAACCATATGATCATCTCTATAGATGCAGAAAAAGCATTTGACAAAGTTCAGCATCGCTTTATGTTCAAAACACTAGAAAAACTAGGGATAACAGGAACTTACCTCAACCTTGTAAAAGGTATATATGCTAAACCTCAGGCTAGCATCATTCTGATTGGAGAAAAACTGAAGGCATTCCCTCTAAAATCTGGAACAAGACAGGGATGCCCTCTCTCACCACTTCTATTCAATTTAGTCCTTGAAATACTAGCCAGAGCAATTAGACAGACAAAAGAAATTAAAGGCATAAAAATGGGAAAAGAAGAACTTAAATTATCACTATTTGCGGGTAATATGATATTATATCTAACAGACCCAAAAGGGTCTACAAAGAAACTACTAGAGCTAATAAGTGAATTCAGCAAAGTGGCAGGATATAAAATCAACACGCATAAATCAAAGGCATTCCTGAATATCAGCGACAAATCTTCTGAAATGGAAATGAGGACAACCACCCCATTCACAATATCTTCAAAAAAAATAAAATACTTGGGAATCAACCTAACAAAAGAGGTGAAAGATTTATACAATGATAACTACAGAACCCTAAAGAGAAAAATAGAAGAAGACCTTAGAAGATGGAAATATATACACTGTTCATGGATAGGCAGAACTAACATCATCAAAATTGCAATATTACCCAAAGTTCTCTACAGGTTTAATGCAATGCCAATCAAAATCCCAACAGCATTTCTTGTAGAAATAGATAAAGCAATCATGAAATTCATATGGAAAAACAAAAGACCCAGAATAGCAAAAGCAATTCTAAGCAGGAAGTGTGAATCAGGAGGTATAGCGATACCAGATTTCAAACTGTACTACAGAGCAATAGTAACAAAAACAGCATGGTATTGGTACCAAAACAGGCAGGTGGACCAATGGTACAGAATAGAGGACACAGAGACCAATCCACAAAATTACAACTTTCTTATATTTGATAAAGGGGCTAAAAGCATGCAGTGGAGGAAAGATAGCATCTTCATCAAATGGTGCTGGGAAAACTGGAAATCCATATGCAACAAAATGAAACTGAATCCCTTTCTCTCGCCATGCACAAAAGTTAACTCAAAATGGATCAAAGAGCTTGATATCAAATCAGAGACTCTGCGCCTGATTGAAGAAAAAGTTGGCTCCGATCTACATATTGTGGGGTCGGGCTCCAAATTCCTTAACCCATAGCACGAGAGTTAATAACTAGAATCAACAAATGGGACTTACTTAAACTAAAAAGTTTTTTTTTTTTTTTTCTCAGCAAGAGAAGCAATAAGAGAGGTAAATAGGGAGCCTACATCCTGGAAACAAATTTTTACTCCTCACACTTCAGATAGAGCCCTAATATCCAGAGTATACAAAGAACTCAAAAAATTAAACAATAAGATAACAAATAACCCAATCAACAAATGGGCCAAAGACATGAACAGACACTTCTCAGAGGACGACATACAACCAATCAACAAATACATGAAAACATGCTCACCATCTCTAGCAGTCAGAGAAATGCAAATCAAAACCACCCTAAGATACCATCTCACTCCAGTAAGATTAGCAGCCATTATGAAGTCAAACAACAACAAATGCTGGAGAGGATGTGGGGAAAAGGGTACTCTTGTACATTGCTGGTGGGACTGCAAATTGGTGTACCCAATTTGGAAAGCAGTATGGAGATTCCTGGGAAAGCTGGGAATGGAACCACCATTTGACCAAGCTCTTTTCCTTCTAGGACTATTCCCTGAAGAACTTAAAAGAGCGTACTACAGGGATACTGCCACATCGATGTTCATAGCAGCACAATTCACAATAGCTAGACTGTGGAACCAACCTAGATGCCCTTCAATAGATGAATGGATAAAAAAATGTGGCATTTGTACACAATGGAGTATTACGCAGCACTGAAAAATGACAAAATCATGGAATTTGCAGGGAAATGGATGGCATTAGAGCAGATTATGCTAAGTGAAGCTAGCCAATCCCTAAAAAACAAATGCCAAATGTCTTCTTTGATATAATGAGAGCAACTAAGAACAGAGCAGGGAGGAAGAACAGGAGGTAAAGATTAACATTAAACAGAGACATGAGGTGGGAGGGAAAGGGAGAGAAAAGGGAAATTTCATGGAAATGGAGGGAGACCCTCATTGTTATACAAAATTACGTATAAGAGGTTGTGAGGGGGAAGGGAATAAAAAACAAGGGAAAGAATTAAATTACAACAGATGGGGTAGAGAGAGAAGATGGGAGGGCAGGGGAGGGGGGATAGTAGAAGATAGGAAAGGTAGCAAAATACAACAGTTACTAATATGGCATAATATAAAAATGTGGATGTGTAATCGATGTGATTCTGCAATCGGTATTTGGGGTAAAAATGGGAGTTCATAACCCACTTGAATCGAATGTATGAAATATGATATGTCAAGAGTTTTGTAATGTTTTGAATAACCAATAAAAAAAGCTTTTAAAAAATTCACCGTGTCAGTTCTGTGTATTTTATGTTTTGCATCATGGCTATGCTTCCTGCCTTGTTTCAGTTATTTAAAAAAAGAGAAAGGAGAAATGAAGGTAAATAGCTAGCTCCAAATAGACTCTGAGTGCTTTATAAAGAATCTGAGCAATTTGTGAACAATGGAAATTTGTAGTCATATGGTGTCAATGCATTATTAATAATAACTGTGAGGTTATCAGTATACAGGTGCCAATATTCTCAAGAATTTAAAATTAACATGTGCAATCAATTATTTATTTTAATAAATTTAATAATATGTTCTGAATTCAGATTTTGTGTTTCAACAGGTGGAGTCTGTCTAATTGAAAGTTAGTTATTATTATTGTTCCATTTTTTACAAAACAGCATGCTATTTTTCATGCATGTTTTCCTTATCATGAAATGCACCATAATATTTTCCTTGAAAATATTTTCATGAGTCTACACAGATTGTAGAGAATAAAGAACATATGATAAATTACAGTTGGTGTATGTGTACTTTGGCAACCCTGAATTAGTCATCTTAGCATGTTATTAATTCCTCAGAATATTCCCTGCATATGCTTTAAAAGACATTAGGTTTTTAAGATTTTCATTTCATTTATATCAAGTTTAAGCCGTCCAAAACATACTCTCAGCAAGTATAATTAGATGGTAGTTTATAAAATTGCTTTAACATATAAATAGAACAAATTAAGTCAAATGAGCAGAGAATAAATATATGAATGGTTAATGAAACCCATTTGTATGCTGAACAGCTGAGCAGCAATAATTGAGAGTGAATTTTGATTTTTTAATGTATTTAAGATATATACATAAAGATATAGAAGTATTTCATATTTCTTTTTGAACTCTTACCAATTCAAATATTCTGGAAAAAAATTTAAGCATCCAATAAGAAGGAAACCTTGCTAAAGAATGAAATAATATTTTATCATAATCTCATAGAATGAAATGAGAACAAGTTTTAATGTCAGTGTATTTAGTGATTGTGGATAGGCCATTTCTGATGATTTTATTCATTAAGTAATACAAAATAAGGTCAGGTAAAAACTTTCTGGTGCCATATCAATTCCTAATAAAATATCAGAAATAATTACAGTAAAATTTAGAAATAGGAGGCCACTAAAATCACATATAAGTTTTAGATAGCTATGGTAATATAATGGTAACAAAAGAGAGATGCTAATTCTGAATAAATAAATATAATATGGAAATCAAATTAAACAGACTAAAGATGAAAGACTAGCTATGTGATGAAATTATTGAAATATTCCCATTTAAAAGAAAATCAGATTATGCCTAATATATAAAAAATGTTAATTCAATTTATAGGTAGGTTTCGTATCAACAGTGCATATACATGGATGTTTATGTGTATAGTCTGGCAATGTAGAATAAAAACAAACTTCTGAAATAGTGAAAATTGCTATAAAAATTCACAAATTGCTTCTTTATTTTTAATGTCACTATAATGAAGTGAAAATATTTGATGTCCCTCCTAATATCAAATGAAAAAAGGAATAGACCATCAGATAATTGTGAAATGATCTATTTAAAATTAAAATTTATGTTAACAAATTGTCATTGGTCTAAACGAAGGAAAATTCTTCATAATTTTTACTTAAGGCTACACTAAAATTGTTCATTTGTAACCGACAGTAATGGGATGTGAATAGCTAAAAACTAAAACTCAAGAGTCCCAATATATTTTAAATCTAAATTCTAGGGCCAGAATGACTTTTACTATTAAAAAAAGGAAAATATTTTAGTGTGGACATGCTTATTTTCATCACTATATAAAAATACTAGAAATGGATAAATGTAAAATGCATTCTTTCCACAAGGGATCTAGTATTCAATTGGGAAGAATGCAAATTTATAGGCTAAGTGATGTGTAATATTTGCAATGCAATCATTGGAGTTTTATAGTAAAATAAATCATACTGAAAGTTTGTAAAATGCCTTTTAAAATTGTATAAGCTTGGGCAATATGGTAATTGGAATTTTTACAGATAATACCAAGAATCTAGAGTTAAAGTGAATGGTCATCTCCTCATATCATTGGTCAAGTTGCTAACAGTTCTGCCTTCTCTTATTTAATTAATTTGTAATTACTTGAGTCTCCAGCTATGGCCTTCAAAGAGTGTTGTAATATTTAATGGAGACCTAGTCAAATTCCAGAAACATATGCAAACACTCTCTCAGAGAGTTTCTGAAGTTAACCTTACATAGATTGAGGTGGCAGAAAGAACCTCTATTAAAAAAAAAAAAGACACTGCAAAAAGCATCAAAATTTCTCTCCTAAGAAATTCTCAGTTATATTTGGTAGATGGAAAGGGCTGTCGTGGGCAGATTTAAATTTCATTGTTTTATGGAATTCCTGGCAAATAAGTTCTCATATCTGTGTTTTAAAGCGAGTTTTGAAGTTTAAATTAATGTGGATGAATTTATTATTTATTTAAGTATTTTGTTAATTGTTAACTGTCGGTTAAAATGAAATATATATTAAGGAAATAACTACAAACAGAGAATGTGAAGGTAATTTTCTCAATTTCTTGTGGCAATATAGAAATGTCAATGTATGATAAATCATATAATGCAGCTACGCATCAAAAGCCATAGGAATTTATGAACTTTATCCAAAGATGTGATTACTAAGTTGAATTTTGAAGAATAAATGTACAAATAGGTAAAGAAATTAAAACAATTTTGTGAAAACTTGTACATCTCTATGAATGAGAAATTAGCGCAAGTTTTGATTTAACTTGACAATAGATTTAATAGCCGAGGTTGACATTATGATGACACTAAGCATTAGTTTTTATTGCTGCTTTAACACATTACTTGATATTTAGCAGCAGATACAACATAAATGTATTATCTCATTATTATAGGTCAGAAATCTTGCCATGGCTCACATGAATTCCTTGTTCAGGATATCACAACACTGGAGTTAAGATGCTGTCTAGGCTTTCTACTTTTTTCTTGAACTCGAACTTCTATTCCAGGCATTTTTTGGTTTGTTGGTAGGACTCAGTTCCTTCTGGTTGCATCACTGAAGATAGTGGTTTCCTTATTAGTTATTTTTAGTTGATGCCCTTTCTTATTTCTTGACTCCTATACTAACTTCACAAATCTGTAAATCTTACAAAAGAGCACAACACATTTAAAAACACACTTGATAATATTAGGTACACCTGGAAATCTCCATTTTTTAATTCCGGAATTAACTGATAAAAATTTAACCTCAAGAGTCATATTAAGTCATATTTCCTGCTCTTCGGCACTTAGCAGGAAGGGGTTAGTCTAAGTAAATGTTTATAGCAGAATTATTTATAATTTTCAAATCTGAAAGAAATTAAGATATTTTTCAGTAGGTAAATGGATAAACTGTGAAATATCAATAAAATTAGAATATTTAAGAGTAAAATTTTCAAGAAATGTTTTAAGAACACATGTAAAAACTTACAATGTAATATATATGTATTATATATATAAAATGCATACATAAAATTCAGAAGAACTGAATATGAGAAACATTCATTTTTATCTCTATTTGTTATACATTGAGAAACATATTCATTTTTACCTCTATTTTTAGAGTTTAACCTATTACTGGTTATGGTTTAAATATGAGGTGTCCACCAAAAGTTCCTGTGAGAGACAATTCAGAAAGTTCAGATGTGAAATCATTGGATTTTGAGATCCTTAACCTAATCAATGCATTGATCCACTGAATGGATACACTTGGTGATAACTCTAGATAGGTAGGTTGGCTGGTGGAAGTGGTTCTCTTGAGTCACACCTTTGGAATATATATTTTATTTCTTGAAAACAAGAAAACTCTTTTTGCTTCCTAACTATCATGTCCTGAGCTTCTTTCTTTCCCAGCATACCCCTCTGCCATGAAATTTTGCCTTACTTTGAGACTAGAGCAATGGAGTTATCTTGTTTACAGACTGAAACCCGTGAAACCAGGAGACCCAAGTAAACTTTTCCTCTAAAATTGTTTGTTTGTTTTTTTTTTTTTTTCAGTTTTGGGTCAAAATGGCAAAAAAAACAACAACAACAAAAAAAACAAACAAACAACAACAAAAAAAAAACCTGACAAAAACATTATATATTGATCTAAAATATCTACATTTTAAAATGTGACAGTGAATTTTATATATTAAAATACTATTGGTTTAACATGGGAAGATTCTTTTTAAGAAGAAGGACATTTGCTTTACATAATCTAGTTCGAGACTTTAAATAACAATAATTATCAGCCTGCGGTAATTGTTGCATTGGTAACTTTTTTTGTTATAACAAAACATTGAGATGGTAACTTATAAATAACAAAAATTTATTATCTCTCATTTTTGAATGTTGGGAAATCCAAAAACTAGTCACTGGTGGATTCACTGCCTGGTAATGGTGGCTTTCTGCTTCCAAGCTGGTGCCTCATGCTACATCCTCAAAAGGAGAAGAGCCCAACTGTTTCCTCAAATAGCAGAAGAAATACAGAAGCAGAAGGGGGACAGCTGTCTGATGGCTTTTTTTTTTTATAAGAGGATTTGATCTTATTCACAAGAACTCTTGTGACTTAATAACTTTCCAAAATGTCCCACTTATATCACAACCTGAGGGTTTAGATTCCAACATATTAATTTTGAAAGGATATATATATATATATATATATATATATATATATATATATATACATATACATATATATATTCCAACTATAGTAATGGTGTAATAATTATAATTATAATAAAATAATTAGTACATATAACATGAAAGAATTTATTAATAACCTGCAAATACAGAGTACATTGACTTTAAACAAACATAACAGTCATAGGTAGTTTGAGGTGTGAGAAACATCTTTTTAACAAACGATGTTTAAACAAAATATCAATAGATCAATTTGAACTTTGACCAATATCTCATGCCAGAAACAAAAATTAATTTACTTGAAATACCAAGTTCAACATAAAAGCAAATTTGAAAATTACATTAGTAAGTGTAATGGTATGCATTCAGTACTTTAGGGGAGGCAGATATTCCTTGTAAATCCCAAAGAAATTCACTTAGTAAAAAGGAAAAAAAAATGATTCATTGGATTCTCTTGTATTTAAGTCACACATTCATCCAGAAACAGAATATGAATAGTTAAAGTTTTGTTTTCCAAGAAGTAATATTTCCAATATGCCTATTTGGGAAAGGACTTAGGTCATAATTATATATAAAACTTTTAAAACTCAATAAAACAAATCTTGGACCCAATCAAATTTCTAAGCAATCCACAGTTCAAACACAAAGACATAAATATAGCTGATAAGCTCATATGCAGTGGTGTTGAATGCCATTGGTCATTAGGGAAATGGGAATGAAATAAGTTCCCATTTTCCATTCACTAAAACAGCTAAAATTTAAAAATGCTGACAGTGGCAAAAGTGAGTGAGCATGTTGAGCAAATGAATTCTTATAATAATAGCAATGATATATGTTTTTATATTAGATTTTGAAAATATTTGTCAGTTTTTATGATATTAAATATAAATCTACCCCATGATCCAGAATCTGTAGTATTAATAAAATGATAAGTCAATACAATATTTGATGGGAATATTGTAACAATTTAATTAAATCAGAAACTAGGAACTAACCCATGAGCTCATCAATAAAAGATTTAACAAACAAAATGTGGTATTATATGAAATGAAACGCTACTCTACAGGGAAAAAATGAACTACATATCAATATGTTAACATAACTGAGAAAAATAAGACAGAAAAACAGGGATTACGTGTAAATTAAACTGGTTTAATCTTTGGGAGATTTTTCTTTTCTATTTGTAGTAGAAAGATACACTATTATCTAGATCAATTTTATGTTCAAGAACCAAAATTGTTGCTGCCTTACTACTTGGTATCCTGCTGTATTTTTCTTATCTTAAATCTATTTTTCCTTGTGACTCTAAGACTCCAAGATGATCTACCCCTGTAAATCATTACTGTATACATTTCATTCAGTATACATTCAGTAGAGTGGGGAGACTGACCTGTGAATTACTTAAGAACAAGTAAATGTTTGCCCCAGAAGTCCAATAGCAGACATCTCCTTAAAACTAACTGACCTAAAATGAGACAAACCTCTCCCTCATTAGTCCAACCAATACTAGTAATCATGTAAATAGATTAAATGACTCAACCTAGGGTAAAAATAAATGGAAAAATTGTTTCACCAAAACTCCTTAAGAAGTAAAGTATTTACATGGCTATTATCTTAAACAAAACTGGAAGCTAAATGTGGTTGCAAGCACCAAATATTTTTCTTAAAAGAAAAAAAAAAGATTTTAGCTTAAAACATATTTTCTGTCAGATTAAAGTCAGTCCATATAGCCAAGTTGAGCAAGGTAGTTTTTATTTTAGATAATGTAAACCTAAATGTACGTGGTAGGTAAAGAAAGTAGGAAGCATCCATAACATTACTTTTGAAGGTTATATTTCTAATCAGGTGTTCTATGCTTCATAGTTTAGAAGTGTGTCTTGAATAGATGGTAGAGAAAATTACAAAAATTTTTGGTTTTAGTGAGGAGATAAATCTTCTTATTAAAATAGAAATTAACAAAATTTTGTAGAAAAATCTTTTAATAATTCTGACTAATATAATAATATGTCCCACAAAAGTAAGAGGTCATGTTTTCTGCTGTACTGAGAATGCTGGGCTACTTTTCAAAATCTTAATTGTTCGTACATTGTTGACATATAAGAAACGAGATGTCATTTTTGAAGTGACTAACTCTTTAAAAGCCATCTGCAGTCACACTGGGTGGTTTTATGGCAGGTGGTATTTAAAAAGTCACTCAGCTCATTAGTGGTTCCAATTAGCTGATATGTATAGTGCAGCCCCCTGACAGGTTGTATCAACTGCCATGTAAAATCTGGGCAGGATTCTCAGGAAAGGTCTGGTGAATTGGAACATGTGGACCTCCCAGTGCAGAAAGGTACATCTTTCAATATCATTGACATCATCTAGAATTGCAATTAGCATATATATTGTGACCAGATGGGCATCCAAATCAAAATAGGGCATCTTTTTAAGGCAATATGTAGATCTAATAATTTAAATTTAGGATAAATATTGATTTTTTTGTATATATATATATATATATATATATATATATATATATATATATATATATATATACATTTTAAATGAAAATCACTTTAGTTCTAGGAAACATCCTAGGCCTGTCTAAACGGGTTCTGAGGCATATTTATCTTATTTTCAAAACACAATGTTGTTCTAAATGTATATTCAACTTTGTCATAAAGTGAAACTACAACAGTTGAGGAATGTTCAGAACCAATAACAAATCATAACCAAAAATAAAAATTTAGTGTTCATAAATGAATTATTATGGTAAAAGATGAGAATATTGGATTTTCATGGGATGACACCAAATATTCATTACTAAAATCTTTCCAAAAGTTCTTGCATTCCTTACTTAGTTTCATATAATATTTCAGTTTAATTATATTGCATAAGAGGGTACATATGTGTGTGTATGTGTGTATGTATGTGTAAATGTGTGTGTGTAAGTAAGTAACACACACAGAGCATCAAAAAACTATAGAAGATCATTTTTTACATAATATATTGTAAAAAATAAGAATTATGACATTTTTGCACATGTAAACTTAACTAAGCCTTCTCAAAGCCTTCTTTCATTACAAACCTCTTAAATGCATTAAATCAATCTAACAAAAGAGGTAAAAGACTTCTACAGTGAAAATAACAGAACACTAAAGAAAGAAATTGAAGAAAATCTCAGAAGATGGAAAAATCTCCTATGATCCTGAAGAGGCAGAATTAATATTGTCAAAATGATTGTACTACCAAAAGCACTATACAGATTTAATGCAATTCCTATTAAAATCTCATTGACATTCTTCATACAAATAGAAAAATCGATCAAGAAATTTATTCGGAAAAATAAAAGACCCAGAGTAGCTGAAGCAATCCTTAGCAAGAAAAGTGAAGTAGGAGGTATCACAATACCAGAACTTAAAATATACTACAGAGCTATAGTAACACAAAGAACATGGTATTGGCATCAAAAGAGCCTTGTAGATCAATGGTACAGAATTGAGGACACAGGCAGAAACCCACATAAATATGGTTATCTCATATTAGACATGGGTACCAACAACATTCACTGGAGAAAAGATATCCTATTCAACAAATGGTGCTGGCAAAACTGGAAATCCAAATGTAGCAAAATGAAATTAAACCTCTATCTCTCACCCTGCACAAAAATCAACTCAAAGCGGATCAAAGACTTAGGCACTAGAACAGAGACCCTAGGTCTAATAGAAGAAAAAAATAGGCCCAAATCCTCACCACATAGGCCTAGGATCTGACTTCCTTAATAAGAAACAAAATAAAGAATAAATGAATGGGATGGATTCAAAGAAAATTCAAAGAAGAAAAAGCTTCTTCTCAGCAAAGGAAACAATTAATAATGTGAAGAGAGAGCCCATAGACCGGGAGGAAATTTTTACCACATGCACCTTCAATAAAACATTAATCTCTAAGATATATAAAGAACTCAAAAAACTTATTGCCAAAGAAAACAAATAACCCAATCAGTAAACAGGCTAAGGAACTGAACACACACTTCACAGAAGAAGAAATACAATTGATCAACAAATGTATGAAAAATTATTCAACACATCTAGCAATTAGAGAAATGCAAATCAAAACTACTCTAAGATTTCAACTCACCCCTGTCAGAATGGCAATCATCAAGAATACAGGCAACAATAAATGTTGGCGAGTATGTGTGGGAAAAATACACACATATATTGCTGGTGGGACTACAAATTGGTAAAATATTTGTATATGTTCATAGGAATAGTATTTACAATAGACAATAGACATAGTGGTGCAACCACTATGAAAAGTGGTATGGAGATTCCTCAGAAAACTAGGAATAGAACCACTGTTGAGGGCCACAGCAGAGTTGGGATGATGCATGGAATTTTTGCCAGAGTTAGTGGTTGAGAGGTGACACTAGCAAGCCATTAAGATGATGACTTTTGAGTTCTGGTGGAGTTCCCGTTGAGTTCCTCTTGAGCTCTCGAGCGGATTCCCGGAGAGTTCCCATTGGTTGGGGAAGTGCCAGAGGACGGATATTTCTGGTTGTTGGTTCCTGGAGGAGCCCTGTGGCGTTTGGGGGAGTTCCCGGGAGCGTGTGTGGAGTGTGCTGGTGGAGTTCAGAAATAAAGTTTGTTCCTGCTTCAGTGGCTTGTGATTTGTGCCCAGCCAGACTGTGGCAAACCACCATGTGACTCAGCTATCCCACTAATTGGCTTATATCCAAAGGACTTAAAATCAGCATTGTATAGTGACACAGCCACATCAATGTTTATAGCAGCTAAATTCACAATAGCTAGACTACGGAACTAACCTAGGTGTTCCTCAATAGATGAATGGATAAAGAAAATGTGGTATATATACTCAATGGAATATTACTCAACTTTAAAGAAGAGTGAAATTATTGCATTTACCAGTAAATGGTTGGAGTTAGAAAATATCATGCTAAGCGACATAAGCCAATCCCACAAATCCAAAGACAAATAATTTTCTCTAATATGTGGATGTTAGTTCACACTAGGGGGCACTAGGGAAGAATAGTGTTACCTTAGATCAGGTAGAGGGAAGTGATGGAGGGGAGGGGAGGGAAAGGGAGAGGATGTGGCTATAGAAAAGATAGTAGAATGAAACAGACATTATTACTGTATGTATATATGTGACTACATGACCAATATGATTCTGCAACATGTACACTCAGAAAATTAAAATTATATCTCATTTATGTATGATATATCAAAGTGTATATATTCATTCTACCTTCATATAGAACTAATTAAAACAAATTTAAAAATTTAAAACAAAGAAATACAAACAGTATGGTGACTCCTATCAGCATCATGCTTCTTGATATAAGTTGCAACATTGTGAAAACTGAGACTCAAAAAAATATTTGTACATGTATGTTCATAGGAATAGTATTTACAATAGACGAAAGCATCCCTAATGTCTGCCCATTGATGAATGAATAAACAAAATGTAATACGTATATCCAATGGAATAAGTATTCAGTCTTTAAAAGAAAATTCTATCATATATTACATATCAAAATGGATGAGTCTTGAGGACTTTAAGTGAAATAAGCCATTCATGAAAGACACATTCTGTATAACTCCACTTATATGAATTACAAAGGGTAGTGAAAGTCATAAAGACAGGGAGTAAAATGGTAATAATCAGAGGCCAGGAAAAAGGAGAAGGGGATGTACTAATTGTTTAATGGATATATTAGTTTAGTTTTCAAAATGAGTTTTGTAGCTGGGTGGTGGTAGTGGTGGGACAACAAATTGAAGGTGATTAATGCCACACTTGAATTTGATTAAGGTGGTTGTCTCATCCTCAATGCCATTGTGCCAGGCCAGTTTGGTAGGCTGAGGGAAGGCCAAAGAAAGTGCCTAGAGTCACAGTAAAAAATGTGTTTTGTTTAAGAAAGTTTGCCAGATGTCAGACACTGCTCCAAGAAGAGTTTTGAAGAAATAGGACTGCTATAGGCTGACCTCTGTCCTTCAAGGTGCTTTGCCAGGTGTACTTGCTAGAAATTATCTTTCCACAGATAACACTAATTGCCCTGGTTCTCTCTGTGCATAAAAGGAAGCCAATGTCTCTCAAGATAATATGTATCTGGACTTTCAATCCAGACTTGATCTTATTGTTCCCTTAACTTGGCTGTTCCCCAAAAATGAACAGAAAGAGGGCACACAGAGACATGGTGTTTCACTGTTCTTCTTTCCTTTAGGGGCGATTAAATGGCAAAATTTGTATGTGTATTTTACAATAATTAAAACATCACTTTGTAGTAGAAATATTATAAATTTAAATGTCTGCTATAATTCACTAGTGAAGCCATTTAGTGGTAAACGTTAAAATTACTTTTTTTAAAAGAAAATAAGGGTGCTGGGCACAGTGGAACAATCCTGTAATCCCATAAGCTTGGGAGGCTGAGGCAGGAAGACTGCAAGTTCAAAGCCAGCCTCAGCAAAATCGAGGTGATAAGCAACTCAGTGAGACCCTGTCTCTAAATAAAATATAAAATAGGGCTGGAATGTGGCTAAGTGGCCTGAGTTTCCTGAATTCAATCTCCAGTACCAAAAATAAAAAAAGAAAGAAAGAAATGCAGTTATGTGATTGCTTACCATATTAAAAATCTCAAAGTGTGATTGTCTCAAATTTGTAATAATTTGGAATTTTTATATATGAATTTGCCCATTAGTAAAAAAGAGCTAATTCACATCAACTTAATATATAACAGCTTATAATAAATTTAAATGCCATCCTTGATTTTCTAAATTTCAGTGCCATAATCCACTTCTCCATGGCCACATTCATATATAAATGTCACCACTCTTGGCATCTCAGTAAGAAATTTATTTGGAGATAAGGTATTTACAGAAATAATCCAGTTAAAATGAAGTAATTAGCAAGAGCCTGATCTAATGATATGCATCCTTAGGGAAATAGGAAATTTGGACACAAACAGAGAAGGAAAACTAGGTGAAGAAAGAGAATACAGCTATCTACTAGCTTTCCCTTGGAGATCTAAGAGGAAACCAAACCTGTAAACATTTTAATTTTGAGTCTCTGATTATAGAACTAAGAGACAATAAAATCTGTTGCATAAGCCATCTAGGTTGTAATATTTTGTTACAGCAGCTCTAGAAAATTAATACACCATTTGATATGAAGTGTCAATAGAGCCAGGTCATTATTTCATGTGTAACTAAATCCTAAGTAATTATGATGTAAAATATATTGCTTATGTTAGAGACATAAATCCATCACATAATTGTAAACTGAATTAGATTGATGGAAATATTTAAATGTGTTTGCATTAGGGAATGTTGAAGTGTTACACACATATATATTAATTCTCTCTTCCCCTACATTGAGAAAACAAATTAAAGTCATTTAAAAGTCAAGTCATATTCTATTACATATAAGAAGGAAAAAAAACTGCTTGGTAAAAGCATGGACGATGGTAGTACTTTGCTATCATGAATCACTAAGATATAAAATATTAGTAAAAACTGTAAAACTTGAGAGCTTGTTTGGAGGTTCTAGCAGGGGAGCGCAGCTACTCATATACTCTTATTTTATACTCTGTGTACATTTATTTGGTTTATTTATGGCTTATTTTTGTATTGGTTGTTCAAAACACTACAAAGCTCATGACATATCATCTTTCATACATTTGATTCAAGTGGGTTATGAACTCCCATTTTTGCCCCAAATACAAGTTGCAGAATCACATCGGTTACACATCCACATTCTTACATAATGCCATATTAGTGACTGTTGTATTCTGCTACCTTTCCTATCCCCTACTATCCCCCCTCCCCTTCCCTCTCATCTTCCCTCTCTATGCCATCTGCTGTTGTTTAATTCTCTCCCTTGTTTTTCTTCCCTTTCCCTTCACAAACTCTTATATGTAATTTTGTGTAACAATGAGGGTCTCCTTCCATTTCCATACAGTTTCCCTTCTCTCGCCCTTTCTCTCCCCCCACTCGTCTCTGTTTAATGTTAATCTTTTCCTCATGCTCTTCTTCCCTGTTCTGTTCTTAGTTGCTCTCTTTATATCAAAGAAGACATTTGGCATTTGTTTTTAAGGATTGGCTACCTTCACTTAGCATAATCTGCTCTAATGCCATCCATTTCCCTGCAAAATCCATGATTTTTGTCGTTTTTTAGTGCTGCGTAATACTCCATTGTGTATAAATGCCACATTTTTTTTTTATCCATTCATCTATTGAAGGGCATCTAGGTTGATTCCAGAGTCTAGCTATTGTGAATTGTACTGCTATTATCATTGATGTGGCAGTATCCCTATAGTATGCTCTTTTAAGGTCCTCAGGGAATAGACCAAGAAGGGTGATAGCTGGGTCAAATGGTGGTTACATTCCCAGCTTTCCCAGGAATCTCCATACTGCTTTCCATATTGGCCGCACCAATTTGAAACTGCTAGAGTTAATAAATGAATTCAGCAAAGTGGCAGGATATAAAATCAACACGCATAAATCAAAGGCATTCCTGTATATCAGCAACAAAACTTCTGAAATGGAAATGAGGAAAACCACCCCATTCACAATATCCTCAAAAAAAAAATAAAATACTTGGGAATCAACCTAACAAAAGAGGTGAAAGATTTATACAATGAAAACTACAGAACCCTAAAGATAGAGATAGAAGAAGATCTTAGAAGATGGAAAAATGTACCCTGTTCATGGATAGGCAGAACCAACATCATCAAAATGGCGATATTACCCAAAGTTCTCTACAGGTTCAACGCAATGCCAATCAAAATCCCAAAGGCATTTCTTGTTGAAATAGATAAAGCTATCATGAAATTCATATGGAAAAACAAAAGACCCAGAATAGCAAAAGCAATTCTAAGCAGGAAGTGTGAATCAGGAGGTATAGCGATACCAGATTTCAAACTGTACTACAGAGCAATAGTAACAAAAACAGCATGGTATTGGTACCAAAACAGGCAGGTGGACCAATGGTACAGAATAGAGGACACAGAGACCAATCCACAAAATTACAACTTTCTTATATTTGATAAAGGGGCTAAAAGCATGCAATGGAGGAAAGATAGCATCTTCATCAAATGGTGCTGGGAAAACTGGAAATCCATATGCAACAAAATGAAACTGAATCCCTTTCTCTCGCCATGCACAAAAGTTAACTCAAAATGGATCAAAGAGCTTGATATCAAATCAGAGACTCTGCGCCTGATTGAAGAAAAAGTTGGCTCCGATCTACATATTGTGGGGTCGGGCTCCAAATTCCTTAACCCATAGCACGAGAGTTAATAACTAGAATCAACAAATGGGACTTACTTAAACTAAAAAGTTTTTTTTTTTTTTTTTTTTCTCAGCAAGAGAAGCAATAAGAGAGGTAAATAGGGAGCCTACATCCTGGAAACAAATTTTTACTCCTCACACTTCAGATAGAGCCCTAATATCCGGAATATACAAAGAACTCAAAAAATTAAACAATAAGATAACAAATAACCCTATCAACAAATGGGCTAAGGACCTGAACAGACACTTCTCAGAGGAGGACATACAATCAATCAATAAGTACATGAAAACATGCTCACCATCTCTAGCAGTCAGAGAAACACAAATCAAAACCACCCTAAGATACCATCTCACTCCAGTAAGATTGGCAGCCATTATGAAGTCAAACAACAATAAGTGCTGGCGAGGATGTGGGTAAAAGGGTACACTTGTACATTGCTGGTGGGACTACTCATATACTCTTGACCGAAGACGTTCTCTTCGACCAAGGGCAGCTTTGGGAGGGACTTACATGGAGCGGTGAGGGAGGAAAGGGACACCTGCCTAGCCAGGCAGATCAGCCAAATCAACCCTGGCGATCAATGGGGTGACAGATGTCGCAGTCAGATCGCACTCACATCCAAAAACTGTAAAACTTTAGGAGAGATTTTTTTTTAAAATTTTTACTTTATCTTATAACTAGCACCTCTGGAAATTTTGGCTGTCCCTATGTGATATTTGAACTAAGAAAGTGAAAAAATGATTTTATTATGGCCCGTATGTTGAAAACTGGAATGAAAGGTAAATGGAGAAACATTCTTAAATAACATAGTAAGTATATAATATTCTCAACAACAGCTCCTTTATATATGTTGCAAGAATTTGGGGGTATTTTTCTTTAACATAGCAAAAAAATTTAAGCCACAGTGTGAGGAAAGAGACTTTAAAATTAATTATTCAGAAATAATAATCATAAATTTTTGTTTGAACTTTGCACTTTTTCCTTTATTGCATCTTCAAATTTCAGCCATCTGATTTGGTTTCTTTTGGTACTAACTGCTGGAGTGGAAATGCTCCCTTAAATGAATTCTTCAGGCTATTAGTTTGGATGTGCCCCATTTATTTGTGTTCTGCTCTTTTCTTGTACATAGATTAGAAAACACATAAATATATTCTATCACTTTCCATCATTCTCCTACCATTCAATCTGTGATTTTGTAACCAGGGAATTTCATTATAAGATCAAAGATGCTTATATCTAAAACATATTTAGAAGCATAAAGTATGTATCTAAATGTTCAAAATGCTTCCACTTAATATAATTCAAGGCATTTGAATGTCTAACACACGAAACGATAGAATTCATGCTATGCTGAAAGACAATTATTATCACAGCAGTGTGTTTAAAGTAACTGCATAAAAAATCAGTTAAAGATTTTCCCACTGGCATTTTATCTTGAAACCTGACAGATATTCTGTAAGCCTATTCATCTTTACTACATATGGGGATATTTGATTAAAAAAAATGTCCTAGTGCATGCACATATGTATCTGTACATGATTATGATATTAGATTTAGATATAAAGCAACATCATCCTAATTATTTCTTGTCTAAAAAGGAAAGATCTGGAGTTTTATCATATTTGCAATCTATAGCTATTGCTGGCCATGGTTCCAGAATACTGACAGAAGGCAGTAGACACCTAAACCAGGGACAAGCCATTTTATCACTCAGGGAAATAGTACTTGCAAAGTATTGGCATTTTCGTGTGGCAGTTCTCTGAGCCCCAGTTCCTGCAGGTGATGAGAAGAGAGCCAGGTGACACTTACACATGTAAGTAATTTCATTAAAGGAAAAGAAATGTGAGCGTAACAAATTCAAATTTCATACTGACCAGTTGGCCTGCCTTTTCTTTGCTCACACGAAAAGCAATCTCTGTTCCTTCCAAGGCTCTTTGCTCTGCAGACAAATCTTAAAAGAAAATCAAGAACAAAGTTTTCAGTGACTGTGACTGCAACATGTACAGAAATATAGGACCTGTGAAGAATTTTCTCCCAACTGTATTTTAATTTGGCCTGAAACAGAAACACTTGAATATACATGAAGGTCACAAGCTTCTAACAGGTGGCTTGCTTATTGCCTACTTTAACATAAAGAGACTCTCAAGACTATTTTAACTTCTGTAACTTACAGTGAAGAAGATAATGTCTAAGAAATGCTACGTCATTTTGACTTTCAGAAGGATTTTAGAAACTACATAACAAGAAGGATACTATTAGGATGCCTGTATATTGAGTTGTTCCTTGGCAATTTTCTTTACCTTGAATACTATACCATCATCCATATCATCTTATTTTTAAATATCCATTCTATCATATTTTAGACAGTTTAAGAAATTTAGGATCAAAATCAGCTGCTGTAAAATATTATTAAGCAGCCTAGCCAGCCCAATATAGCTTATGATGAGAAAGTAAAAACAAAATTAGAAAAAAACTCAGAAAATAACAAGTCATTAGGCAAAGCTGACAACAGTTAATAACCTCTTAGGAAGTATTTCAGAGTATGTTTTTGAGATATCTTAAAAATGTTACTCTCTGGGCCAAGTGTGGTGGCACATGCTTATAATCCCAGAGGTTCAGGAGGCTGAGATAGGAGGATTGTGAGTTCAAAGTCAGCTTCACCAATGGCGAGGCACTAAGCAACTCTGTGAGATCCTGTCTCTAAATGAAATACAAAATAGGGCTGGGGATGTGGCTTACTGGTTGAGTGTCCCTGAGTTCAATCCCTGGTAAACATCCTCAACCCCCCAAAAAACTATTACTTTCTGGAAACTCATACATAATTTGGTGGCTAACCAAGAATTTATACTTTGCCCATCTATATCACTTTTAAACATAGTCCAGAGTTTTGAATCTTACAAATACATCAGATACCTAAGTTAACTCCAAAAATTCTTATGTTAAAGACCACATTAAGATCATAGCATTTTGTATGGCCCATGAGAAGGTAAGGAAGATGAAGAGTTTGTGTGTGAGGCTATCTCAAAGGGACCATAAGAAGTTAAGAGAATCAATAAACTCAGGCACATGCATATGCTAAATATGATAAGGAAATGCCAATATGAAATGTGTGATTTCAAAATCAGTTACATGTAATTAGTAATGCACCTTAGACCTGTCATGTGCATCAAAGAACAAAATATTGAACACATTTACTTTTTAAAATAAGAGTTAATTATCATTATCCTCTCATTCATTCATGATATGCACATGGAGAGGGAGGACTATGTGACTATTAGGTCCCATGTCTATAAGATAAAGCTAACATTACTATATGGAATGTTGAGTATTATGGAACAAAATTTAATTCATGTAATTCATCCTACAATGAAAATAGTGATAGTAAGTACCCTATATAAGTATTCTTATTTTATTATTGCATTAAGAACATCACTCCTACTCACAAAGAATTGAATGCATTATTTAATGTCTACACAATAAAATAATGTGTAAGACATGAAAAAATAATGAATTAGTACAATGAGATTTAATTTGGAGGTATTTCCACAAAGTTTCATTGAGTGTATCAAAAATAATTTTAAAAAATTAACCAAAAAATATACTGCTCTCTGATTGAACATTTGTTTTAATATCATTAATCATCTTGTTAAGAAGGTTTCCATTCTTAGTTTGATAGCAAATATACAGTGATTTGCAACACACACACACACACACACACACCTATTCTTATTGATGTGTCTCAACTTAGGAAGAAGTACTTGTACTATAATATATATCTTATATTCCATATGGTTTTTGTTCTTGCTTAATTTTTAGTTTTCATATATTTAAATGGACAATAAGTTATTCAATAAAAATATGCACGAACCTTCAAAACATTGATTGGCTTATGTTTCATCTTTTGGTGAATTTGAATTTTAAGCCATCCAGAACTTTAGACTAACCTATAAATCCAAAGGTCAGTGAATGGAATTTTAACTATATATTTTAGAAATATTATATCAATTATTTTTGGTAGTAAAACCTAGCTATCAAATTGTTTTAGTTGTATAGTAGACCCGGGGTTATTTTAACCTCTGACAAAGAGAAAATATTAAGCACATAAAAGTACTTATGACATTGAAGCAGATATAAATTAAAGAGTAAAACTAACTCACAGGATAACACATATATCAGATTTAAACACACACAAAGAAATAATGCTGTGCATTATACATCAATGTATACATCCCAGAAATGAGGAAAAAGTTCTGTTCCCATGTGGACCTTGTCAGAGCTCCAGATGACATGAATATCTGAGCACTTGTGCTTCTTCAGGTTATTCTGTTTGTGGGACAGAAGTTAAGAGTCCTGCAGCTTCCATCATTTGGCTGAAGTTCATTGCCTGCAGGTTAGCTCTGTTTTTACAGATGAGTTCCTTCACCTTGTTTGGATACAGTCAACTGAGGGCTCTGCACCTGCTGGGCCAGATTACAGGAAGATATTTCTGTTTTACCCTGACTTTGACTTTATCTAAACCTGAGCCTCGGGTGTTTTGTCTTTTGATCTCTACATCTCTAGGCAATGCTAATAATTAATTTGCTTGACTTACCGTTGCTCTTTTAATAGAGATCATGCTTTAAAATATTTAAAATTGTCTAGAAATGCTGAAGTCAGTGGTGAATATCTGGACATCTCTAATTAACACTCAAAGAAATTACTTTAAGAATACTTTGAAAGACCTGAAAATACTTTTTTTATTTATGAACAAAAGATGAGCTTCACACACTGAGCAACTATAAAACAAGATCAAATAATATTTTGATTAGTCTATTTTATTAACATCTAAACACCTTATTAACGACAAAAACATTCTGGTTTTACAACCCATATTATTTCAGATAGGCAAGGAAAGTGAAGGATTGTCTACACTCTCCTACCTTCCAGCCCTTGGAGGTTTCCTGAGGTTTCTGTTTATGACCTGTTTAACAGCTCAGTGATAACGATCTTACCACCTTACATTGGAGGTCACCTTCTGAAGCTGTCGATTTTAAGATGGCAGTTGTAATTATTATAAAGTTTTTATGGCATTACATTCACAACTGTGCCTTTATTCTTCAGAGCCACAGGTAAAATATCTAAACTCTGTCATGGAAGACTTTTAGATATTTGAAAACAGTTGTATTTGCCTCCAGAAAGAGCACCAATTCCTTTAGAAAGTTTCTGTGACCAGGCTTCTTTATTATCACTACCCTCACTGATACTGTTAGAAATTATTTAATTTTAATAATGTTTTTGTTAAACCATAACTCTCAGAACTGTGTACAACTCTTCAACTGAAATCAGAGAACCTGAAAGAAGAAAAGATGAGTGAGAATTCTGTGAATAAATATTTATGATTATCATTAATCTATCATTACTATCTCTATATAAGAGCAAAATGTTTGCACTGCTTGTTTGTTGTCTCCATTTTTCTGTTCAAAACACAGAAAACTATTTCAATGACTATTATGGTTTTTTAAAATGTTTATATTTTGTCAGCCCCATTCAAATATTAATCCTATTAAATATTCTTGTTACAAACTATTTTCAAGTCTATTACTTTCATCCAGAAAATTTAAAGCTTTTATTATATGTTTTACTAAATTTTAAATATTTGAAAAAATATTTAAAATTTATTATATATATATTATTAGTTATATAAAGTATAACTTATTATATATATTTTATTAGTTATATATGATATAACTAATACATTAAATATATCAACTTGATATATTTATGCTGGTAGCTAAATTAAAAAGTGTTTTTCCCAACCTCAATTTTTTGAAAATGATTAAATGGATGTAATTGATTTTTTTTTCCTTTTAGCTCAAAGACACAATGAGAATCTTCTGGCATCTGTATGTATATTAATGTGTAGTTTTCTAAATCAAAAACTAAATTTCGGATAATTTTTGGTAGGAATTTCATTCAATATTGGATAATGAGGGATAAGTTATCAAAGTTACCTGTGTATGAATCTCTCAACTTCAAGATGCAGCTAAGTTGCCTTAGTTTATTGCCTGTGTTTCATCGATTCTGATCTCTTTTCCACAAATGAGTTTTATATACGGTGCATTTTCCTTATCTTTTATTTTATTTTTTTATTTCTAATTGATTGATTCTGGGTTAGCTCAAGAATAATAGTGCTGCTGAATAGAGTTAATGCATTCTTGATTTTTCTTTTTACAAATTTAAGTAGTTTATTTTCTGTATTTTTAAAATATTTAGCATCTTGTGTCTTCCTTTTATGTTTGTTTTTGTTGCTAAATTTATCTATTTCCTTATTCACCTTAATTCTTCAATTTATTAACACAGGCTCTATTTATTTTTCCAAATACTCAAAATAAACTTTTGGAAATCACTCAGATTTAGTCCAACTGTTTTAATTGAATATTCATATTCCATTATAAACATATATATATTCAATTATATATACTTTTTTCTACCCCCAGGTTCCATGTGCTTATTATAATTATACATTTTGTAAATTATTGCATTTGAAATTACTAGTTATTCTTCTGCATTGTAAATAACTATTAGGTAACTGTTTACTCCAATTTCTGTGATTTTGCCAATCAAAATTTGCCAATTAAAAAGCAAAAATTAATAAACTAAATTTATGCATTAAGATGCAAAAGTTACCAAACAAGGTCCAAGTCTCTTATTGCTTGACTGAGAAGTAAAATAAATCATATTTTATGCTGAATATTCTAATAATAGTCAATTTCTGATAAGTTAATTAGCTTTGTTAGAAATTTAAATATTTAAATATATGAGTTATATATTAGACAAAGATATAACACACTGCATTTTCTACTAATATGAATTATTAAAGTTATTGTAACAAATTCATGATTTGTCTATTGTTAAGTTATTATTTAGGTTATTTTTAAAATTCAGATAAAGTTAAAAGCAGTAGATCAAATATTGATACTTGCGACTAAAATCTTGACTAAGAAGAAATTGATGCTTAGGTAAATGAATTAACTAAACTCAAAGAACTATAATTTATTAAACTGTGTTAGAAAAGATCAATATGGGTATTTCACATCAATATGGACACTTTTGATTCAGAGGCAATATTTTAATCTATAATTTAATAATCAAAGTTTGAATAATTTTTACTTTTGATATTTCATAATTTTTAGCTCATACTCATTGTTCATTTATTTTAAACACTAGGGAAAGTTTTTCTTTTTCTTTTTTTTTTGTAATTCAAAAATCTATTAGTATTGTGAAAGTATATTTAAATGTTCCTGTTAATTACAGTTCTTTTAAATTTTGATAAATATTTCATTGGGGCTTATATGTATTTTGCCCTCGCTTATAGCAAAGATTTTTATTTCAGTTCACAGAAAATGGATTGTCAAATTATAGACTTTTACAATCTAAAGCTATCAATATTTATAGGAAAATAATAAATTATCAAGAAGAATCAAAATGAAGACTATGAATTGGTGATGGGATTACATTTGGTAGTTTCTACTTTGTAACACATCACTCTAATTAGTTTAAAACCAAAAGTATTTACTATTTTTCATATTTCTCTAAGTGGAATGGAAAGTTAATCTGGTCTGTGCAGGCTCATGCAGGGCTGTGGTATGTGGGTGGTTGATAGGGTGGTTAGCCCTGGACACCTTATTCACATGTCAGCAATTTGCTCAATATCAAGATGATAGTCTTGTGTCTTTATTAATCAGTTTAGTTTGTACTAACTTACATGATGTGGTTTTGGCTTTTTAAAAAGTAACAAGCTGAGAAAGCTCTCATATGAATGTATTTTCCAAGCATCTACCTGGACACACTGGCAAGGAAGTCTCAGGTCCAAGATTACATTCAAGTAGTTGGGAAATTAATAATGCATTCATTCATTTTGCCACCTAGAGAGAAGTGACAGCATGTCAGAAAGTCAGATGATCATGTGTCCTAGGGATTTAGATATGAAAGGTACAGAATACATGGATCAAAGAACAGAGAACAATGGGTATCCAGACATCTCAGCAGGTGCCGCCTGCAGGCATGTCTATCTTTGGCAGAACAATGCACAGATAAGTCAATGTCAACATATCCTAGTGACAATAACAAAATGCGGCCAGAGATACTTCTCTAAAATTTGATGTGGCTCTGGGAAGATGGCTTTTTAGTCTGATAAAAAAATTATGATTAAATGTATGCAAAACATTATAGATATTTTTAGTAATTATGCACAAACTCACACACATAACACACACACACACACACACACACACATACAGGAGATGTAACTAGCTCCACCTGTAGGCAGTATCCCAAAAGTGAGGTCTCAATATGGGATTCATTTTCATAGGAAAGATGTTATTTTATGTCTATTCAGATCTCTTTCAAATCGAAGTGAATGTAAGCAATGTTGCTTTTACATAGTATGGTATTTTATGAAAGTCTCCAGGTATCTAAGATACAACTTTAGACACTTGCTTCAAATAAATTATAATGCCACATCAATAAAATTGACACAACATTCATTTATTCAGGAGAACCTCATCACTATTCTGTTTTAAATCAGTCATATAATCAATAGCCAGAATAAACTCTATAATTATCTCAATGCTTTTTTTAAAAAAATAATCTTTATAATCAGGTATTCTCTAAAATTATCAAGTGTTTTATTCTCTGTGCATCAACAAACTTTATCTCCTAACAGATATTTAAAAAGTGACCTTAAATCTACCATTCTACTTTCAACTCCTGTGAGACTAACTTTACAGATTCCACATGTGTGACATCATGGGGTTCTCATCTTTCTGTATCTGGCTTTTCCCACATGACATTATTTTAAAAATTGATCTACTACTTTTTTGTTCCAATTTCAAGCAAAATTAAACATGAATGTCTATAAGTTTTGCCAATACATAAATAATTAAGAGAGCATCCCATCATTCTCAAGAACTAACAAGGTTTTTATACAAAATAATTCAAAATAAACCATCAGTTCAATAATCTCCAGTGCCTTTACATACATAAAAATACATACAATCCCATAAATGTGATCTTGTATTTATTTATCAACATGATTTATGGGAAAATGAAGTAGAATTATTCAAATTGCTGTAACTTTGCTCATTCTATTTTTTCAACACAGAAAGATTTTGTATAACTTTATGTATATTCAAAATAATACATATTTCTATATATTCTAATGTTTATAAAATAACTTATGACTTTTCTTCACTATCAATTTATTTTAGTCAGCTTTCTGCTACTGTGATCAAAAAGACCTGATAAAAATAGTTAAAGAAGGAAAAGTTTATTTGGGGGCTCATAGTTTCAGAGGTCTCAGTCCATAGAGAGCCAATCCCATTCTTTGGGTCCTGAGGGGAAGCAGAACTTATCATGGCAGAAGAGTGTGGTGCAGGAAAATCGATGGGAATATGGCAACAAAAAGGAGAGAGAAAAGGAGAGACACTAACCTCTGCTCACAAAATATGTACTCCAAAGTCATTCCCCTATGACCCACCTCCTCCAGCCACATACCACCTGCCTGTAATAATCACTCAATTAAACCCTATCAGGGGATTAATGCACTGATTAGGTTAAGGCTTTCAAAACAATAATTCTACCTCTAAACTTTCTTACTCTCTTGCATTGTTTCACACACGAGTTTTGGGGGAGAGACATCTCACATCTAAACCAATTTATGCTTAATTATGAATATTTAATACCTTTTCTGTTCAAGTCTGTGTCAAAATTGTATCCCCAAATCCATTTGTGTGTGTGTATGTGAGTGTGTGTGTGTGTGTGTGTGTGTGTTATTGTTTTTACTGGGGAGTGAATGCAAAGTACTTTATTCCTGAATTATATCCCAAACCCTTTTATTTAGAGGTAGGATCTCACTAAGTTTCACAGGGTGGTCTTGAACTTGTGATCTGCTGACCTCAGTCTCCTGAGCCACTGGGATTATACATGAGCACCTATATTCCTGAGGGGATTTTTGTTACACATCATGGTAAAATATTTATCATGAAGTAAAGGATTCCATAGCACAAATATATCTAGCATTTATGAGTTTGGGGAAAGTCTCTCTTGGATGGTAAAACTTCATACTCTGTACTATCTGCAGGCATCCATTAATATATTTGTATACCAGAATATATTTGTTTAGGAACCAAACTTGAATGTCATATATGCTGTAATATATGGATTCTGATCATGGATAAATTTAACATTTCATTTCTCTTTTTGTTTAATACTATAAATTTTCTTAAGAAGAAAAACATTTTTTCCAATACAACCCCAAATTTATTCAGTGATGTAACTTAAATTCACATGTTCCTAATTCAACAAAAAATACATCTAAGTATACTGTGAGTTTTCTTTCTTTAAAGGTAATTATTTCAAAACATATGTAGAAAGGTCTACTTGCAAGTTTAATATTGAAATTACTGAGTTTCTTGTAATACTCTAAGTTCAAGCATTTCTTGGCAAGCAGCACATGCTGAAATGGGGGGGGGGGAAGCATACATTTGGCAATGTTTGGGAGAATTTAGCATTGTGATTCTGAGAATCAAAGAAATGATACTGTTTTCTGTACTAATGTGTACACTGTATTTTTAATGATGAAATACAGGTTACTGAAAATTTAGCAGCAAAACTCCCTCAATATGCACCTATTAGCTTACAGTTCTGAAGGTGAGATGTCTGAATGCATCATAGCTGGATTCCCTGCTCAGATCTTGCAAGGCTAAATGGTGCTAGCTGGACTGTGTTTATTTCTATAGTCCCTGGGGTATATCCTCTTCCATGTTCATTCAGATTGTGAGAAAATTAATTTCTTTTCCATCATGTAATTAAGGTTACCCTCTTCCTTCTAAGTGGGTGCTGAGGATCATACTCCCCATCAGCAGTTCACAGCATGGGTGTTTGCTCTCTTCCAAAGAGCTGGAAATTTTCTATGATTTCCATTTTCTTTTAGTAAGAGAAAAGCATCCTGCTTTTGAAGAGCTCATGTGATTTAATAAGACTCATGAAATAATCTTTCTATCTTAAGATCAGCTGTGACCTGTTACAATAATCTAACCACAGGGTAAAATCCATCATCTTTACTGATCTCTAGGTTACACAGGGCACATACATCAGGAAAAGGGAAAAAAATGAGGGTTATTTTAGTATCCTGATAAACACTAATTACTGAATGTTAATGTGTGTATAAAAAGTGTCCTTTTAAACATTTTATCTCTAAAATTACAAAATTTTGAAGTAGTTTAAAAGGTTATTATTGACTAAACAATTGAAAATTGAGAATGTGAGTATTGATAAGAGTATTAAATGGAAGGCTCTTACCTCCTGCTGTCCATTTCCCCATTCAATTTTGTAGGACCCATGTTGATAATAAACAGGCCTATGTCAGATATTTTTTCAAAGTACTTATGAAACATTTTAATAATGTGTACTTACTTGTATCATAAAGTAATACGGTACTGCATGGGACTTTTATTAAATCAATCTTTGCCACTTAAAAATTTTATTGATTACATATCTTACTAATAAAAGTCTGTTTACAACTATGCAAAGCACACAAGTTCTGGAGACTATTATATTTTGATTCTGCTTACTCACTAGCCACTTCTTTCATGAGACCATTATTTGTCTTGAGATATCTTGCCAAATATATCCATTAACAGCCAGTGCACACTATGGACCTTATTTTCTCCAAAATCTCCTACAGTTAAAAGTACAATTGGATTTCAATTAGCATATCTACCTTGTTAGACAGTAAGGTGATCAAATATTTCACCTATAGATTATATACAGAAATATATATTTGCTTAACACATCAGTTTCTTGCTACCTATAAATGGACTGCTAAGTCAATAGAGTAGCCCACCTAACAACCCCCAGTGTACCTGGATAGCTCCAAACCCTTATACAAATGCAGTGGATCATAACAGAGAAGGTTACAAAGTGAATCATGGTTGGGTAGTACAAACACTGTGGATATAGTAGACAGAGTGTGATTTTGGACCTTGGTGGTACAGAGCAGGATAGCATGATTTTCACACCCTTCAGGGAATGTAATTTAAAGCTTATAAATTATTTATTTCTGGAAATTTCCACTTAATATTTTCAGACTGCAGTGGACTGCTTGTAACTGAATCTGTGGAAAGCAACACTGCATATGAGGGTAGATCCTAAAACACACATATCAGGTTTTGCTTCTAGTCACTAGTGACACATAAAATTAATCTTACACTCATTTTACATGTGCAGTATAAGTGGGGTCTTCTTTTGAATATAGGGCCCTAGGTTCCTAGAGGTTCTACTCTTTTGATCTACATCCTCTGCAACAAGTGACCTTCAAGAATGCTGCATTAGAAAGAAAGAGAAATAGAGGAAGCATATTGTCACATTAATATCCTGACCTAATGAGGACAAAAACTATATATGGAATAAAGTACATATAACTATTGAATATCTATATCACAGGCCTCAAGTCCACAGATTGCAAATGGAATGAAAATTTCAAGCTAATAAAAGGAGACAAAAGTAAAACGTTCCGGCAAAATCATAATTAGAGATAAGCCTTTGAGCTGTTTGGTCTTTGATTTAGCCAATAACACACATCCAATCCCATGGTCTGTTCTGAAAGAATGCCTTTGAAGTTCTGTATTCTTATATTTATAGGATAAATTTGGTATTTCTACTGTATCCACGGTTTTCTTGAGTAATGAGACCCATTATGTAAATATCTCCATGATAATATCTAAAGGTAATAGTACTAGGAAAAATTCAGTGTCTTTACACTAAGTTCCTCAAATCCTATTCATCAAAATCTTATGAAATTTTGTATCAGAAGTGGAACTTATTTAGTACTTAAGATATAACTATTGTACTTCTAGGTATATTTGTAATACAAATACACCTGTGTTTGTGTGCATATATTATACATATGTAATTATATATGTGTGTGTATGTGTGTATTTAAAAAAAGACAAGCACAATTTTAATTCATTACATATAGTAATGCAGATTGAAAGTAACATACTTTCCATAGATAGTGAACAAATGAAAGAATTTTGGTATATTCTTTAATTGAATTCTCTAGAGGAATGAAAAATGGTATTTCTATGATCAACATCATGGTTGTGTTCTAAAATTATAATTTGAGAAAAAAAGAGACAGGAAATGACCTCATCTATATAGTGTTTAAGAGCATGCAAAACTAATCTATAGAGCTTTAGTAGATTAGGTAGCATTACCTTTGAGGAGAAGGCTTGGATGAGAAGGAAATGGTTTGTATATCCATCATAGTTGTTGAGATTTTATCTCCATTATGAGATATTAAGAGAGTGAAACTTAACCACACTATTGTATTTAGAGGTGGGCCCTTTGGAAAGTGAGTAGGATTAGAGAGAGTCATTAGTGTAGATCCCCCATGATTGGATCCTACTGTCCACGTCATAGAAGGAGGGAGAGACACCAGGCACATGCATATCTGAAGTCCCTGTTTCTTGCCATGTTGTGTTGTACACCACCTCAGGGATCTGCTAGCAAAAACACTAGAGGCAGTTCCTCAACCTTGCACCTCAATAACTGCAAGTTAAAATACATGTCCTTGCCTCAGATATTTCACTATAGTAATGAAAAAACAGCTAATAAAGAAGACTCAGTATTTTGAACATAAAGGGATGCTGTATTTTGTAAAATACTTTTTCTGTGTCTATTGAGATGATCATATGATTCTTATCTTTAAGTCTATTGATGTGATTAATTGCATTTATTGATTTCCTTATGTTGAACCAACCTTGCATCCCTTGGATGAATCCCACTTGATCATGGTGCATGATCTTTTTGATATGGTTTTGTATTCAATTTGCTAGAATTTTATTGAAAATTTTTGCATCTATGTTCATTAGAGATATTGGTCTGACGTTTTCTTTCTTTCTTTTTTTTTTTTTTTTTTTTTTTTGATGTGTCATTGCCTGGTTTTGGAATCAGAGTGATATTGGCCTCATAGAATGAGTTTGGAAGTGCTGCCTCTTTTTCTATTTCCTGAAATAAATTGGAGAGTATTAGTATTAGTTCTCCTTTAAAGGTATTGTAGAACTTGGCTGTATATCCATCAGGTCCTGGGCTTCACTTGGTTGGTAGACTTTTGATGTGTCTGCCATTTCATCCCTTGAAATTGATCTGTTTAAATTGTGTATCACCCTGATTCAATTTGGGCAAATTATATGACTCTAGAAATTTGTCGATGCCTTTGATATTTTCTATTTTATCAGAGTGCATGTTTTTAAAATAATTTCTGATTATTTTGAAAATTATTCTGTATTTCTGCAGTGTCTGTTGTGTTATTTCCTTTTTCATCATGTATGTTAGTGATTTAAGTTTCATTGCTCCTTCTCTTCATTAGTATGGCTAAGGGTCTGTCAATGTTATTTATTTTTTTCAAAAAAACAAATTTTTGTCCTGTCAATTTTTTCAATTGTTTCTTTTGTTTCAATTTCATTGATTTCAGCTCTGATTTTAATTATTTCCTGTCTCTGCTGATTTTTCTGTTGATTTGTTCTTCTTTTTTCTAGGGATTTGAGATGTAGTGTTAAGTCATTTATTTGTTGACCTTTTTCTTCTTTTAAGTAATGAACTCCATGAAATGAACTTTCCTCTTAGAAATGCTTTCATAGTGTCCCAGAGATTTTGATATGTTGTATCTGTGTTCTCATTCACCTCTAAAAACTTTTTAATCTCCCCCTTGATGTCTTCTGTAACCCATTGTTCATTCAGTAGCATATTATTTAGTCTTCAGGTGTTGGAGTGTATTATCTTTCTTATTTTATCATTGATTTCTAAATTCATTCCATGATGATCTGACAGAATGCAGGGTAGTATCTCTACTTTTATATATTTGCTAAGAGTTGCTTTGTGGCATTGTATATGGTAGATTTTAAAGAAGGATCTATATGCTGCTGAGAAGAAAATATATTCCCTTATTGAAGTTTGGAATATTCTATATATGTCAGTTATTATCTAAGTTATTGATTGTATTATTGAATTATATAGTTTTTTTGTTCAGCTTTTGTTTGGAAGATCTATCTAGTAATGAAAGAGGTGTGTAAAAGTCACCCAAAATTATTGTATTGTGGTCTATTTTACTCTTGAACTTGAGAAAAGCTTGTTTGATGAACATAGATAACAGAAACATATCTCAACATTATAAAGGCTATCTATGCTAAGCCTCCAGCCAACATCATTCTAAATGGAGAAAAATTGAAGGCATTCCTTCTAAAATCTGGAACAAGACAGGGATGCTCTCTTTCACCACTTATATTTAACATAGTTCTTAAAATACTGGCCAGAGCAATTAGACAAAATAAATTAAAGGATACACATAGGATAAGAAGAACTCACATTGGCACTATTTGCTGATGATATGATTCTATACTTGGAGGATCCTAAAAGTTCCACCAGAAAACTCCTAGAACTAGTAAATGAATTCAACAAAGTAGCAGGACATAAAATAATCACTCATAAACCAAGTCATTTCTGTATATCAGTGACAAATCCTCAGAAAGGGAAATGAGGAAAACTATCTCATTCTCAATAGCCTCAAAAATTAATAATAATAAAATAAAATACTTGGGAATCAACAAAAGAGGTTGAAATAACTATATAATGAAAATTACAGAACCCTAAAGAAAAAAATCAAAGAAGACTTTAGAAGCTGGAAAGATCTACTTTTCTCTTTGATAGGCAAAATTAATATTTTCAAAATGACCATACTTCCAAAAGCACTATTCAGACTTAATGCAGTTCTGATCAAAATTCCAATTATATTCCTCATAGAAGTAGAAAAAGCAATCATGAAATTCATCTGGAAAAATAAGAGACCCAGAATAGCTAAAGCAATCCTTAGCAGGAAGAGTGAAGCAGGTGGCATCACTATACCAGACCTTAAACTGTACTACAGAGCAATAATAACAAAAACAGAATTGTATTGGCACCAAAACAGACTGATAGACCAATGGTACAGAATGGAGACTAACCCACAAACTACAACTATATTACACAAAGGTGCTAAGAACATGCATTGGAGAAAAGATAGCCTCTTCAACAAATGGTGCTGGGAAATCTGGAAATCCATATGCAACAAAATGAAATTAAACCCCTGTCACCATGCACAAAATTCAACTCAAAATGGATCAAGGACTTAGAAATACAACCAGTTTCCCTGTGTCTAATAGAAGAAAACATAGGACCTAATCTCCATCATGTGGGATTAGGCCCCAACTTCCTTAAAAATACTCCTGTGGCACAGAAATTAAAATCAAGAATCAATAAATGGAATAGATTCAAACTAAAAAGTTTCTTCTCAGCAAAAGAAACAATCTGTGAGGTGAATAGAGAGCCTACATCTTGGATGCAAATTGTCACCCCTCACACATCAGATAGAGCACTAATCACTAGGGTATATAAAGAATTCAAATAGCTAAACACCAATAAATAAATAAATAAAAATAAACCAATCAACAAATGGACCAAGGACCTAAGAGACACTTCTCAGAAGATGATGTACAATCAGTTATTCATCATCACTAGCAATTAGAAAAATGCAAATCAAAACCACTCTAAGATTTCATTTCACTCCAGTCAGAATGGCAACTATTATGCATATAAACAACAATAAGTGTTGGCTAGAATTTAGGGAAAAAATTCACTCATACACTGTTGGTGGGACTGCAAATTGGTGAAGCCAATATGGAAAGCAGTATGGAGATTTCTTGGAAAATTGGGAATGAAACCACCGTTTGACCCGCTATCACGCTCCTCGATCTATACCCAAGGGACTTAAAAATAGCATACTACTGAGACAACCACATCAATGTTTATAGCAGCAAAATTCACAATAGCTAAACTGTAGAACCAATCTAGATGCCGTTAAATAGATGAATGGATTAAAAAAAATGTCATATACACACAATGGAATATTACTCAACAATAAAAGAAAATAAAATCATGGCATTTACAGGTAAATGCATGGAGTTAAAAATAATGCTAAGTGAAGCTAGCCAATCCCAAAAAACCAAATGCTGAGTTTTTTTTTTTTTTTTCTTTATACAAGGAGGCTGATTTATAGTGGGATAGGGAACGGGAGCATGGGAGGAACAGACATGGTGGAATGTGATGGTCATTACTATCCAAAGTACATGTATGAAGACATGAATTGGTGTGAATATAGTATGTATACAACCAGAGATAGGAAAAATTGTGTTCTATATATGTAATAAGAAGTGTAATGCATTCTGCTGTAATATATAAATTTTAAAAATTACATAAAAAATAAAGAAGACTTATTGTGGTTATTTCTAAATGTCTTTTATTTCTTGAGGTTGGTAGTTGTTCATGTCCTAAAATTTCACTGAATCACATGATTTTATTTATGCAGTATTTTCCGTATATATTGTGTCTTCCAAAATAATTTGTCATGAACATAGTTATTAAATTTAAGCAAGTTATCTCTCTATGTCTGTGACTCAGTTTCTATAAAATGAGATTAATATCACCTAACTTGTAGATGTAGTAAGACATAAAATGAAATAATAACAACTAGGAAGTACTGCTTTATGAATTCATTATCAGTTAATAGTACACAACTCCTCACTGCCACACTGTTATCCTGACATTACTCCCAAACTGAATAGGTACTGCTTAGAGTAGATGAAAATCAATGCTATTATTTGGGTAAATGTGCTATGGGGTTTCAAATGTGGGTAAAACATTTATGAGTTCTTTTTGAAGTATGTTCTCCTCTCCTCTCTTGTTCCACATAGATATCCTATTAAAAAAAATTATGACGGCTATTTTGGGGAAACATTTTTCACTGTAGAATGGTGTGCAATGGGAGATTAAGCAAGCTTTTTTCTCTGGGTTGAAAGTGAGTCACCAATGCTACTTCTGATTTCCTTTAAAGCTGTCCTTGGTCATATGTCTCTTTGCAGCTCATGTTGCAGTTACTGTCAAACTGATGTGGTGCTACTGACAATGTGGGGAGAAACCAATATTTGACCTCAAGCCTAAGCAAAAGGAACATTCAACTTAGACAAATCTGCTAGCACAGCAGGAATTCAGAGTGCATTTCAGGGACAAAGTAAAAAGAGTTTGTTTTTATGTTCTTAATATGTAGAAAAATGCATGGTATGTGTGTGTTTGCAGTGGAAAGTGAACTTATGGATAGGCTTTGCTAGGTTTTGGTTTTATGATAGTGGATACACTGACTCTCCAAGTCTGTAGTTGGTAAATGTAATACAAATATCTATTTTTGATAGATAAAAGTGGATGAAAACATATGTATATCTAAGTTATGGTAAAACAGAAAATCATAATATTTATTTATAAATTATTTAATTAAATTTTAGAGTATTAGTTTTCAAGTTGTTCTCCTAATCTGAATTCCCAAAGAATATTTCCAAATGAGGTAGTAATTAGCAAGATTGCTACTAAAGCAGCCCTTTCTTTTAATCCATACTATGGAATATTAAAATTTTATATTTTTTATATTCTAATTTTCCATAGAAACATTATTTGAAGTAAATATATTAATAATTCAAGAACAATGTTAAACTCCTGTTGTGAAATAATACTTTTCTAAGTAGAGCTTTGGTATTATTTACTACATATGAACTGCTTTGGACCACACCAAAATTCCACACATAAATCAGTAAATATAGTAATAAATTTATTCCAAGTAGATTTTTCTTGAATGATATTTTGTTACTAACATCAGATTTCTGATCTTAACACATAATGATTCATTATTGTATTTATAATTCATCAAAAAGCAGGAAACAGCTGAATAAAAGCACAGGATGAAGGTATGTGCAGAGCTTGATGGCTCATAAATTTGAAATAGAAGGCTCTAGGCTTGTTTACCTGAAAATAGCTTTTAATTATTCATGCAAAAATTTCTGGCTATATTCAACTCAAAGAAAGACAGTTTTTGATTTAATAGATTACTAAGGCTCTATTTTTAAAAAATTATTCATCTCTTATTTGCATCTTCAAAACCATCTCTCTAAATGTTTCTTCCCTAAAGAGACCCCAAAATTGACTATTCACTTAAATTTCAAACTCCTTGTGTTTTCAATTTGTTTATAGGAAAAAAATCATTGAAGCTATTGAGAAATGTTATGGTTTGCATCTGAAGCATCCCCAAAGGCACATGTGCAGACAGTGTGGTCCCCAGAGCAATAGAATTTACAAATAGGGCTTTTGGGAAGGGTCATGAGGATTTGAACCTAATTATGAATTTTAATTCATTGAGGGATTCACAACTGAATGGACTATTGGTAGATGGTAGAAACTGTAGGAGGTTGGACCTGGTTAGAGGGAGTGAATCCTTGAGCACATGTCTTTGGAAACCATATCTTGTCCTGGAGCCTTTTCCCACTCTTTCTATTTACTTCATGCTATAAGGTGAGCACCTGGGCTTCACCATGCCCTCATGTTGCTCTGCCTTACCACAAGCACAGAGAAACCTTTGAAACCATGAGACAAAATAAATCTTTCCTTATTTTAGTTGATTTTCTCAGGTACTTTGTCACAGTAATGAAAGGCTGCCTAATACAAGGAGAATATAATCAATAGATAAAATTACCAATAAAGAAAAAAATAAAAGGCCAGTATATAAAATAAGCATTGCTGAATTTAAAAATGAACCAGGTATTAATTTTAAATTATCTTTATAGCATATAGTGTCATATCACAACAAATAGTTAGAAAAATTATAGTTAGAATCTTAAAATTCAGTGCTGTCTAAAAGACAAACTGACAATCCTCTTATTGTTTGACAGTATCAGTATTCAAGATAATTTTTCTTATTTCATTTATATGTGAGAGAAGATAAAACCGAGTGAAATAAAAATTAAATGGTCACTTAAAAGGGGTTGACTGAAGGTGATGGGATAAATTCCTCAGAGAAAAAACAAGCTCATGTATGTGCACATGCACAGATTTGTGTGATGATCAAGAGTTAATTTATAGAAGCATTGTTAATACAAAAAAATCTATTTTATGTCTATATAGACATATAAATTTAAATTTATAATAATTTGTATGTATACTTATGCATAAAATTTTGATGTATTTCTCACACAATGAGGCTATTCATTGTTTATAATAATTTATACAGATACTAGGGTATTATATGAATATTAGCAAAATTCAGAAACAATGTCAGTGTCTAAAGGAAATATCTAAGTCAATATATTTTGTATGATCAGAATGTTTTTTAATATTTAATAATTTTAAAAGTTATACCTTTGTATAATAACAAAGCAAAATGCACTATTTATAGTATAGTTATCTTGTAAATATGCCGCAGTCTGGCTGGGCACAAATGCCGCAGTCTGGCTGGGCACACAATCACGAGCCACCACACAGCTTGTAGATTCAAACAGCAACTCTTTATTCCCGAACTCACACCAGCCGTCTACAAACATGTTCTGGGGAAATCCACGTTCTCTGCCCAAATCCACCTCCACTGGGCTTCTATCTCCCAAATATACTGTCTGAATCCCGTGAGAACTCAAGGGGAACTCAGGCAGCAGGATACGCCCTATTCCCAGCAGGAATAATCTTAAACCTTAAACCTGGAACCTAAACCGGGAACGCCCTAATCCGCCTTGGTCCTTGAGGAAGGTCACCTACATTCAATGTCACTGCAACATGGGGTACGCTGGCAAGGAAATTGTCATACCTACTTGGCTAATGGCTCCCAGCATAAATATATATTTTATTTATGGACATTGAGATGGAATTTTATGAATAAAGTGATTACAAAGTTTGGAAAATTAAAAAAAATGTGTTGATGGGATAATTGATTTTTCTCTCAATCTTTCTCACACTGTCTATCTTCTAATATCTATGGAGGGTATACATTTAGTTTATTAGCAGAGTATATATTAAATGAAAGTATCTATATAATCACAATATTCAGTATTTTATAAAACATAACTGTTGTGAGAGATGTGTTAAATACTGCCTCTGTTGAGCTGTCATTCTATATTATAACACTAAATAATACATTAAGAAGTACTCTTAAATACATGTTTTAAGTAAAAGAACATCAGTGTCAATGTAAAATAATAACTGGGTAATAAAACTTGGTTGTAAATTGAGCATTATGTATTTGAAATTAGAATTGGATTTACAACCTTGTTGGGAAAATAACTTGCATCTAGTAGACAAATTGTATATGACTCCTGAAGGCCGGTAAGAATGGTGGGGATAAATGGGGTGTGACCAGTCCATCAAATTATTTTCTGAGTAGAAGTCTCAGGTAAGAGTATAAAGGAAACTAAGGATCCAATAATTGCTCTTTCTGTGTTCTAAGCCAACAGATATGGAGATTTTCCAATGAGTTACAATTAACTAGTAAAACTTATTCCATAGGTTATGACACAGAGCTATTTTTATTTTATAAATGTAATTAAGAAGGAAAAATGGAATGCATATCAGAAGACATACCAGCAGAAAAAAGAGTAATTGGAAGCTGCTTGGGTTTATTTAAATAAGCAGATAATCATGCCAGAAGTAGAACACGGGAAATGGAATGGAAGGAGACAATGTAACACTATAATAAAATAAAGTTACAGGCTCAATGTAAGGGAAAAGGAAATTAAACAGAAGTATTCATTTATTGCTTATGTGTTAATGATAGCATAGTTGTGCAAACAGATGGTATAAAGTTATGAGTTTATTTTAAATTCACCAACATATCTAATGCATATTAAGCATTATCAAATTTAAAAAGTAAATTCATTCCCTGTAAAAAGGAAAATATTCAAGGAGACCCTTGCAATAGGAAGAATGGTCTGGCTAAGTATATTGTGCAAGTGTTTTAAGAATTAGACAAAAGAGGTTTTCTTGTATAGGGAGGAGTATGTAACTGTAAGTATTGAAGCAAATTTAAATTTGGGTTGTGTATAAATGAGTGCATTATACAGATTCCAGGTAGACTATTGAATGGCTATGTGCTGGCTTAGCCTAAGGTAAACCAAAACTCAGAGTCCTGGAGGAAAGAAAGAATGCTTACCTGAAGTTTGGTTAATAAACATTTTGTTCTGATTCACAGTGGGAAAATCAGTTTAGATAACAGTTTATGAAATTAAAAAATGGGATAATTGGGATTTTTAAAACAAGAAACAACAAAAATGGCACTATAAAGTTTGTAGTTCATAATATTGAAAATATGAGTATTTTTCAAAAAGAAAGAATCGTGAGTTTTCTGGAGCATCACGTAATTAGAGATAAGCTTCATATTTTAAGCTTATCTATCACATGTGGCTCTGGAACCAAAACAAGACTGGAGGCAGGGCCATGTTGAGTGACATCTTGAACAGGTCCCTCATATCCCAAGGCCCCATTTCTTACCTGTGACTGGTCTATTCCAGTGCTTGGTGAGCAGTCCTAAACAGGACAGGACCTTCAGAAAGATGGGAAAAAAAATAGTCCCCCACCATGCAAGCCCCTGGAAGGCTTTTAGCAGGAATACTCTAAGCATAGCAAAAAATATAGCTAATTCAGGAGCTAAACTTATACCTCCAAATGATTCAAATCTACCTTCATCTACCTGTTATTCTTTTCTTTCTCAAGTTTTAAAAGCAAATTCATTGAGATTTTTCCAAAGATTGCTATGAAAAACAAACAAACATGGTCCTGTTTTCCCTAAAATGCACACAAAGAAGCGGACATTCTGTGCTTACTGTGATTGTATACATTCTGTCATTACATACATGATTTCATGTTTCACAGATCATCTGGCTCCAATGCTTTAGCATCTTCAAATAAATTGCTATGCAATTCCAGATGCCAAGAGGATTCATGGTGGCACTGTCCCAAATGTGTGTTTCTGTGTGTGTGTGTGTGTGTGTGTGTGTGTGTGTGGTGTGTGTGTATGCGTGTGTAGATATATAGATATATATCCATATATCTCTCTATATAAATATATATGGTATGTGCACTGAAATGCAACTTGGTAAAACGTTTTTCGGGTGTCCTAGGTAATATTATCCAAATAAAACATGTTTACTCTGATTTCCCTTAATCTCCAATTTCAAGATAAATATTTAGATGCCTTTCATACCCCATACATTGTGTTTCAACATGGTTAAAATCAGTGCAGTAAATTCATAATTCATCTTCCTCTATTTTCCTCAGGTAGACGGGGTTACTTTCCTTGTAAGGAGGGGAATTGGTCAGGTCAGGTTTTAAGACACTGAATTAGCCCTGATGCTGGTAAAAACTCAGGGTCAGAATGAACATTGTGTGTCTATTTGTTTTCCCCATAGATAGCCAAGATCAGCACTTCAGTTCTCCTGGATTGTGTATTTCAAGCATTTTAGGTCACCATCAAGAATGTAAGATGTTCTTCCTTACCCATTCTACTCATCACCTCATAGTTATTATTTTTTTGAAATGTGTTTTAGTTGTAGATGAACACAAAATCTTTATTTATTTATTTATTTATTTTTATGTGGTGCTCAGGATTGAACCCAGTGCCTCACACATATAAGACAAGCACTCTCCCGCTGAGTGGAACCCCAGCCCCCTGGTTATTATTCTTCATGTCACTGGTAGTTCAAATATTTTTCCAAACTTTTTCTGTTCCTCTCTTTATCTCTCTCAATCTGCTGCCTTATTTTTGTTTTTTCATGTTATAATGCTTCTTGTTGAAACCATTCCTTTTTTTTTTTTTTTCTGAGAAATGCTGTTTATGGGCTACTTCAATGGTTCTTACACTTAATGTGAGAATCTGTTAGGGAACTAATTTAAATGCAAATTCTTATACTTATCAGCAAAGACTCTGAATCGATAAGTTAGTAGTCTTAAGCCAAAGATTGTCTGTGTTTAAGAGTCATAGCAGATAATTCAAACAGTGATTTCCACAGCTCATGTAAAGTCTGGATACTTAACAGGTAATAGGGTGTAATATTGCTTATTTCTTTTTGCATATTTTACCTATGCTGACCATATAAGATGTTGTCTTTGGGGGCAGAATGAGGAATCTTGTTCTGCCAGACAAACGTCATCACTGTATCATCAAACCATCAGTATCTTCAGGACCGGGGGCTATTGCTCTGGTTGTTCCCTTCTTTTACCAGCTGAACTCAGGACATGGACACCTGCGAATGGGAGTTGGAGGATCCATATGGAATGAGACTGGATCCTGCAAGGGAGACTTCCTTTGCAGAAATGGCATTAGTAGTGTCATTTGACAATCAAAATTCAGCATTTTGACATCTGTTATGGGTTGAATATGAGGTGTCTTCACAAAGCTCCCATTAATGAGGAAATATTCCGAGGTAAAATGATTGGATTTTGAGAGCTGTAATCAAATCAGTCAATTCTGGGTTTAATGGACTGACTAGGTGGTAGCTATAGGTAGGTTTAGTGTGTCTAGATGAGATGGGTCACTGGGATCATGCCCTGGAAGGGTTGTTCTTCCCGAGAAGCCTCTCTCTCTCTCTCTCTCTTTCTCTCTCTCTCTCTCTCTCTCTCTCTCTCTCTCTCTCCTTTCCAGACCCCACCATGAGCCGAGCAGCTTCCTTCTGCTGGGCCCTTCACCTGTGAGATGCTTTCTCACCTTTGGCCTAGAGCAATACAGTCAGCCATTTACGAATTGAGACCCCTGACACCATGAGCATCTACTAAACTTTTAAGAAAACTTCTGTTTGTAGATTATTCTCTCAATTTTCCATTGTGCACCTTAAAACACAATATATTGCTAATTATTTTATTATGTTTGTTTATATTTGAAGTCAGAGGAATATTATTTTATTTTTAAATATACATGTTTTGTCAATAATATGAGACATAGTATCTGTAATATGTGCATAGAATATGACTTCTACTTTTAGAAGCTTACAGATTAAAAGAAAAGTGTTCCAATAAATAAAGAAGTTATATTCTTAAGAAGGGAATTGTTGATCAACTCTCAGTTTTATCAACAATTTCAGTACACAACTAAGGAGAGATTGTATTGAAAACAAATCAATGACAAGTTTAACAAATGTTTTAGTCTTCTTAAAGCAGTGTACCATTTCTTTAAAATTTTTAATTATAAGAATGCTAGAATTGCCCACTAGAAAATCAAGCCACAATTTAACAGAATTGAAAGGAGAAGTTCAAGATTTATTGTTGGCATGAGTTTAGACTAAGCATTTTTCTAATAGTCCCCATAGTTCATACTGGGTGCCAAAGGCAGTATGCTTTGTATTAATTTTAACTATATGTTTGGAGCCAGTTATTTTGAACCTCTTGATGATAGTGCCCCTTTGTGGGATTTGAAATTGCATAGAATAACCCATGCTACATTGTGCCCACTGGCTTTCTACTTAAGAATTAATCGCTAGCATTCTGCTTGTCCTATGTGCATTATGCTATAAACACAAGAACTTTTTATAATTAAGGGAAATTGCCAGTATCCTGGCCAGCAGAGTAAATGCAAACTGTATTAACAATACTATAAGCCTCTGTGTTGTACAGGGAATTATAATAATGTCCTAAAACTCAATGTCAGAGAATTATAATAATGTCCTAAAACTCAATGTAGAGCTTTATTTCTACAATAGTGATTCTTTGGAGCTACAGCTTATTCAAGGAGAGCCTGACAATGTTAATGTAATGAACAATGAGATTATAGTTTTGTCATTTCTGGGAGTCTTTTTTGTATGTGATAAAAAAATGTTATTTAATTAATTTTGAAATAAACTAAGTAATTATTCAAACTTTCTTTGAATCCCAATATGCTTTCTGGCTAGCCTTTGTTTTCCAGCAAAGTTAGGGTGAGGAAATGAAGTAAAGGGAGAGAGAGAGAGAGAGAGAGAGAGAGAGAGAGAGAGAGAGAAATGATAATAATAATAAAAGTTATATTTTCCAAACCTTGGTTATTTTTAATGAATTAATTTTTGTTGATGTATCACTTGTATGCAATATCACACAGATCTTAATTAAGAAACCTATGTATGTGTTTACAAATTAATACATGCATATACACCATTTTTCAATCAAGATTAGAATATTTCTGTCACTTCATGAAAAAAACACTTTGGAATTTCTTAGCCAACCTTTATCTCCTCTGACCCTGCTGTTTTCTCCATCATTATTGTGATAATTGTTACTTTGATCCAAAGGATTGAAATCAGTATCTTAAAGAGATATTGCACTCCTATGTTCCTTGAAACACACCAGCACAAGATGTGGATACAACCTAATGTCTGTCAACATTTAAAGGGAAGAAGAAAATGCATTAATCACTCTGCATAGTTTTATTTTAGAAGTCTCCTAATAATAACTTTGTTCAAACCTAGTTTGCTTAAAATTCGAAGACTAATTTTGCTTTACAACTCAGATTTAGTTTAGTTCCATTTTGTTTTCTTTCTATAAGTCCTTTAATATTACCATTTCACTGGCATCTGTTTATATTTCTTAACATATTTTTGTCATCATTAAGTTGTTGATAATCTGTGTTCATTCTTTTACTTTTAAGGTGTGATCTTTACAACTGTTTTTCAGCCTTTTGATTATGATTTAACATTGAATGAATTTTTAAAAGTTTATCACACTTGAAGTTTCTTGAGTTTTTGTATATGTGGGTTTATAATTGCCTTAAAATTATTATTTTTTGATCAAAATTTTGAATTTTTTTCATATCACCAATTCTGCAGCTAAAAATAAAATGACCTTCATGTTAAAAACTTGATAATTTCCCATTAGTCAGAGTCCTGTTCATTTATTTCAGTTGTTTCTTCACGGCATCTGATTATATTTTATTTCAAATTTTTATTTTAGTTTTGGAATTTTGTTTTGAGTCTACCACATTTCTCTGATTTTTATAGATTCCATTCTTTACTACCAAAAATACTTGTCTGTCTCATTTGCTCACTTTTTACTTAAAGTATTCAAACTTTTCTTATAAAAGGTCCTTTAAAATGCTTAATTGCTAATTCATTTATCTGAGTGACTTCAGGTTCTGTGTCCACTCTATAATTTTTATGGGATATATGTACTTATTTATTTGCTCATTTAAGAATTTTGTATTGTACCTTAATATTACGTACACCATGCCGTTGAGTGAGTTTTTCATGGCTAAGATGTCATTTTACTTCAATATTAGTTTGATCTTTTCGAAGATTGTTTTAGATTTTATTGTTGTATATAAATTAATGTTTACTCTGGGGATAGGTTAGCCCTTTAACTATGGTTAGATACTTCTGATATATCTATTGAATATCGAATTCTCTGCAGAAGGCTAGAGAGTTCAATATGGCCTCTCTTTTGTGATTATTTTGAACACAATCATCTTCTAGCCCCTTATGATTTTCAGGGGCATTTATATCTCATGGTCCATGGATAGTGGTTCTTTTATCAATTAATTATTTTTGTTTGCCCTGCCCCCCCTTCCCCTGCCGCCCCCCCCCACCTCCTAGATTAATCATGCATGGGATTCTACTTCAAACGCAAGAGAAAATTTTTGTTTATGAACTGTTTTCTTTGTTGAAATACCTCCTCTCAAATAATTTGTCTCACATTATATGGTCATCTCAACAGCTGACCTCTGATATGTCTCCTCAGGTATGTTCACCTGTCCTCATGCACATGCAGTGATTTAAAAAATGCCTCTAGGCAGAGTCAAGGCCATGATGGAGCTCACCCCTTTTATTACCCTTATCTCACAGATGCCTGTTCATAACTGAACCATGACCAAAATCTAAAACCATTTAGATCACATCTTATCCCTGTAACTGTTCAATTGTTCCAGGTGAAAGGAATAATCTGCTACTTATTACTTTCAATGACAGAAGTATAAATCAGCTATAGAGATTTTGATTATAAAAACCTATATATGCTGTCTTCATTTTTATTTTTTACCCAAAGAATCAAATACTTTTTTTCAAACATAAAGCATAAAAATATAAAATAATGAACCCTTTCCTTTTTAAAACTCAATTTCAACGGGCTGGGGTTGTGGCTCAGTGGTAGAGAGCTCACCTAGCATGTGTGAGGCCTGGGGTTTGATCCTCAGCACCACATAAAGATAAACAAATGAAGGTATTGTGTCCATCTGCAACTAAAAAATATTTTTAAAAATACATTTCAAATAATAAAATCACTGGCACTTATTCAGGGTCACATTTCTAAGTAAACTTTTTACTCTTATAAGTTGTTTAATCTTTAAAATGAGAATATAAAATTATGTAATTATTGGGTTCAGCAATCTGCAATTGTTATTTGATTATTTTGAAAGAAAAATTAATTATGTGGCTTAATATAACATTATCATCACAAATGAGTAAATTTTAACCACAGACTCTAATTAACTTGACTAAAGTTACACAACAGAATAGTCTGAGATCCAGTATATGAATCAAGACAATGTGATATAAGTGTATCCATACAATCATTTTGCTGCTGCTTTTTCCATATTTTTGTTGCAGAGCATATTTTAATGGAAACTTTTAATGGAAATTTTTAGTGTTCTCTATTTCTAATTTACTATGATGTAATGAAAACAAAGATAATATGGTTAAACTTTTATATTATCTTCAAACTTACTTAAATGCTATCATAGTTCTATTTTGACATTCAGTATTTAAATGCATTTTTTAATTAGTTATACATGACAGTTGAATATGTTTATGTACTTTGATATATCATACACAAATGGCATATAATTTCTCATTTTTCTGATTGTACATGATTTAGAATCACATTGGTCATGCAGTCATACATGTACATAAGGTAATAATGTCTGTTTCATTCTACTATCCTTCCTGTCTCCATGTTCCCACCCCTGCATCCCCTTCTACCTAATGTAAAGTAACTTCATTCTTCCCTAGTATCCCCGCATTGTGAATTAGCATCCACATATCAGAGAAAACATTCGGCCTTTGTTTTGGGGGGATTGGCTTATTTTGTTTAGCATGATATTCTCCAGCTCCATTCATTTACCAACAAATGCCATAATTTCATTCTTCTTTAAAGCTGATTAATATTCCATTAAATATATATACCATAAAGAATGAATTAAATGCATTCTTAATATACTCAAAGCTCACAGCTTTATTTATAGATATAATCATTCTATTTTTATGTGTTTTATATATGTGAAAAATAATTATTAAAATATGTCATCCTAGGGACTGTGGTTGTAGCTCAGTGGTAGAGTGCATGCCTAGCATGTGTGAGGCACCGGTTCAATCCTCAGCACTATATAAAAATAAATAGAATAAAGGTCCATCAACAACTAAAAATTTTTTTAAATGTCATTCTATATTCAATATACATATGAATATACTCAGAGTGGCACAATAAGGGGTGGGGGAAAATTGAAGTTCATTGGATTAGACAAAGGAGAATATATATATATATATATATATATATACACAAACACACACTAAAAGTTTCTAAAATATATTTGACAGGAGAATATTGTTATATAAAAATATGTATTCAACTTACATTTTTAAGTTATTTTTATTTATTATAAATAAATAGAGCTATAAATGTTTGATATTTAGTATGTGCCTAACAAGATGATAAGGTAAGGAATTGAAGAGATGAAGTAGTATTTACCCTCTTGAAACTAATTTATTGAAGAGGACCAAATTAAAACATAATAAATAGTATAACTAGGGTGAACTAATTTCTGTGATGCTATAAACAGATAAAAAATATGACTGGAATTGTCCACATAAACATTCTGAGAAACACTGAGAAGAGAGGAAGAGGGCATCAGAAGGTGAAATAATCTGAACAAAGCCATTTATATACATTTTCTCCTAGAAGCCATGCTTATTGGGCTTGTTTGAGCTACCATAAGGCAGGGAGGCTACTTTTCTGGGAAATCCTGGGTGAAAATCCCAGGTTGGAGAAGCCCAGATAGTGTTGGTGCCCTGCAATAGCTTACAGCCCTAGGTTCAAATGCAGCCATTTGGGGATGGGCATAATCTGCCAAGCCCCAAACAACTATTTTCCCATTTTTATCCTGTTTTCCTCAAGAAGGCTGCCACATGGAAATCTTTTCATGTATTTCCCATTATATAAAGGATTGGGGCCTTTTTCACTTGTTCAGTTCCTGTTCCTATCAGGACTGGAATCCCACTAGGCACCCCCCCTTCTAAATCTAATTTCTGCCAGTTGTCTTTTGTTCCTTATTATTTTCTGACTTTTTTCCCCAGCTGATTGACACCTCCAAGCATAAATCTACTCTACTGGAATTCTGGTAACCCCAGCAATTTTCTTTTTAAAAAAAAATTATTTGTTCTTTTTAGATATACCTGACTCTGGAGCGAGTTTTGACATATACATACAATGAGTCTAACTTGTCATTCTTGTGGTTGTACATAACATGCAGTTACAGTGGTCATGTATTCATATGTGAACATAAGAAAGTTATATCCAATTCATTCTACAGTCTTTCTTTTTCTCATCCCTCTGCCCTTCCCTTCATTTTCCTTTGTCTAATCAAATGAATTTTCATTACTCTCCCCTCTTATTGTGTGTCAGCATCCACATATCAGAGAACATTTGACCTTTGAATTTTGGGGATTGACTCATTTCACCTAATATGAAAATCTCCAGTTTCATAGATTTACTGAAAAATGCCATAATTTCATTCTTCTTTATTGCTGGCTAACATTATTTTGTGTATATAAACCACATTTTCTTAATCAATAGAAGTGTAAAATTAAAGTTGATAATTGTTGTAGCAAATATAAAAATACTGCATAGAGATGCTATGCTACTTTAAAATCTTCCATTTTAACTCCCTAAAACGACTAACTTAATAAATGTGTAAAGAATTTGATTTTTAAAAATGTAACAACACTGTATCATGTATAAGTAAAAGAATGAGAAGTTATACTCCATCTATGTATAATGTGTCAAAATACACTCTCCTGTATGTGTATTTAAAAAGAACAAATACAAAAATAGGAAAAAAATGTAACATCAGTTGCCTGCTCCTAGATTTTTCTAATACCACACACAGAAAATTACAATACCTTTTTTATTCAATAAATTTAAAAAATATTTATTGATTGTTACTTATAGACAGTGGGACTTCAGTGATAAGGGTCTATGTATGCATACAGATCATGGAACTTACACTTTGGAAAGCATACTAATGAAAAGTATTTCATATTAAGGGAAGTATAGCTAAATTTGCCTTTACCCACATTGGATGCAACTGAGGGAAGGAAAAAAAACAATGTTTTGCAAATATGTAATTAATCTAGTACTAACATTGTTTGTAGGATTTAAATTTGATATTAGCTGGATCTAAATCTTAATCTGAAAATTTAATTTAAAGTAGATTTGGTGACAGAAACACCTTGACCTATCCATTCTACAATGTGTGCATATTTCAAAGCATCTTTTTGTGCACCACAAACTACACAACTTCTACTTGTTGAGTTATACAAATTTCAAAATAAAACAAACAAAATATAAAATATCCCTTCATTGAAAGAGTTATTCCCAACCTAAGACAAACAAAACAAAACAGAAAAAAAAAAAAAAAACTCTCAAGAAAATGAAGAACTTAGCTTCTGGTTTCTAGTCCAGTATGTAAGAAGGTTGCAAATCACACAAACAAAAACAGAACAAACTGAAAAAAAATCAGTGAATCTTCTTAGATCCATGAAAAAAATTGTGGATACAAGGGCATCTCTTGTACCCCACACTAGAGAGGCACACTGGTGAATACAGAGAATCACAGTTTACCAGAGCAGAAACCAAACATGCAGAACTCCCCAGTGGAGACAGAGCCAGGGTAAGAAAACCTGTAATATATTTTGAGACATTGCCACAGGCTCAGTGTGGACAACTTTGAGAGTTAAAAACTCCAAGGTGACCAGTCATTGTGGCCTGGAACCTTTTGTGAATTTTATCATCAGAAGTTCAACTTCATTCTCAACTTCAATATTGGACAAAAAATATCTTCTTTGCTTCTAGCAGATAGAGAGACAGGAAATTGGAAATACAGTAGCACATTTTTAACCAGGTCTGCACTCAATAAAAACTATTTAACTACTGCCTAACCTATCAGGGTTTTCCCAGAGCATAACTGACCTGAAATTCACAGTGCAGAGGCATGAGACCATAAAATTTCCCATCTACTGACATGTTGACACCATATTACTAAAGTATTATTTATAGTTCCTTTAACCAAGTACATCTTGTCTGGCAAGGAAAAAAATCATCATGCATAAAAAGACACAAAAAAATACAATTTGAAGATACAAAGTAAGCATAACAACCAAACTGATATATGGTAAGGATGTTTGTGAGAATAGTCTGCCAGAATTTTAGAACAACTTTGACTAATATATTAAGGTTCTGATAAATAAAATAGCTCACAAAAATAAATACAATGAAAGTAGAGAGATGGAGTTTCTAAGGAAGAACTGAATAATAAATGTTAGAGATAAAAAAATGTACAATAATAGCAACTAAAATGTCCTTCAGTGGGTAAATAGATAATTGTTATTTTAGTGAGTTTTTTTCATCTCTGTGAACAAAAAAACCTGGCATAGAACAATTTTGGAACAGGGAAAATTTACTTGAGGCTCACGGTTTCAGAGGTATTAATCAATAAACAGGTGGATCCATTGCTCTGGGCTCAAAATTAGGCAGAACATCATGGCAGAAGAGTGTGGTGGAAAACAGACACCTAGGACATGGTCTTCAGAAAATGGAGAGAGGACTCTGCTCGCTAGCTACAAAATATATACCCCAAGGCCATACCAACAGGAAACTACTCCTCCATCCACAGCTTACTTGTCTTCAGTTAACACCTAGTGAATCCATTCAGTGGATTAATTAGGTTAAGGCTCTCATAATACAGTTATTTCATCTCTAAAATTTTTTAAATTGTCTCTCATATGAACTTTTGGAGAACATTTCATATCTAATCCATAACAATTGTGGTACTTCAATGATGAAGAGAAATTATCTCTCAAGCAATAAAGAAAACTCAAATGCTTATGATTAAGTGGAAGATTCTAATATAAAAAGTGTATATACTGCATGATTCAAACTACATGGGGTCTGGAAAAGGCATAGAATGCAAGTTGTAAAAAGATAAGTGGTTGCCAGAGGTTTCTGGGGAAGACTGGAGGGAGAAATGAAAACATGGAGCACATAGGGTTTGAGGGGGCACTGAAACTACTCTGTAGAATAGTATAATGGTAAATAAATGTTATCATAACTTTGTACAAACTATTAGACATGCAAAACTAATATTGAACTTGAACTTGAATGATGGTCTGTGGGTGAGACTGATGTGTTAATTTAGATTCACCCACTGAAATAATATTCTATTCTTGTGAAGATATGAGGTAAACTGGGCATGTATGGACAGGGATAAATGGTATTGTTCTAATTTCCTCTCAATTTTTTTCAAATATTAAATAAATATGAAAATAAAGTTTACTAAAAAGGAAATTAAAAATTATCTCTAATCTGAATTAGAGATTAGATGAAGTGGTGAATGCCTATAATCTCAGCTATTTAGTAGGCTGAGGTAGGATGGTTGACAGACTCAGCAATTTAACTAGATTCTGGACCAAAAATAACATAAAAAGGATGAGGGAGTGTAATTCAGTAGTAGAATTTCCCAGGGTTAAATCCCCAGATTTACAAACATACGGGCATGTACACACACACACACATACACACACACACACTTTGCTTGTAAATGTTGAGAAGTTTAAAATACAAAAAGATCACATTTATATGAAAAAAATGTGTTACTTAAAATTCAATAGAAAACTGAAATCGATTAAAAATTATGGAAAAAAATTATACTATTGTAGCAAAAACGCTTTTTAAAATGACAGGCAAAAATTTAAAGATGGCAAAAATGGAGAGATGTTGAATAGATGGTAAAATTTTAAGGCCAGACATATCTAATTGGAGGGTTTTTTTAAAATTTTTTATTGTTGGTTGTTCAAAACATTACATAGTTCTTGATATATCATATTTCACACTTTGATTCAAGTGGGTTATGAACTCCCATTTTTACCCCGTATACAAATTGCAGAATCACATCAGTTACACATCCACTGATTTACATATTGCCATACTAGTGTCTGTTGTATTCTGCTGCCTTTCCTATCCTCTACTATCCCCCCTCCCCTCCCCTCCCCTCTTCTCTCTCTACCCCCTCTACTGTCATTCATTTCTCCCCCTTGTATTATTTTCCCCTTTCCCCTCATTTCCTCTTGTATGAAATTTTGTATAACCCTGAGGGTCTCCTTCCATTTCCATGCAATTTCCCTTCTCTCTCCCTTTCCCTCCCACCTCTCATCCCAGTTTAATGTTAATCTTGTTCTCATGCTCTTCGTCCCTACTCTGTTCTTAGTTACACTCCTTATATCAAAGAAGACATTTGGCATTTGTTTTTTAGGGATTGGCTAGCTTCACTTAGCATAATCTGCTCTAATGCCATCCATTTCCGTGCAAATTCTATGATTTTGTCATTTTTTAATGCAGAGTAATACTCCATTGTGTATAAATGCCACATTTTTTTTATCCATTCGTCTATTGAAGGGCATCTAGGTTGGTTCCACAGTCTTGCTATTGTGAATTCTGCTGCTATGAACATCGATGTAGCAGTGTCCCTGTAGCATGCTCTTTTTAGGTCTTTAGGGAATAGACCTAGAAGGGGAATAGCTGGGTCAAATGGTGGTTCCATTCCCAGCTTTCCAAGAAATCTCCATACTGCTTTCCAAATTGGCTGCACCAATTTGCGGTCCCACCAGCAATGTACAAGTGTACCCTTTTCCCCACATCCTCGCCAGCACTTGTTGTTTGACTTCATAATGGCTGCCAATCTTACTGGAGTGAGATGGTATCTTAGGGTGGTTTTCATTTGCATTTCTCTGACTGCTAGAGATGGTAAGCATTTTTTCATGTACTTGTTGATTGATTGTATGTCCCCCTCTGAGAAGTGTCTGTTCAGGTCCTTGGCCCATTTGTTGATTGGGTTATTTGTTACCTTATTGTCTAATTTTTTTGAGTTCTTTGTATACTCTAGATATTAGGGCTCTATCTGAAGTGTGAGGAGTAAATATTTGTTCCCAGGATATAGGCTCCCTATTTACCTCTATTATTGTTTCTTTTTCTGAGAAAAAATCTTTTTAGTTTGAGTAAGTCCCATTTGTTGATTCTAGTTATTAACTTTTGTGCTATGGGTGTCCTATTGAGGAATTTGGAGCCTGACCCCAAAGTATGTAGATCGTAGCCAACTTTTTCTTCTATCAGACGCCGTGTCTCTGATTTGATATCAAGCTCCTTGATCCATTTTGAATTAACTTTTGTGCATGGCGAGAGAAAGGGATTCAGTTTCATTTTGTTGCATATGGATTTCCAGTTTTCCCAGCACCATTTGTTGAAGATGCTATCCTTCCTCCATTGCATGCTTTTAGCCCCTTTATCAAATATAAGATAGTTGTAGTTTTGTGGATTGGTTTCTGTGTCCTCTATTCTGTACCATTGGTCCACCCGCCTGTTTTGGTACCAGTACCATGCTGTTTTTGTTACTATTGCTCTGTAGTATAGTTTGAAGTCTGGTATAGCTATACCGCCTGATTCACACTTCCTGCTTAGCATTGTTTTTGCTATTCTGGGTCTTTTATTTTTCCATATGAATTTCAGGATTGCTTTCTCTATTTCTACAAGAAATGCCGTTGGGATTTTGATTGGCATTGCATTAAACCTATAGAGAACTTTTGGTAATATCGCCATTTTGATGATGTTAGTTCTGCCTATCCATCAACAGGGTATATTTTTCCATCTTCTAAGATCTTCTTCTATTTCTCTCTTTAGGGTTCTGTAGTTTTCATTGTATAAGTCTTTCACCTCTTTTGTTAGGTTGATTCCCAAGTATTTTATTTTTTTTGAGGATATTGTGAATGGAGTGGTTGTCCTCATTTCCATTTCAGAGGATTTGTCGCTGATATACAGGAATGCCTTTGATTTATGCGTGTTGATTTTATATCCTACCACTTGGCTGAATTCATTTATTAGCTCTAATAGTTTCTTTGTAGACCCTTTTGGGTCTGCTAGGTATAGAATCATGTCACTGCAAACAGTGATAATTGAAGTTCTTCTTTTCCTATTTTTATGCCTTTAATTTCTTTCGTCTGTCTAATTGCTCTGGCCAGTGTTTCGAGAACTATGTTGAACTGAAGTGGTGAGAGAGGGCATCCCTGTCTTGTTCCAGATTTTAGAGGGAATGCCTTCAGTTTTTTTCCATTCAGAATGATGCTAGCCTGAGGCTTAGCATAGATTGCTTTTACAATATTGAGGTATGTTCCTGTTATCCCTAGTTTTTCTAGAGTTTTGAACATAAAGGGATGCTGTACTTTGTCGAATGCTTTTTCCGCATCTATGGAGATGATCATATGGTTCTTATTTTTAAGTCTATTGATGTGGTGAATAACATTTATTGATTTCCGTACATTGAACCAGCCTTGCATCCCAGGGATGAATCCTACTTGATCATGGTGCACAATTTTTTTGATATGATTTTGTATCCGATTCGCCAGAATTTTATTGAGAATTTTTGCATCTAGGTTCATTAGAGATATTGGTCTGTAGTTTTCTTTCTTTGAAGTGTCTTTGTCTGGTTTAGGAATCAGGGTGATGTTGGCCTCGTAGAATGAATTTGGAAGTTCTCCCTCTTTTTCTGTTTCCTGAAATAGCTTGAAAAGTATTGGTATTAGTTCCTCTTTAAAGGTTTTGTAAAACTCTGCTGTATACCCATCCGGTCCTGGGCTTTTCTTAGTTGGTAGTCTTTTGATGGTTTCTTCTATTTCCTCAATTGATATTGGTCTGTTTAGGTTGTCTATATTCTCCTGACTCAATCTGGGCAGATCATATGACTTAAGAAATTTATCTATGCCTTCACTATCTTCTAATTTATTGGAGTATAAGGATTCAAAATAATTTCTAATTATCTTCTGTATTTCTGAAGTGTCTGTTGTGATATTGCCTTTTTCATCCCGTATGCTAGTAATTTGAGTTCTCTCTCTTCTCTTCGTTAGCATGGCTAAGGGTCTGTCGATTTTATTTATTTTTTCAAAGAACCAACTTTTAGTTTTGTCAATTTTTTCAATTGTTTCTTTTGTTTCGATTTCATTAATTTCAACTCTGATTTTAATTATTTCTTGCCTTCTACTTATTTTGCTGTTGTTTTGCTCTTCTTTTTCTAGGATTTTGAGATGAAGTATGAGATCATTTATTTGTTGGTTTTTCCTTTTTTTAAGGAATGAACTCCAAGCAATGAATTTTCCTCTTAGAACTGCTTTCAATGTGTCCCATAGATTCCAATATGTTGTGTCTGTGTTTTCATTTATCTCTAAGAATTTTTTAATTTCCTCCTTGATGTCTTCTATAACCCATTGATCATTCAGTAACCTATTGTTCATTCTCCAAGTGATGCATGATTTTTCCTTCCTTCTTTTACCGTTGATTTTCAGTTTCATTCCATTATGATCAGATAGGATGCATGGTATTATCTCTACTCCTTTATATTGTCTAAGAGTTGCCCTGTGACATAATATATGATCTATTTTTGAGAAGGATCCATGTGCTGCTGAGAAAAAAGTGTAACTGCTTGATGTTGGGTGGTATATTCTATATATGTCAATTAAGTCTAGGTTATTAATTGTGTTATTGAGTTCTATAGTTTCCTTATTCAACTTTTGTTTGGAAGTTCTGTCCAGTGGCGAGAGAGGTGTGTTGAAGTCTCCCATGATTATTGTATGGTGGTCTATTAGACTCTTGAACTTGAGAAGAGTTTGTTTGATGAACATAGCTGCACCATTGTTTGGGGCATATATATTTATGATTGTTATGTCTTGTTGATGTATGGTTCCCTTGAGCAGTATGTAGTGTCCCTCTTTATCCCTTTTGATTAACTTTGGCTTGAAATCTATTTTATTTGATATGAGTATGGACACTCCTGCTTGTTTCCGAAGACCATATGAGTGATATGATTTTTCCCAACCTTTCACCTTCAGCCTATGTATGTCTTTTCCTATCAAATGCATCTCCTGTAGGCAGCATATTGTTGGGTCTTGTTTTGTGATCCATTCTACTAGCCTGTGTCTCTTAATTGGTGAGTTTAAGCCATTAACATTTAGGGTTATTATTGAGATATGGGTTGTTCTTCCAGCCATATTTGTTTATTTCTGTTACTAAACATGGTTTGTTTTCCTCTTTGATTATTTTCCCCCCTTTACTGTCCTACCTCCCACTGTTGGTTTTCATTGTTATTTTCCATTTCCTCTTCCTGTAATGTTTTGCCGAGGATGTTTTGAAGAGATGGTTTTCTAGCTGCAAATTCTTTAAACTTTTGTTTATCATGGAAGGTTTTAATTTCATCTTCCATCCTGAAGCTTAATTTCGCTGGATACACAATTCTTGGTTAGAACCCATTTTCTTTCAGTGTTTGAAATATGTTTTTCCAGGATCTTCTAGCTTTCAGAGTCTGTGTTGAAAGATCAGCTGTTATCCTGATTGGCTTACCCCTAAATGTAATCTGCTTCCTTTCTCTTGTAGCTTTTAAAATTCTCTCCTTATTCTGTATGTTGGGCATCTTCATTATAATGTGTCTAGGTGTGGATCTCTTATGATTTTGCACATTTGGCGTCCTGTAGGCTTCTAGGATTTGGGATTCTGTCTCATTCTTCAAGTCTGGGAAGTTTTCTCGTATTATTTCATTGAATAGATTGCTCATTCCTTTGGTTTGAAACTCTGTCCCTTCCTGTATCCCAATGACTCTTAAATTTGGTCTCTTGATGTTATCTCATATTTCTTGGATGTTCTCCTCATGGTTTCTTAACAGTCTTGCTGAGCTGTCTATGTTCTTTTCAAGTTGAAATACTTTGTCTTCATTGTCTGATGTTTTATCTTCTAAGTGTTCTACTCTGCTGGTAGTATTCTCAATTGAGTTTTTAAGTTGGTTTATTGCTTCCTGCATTTCTAGGATTTCTGTTTGTTTGTTTTTTATAACCTCTATCTCCCTGTATAGTTGATCTTTTGCTTCTTGGATTTGTTTATGTAATTCATTGTTGAAGTGATCTTTCATTGTCTGATTTTGCTGTCTGATGTCTTCCTTGAGACTCCAGATCATCTGAAGCATGTATATCCTGAATTCTTTATCTGACATTCCATCTGCTGCAGATATTACCTCTTCTAACGTTGAGTTGACCTGCATTGCTTGTGGTACTTTCTTTCCTTGTCTCTTCATACTGTTCGTGTTTCTTTCTGCTTGGTGAAACTGTTGTGCTATTGAATTTTCCCCCTATATATTTATATTGCTTTTGTATAGTTGCAAAGTCTCCCTTGCAGGCGCGGGCGGCGGCTCTGCCCCTCCTCCAATTGGGGCAATGTGCCTACCACGCCGGCAGGCCACTGGGGCTGTTCTGCCGGTCAGTAGCAGGTCCGCCTACCTTGCAGGCGCGGGCAGCAGCTCTGCCCCTCTGTGGGCCACTAGGCTTCTTCTGTCGGTGGTTGCAGTTCTGCCTACTTTGCAGGTGCGGGCAGCGGCACTGCCCCTCTGCAGGCCGCTGGGCCTGTTCTGCCGGTGGGTCACAGGTCCACCTACCTTGCAGGCGCGGGGGGCGGGGGCGGCTCTACGCTTCCGCAGGCCGCTGGGCCTGTTCTGTCTGTCAGTTGCAGGTCTGGCCTGTTCTGTGGGTGGTCGCAGGCCTGCCTACCTTGCAGGCGAGGTTGGCAGCTCTGCCCCTCCGCGGGCCACTGGGACTTTTCCGTCCGTGGTCACAGTTCCGCCTACCTTCCAGGCGCGGGGGGGGGACGGCTCTGCCCTTCAGCAGGCCGCTGTGCCTGTTGTGCCGGTGGTCACAGTTCCGCCTACTTTGCAGGCGCGGGGGGAGGGGGGTGGCTCTGCCTCTCAGCAGGCCGCTGGGCCTGTTCTGTGAGTGGTCACAGTTCCGTCTACCTTGCAGGCGTGGGGGGAGGGCGTGGCTCTGCCTTGCAGGCGTGGGGGGAGGGGGCGGCTCTGCCTCTCAGCAGGCCGCTGCTCCTGTTCTCTCTAATTGGAGTTTAAAAGACAGTAAAGAAAAACTCTTTTAAAAAAAATATATCTTCATACTACTAGTAGTATTACTACTATCACTACTATACACTCTGTTTAAAATTAAGAATTCCTATTATCATTACAGTTTAAAAAGTCAACCCACAGAAGAAGTAATAAGGTCACTGTAATACACATTTGATACAAAAAAACCTCATATCTACAGCATGTAAAAAAGACAAAACAAAGCAAAATAAACCAAAATCAAACAATCAAACAAACAAAACCTCTAAAGAAGCAGTAAGTACTTCACTTAAATGAAAGGAATAATTCCTGGAGATTCAGTATTAGTCAATCTTACCACTGTATGAGCATCATAAAGAGTACTTACATAAGTTAAGACAGCTACAATATGACTGGGTTATATGATCTTATGGGACTACTGTCATATATGCAATTCATCACTAACTAAAATGTCCCTCTGTAGTGCAGAATTGTTTAAGACAGAAAATACAGTGTGGAAAAGGGGGAGAAGGGTTGACTAATATATTCCAGATAGCCAGTAAACATAAGAACAATATTAACAAGACATGTAGAGTTTCTTAAAGGACCTAATAAATTTGGAAAAAATATTACTTTGCACGTCACACCTCATGGTATGCAAATATATAATGTCCACAAAATTAGAACCACAGCTTGGATTCAAAGGCGTATTTCCATCATGTGGCATGGAGTCTAGAATATCATGAATTCAATTGATGTTTGTTGAATAACTGAAGTTTACAAAATGTATTTCTTGCACATTTCATCATACTGGGCATTAAGACAAATGTTGCATTAAGCAAAAGAATTAAAGTTTACTTTGTTTAAAAATAATAAAATATTAGTTGGAATAATATATGGTTATGTATTTGGAAATTATGATGAAAAAATAAGCTGAATTTAATTATAGAGTTATGAGTGAATTCATCTTCTAATCCATTCTCATTAGGAAGAAGGAAAAAATTAGAAAAGGACACTACTTGAAGGTAAATACTTGGATAAATTACATGTAGAAATGATGCGAAGGCTTATTATTGTACATGATCAATGTTCTCATTTTTAAATAATGAACACTTCTCTGACTTTTTAAATTATGGCATTCCATCATTTTTTATTTCTCTGTGGACTTGTTCCTGTCACTGCCCTAAATTAGTATTTTACTACTTTTTATACTGTTATCACATCATGTTATTTTCCTTTTCACAGAGTGCAAGACTTCGTGATTCATTACAACATCTGTGATTTTAAAGTAATATTTGGGAATCTTTATAGTAATAAACAACATTTTCTATATGTTAAAACCCACATATGCACAGAATCAGGCATTCTGATAGAACAGGGACTGTATTTTCTTGGTTCATTTATTTAAACTTCCAGAAGAATGGATTTGTATTCAAAAAACAGTTTTAAGATATGATTTCAATTCATGAATTTTTTAAAAAAGCAGATTCTAGCATTTCCAAGTCTCTGTGATGTGTTTATACATTGAGTGAATTTCGTAATATATTTGTGCATTTGTTGAAAATATTTTTAAAAATTAATGAAATATGAATTAAAAACCTAACATTAAAATAATAAAAATTAAAATGTCATGCAAAAAAAGATGTAAAAAATCACGTATAAGTATACCTTTAGAATTAATGTATTCAATCAAATCTTTGAAATTCTGACTATTACAAAAATCAAGGACATTATTATTTTACACTGATTGATTTATTTCTAAATAGTTTTTTGGATGAAAACAAATGTCAGTAAATAAATTATTAAAATTTTTCATTGCTTTAATTTTTTTAACACTCACAAACACCCCTAACTTTTAATTCTATTCAAACAGTTTGTGTGAGTTACTGCTTTTCAGAGTGAATGAAGGATTGCCTATGGTATTCATAACTTTTGTTTTGTATAAGATGTTTTTAATGATAATGAATGACATTATTCCAAGCTGTATATTATAATTTCCAGCACAAAAAAACATATTAATATAAAAGGTAATACAGGTTTATTTTGTAAAATTCAAATTAAGCAAACATAGAATAGAGAAAATTAATGCCTTTTATTTCAAAATTGACAATCAAGAAATATTAATAATTTAGCATATACTTTTTTATTATGTATCTATACACTCTGGACTGATTATTCATTTGTTAATTTGAGGTTCTAGTACTCACAATGCTTTTGAGCAGTCTGTCATGTATATCAACCAATGTACATTATTCTGAGTTACCTTAAGTAATACAATGAAATTAACAACAAAGTCAATATATTAATATTGACATGATACAAGGGAGTTAACTGTTGTACTGGGGAAGAGAAACTATCTGTATTAAAAAGATAACTTTGCAGCTGTTGTAGATAAACTTATATGATAATAAAACATGCCAGGTGATTCTAGTGTCTCAATTTATGAGTCAATGAAATTGAAGTCCAGAAAATTGGTGACTTGCCAAAATTTTTCCATTATCTCAAATATATAAATGCCAAAAATTGGGACAAAACCTAGGAATAATGTCATAGAATAGTAAATTTATTTTATAGGTAAAATTTTCCCCTATGAATGAACTTTTTCAGGTGGCCTTACTAGCAGTGTTATTCCAACAATAAGAAAGTGGGCGTTTGGCATAGGATATTTATATTTAGGAAGAAATCTTTATGTTAGAAGAATCTTTAAGTTTAGAGAGTCTCTGCATTCCTTTAATAGACATTCACTGATCTCCTACAGGATAGGAGATATTTTATTAATTTTGTATAACATAAAGAAAAATAAAGTCTTTACCAACAAAAATTAATTGGACTATAAATAATGTGGAATAATAATTACCAAAATATATTCATGATGATTATTTTTATATATCAATTTTTAAGATGCTTTTTGATAAGGTTAACATTTTATTGCTGATATTTTAGTATTCACAGTGTGGGGGTGAGTTTTATCCAAGAAGTGAATCTGGAAAAAACAAACAAACAACTATTCTTCAGATCAAGGGGGAATTCTCCAAGAGACTGTCCTAGGACTTTTTTCCACCAAAGTTTTCTCATGTCTCTGTTGCCTGTAGACTTGACAATGCACATTCCACTACCCTAGCCATTGAATATAATATTCCACCTGCGTATAGTTTCACCCAGTTAATTCATTCACTCCAGAATGGACTGATTAATTTATAGCTCTCAATACAACCATTTTACCTTTGAGTATTCCTTCATTAACACAGGAGTACTTTTTTGGGGGGAGGGTACCTCATATCCAAAACATAACCCAGCCCACTTTTAATAGTTTGGACTTCACAGTTTCTTTAATAATGTGAGCCATTTTTTATAATAAAATCTCTCTCTCTGCCTCTCTCATTTAATATCTTGTGGTTATTTTTCTGGAGAGCCCAGACTAATGCAGTACCAAATACAGAGTTAGAGTGAAAGATCTGTAATACTGAAACCAGGAAAAATTTGTGAGGTAACTGATGCTAACTTTTTACTTTATGTGACATCAAGAGAGAATTAAATAATTATAGGAATTTACCCAGCTGGAGTACAGTAAAGGGCATGTTTTGGGAAGAAAGAAATAGAGAATACAAAGGTCCAGTGAAGCTATGTATAGTGGTTTATTAGTATTTTTTCTACAATAAATGAATGAGTGAATGTTGCTCAAAGTATTGCACAAAGTTTGTTTGGAAATTATAGGAAATCTAGTATACTGGCTCATAATGTGTTAGGCATAAAAGGAAAATAGATGAGTAAGGCAATGGCAAGGGTGGGGTCTCTAAATTGTGAAGTCAGCTCTATGTTTTCTTAGAGGAGCTTTATCTTCATCTTACAATCAATGGCTAGTCATATATAAGAATGTCAAATCCGCCAGGGGAGGTGGTGCATACTTGTAATCCCTGTGGCTTGGGAGGCTGAGGCAGGAGTATCATGAGTTCAAAACCAACCTTGGCAAAATTGAGGCACTAAGCAACTCATTGAGACTCTGTCTCTACATAAAATTCAAAATATGGCTGGGGATGTGTCTCAGTGGTAGAGTGCCCCTGAGTTCAATTCCCAGTATCAAAAAAAAAAAAAAAAAGACAAATGTATGTCCTCATTTTCATATATCTCTCATGGTACCAAATTTGAGGTATACAAAGCAATTACAATGTAAGCAATGCTTACAAGGGAGACAAAGGATGCAAAGTTAAAAGACAAATTTCCAACTTGTGAATTAGGCATATGCTAATACCTATATTGGAGTAGAAATATGGGTACTGGCTAGTTTCACTGGAACAATCATGGAAATAGCCCAGATATAAATAACAGGATGAAGTTAGAAATACAAGAAAATAATGTAAGAGTAACTGAAGCACGTAAATATAGAAAATAAAAATGGTTATCATATTGGACAAGTGTGGAATTCAAGGTGAAATAGTAATGAAAGGAAGCAAATCAGGAGGAAAACAAAGGTCTAAGTTAGTTAGAGAATGCCTGTGATCTAATTTGTCCACTGATCAAATATTATAGGCCTGCCAATAGTTTGGGTAGTGAATAAGCTTCCTTTTTCTTTCCTAAGTTATCAGTCACTGTTTATGTTTTCAAAGAGACAGTTATGACAATCATCATTAACACCTTTTTCAGGATGAGGACCATGACATTGTGTCATGGTTCTGGTAAGAAAATGCTTCTGGGTAACTTTGGACTGGGAACATTTAATATAATGTTGTGAAGATATTTCCAGGACTTTAAATATAAGGGAGGCCTGGAGGTGATAGCTACTGAGCTAAATAAGACCTGTATGTGCACAAATCTTAAAACCTTTTGAGGTCTGATGAATGTAAAAAGTATATCATTGGTTCTTTTCAGTAAATCTTTACATCTTTACCATAAAAAATTATATGGATTCAAGCAGACCCTTTACTGTGGCCAAGAAAAGGATAAGGGTGTAATTGTAAGAAAAGAGGATCAATGGAAACAACCCAATTTAACTCTGTGAATTACCCATGTTTGACTCTGTTCTGTTCTGCATACCAAATGCTTCTTGGCTTTAGTATCAATGCTAGACTAAAGGAATTCTTTGGCAGCCCATCATTGTCTGAGTGTAATCAGGCACTTAGCAACCCTGACACTGGATGCTGGCATCTTTGTTTGGAAACAGCAAATGATTCCACAATGAACCAGTTGATTGCTAATTTAGTGCACTAATGTGAAGAAGCAGGGGGTCCACATACTGCACCTGAATCCAGATGTCAGTTTGCTTTCAAGGTAATATGTTGTTTAAAGAATATTTTCACTCATGTATTGGTTCTACACAGACACATTTTTTACGGTCCTTTTTCTTGGATTTGTGACTCTATCTTTTTAAATAGTGATATGAATGGTCATTGTTAATCTTGTCAATCTTGCCTTGAACTATAAATACTAGATAGAAGTGTACTCTTAACTAGATAGAAGTGTACTCTTAATCAATAAAAATGATGTAAGTGAACAATAAATAATAAAACAAATGGGCATGTATTTGAGTATGTTTAATATTTTAAAATAGCAAATACTTATTTTTGATTAACATTTTAAATTTGTCAATATCTACCATATATTCAGCAAAATGTCATACTTTTAAAGTATTTTGATTAGGCCAAAATTTCAAAAACTATAATATCAGATATTTATTTCAGTTAACTATCTACACTTTTTCATAGCTCAATGAAAACTAAATATGATCGTAATCAAAACTTCTTAAATGAAGAAAAAGCGAAAAGCTAGCAATGGAATATATGCTATATAGTTTTACTAATTCAGAAACTTATCATAATTACCGAATTATAGATTCAATGAAAAAATGATAGTATAGTAAGAAAGAAAAGAAAACCAATTTCCAAATGATATAATTAAAGTTAATGTAGAATTATTTAAAAGGCCTAAAATAAAGTTTAAAAATATAATAAGCATAAAAATGAAATAAATTGGAAATAATATGTAACAAATTATGGAGTTAAAGTTTGTAATGAACAGTGCATGCCATGCTAGTCAAGAGAACTTTTAATATGTTCACTGTTTTGTTGTTTCTGTGTATTAAGACTATACATTTCAAAGAGCTCTTGATGTTTGCATCTCCTGGACTATGTATGGAACAGACAGTAATACTTTTGTTAAACTCAGTTATTTTCCCCCCCATATCAAATCTAGTAGAGTAAAACTTCCTCATTTAAATGCAAACCTTACTACCTGAATTCTAACATAAAGTTATTATTAATGTTATTGTTATTTTTATTCCTACATCCAATCTTTCATTAAATACACTTGTTATTTAGACTGGATTACAGATGTGTACCAAAAGAAATCAATATTGTGTAAAACTCCCCTAAGCAAAGTCCCTACTCAATACACTATTAAAATTATGTGAGTAAATCTTTAAAATAATCAAATTTTCTTAAATGGTCTTGTCTTTATGCCTTCAAATCATATCATTTATGTTTTTGATTTATAATAAGTAATGTATTGTTTCTGACTTTTTTTCCTTATGAATGGGGGTTTTTCTTTCATCTCCAAAATGGTTCTTCACACTTTTACTGTTGAAGAAATATTTCTAAATTTGTGAAGATGCATCATCTTTATACTCATCTTTTTCAGTTTTCCTTTATTTTTAACACTTGAATCTGTCCCTTTGTGTAGCTTCACTCATTGACATAATTCTCACTTTTAAGGCCTACACTCTCCAAGAATGTAAAATAGCCCTTGCTATGAACAACAGCTTGTCATGTATTCAATTTCAATTGAGCTTTGTATCATTTTGTAATTTTTTTATTCTTAAGGTAACTTATTTAAGCTTCTGTTTTTATATAAACATAAAAGTATAGAAAACTGATCATATAAATTAGTTTTATTTTATTGATCTCAATTTTGATTTTTATTGAATCCCAAAAATTGTGCCTATTTTTGTTCCTGATAGTTTTCTTCTTCTGTCAAAATCAATCCAAGCAGAAAAAAGAAATATTTGCTTAAATAAGACATCTTTATTGTGTTTGCTGTTATGTCAATTATAAGTGTTTACAGTTTGATGTTTTTAAATGGAAATCTCAAATGAGTTATTTTTAGAAATTGTAAAATTGAAAGAAAAATGATAAGCTACACAGTTAATTAAATTAAATAGTGAAACTGATTCATTTAAAGTGAGATACTTTATTTAAAACCAAGTCATTATATTGTGATGCATATTCTGTGATGTTTATTTTAGGTCAACTTGGAAGGTTTGTTTGGATGATATTAAAATTTGAATTGGTGAACTCTGGGTACAGGAGATTACTTTCCATGCTGTTGGGCTAATTAGTTGAAGCCTCAGTTGAAGAAACTAGCCAGAAAAAACTTTAGACTTTATCACACCATGGCCACTGCTGGTCCTCTGCTTGTTGGCTGTTACAGCTTGATCTTAATGTTCCCCAAAATCTGTTGTGTTTAAGTGTTTGTCCTCAGATAATAAGGTCATAGAAAAGTAGCAGAAACTTTAGGATGAGAGGCTTATTTGAAGGAAATAGATCACTGGGGGTGTGACCTCAATGGGTATATTGGGGCCCTGACCTCTTCCTCTCTCTTCCTCTCACTTTGCTTCCTGGCCATCTTGAGATGGGCAGCTTTGCTCTTCCACATACTTCACAGAATGATATGGATCATGACAGGTCCCAATGGCAGAGCAGCCAAGTGACCTGTAAACTCTGAAGTCCTGACTCAAGATAAATATTTCTTATTAAAATGTTGTTTATCTGAGGTATTTTGTCACAGTGGCAGAAAGCTGACTAACACACTAGCCTTCAGAGAGGAACTCCACAGTCGTTCTCCTGGGTCTTGAACTGCTGACCCACATTGCAGATTTGGACTTTCTAGTCTCCATAATACTTTGAACCAATCCCTTAAAATAAATATTTTCCTGTATACATATACACATATGATTAGTTCTGTGTTCCTGCATAACTCTGGCTAATTTGACTTCTTCTTCTTTTATTTATTCTACCACCTCTATATTAACATTGAAATTCTCAGTAAATTAACTAAATTCCTTTATAGTCATTTGTGTGGTCATGCATAAAATTGATCCCTGTCTTGCATCTAAAAATTCAATATGATTACGATGAGTCAGAGTACTGGCAAAAGCTTTCATTCATAAAGACTGCCACATTCAAGTTCTTGGATCACAGCCAATTCCTGAGCAATGAGGCGATGCACATTGTAACTGCGCTGCTGGGGAAGACATCCAGGGAAGACAGATGACAGCAGGGTGACAGCTGTGTGACGGTGAGGTGAGGAGGGAAAACCACCAGCACACAGCATGCAGGAGAAACACTGCAAGTGCTCACTGAGGCACAGCTTCCCACAACATGACAGAGCAAAGGAATGCGGAGAAACAGCAGTGGACAAACTGTCATCTGCAACAGTAATCATAAATGTGTGACTCATGTGGAGTAAATGCATCAGTTACCCTGTGGGGAGAAGGGAAGTGGATACTGCATAAAAACATCACCTTTCATAGCAAATGAAGGTTTGACATTCATCAGGTTTGTGAAGAAAATCAGTTGTCCTTGAAGCATGTTTATACAAATAAGCAACATTGGTACTTTCTTTTTTTTTTTTTTCAATGTTACAATGTAGCCTGAAAAAAATAATATCTGTTATTGCCATGGAGGAGCACTTTCAGAAGGAGTTTGTTGTTGTTGTTTTTTTTTTTGGGGGGGGTTATTTTTTAAATAAAAGTGGCAAGGTATGCATTTACAAATCTAATGATGGGAAAACCCAAATCCTTAAAGAAATGCTAATTTTGTCTCATGAGTTCTATGAGAAACTTTGGGCTGTTTTCCAATTATTTCTTTCCAATTATTTCTTTTACTTTTTTTTTCTTGCTTTTATATTTGACTTTGAATGCTAGTAGTGATACTTATTGAATTGTATATTTTGCAGCTTTTGCAAATTATCAAACACCAGTGTTCAGACACTAATAGTAATACTATTTTAACAGTCTTTTAAACAGTAGAGATATATTTTTGAAGCTATATATTGTTGATAAAAAATTCAAATAAACAATAGCATGATAAATATGATATAAGATAGTATGCAACTGTTATCTGTTCTTTTTGTCTCTTCTTGTCATCAGAGTTGAGTAGCAAAGAGGTTTCAAATTGAAAACAAACTAAAGGCATATTATCTTTAGTTCAGTTAGTTTATCACAGAAAAGGTTTCAAGGTACTCCTGGGTAGAAGAGTATTTTGCTTGTGTCCCACACTGATGAAATAGTTTAGATCATTAGATCTATTTGTAAATTGCCCAATTCAAAAAATTGAAGACTTTAACAGAAGTCTGGCTTCATAAGAGGACATTGAAGTTCCAAAGTACAGTGCATTTTTCTCATATTCTTGCCAAATGTGATACTGTAAAAATGTCATTACTTTCCATGATCTCTAACACTTTTTTGTCTTTTCAACCTAATAATCGCCTACTTTTCTGAATATTCAAAATGATATGTAATTTGCTTTTCTCCTTAGCAATAATGATAAGACATTTTAGTCAGCTGTTATGATGCTGTGACTAAAAGAACTGACAAAAACAATTATAGAGGAGGCAAAGTTTACTTCGTGATCACTGTTTTGTAGGTCTCAGTCCTGAGACAGGTAGCTCCAATGCTGTGGGCCAGGGGTAAGGAAGGACAGCAAGGCAGAAGAGTATGTTGGAAGACAGCTGGTCAGGATGTGGCCACCAAGAAGAAAAGAGAGCCTCCCCTTACCAAAGATAAAACACATATCCCACAGTCAGTCCCCAATGACCCATCTCTCTTACCATGCCCTACCTGCTCACAGTTACCACCCAGTAACTCAGACATTTCTCCTCTAAGCTTTCTTACGTTGCCTCACACAGAAGCTTTTGGGTGACACCTAATATCTAAACCATAACACAAGATAAAAAAGTAGGAATGTGAGCAGAAATTGTGGCTTTGATCCTTAGGACACTCATAACATTATGGAGAAAAGCAAATATAAATGATTTTAATAAGATTTTAATTATATATATATATATATATATATATATATGTATATATATATATATATATACATATATATATATATATATATATATACATATACATTATATATATGAATTTAAAAAAATGAAAAACCTTTCCATCTGAGTACTTTGGGGAAGTCTTCAGAAACAAAAGCTTATTGTTTCAGAACACAAGATTGGGAAGGATATTGAAAGAATGAAATTGTATTGAGTATTTATTCAAATTCAACCTGTAGATGATGATAACAATCTGCAAAAACTAGCATAAAATCTGCTATTATATTTTATTATAAATATTATATTTAGAAACTTACTGAAGTAGGAAGTAAAATTTTAAGAACATGATATGTAAACCAACAAATCCATAGTAACTTATATAATGCAAGAAAAGAAAGCTTCTGGATTTAATCCTGAAAAGAGAGTGAATGTGAAAAGTTGGGGATGGAAGAAGAGAATGAGGAAATTTTTAGAATATATTTGAAAGGTTTCTTAGATTCAATGTAAATGATTCTCAGAAACACTCCTAGGCTGGGCTTGGGGACGCAAGCCTGTAATCCCAGGTACTTGAAGGCTGAAGCAGGAGGATCAACAGTTCAAAGCCAGCCTCAGCAAATACAACGTGCTGAGCAACTCAGTGAGACCCTGTCTCTAAATAAAATACAAAATAGGGCTGGGGATGTGGCTCAGTTGTTGAGTACCCCTGAGTTCAATCCTCAGTACCCTCCCTAGGGGAAAAAAAAAACAACTCTATTTTCAGCAAACATATATTTATTATTGTTTTAATTGACACAATAATTATACATATTTTAGATAGAGTGTAATATTTCTATATCCCTATACAATGTATCATCAGGGTAATATACTTTCTGCATCATACTTTTGTGTGTGTGTGTGTGTGTGTGAGAGAGAGAGAGAGAGAGAGAGAGAGAGAGAGAGAGAGAGAAAGAGAGAGCATTTTAAATCTTCTCTTCTAGCTCTTTTGAAGTGTTCAGTGCAATACTGTTAACCTTGATGTTCAATAGAACAACAGCATTTATTGTTCTTATTTAACTGTAATGTGTGTCTTTGACAAATCTCTCCACATTCCCTTCACCACCAGCCACTGGTAACCCCTCCTGTGCTCTCTACTTTTTTAAGAACAACTTTGTATTCTATGTATGAATAGGATCATGCCATCTTTTTGTCTTTTTGTGTACAGTTTATTTTACTCAGGATTATGTCATCCAGGTTCATTCTTATAGCTGCACGTGACAGGATGTCATACTCTTCTGGCTGAATAGTATTCCATTTTAAATAGCCCTTACTCTTTGTCCATTTATCGGTTGATGAATGCTTTGATCTATTGTGTATGTTGGCTGTTTTGAATAGTGTTGAAATAAAAGTGGGTTTGGAGATTGCTGTTCAGTGGTTGTGATTTTTAAAGGTATTTTTGTTTGTTCTTTTGTGTAAACTCTGGATTGCCATACTGCATCAGAGATTTATTCACTCAAAATCAGGTTCCAATTTTCAGAACAAACTATTGCTATATTATTTCCCTACTGAATTAAATTATTTGAAGATATCTTTGACTTGTATATAGCAAATACAAGTTTGAACAGCTAATGTAGAAATTATCCCTAGAGGCTAGGAAACCCTAGCTGAAATCTGAATATATGCATGAACTTTCTATTTTACAATAACAATTTAGAAGCAACAATAGCAATAGAAAATAACCATTCTATAAAAGTATGAGGATATAAGTTTGAATTTATTTCATCATTGATACTCAAAATAATAATTTTGTATCTAAAGGAGATATTAGAGACTAGATGATTCCTTAATTTTAAAAAGTGAGTTCCAACTTAAAAAACAAGTGGATGATTTTCAATTTTAGGGGACATCATGAGTTCATATTCTAAACTAATACTATATTTAAAACAGTTGTAATTTACAAATTATTTTAAAATATTAGATCATGGAGGCTTTTAAACTCAAGATAAACAAGAAAATCTGAAAGTTTGCAACTGCTTCCATAGTCTTTGGGTATTACCTTCTTTAGAACCCATTAAAAATTGTGAGTGTGGGTATGTAAATGTGTGTATGTGTTCCAGTAAAATATTGTAGCTTCCTTACTATATATGGGGTAAAAATTTTTCACTGAGTAATAATGTATTTAATATCTACTTTTGTTTCAAGTAATAAGCCAAACTTTTAAAGAAATGCTTTAACTTTTTTTTCTGCATAATGGTCTATTTCAGACATAGAATTAGAACAGAAAAATATATCTACCTATCTATGTTCTTGGAGAGACATAACATCTGGTCATAATTGTTGTCTATATTTACTAACATATTAAGCATTCACACTCCAAATATATGATAAAAGTTCAACTGAGTTAATAAAATTGTATATAATATATATGAAGTTAAATATAAATTAAATATAAAATATAAAATATAATCACTATTTTTGATGTATGGAGAGCTTATATATATTGTGTTATTATATTACATATGCAATATTGTATGCATATACATATTGCATGTATTTTGTTTTTGTAATAATTAACTTTAGTATTGGAATTATGTATCAGCCACATTTTAAGATTCTGAACTATTTCTATTCTTATATATGCTAGATAATTCTCCCTTCTGAATAGTCAGAAAATTAAACTTTCTGACCTAATATAAAGAAAGAAAATTTCTACTGGTAGCCAAAATACATTAGTTTTGAAGAGAGCATTAGAAAACCCATAATCACAAGTACAGTGAAGGAGCAATTGACTCTTGTCTTGCAACACAGAACTGCTATCAGGCAAGCTGAGAGCCATACATTGATATTTCTAAAAATCAGGGGTAACATCTAGGTCAAATTGTATATGAATGTATTAGTAAGAAAGAGAAAATTAGGAATAAGAATAGAAGGGAAAAACAGGCTTCCAGTTTTTCCAAATTGAACATAATAAATATTTAATTGCTATGTTCTGGTTTGAGCATATTTATATTTAAAATTGATGAACTGCTAAAATTTTGCTTTTCAAAAGTTCCATATTTTTTATGGAAGTTGTATAAATTTTGCAAGTTTTACACACCTAAGAAAGGATTCCTCATTTAGCCTATTATGATAAAGTAATTGCATATCACACTCACAAAGATACATAGCTCCTTAATAAACATATTCCACTCTCAACTTGGAATGATAATATAATCTACCTATCTTGAATTGCATATGTCTCATAATTTTTAAAAACAATGTCTTAAAATTGTTGCCCAAATACCTCTGTTCTATTGTTGGAAGCATTTTGGTGGAGGCAAATTTACTGAAGGGAAAAGTGTTAAAAAATGGATAAATAAAATGACATTAAAGATCCAATTCTTTGCTCTGTACCTCAATAATTATTATCAGAGAGACACACTGTCTGGGCATGTGTGTTATCTATATTGATTCTATTACCATCCACTTAAACCCACAGTACACAATCATGCCACAAAATCTTTTTTTTTTTTTTTTTAGGAGAGAGAGAGACAGGAGAGAGAGAGAGAGAGAGAGAGAGAGAGAGAGAGAGAGAGAGAGAGAGAGAGGGAATTTTAATCTTTTATATTTAGTTTTAGGCAGGTACAACATTTTTGTTTGTATGTGGTGCTGAGGATCGAACCAAGGCTGCACGCATGCCAGGCGAGCACTCTACGCTTGAGCCACATCCCCAGCCCCCACAAAATCTTAATAAAATTACAGAAAAAAAATAATTTAGCATCAGAATGTTCACATTAGGCTCTGCCACCATTGTGGTCACAAAACAAACAAACAAAAAATTAAATTTTCATATTGGAGTAGTATATCTATCTATCTATCTATCTATCTCTATCTATTTATATATAGAGAGAGATAGATAGATTGTATATATATATATATATATATATATATATATATATATATATATATATATATATAGATAATGTCACTATAACAAATCAAAAAGAGAATATCAAATTAGAAAGCTAATAAGTTAAAAGAGTGACTCTCTGGTCATTTTTAAAAGCAATAAATTAGTCCTTCTTTAATTCACTTTAACTTTTTATTAACTTTGAAGTTTCCAAATGTGAACTGCTTATGTCAGTTCACTCTATATCCTCAAACGTTTCTGCTATAATATCATGTATGCCTGTAAAGAATTTATTACAAGTCTTCTTGGGGGTAAAAAGTCATATTTTAAGTGTTTGTATGTTTATTTAAAACAATAATCATGCAATCCGGGTTATATGTTTATTTATTTTGGTATTGGGAATTGAACACAGGGGTACTTTATCACTAAACTACATCCCAAAGTCCTTTTTTTTCCCTCCTTCTTCTTCTTTTTCTTTTCTTTTTTTTTTTTTTTTTTTTGAAAAGAGACCTCACTAAGTTTTTGAGATTCTCACTAAATTGGAGAAAATGGCTTCCAAGTTCAGTTCTTCCTGTCTTAGCCACCCAATTTGTTAGTATTGCAGGCATGTACCATGTGCTCAGCTTCGAAGTTTCATTTCCAAATTCTCTTAAGTGATAAAAGAGATGAATTAAAAAAAAATAGTCCAAGTTTTCTTCAATTTAATTCTTTTTTCTTCATTAAATTATTTATTTATTTTAATTTGTTATACATGATGGCAGAATGGAATTCATTTCATATTACACATATACAGCACAATTTTTCAAGTCTCTGATTGTGCACAAAGTATTTTCACACCATTTGTGTCTTCATACATGTACTTAGGTAATGATGTCTAACTCATTCCACCATCATATGTACCTGATTGCCCCCTCCATTCCCCTCCCTCCCCTTTGCCCTATCTAAAGTTCCTCCATTCCTCCCATGCTCTCCCAGCATCACCATTATGAGTCAGCATCCTCATATCAAAGAGACCATTCTGCTTTTGGTTTTATGGGAATTGAGTTACTTCTCTTAGCATTATCTTCTCCAACTCCATCAATTTACTTGTAAATGCCATTTTATTCTCTTTTAATGTTGAACAATGTTCCATTGTGTATATATACCAAAGTTTTCCTATTCATTCATCTACTAAAGGGTATCTGTGTTGGTTCCACAATTTAGCTATTGTGAATTGTGCTGCTATAAACATTGATATGGCTGTATCCCTGTAGTATGCTGTCTTTAAGTCCTTTTTGTATAAACTGAGGAGTGGGATAGCTAGATCAAATGGTGGTTCCATTTCCAGTTTTCTAAGGAATCTCCATACTGCTTTCCAGATTGGCTGCACCAATTTTCAGTCCCACCAGCAATGTATTAATGTACTTTTTTCCCCACATCCTCTCCAACACTTATTGTTGTTTGTATTCTTGGTAACTGCCATTCTGACTGGAGTGAAATGAATTTTCTGTAATTGCTAGAGATTCTATCCTTAAATACCTCTGTGTCTTGTTCCTATAGTCATAATCAAAAGCAAGTCTATGTTATACATTTCCAACATGACATAAATCCTCTTAAAAAAGTGCCTGGACTGAAATAGTTTAGCACTGTTATCCATATAGGAGAGAGGAAAGTTGATAAATTAATATTGTGGCCATGGCAGAAGAGGTGTTGGCAAAGCCTGGAATCAGGTTGAGGCTCTTTTCATAGAATCCTTTTACTGCACAAACCATCCTTAAATTGTGTAGCTTTCAAACAGAATAAATTGGTGCTTCATTCACACACCATAATTCAAAGTTTAGAAATACTTCCTGACTGACATCAAAAGGTAGATTTCATTGTACCATTTTCATAGGGACAAAATATAATTTTTGAATTAATGGATTTTTATTCAAGTTATGAGGTAGCTTTTTCTTTAGGAACAAGAACTACATTATTCACCAACATGGAGTTTTTTCAAAAAGATATTCAAATACAAACACATTTCAAGAGACTGATGGAATAGACACCTTAAGCCCTGGCTTAAGACAGAATAATTATATAATCCTATCATAGCCAGTAGTTCATCTACTGGTTGCTATTTTCTCAATGATGACATTTTAAAATATATTCTTTCCCTATTGAAATGCCTAGGTGATGAAGAGCACCAATATGTGAAGTAGGATAACATACATATACAAGTCCAATTGATAAATAGATAATACTAGATTATTTTTTCTATTATGAAAGTCCAGTATAAAAAACAACAACCTTTCATAATAAATCTAAAGTCAGAAGAAATTAGCCATATTTTTATTTATTTAATTTCACTGAGTCAATAGTTATTTCATTTGTAACGGAATCAAAGACTAAGCTTTAATTGTCATTTAATTTATGATTCCCAACTACTTGATGTATAGTTTTCCCTTCATATGATTAAAGATATTTTAAAATTCTAATTTAACTTTCTTGGATAGTTTAGAATATATTAGTATAGGGCATGACTTGCTGCCCGATTCCCAGTCTTGGGGCCGCACATGTGGCTGGGATGGCGCCTGGCTATCAGCCAGGAGGTGGTGCTGTGGGTGATGACAGAGAAAACAGGCCACCTCCAGGATAGGTCCAAGGCTCTTCAGCCCTCATGGACAGCTCATGCCTTCCCTTACAGACCATGGGATGGGTGTACACGTGAACTCGCTCCAGCCCTCTGACCTATATCCTGATTGGCTCCTGTGCAGTATATAAGTGGTGTGTACTTCCTCAATAAAGGAGATCCTGCTTGGACTCTTCTGCCGCAGTCTGGCTGGGCACAAAATAGCCAAGCCACGATCAAAGCCTCAAAGCCTTGTAGATTCAAACAGCAACTCTTTATTCCCGAACTCTCACCGGCACTCTACCCGCACGTTCTGGGAAAAAATACACTCCCTTCACCAGGCTCTGCATACCAATTCTCTCAGAACCCCATGAGAACTCAAGGGGAACTCAAGGAGGGGGCCCCTGAGGCAGCAGGATACGCCCTATTCCCAGCAGGATCCACCCTAAACCTAGAGCCACCCTAATCCCTGAGAAGGGTCACCTTTCAACCAAAAATGCCATACGTCCTACTTGGCTATGGCTCTCAGCACTCTTCTCCCTGGTGCTTCTGATTGTCCTCAGGCAAGGGAGGGCTGGGTACAGGCCGCCAGTAGACCTTTGCCTTTCTTGGCTCCTCCTGGTCAGGGCGTGCTTTCCCCACTACTCCTGCCAGTCAGGAGGAGATGGGGGGCTAAAAACCCGGACATATAAGTTTGTATTCTATCCATCCATTTCTAGGGAATTATTCTATAAAATTATTTTATATGATTATATTTGAAAATTTAACTGATTGAAATTATATTTAATAACATTGTTAGTAGTACATAATTTTTAATAAAAATTATTCCATATATACAGTATCTTGAAATCAAAAGTTTAATTAGTTAGACCAATAAACCCAAATTAAATTATTTTTATACTGTCATTGCACATCAATAATTGGTACTGCGAATGTGGAATTTGAGTAAATAATGTTTATGAATATGGTCACAAAAGTGAAAACAATCCTTCATATATTGAAGGATCATTTCAAATTGAAATAGAATATTTATCATAATAATCTATTCAGTACTGTGTGAAATGGCAATATATTTATTGACTTTTAACCAAATACCAAACAATGGTTTATATGCATTGTTTACTAATTTTCACTGCTATCCATCCAAAAATTACATTATTACCTGACATTTTATACATTTATATATGTTTGTCAAGATTATATTAATACTTCAAAGTTATAAACTTTTGCAATTCAATGACAGTATCAAGAATCAGTGCAAAAGTTGAAAACAATAAATGATTGTCTTGAATTTCCTCAAAATGTAAATTTTATGAATAACTTGGTTTTCAGGGCATACAGTAAGCAAAAATACTTGTAGGATATAGGGAAGCCAAATGTTAGTAGCGAAAACAATTTGGTGAGGATTAAATTTTCTTAAGTTTTTAAAAAATGCTTCAGACTGTTTTTGTATAAAAATAAGGCAAAGCATTATTTAAAAAGTTGAGTTGAAGAATTTTACAAGCACTTTTTACTAGGAAAAATAGTATGAGTAATATGGAAATTATTTCCTTAGGTAAATGAATGATGCTGATAAACCTTTTACTTTTATGCAAAGTGTATGGATGAGAAAGTATTTAAATTATCAGAGGTAAATGCAAAAAAGGAAGAGTAATATGACATTACTCATTTATATAAGCAGTAACTACAATAATTGTAAATCTTTTATTAACAAGACTAGAGAAAAACAGATCATTGAGGAAATGTTCTAAAGATAGAAACTGTTTTCTCTAAACAGTAGTAACACAAACAATGGAAGAATCAAAGCTCAATATTAAAATGAATTATTTTTTACTGGGTAGTTTTGTGAACATAATAAACAAACTCAGGTCCACCAAATGTAGAGCGCAACATTTTCCTGACTTTATAAAACAGAAACTTATAAATCAAAACAAAAAAGTAAGGGAAGTTGGTATGGATTTTTATGAAACAAATGGGGAATGATTTCTATATTTTCATGATAAACTAAAATGTTTAAACAAAGAACAAAAGTGTATAAAAATGAAAAAAATAAAGTTTTCTTGCATACACACACACATACACACACATACATACACACACTTTAGGAATGTTGAAAGAATTGTACAAGTTACAAGTTAAATATGTCCACTGTATTCATATTGTATAACATGTAATTTTTATGAAGCAGTCAAGATATTCATCCAAATTAACATAATACTTACTGAGACAATTAACAAAGGATTTATAGAAACATAAGGTATTTTAAGAACCTAATATCATTAGTACTGAAAGTCAGCCGCAGCAGTGAAATATAATTTCAGACAGTAGGTTAATATTTTGAAAACACTATGTTAGGGGAGGCGGTGCTGAAGCACCTTTGGTTAAAGATAGAATGCCATTGCATAAGATTTTAAAATATTCATAGTGTTGCTTTGTTTTTTCATTTCTGAAAAACATGCTTTAAAGAAATAGTCTTGAATGTAAAAAATGCTATGTACACAAAAAATAGTCATGATTTTTAGAAGTGAAAAGAATCAAAACATCAGGAAAAATTTAAATAACACTAGTTTTCTCTCTTTTTTAAACTGAAAGTACTAGAGTATTATATGTTTTGTAATTATTTTGCTTATGATAATACATTTCATTATATAAAATACAGTAAAATAAATAAGCATTAAAACCATACAAAATTTCTTAGAAAATTCAGTTCCAGATTTGAGTACTAACATGATGGATACTTCAACAACTTCTACCTTAGTTATGATTATGAATCTGATAAAAGCTGTAGGAGAGACATAAAGGTTAACTGAACAGCAAATGCAGGGATCTTTGTGGGTATAGATAGGATATAGAGTTGGGAGAAAATGGTATATGATATTCAAAGGTACAGAGGTATGGATATGGAGAAAAGGTAGAGGAAAGTGCTTTAATCACCACATTAATTGGCCAATATATTTTGAATTATATGAAATAAAACAACAACAACAACGATAACAACAATAATAATAATAATAATAAGAGAACATGCTGCAGAGACTTTAGGATAGTGGAAATCTGTTGGTGTGGGGTTGCAGGTGAATAGACATTAGGCGAATGGGAATTTTTTTTAAAACTTCCACATCCCTTCCTCATAGACAAGAACATTTTAATAAAGAAGACAAATCTTGAAAACACAGTGGAATATACAGAATTGTTAGAAGTCAGGGTTAGGAAATGGCACAGAGTGACCATGCAGACAATAATGAACAGCACTCTGCGTGCAGTGAGGCTATCAATTTTTTACTCTTGGCTGTGAAACTCACCCCAGTGACAGCCTAGGTTGTGAGTTTAGAGAAGAATAAATCCCAAAGTAATAAACTCCCAGGGGGAAAAATGTGGAGAAACTTTAGGAGTTAAATAGGTACAACAAAATAGAATAAGAAAAATGGTAGTTAAGGGAACTTATGTGAAATACAGTAGAGTTTTTGAATCAATGAGATCAGTGATGATAAATAAGCCTCGTAAATACTAAAATGATAAGTATGTGGGAAAAGTAAGTAATGTTGTAGTTATGAAGAGGGATTAATTTGAAAAAAACAAGAGATTTGAAAAATATAATGGTGGAAACAAAGTACTTTGTATTCAGTGGATATAACTGAATGCAGAAACAAAGGGACAAATTGTTTCTTTTTATTTCAAAGATGCCCTTTTAGATCTATGTATTTTCCTGGTGGATTTTCTTCTCTGATAATATTTTTAACAGTGGAAAAACAAAACAAAACAACAGCAGAAAAAGAACTAGTAAAAATGTTTCCCCAAAGTAAAGAAGGATCAGAACATTTTGGAAAACACAAAATATATAGGAATGATAGGTGATTTGTTAAGTTGTTCACATTCACATCCATACACTTTCAGATTATGAAGAAAAAAATAATCTAAAGTAAGTACAAACCAATTTTAAGAAAGATGATGACAATTTCCTAATACTGTAGACAGATTAAGATGGCACCTTGAAATAATTCATAGAATTAAAAAATAGTTTTGAGTAAAAAAATAAATTTCATCTAAGTACACAAAATTGCAATAGAAAAGTTTACAAATTACTAGAAAATGTAAAGAGTATCTTAGTAAGAGATTACCCTTGAGTAGTATGATTTCGTTCAAATCTCAGGTGCAACATGAAAGCTAGAAAAGCTTGGTGTAACGTTTTCAAGGTGATAAATAAAAGTAACATGAAGGCCATACTTCCTCTTTACAAAACTAGTAGTTTTGTAAAGAGTATGGCTACAGGTCAAGTCTTTTATCACTTGTTTTTGGAAATAAAATTTGTGATCACACTTAAAAAAATAATAAAAGGCTGAGTTTGCCTTTTTGCTATGACTGTTTCAAAATAACAAAGGAAAAAGAAATGCTGCTAAAAAATGAAATAGGAAAAACACTTGTCATAGTTGTTCAATGTGTGCATGAATGATTAGAAACAGAGTCTTATCCATTTGTGTAAGATTGAAATTCTCCATACATTAAATTTAACAATGTATTAGGTATTGAAATTGGAGAGTAATTGATATGTCATAATTTAAAAGTTATCCTGAAATGTTAATTTCATGAATATTGTGGGAAGTTTTATCAATGACAGAAAATAAGAAGAGTGAAAATATTTATTTTATTTTATTGAATTATTTTCACTCTTCTGAAAAAAACCTATCATGCAATATGAAAGCAAACTTTAAAAATATGATAAAAATGAATATTTACCTACAAATATTTTTTTCTACATGTTACTTTGTACTGTTCAACAAGGACTATAAAGTTGTTTAATTTTCTTTATACAAACATACAATTTATATTAAATATTATAAAATGTCTACTATATATAAACATGAAATACTATACCAATGTATACATTACCTAGCTTTATATATTAAAATAAGTTGACTTTTGAAACTAGTTTTGGAAAAAAAAATCATTTTTTTGTTCACCAATATTTTCATTCAATATCATTAAGTCAATATTTTTTTCTAAATTTTACTCTCAGATACCATATTATGTACAAGAAACATGACTGCAATCTAGACAAATGTAATGACATGGTTACCTGTTAACAAGACAAATATTATACCAATAAAATAAAACAATAATCAACATATGCTCACTGCAAAAAATTTACATCCTACAAAAACATGGATAGAGGTAAGTAAATAATTGTTATCATTGTAGATTTTAATATGCTCCTCTTAGAAAGGAAAAAAGCAAGCTATTCAACATATGAATAGAGACATAAAAGATAAGGCTTATACTCTCTTTACACCCAAAGAAAGCATATGTAATAAAAATCAAAGAAATAATTGTAAAATTTAATAAATAGATTCTCAAAAGCATTTGGAAGTATACATATTATCTAAGAAACAAATCAATTTGAGAAAGCTACAGTCAACCATAAAGGCCCGTATTTAATGGGTCATTATTCAAAAGCACAGTATTGATACAAGAACAACAAAAAATCAAATATGACAGAAAAATCAAATGTACTCAGAAACATAGTTATTTAGAGATAGAAAATTTAGCAATGAAAACTTGACATTGCAAATAGATGAGGCAAGAATATGTCAGTAGACAGGATTGGGAAAATGTGATTAATTTCTGGATGAAACTGAGTTGAATCCTCCATGTTATTTTGCAATATAAAATCTATATTTATTAAAGAAGCAAATGTGAAAGGCAAAACAACTGTGATGGATGGAAGTGGGTCTGAATATCTTGTGGTCATGAGTCATGGAGAAACATTTTAAACAATACCTCAAAATACAACTTATAACAGAAAGATGGCAAGATGGAAAAACATATTTGCAATGTCTAAAATTGAAAAGAAAATCTTACATATCAAACCTTACATATCAAAACATTAAAAATGGAAACAAGAAAATGAATAAAATTTAGACTATACAATAGATAAGTCTAATGCCTAACCAAACCAATAAATAAATAAATAAATAAATAAATAAATACAAAGATGTCAAACTCAATCTAGCCATTGTGATATTGATGAAGTGTAACCTTATAGCCATGATATTGGCAGAATATTGAAATCTGGAGAATTTGATACATTAGTGAGAATGGAGAAAAAGGAAAATGCTTTTCCTAATTATGGGGGTGGAGAATGATCCAAGTAATACTGAGACTGTTTTATTCAGTTCCCAGTGAAATTAAGTTTGCATGTACTCTATAATTCAAACAATCTTACTCTTCAGTGTATATACAGAAAAAAACTTTTTATAGAAATTCATGAACTGTATGAGAATAATTATCCCACATATTGGACAGAAGAAATGAAGACAAACTTGCTATGATTTGACAATAGAATAAATGATTACTTTGTAGTATTTGGGGAAAAAACATAATTAATATAGACTTTAGAAGCAAAGAAATAAGTGAATTTTCATCTGTATAGGCAAATATTTAAAATTAATCTTTAATGAAAAGCTTTAGGTAAATGAATAGATTCATACAAAATACCAATCATAATGATTAAATATGTATTAAAAACCTACATATATTACAGGCTGACATATACACATAGGGGTTTATATCTACCACATTGGGTCAATGCCCATGAAAAAAGGTACAGGGTTAACTCAACTCTGAATATCTGCAACTCTGCATATTCACCCATATAATAAAATGTACTATATAATATTTATTATAAGGGACCAATAATGGATGACATATTATTTCTCTGTTTTGAAATGTTGTCTAGTTATTTTCCCATCTATTTTTTAAACCTATTCATTGATTTCATTCTCCCACTCTAGGTGGATCTGTTCTGTTTTCTAGGACAATATTAAAATAAAGAGGAATAAAAACAACATGAACTGATTTAAATTCTCATAGGCAAAAATAACTACATTGACAGTAGCAGGAGAAGATTCCATTTTTTCTCCTTTCCAGTGTCCTAGCCACACAGAGATTTCAATGGGTTGAACAGGTATATAAATGTGAATAATTTATTGATTAATAAATTGATAATTTAATCTGATGTAAAACAGTATAAGAAATATGTGTGTGATATACCCTAGGCAGTCTGATCATTCAGAACAAATTTAAAACATTGAGTATGCCTCAAACTCTTTTCCTTATAAAAAGCCTCAACCCCTAGGGCCTCAAATTACAGACAGATTGCCCATTGAGTATTATGTTTCAATTTTTTATTGAATTCATTTTAATCTAATAATTAGTAATTATCTTGGAAAGCATAGACTATTTGAGCAACTCAGCCATCTGGGTATACTTCAATGGCTATATTCATAGGACATCCAGGAGACACACAATGCTTGCTTCCTTGGCTTCAATGAAGAAAGAGAAAGGTATGGAGGCAGTGGATGGTGATCTAAATGCACAGCTTCCAGTCCCGCTAATTGGCACATAAGGCATAGGATCGCAAGATCAGAGGGTTAATATGCAATACTTTATCTCATTTCTGGGAAGCCTGTGACATTAAATAAACTAAATTTATTGATTCCTTGTGTTATTGTCTAAAGTGGGGTTTGAAGCAGAGTCTTTCCTCAGGCAGTGATGAGGCAGAGAGAAGATTAGGAAATTAGGTGCTAATGGTTTTCTTCCCAGTTTGCCCCATGATTCTTGCATCATATACCTCAAATGTTTTATCACAAAAACTTCTATAGTATATTAAACTCCAAAGGAAACTGTAAAATATCAATGTCCGCAAATATTTATATCACCAAATGAGTCATGGAAATTCCCTATAAAACTTATGATGACCATTAACATATCTCCTTAGAAGTTTTTTGTTTTCCTTACCAATCGGACTGTTTCTTTCTCCTTCATATAATGATTTCCTCCCTTTTGTCTGAACATTTATTCAGGCTGCCAATACTGTATATGACTTTTCCAAAACTAAATTAGTATTTCTTTTTAGAAATAACTTACAAGCATTAAAAATGCAGACTTTTAAATGTGTTAATCTTTTGAGATCATCTTTGTACAACTTTAAATATGAATATAAAGATTAATATATGAGTCTATAATTTACCTGCATATAATAAACTATATCATGCTATAAAGACTGATTAACATGTTTATTCCAAAATATAAATATCTTTGCCATTTCAGTATGCACAGGTCAAACATTTTTTAATTACTGGCTACAAATAACATTGCTTTAAGAACCTTTATTTTATAATGAAAATTCACTTTATCTGTACATATTTTATATTGTATATAATGCACCAGTATGCATTATCATGCATTTTTCTGCATACTTATGTGAAAATTCTAGTTGGATAATTTTTTCAAGAATCATAGGGAAAACTTATTTGAATTTTTATGAGTTCTTTCTTCTTCAAAGTGATGTGATTCTAAAAATTTACAAATGCTAGTGTGTATGAAAGCATTCTTATTATACATGCACTGCTACATTTCAAAAATAATCAAAATTCAATTTTTAATAAAAGTATTCACAAGTCATGTTAATAGTGGAGTAGATAAAAATTATACATAATGTTATTGGCATATTAACCATGAAGCAGACCAAAATACATTGTTAGGATATATATTTTAAGTAAATAAATATAATAAACATATAACTCAAATATATATATTTAAGTAAATGTTAAACATATTCTATTTTAATGTTACATATACTTATTATAATTAGGATACAAAGTAGCAGAGCTCATTCCTGATTTGTTTAGTAACATCAGGTTAATTGACTTTATTTTCTTGCCTACAGTTACTAAGAAAATTCCATAACATAAAGCAAAGGCAACTAAAGAGAAGCAAGAAAATAATAAAGAAACAATGATTTACATTTTGAAATATGTATAAGAATTTGCATGTTGTGTAAAATGGTTAATTTCTTAAGGATATTTGAAAATTCTGATATAATTTGTTGTGTTATTTAAACTGATAATAAGATGTTCTACTAGGTAATTTTTTGGCAAATTTTAATGAGGATCTAATTAGCATTTTTAGACTTTTTAAATTTACTAGTCTATGTGCATTTGTGCTAAACCATGTCATTCAGTTATAAATACAAGTATCTTTTTATATTGGTCGCAATTTCAAATTATTTATATTTCAGATAATAAAAACAATTTCTGCACCTGTATTTATCAAATTTTATTCTCATGTGTTAAATTTGCAAGAGAAATGAAAATATTTGTGATGTTTACGGGTTCTGGTATTTCTGAAACCACTTTCTGGGCTTTTTCTCCAAATAGCTTGTAGTGCCACATGTTCACTTTTGTGTAATAATGCTTTTGTTTATATATATATATATATATATATATATATATATATATATATATATATATATATATGGCACCTAGTGCAGCTAAGCAACCTCCAGATGTTACCTCATTCATAATTATAAATTCCCCAAATCACCAAAATCCATCATAAAGTCATTTAGTGACAAACCTCAACAAAACCAATGTATACATCTTAGTGTGTAATTCCTTTTAAATGTAGAAATGTTCATGTGTTACTCTAAGGGTAATTCTATAAAAGTTGTAAATATCCAATGGAGTACATATCTGTTATCTTTTCTGAAAGCTGAAAAATTCTAGACCAATGCAATTTATATGAAGATTGAGGATAGAAAGCAGAGAATAGATTCATTTTATAACCATAATTATAAACAACCAAAAGGTTGCTGTGATTTAGCATTATTCCTCCAAGCTACTAGTTAGAGTCTCACATTGAACTTCTGAAGACAAATGAGTAAAATATATTAAGATTTCAGGATGGTCAAGCCAAAGAGAAAGAAAGGTATTTAGATTTAGAATAAGATAGTAAGGTGTTAAAAAATAATAGCATGTGAAAGTACCTATACTGAATTGTGCAGAGTCAACACAGAGATCTTTATTTATTTATTTTTAACAAAGTCATTATAAGAAGTTCAAGGATGATTCAGGAAGGTATGAACTAGCTACCTTATTAAATATGGTGTTATTTTTCATTGTGACTAATGAACTCCTTACATGTCCTTTTGATTTTCTTTCATTTTATTTTCTATTGTTACCAATTTGGATTTTATTTATGAGAAAAAATATTTTTGTTGACATGTATCTTCCTTTGTCATGAATACTAGGTGGAATTTGGTGAGTGAAAATAATGAGAAGTTCTCTCACCATCTACTCTTTCCCATCAATCACTATATTTGTCCTGTTAAATGTTTAGTTTCTTTCAGTGTCAGTTTTCCTGATTCTGAAATCATAATATAGTTTATTATTGTCTGCAGATAAATTATCAGTGAAGCATATTTTATTTCCCATATCTCATCATATGGAAAAAACTTACTTTGTCTTCATTTAATTCATTAAATATAATACAAATCTTATTTTATCTTTGTTTAGAAACTGTAGTTATTGTTCTGTTTTTCTATTTGTATATCAATCAACAAGCAATTTTTAAAGTAGTAGGTAAGATGTACAGCACTTCTGTGTGAACATTTATATTTCATTTAATTTTAGAAAGAAATAAATGAAGCACACTTTTTTATCCCCAATATAAATAAGAAGAAAAGTAAGATTTAAATCAATAAATATAAATCTGTGACTAGGAAACTAATTGAACTGCTAAATACATATTTAGTGTAAGTTGACTGATTCTACCTAAACTTTTTTAACCAGTGTACCCCTTGGCTTCACAATATGACAGATAGATACTATTTTAGTGGTTATTCAAGTAGAAGACATTTACAAATAGGCTATTTTATTTACTGCTGATAATACACTGCTACAGCTAACTCTAAACAGTTTTTAAAATGCCCCAAGTAATATAATTTGCAGAAAATATGAAATGCTAAAATAATATTAAATTTATATTGAGTGAATTTTATAATATCTGTGCAACATTGCATGGTATTTCTTGAATTAGGTGGAAACATATCCAATATCTTACATGTCATATTCAGTTTAAAATGATAAATATTTCATGACCTAAAGAAATATAAGTATTGCTGAAGCTGAACAGGGAGAAAGACAGTGTGTCATAGTGGTTTAGAAAAGTGACTCTGGCTTCCTACATTTAATTTGCAGCTCTATATGTTTCAGTTTCCTAGTCTGTAGAATGAGTAGGATAAAGACTATTTGCTTCACAGGCTCTAAAATGCTTGCAAAATACTTAGAAAATTCTTAGATACATAATACCTATGTCTTTTATAATAATACAAAGTGTTCAGATGTCACTTGAGTAAACAGAAATTTAAAATACACTTTGCCACCTACCACATTCCTGTACTTAGAGTTTATATCATCTATTTTTCTCCTTTTAAGAATCTTGTTGTAAATAAGATTTTCTTACAAATACATAGAAAAATGCATAGGAAAGAAGTGCATCTTAGAATATTGGGAAAATAATACCTAATGTGTTTGAAAAATTATCTTGAGTCAAAAATTGTCCTATGACTGAAAAGATTGGTAAATTTTGGTACATTGCAACAAAAAGTAGAAAAAGTCCTACAATATTTGAAAATTACTAACAAATATTTAACAGTTCTGATAAAGTATTATTTAAAAAGAAAAAGATCAACTATAAAATACAAAATATTCTCAACAGCAGAAAGCTCATACAAATGCACATACAAATGTAAACACACGTTCAAAGATACCAGAATGGAAGTTTCCAATAATTGAAATAATGATGAGCTCTGATTTTAATGAGTGATGTGCATGATTAAATATTCTAAGAAGCAATTAATTTTCTATAACATTAGTAAAATTTGAAATGATTTGATAGTATATCCTGTCAAGTAACTTGTGGTGAAATTGGTACATTCACATATTTCTAGGACAAATTCAAAACAATAGGAAGGTTGTTAAAGGAGATTTGACAATATCTTACAAGATGATATGAGATTTGTACTTTCAACCAGTAAAACTATTTGTAGAAGATGTTCCTAACATACATTCAAAATACAGTAGTAAATCAGGCATTGCTGTTAACAGGTTCCTCTTTGTATTTTTCTTTGGCAAAAGAATAAAAACAACTCAAAGGTCCATGAATGGGTCTGTGAATGACAAAGCAGGTTGAAAACCTCCAGATACTCCTTCCCTGAATAGCAGTCAGCTCCTGTTTCTTATTTGCCAATCTAAATAAATAAAGTAAATCATCTATGTGCTAATAGGAATAGATCTTTCAACACGCCCCATTTAATCTTGAAACAATATTCTGTCATTTCATTTTGTGTTTTATGGTAACTTCCTATTGATCCAGTCCCTGAAAAAAAAAAAAAACATAGCCAAATGTAGCATAACTTTAGTTGTTTTAAAACAATTAGCTAAGTAGATCAATTTCCAATGAATAATAATATGCTATTAAAGTTTGGGTTTATTTTAAATTCACATAGTAATGTGGAATACAACTATTTATTTTTTAAAATATAGTTAATACTTTTTCGTATCAAAAAGACAACATCTAAATGTAGTCACAAAACTCTATAATTAAATAGAATTTAGAATTAGTTCTGCTTGTTGATGTATTAGAGACTCAAAAAACTTTATAATTTTTCTACTCTTATTCCCTCAGCTATAATTTAGGAATGGCAGTAGTGACTGGTAAACCTAACAAATGTTTTTGTGAGAATTAAATGAACTCCTTTAAATGAAGTACTTAAAACTCTACCTCCAGAATAGTCAAAGATGAATATGTGATACATATATTTCTGGTCCTTAATAAAACATCTGATATTCTGAAAACAAGCCCTTGAGTATAACTCACTCTATCCAATTTTAGTCATCTAGAGTATTTCTAACCTAAAGATCAAATCGTACTTCAAGGTTTATTTTTTTTTTATTTTTTTTATTAGTTGTTCAAAACATTACAAAGCTCTTGACATATCATATTTCATGCATTAGATTCAAGTTGGTTATGAACTCCCAATTTTACCCCAAATACAGATTGCAGAATCACATCGGTTACACATCCACATTTTTACATAATGCCCTATTAGTAACTGTTGTATTCTGCTACCTTTCCTATCCTCAAATATCCCCCCTCCCCTCCCCTCCCATCTTCTCTCTCTACCCCATCTACTGTAATTCATTTCTCTCCTTGTTTATTTTCCCATTCCCCTCACAACCTCTTATATGTAATTTTGTATAACAATGAGGGTCTCCCTCCATTACCATGCAATTTCCCTTTTCTCTCCCTTTGCCTCCCACCTCATGTAAGATTTATTTTTTAAAATAGTAACCAAAATTTGTTATTCAATATTTCCTTCAGTATTGACTAGGAAACTTTTTTTTAATCTCTTGTTCCTTCTTAATTGCATTGCAAAAGTACTTCTAATACAACAGAACAAATTCAACTCCTTTTCAAAAAGACTTGTAACACTGTATGTTCACTGACTGTTCATTTTGAGCAAAGGGTAGAGATTGTTCAGCTTGTCAGTAGTAATTCAACAAATTTCTCACTCACTGGCACTTTTACTCATTATCTCTGAAGATACATTACTAGATTCATTCATTAAATGAGCCAATGAGCTCAACAAATCCAGCAGGCTAATTAAAGCTTTGCAATTCCCCTTGTTATCACAAGAATTCTTGTGCTTTGAGGATTTCAGAAGCTAAACTACTGCCACACAGGGGTTTTGGTCATGAAGCCACCAGGGGGATTTGGACATGCCTCACAGTCTGTCATGTTATTGGAAGAATCTCTGTTGGCACTGGAGTCTACCAAAAAATCCCAGTCCACCACATTTCTGTCATTCTATCTCTAGATACTGGGTAGACATCAATATTCCTTGAAGTTTTAAAGCATTTTCCCGTACAGAATATTTGGAGTAGTATAATTTCCATGACAGACTTTAGTGGCACTCTGAGAATGTCCTGGCTCCCTAATTTTCCCATCTCCAGTGTAGGAGTGTTATAAAATGAAGAGAAATTCCTGAAGTTAGAGAATTTTCCTCTACTGGTAAAGATTAATAACATTATTTCCCAAAGGATTAGCCAAAGAGAGCAGCTCGTCTCTCTCCCTAGAAGCATTTAACGTAAATTTCAACTCTCTCTCACAATATGATCACAGAGGGAAGAAAGAAACATAATAAAAAGCAACCAGAATTTACAAAGAGCTTAAAATATTGAAGTGGTCTCTGAATGTAACTTCCCCAAGAAGAAGAGCTAAAACTCTAACTTTCTAGTTTCTTAAAATCAGCTCTAAGAATAATATGTCAGACTTTTAAAAAAGTGTGATTAGTTTTTTATTTCCTAAGTCCCCTTAGAAAAAATTCTTCCTGAATTTCTGTCTACAGTCTGCATTTCTAGATTTCAAGCAATTATTCAAACATAAAGGCTCAACTTTTTAAAAATAGTTTTTAGAATGTGCTAATGTGTAATTTTATCAAAATATACCTAGAATATGTAGCAATTCTACAAACTCTAAGACAGCAAATATCTCTCTTTATTTAACATAGTTTGTACAATGGTGTTATGGGTTAGATTTTAAAATCACAAAGAGCTTATGAATTACAGACGTGGTCCCTGACTGATAGTGCCATTGGAAGTGGTGGAAACTTTAAGGGAGGGATCTAGTTGGAGGAATTAAGCCATTGGTGACATGCCATTTAAAGAAATATTGGGATTCTCTCCTATTGCTTTTCAGCCATGGTGAAAATATTGGTATTGAAAAGTCAGATTGCTGTGATGATACCTGATATTCTCATTCAGAAGCCCTTGGAATTGGTTTGCAGGAGCAATCTGGAAAAGTTTGGTGAAGTAAGTTAGAAAAATTTAGAATTTTATAAATAGAGCTTAAATGGGTTTCTAAGGAAAGTTCAGAAGACCAGAATTTTGTTTTAAGAAATGCAAATGGCAAAGGCTAGGCTAATGGGGTTTTAGATGAAAATAAAGACTCTATGAGGAATTGCAGGAAAGGCCATTCATGTTATACTCTGGCAAAGAACTTGTGATAGACCCAACCTGATCTTTTCTTAAAATTGGAAGCCATCTCACCACAAAGCCATGAAAAGATAATTTTGGCTTTACTATAAATTACTGCAAATTCTGAACCTGCTTGGAATGCCTGCCTGTGCCTTGAACTCACCCATGCCTGGCTCTCTGACCAGAGAGCAGCCCTCTCTGAAACTTAGTGACACCTCATAAATATTGGCCTTCCCTGGCCAGACAACGACCCTCTCTGAGGCTCTAATGGTCCTCATAAATTCTGATGTTGAGGCCAGCAAAAAATGTAAACTATCATTAGTGTGATGCTTGTCAGAGTTCTGTTATCTGTAACCCCCCTTTGTGTAACTTTTTGGGCTATAAAGCTGGGCTGCAGGAAAGCTGGGGTGGCTGTCTTGCTCCCGCCCTTTTGGGAGGGAGAGGCAGCCCGGCCGTTCGAAATAATAAGCTTGCTTTAATTTTATTTTAATTGGAGTCAATGGTCTTTTCTTACGTCCTGGTCTAACACTTGTCTACATTTTGGCCATAACCTGAAACTTGGTAGGGGTCTGAGTTTAAGGGGATGAACTATTTTACCTGGGATTACAGCATTTTAGGCAGTGACATGGGTGTTTCTGGCTGCTTTGGACCAGATTTACTTTGAAACTTGAGAACAATAGCTCAGAAAGATTTGAAAAACTTTCAGTTTTGCTAGAAGAGGAGCTGTTTAAAGTGACAGTCAAGGAGGATACATTGCTTAAGATATTACTAGCATTAAAAAGAAGCCAGGTAATTTTCACTGGAGAATAAGAAAACACTCTTGAGTGCATCTTGGAAATCCGCATGACCCGACCTACTGAAGACTTAAAGACTTTTGTTTGCAAAGAGAACTACAAGGCATCCTGATTAAATTGGGACACCAGGGAAATACTTTTCTAGGATTCAGTTTCCCATGTTCACCCTTCCAAGCACTCAGAGGCTGCCGTAGCAATGTTCTAGGCAAGCCTGGCTAATCCTTGTGTCAGAGGAAGGACTTGCAATTGTCTTCATGATGTCAGTTTTGCAGAAGTAAACAGTGCAATTGTTGTAGGGTAGTGAAAGCTTCTACCAATATTTCAAAGGAAATCTTTGGAGGACATTTAATGTGTGTCAGGTCAGACTCTTTGCAAGCATCTCAGAGAAGGCAATATGAGAGGCTGTGAGAGTGAAGCCAAAACCACATGGAGCCTCCATAAAGTTAAAAATACCAAGAACAAGGAATGCCTGCTAAGGGAAATCTCAGGCAGTGAGTAAAGACATTGGAGTTCATGTAATACCACCAGGTGCCCCATATGTAGGACATAGAACTATAGGATTTAATGGTTCAATCCTTCCCTTTCTATTCCCTTTTCCCTCCTAACAAAATGGGGATGTTTATCCTATTTCATTATACCTGGAAATTTATAATTTTTATTTTTTATTTTTACAGGTGCTCATAACCTGGAGTTTGCCTTGAATATAAGAAGTGATTTTGGACTTGGACTTCTGAACGATACTAGAACCATTAAGACAGTGGGGGACTCTTGGAGATGGACTGAAAGCATTTTGTACTGTAAGAAGTATATGAACCTTTGAGGCTCAGGGGTGGAATGTTGGATTTGGACTCTAAATTGTCATGTGTAGAAGGTCTTAGTTGATGGGAGTTACTGGAAATTATGGAAACTTTAGATCTGGAGACTAGCTGAAGGAAGTAGGTTGACCCCAACCCATTCTGCTCACTCTGATTGCTTCCCAACCACAATAATATATGCAGTTTCCTCCATCATGGTATACTAGCTGACCACAGGCCAAAGGCAATAGGGCCAGGTGACAATGGACTGAAAACACTGGAACCATATGCAAAAATAAATATTGCCTCCATTTAAACTGATTTTCTCAGATAAATTTTCGTAGCCAAGGAAAGCTAATACAAATAGTGTGCATGACATTTACCAAGATGTGTAATGATAAAAAAAAGAAATTTTATGTGTATTTCTGTTAGTCGGGCTTCTGTCACTATAACAAAATATCTGAGATAATTACCTTATAAAATCAGAAGTTTGTTTTAACTTACAGTTTCAGAGGTTCTAGTCAATGATCACGTGGACCCATTTATTTGAGCCTCTAAGAAACACATCAGATGACAATGAGGGAAAGCATTTGGTGAAAAAAAGTGCTTACTTCATAATCTAGGAAGCAAAGAAAGGAAGAGGAAGTGACAGAAGTCCCATAATACCACAATGATTTAAGGAACACGCAACCACCAGGCCCCATTTTCTAAATTTTCTACCACTTTTCGATTGTGACACCCTTGGTGCCAAGACTTTAATATATGCACCTTTGATTGTCATTTAACATATAAACTAAACAGCAATCATAATGTCAATATTAGAACCTTCTTTATAGTTCTTTAGCACCAAGAATGCCTAAATTTTAAGGATAAAGATCTTGGAAATCTAACATTCATTTCCAAATGAATAATTTATAGATGATTTTATTTGGAAGTTGTCATGCATGTAAATATAAATAAGAAAAAATAAATGAGTTGTGAATGTATAACAAGTCACATTTTAAAGTCATATGCTAAAAACTATAAATCTAAGTAATACTAAGACATGCAGACATTATTTCTGGAGGCAAAAATATATAGAAGTCCAATATTAATATAAATACCTTTTAATTTTGTAAATAGTATTTTGTAGGTCATATGCCCAAGGAAATGTTTTATATTCCAAATACCAAGGCTGCATTATAGAAACTACATTATTGATAGGGCTAGAAAAAAATAGTTAATGCCAATGTGTTTTGTTTTTCTCACCTGTGAATAAAATATTGATAATTTCTCTCTATTTTATAGGAATACTATCAAGATTGCATGAGTTAATATTAAGTGATATTATCAAGATTACATAAGTTATTATAAAGGATTTTAAAAATCAGGATATCCTATAGCTTTTATATATTCTTTAATGTTGCAGTATTCTAGGTAAATTATTGATTTTTATATTGGTAGGGTTAATTCAAGTCATTTAATATTTTATATATTAAATGATTAAATATTTGAATTAAATATGAAATATTTTGAATATTAAATGATTTGAATGATTTGAATTAAACCTATCAATATAAAAATATTAAATGATTTGAATTAAACCTACCAATATAAAAATCTATAAGGAAACATAAGGTGCTTATTTTATTTTATTTTTTAAACAGCACAGTACTAATAAGTGTTACAGACATGATAAAATGAAACGCTGAAAACTAGTCCCTTGTGAAACTAATTTGTATAATATCATCCATTTATTCATTTTAGAAAAGTGTACTTCATGATCATGTGGACCCATTGTTGTTTAGAAGTTGATATATAATTCTTTTATGTTGCAGTATTCTAGGTAAATTTGGGGCTACCAAAATTGAAAATGCATGAAAAAAATCTTTTCTAAATATGTCTTTTAAAACAAGATCTTTATCCTCAGAATATTTGATATTTTAAAATATTTACTTGCAAATTTCTACTATAAGAATTCTAGTTGCTCATGCTCATGAAGGACATATTTCAAATAGATTTAAACTTCATTTTTCTGACTGCATCCCAGTTTCCATAGATGGTATGGCATGACTAACTGGCTTTTAAGTTATGTTTTCTTAGCTGCCAGATTGGTGTCTATAAACTTGATTGAGACAGATTCAGATTTGGATTCTGTCTGACTACACTAAACTCAAGGAATGAAACTAAACTGAAAATCACATTTCAACCTATTTCATTCCAGCGGGAACTTTCAATGCTATAGATATTTCTGTTCTAGCTACTTTCAGCTTCAACTAAAGCTTGGATTCACAACATCATTCTCTGTGAAAAATCTTCTTTGTAGTCTGAGAACTTTCATGTCTCCAAAGAAACTGAATAGATATAATAAAAATTCACAAAAGTAATCTAAAACACAGACTCACTAAAGTTTTCTTCAAAATGTCAAGAAATAAATTTTTCAGAAAAAAAGATATTAAGAATAGGAATAATTTGAACATTTAAGGGTAATTTTTAAAAGGGTCATGTAGAACAATTTATTTGTTTTCCTAAATTTCATTGCTGTTGTTTTACTGGCTGATGGTATTTAATGTATATATTCTGGTGAAACAGATAATATATGGAATATGGCTAGTTGTTTTTAACAAGGATATTTGTAAGTTTGAATCTCAATGCAAGGTGACATAAAATGCTATCTGTTAAGAGGTTTTCACCAATCCCATATTAAAAACTCTTGTATTCATGAATTTCCCATAAGATGGCTATAGTTTATGTATTTCTGATTTCTATCAAAAAGGATTTTATATGTCATCACCACAAAGAAATGATAAGTATTTGAGATGTCGCTTAAATACTAATCATCCTGATTTAATCACTCCACACAGTATAAATGTATCATAGTATCACATTGTATACCCAAAAGAAATGTGCAGATATTATTTGTCAATAAAAAATAAAATAAGGCTAAAACAACACAAAAAATATTTAAGCAATTTCTTATAAAACTGACCAGATTTTCAGAGTGCAACTATGGATATATTGTCTTATTCCTGTCTTCTTTCACATATTTTATATATCATGTATACTTTTTAGTAGCCTTTTTTAAAATCAGTATGTCTTGTCTTACCTCTATGTCAGTGTCCAAAGCACTCCCTAACTCTTTTTTAAGATACAGTGATTTTCATTGTTTAAATACAACACAAATTGAACTGAATTTTCTATTGTTGCATGGTGGAACATTTCCTGTTATAAATGAGGCAAAGAAAAGATTTGCACACAGATGCTTAAACACTGATGCAGTTATACCATCAGAGTGGATTTCCAAAGCTGGTTGATGATTCAGTGGATAAATGCATTTGAAATAGTGGCAACTATTTCTGAAGTTATTTATCTTGCTGGTGGCTTCATTTGTACTCAAACCAGTAAAAAATAGAGTATATTTTCTTACATCCTGGTCCACTGAATCTATTATTATTAATCTGATATCTATCATATTTATCTCTTATCATGAGGACTTTTGTACTAGGAAGCAATAGCTATGTTTTGTTAGCACTTGTATTTGTGATTAAAGTATTTCCAAGAACAACCTTCAGGACCATCTACTTCTGCCTCATTTAGCTGTCAGTGTTGGGTTATAGCCTTGAAACGCCATTTTCTTTTATCCTCTATTCCCCTCCCCACCAAAAATCTCCTTAATTTTGCCATTTCCACAAGAAAGGCTTCCTAGGAGAGTGATTTTCAAATTAAGTCTGCATAAGAATTGTCTGGAAATCTCAACATGTAGAATCCCACAATTTATATACCAATTAACCTGGACAGACGCTGGCAATCACAGTTTTCTACAAACAAACTGATGATTAATTTTCAGGTTTTCCATAAACCTCACCTTGATACATACTGCTTTGGGGAAAATAGTTTTATTAGCTATTGATTCTGTAGTATTGAAGAATGATATTTAAATAAACAGTTTTAACTTCTCACTTTTTAATTTATAAAGTGTTTATTAGTACATTGCAATTAAACATACTGGCAGAGTTCCTTTTTCCCTATTCATACATGCATGAAAAATAATTTGCTCCATTTCAATCCCCAATACTTCTGTTTTCTCTCCCCTATCCCAACCCCGATTCTGCTACTTTACTAGTTTTTCTTTATTTTAATGTGATCTTCTCTGCCCCTTAATTAGCTCTAGCTTTAACATATGGGAAAAAGCATTCAACCTTTGACCTTTAGGAGTCCAGGTTAGTTCACTTAGCGTGATGTTCTCCAGTTTCATCTATTTATCAGCAAATGACATAATTTCATTCTTCTTTATGGTTGAGTGAAACTCCATTGTGTGTGTGTGTGTGTGTGTGTGTGTGTGTGTGTGTGTGTGTATATATATATATATATATATATATATATATATATATATATATATATAATATTTTCTTTATCCATTCACTTGTTGATGGACACAGACTGGTTCCATATATTGGTGATTATGAATTTCACTGATATAGACATTGATATGTCTGTATGCTGATTTCTTGTCTTTTGAATAAATACCAAGGAATGTGATAGATATGTTATATGGTAGTTCTTCCATACTTTTGAAGAATCAAAAGCATACTGTTTTCCAAAGTAGCTGCACTAAATTGCAATCCCACCAACATAGTATAAGTGCACCTTTTCCTCCACATACTCACTAGAATTTATTCTTATTTGTATTATTCATGTTTGCCATTATAACTGAAGTGAGATAAAATCTTAGGATACTTTCGATTTGCATTTCCCAAATTTCTAGGAAGTTTAAGATGTTTTCATATATTTTCTGGTAATTTGTTTTTCTTCTCTAGAGAAACATCTGTTTTGATATTTTGCTCATTTATGTATAGGTTTTTTTAAAACTTTGTTTTGAGTTCTTTATATATTCTGGATATTATTCTCCTGTCAGAGGAATAGCTAGCAAAGTGTTTCTCTCATTCTTTATGCTTTCTTTGAATGTTCTTAAATGTTTCATTTGGTGTGTGCATGCACAGGAGCTTTTTAAATTGCCATTTCACTTATTGTTTCCTGGTTTTATTTCTTGAGCTTTAGGGGTGTTGTTAAGGAAGTCAGTACATGCACTGATAGAGTTTGACCGTAAGTTTTCTTTTAGCAGTTACAAAATTTCTCATCCAATTCCCAGGTCTTTGATCCACCTTGATTTGACTTTTTTCAAAGAAAGAAATAGGAATTCAGCTTTATTTTTCTACATAGGGACATTAAGTTTTACCAGCATAATTGGTTGAAAATATTATCTTTTCTTCAATTATGGTTTTGGTAACTTTGTAAAGTATCAGATGTTTCTATCTCTGTAGATTTATTTCTGTGTCTTCTCTGCCATTCCATTGGTCTTCATGTCTGCTTTGATGCCAAAACCATCTGTTTTTATTACTATAGCTCTGAAGTATAATTTGAGATCAGGTATTGCAATGCCTCTACTAATGCTCATCTTGCTCAGCACTCCTTTGGGAAGTCACGATTTTTTATTCTTCCATATGAATTTGAAAACTGCTTTATCTAGTACTGTGAAGAAAGTCATTGGCATTTTGATGAAGATTGAATACTTTGGTAATAAAAAATTTTGATAATATTTATTCTACCTATCTATGAACAGGGGAGGTCTTTCCATCTTCCAACATCATCTTCAATTTCTTTCTTCAGTGTTGTGCTGTTTTCATTGTAGAGATCTTTTGCCTCCTTGGTTAGATTTATTCCCCAATTTCTTCTCCTTCTTCTCCTTCTCCTTCTCCTTTTCCTTCTTCTCCTCCTCCTCCTCCCCCTCCTACTCCTCTTCCTCCTCCTCCTCCCCCTCCTCCTCCTCCTCCTCCTCTTTCTTCTTCTTCTCCTTCTCCTTCTTCTTGTAGGGAAACAGTTTTCCTGATTTTCTTTTCTTGGCTGATTCATCATTAGAGCTGTGGGTATATACATGACTCCATGACCAATTTGATTCTGCAACCTGTACACTCAGAAAAATGAGAAATTATATCCCATCTGATTCAAATGTATGATATGTCAAGATCATTGTACTGTCATGTGTAACTAATTAAACAAAAAAAGCTACTGATATTTGTATGTTGATCTTATATCCTGCTATTTTGGTGAATTCATTTATCAGTTCTAGGAGTTTTCTGATAGAGGTTTTCTATGTTTTCTACATATAGGATCATGTCATCAGCAAAAATAATTTTATTTCTTCTTATTTGTATAGTTTTAATTTTCTTCTCTTTCCTAATGGCTCTGTCTACAGTTTCAAGAACTCTATTGAAATGGGAGGAGTGGGAGTAGACATCCTTGTTTTGCTCATGATTTTAGAGGAAAACTCTTTCAGTTTTTCCACTCAGTATGATGTTGATTTTGTGTTTGTCATATGTACTGTTGATATCTTAGAGGTTAGTACCTTTTATCCCTCAGCTTTTAGCATTTTTAATATGAATTGCTGAAAGATAATATCTGACCTTCTCTGCATCTATTGAGATGATCATGTGATTCTTGTCTTTAACTATATTTTTGTGGTTAATACATTTATTGATTTGTGTGTGTTCAACCAACTTTACATCCCTGGGATGAAACCCACTTGATTATTGTGTACTACTTCTTAATCAGCTTATGAATGTGGATTATTATTATTTCTGTTAAGGGTTTTTGCATTTACATTCATCTGGGATATTGGTCTGTAGTTTTCTTTTCTTGATGTGTCTTTACTGTTTTAGGTATTAGTATAATACTGGCTTTATAGAATGAGTCTGGGATTGTTCCCCCCTTTATGGTTCCTGGAATAATTGAGGAAGATTGACATTAGATGTACTTCAAAGGTCTGGTAGATGAATTTTCAGCTGAGAATCCATCTGCTACTGTGTTTTCCATGTTTCAAAGCTTTCAATTGTTGGTTCAATCTTATTGTTAATATTGGTCTTTCCAGGCTATCATATTTTCTTGGTTCAGTTGGATAGGACATGGATGTCAATAATTTTGTCAATATATTTTATATTTTTAAGCTTATTGGAGTATAAATTATCAAATACTTTCTAAAGATCCTTGGGATTTCAAGAGGTATCTATGGTAATATCTCCTTTTTCATCTCTTAATTTTGTTTACTTGGGTTTTCCCTCTATTTCTTTTGGTTAGATTACCTCAGGTTTATTAATTCTGTTTATCTTTTCAAAGAATCAACTCTTTGTTTCATTGATCCTTTGTATTGTTTTTTATTCTCAATTACATTAATTTTAGCTCTAATGTTAACTATTTTGTGTCTTCTATTGATTTTGAAATTAGGTTGGCTTTGAGGTATAACATTACATTTTTTGGGGAGGTGGACCTTTCTTCCTTTCTTTTTTTAATCTTGACACTCAAAGCTATGTACTTTTCTCTCATATTGCCCCATAGATTTTGAGACATTTCTGTTCTCATTTGTTCCAAAGGATTCTTTTTTTATTTCTTCCCTGATTTTTTTCTATGACCCATTCCTTATTCAAGAGTATATTATTCAATTTCCATGTGTTAAAGTGGTTTCTGTTTTTATCTGGCTATTGATTTCTGCTTTCATTTTATTATAAACTAACAGGATGCAAGGAATGATCTCCACTTTTTTAATATGCAAAGACTTGCTTTGTGTTCCTAAAGTATGGTTTCTTTTAAAGAAAGTTTCATGTGCAGGTGAGAAAAAAATTGAATCTGGTTGTTGATGGATGACACCTGTTCCCATCCACTGGCACTTGCTTGTACTAGTTCTATCTAAAAATCTTAGTGATTGTCAGGCTGGGCCTTAAGTATAGGCCCACTGTGGGTGATCTGTGGCACAGAAGTCTGCATCCTGGCTGACACAGATCAAGAGGCTTTATCCTTCACCATGATGGGCATAAAGTGTCAGTTTATCTGGGATCCTATGGAGGCTGCTGGGAACATTGGGAAGGAGTGAATTTCTCAGGTCATGTCCATTTCATTCCCCTTGTCTGAAGTTAGAGGGAGAGCGTTATAGTAGCCTTGGCTAGCCACCATTTCTCCACAAATTTCTGTAGGTGAGGAAAATATGCATTGGTTTAATTTCTTCTAGGGAGGCTGGCTATATATAGGCTCTTCAAAGTGGCTGCCCTGCCTGCTACAACTTTCTATCAAAAATTTGGCTAAATCCTATAATCTCTTTCACTGTCTTTCTTACTCCTGTATTCCCTTCATCTGATTTTCTTTCCATCAGTTCTTAAGGAAGTAAGCTTTTGGAGATTCCTCTTTCACTCTTTCTTTCCCTCCTGTGACCGCACCTGGTCAGGATTGGGATCAAGGAATCATTTTCTTATTTTCTGATCCAGTAACAAAATTCCAAATCCCTCTAAGCCTCAAGCTTTACAATATTGAGTTTTAAAGTGTTTACTCTGTCACATACCTCTTTGGTCAGCTGTTGTTGTATCACTTAATTTCAGGATTGTGGAGGAGACAAGGGTTGTAGCCTAGGTCCACTACACCACTGTTTTTCTATTAAATGTATATATATTATTTAATATATATTATTAATAAATATATATATATATATTATTAATAAATATATGTAATAAAACAGCATAATATAAATTGCACTCTTTGATAAAAAATTTGCCATGAGGTAGAATACTTCTGTGAAACAGACAAAAGTTGTTGATGTTACCACATATTTTAATAAGCTTTTTTCATTGCTGCAAACAAAAGACCTGGCAAGAACTATTTTAAGGAGGAAAAGTGGTGAAGGCGTTCCTGCACCCGCTGTCTGACAGGGTCACAGTGTGGGGGATGTTGCAGCAAGGCCGAACTGTTTGGAAACCGGAACCATTAGGAATGTTGAGTGTTTTGTTTATGATACTCATGATATGGATAATAGGGCATACATCATCAATAATAAAAGTATGTATTGCCTGAGATTGCAGGAAAATCCCCAGAATGAGACTAAGGATACAATGGAGACATGCCATGAGGTGATGTCTCTCAGGACACAAACAATGGTGTTATTCCTCAAGCCTAAGCAACAAATATTTACCCCATGATTAACAATTTACACTAGCCCCTGCAACCCCATCCTAAAGCCAAAACCTGTACAATAGCCTAGCTACAGAAAAACAATTGCTGTGCCAACAGTACAAGGACCACCTTCTGTAGCTTATGATATCCCCTCGAGGACAAGAGGCTAATAAAAATACATTCCCCAACCAATAGACCCTCCTTTGCTTTATGCAGAAACTTATGATGAAAATGGAAAACACATAGTTAATATAAATGACAAATGGGTTGAGTTGTAAAGCCTGCCCTTTAGTTAAAGATTACAAAGACATAAGAATTGGTGTGCTTTGACCAAGGATCAAGGAAGTTCTTTAAGAAAACAGTTGAATAGGTCATATGAAAAAAAAAAAGAAATTTACCTTGGAAATTAAAATAATGTAAAATTAACATAGATATAACTTAGAGCACTTCAGAGTAGTAGGCTTTTAAATAATAGATTTTCATTACTTTAAGTGTGTTTTACTGGGATTTTAGTTTAGAAGTAAAAAAGCTTACCAATAATCATAAGTATGCTTAAAAGTTAAAGGTTAATGAAATAATTATAGGAATGCTTTAAAGTTAGAAGTGAATAATAAGTCAGGAGTCATGTAGTCTAGTTGCGTTGTCTAGCACCTAGTGATTGATATGAAAACATAAAACCTTAATCATGATTGTCTAAGGTTACAGAAAAATATTTTGAACAATGTACTCAATATCTTAGGTAATCAATGTATGTCAGAAAAGATTGTAATTCTTGAAAATTATGTAAATCAAAAAAGTTTCGGGCTTTGAAGCTATCCATTAACTACCTGAAAAAACACCTGTAAAAAAGGTATAAAAATAAAGGTCCCTCCAGGGTCAATGAGATGTCTTCTGGAGGTTGCTCATAACTTGCAACCAGTTGTCCTGAATCTTCTTCTTTCACTAATGCCACTCCTCTTTCAGGACTACCCTGGACGCTCACTCCCCCATGCGGGGGCTGGACCTCGGCAGAAAAGTTTATTTTGGTGCTCACAGTTTCAGAGGTTACTCCATAGAAAGCCAAAAGCCAAATCCATTCCTCTGGGCTTGAGGTGAGGCATCATGGTAGACAGGTGTGGTGGAGGAAGGCAGTCCTGGACAGGACCACCAAATATCAGAGAGACGGAGAGAGAGAGAGCAAGCCAGAGAGTGCCAAAGCTCAGCTAACAAAATATGTACCCCAAAGGCACACCCCTGATAACCCACCTCCAGCCACCCCCTACCTGCTTTCAGATTCCACCCCATTAATCATTACTGATTGTTAATTCACTGATTGGATTAAGGCTTTTATAACCCAACCACTTCATGTTTAAGCCTCACTGCATTGTTTCACACATTTTGGAGACAGCACATATCTAAACCATAACACCAGTGATGAAACATCATAAATTACATTTATTGCTGATGTTTTGTGTTTTTTTAGTGATCATGTTTGTTTCATTTTTTCTGAGCAAACTACATTCTTAATTATATTATGAAATCTGATTAGCGCTAATGATTATGTGTTTAGCTTAGATCAATCTGATTTGCTTTAGTCTCACATTTTCCTAACAGATTCTAAATTCTATCATGCAACCTATGTGGTTAGTTCTGCTGATAATATAATTTCAGCCTAAAATTATTAATATTAAGAGACTAATATTACTGGGGGAGATGACTTTTACATGGTCTAGAATTTAACAAATCCCATATTCAAGAATGTATTATGAATTTTGATTATAACACTTTTTTTACACTGAAGTGTAATCCTTATAGTTCAAAGGAAATAAATCATAAACTTTATATATTGGTCACACATAGAAAAACATAATTTGCAAAAAAAATTTAAAAGGAGGATAAGGAGTAAGGTTATTACCTATGGGGCACTTATTGTGTGCCTAGGATTTTGCTAGGTACTTTACCAGCATAGTACAAAACAACCTGGAAGTTATTACGATTCATATTTTGAGGGTAAAATTATTAGATATAAAAGACAAATGTTTCCTAGAGATCATAATATGTATAAGATAGTGCCTACATTGAATGATGCTATAATGTCTCCTGAAAAATTTGCTTAAAAGAGAAGATTTTATACCAAGCATTGTTAACATAAAAATTATAAATAAAATTCAGGAGAAAAATATCAAAGGGGATAATATGTTTATCACATATATTATGTTGGGAGTTTAAGTTTATATATATATATATCTATCTCCTCTGGGCTTGAGGTAAGGCATCATGGTAGAAGGATATATATATATCTCCATTAAACTCCCAGCATAATATATATACACACATATTATCAAATTAAGATAAATAAATATGGAAATAATGGGCACAGGATTCAGAATACAGGTAATTGTGATTGGAGAATAAAGGAGAAGAGTGGGGAAGGATCATAGTTGCTTATCCTACTGTATTTGTTCTGGCATTCAGATATATGGCACTTTTTTATAAGAAAAATGGGTATAGAGGGAAAGAGCGAGACAGAGACATACACAGAGATGATAAAAAACACATACATAATGATACACAGACACACATATATGTATAAATGTATGTATATGCATACAGACATACATAAAGTCTTGCATGAAGAAATGATAAGCATGGGTCATGACACAGCATTAATCCTAAACTCTGGGCATAAAATATGTTTAAAATAAAAGTGAAAAAAAGGATAAATTTGATCAAATTTTAGCTAACAACAGCAAAAATCATGTTATCATCCTTGAATGAGTTTCCATATGATTATTACTAGAAAATGGCAATTAGATTTTAAGTTCAAACCTTTATTTCTAGAGATTACTACTTATTTCTATTGTTTCCAATTTGCCTAATTTATATTTTTAACAGGTTAACATAATTTGTTTCAAATTTTGGGAAAGTACATCTTAATATAACCATCAGACACTTTGAAATATATCCCTTGGCCAACTGATCAGTAATACAAACAGAAAAAACAAATGAGGTCAGAGAAGCAAATAATGTCAGTATTATTCAAAGCAGTGTAACCAGAAGATGATATATGTCTTCACCCATTCTGGAGGCAAGTATTTCTCTACTGAAGAGATAGATACATCAGACCATCAGAATTTATTAATGTTAAAAATTCACCTCTTGCAGATTTTATGACTATCTAGCAATTCTTGAATAATGTGTCATCTTCTAAGTCAAATCCATCTTCAACTGAGTAAATATATTAATCACATTAGAAGGAAGTAGCATTTCTCATTATGAAGTAATAATTTCACATGTAAACTTTCATATTAGAGTCTGAGAGCTCTATTAAGTCAGACTACCCATAAGAAACAGGGGCACTCTAGTGTACTGGTATAAGCTGATTTTGGACTTGACTTTGTACAGGACTGAGGACATTTTTGCCAGAATAAAGTTGTCCTCTGATGCCTTTTGGTCGACAGCCAACTTATTTCTTCTGATGACATTTTGACTTCCCCTGCTCTTCCTATTCACACTTCAACAGGTTCTACTTGATTGAAGTGCCCCCTCAAGACTGCACAAATGGAGATAACTCTCTTAATTAGAGTTCTCAGTATGTGCCTGAAATCCTTCTGTGAAGACACCAATCATAAACCTGCAAAGGGAAAAAGAATCAGAAAATGCATGCTAGTGATTTCCTCTGAGCCCCTTCACCTCTTCTGACTCATGTCTTCTAATATCTTCCCTGTCTGGCTAGTTTATGCAATGTCAAACTCAGATCTTGCTTCATCTTAAACACATCAAAATGATCTTATCCAAGCACATGAGATAGAGTGAGGTCCCCATGTTTAGTTTCAGTTCTAACTCTAGCATTTGATAACACTTGAATTTTGGGGAAAATATTATTAGCTACTTATAAGTTTGTTCCAAATGTATGAAAACTTATTCAACATTTTGAGCAAGTTCACCAAACTCAGTTAATTTGTAACAAACTTCTTTATATATACATAAAAAGAATAATTTTTACATATAATGTAAAGTCCTATTTCAGGAGCAAAGGTATATTCATAAATGGAAATTAAACATTTTGTATTCATACAAATTAGATTAGTAAAAGGTATTACTAGTTCATCATGCAAATATGGTATCAGTGTTTAGGTTCAAACATTGATCTCATTTTACAGAGTAAGTAATGTATATATGTTAAAAAAATTTCAGAATTCAGGGACTTATTGCAAATACACATTTGCAAATTTCCCTACGTGCTAACATTTATGTGTAACCTCAAGATCAATATTTGATAGCAATGGAAGTTTTGACATACAAGAAATGAGAAAAACATAAGCACAATAGAATCTGAGAGAAGAGCCCCTTCCTTCTCTTTTGATTATCCTGCAAAATCCTTAATTGGAAAAATTTAGCATCATGCCAAGTAATAAAAAAAAAATTCCAGAAAGTGAAGTTAGCAAGCAGCATCATATGGATATGGATGTGTGATTCAATAAATTGGTAACTAGTACAGGACAATTCCATGAAATACAATGTCTTTGAAATTAGAACCAGTGTATCATTACAAATATCTTTCCCTATATATAACCCTGTATTTTAGTTTAGCATTGACTTTACCCCTGAGGATCATACAAGAATCTTCAGACACAGATCCTGTTGAATTATAGCTATTGACCATAATATCAGAAAGAATTGCTTGCCAAACTTAGAACCACAACATTTATATTCTATAGTATCATCAGCTATATCTAGGTCCATAAATATGAGAACTGTTTTATTAGTAGGATACTATTTACATCTCAGTACAAAATTTGACATGAAATTTATAATACTATAATAGAATATAATGTATTCAATTAAAAAATGAAGTTATACAATCCAGTAAGGCTAAGAAAAATATTACAAATATGTGTGTGAATATAGTAGTATGTCTATCTCATGTTGAATATGACAACAAATTTTATTGTTGCAAATTAAAATCAACTATTCCTGTAAGGAACAAACTATGTGATACTCAGATTATTGTTTCATTTTCTGTTTATGGCATAGAGTTATTCACTTTGGTGATTTTGATATTTACAATTAATATTGAAAATATTCTTTTATTTATTAAGTTGAAATATTTTGTTAATACTATAAATCCATCTTTCTTATTAATTATATGTATTAAATGATTCTATAAGTCACTAAAATGAATACGGGAGAATACTTGGCTAAGAAAATGTAGGACACGTGAATCAATGATTGCACTTAGCTTCAAGTTAATAAAATATTTAGCTGCTTCTTGGTTTGGTGTCACTATTTTATTTATAAAGGAATATACTTAATCAAATACCATAAATTATGAACACATTTAAGTAAATTTATTAAATACCTTATTTCCAAATTATAAATTACCTGCTGGATTTTTTTTTAGCAAGATGCTGAGAATTTGATAGCATTCTTGCAACTGTTAAGACATAGTTTTCAGGACAATTCATTTACCTCTCAGATCGATGTTTTTCTATGTACTTCCATTGGAGGCAGACAGATAAGCCTGAGGAAATAACTGGTTAGATTCATTTACACTTTGCTGTAGTCTCAATCAAGTAGAAGCAGGGATCCATGTCATTTTGAAATTTCTGATTTGAGCACATGCATACACATTCACATGCCCCAAAAGATTACAAGAGCTTTCTCAAATTAAGAACATAGCCAGAATATTAAATGTTTTGCTTGAAATCTGCTAACATTACATCTTAGTTGAATCTGATGATACCTAAATTTAATCATGACAAAGGCTCACTCTTATCTTTAAATTTCTTTTGATTTACACAATTAAAGTGAAGAACAACAAAAATAATTTCCAAAGTTTCCATGATGAAAGGAATACTCCATTTTAATTAGATAAAAATACTGCTTCTAATGTAGTTTGTATGAATATTTTTTTTTAATTTTCACACCATTTATATGTAGTACAAGTCTGAATTATATATTTTAAAGGTTAATACACAAAATGATATTTAAGACAATTATGTAAGATTTTAAGCAGATATTCACTATGTTAAAATAATTTAATGAGAAGAAATATTTAATAGAGAATTACAATATAGATATCAGATGTCTGCTTTTAATCCAAATCTCATGCAGAATTCCTGAGGAATATGTTATAAGATGAAAAAAAAAATCAATTGTTAAGATGAGAAGAAATATCTTTTATCTTGTCGAGACAGGAAAAGTTACAAATGGAAATACTGTTGTGATATTCTTAATATTTTTTGAGCATGAAGAAAAACCAGATTAGGATTAACAGAAAGTGCTGTGGAAAGAACATTTGGAATTCTGTTCTATTTCTGCACAGAGACATTGACAATGACATTCATGTTCAAGCGTTGTTTATTGTAGATGAAGGAGCCCAAAAAGGAGCCTTGGTTTCAGTGAGTTTCAAAAAAAGACAGATAGTGGAGAAAAGAGAATTGTAACACGTGAAGTCCAACATAGAAATAAATTTAAATTAAACAAAATATTTCAGTCTTTCTGTAAAGTGATAAGTGACTTATCTGCTTCTTGTAATTTACTTATTATTTTCTACTTTGACATTCACTTCTGAATGTAAATCTTTCAGGTAAAGAACCTAGATAAAGGGCAGCCAGAAAGTTTGTAATAGAAGAACAAGAGTTCTGATGTTCACACAGAAGAATGCTAGAAAGGAAAACCACAAGACATCAGACCTACTTTGGCTTATCACTTCTATACCTGAAATGCAACCTACCCTACAATTAATTTGATTGTTAAGTTAATAGAAACTAGATATGAAAATTTCACTTTTTCACTGTCAGATAAAATATGATTCATAAATGGTACAATAAAATCTCTGAAGGTAATGTATTATAAAATCAATTCCCAGAAAAGCACAGGTTTTTTTTTTTTTTTTAAACCAGTAAAATGATAAACATTTCTGATTGTTTTCGTAATATCAAGGATATAGGCAATTATGAGCAATTAAAAAAAGTTACTTAATATAATAGAACACCATTATAAAAATAGAAATTTCTAGAAATAAAGAACCAATTTTGTATTCCAAAAGAGATTTAAATGAATAACACATGCACAAAAGAGGGAAAACATGGGATTAGGATAACCCCAACAACCGCAGTACTTTGTGGTAAAAGTCTAAATGCTTTTCCACTTAAATAAGAATCAAGGTCAAGGATGTCTGCTCTTACCAGTCTTGTTCAACATATGATGGAAATTCTAGCCAATGAAGGTTATTCGAGGAAAAAATGACAAAGAAATTTATATTGGAAAAGAAGAACTAAAACTTTCCATATTCATAGATGATATGAACATCTCTACTGAAATTTCCAAAGAATCACAAAACAAGCAACTTATGACAAACAAATACAGCCTCTTACACTTAATATGTGAGTTCAGCAAAATCACACAATACAAGATATATATACAAAAACATCAATTTTTCTATATATTATGTAGTAGTCATGGGAACAATGAATTAAAAATAAACAGGGCATTTTTACAGCACTAAAATTTGAAATAAAAATATGCAAAACTAGCAAAAAAACATATAGGACCTGTCAGCTGAAAATTACACAGTGCTGATAAAATAACTCCAAGTGGAGCTAAATAAATGGAGAGACATTCTGTGTTCATGGACTGAACTGCTCAACATAGTAACAATGTTATTACTCTCTAAGTTAGCATTCAGGCTAAATGCAATTCCTACCCAAATATTAGCAAGATTTTCTAAATTTTCAAGAAATATACACACATATACACAAACAAGATTATTTAAAGTGCTTTTGTTTATATGTAAAAATCAGTAGAATCCATAAAATAAATGTTGAGAATTAAAAAAAAATAAAGGAATCACTATACCCCAATTTAAAGTTTGCTATACAGTTACAGTAAATCAATCACTATGGTACTAGTTGAGGTAGAGACAAATAAAGAAAGTTTGTATGTAAATCCATATAAATATGCTACATTGACTTTTGACAAAGATATATAGATGATTCAGTGGAGAAAGATAGCCTTTTCAACAAATAATGGAATTTCAATTGGATATCCATTGATTTAAAAAGAAATACTGTAACTTAAAACTCTCACCTAATTTAAAATGAACTCAAAATTTATCATGGAATGAAACATAAAACATAAACCTACTTAAACCTTGGAAATGTAAAATTCATAGTCACTATGGAAAGAGTTTGATGCTAGTTTAAAATACTAATCATGTGATTACTAAATGACATAGCAATTACACTCCTAGACATTTCTGCCAAAGAAATAAAGACTTCTATATAGCAGCTTTATTTTTAATAGCTAAAATATATTATAAGGAAGATAAATTGAAAAATGGAAACACTAAGATATCCTTCAATGGATATTTAAACCAAGTGGTACATACACACCATGTAATAGTAATCAACAATAATAAAGAATTATTTATTTATGCATGATCTGGCAAAATCTCTAGAGAATGATGTTTATTAAAGAATGTCAATCACAAGTAGTGGCATGCTTTGTGATTTCATTTAAGTAATTTTCTTGAAATAACAAAATTATAGAAATCTGCCAGGGTCAAATGAATTAGGATCAAAAGTGTGCATGATTATAAAGATCAACATGAGGGAATTTGGGTGATGAAATGAATATTCCTCATTTTGAATATTAATCTCATAGTTTTGGTATCCTTTTATACTCTTACAAAACATTATCCTGTGAGAAATGATACAAAGGTATATAGATTTTTCTGTATTTTCTCTTACAGTTCATATTAATTTTTAATTTTCACTAAATAAAAAGTTTAATTAAAAATAAAATTAAACATTTTCATATGCATGATTTCCAGAACAAAATTTAAATAAAATCATTCATTTATCTGGAATCTAAGTTAAAAAAAGATTCTAAAGTTTTCCCTAAGCAGGTCCCTAGATGTACATGTTTTATACTTCACTATATGAAAAACCTTTTTCTGTTCCTGAGAAAGGTAAAGAGTATCATTAATATCTGAAAACAAAATTTTAGAAAGATTATTGATATCTCTATTATAGAAAATATAACATCCTTTTTAGTAAAAGTAATTTAATCCTTAACTAAGAATTAACTAATCCTCAATTAAGATTAAAACTTGAGAAGTAATTAAAACAATTCAAATCTTAATAACATTAATGCTGTATACCATTTTAGTAGTCTACATTTATAATAATAAAAAGAAAAGTTTATTTGAAGAGTAGAGTACTTATATTGTCTAAACTTTAATGTATGAATAAACTGGAAATATATAAGAAACAGCCTCAATATTTAGTCACATAATACAACTCCCTCTTTGAATTTCATGACTTAAGTAATATTATATTGGATTTTGAATAATTCGTTATTTGCTTTGAGTGTTGTTTTAGTCATTTGTTCACTGCTATGCCTAAAGGACCAAATCAGAACAATTTCAGAGGAGGAAATTTTTATTTGGAGGCTTACAGTTTCAGAAGTCTCAGTCCATAAGTGGCTGGCTCCATTCCTTGGGGCTCAAGGTGAGGTAGGACATCATGGTGGGAAAGAGTGGCAGAGGGAGCCAGCTCACATTCTGATCAGGAAGCAGAGAGAGGTGTCTGCTCTATGCCAAAACTACACCTCCAATTCCCACCTCCTCCAGGCACACCCTAACACTCAGTTAATCCCTAACAGGGGATTTATTCACTGATTGGGTTAATTCTCTAACAACCCAATCATTCCTCTTCTGAAACTTCTTGTTTTGTCTCACATGTGAGCAACTGGAGGAAATTTCACATTCAAACCATAACAAATGGTGTTTCCATATTTTTTTGTTTATCATCTGTTGTTGTTGTTCCCTTTTTTCCAAATCAGTATGTCTAACGTCTAACTTTCTTTCTTTTTTTTTTTTTTTTCCTGTATCTAAGAGTGCAGAGCCAGGAACTAGATTCAAATATAAGTTCTTTAACTTAAGAACTGTGTATTTTTGGAGCTAGTTTAACTTTCTTAAGGTCCTTCTCTTCATATAGGAATATAAATTATATAGTGCTGACTTCACAGGATTGTCATGTGTTGACTAACATTGAGTGTAGCCCTTATACATATGTCTGCCATATCTTAAAGTGCCTATAAATTGTGTTTAGTGTTGTTATTATTTACCAACAACAATGTATTAATTTCTCCTACATACAGAAACGTGAAATAACTTAAAAAATGTCCAATTAATCGATTATTTGCACAATCTTAGTGATCTTAGTTGAAGATAAAAAAAATTACTTTGAAAAGATAATAATTGGATAATTAATATAATACGCATATTCCTATCCATTCACTATTTTAAAGAAATAATATAATTGACTAATTGATCAAACTAATGAAATAATATTTTGTGATTAAAATTTTGTGTAGAAATGGATTGTCTAATGAATAGAATATATCATTAGCCAGTCATTTTACTAAATTTCAATTTACTCTCTTACATTTTTCTTCCATACATTGCCGTTTCCTCTTTGTAAAATCAATCTTACAGTTCAGTCCATGATTACTTCAAGTGTACAAAAAAGCTTCACTTTATCATTTTCACCTGAGTAGTACAAAATAGATATAAAATCCAACTTCTGATTTGCTCTTTCCATTTAATGTACTCAAACAGTTCATCTATAACTTTTTCATTTATGTAAGTCAAATATGAACAACAAAAACAAACAAAAAACCAAAACCCAACAGATTTCATCTAATTCCATTAAAAATTAATTGTTCACTCACAATTTATTATATAGAAACAATTGAAAATTATTAAACATAAAAAAACTCTAAGAAATGTAATGACAAAGAAAATAGAAAAGAAAACCACTTAACCTTATCTCCAATCTTCACATCATTAGGTGAGGATCAAAGCAAAGTGATCTTAGTTGTAAAAAAAAATGTACTTGTGAAACACCTGAGAAAATGCCACTGTGCAGTGGGTATGCAGCCTATCTTTATGCATCCCCATTCTTGCTGGCCAATTAAAGCCACCCATTATATCTAGGTTTTCTGTTGGAAAGAGTGCATGGGTAATACATATCCAAAATCTCTCCTTTGAGCCCTCCAAGTACTTTCTCTGGGATTGGTTAATAGTATGCTTCGTGCATTTGTAGTCCTAGGGTTGAATAATATGCCAAACAATATTTTCATTGTGTATGTTTGCACAGCTTAAGAACAATCACGTGACATAAATAAACAATACATGATTCTAATTTGCACATCCATTGGCCAATATAAGGGTGATATGGTCAATTTAAAGGAGAACAGTAGTTCCTAAAATGCTTTTTTATATATTTTTATTTGTTCTTATTAGTTATACATCAGAATAGAATGTGTTTTGACATATTAATACATACATGGAGTATCACTTCTCATTCTTCTAGTTGTACAATGATGTAGAATTACATTGGTCATGTAATCCATATATGCACATAAGATAGTAATGTCTGATTCATTCTACTATCTTTTCTATTTCCATTCTCCCTCCCTTCCCTTCATTCCCCTTTGTCAAATCCAAAGTACAATACAATCAATCAATTCTTTCCTCCCCACCCCTTATTGTGAGTTAATATCTGCATATCAGAGAAAACATTTGGACTTTGTTTGGGGAAAATGGCTTACTTCACTTACCATGGTATTTTCCAGTTCCATTAATTTACTTGAAAATGCCATTATTTCATTCATCTTTATGGCTGGTTATATAATATAATATATAACATATATATATATATATATATATATATATATATACACATATATATATATATATATATATATATATATACATACATATATACATACACACACACACACACACACACATTTTCTCTATCCATTCATCTGTTGAAGGGCAACTGGGTTGGTTCCATAGTTTAGCTATTATAAATTGGGCTGTTATAAACACTGATTTGGCTGTGTCACTATAGTATACTGATTTTAAGTCCTTTGGTTATAAACCCAGGACTAAGATAACTGGGTCAAATGGTAGTTAAGAACAGAATTCCTTCAAAACTCCTAAAGCATAAGAAGTAAAATCAAGTATCAACAAATGGGATGGAATCAAACTAAAAAGCTTCTTCATAGCAAAGGAAACAATCAAGAATGTGAAGAGGAAGCCTACAGAATGGGAGGAAATCTTTGCCACCTGCACCTCAGATAGAGCATTAATCTCCAGGATACATAAAGAACTTGGAAAACTTAACACCAAAAAAAAAAAAATAAAATAACCCAATCTATAAATGGGCAAAGGAACTGAACAGATACTTCACAGAAAAAGAGACAATAAACAAGTATAAACAAAAAAATATTCATCATCTGTAGCAATTAGAGAAATGCAAATGAAAACTACACTGAGATTTCATATCACTCCAGTCAGAATGGCAATTATCAAGAATACAAAAAACAATAAATGATGATGATAAAGTGAGGGAAAGGGCACACTCATACATTGCTGGTGGGACTACAAATTGTAGCAACCACTATGGAAAGCAGTATGGAGATTCCTCAGAATACTTGGAAATGCAACACCATAAAATACTCTTTAAAGTTTAAAATTCCTTCCCCTGGAAGCACTCTGTCATGTTTAGGGATGTACACATGGTTGCTTTACTCTTGATTTAACCACATGATTATGTGGCAATGTGACCAGTGGGAACAAATTTTTTTTCTGAAAAATTTGGCTCAGACTCTTCTAAAATAAAGACTTCCCAAATATTCTGGAGGTTTACAATACAAACCAGAATAAAGAATATACTTCTTTATTATAGAATATTATAATATTCTTTATTATAGAATATACTTCTTTGCTACCAAGAAAGTAGCTACACTCATGCTTCTTGCCTAAGTCATCTTCCTTTTGCTGTGTCAAATCCTTTCTCTGCATTAAACACCTATGAAAGAACTATCAAGTTAAACACAATGTGAAGTGACTTTCAGAATAACAACAGCAATTTTACTTGAGGAATGAGTAAAGATTGCAATCTAAAGTATGTGCCTTATGATGAATTATAGACATATTTAGGGATGTTAAGGAAGACAAGCATTTTTAAAGATGGAATGAGAAACATTACATAAGTTTTTTTTTAATTATTCTTGAAGAGAAGAATCAATTACAGATATGGTGTCAGTCCAAGGTTCATGAGACAGTTGCTGGGCAGAGGTCCTTATAAAAGTATTAATGACCTCCTGGCTGTTCTAGTTTTGGATCTGATGTAGATGACTGCATCTTGCATTGGAAAATTTCACAGTACAATTTGTAGAATCTTATGAACTGACATATTCATTATGTGACTGTGTATTATACCATCATCATATTGTAATTTTTTACAGAGCAGAGGTCATAATTTTGAAGCTTTTAAGATGAATCTTGAACTCACTGCTGTGTTATTCAATCATTGAAATAATTACAGATTGTAAGTTTGTATTTAAATGTTTTTTTAAAGAATATATTATTTGTCTAATTCACCAGATCTTATCATTTTTGTAACTTTAATGCTCACTTGAATCATTTTTAATATATCAATGAGTTTTGTAGTTGTATTGCTTTATATTACCTTTTAAGCACTTGTGTGGTTTATAATCATTACCCATTTACTGGTTGCTTATTTTTATATATGTAACTTTATTTCATATTATGCTTTAACTCTTAAACTAGATTCCTCAACTATTTTAAAATACTGGTTTTAAATGAAAGACTAAGTTCCTCATGTTATCAATTTTCTCCTTAATAGATTTTGAACAAAAATATAAGTTAGTCTCGGATTTTCATATAAATAGAATGTTTGAACAAACTGTTTTCCTTTTTAGTAGGTGCAGGCAAGGGACATATAAACAATACAACCATTTTTAAAATGAGAAGATCCTGATTCAAGGAGTCCTTCTGAATTGCTTTTATATAATTCTTACATTGTGACATGGATAAATGTTATTCTGATAGATATTTTCCATAAAGAAGTCATGAGATTCCTCTGCTCTTCTGTAACTAGTTCTGTATGCTCTTTCTCAATAAGAAGGAAATTTAGTGCAGATTGTGCCAGTGGACTGTTTGTTCTTGATGATAAGATAACTGAGAAAAGAATTCTGGGAAATTATCAAGGACAGCCTAGCCTGCAGCACACATGTCCTCAGTCAAATCTATAAGTGTCCTCAGGCCATTAATTTAGGTTTCCACCTGGGGTTATTTACCATACTTCCATATTGGGATGGCATTAGTTCAAGAGCTACCTGGTACAGGTTCAGTGACTGCCTAGTTAGACCTTTAATTACTGAACCTGTTTTTGGCTTATTTCCCATTCCCTTCATGCTGATACCATGTTGGAGAATCCTGTGTTCTGCCTGGAAAAATAACTCCCACTTTCACAGTCAGTCCCTGATCCTACTTTCAAAAGATGCTGTTCTTTTCTATTTCATTAGTAAGCCCACTTCCATCTGCTTGACACATTTTATCAAATACATTAAGTGCTTTCATCCTCTCATATCTCTTCCTCCATAATCTCAGCTTTTGTGGGTTTATTCCCTTTTGCATCACTTTGCTTTCATTTTAATAAGGTCTCTTGAGGGAAAAGGGAAGAAAACATACGTGCCTCTTTTTTTTTTTTTTTTGCCATCTCACTGGTGAATCAAATAAACAAACGAGTTCCTTGTACTGATTTTCTAATAGCTACAAAGTGATGCCAACCAATGCCATATCATACTTTCTCTTTTAGATAAAATATAATTGTAGGAATATTTTTTTCAAAATATTTATTATACTTTAAAATGTACTATTATTAGTTATCTTGGATATACAGCACTTACTATGTTTAAATAGTAGTATCTGTTATAAAATTGTTTAACCGTATTATATTTAATAAACACAAATCAATGATGATCACAATAAAAGGAATTAGTTATATAAGAACATTAAAGCACATCTGCACATGTAAGAGGCAGTAGTTCTGGAAATGACTAATGATACAATGAGGCCATTTCACACATCTAATGAAGTTTTGTGTAACTGACTATTCCAGGAGTCTTTTTTTTTTGTGTGTGTAACCTGTACATTGGAACAGAAAAGTACATCTGAAATATATGATTTGGTTAGTTGGAGTCTGTCATGCTGTACCTCTATTCTTTTTAATTTGAGAAAAAAAAAATACACAATTTATTTTAAGATTTCACTGCAATTGATTTTTATTGTGTATGAGTACTGCCATTTTCTTCCTCTCATTCTTTCTTTTAATCGTGAGCTATTTTGCTTATTTGATAGTTGTTACTCTTTAAGTTCTTTAGCCAAGAAATAGATCATATAGCTTTAAAATCATTTATCATGCAGTCTTAGGATCATATTTATTTTATGTCACTTTGACATGGATAAATCACCCTTTATTTTTAGTTGGTAGTTGGGGAATGGTTAGGAGATATATATATATATATATATATATATTTTTTTTTTTTTTTTCCCCCTGAAATCCCACCTAAGATAAAAGCACAGAACACAATTTTAAGAATAAAATGAATCAGTTCCTACTAGAAGACTGATTTTTCAGTTATTTTATTATTCTATGTGATAGTTTGCTTGATTCTCATTTCTTTCTCATTGGATTTTGTATTTTCTGAGTTTATGTTTTATCTGATACTGTTTTTCTCTATGTTGCATGTCAAAATTAAATAAGTTATGATTATTCTAGAAAATCAGAATGATGGGTACTTTAATTGTTTAGTTCCAAGAAATTTGGTAAGTGAAATAATTAATACGTGAAATGATCTTTTTCTGCTCAAATTTTTTAAATAAGTAGTCAACTTAACATAGGACTGTTATCTCAAGAATACATATTTGCATTGTTTGAAAGAGAGTCATTTTTTCACTACATCTAAGTTTGGACCTTTCTGTAGATTTACCTAAATAGAGTATGATTGATTATTTTAAAATTAAGGCTCTCTGAATTCATCGTAATTATTCTTCAAATGGGTAAGTTAACTTGTATATAAGAAATTCCTTGTAGGAATTATGTTGGAGAATTATGTGAAAGATTTGTACAAGAATCACATGGGAGGGACTCGGGTTGTGGCTCAGCAGTAAAGCATTCACCTTGCACACTTGAGGGCCTGGGTTTGATCCTCAGCACCACATAAAAATAAATAAATAAATATATAAATAAATAAACAAAGGTATTGTGTCCAACTACAACTAAAAAATAAATATTAAAACAAAAAAATTATATGGGATCAATGCCTATAATGAAGAAAGGGGGATATTTAGAAGAAGAAGAAATGGTTCAGTTTCTAACATGCTAAATATGTTGTATAAGTTAAATTTTTCTTGTATATAAGGAAAATGCTAGCCTTGTAATAGCCAAAACTATATATTTGCAACATTTAATATTATTTTGAATTTTACCATGAGATGTGGCATGATCAAATAGATGTTACAGTGTAAATATTTGATAATTTGAATCAGTACATTAGATCTAGTACAGTGCATTCATAGAATAAAAAAAAATGAAGAAAAACTTAAACAATGAAACAACATTGTATAGAAATCTGAATCATGGAGGACAAAGAAAACTCATTAAATTTCTAATATCTTAAATTATTTTTAGGATAAATAATTGTCACATTTTTGAGATTTCCACTGACATTAATGGAAGTAACTGGATGCTTAAATTATCAATGGATTATAAAAATGCCTGGTATATTATATTTCTGTTATTGTTGAATATTAAACAAATATGACCCAGTATGAGTCTATGAAACTAACATTATGCATCATATGACTTTTCATAGGAAACTGTTGTGTAAGATCCTAAAAAGAATGAGATTTTTTATCCTTTTGTATACTTAAATGGATAAATATATTATGAGAATGTTATGTAACAATATTCCTAGAAACAAAAACTGATTATACTTACTAGATTGACACCACCATTCTGGTATAGTAAAACAAGAATTCATTTATAAAGCAAAGTACTACAATTCTCTTTCATCTCTACCCCACCCCTCTCACTTTACAGTGAATCAGCCATGGGTCTATTGGTTCTTACTCTGGTTACAGGCAAAATGTTCTTATTGTCATAACTACTTCAGCTCTTATTTCTAAGTGCTTCCTTGCATAATTCTGCCAGAATGGAACTCGAAAAAAGTAATTGCATTCAATAAACAGTAACTAACCTGATGGAAGTATATGTAGGTTGATTTAAAGGGAGGTTATCATCTTTAACATCCTTGTGACATATTAGTGTGCCCTTTGTTCAAAGTAGCAGGTTTCAATGAGTGAAGAAACAATATTCTTGCACCTTTTCTTTTTCCTAAATAATCATTAGCATCCTCTTTGAAATATATGTAAATAAATCACATGGGGATATACATTGATTTGTTTTACCTAGCATGATGACATGAGAAAACAGATGAGATTTTAAGCTAGCAAATTTGGCAGAAGTGGGTAAATTATAAGTTGGCATGGATCTTTCAATAAGCAAATGATTCTCAAAATCTTGTCTACTATTTGTTCATTTGTATATTAATTTTTCTTTTCTTTTTGTGATTTTAGATCATTATGATGCATGAGTAATTTTTCTTAATCACCTTTAATACTGCTCAAACTCAGGCATATTTTACAATTCCATAGAAACAACTCTCTTGATTAAACCTTTGTTTTCAATTAGGAGTTTAAAATATCTTGGGTTTAATTCACTGATATGAGGAACAATATACTTTCAATTCTGAAGAACAAATAGAAGTGATTCTTTTTATTTTTCCTTTTTTTTTCTCTTTCTTGTTTCCCTTTTTTGGCACCCACAGCCTACTGCATGCTATGCAAGGGCTCTACCACTGGACTGCACCCAAGCCCTCACAAGTGGTTTTGATAAATGAAGAACTGAAGAATATCTGAAATGTAAGGCACATGGTATTAAATATATTTCAGGAATAAGGAAAAAAATCTATAAACACTACCATCTAGGATTCTTTTTTTATAGTAATTCCCTAGTGTAACAACATTGAACCCATGATATAGAAGTTTCTTAATTTTATTTTATTTTTTTCTCTCTTAGGCTGATCAACTAACTGCAAGTTAAGCTTCTACAAGAGTTAGATTAACTTTATTTCATTTATGTCTGGATTTTCATCCACTTGTGTCTCAATGATTTGGTCAAACTCTGTGAGTGCATGTAAGTGTGTATTTGTAGTATGCGACAGATGATAGATAGATTGTTTAAAATTCAGAATCATGATTATATCACAATATAGCATCCAAATGGATAGAAACATAGGCATACTATGGAAAATCAGGACTTCTGCTGGAAATTCCTGTTTGTATATACCATAACAAAAATTTAAAATCATATAATAACATAAAAAAATTGTTCTTCTCACAGTGCAATCAAGGCAACTTTGCCAAATCAACAAAATTTTATGATTTAGTTTCTTTGTATTTTTGCTACACCATGTAAACAATACAAAAATTTAATTCCATATATACAGGAGAGTTCTCCTTGTTTCACAAAATAGTATATAGCAGCTCTAATTATACATGTACCTAGGATAAAATGGGGGTAATAGGTGATTCCTACTATTTACAAATAAAACCAGTGACATTTGTAGAATAATTATTAAATTCAAATTCATTTTCTTATTATGGTGGTAAACATATTAATGTTACAACTGTTTTGGAGTGTATGTTCCAAGTAATGATCTTGTTTAAAAATATCTTAATTATCTACCTGGATTCCTCAGATAGTCTTAATGAATTTTCTAACTAAGAAAGAATATGTTCTGCTATTTTGTAAATAAGTTCATTTCCTTTCCCTATCTAAGAGGTTCAATTACAATTATTGCTGCCTTGATAATAATCTAAACATACAATATTCCCTTATAATAACCATGGAAATGTAACTCTTAAAATAAATATTTACTTAGAGTATCTGTGTATATTAAGAAATTATATTTGTATTTATTCTTGTGTGTTGAGCAGAAGTATTTTACCAGTGGCTTACTATAAGCTACTAAGGTTCACAATTCTTTTAATTGTAGATAAAGCCAAACTGTTTCTTTTGAAAAGCTTCTGGTGATTATGATTTCTGGTTTCCAACAATAAAAGTCCTAAAACAAAATAGCACGATGAAAAAATAAGAATAGAAACTCTCAAGTCCCTTTTTTCAATGCTAATCTTCCAAAAGAAATGAAATTGCAATTGTATAAACAGATGGCTGATCACCAGAGCAACCAAAGTCTGATAAGAGTTTTTCAGAAGCTTGTCAGGATCATAGCCCACACATTTGTACTTAACTTGAAAAAAAAAATAGATTTAACAGAATTTTCACAGGAGCTATTAGTGGGCTAAGAATATTTACAGATGAAAAATTAATCAAAACTGTTATACCTAGAGATTTTAAAAAGTAATTTTCTAAAGTTGGGAAGTATTTGATAGAAAATGATATTTACAAAAATACTGTTATAGTTTTTATATATCATTGAGTATACTTTTGCTGTTTTATCTACAACTTTGGTCTACTTTTTGTTATTTTCATATTACTTAATCACATTTTTAAAATTTATTTATCTGCTTAATTCTTTCTTTTGTTTATTATATATTGTTTTATAATGTAAGAGCCATAAAGCTACAGGGAACAATGCTAGACATAAAATCACAACTGAATAAATACGTATTTAATAGCAATAAGCACTCAATAATAATTTAAAAAGTATGAATGAAGGTGGTAATAAAATTAAATGCAATTTACTTCATGTAACTACATATGCAATGGAATTGAGCAAAGAGATTCTAGTTACAAGTGTACAAGAAACCAAGTTAGTACTACCAAGTATGGTGAAATTAAACACATCTAATACTGATTTGCTTCAACAACTTAACTAGGAGCTAGTAAAGTCTGTGGTTTTATAGCAGCTTACTTTGTGTAACAAAGCTAAATTTTGCTTAGTAAATATTTTAAGTGTATTCTGTCTTATTAATAGGAAAATAATGTGTGCATATATTTTTAAAAGATTCTATTTTCAATGATTTAAGTTTTGATTATAATACTTTATTTGGTTTTCTTTTCTATGAGAAAATCAATATCAATTTCATTCTTTTAGGAATAAAACTTGAAGATATAAAATTCTAATTCATTAGCATGGTTATTACAAAGTAATTTCTCACTATTTCTATACATTATATAGGTGCTTTTGTTTCAGAAAGATACAATTTTCTTCTAGAAAATCGTTTATTAATATTTTAGTAATTTCTAATCTTATCCTCACACCAATAAAGTTTTTAACTAATTTGTACTGCCTTTAATTCTCTAATTTTATATGTGAATATTATCTTTCATTCTTAAATATATGAATAATTATACTTAAAGAACAACATAAAAATTTGGTTGTATTTTTTAAAATATTTATTTTACATTATTAGTAAAAATATATATACTTTTATTACAGATAAATTGTTATTATTGGGGCTAATTTATTCATACACTGAAGCAGATGATATGTATATGTCTACTGTTTATATATCAACCACTACTTACAACATCAACCATGTTTGTTAGTAATAATTAAGTACCTTCAAAATGATATATAATTGACTTTTATGAAATTATGTTAGCTCATTAACTTATTTGTTTCTTTTAATCTAATAATAGATTAATTGAATTACTGTGCTCAAAAATCAATAACTGACTTAATCATTAATTTAATAAGTATTAAGGATATTAATGTAATAAATAATTTTAACTTAATGTCAAATTGAAGAAGATTTTGAGATGGCCAGATTACCCACTGTTTTATGAGTAATTTAATCTCCAAATAATTTCATGAGTATGTGCTTCTCATTGTGTGATTTCAGAGAAATGGATACTGAGACATGAATGGTTTAGGCAATTGTCAACATATCACAGAACTTCTCCATGCTGAAGCCAATACATAAAAGTAGGCATGGTGAATCAAAATTAGTTCCTTTCTTCCTTATTTTCTTCTTTATACTCCATTCCTTGTCTTTTTTTTTTTTTTTTTTTTTTACTGCCATGGAAATACTGGAATTATTTAGTTCTAAATGTGATGAGAAAACATTGGAGTTTCCATACTTTCACCTTTACATACTTTTTCACTTTTACTTTTACACTTTTACACACTTTCACTTTTAAACTTTTACTTTTACCATACCTCTAAGCACTTTGTTCTTTTTTCTATTAAAACATATCTGTAATTGCTTTTTCAGGTAATAAAAATATGCTGAAAATATATGGAATTTTATGATAAGTACAAATTGCCTGAAAACTACCTTTGCCAGGAACTAATACAGTTTGGAAACATTGCATGGTCATCTCTTAATGAAAAAGGTAGAAAAAACATTTGACAGTTGTAGGTCAGTTGGAATCAGTACCATCCTTAGATTCAGCACTGTCATTGGCAAATTTATACCTGAAACGGGAACTCATCATTGTGTACTTTTCTTTTTCTTTTTCCTTTTTTCTGCTCTGACTAAATGACTCTACAAGAATAATTCTAGAGGCTCACATTTTCAGACGTCTCAGTCCATAGAAGACCAGCTCTACTCCTTAGGGCTTGAGGAGAGGCAAAACAACTTGGCAGAAGAGTGTGGCAGAGAATCAGCTCACATGATGATCAGCAAGCAGAGAGAGAGGTGTGTGTGGTGTGTGTGGCAGAGAGAGAGAGAGAGAAAGAGAGAGAGAGAGAGAGAGAAAGAGACTCCACTCCCTAGATACAAAATCTGTACGCCAAATGCTGACCCTAATGACTCATCCACACTTTAACAGCTTTCAATTATCACTCAGTTAATCCCATAAGGGGATTAATTCACTGATTTGGTTAAAGTTTTCATAATTCAATCACTTATCTTCTGAACTTTTTTGCATTGTCTCACACATAAGCTTTTTGGGGATGTTGGAAGCGGTGAAGGAATCAGTGCTTCTAAACTTCCCTGCAGAGCAGAGAAGACTCTTTGGTTATCTTTCAGTGTGAGGACACAGAGAGGACTGCCCATTTGCAGGTGGCCCCTGTAAATAGGGAGGATTCCGTGCCTGTCATGGAACTTTTTGGTTCAATAGGCTTGAGTTCAAATGCTAGCTATTTAGAGATAGAACAGACATGGGTACTAGCTCATAAGCCCCAGTTGGGCTGTTTTCGCACACAACTTTGTTTTGTTTATCTTGAATATTTCTCATAGTAAATCCTTTTGATGTTTAACCCTATATAATAAACATGCAGAGCCTGCTGTGGCATCAGTCAAGCCTCATCAGGGTTTAGCTTTCCCATCAGGTCCCTCTTTCTTTATATTTGTTTGCCATTTTTTTCAATCCTCTCACCACCCCAATTTGTGAAATTGATCAAATGTTGTATTGGTTCATGACAGGGAGACACCTTACATCCAAACTATAACATGTATTAAACCAGAGAGTGAACCTATGAAAGTGTAAAGAACTTAGAAATATGGCAGGTTGAATCACTGGTCCCAATTATTCACTGCCCTATAGTACTCATACTATTTGTCTATGTGCCATCCTACCCCCTAATGCTGAGCTTAGTCATATGACTTACATTAACTAACTAGATATTTGGCATATGAAGTGACCAGAAATCTGAAAAAAAAAGTTTGTGTAATTAAGGTTACCCTACATATTGGGAGTGAATAGATATGCCCCAGACATGCTAATGCCGAAGAATGAGATATACATGGAGCAGATCTGACTTCAATCCACAGCCTGATACCAAGACCAGTGGAGTCTAGCCTAAAATTTTGAAACTCAGCTGACCTAGATACACTTAAGAACAACCCAATGCATTTAGTTGTAATGAATCCTCTTTGGTTTCCCTCAATTTGGTACAGGTATTTAAACCTCAGGGCATTGGCACTTTTGAAGAGTAGACATCAGTTCTTTTGCAGAATATACTTCAATTATGTCCATTTTTTAGTAGATTCTGACTATTCTTCTTTGGCAAGAAGACCAGAGAAGCGATCTTGTATTTTTTTTTTCCTTGTACTTTTTCTTTGCATCTAATAATTTGGCACATTGATTTGACCTGTTCCTGAGTATACAACATTGAATGTTCCACAGAGAAGCTGACTGATACATTTCAGTATAAAGTTGCTTTTTTTCCTGTTTTTGATGATGAATATTTTATAAATATTTGATACTGTGTACATATTGATGTGTGCATGATATATTAGTGTTATTAAAAGCAAAATTAAAATGGAGATCAGGCTTGAAAAATTCCTGCATCTTTAAAATAAACTTAGAAATAGATCAAACTGTATGATCTCACTCAAGTGGAATCTCAAAAAGTGAATCCAGCAGACAATAAGAGTAGAATATTAGTTATTAAAAATTTAGGAAGATAAGGAAATGGGGGTTACACAGAGACTGGCCAATGGATAAAAAGATAGACTTAAGTGGAATTCTGGTGTAAAGGCACAACAAAGTGAACATAATTAACAATATCTATCTCAAAAAATAGGAAAGATGTTTTTTGAAGTCCTCACAATAAAAAAAATAAAATTTTAAGATTATGGATATATTAATTACCCTCATTTGCTCATACATGAATCAAATATCATGTTACCTCATAAATAATTATAAATATTATGTCAATAAAAATAACCTAGATTTTAAAAATGAATAAAGGTAGACTTAAGTTTGCTTAAAGTGAAAAACCAAGTGAAATATATCTTGTATTATTTATGTAAATGCTTGTGTTAGACAAAAAAAAAAAAAAAAAAAAAAAAACCTCAGCCAATCACAGCAACCAACCAACACATGGTTACATGACTAAGAACTTTCACATAAGGTAAACCAAGCACAGCACATTTATAATTTCTACCTATCAAATGTACATACATACACATATTTTTAGTTTGTTTTTGTACCCCTTTTAATACTTTTGCCCTCACAGCAATAAACCTCTTTGAATGCTTCACAATTCATGACCTGATGAATTCTGTTTTTAGTTCTTACAGAACTGTAAGTTCCTAAAAGTTGACACCCTCATACTCTTTTAGTGGTAGAGGAGATACTTTTCCCCATTTTTTCTTTTATTAGTGCATTATCCTTATACATTTTATTTGGTTTCATTTAGATAAAATCATACCTGCATAGAATTTGATTTGCTCTATTCCATCTCCATGCCCCAGTTCTCTCTCCCCTTCCTCCTCTTCTACTCTAGTGATCTTCCTTTCAATGGTTTATGTGTTCATTTTTGATCAGTGATTCATAGATATACAGAGAGGTGGAATTCACAGTGGTATATTTGAACCTGCACATAGCAAGATTTTGTGAAATGCATTCCACATTTCCTCCTCTTTCCCATCTCTCCTCCCTCCCTTTTGTTCTTTGTCTTTGACTCCACTGATCTTTCCTATACCTTTATGATATTCAATTCCATCCTCCTCATTTTGATCTAACTTCCATATATGAGAGAAAACAGTCAAGCCTTGATAGAGGAGATTTTGATAGCAGAGTCAGCCACACTGAGGACCGGAATTGAACTGGCTGCCTGCCAGACAGGAATACTTTCTAACATGTCCCAACGTGTGTCTCAATAATGCCATTTTTTGGCAGATTTCTTGAGTCACTGCTTTTCTAGTCCACCTTATTGTTAATACCTAGAGAGTCACAACACCCCATATAAATCATTTTTGAAAATTTTATGTATGTATATGAGTGTATTTGTACATATGCTTTCTTTTGCACAAAAATAAAATAAAATTAGTTAAGACCTTCCAAGTAATTATGTCTTTCTTTATGGTCCTTAGCAGAGTTTTATATGTTTTTTTTATGTAATTCTTACAACGTTTTTTTCTTTTTCTAGGCTACTGATTCATTTTTAGGGCTCTTTATAATAGGAACTCTTAAGCAAGCAAACAATAAAAAAATGACTCTCTTCAATTCATTTTAACTGGCATTCAGACTAAAATCTTCTGATATTTTAATATTCATTTTCAGTATAATAAAATGATTTGAAAGTAATTTAATTTTCACTGTTCAATTTTATAAATCTTTTGCTAAGTATAATATATGGGAATACTGACTAATTTTTAAAAAATTTCTCCTTGACAGATTTTTTTCTGAAATCAGTTTTAATAGCCAAGGATAGTTTTTTTTTTTTTTTTTTTTTTTTTTTTTGGTTTGTTTTGTTTTGTTTTGTTTTTTGTTTTTCTCTCCTATCAGGTAACTCTTAAATTTTAAATCACAAGAGGATATTGTTAGTACCACATGTTTTGTCTGTGTTGAACTAATAATTATTTTTCTATCTAAACTTATTAACATGCTTATAAATAAAATTGGATTCTTGTGATGTTATTATAAGGACTGGTATTATAAAATTCTTAAATTTTTTACATGCTAGACAACACAACCTGCTTTCACTTGAAACTTGTGAATAATAAAAAGACTATTAGTGAAGAAAAGAAGGTAACACATTAAAAATTAGGTCTTGTTGCAGGAAGGGGAAAGGAAGTCTTCCCCATTTGTGTCATTTTTTGAAACATGTTGCTTGAACCCTACTGCATGATATGAATGAGTTGTGTAGAGTGAGGACAGGAAAAACATATTGCTTTCCCTGTGTAGTCACTTAGCTTATCAGCACAGGTATTGTTCACTTATGAAGTCCCCTGGGAAGAACAAGGGCTGAAATCCGAAAAGTCTTGCACATTCCCTTGTAAAAATAAGCAGAATCCTCAACTAATGCCACCTTTCATGGGACCAGTAAGACGGCTTTAACCTATTAGGAAAGAAATCACAAGAGGACATTAATAAAATCAATGTCAAGCCAAACTTTATATGAAGCAGAGCCTCCCTCCTGTTACCAGGCCAACCGTATTATCCATTCTAAGTCTTAGTGAATTTAATAAAATGAAGAGCACAGTTTAGGATTCAAGAAATATTTATTTGGTTGTTCTTGGACTAGATGTTAAGGATAACAGGAAAACAAAACAGATGTACTCCTCCTGTCCTTACAGCTCTTTCATCTGGCGATGTAAATTATAGTACATCTCAACTGAAATTACCTCTTCAGCAGAAACCTGACTCACACTTATTCTACCATCTCTTCCCTAATATCTAGTAACATTTATTTTAAAATAAGTCGTGGTTGGCAAATAGTAATGTTAGAAGCATTTTACAAAAGTCAAAGTCCCTAGACTTATTTTTCTTGTTCTCTTGTTTTTCCTTCAATAGAAAAAGTAGAAGAAATCTCAAATCAAAGTAATTTTGGTCAAAATTCACGCATTGGAATTTCACACAGCTTGAGGAAAGTAAAGAGTAGCTGAGCAGCAGCCTCACATGGACCCAGGGCCTTTCCCTTCAAGTCTTTTCTCAGTGTGTCTTTTGTTCCAGCTTCCTGCTGCTAACTGGCTCCATTCTCCCAGGCAAGTTTCCAACACACATCAGGAACAAGGCCCCTAGCAGGACCTGAGGATACTTGTTCCAGAGACATATGGGGATCCTTCCTTAGCTTTGGAAAATCATGTGGTCTTGTTTGGGGGGAAATCAAGAATCCGTAGATTGATCAAAATGTCAAGGAAATTCTTCATAATGTTTTTACAGCAATATCCCAACTCAGACTTATAAAATACATCCAAGGGACAATTCTAAGTCTCAGGCCTAACTTATAATTTCAAAAGACAAAAAGAGATCAAGATTCTAGCTTTGAACTATTATTTTTCAAGGCAATGCAGCAAAATGTATGGCTTCAAATAGCATCACTACCTATTTTTTTATTTTTTACTAGATACTCTATTTTAGAAAGCAATTAAAACCAGAACAGGTCGTCTTCATTTCCTATGATCTAATCAGTCTATGTCAGTTGATCAAACTCTATGAGGAGATATTAAAATCAGAAAACAGAAATCATATATCAGGGAGTGAATTATAATCTATCCCTACCCCCAAACTTGCTGTAATGACAACTGTTTTGATGATAGCTTTACCCCATAATAGACTTCCTGAATATTTGAAGCCATTCTATCTCCATTTCCTTCCCTATTCATTTTCTACAGGAATCAAAATGAAGAAATGGGTTTCTCCAGAGAAATAACCTATTTTAAAAATATTTCTGTTATGAGCAGAGAACAACAAAGTTAGGACTGGTCAGAGTTAATATCCCATTTCTTCTTTTAGTCCCTTTTCAAGCTATCCTTCTGCAGGGTTTCCAACTTGGGAGAAACTTTTGAATGTATTCTACTGTTTTTCTTTATTGTTCTTCCTTTCTCTTCCTGAGTACCTTAGACTTTGAACCCTACGTTTTGAAAAATGTATTCCCTCTTGTTGGAACATTTATACCAGCTGAAGAATCATTATTAATAGATTTCCAAACTAAAGTTGCTTCCCAGATGCTTTCAAATTATTCAAACTTATGCATCCAGTAAGAAACTACAGGGCTGGGGATGTGGCTCAAGCGGTAGCACACTCTCCTGGCATGTGCGGGCCGCTAGGTTCGATCCTCAGCACCACATAAAAATAAAATAAAGATGTTGTGTCCACTGAAAACTAAAAAATAAGTATTAAAAATTCTCTCTCTCTCTTAAAAAAAAAGAAAGAAACTACATGTACTTTCCCAGGTAACCCTCCCCAAATCATTAGCTTGCTTCTATATTTGTGTTTCCAAATGTTGAATAACTTTCATGATTTGAGTGACTGCAGAAACATTCTTTATTCTCCACCTCCTTCACTAAGAGAAAAAAAAAAACCTTTTTAAAAATCATTATCTAATGTTCAATTTGTTCCATTAATTCTTTGAAGCAGACACAGACATTAAAATATTTTTTTACTTAATTTTCGACATATCTTGTTCTATTTCTGCCCTCTTTGCAAGGTCAGAATGATTCTTTTTTATGGGACAAAATATTCATTTTACAACACAGAACAAGGAATGTTGCTTAGTGGAGTTTAGAGATGGGATGTGGAAGATTCAAAGGCTTTGATTGTTCTTGCCCACTGTGTTAACTCTTGCTTCACATGCTGGATGCAATGTGGAACTTATTTCAAGTGATACCTGTACAAACTCTTCTTATATACCATTGTAAGGAGAAATTATTGGTGGATGTGTCTATAGGTCCACTGAACCCAGTGTAAACTCACTACCACTTACTTGGTTTCCACAAGTCTCCATTTAAGAGAGAGTCCATGGAGTAACATACAGTTGGATGTCTGGGCACCCATGCTGTCTCAGAACATTGTGTTCTGTAGTTTTCAGAATGTCTGATCATTTTGATTTCTTCAGTATACAGTCCGTGGGGCAAATAGCCATAGGTTCTTTTGTAGAAAAAAAAAAAACTGGAGGAATAATTGTAGTACAAATTTACTCTATGATTGCAGAGAATTTCCTCCTAAGTAAACATATCTTCAGTCAATGTATTGGAGAATACAAAACACATTAAGGACTGGGAAGTTAGTAAGAGTCATGAATTTTTATTAAGGCAGCCACCCTTGACTCTGCTCTGGCAGAGTCCCAAGGGACATGATCCATTAGCCTTCTAACTTTCTAGCTAGTGAAATTATCCAAATCCCAACTTTACTATTCCATAGAGTGATCCCAGCCTTCTGGCTTCTGGTGATAACATACTGTTGCCTGCTCTCTATTACCATAGGCTGGCAGGATACTGATGAACTCAGTACTCCAATCACTACTTCTACTATCATAACTGGCCTAGATACAAAGACAGGGTAACACTTTCCCAGTGATGCTGGTTTGCCTTCACCAACACATATTTGACTGCCTTGGAATGAGGGTCATTTTATAGAAGGCAATTGCACATCCAAAAAGGTGGAGAAAACTAGTAGAGGACTTTATTCCACAGGAAGGCAAAAGGACACACTACGTTCGAAGGTTGTCAAGAATGGCAGCATGCACATCTCCCTCAGCTTTTATTCTCCTTCCTGTACTCCCAGCCAGAGAAGCCTTAACATTTCTACTCTGGCATTAGTCACCAACTTCTCTATGCCTCTCAGAACTACCCTCACATGTAATTTAATCCATCCTCTTTGATCTTCGCCAGGTTGTGAAATCCTGTAGAAAGTACTACCCACCAAAAGACATTTTTCTTGTGTATCTTTATAGACACACTTGCCTGGTCAAGCATTCCTAGTATCCAATTTTTAAATTATTCCCATCATTGACTACAGTGTCTTACTTATGTATTTAAATAGCAACCACTCTATACTTTTAATTATTTGATTCTCCGTTTTCTGCTTATGTGTTCCTCTTTCTAATATATTAGATAAAGTTCTATTTGTAAGCTAGAAAACAGAATTTTTGACTCTGAAATTTGGTCTGATTTTAATGACTTTAAGGCTCTTGTTATCATTCCGCAGAGTGTCAGCAATACCCTTGCAATGCCATTGCCTCAATCTGTGACCATTTTTTCTGGACATTTCAATAAAATATTGACAGATTGAACTTGCACTGTCACACCATCTGTGACACATATACTACTCTGAATATTACTCTGTTTGCCCACTAATAAATTAGTTAGTGGTCCCAGAATGCAGCCTCTTTACCTGAAACCATTAAGGCACCATATACTTTAGTTTGTGTTCTCCAAGAAGCAAACATCAAGTAGAATTAAACGAGCAAGAGGCCTACTGGTTGAGAGAGAATGGGAGAAAACCAGAGAATTTCAGGACCATCATCAGACCATGATGCATGTCTGACTCCTGTAGAGACAGACAGGGAGGAGAAAATTATTGGATAGAAAATAATCTTAGATTGTGTTAGAGTTCTAGAAAGTTTTAGTAATGATGAAGCCAGAATTAGACAGGCAGTCAGTATAGATAGGTAAACCAAGTCAGGTCAGATCAAGGAAGCCATTTTGAATGAGTCCAGCAAGTTGGAGATTGTCCCCTGAGGGATTGAAATCCTAATTCCTTCAGATCCCTTCCTCCATCCTTATCAAGAACCTCCCCCTGCTCCAACCTGTTGCTAAAGTAACCTGCCCCAGGAATTGCCCCTTCCTATAGGAAGCTATAAGGTTGTTAATTAATGTGTCCTTGGCTGCTCCATCCTGTTCTTCCCCCTGCAGTCCACCTGTTCACCTTTTGGCCATCCCACCTCACATTTCCTAGGCCTAGTCAAATGCCAAGTCAGGTACACAGGAGGGAGAAAGATGAGAAGGCAGGAGAACAAAGGAAGCCTAGGACAGATAAAAAGAGCAGAACACCTTGATTCTTAGGATACTAGGATAACAGCAATGGCTCCCTTCTTCCTCCTGGGAGAAGTCTATGTTACCCCTTTTTGTTTAAACCCTGCTTTATGTCTGCCTCTGCATGCTTCTTTAATGTTATACTTCAACATGTGAGGAAATAGAACTCATCACCTATAACCAGCAGTATCAATGATAAGGGTGAGTCTTAAGTCAAATCCTGTATTATAAATATAATATCTTCCAGGAACAGAAACTTAACACCCTCAGTTTTTGCTTCAAGGGACCTATGGGAAGTCTAACCATATTTAGTGTGCAGAGATAGATTTCAGTGTGCAGAAACTGGAACCAATGAACAATCATGTTCCCTGGAGCTGGAGATCTGATAGGCATATTTTCATGACAATGATTCCCATTTCCCAGGCTGTCTTCATCAACATGACATACAACATTCGCAGTTGCATAGGGTTCCACACTTCAAATGCATTTGTCTTAATGCTCTGCTGGAGCCATCTTAAATTTCCTGATGTTTTTAAAATAAGGAGCACAACCATTTAATTTTGCAATGGGTCTCCAAAATTATGTATTTATTCCTGTGTAACTGTAACTAAAATTCATATTTAAAAAAAACATCTGCAGAAGGTATAGTTTGTTTTATACCTACAACATCACCTACATTTTAAGACTAATTACCTAAATGTCAAAGACTGATGATTCTTTAGTGAATACCATACCTACTCAAACCTCAAATATAAAACTTATGATTATTATGGTTTTCAAGAATGCTATCCTTAATGGGATTTTATTTTTGTTTCTCATTTGTGTATTTTAATGGACAACTTTCTAAACTTTACTGTTACCTTAGATTATCTGAACAGTTCATCCCAGTATTTTCAATTCATTACTTTTATATTTTGATTTGTCTTTGGTGCTAAACCTCCAAAAATAAAAAATACATAATCACCAAAATAATGCCTTAAAGTGCCTTTGCATTGAATAGATTTCCAATCTCCCCTGATCAATAAGTGTCTTTTTTTTCCAGAAAAATACATGTTTTCTCCAAATTTCTTTGCTTTTTCACACTGTTCCTATTCAGTCCATTTCTAAGATTATTTATTACAATTTAAGTTTTATTTTTTTTTACATTCCATGTGTAATATTCTCTTTTGAAAGCTTAACCAATGATTTCCTACTTCAAGTTCTGGCTCTAAATTCTTTTCATCTTTGGTTTTTCTTTCCTTTAGCTGCTAAAGCCAAAGTGTTCTTTTGATTCTTTAGTCTGGATTTTTAGAAAAAATATCATTAAAGCTACTACTGCATTCCTGCCTCATATACAATAATTTATCTCGTTTGAAACTGCCAATAAGGCTTCATTTAATACAGAGTCTGGGTAATTGAAATGAGCAATCATATTCAAGACATGCTCAGTGACTAAAAGTCATTGATAGTGGACACATTTCTATTATAGTTCATATTTCTGTTATAGGACACATTTCAATTATTATAGTTCATTTGAAATCAAACGATGTTCACAACGGTACCAAATTCTGGAGTCCACAGTTCATCCCTACAACCTTGAGAACATATAGAGTGAGCTCCTACCAGGATAAAACTGACTATGATTTTGTATGAACACCTTTCCCTATTAAACTCTGTATTTGTGGAAATTATTGTAGCACTGACCATGTTGCATTAGTGGTACAGATTTGGACAGTATTCACTAAGCTTCTGCCTGCTAAGGGGAAGACAGGCCCTATCTACTTATAATATGTTTTTAATGAGACAAAGGAAAACTAGGCTTTAATATGGAAGGCCAAATGATATACAGTGATAATAAAATAGGACAATCACAATCCTATCTGCCTTCTTATTTTGAAACAGGGTCAGAGATAAATCTTGTATACTTTTATGTTTTTGGTATTTGTTTTTTGCTTACTGTTCATTGGCTACTGTACTCTTACTGTTTGGGGTACATTTATCCTCCATATACTATAAAGATTTGCTGATGATTTAGTCTTTTTCAAAATTTGAAACAATATTTTCCTGAAAATTTATATTGGTTTTTCAGCAGAAAGATATTATATGGGTCCATTTGTATTATCTAGCTTCATTTAAAATAGACATGAGCAAAATTATTTATTAATTTGTGTCATGCTGGTTTCAAAGTTCAAAGTAATTAAACATCTTCTTGTATTTTTAATATTTTTGGCTATTTTTATTATTTATCAGTGGTGGGAGAGTTAAGTATAATTGAAAAGCAAGCATATATACTAAAAGTGTGGCATGCAAATAATCATTTTAAAACTTGTGATTGTTATCCAAATAAGTATTATTAGATATTCAATGGGTTTCTGTGTAAACAGCATTTTAACTTATCTAATTTATGTGAAATATAAAAGCATAATCAGCAATGGCAATGCTAACTATCCATTATATACTGGCTTCTACATCTCTTGTGAAGTAACCAATTGAAACTACTAGTAAAAAGAAAGATGTATGGATATGTGATTTTATACAGGTCTATCAATGAAGACTATGTCAATAATGGAGCAAGTGTTATTGGATTATAAAACTATTGTTTAACAGGATACCTTTCCCAAAGTCCTATAAAATGATACCTTATTTACTATTCATACTAAGTGATATTTACTACTCATTACTTATTTAAAAATTGTCCTTTACCTCAGTATGCATTTTAAAATTAATGTGATAATTTATGTAAAACAACTTTTGTTTTTACGTAGGCATTAAGAGTGTGTTTCATAGTCTGCATCAGGATAGCACATAATTTAAAAATCTTTCTTTTACTCATAAATTAGTAAAAGTTTTAACAGGTTTCAAATCCATTCATTGCTGCACTCTTTCCCCCTGGATCTAAAGAGTTTGCAAAGTAACATCATGGTCTCTTTTAACAACTAACTGAATCAAATTAGTCACTTAAAATCTCTGAATAAAGGTGAATAAGGCTTTCCTAAGTACTGAGTCAACATGAGGAAAGAATTATGCCATTATGATAATAATGCTACATATTTGTACAGAGCTTTATAATTTATGAGGTGCTTTCATCTACTTTAAACCATTTGATCTCTGTGATAACTCTGAGTAAGTGAGGCCATTTTTTATTACACGTGACAGACATGTTAACCTATGCTGGATTGAGAATTTAGGGGAATTTGTTATGAAGATCTTCAGTTGACACATGGAAAACAGTGGACAAAAGTGGGTTTTGAGACAAAAAACAGATGTAAACAGAAAAGGTTCTCTCACTACTCTCTCTAGTTTCTCCTCCTTTCCTAAATGTACATTTTCTCTCATTCTTTGGTCTACCTCTATTGCATGTTTTCTCCATTATAGTTCTACACATCTTGGTATGTGTATAACAGAAATGTGTCCACTAATATCCTTGAAGTTTTAAAACTTAAGGTCAAAGTAAATCAGATTATCTTTTTCAACTCTTTTTCCAGAATGTTCAATCAAGCATGATCTAAAATTGTGCAGATACATGAGAAATGAAATCAGGTATAAGAAAGAGGATACATTTATCTGAAGAATTAAGGAAAAAATGATGCTTATTTTCTACAAACATCACAAGATTCACACACTTATTTAAAATTTATATGTGAGGAGTCAGAGTATTTACATTATATTATGTGATAAAATTAGTTTGGAATATTACTATGTAAAAATAAGAGACAAAGATCAGGTGATTTAAAAGTAGAGGTCATATTGTTCACTGCTTAAAAACTTATCTAGTCTTAGGGACTCAGGAATATAGACAGATGGGGAGTTGATAAAAGCATGTATTGATAGTACATATAGAAGAAAAATGCATAAGCATATATACAATGTATAATTTATAGAGACACAAACATATTTCTATGTTAGCAAGTTGAAACTGTGATGTAAACTTGCATATATTGATTAAATATTTAGATTGCTAAACATTAACAAAGAAACTAAAATGCAATGTATAACTTTCAAATTAAGCACTGTGCTGTGTGCTTGTTTATCTACATAAAAACAAATTTAAAAATTCAGACAATAAAACGTCAAACTAGCCACTATGGTGGGTAAAGGTACTTTTAAACTCTAAGATGAAATCAAATGATCAAGTGTCCTGTTTGTTCTAAAGTAGCTCCAGTTTGCTACATAGTTAATGTGTTTTTGTGGGGAGTGAACTATAGTTCCATAGAACCTATTGCAGGTCAAGATGGCCCAGTTGCTGTGGTTATTCCTAGTCAGAGGAGCCTAGGAAGAAGGCAAGCAGCTTTATCAGTTGGAATTTTGAGCTCAGTCACCAACTCCCAGCAGTAGAGAGTTCTGGACATAACAAGATAACCTCAACGTTTTGAAACTTTCGCTGTGAACTTGAAGTCTGTTTGCTTTTCCAAATCATTCTCACAAATAAACTTTTGATGACAAATCTTATATAATCAATATGCTGAACGAGCTCTGTCTCAGGCAAGCTCCATCAGAGGTTGTCTTCTTACCTGGCCTCAGCATTTTCTCTCTGTGCGTGTCTGTTAGTCTTTTCTTCATCCGCCATATCACTTCAATCCTTTTCTTTTCTACCCTATTACTTTGGGATTTACTATTCAAAAGATAAGAAAATATTGATATTTCTGTGGCTATAATAATTGTTTTTACTGATGTTATTGTTTGAGTACTACAAATTTTCTTCTTAAAATATTCTCAGATATGTTAAAAATTGGATATATTATATCTTTTATAATTCTATTTATTTTCTAGAAATTTCTTATAATTATTTTTGACATTTTGAAACATTCCTATGTAAAAGGAAAGTGATCATGATCTTGCCCCTCTCAGGTTTCTGACCTAATGGCTGTGCTGGTAGTAGCATGTTTTTGAGTATTTACACCACTCACTAATCCAGATGCTTTCCACCTATTAACTCATATAGGAAATAACTCAAAACTATATTAATTGTGTAAAAAACTAGAGATACTTCAGAACAAAGAACTTGATATCTCTCTCTCTCTCTCTTTTAAATTTTGCTTCTGAATCCAATATATTTAGGCACACCACTGTTACAATGACATCTATAGGTCTTGTTCATATTTTCTAGTTTATTTTTTTAAGAACTTGATCTCTTGACATCATCTTTCCTTGATTCCAACCACTTTTAACAAAGAATCATACCTTCCTCATTTTATGTATTTTATAGGTATTTAAAGGGTCATGCATAAGTCATCTATGGGAAATATGTTTATGATTAGCAAAAATTATTTCATTAAAAACAAAATGAAACAGAAATAAATAAAATGTAGAAATTGAAGAGGAAGTATTTCCACATGTATTGACCTGCTGCCTATTTTTTTCCATTAGTTCTTACCAATATTTTTGGAGTTGAGATATGTGTGGTGTCCTGACTCTTCATAAACTGTTAAAGGATCTTATACAGAAAGAATGAAATGAGGAATTTCAATTCTCTATTGATATCTTCATTCCATGTAAATAAGAAAAGAGTAGTTTAAAAAAAAAGTAATTAAAATAAAAAACCCTAACATCTAAGCCCTAAATATGACAATTCTTTTTGAGATTTTACAGGAGTAGAGATAATAAGATTGATAAAATCATATAAATAAGATCATGTAAATATTTTAAACTTTAATTTATTATTATCAAATTTGCATATCATTTGTTTGAAGGCATATTTGTCTCATTTTTCTTTATAATAAAAGTGAATATTGTGGAAAAACTGTACCAGGATTTTTTGTTTGTTAATTTTATTCTAAATTGAAGTTTATTTTACATAGAAATAAAATCATTTTTAAATAATTATACAAGCATGAGGAAACTATAGAGTGATTTTACTTTATTAGAAATAGGATTGATTTGCATGTTTTAGTCTTGTTTTTTGCTCCCATGATGATGTAGAATCAAAATAGTATATTCTCTATTGCCTGAAGTAATTATTTTCTCAGTTTAGTATAATTATGCATTTGATATACATTATAATTCATGTGTTTTAATTTAATTTCAGTTTCGAGGACTGTTTGATTTCTAATAATTTTATTTCTTTCAACTAATTAACATGTAAATATTTATATGGCTCCAAAATCAAAGCTTACTGAGACATCCCACTCCAATCCTTTTCTCCTCTACCCTATTCCTTTTGGATTTACTATTCAAAAGATAACAATGTATTGGTATTTCTGTAGCTTTAATTAATTTTTTTACTGATGTTAGTGTTTGAGTACTACAAATTTTCCTCGTAAAATATTCTCAACTGTATTAAAAATTGGATATCTTATGTCTTTTATAATTCTATTTACTAGAAATTCCTTATAATTACTTTTGACTTTTTGGAACCACAAGCTGTTTAAAGGAAAATGATCATGATCTCAACATGAAAGTGAAATTTTTCATTTTAATTTTGTATTAATTTCTAGTTAATTTTTTCTGATTAAAATGGTACATGAATTTTTTTAATACATAAAGATATTATTTGAGGGGCATGGGATTGTGGCTTAGTGGTAGAGCACTTGCCTAGCATGCATGAGGCACTGGGTTCAATCCTCAGCACCACACAAAAAGCTAAAACAAAGTAAAGTTATTATATCCATCTATAGCTAAAAATATTTTTTTCAAAAAGATATTATTTGAGACAATTTTGCAGGACAATTTTTGTAAATACTTTATATATATTTGAAACAAGTATTATTTGAAAACACTGATTTTGGTATATACTTTAAAAATCTTTCTTTTCTCTTTGCTGTTTAGCATTTCCATAACCACACTAAGTTTTTGCACATTTGATCTGTCTTGGACTGAATAGGAAGTATTTCCACCTATTTCATGTGTATCTGTCTATATTCCACATCCTATAATATCTGCTACACAAAAATCATACTAAGCTATGCTGTGCATAATTGTTGACAGTTACTATAATCCTACTGTGCTCTACGGCCTATAGATCATCTTGCTTAGAACTTTTGACCAAGATTTTACCTTTATAAGCTCTTTGGGTCATAATAATCACTTTTTTAGTTTGCTTGTTTGTTTGACTTTACCCATCCTGTTATTTCTAGTCCTGATCACATTTGTTTGTGTCTTCTATAACAATAGAGTTGAGCTTTACTTTGTTAACTAGTGATAGTCGAAGTCTGTGGTAGTCTCCAGCCTTTACACATCTATCAGAACTTCATTATGAGTAATAGCAAAATCATTTTGTAACGACTCCACCTGCTGCCCTGTGTCTTCTAACATCTAGTTTTACTCAAATGGCACTGTCTTCCTTAGGGACTATACATGTATGATTATGCCTTTTCAAAGATTAAAATGCTGCGCATGATGCTACTGGCAAAGCAACACTCTCCTCTGAAACAATAGAGAAACTGATAGCCCTCTTCTTTACCCCTGTCTTCTGTCAGTTTCATTTTGTATCCAAGGAATTGAAATTATGAGTAGCATACCAGTACCGAACCATTATAGTATTATTTGTCTCAATTTTACATTTAATATCAAACACAGATCCTGACCCCTTTCCTGTGGTTTCTATAAATGCTTCACCACTTACCTGAGGTTCCAAAGACATCGCTGAAGAATACAAAGTTTTTACACCACACATGGATTCCTGCAGAGAAAAAGAGGAGAGTTTTATTACTGTGAATTTTTCTGACTTTTTACATTCATAATAAAGTTTCTCCAGTTTTGATACTTAAAGGACAGGAGGTGGGACATAAATTCCTTTCCTCATAGTTTATTTCCTTGAGTGTCATACAGATGTTTAGTATTGGTGTCAGTTGAGCTGTTGTTGGTAATAAGTCTAGTTCCTTTTTACCTTTCTGAGTGATCCTGACCCTACAGCCCATGAAAAATAGGTAAAATAGATTAAGTAAACATTTTAAGGTAAAAGTTTATACACACATATACACATGTGTACATTACATACGTGTATATACATACTATATATATATGCATATACATATATATATACACATATACATATATATATACTTTGATTACTTTAAATTTATTATATATATATATATATATATATATATATATATATATATTTAAGCATAAATATTTAAAAGAAATATTTCAAATGTATAATATAAAGAAAACTACTTTTTCATACTGGACTTTATTCATATTGTTTATGTATAGCCTTTGCTAATTCATCCTTCTTTATCTTCGTGGGGTAAAACTTTGGATGTGCATGTACACACACACACAAACACACAACTTCTCTTTTGTCATTAGTGCTGGTTGGTTATTAACTTGTGTTTTCATTTTTAGGTAACTCTTGACTCTTGAATCTTTGAGCTTTAGACACCTAACCCATATACTAGGAAGGAGGTAAGAAAATGAGGAATTAATTTGTTACCCACAACTATGACACATGGTCTCTTCTATACATAAAATAGGTTGAAAAATCAAATTTCTAACTTTTAAAGAACCAAAACTTAATGAGAAATATCTTGGTGGGATTGAAAGAAATAACATAAAACCTTTACTTTTTTAATATTTATTTTTTGGTGTAGATGGACTTAACACAATGCATTTTATTTTTATGTGGTCCTGAGGATTGAACCCGGGACCAGCCCATGCTACGTGAGCGCTCTACTGCTGAGCCATATTCCCAGCCCCCCAAAACCTTTACTTTTGTTAAAAAAAAGAAAGAAAGCATGATGTGTACCACTTATTTTTTAAAACTATTGTTCTAATAAGCATACATGTATACCTCTCTTTCTGTCTCTCTGTATCTCTGACTCTGTCTCTGACTCTCTCACCTCTCTCCCTGTCTCTTATAGACACACAATGAAAACATAGCAACAATTAAAATATTGGATTTTCATTACTGTGTTCAATGTACTTTTTGTTACACTATAATATGGCTTTTACTGTGATGAAGAATGTTTCCTTACCAATCTTTAGAAATATCTAAAACTTCATTGGTGCTCAATAGGTGTTTTTAAACCAAGTACATATCTAAATACTATAAAATATCACAATTATTGTAATGTGATAGTTAACAATTATCAAGGTAAAAGCTTGACATCTTTCAAAGATAGAAGGAAACATCTCACTCTCACCCAACACCTATTAGTGTGGACAATTTTGATACCAATAGAAAATGGTTTACATTGATGTGATCTTAGGGAAACTGATATAAATTTTGCAAAACTCAATATCTAAAAAAGCAACATATTTTTTAAAATGCTGAAATTTCCAATTTTTTAAGGAACATCATGGACTTTAATGCATTTTGAATAATATATTCTGATATAATAATGTTTTTATAAAATACAGATAAATGTAGTGAGGAAAAGTCAACTGCATTTCCATAACCCAGATATAATAAATTTAACATTTTCTGTATACATATTTATAAATATCAATTTATTTAATGAATATACACTTGTACACATATATGCATTATACAAAATTGGAATCAGATTGTGCATATACTTTTACGATTTTCTTTAAACTTAATTGTCTATATACATATTTTCATGTTATTAAATATTTTCCTAAAATATTTTAATGAATGCATAGGATTTTATAATATGGGTATGTTATAAACTATTTAGATATTTTTAAGACATACAAGTCATTTCCAATTTTCTGTTGGCATAAACATGACATAAAAATATCCATCTACAACTTTGTGCACAGCTCTGGTTATTTCCTTAGGATAATTTCCTAGATATACACCAATGAAAATTTAAGATACATAGTACAAATTCCTTTCCAGTCTACATTCTCTCAAGGAATCCATGAGTGTTCTCCTTTTATTTTATATCTAATCGATACTAGTTCTTAAAATATGTTATTATTTTAACATGTGAGAATAATGTTGGGTTATTAGTTATTTTCATTTATGTTATTATTTAATTTTCATGTGGTAAGGTTTCAAAATTTATATATATTCATTCCATTTTCCATATTTCAATGCTTTCATGTTGTGATCAATTTATAAAATTCTTTATATATTTAGGTATTAAGATATTCACCATTGTGGCACACACCTGTAATCCAGTGGTTCTGGAGGCTGAGGCAGGGGGATTCCAAATTCAAACCCCATCTCAACAACTTAGCAAGAACTGTCTTGAAACAAAAAATAAAAAGTAGTCAGGATGTGACTCAGTGGGTTCAAACGTTGGTTACAAAAAAAAAAAAAAAAACAAAGAAACAAAAGCAGATGCATAATTTATAGTTTAGTCCTGAATTATGTATGCCCCTATATTTTCTAAAATATGACTTCATGGCTTTTTTTCAACCAAAATTTGTATTTTTTTTTCTATGTAATGTTGGAACAAAATTTCATTATTTTTAGTCAAACAGGATTTGTAGAAAAGGTCTTTTATTAGAATATTACAGGTTCATGATCATGCTTGTCAATCATAAATTTTATAAGATATAATACTAAATATGATATTTCAGTAAGTACGTTTGCATCACATGATACAGAATTAAAGCATACATCTATGTGATACAATGTCATGTGCAGGAAAGAAAATTTTGATTGCAGAAAATATAGTAAAAATTAAACAGAAAAAGAAATTGAAATAAGTAGATCTTCAGATAATTAAACTCAAAGTCTTCTTCCATTTAAATAAATCTGAAAAATCTACTAATACTGTACTATAATCTGAATATAAATCACAATATAAATAAATATATATATAAATTTAGGCACAACTCATGTATTTTAATTCATTTTCTATAATCTATGCTCTCCTAAGCAATATGGATGAAAATTTGAATATGCTTTGCAGATAAATTAAGATGCAGAAAGCAAGTTATTTTTGGTTATTTGGAGATTGATTTCTTTACCTCTTTTCTCTTATTAAATAATAATTAAATGAAACTAACTCCTTATCCTCTGCAATATAGACACATAGCTCCTCCTAGAGCTATATCTTATATTTCAAGTTTAAGCTAGTACTTCTCATTGTCTTCTCAAAAGTGGTCCCTTTGAAATGGCATCAAAATAAGAGTTTCTTATGGTTGATAATTGATATTGCTGATGTGTGTATTCATTTGTACTCATTTATTTAGCAATCCTAGATAAATGCTACATATTGAATATGCATTTCTCAAATTTACACATAGATTTAGGCTAATAGTTAATATAGTTTGAGGTCAAATTATTATCAAATACTTTATAAATGCTGTGGCTGAGCTTTTTATCATACATCTATAATAAGTTAAAAATTATCCCCAGTGTTCACACTCATTTAAAACTTTAAAAAGACAGAGATAGCATAAATATTAAGTCAGTATTGCACAAAACATGGCATTATAATGTCATGGTTGTAAGAACAATAAAGCTTTAAATTTCCCTACAGGCTACTCTTGCCTATTTGGGTATGTTGCTCAAGTTGTGCATTGCCTAAAGGGATGTATTCATAATAAACAATGTTTTCTAAACAAATTGATGTTCTATACCACAAGTTAGGATTTGATTACTGAAAATGTGTGTATAATGCAAAGCTAATTATAAAACCCCCAAATTGAAATGTACTTTTTTCAGGGATTTAAATGATTTCCACCAAGGGAGAGGACATTTCAATATGCACAGAGCTAGCATTGTGTTTCTTCTACTAAATAGTAAAATAGCTTGAGCCAAATAACACTTTCCATTTTTTTCCTAACATTTCTATGTGGCTTTAGAGAAATTCCAAAATAGTACTCAGGATCATATTCTATATAATGCTTATCTCCAATTGACAATATGCATTGCATTTCTTTAAAAAATAACATGCTTTGTGCAGGGAGATGCTGTATTTCTAATTAGAGTTTCTATAATTAGCAATATAACTTTGGCTACTCCTGAGCAATATTAAAATGAAAATTTCATTTGCTGTTTAGTTTCCCAGGGAATTTTCTAGTCATGTTAAATGACTGCCATAGACCCACAGATTAGAATGAAAACAAATGTCACAATATATTTTGTATGAAATGTAGACTATCTCCAACATTTTCTTTAAAGAATCACTGTATTTTCTTTTATTCTTTAAGGTACTTAACATCCTATGCTTCAGAGTTTTCCTTATTAATCTTTTTATTTACCATAAAATTCCCAATAATCTTTTCATCATTGTGACCTGGAGTTTAGAAGCTTAATAATAAATGCTTAGCTTTATCTCTGAAATGTTTTCATTTTAAAATATCTTCTAGCTACGGCATGGTATCTAATAAAATAAAGAATAAACTTCTTTTCTATAAACTCTATAATGTAGAGCAAATTTCATAGAGAGCTAGGCTGTGAGAGGAACAAAATACTTTTGGAATCAGGTCCATTTTCTTTGACTCTTAGTCCCAATAACCTGTAACTTTATGATCTTTAGTCTTCGTGCCTCCATTTTCTCCTTAATAAAATACCAAAATTTTTTCTTAACATTATATATAACAGGAGAGATAGCCAACTCTATGAACAGCACATAGTGTGTTTAATGTTTCTAGTTTTGAATTTTTGAGAATAAGGGAGTGTGTGGAAATATTTCTTAGATGCAGCATGATCTTAGACCTGAAGGAGAAATGGAAAACCACAGCAGAAATGTGAATGGAAGCGAGGACAAATACAGGAAGCTGCAGGAAAACAAGCAATTATATTTCATTAGTTCACCAATAATGAGTACAGAGTGTAACAAAATAAAATATGAGAAACATTCATAGTAGTCAGATTCTTAAGGGCAGGAAAAAATATACTTTGCTCTTTAATACCTTTTTAATACATTGTTGTGGGAAGAATTTGATTACAAAATGACACTTTGATTTTATTTTCTTGCCTGCCTCTGTTTTGATGATTAGCTCATTCATTTGTCTAGTTGTCAATCTGAAGATGGACTTTTCGACCCAAAGAAGACATCATAGAAGCCAGTTAGAATGTTATCATGATAGTCCATCTAAGCTATTCTGAGTAAGTGGATTTTGACTATTTTAATAAGGAAGTTGGTGATGAACTATTCCAAAGAAATATTTATGATGAGGTAGTGTTTGAAGGATTCTAATAAATGATAAGCCTGTCTTCTTCCACAAGTGTCCTTTTTCTTTATTTAAGAATACTCATTAAATGTGACAGAACCACTTTGAGGCAAGGTCTCTGTGAGGAGACATAGTTCAGGTTTTAAAGGATCTGTTACTTTGGAAAAGACCAAACAAAGCAATTGCCTTTGTTTATAAATATTATACTAAAAAGAGAGAGAGATAAGCTAAAATTACAGGTCATCTATATTTTAGTTAGATTAGTTGAAATAATTATTCCAGGAAGATAGCTTCTACCTACAGACATAAATGAATTAAAGGAATAAATCACTTAGATATCAAGCACAAGAGTAATGTGGAAATATGAATCCACAAAGACAATACATGTGAACCATAACCAAATACATATTTTTTTAATCAGAAGAATATATTAGGGGTTACTGCTGATTGTGGGAAAATAGTGAAATAAAAATTAATTTAAAAAATCAAGAAACCAAATAAAATAATGATTTGTATAATGTGATGACGAACTTTATTTTTATTTATTTAATTTTTTAATAATTTGGGGGGGTACTAGGGATTGAATTCAGGGACATTCAACCACTAAGCCATATCCCCAGTTCTATTTTGTTTTTTTTTGTGTCTCTGTGTGTGTGTTTCTGTTTTTTTTTAATTTATTTTTGTATTATTAGTTATTCAAAACATTACAAAACTCTTGACATATCATATTTCATATATTTGATTCAAGCAGATTATGAACTCCCATTTTTACCCCGTGTACATATTGCAGATTCACATCGGTTACATATCTACTTTTTTACATACTGCCATACCAGTGTCCATTGTATTCTGCTGCCCTTCCTATCCTCTACTATCCCCTCTTCCCTCCCCTCCCCTTCCCTCCCCTCCCATCTTCTCTCTCTACCCCATCTACTGTAATTCATTTATCTCTCTTGTTTTTTTTTCCCCCTTTCCCCTCACTTCCTCTTATATGTAATTTTGTATAACTATGAGGGTCTCCTTCCTTTACCATGCAATTTCTCTTCTCTCTCTCTTTCCCTCCCCCCTCTTGTCCCTGTTTAATAGTGATCTTCTTCTCATGCTCTTTCTCCCTACTCTGTTCTTAGTTGCTCTCCTTATATCAAAGATGACATTTGGCATTTGTTTTTTAGGGATTGGCTAGCTTCACTTAGCATAATCTGCTCTAATGCAATCCATTTCCCTGCAAATTCCATGATTTTGTCATTTTTTAGTGCAGAGTAATACTCCATTTTGTATTTTATTTAGAGACCGGGTCTCACTGACTTGCTTATTGGCCTTGCTTTTGCTGAGGCTGGCTTTAAACTTGGGATCCTCCTGCCTCACCCTCCTGAGCTGGTGGAATTACAGGTATGCGCCACCATGCCCAGAAGAATTTTATTTTTTATAATTACCAAAAATTGCAATCTTTTGAAAAGGATTAAGCCTATAAGTCATTTTAGCTTTCATGTGAAGCAGGCTATTAGCATACAAGTATGAATGTGGACAAATCTACCAGTGACTTATTTTTAAAAGTCCATTATGTTAGTGGTTAGGATTAAAACACAATGATAGATTAGTAATAAATGCTATTTCCATATATTTTCAAGAATCTTCTCATAAGAATTATTGATTGCTTAGACTTGTGAGGGGAAAGAAGAGAACAACACAGAATCAGGATAAATTTTGTTTAAAAAAATGATAGACATTTCAAGGAAAAAATGCGTCTTTCTTTACTTTTTTGGAAAGAAAATTTTTTATGTATTTTTATTTATTTATATGTTATTTTATGTGTTAATTTTTTTGTGTTTTTATTTATATGTAAAACATTTCAGCTAAGCTTTAATATTAGCTTATTTATATTTTTAATTTATTTTTAAGAAATTTCAGGTTCCCGAAGAAATTTTTTAAAAAATTAAAAAAAAAAATTAAATTGTCTTTGGAACACATGATCAAGTTAGGACATATATCCTAACTGTTACAGTTGTATAATGATATCAAGTTCTACAGATAAAAATTGAACTGAAAATAAGCTGGTAGAATCATTAACAGATGATATGCTAAGATGTGGCATTAAATGGATTTCACTAGTGAATGAATAATGAAATGCATAAGAGGATAGACCATGATCATAAAACTGGCTTTAGTAACACATAATGTTCAATAGCACATTGAATTTGTGCACCAATATCTTTTCCCTTTATAAAATATGACTGAGTTTAACACGTCCTTCCTTCATTGTCTGAATCCACCTTGCAAAACTCAGTATATGGCCGAAGAAACAAGAATGCATCTCTATGCAGGGTTGCAGGAGTATCAAGAGGGAATTGTTAGAGGAAAGTTTCTAAGTAAGCATCCTTTTGAATCCTAAAATTTGTTAGGATAGTCACAGCCATGGGAGAATGAAGGGTGGGGGTGTTTTTATAACATTTTTTAATTGGTAGGTAATGAACAGACATGGTAGAAACATGAGGTTAAGGGGATAATTCTATAGATTTGGCCTACTGCACTGACCCCCTCCCTCCCTGCCAGACTTTCTTTTAAAAAGTGATTTATCTGAGGCCACTCTGGCGTTTCCTGGCCTGAGTTGATAGGGTATGCTACTTCCTCAGAAAGCGACCTATTATCTGCAGAAGAAATGCAGGCCAAAGAGGATGTCATTTTCCATATATCTTAGGTAGTGTCCTTTACTCTGTTTGAGCTTTAATTTTAAACTAGAAATTTTCTGGTATTTCTATATCATTTTTTTTTTTTTACTTTTAAGCAACTCATCTCATTATTTGAAATAAGTTTCTTAAGACATACACTTTGGTCCTAATCAATTTCAATACTCTATCCTTTTAGTGTTGCGCTTTGATCACTTACCTTCATATTTTTTTGTATTTACTGCAATTATTGATATGTTTGAAACTATATCCATAATTTTCTTATTTGTTTCTGCTTTTTCTTTTCAATTTCCACTAATTTTAGGGTTATTAGAATATGTTTTATTAATACATTTTTTGTATATATAATTTTGTCTTAATCTCCTTACAAACTTTTGTAGTTGCTTTTAGAATTAGAATACACATACAATCCATTACCAATGAAAGTTTTATCATTTTGAAAAAGAATGTTGAAGTCTTACTCTGATATCTAAGTTCCTATATGCAATAGTTTTCTAATATACACATCTACACGCATTAAAAATCAAGTCATGTAGTACTATAATTTATACTTTGAATCATCATGTATATTATTTAAAATCTCAAGAAAAAAATCATTATAATTACCCAATATTTGATAACTCTACCATTCTTTCTTTGTTGCTAGGTTTACTACTTCCCAAGTTTCTGATTGGGTATTATTTCCCTTAAGTCAGAATAATTCATTTAGCAGCAATCCTTTCATATCATATATCCTAGCATTAAATTCTCTCTTATTTTTTTTTAATCTGAAAATGTCTTTATTCCTCCTTCATTCGTGAATTATATTTCCACTGGATATTTAATACATTAAAAATTGATCTTGGGTTGGGGCAGTGGCTCAGTGGTAGTGCACTTGCCTGGCATGTGTGAGGCACTGGGTTTGATTTGCAGCACCACAAATAAATAAATAAAATAAAGGTCTATCAACAACTAAAAAAATAGAGGAATAAATAATAAAAAATTGATATCACCCAAATGTGGAATATTTTTTAAAGAGTGGTCTTGGAAAAACTGAGAGTAGAACATTGGTTATCAGAGGCTGGAGAGACAGGAAAGATGGGAAGATGAAAAAAACATGGATCCAAGGGAGCTAAGTTACAGTTAGAAACAGGAAGGTACAGTGCTATTCCACAGTAGAGTGACTATAGATAATGATATACTGTATATTTTTAAATGCAAGAAGAAAAAAATTTGAATGTCTTCACCATAAAGAGATAATGCATATTTGAGGAGATAGCTCGGTTTAACCTAATTTAAATTGACATAATGTATACATGTATTGAAACAACACATAAATATGTGCAATACTTGGTGTTTTTATAAATCAGTTAAACAAAAATAAAATGTTAAAAATAATAAAATAAAATAAATGACATCTAAGTCAAAAGGGGAAAAAAGTTAAATTTAAAAGTATTGTGCCACAGTCTTTTCCATGATTTCAAGGCAGAAGTCTACAGTCTTTCAAACTGTTGTTCCTTTTTAAATTGTATGTAATTTTTACTATGGGTACTTTAAGGATTAAAGATTATGTTCCTTTTTATTCCATGAGCATCTGTTTTTTTTTCCTTTATCTTTTTTTCCTTTTCTTTTCTTTTTTGTCTATTTCTCACTTTTCCCTTCTCTGATGTTCAGATTGGACATTGATTGATGTATCTTCAAGCTCATGGTCTATTCCTTCTGTCACTTTATTTCAGTAATTGGACCAATCTACTGTATTTTTCATTGCATTCATTATATATTTTATATGTAGCATTTCTACTCAATTTTATTTTATATCTTTACTTTATTAGCTGTGGTTTTCTATTCTTCCATTCAGTTCGGGAGTGAACCCAGGATTTCATAGCTATCTTTAAGAGTTACTTTTCCAGAAACCTGCCCCTTTTCCAGCTTTCTATTAAGTTTGGTTCCTCTGGGGCTCTCTTCTTTTTCTCTCTATAAAGCTAGGCTTTACTTGCAGCTTCTCTAGCACACTTTAGTGACTATATCCACCTCCATGACTAAGTGCTGTAAGTACAGAGAGAACCCAAAGCAACTGTAATCACAGCTTCACCCATTAGAAAGGCAGATTCCCTTTCCTCAGAGTTGGCTGCTCTGCTATTGTACCTGGCCTTTGTGATTTCTTACACTATGTGATATTTGAAGCTTCACTTTCTGTCCCCTTGAACTAGAGAAGAAACTTTTTCCTTGTGTTCTTTCCGTCTGCTCACAGTGCTTAAATTTGTAGTTCTAGTTTGCCGTGTTGCCACCATGGGAATATTAGGGAAGAGTTGGCAATTCACCACCCATTCAATGTTGTCCTGAATTCTTCCACAACCAGTTTTACTTTTCAATACTAACCATCCCACATTCTTGGCAGGTTTTATATTTGTATTCACTGGATGTGACAGGATAGGATTTGATTATTCCATATTATTTGGAACAAGACCAAAAACATCTCACGATTTGAGCAGAAAATGTATATACTTCCTATGTTATGTTAAGGGTAAAATATGGATGACATGCACTGTTAAGTACCACAATTTCCCTAACTCCCATTAGTAATGTAGGTAATTTGCTTTGATAATTTGTGCTTTTTATGTGGACTATGCAGCTCCCAGAGCTAATAAATGATTGTATCAATAAGTTAAGTGATCATCTCAGGAATTAATTTCAAAGGAATGGCTGTAACATAATGGCTAACCTTTTACCTTGGGATAGCTTCCAAATCATAACATTCCTCTATTATAAATATCAAACCTTTATTTCCATCACCATTTTATAAAAATCATACATTCTTAATACTATCTCATTCATGCAAACGCCTTCAAATTTCTTATGAACAGTTAAGAAAAGTTCTCTTTGATTGAAAACAACATTTGATTTCAAATAGCATGATTAATAAAATTATACTATAATGTACTTCTGCTTTTTTCAGATTAAAATAGTATGCCTATACAGAGAAAAATAACGTGCATTTCTCTCCAAACAATTCCAGTATACTTAGACAAATATTCCTAGGTATACGTATATAAGATGAAAATACATTACCTCTTTTTTTTAAGAGTATATCTTATCCCAGCCTCATAACATGCAAACAAAAGCAGATTTAAGTTTTATTTGTTTTTATTTTTATTGGTGTCAGAGATTGAACCCAATGCCTCATGCCTGCTAGGCAAGTGCTCTATCACTGAGCCACAATGCCAGGCCAGATACACATTTTAAATAATTAAAATTTCTTCTAATCAAATGCATAAAAACATATATCATAAAAGTTCTAGAATTTTAAAGTTTTCAACACATAATGTCTTATGCTAAAATGTTTTAGCATATCTTTATGTTTTAATTCAAAGATCCAAGATTTCATATGCCATGTATTGTACAAAAATGAATTTTGACTATACTAACTTCTCTACAAATTATAAATTAATATATATGGTCATTTTAAACCAAAATAGAGTTTTCTGTATGTTTCCTAACAAGATTATATTTGAATAACATTTCAATCTCATATTGACAAAATTAATATAATTTTAACTAATTACTTCATCTTTTTTGTCATAATTAACTATGTTGCATCTAATTTCTTTTATGGACTTTATACCATTATAATATTTATAATCAACTTTGATCTTTACTTTATCAAATCTATCAATTTGAGTACAAACCAGTATATATCCTTTGTGATGCATGGTATGACCAGCAGCTATAACTTAGTATCATAACAAATTCCCATTGAACTATTTTTTGTACAAACTCTATAAATTTGCTCTTAATTAATATCTCTTCTTAATATTAAGTCTATTTCTTTAGACCTTGAAAATGAATTTGATACAAAATGTGAAGCCTGCATTTAGCAGTGTTATTTCTCTGACATCAGAATGATCCAGAAGATCTATTAGGATTTTTTCTATGCTTCTTTTAAAAAATATTGCTTGGGGCCATTGAGAGGACTTTAAATTCATCCCACTGAGAGGCTAAGTAGAGAGGATTAATAGAGGGTATGTTCTTGCATTTATAAGTTCTAAACTGGGTTGTTAAGAATCAGAACACTGCAAGTAGGAAGGCATATCTAGCAACGATTTTAACAGATTATTCCTCTATTTTAAGAAGGGGTAGAAAAACTATATCAGCAATTTTATTCATTCAAATATAATGGGAAAGCCATGAAAGAGATTTGTAATCACATAAGTGAGTATTTAGTTTTTATATTTTACAAAGAACTGGTTGGGGGACAGTTGTATTATGTTGCCTTCATCTAAACATCTATTAAATTTTCTTGCATTTCAGTTTGATCTTTTATGGGAACTCCTGTGATCAAAAACGTAACAAAGTGGCTTCCTCAGTTTCTTTTGCTTTATTCCACTTCTGTATATGAAAACTCTTTAAATGAACCAGAGAATCACAATTTCCTGCAGAGCCGTTCTTGTTTTAGCTGCTACAGCAGAAAGAATTGCCTTTTAAAGCCCTTTTATGTTTCCCTGGGTTGAACTTTATTATTCTCTATTATAGATTCCTCAAGTTAAAAAAAAATGTGCAAATGAGACACTCACCATAAAGTGCTTAACATGTTTAATTCTCCCACTACCTGAGTTTTATATTGTATTTATTTTCCTTAATAATCAGAGACTTTGTATGTCTGGTCCATATTCATTTACCTATAAGTCAAGTTTAATGTGAATAAAAAAAAAACCCTGAAACTGTTTAAATTTATATTTTCCAGGAGTTCCATGATTTTTATTTTTAATACTCTTGAAGTTTTTCTAATGAAGAGCTTGCTAGTGTTCAATATTGAGACACTGTGTTACATATACATTTATTTCAAATATTCTTAATATTTATGTAGAGGTATGAATAATACAGAATTGAATATAAGATAATAATTTTGATTAATATATTCAGTAATACATGGTACGCTGTGGGTGGTGGGCTGCGCTTGGTCTGCTGCACTGTGCCTGGACCTTCCCCAACAACACCCACCCCGCCGCCTGGAGATCCCCTGAGGGCGCGACCACTGAGCCACCGTTTCAGGCCCATCCAGTGAGGTCTCCTCTTTAGGGATGGTGAAGTTTAACCCTCCTCCAGGATGACCCACCTGCCAGATGACAAGGAGAATACACTCACTGGGAGCCAGAGCTCACAGGCTTCTCTGATGTCCACTCCATCAACCTCATGCAACTTATGGCCAGTATCCAGTCCTATGAAGGAAGGGAAAAGAAGGCATATCCAATGTCAGGAGGACTTTCTGTTTGTTTATCACCTTTGACCTCTTATTTGTAACACTGCTGTGGATAATAGAGTTAAATGCGAACGGAGCTATTGAAAACACGTTAGAGAAGGTGGTACAGATGACTACTCCTCATCTTATTTTGGTATATTTCTTTTGGCAGTTTTTCAGTATAAAGTGTTGATACTCGCCTAGGCTGCATGCAGACAGTGCCACTGGTGGGCAATAGCGTTGACAACAGCAGTGACCAGTGCCTTTTTAATAGCAAAAGTGATCCTTTCAAAGCTTTCCTCCCCAAGGAGCTGTTGGCTATGTGCTGCCCAGCATTTCATTCATCCTCGCCTGAATCCAGACATAGTTCATGGATTTCAAAGTGTTACCTTGAGAAGCAGCAGAAGAAAGCAGACTCCTGATAGTTCAGGATGTGTCAGAGAGGGCAGCCCTCATAGCTGCTGGTCTTTCTGATGGTCAATTTTATTCCTCTCCTAAGGATGAAGTAGGATCTGAAGAAGCTGAGGAAAAACAGGAATGTGAAAAAAAAAAAAACCCTCTTTTAGAACACAGGGTTCCGCTTTATGAGATGTGAAGAACCCTCACTGAAGTATTTGGAGGGAAAAAAGATCGGGATGGGGTCCCCCTATTGATAGTTGAAATGGCCACATCCACCGCTGACTTTGTTGAACAGCTAGTAAACATTTATTTATGGTGAAAACTCATGGACATTTTCTGACATCCACACATGTTAGTCTCCTGCCTCTGGCCTACCAGGTCATGCCGTGATTATTCTGCTCTTCAGTGAGACTGAGTCTGACCTGTCAATGTATTCATTGAAGGAAAGTTGTGTTCTGGATCCTTATCAAAAGAGTTCTTAATACATTGAAATAATACCTTTCTAATAAGTGAAATACTTTTTATATCAATTCACAGTATGGAATTGTTTGTTTTATGTCTCAGACTTCTTTTATATTTCTTTTTTTAACACCCTATATTTCCTTATTTTTCACTCATGTGCATGTGCTCTTCATAGAATTTTTTAAAAAGTAATAAAATTCAGCATATCAAAAAGAAAAAAATATATATAGTACATGGTAAGTAAGCATTTCAGTTCCCCTCGGAGTTTCTTTTAGTTGCTGGAAGTTACAAGGAGATATCTAAATGTTTAACTTATTACTCCATGATGTCTTGATAATGTGGGAAATAAACCTCCATGTAATTGAACTAATTTTTTAAAAATAATTAAATTCTTAGTACAACAGTATGATATTGAAATGAAATTAAGTAAAAAAAAATTCCCTTCAGATGTCCAAGGCGAAGGTGAGCTATTGAGTTTACCTTATAGAGTAGCCAGGAAGAGAGAATATCAAATACCTTTAAAATTCCAGAAATGAAGCTTATTTATTTAAAGTTAGTACTGTATGGGTTTTCAAACTGTGTTCTGATATTTTTAAATTGTTATATTGAAGAAGCTATAAGATACCTTAAGGCAGGCTTAGGGGCAGGCAGGTGAATGAGACAAAGAAACAGAAATCTTAGCTCAATATTAGAAGATACTTTCTAACAACTAATCATTTCCCCATCAGACATGTAATGCATAAAAATTAGGAACATTGTACAGGGTTTCAGCATTGGGAGAAAAGAATCACATTAAAATGATCTCTGAGGACATCTGAAGCTAATAATCTATGAGTCCAATGTTCCTGTTCTACATTTAATTAGCCTTAGCACTTTTTTTCGGTTACTTCATTTTGTTTTTAGTTCAAAGAAGATAATGGGAATAAATTCACATCTATATGTTATTCTTTCATTTAGGAAGAAAAATAGTTATAATTAGGTCTCATAATGAAAAAAAAATAAGTCAAACTTTTAAAAGGGGTGAATATCATTACTTTCCTGTGAAATTATTTGTTCCAATTATTGTTTACCAATCAAATAGAAATCAGTGCAATAAATATTACATTACATGGATGATCATCAGCAAATCATAGCTACCATTTTCTTCACCATGTTAAATTAGTAATTCAAATGGCTTTAAAAATTGAACTATGCTTGAACAGTACATTTTTAAACATTTTACTTGATCAAATTATTATTTATAGAGATATATGAAATATATGAAAGCAATTTAAGGAAAAATATTAAGAACTATTATTTTTCAGTTGTAAAATAAAGTAAAATTTGAATTGATAATACTTTTATTCATTGCTTTCAGGAATGTGTAGATATGTACCACTTCATATGTTCCCAGTGAGTGTTTAAGTTTCTATAATCAATTGAAGGTGTTTTAATGATATAAATGATCTTAAAATGTTAGTACTTCTGACTCCAGAGTTTCAAATATATAATCTTATCTGAAGATCTGATCAAGGATGAACACAGAGACGTGTGTAGAAGTTGCTATTCTGGGACTATATACTAAACAACACAAAGATCTTCAACCACACATTTACTAAACCAATATTAACTAACTTAAAGCTCTCAATATCTACATGATTAAGCTACAAATGACACAGTTTCTTAAGTGCAGAAGTAGAGACAGAGTTAACACAACTTGTCCACCATAATAAATAAAATAAATGGGAAGATAAAGATTTAAAGCAAAGAAAAAACTTCAAATTAATTCCCAATTCCTGGTTTTTAGTATCCTTTAAAAACTGCATCTCAGTAATGGAAGCTTACTCAGCTGGTATAGAGATACTACATATGTATAAGTAATGATTTGGAGTATGCTTAATACAGATAAAATAATTAGTTATATATGTTATATATCCTAGAAAGAGATTTAAATGTATTAAGGTATTAATCAATCAACCTTCTGAACACATCTATGAATATGTCAATATTCATTCTGCGTTAAACCGGTTGAAAGGGTTCTTATATATTATGGTTTAGTATTTGTATTATGTATATGAGATTCATTTTTTGTTAGCATTTTTATCTTTTTATTTACTTGCCTCAAATCATACTAATTTCTTTACATTTATCTTATTTGAAATATTTTTTATTTAAATCATTGCTAATTCCAATTCTAGATTATCTGTAGGCCTGATTCTTATGTTTGTTTATTCTCTTCATTATGTCTCATTATCATTTCCCTTGACAGGTGTAATAAGTCTTTCATATCATTCTAAACAATATATAAAGAGGAAGATAAGGTGCTCTATGTTTTATCATTCCACAGGATCATTCCAAGAAACAGATCTACTAGCGAATTAGAGATCTAGCTAGAGTAGGGAATTGATGTAATTTTATTAAGATTAACTTCTCCATTAATCTTTTTTCTATTCTGTGTGCATAGTCTGTGTGCATATTTATTTTAGGATTGGGATGTTTTCTGCCTTCTCAAATGGAAGTCTGTGGAATCTAGAAAAAGTTGGAGATCTCAATTTTTTGTAATCACATCAAATGTCTTGAGTATAAAACAAGGTTTTTGTTCAAAAGTACCTTCACTCCTTTTTTGGGAATATTTCTTGTACATATTGCAAGACTGTAAGAAACATAATTATGCCTTTCATAAACTCTGAATCTTCCACTTAGCAAAATAGTATATAGACCATAGTAAATAGACCATAGAGAAAAAAAATGATCATACACTTTGGGCTCATGGATTTCAAAATTTTTGTGCAGAACTTCATAAACGCCCAAATCATTATGGAATTTCCTTCTCCAGCAGAGGACCTCTGCATGAGTCAAATTCAATCATCAGACCATGCACATCAGCAAGTACTACCTAAAAAGAAAATACCCAGGTGTGAACTTCTCACCTTCTAAAGTCTTCCTTTAAGGAATTTCAGTTCATTCAATTTTATTTTCTTACAAATTTGCATATTTCTTTAAAAACTATATGTTTTATATTAATTCTGCTTTTCTCTTTTTATTTTTATTGCTGTGAAACACAGCCAGTATAACCTACTCAGAAGTGTTATTCATTAGTGCTTATTTTCTATGATTATGTTCTTAATTTTTAAAACTATTACATGTACTTTTTAAAGTTTTATTGGTTATTTTTACAATTTCCCAATTTCTCCAGATATTTTGCTGTATTTAATTTTCATTAATAATCTGTAATAGCTATCATATTATATTGAATGTCAAATTATAAACAACACATTATTTTCTTTTTTTCCTGCTTATTATGACAAACATACTTTGTTTCCCTCTGTGCTAATTGTTTTTTTGTTCTTCAAAATGTTTATGATCCTTTGAAAATATTTCTGGGATTCCTCTGAGAACAAGGGTAAATCTGTGCTCCTCTAAATAGTATTTCCTACTAGTATAAGATCATTTTAAATATTATGATTTACCAAAGTTTTCAAACATTTCAAGTAATTTAAATTATAAGAAAGACCTATGAATGTATACTTTGCTTGGACTCTCCCAACCCACTTACTCTGAATGATGTCAAACATTTTTTTTTTGTAGTTCTCTGAAACAAAGAGGTAGCCCTTAAGAAGTCTACCTTATAGATAAGTAGAGTTCTATTGTACTTATCATACATAAAGGCATAAAGCTCTGTCTATCCTTTTATGAAACCTAGGTTTATAAAAAAACAGTGTTTAAGTTTGTGCTCTAAGTGTTCCTCAGAGCAAAAGAAACATTAATCACCCCTTTACTATATTTAATGATTTATCATTATAATTTTATTAGCTCATAGATGGACCTAAAATATATCCTATCAAATATTTTTGTAATATTTGTAATTTTGTAAGGTGTTTGTAAATCTAGGTTTCATTGACAGTCATAATATGAGAAATGATATCTCCTTCCATTCAGTATCATCTTTCTATTCCATTCTCCTTTACACATATATTGGGTTTATCAATTATCACAACTTGCCTGAACCTAACAGACACTTTCTTTTTTCTTTTCTTTTTCTTTTTCTTTTTTTTTGTGGGGGGAGGGGGCAGAGATTGAAGCCAAAGGCACTTAATCACTGAGCCTCATCCCCAGCCCTTATTATTTTTTTTTTTTATTTTAAGATAGGGTCTTGCTAATTTGCTGAGGATAAGTCTGGCCTTGAACTTGTGATCCTCCTGCCTGAGTCTCTCAACCAATGGATACTTTCTGACATAATTTTATTTGGCTTAGAGGCAAGTTTGTATGCAGTCTACCATTCTATATTCATGTTTGTGTGTGTGTACATGTAATGTTTCATTTATCTCTTCATTTATCATTCTTCTTTCTTTCTTCTTCCACTTAGTCTCCTTTGCTGACTCCTCTGCTTCTTAATCTCAGAAACATCAGGAATGGATCTGGTTTAAGTAATCCTTCAAATACATGCTGAAATATTCACATAGGGGACCTCATCCAAACCCATTGCATTAAATAGCTTTTATGTTGGGAGGTTTTAAAGTTATATTTAGAACCTTAACCTCTTTACTGTGCTATGGACTTGTATGATAAAATATCTGCCTAAAATCCCTTTCATTTAAAACATATAACAATCTGTTTCTATCATCAGGATGTAGTATTAAACAAAATATACAAAGTCACTAGCCACATGAAGCTTTCATTCTGGGGGTCAAACATAGGAGAGTGAGGTTATTATGTTAAATATTAGTTTATAATAAATGGAAAGAAAAAAGTACAAAAAGGGAAATTATAAAAGTGTTTTATCTCTGAATGGAGCATACATAATAATAGACGATTATTATACAAATTCACTTTCTTCCCAAGTAAACTATAGTAATAGAAATAGCATTCAACTGCTGTTTAAGCCCAAAAGTGAAAATCATTTTAACTTTTTATTTTCCTAACATCACATCTATTCACAATTGTGTCTTAGGATCTGCCAGTATTAATGAAATGTTCTTTTGATTCATATTCCAAAGACACAAAATTCATTCCATCCTCTCTACTTTTGCCTTGCAATAAATATTAAGTGAAAGTCAGATATCTTTAAATTGGAAACAAGAAATGCCTTACAAACCTAACATTTCAATGACTTTGTTTTTATGTAGCATGAAACCAAAACACAACCATCTTCTTCCATGTCATTGCTCTTTGCTGCCTGCAGAAATCTTTCCCAATGAGCTCATTCTCACATCCTTCCACATTCTTGTGTCCTTTTCCTTTTCTGAAATACTCAAAACTCTTGTTTCCCAATGCATTTTTTTTTAATCTACTAGTTCTTCCTTTAGGTGTGCACACTAATTTGCTCCTTTTCATTCTTCAGGTCTCAACTCAAATAACACATCTTCCTTACTCTTCCTGATCACAGAGATCTGCATTGATCATCCTGTCTAAATCAAATTGCTTTGCAGCCATGGTCTTATAAGTAAATACAGTTAAAACCACCAGTTTATTTTTTTTCCTTCAGATTAGTTTTTGTTTTGTAAAGTCATTTAGTCTTATTTATATACTTATTAATGTTCCCCAACAATGTGACAGTTCTTTGAATGCCAGAATATTTATTGACATCTTTGAAATTATATACTTAGTGCCAGAGCACTGTTTGATAAACCATTGTTGAATGATTCCATATTGTTGGGTGAAAAGATGAAGAATGTTTTCCATTTTTCTTCTTATCTAATCATTTTAATATACTTGTAATAGAATAAAAATATTGTTCTTGTTATGTAGAATTTAATATTTTTAAATAAAAGTATTCTATTTCTCCTTTCCATGTGCCTTGAATTACAATGTAATACAGTTGACTGTATAAAACTAGCAAATTTCCATATCTCAATCAAGACAAAGTTTTATATGTCTCATTTATATTTTGGAAATGTGAACCTCAGATTTGGAAAGAACATTAGTGATCTTTAGATAATATGATAAACTAATGCTCCTGTGTATTTTCCTTATATATCTCCTAGTTATTTGCTATGTGTAACTTCTAGGTTTGTAATCTCGCTAGATAGTCTTTCTTTCCTGTTCAGTTTATTATCACAGCAATGCCTGCCCATCTATTATTTCCAGGTCAACAGGGCAAGCAGACTTTGCATCTCAGCAGACTATCTAGTTGTGAGAGTAGAGGAAATAAACTGAAAAATATTGAATCACTTTTTAGCTTTAGATTTGGGATGCTTATGTTAAAATAATATTTCTAAAGGAGATATAAAATTGGAAAATTATGCAAATATAATACAATATTAAAATGTTTGTATAATTTTCCATTTGTTGGAAAATGATAATGAGTAGTATAGCTAATTTAGCAAAATGAAATGCATCCATTTAACTACAGCTATAAAAAAGAATAAGAGGATTACTGCACCCTATTAGAGCATTACTATCATCTCATTCCCCTTCCCAGAAGTACCTCTGACCACAGACCCTAAGGGGCCTATTACTCTGTTCTTCCATCTTGATTCTGTCACTCATTTGCAGCAGAGAAACCCTGTAGTTTGAATAAAATTGGATAAAAGAGTTTTCATATTTCTTCTTTCCTGTAAATTCTTTCCATGAATTTAGTTCTGATATAACATATGTACATAGAAACAAAGACACATGCACATAGATATATCAGCCTTCCCTGTCTTTGTTCCCCATTATTTCCTACTCATGTCTGACCCCTGTGGGTTGCCAATCCTAGTGCAGATACAGTGCTCTCTTCAACTTTGTGCACTCATTGTTGACTTTTTTCTCTACACTCAAAAAAAAAAAAAAAAAATCACAATAAACTACCTTTAGTTTCCGAATTTATCTAACTGGGGAAAGGTAAAATGGAAATAACAATATAAAGTAATTCTCGACTGAAATAATAGAATATACTATTCTTGGATTAGCTTGTTAGCTGTTTCCATGTACCAAATCTATCTGTTACAAAAATAAATGCCATTTTAAATAATATATGACTAAATTTTTATTTTTCATGGGGATAATAAAAGTTTCGAATACAGAATCTTATTTAAGTTTTTGAATCACCTTACTATAATAATACTAGTTACATCATCATTTACAAAGAGACATTTATACCTAGAAAAGATTTTACATAGAACTGGTTGTTTTTAGCATTCCCCCCAACCACAGTTTATCTAAGAAAGAAAATACATATCATGTTTTTCCCTGAAACTTGGAAGTTATTAATTTTTAATGCTTTAAAGCATGTTAATTATTCAATCAAATAAAAATAGACAGTTATATTATATATGGACATTTTGGCTGCTTGAATTTCTTTTGTATTTTTCAATAAATAAAAAGATAAAATACTACAGAATAATGAAGGGCTTATAGAAGTGACTATGATTATATTTGAAAAGGTTAATTTAGTAAAATTAAATGCATCCTTTAACTACAACTATAAAAAACAATAAAAGCACTACTGCACCCTATTAGAGCCTTACTATCACCTCATTTTTCTTCCCAGAAGTACCTCCAACCACAGACCCTAAGGTGCCTATCACTCTGTTAGTGATAATAGTGGCAATTGTTTTCCTTAATTATTCTCTCATATTATTTCTATTCCTTTTTGAAAGATTTCTAGCAAATAGAAATTATTGAAAATGACATCATTTATGAAGATTTTCAAAGTTAAACTTCCATTTAAATTTATTCTCACTGATAAGTTTCAACCCAAATTTACAATTTTATGTCTGTAAACATCTAATAATTTATGTATAAATTAAATGCATATTTATTTCTAGCATTCAAATTTTTTTCATAAACTAGTAAGTTAAAGTCTAGGATGCTAAGATGGAGGGTGGAAAATCACATCCTTTTAACAAACATGCGATTTTAATCCTAGTATTTATAAACACTCATTGAAAAATGAAATCAGGAAATATAAACTAGTGACAGTTTTTGAATCAGAAATAATATAGTGATCGAATTTTGTTTAGTTTTATCAGGTCTTTATAATTATTCAGAGTAAATAAATATAAAGAAAGGAAACTCCATAATATTCTCTATGTAAATAAAGCCCATCTAGATGCATTCTGTTCACATTACTTACATTCTCAAATATTCTACAGTATACACTGATATAAAATACCATGCTGAAAAATCAAATTAATTTAATTTTCATTCACCATGGTGCCCATAAACAACTTTGCTGTGGCATATTACAAGTGTGTTAGTGGGTCATATTCCTTTAACACTTAACAAGAAATTACAATAGAAACTAAAGAGTTTAATATATTAGCCAAAGTCAATGTAAGATAAAAATCTCATTGCACAAAAGCTCTTTTTCCAATAAAAATTAGTTATCTAAAAACAGAAGATACTGCCTTGAGATTTCACAAGCATGCACATTTTTTTAGGCCTTGGGGTCCATAGAGTTTTAGGATGGAATCTCTGTAGTAGCAGAGATTTTACAAATGCAATTCAACTTTATCTTAATATTCTTGGGATTACTGTTTAGAAAGCTCTTCATAAGATCCTGCATAAACCAAAAAATAAGAAAATACTATACTTCTAAGTTGTTTTTTATTTCTTTGAAATAGAATTTCTAGTATTATATATATATATATATATATATATATATATATATATACACATATATATATATGATAAATTATATATACAATTTATCACATTTTATAATTCACATATACATGCAGAAAGATATACACATGTATTTAATATGTGTATATATGTAGGTGAAAATATGGGTATACATAATAGGATATTTTTAAACTAAAAATTATAGTTCATTTTACTATGACAATAAAACAGTACATCTTATATTTAGAATTATGGTTGCTTAGATATTAAGCATTAGATAGTGATAATTCAAATGTTCTATTGATATATACTTCCAGTCTACAGATAAATAAATTTAGTATGTATTTGACCATATATTGCTTTTACTTTTTATATAAAATTATTATCATTTTGTAAATGTAATTCATATAATTTTTCATGTTTCATGATGGTTGTTCAAATCACATGGAACTAATTAATACAGCCATTTTACTGGTCATTGTAGCAGGTCATTCATCTTTGCCAAAAGGTACATTTATATACTTGGCAGTCACACTTTTTAAAATTTTTCTTTTCCTTTAGAATAAATTAATGGAAAATAGAGCAAAATGATAGCTTTTGTACATCTCCTATGGTTATAGCAATAAGTATTAACATTCATGTATTCTATGATTTCTTAAGAATGTGTACAGCTGTGTTTATTATTGCATATACAGAATATATGTAAAATTATTATTTAACTTATTAAAGCTAATTTTGAATACTTAGAAAAGAATATGAGAATATGGGTTAGCATGTATAAGATAGGTTGTTCATTACTCTCTTTTTACTTTCCTATTTTAAGTATTAAAAACGGAAATCTGAAAGGATAGTTAGTGTCACTACAACACAAAAAATAATGAATAATAAGAGATAATTAATATGCCCATCACAGAGAACCATTTAATGCATATAGAGATATTTGACCTCTAAATAAAGCTAGTGAGTAGAATGTGAAGTGTTTAAGTTATATAATAGCACATGAAAAACATATTTTAAAAACAAAAACTTCCCAACCCACACTTTAAAGATTCTATTGGAGAAATACAAAAATGTATTATTGAGAAAAATTTAAAAACTGGGATAGGAGAAGAGGATCCAAGATGGTGGGACAGAGCGAAGCATCATTCTGTGTTGTTTTGTGACCCAGATCTCACTTAGTGGGAATACTGCTTTGCTGAGAGTGATAGAGGACCCCTCCACAGCTGATCACACAGTGGAAATGATGGCAGCTGTGCTGGGAGGGCCCCAGGCTTCAGTGTTAGAAAAGGATCCCGACTCCCGACTACTCACCCATGCAGGTCTCACAGGTGCCTTAGAGGGACCACCAGCATCAACACCAGCGCAGAATTCCCAGACTCAGCTCCCACAAGGACACTCAGCCACTACCCACACACAAGGAACTCTGGCTGCCATTCCCATGTGAACCCTCATTTACTAACGTGGGGCTCCCTTGGTTGCCTCCATCTTGGGACTAGGCACCTACTGCCATAGTCCCTTACTCCCCATAGCCTATCTGTACCTGGGGACATTACAGGCTCTAAAGAAAGCTGACAGCTGCAACACCAAACGCCACAGAGCTCATCTCTGAACCCATCCTACAATGCCATCGTCCGGCTCCCCCCACCCAACCTGACATCCCATTGCTGGAAGCAGAAGCCTCCATCTTGGGTCACCTCCATCACCATCTTTAGTTGTGGCAACTACCAGTTTGGAACACCAGACAGCCATGTACCCATAGTTTTCTATTTCCCCCCATTCCCCAGCAGCCGCTAATTTGGCAGAGTTACTGCCCAATGCAAAATAGCCCTCCAGCAACAGAATCACAGCCACCAGAGTGCAACACACAAGACCCCCCGAGAGAAAGGTCCTGATTAGGAGTAGAAAGATGGTGAGAGCGTGAGGGAGATTCATACACTTTAGAGACTAATTTAGAAGGCAGGAACTGTGAGGTCTACAGATGAGATGAGGAGATAAGACCCGGCACCTACAAAACAGGAACAGACCTCAAATAACATCCTGGAGGTGCAGTCTCCCAATGGGATCGGTGGGTGCCATACCCTAGTTCCAGGTGCCTTGCACTCAAGACCAACTGTCACACCCTGGTAACCTCTACCATCCTGAGGGTGGAGATACCAACTAAAAACAGACAACCCCACCTATTGGATGAGAAGGGAAGAAGGTAAAATATTGATCTTCAGCCAAAACAATCCTTGTTTCTTCCTTTTTATTCTTTCTTCTCCCTCTTTATTTTCCCGCCCTCACATCCCCAACCTATGTGAAGACAAGGTCTTTGAATTCATTAGGATATTGAGGACTGAGATGACTGAATGGTATGTTGCAGTTGTGTTGTATATTCTTTTATTTTTTCTCTCCAATTTTTACTATTTTAACATTTTTTATTTTTCTTAACATGCATGTATATTTGTTTTATGTACTTTATTGTCTTCCCTCTTATTTGTCTACCCCAAATTACTACCACTCTATTCTCCTGCTACTAACCTTCTTCTTTAGATTTCTCTTTTACACTTTCTCAGATATAACTCTATATCCTCATCTCATACCTCCTCAGCATATCTTCCTACTCCTCACCCCCATTTTTTTGTCCATCATCAGAAACTATAAACCCTTTTATAATCCTACTGAGTATATCATAGATAATAATTGAATTCACCATTTCTGTTCATTGTGACCAAACTGTACGTGTCTTAAGAACAACTATTTGTTTTTAGGTTATACATTGTTTATAATGGGATCCATTAACATTGTCCTTCTCCGAAAAGGAGAGATATTGGAACCCTACAGGGGCACTATAAGCCTATAGGATAAAGACAGTAACACCTCAGATCCATAGAGCTAGAAAGTGATGGTGAGGATGTGGAGAAAAAGGCACATTCATACATTGCTGGTGGGACTGCAAATTGTGCAGCCAATATGGAAAGCAGTATGGAGATTTCTTGGAAACCTGGGAATGAAACCACCACTTGATCCAGCTATTCCCCTCTTCAGTCTATCCCCAGAGGACTTAAAAACAACATACTATAGGAACACAGCCACATCAATGTTTATAGCAGCACAATTCATAATAGCTAAACTGTGGAACCAACCTAGATGCCCTTTAGTAGATGAATGGACAATGAAAATGTATATACACATACATACACACACACACACACACACATACACAATGGAATACTACTCAGGAATAAAAGAATAAAATCATGGCATTTGCAGGTAAATGGATGGAGTTTGAGAATATAATGCTAAGTGAAGTTAGCCAATCCCAAAAACCAAATGCTGATATAAGGTAGCTGATTCATAGTGGGGTTTGGAGTGGGAGCATGGGAATATTAGACAAACTCTACATAGGGCAAAGGGGTGAGAGGGGAAGGGAGGGTGTATGGGGGTAAAAAAGATGGTAAAATTAGATGGATATCACTACCCTAAACTCATGTATAAAGACACAAATGGTGCAAATATACTTTATATACCACCAGAGATATGAAAAATTATGCTTTATATGTGTAATATGTATTGTAGTGCATTCTGCTGTTATATATAAGCAAATTAGAATAGAGAAAAATATCTCAAAATGATACAGGAATTCTGTTGCAATAAAATGTTACTTTAGTCTAGAATAATGACAAAAATATGGGGAACACACATGCCAAATCACCAGTAATTGTAATGTAGAGGTGAAACTGTATTAATGATTTATTAGTGCTTCTGAAGATTCTAGAAGGAATTATGTACTAAACATATTTTTGATGGAGTACACTAGAGTGTGGATAAATCTGTTGAGATAGTTGGAAAGTCAGATAGGGGTATGTGAAACTTAATGTATCACTTTGATATTCCTGATTCCATGTGAAATGGTATATACAAGTGAAGTTGCACACAGAACTTTAGGTCAAAAACTAAATTTAGTAGGTTCCAATGTGTTTGAAGTTATGTGGGTGAAGAGACCTCTATAAAGAGGTTGTGGGTTATAAAGAAAATGATTAAGTGAAAGCCCTAAAGGTTATCAAAACACAGCAACTGATACAGATTTATGAAGAGAAAGAACATAAGTATTTATCATGGAATTATACGTGTACAAGGAAAGAAACGCTGGTGTGAATAAAAAAAAAAAAGAGAGAGAAAACAGGGTAGGAGTCCCTAGAATTAAAAGAAAATTCAAAATATTACATTAATCCAAATTTCTTAACTTTGCACAGTTGAAAAGTGAAATAATGGCATATTATATAAAATATTGCATTTTATATAATATAACATGAAATTACCAAATAAGTAAAAATCAAGGTAAGTTAAAAATCAATATAATGATATATAAAAACTGAAATAATGGTATATTTATATGGTATATTACATATATATATATATATATATATATATATATATATATAATGGTATACTATACAAATTATGGTGTATTTGAAAAATATACCTAAGGCCAAGCACAGTGACTCATGCCTGTAGTCTCAGTGGCTCAGGAGGCTGGTACAGAAGGATAGCAAGTTCAAAGCCAGCTTCAGCAACAGTGACAAATTCAGTGCTCTGAAATTCAGTGAGACCCTGCCTCTAAATAAAATACAAAATAGAGGTGAGGATGTGGCTCAATGGTTTATTCCCCTTGAATTTGATCCCTGGTACCAAAAAGAAAGGAAAAAATATATATATGTGCACACATTTATGGTTAAAGAACCTTCCAGAATATATAACAAAATACAAAAAGAATGTAAATAGAAGAGTAAAAGTGTTGGAGTAGATACTGTAGATATGTGTGTTTGCATGCTCTAGTAATATCTCTGAGGATAAAAATAAAGCTCAAGTTTCAAAACTTCCATTTGAATGCCTTATGAGAATATTAAAATACAATTGAATATACTTCTTAAAAAAATTATAGTAAAGCATTTGTAGTCAATAGTAAAAATAACATACTATATGCTATATAAAGCCTCTCAGACACAGAAATAATTTGGAATAACAATAATTTTGCCATCCAAAATATTAAATATAGGAAAGAATAGGATATATTGTTTGTACACACACATATATATATAAACATCTACAAATACATATAGTAAATGTTTAAGATTAATATTCTAAAAGATTGTCCCTTTATTCCCTCTGAATTATATAGTAAATTACTTCACCTCTTTAATATAACACTGGAAAAGTGACATAATTATCAGTATAATTTTTTGATTATATAAACAATTATAATTTTTAAAAGGTGTGAAATCATTTTAGGTAAACAATATTTTATAAGTTCTATACATTTATCAATATTTTAATAAGATTTGAGAATAGAATGTATTTTTGCCCTAAAACATAGAAATGTGTTTGTTATATTTTATGTCCTTAAGGATCACTATTGGAGACTATGTGCTCCAATGTATTTGTTTAAAAGTTTAAATGATTCCAAAAAAATTAAATAATTTGATAATTTACATTTGTAATTTAAATCTTATTTGTGTCTAACAAATCTTATCTGTGTCCTCAATTTTTGTAGATATGAAATTCCAAAACTTGCTTTTTAATATTTCATCTAGTAATAACATGATAGCAAGAATTATGCAATGTACTACATGTTTACCTAAATACTGAATTATATATAATTTTAAAGAAATTAACTGAACCTTTACTAAAATTAATTTCTATATTTACTATTCAATTGTCATCTTTTTAGTAAAAAAATATTTTATTCCAGCTTACACATAAAAAAATAAGAGATTGTTGATTGTCACAATCAATGTTAACAAATAATATGCTCACCTCAATAAAATGTAAAATTGATATTAAAATTAAAATTTTACTTAAAAAATTGACATAATTCTCTTAATCATTTTACACACACTCTCTTATAACAGTTTTGTAGAGTAAATCACTCAAGCAAACATGAAAAGTTTCTCTTTTTTTTTATTTTCTTGTTCCCACAAAGATTTTAGAGTATCTCAGAACTCATAAGACTAAACACCATGAAATTAATAATTGAGAGAGTTAATAACAGTTTTTAAAATCATGAAATACAATAAAACAAGATATGAATAATATTGACTATATAGAAGGCACACATATTAAATAATATTTTTGAAGAGATGTCATTTACAAGCTTTTTCTCATTGGCTGATTCCAGAGACTGTGCTGAAGGTGTTAATTTAATGAATCATGAAAGTCAACATTGTATTAATTGATGGTTGGGTTTATTGGTCAATATGTGCATAGGTAGAATCCTTGGGGGTATGTAGTCTTATTGACCTATCATAATTATATGCATCTTCCTTCTTTTCCAAGAACAAAATATTAGAAAAATAACATTATGCTCAATAAATGCTTATTTTCTCTGTTTAATCTTATCACTCACTGTTCTTCATTAATAGAACCATCCTGCATGGCACAACACACTTCCTTCAATCCCCGGTGCATACACCTGGACCACTCAGTGCTTCCATTGTTTATTTTTTATCAGATTTTAAATTTTATCAGAAGTTCTCATACATTCCACTACCAGGAACCACACAGTTTAAATTCAGTTTTTGGAGTACCCCAATCACAATACATCTCTTAGAACTTGTGTACTTCAGTCCCATGTTCCTTGACTGTTGTCATGCTTACTCCCTTATTATTAATTTTATATGACATGGCTCATTATAGTTACCCCTGTACTTCACTTTCAGAGATGCTGATTTTCTTTTTCTTCTTTCATAGTCTAAAGAAAAACTCCAAATCTTGTTTAACCGTCCCCCTAATTTCTGTGCCTGGAGTGAGCTGATGAATAAAATTTGAGACACATACACACATGTGCACACACATGCGCAATGATACGTTTCATTTTAAATTAATGATTGGTTTGGACATGAAGCTTATACAAGATATTACTTATCCTGGTTTTGAGCTCCAGAACCACTAAAGTAATTCTCATTTTCCTGCTCCTATTCCTCCTTCTCCTGTTCCTCTTGCTCTTCCTCCTCCTCCTTCATCATCACAATCATGACCAAACTGGGAGCTGTATTTAAAAAGTTGCTGGAAATCCTACATAGTTCAAAATAAATCTATTTATCATACTGCAGGACAAGTATATTTTCCTCTTTCCTTAAGTTTCTAGCATCTCCCCTCCTCACTCATATGGTTCATGACACTATTCCTGGTTTTCCTGAAATAAGATCACAAAGAATTTCTCTTTCTCCAGGGGACAAATCTGTGTATGAGCTTCTGTGTATGACATGAATAAGCCACCAGTGGCCTATCTTAGACACTGAGTTCCATTTCTACTCACCTTGCCAAAGACACCTCACCTGCAAGTACACCTTAATTCTTCAGAACACCGTTTTAAAAATTCTTATCACCATATAAATTTAGTGTAATACATTTATTTAAAGATTTATGAGGAAAACAAAGAACATCTATTTTGCCCCAGTTTTCCCCACCAACTCCTGCCCTTTTCTTGTCTCTTTTGTAACTAATCTAAGTACCTAAGTAAAGGGGTAAGAACTTACACACATGTCCTCATTCTTTTTCTTCTCCCAGAACACACTCAAACACAAGTCAATATTGATTTATCTCATATAACTCTTTATAGTAAGCTCATCTATTTCCTCCATGTAAGCAAAATGAATGGAAAATTTGTCTATAGTCTTTGGAGTTTGGGGATATTTTTGACATGTTTCACTCCTTTATTCTTTTAGAAAATATTTTAACTTGTATTACACCTTTATTTATTATAAAGTACACACACACACACACAAATACAAATTGTGCACAATAAGGATTTATAGTCCTGGTCCAGTTTAGGGAATAATGAATTATTACTGTCACTTTTAACTCCTATTGAATATCTTCCCAATCATATTCTCCTTCTATTCTCTTACAAGGATAAGCTTTATTCATAATTATATTATTATACTCCTTCTGCTTATCTGTATTATATAAAAATATGTCATACTATATGTATTGATTTGAAAATTATTCTTTCTCAATGATATTTCTTAAGATCCATCCATTATACAAGGAAATAAATTGCTTGTTTTCATTGCTTTATAATGTCATCAAGTCAATGTGTCACAACCTATTTATTCATTCTTTTGTCCCTTACCATGTTTCAATGAAATTATAACAATTGCTAATATGAATATTCTTCCTGATATGCATGTGAAAGAGCTTCCCTAGAATTTTTAAGTAGAAGTATAATTGCTGAATCATAATTCTAGATCCATATATTTAAACATATTATGATTATATTAATATCTCAAAAGCTACTCTAATTTTAATTTGAATCAATAATTTATTAAAATTCCTATCATTTGATATCTTAGTCAACACATGAACTTTTCACACTTGAAAATTTCTTCCAGTTGAATAGGTATAGGATTTTTTTTAACTTTAATTTCTGTTCCTATTCAGAAATGGTCTTTATTTTATTTTCTGCTATTTATTGGCCAAACATTTTTCCATCTTGTAAAATCATTTTTTATGCCTTGGTCAATTCTTGTTATTTTGTATTGATTGTATTTCTCCTGTTCAATGTGTGATAATATTTATTTTAATCTCTGCAGATAACTGGATTCAGCATAATATATCAGAACATATTCTTATTATTGGTATATTCAGATTATGGTATATATTATGTATTAATTAATACTTCAATAATGTATAAATCATGCATAATACTCGTACCCTGTATAAGAACTATAATGTTAATAATGACTTAAATTGCCTGTTCATTTTGTATTCTATTTTCTCCAAGAAAACAGCTCTGCTGATTTTATTTTATGAGTTCCTTGATTTTATACACGTGTGAATTACCTTCATATAGGCACACATCTCTAAAAATAAGATTGTTTAGTTTTGATACGTTTAACCTTATTTTTAAAATGTTGAACTTTGGCATTTTCCAAGACTTATTTTCACATTAACAATAATAGCATTAATGAATATTCCCTGTATAACTGTAGCTTATTATCTTTCCTATTATTATCAAATCCTGTTGCATGTATATACTGTGGTGCATTTTTCCATTCTTGCATGGCTGTTAGTTTGAGTCATTTCAAGTTCATTTTACATAGGATCAGTTTTACCATTCTTGAACACATCCCCTAGAATACATGCACAAGATTACTTTACACCTAGTAAGATGGTGGGTCATAGAGTATCGACTGCTCAAATTTCCAAGATAATAATAATTTATTTATCAGTGTTCTCTCTCATTATCTGATACAAAATTATATCTAATTATCTGATGTAAAGTATCATCGGTAAAGCATATGATATACATTTTCTTAGATTTCCGACACTTCTCTCTTTGCTTTACAAATTGCAACTCTTCCTCCAGTCTTTAGTATTTTTCTTTGAGTCTCTCCATGTCATGCTTTGATATCTAGTAATCTTCTAATCACACTTGCTCCATGGTGATAATATTGAGTCACAAATAATTAAAAATCATCTATAGATGATGTCAACCAATTTTATTGTGGTCATTTTTTTCTTTCAATTATTCTAGTCAAATACCCTTCTCTCAGAATTCTTGTTCCAATTTAACCTAACCTACCTTCACTGTTTCATATGGCATTATAGACATGCCTCCTCTGTTCTGGATCACTGGAGTAGCCTCCTATTTGCTCATTCTGCTTTCTCTTGTACCATTATATCATTTATCCTCAACAGGGAAATTGTTTTATTAGAATATAAATCAGATCACATAAATGCTTTTCTCAAATTCTACTCAAAAATATTTTTTAATATTTTTCTTTTATTTGTATATGGTTCTGGGGATTGAACCCAGTGCCTCACACATGGTAGGCAAGCACTCTACCTCTGAGCCGCAGCCCCATCCCTCAAACACAATTCTTAATGAAGCTTCCTTGACTATCAACTTCATTCAAAGTCCTTATTTTTCTATTTTTTTCTTTTTTTTTGCTTTGTACCGATTTCTGTTTACAAATTCTCTTCTCTACTAACCTCAACAAGAATGTGAGCTTATAAGGGCATGAATCCCCACTCATGAATCCCCACTTTCATATTGGTAGAAAAAAAATGCACCTCATGGATGGTTGGTATACACAACTTGTTAGTTAATAAACAAAGCCTTCTGGTTAATAAAAAGTGATTCACATCAAATTTGTAATTATTGTACAATTTCTGTAAAGTAATGACATGAATATAAAATAGTATAGTTTTCTATCTTGACTGTGTTTCCTTTATTACAAATTAGGTTGAATTGCTCTTTGTGTATTTGTATTTAATGTGTTTATATATATATATATATATATATATATATAAACTTTGTCCATTTAAAAAATAAGATTATGTTTGTTGAGTACTCCCTGGTATAAGGGCTTTGCATGTTTTATATTATCAAATAATTTGTATTATTTAATCCTTAAAAGTAACCTCATATTACTAGAATTATTACTTTAAAATTTAAATTTAATTTGTAATTGGTATATAAATGCATAAAAATTGTGCATAATTAAAGAGTACCTCTGTGATGTTTTAATACATATGTGCATTTTGTAATTAGATTCAACATCTTTCGTCTCAAATAGTTACAATTTCTTTATGATGAAAGCATTCTAAATACTTTCTTCTAACTTTTCAAATATACAGTACAATATCATTATTTATAGGCACCCTACTATGCAGCACACCAGTGCAAAAGCACTCTACCTACAGTCCTCTTGACTGTATATTTTTAAAGCATGATTAAAAAAAAAACAAATAAAACTAGAGTTTGTTTTAAAAGAAATGAACAAAAGACCTCTCTTCAGCAGGCCAGAGAACCCACTCATTGCTTGCCAATTGACAGAGTAAAAGCATTATGATGAAATAAACCAATCAAAACCACTCAAACTTACTTCCTGAGTCAAGATAATAAATCAGAATAACTACCACATCTCAGGTGAAACCACAGGGTTAACTGCTACCTTATAAAATTTAAAGGATATAGCATATCATCACTAATATTCCTATTCAATTAATAAGCTTACATTCCATCATAAAAGAAAACAGAAAAGAAACAGATGTGAGAAGTGAATGATACTGTGATACTGCATTACTGTCAACTAAAGGAGTTGATAACTTGAATATCAACTTCTGTTCAAAATGTGTTATCTTTAATTTTATTGATTATTAATAGCCTCTGGCAGCTGGTATGCAGGTTCTTCTGAAGATATTCCTTAGAACCTCTTTAAGAAACAGAATTAAAATCTTTTCACATTAACATGAACAGAAAAGCACTGCTTACCCACTGAGTTGTCATACGTATATGTTAATTACCCTGCTTGTATTCATATAGTTCAAATGACCTAAGCATCTTAGTCTTGTGCAGAAAGGCATAGTGATCCACTATATTAATGACAGAAAGTGTGTGTTTTCCTAGTGTTGCAGTCATCTATTGTTGCTTCACAAACCAACCTAGAATTTAGTGTCATAAAATGGAGTGTCATGATTTTGTGTACTACAGCTGAAACATTCTGTCCCTAGAAATTGTAATATGAAGAAAACACCAGAAATCCAGGTAACTGTCTAAATCAAGGCAACAAATATGTGGCCCCAGTCAAACCACCCTATCTCCTCCAGTAGTTCAAGCCTATTGGTAGAGAGGGAAGAAATAGAGTAGGAAAAGAATGCTCCTTCCTGAACAGGTTCTCGTATGAGCAGTTGGGTAGGAGCTTAAATTCCTCTTAAGAGGCAGGAAGACTGATAACTGAAATTTATTAGAAATACGGGATAAATTCCATCAGATGTATAAGGATGCTTCCAAAGGGACTGGTTGGCTCTCTGGTACTGGCCTGAAGTATGCACATAAATTGGATTGAATGGGCTCCTTGGTCAGAGAAAAATTCCCAGTTACTTGAAGTGGGAATCTGAACAATGTTTGATTTAAAGAAACACATCAATGTCTCCAATGCTTCTGCAGTATAACTTTACACTAACAAAAGGGGCAAGGTTTTTAAAAGGCTATTGAAATGAGGCTTTAAACTAACATCAATGTATTAAGAGAATTTAAATATTATACAATCTTCCTTAGATCCCTTGCATTTGCAAGCTGAAAAATAGGAAGGTGTAGTTGTATATGTGGAGAACTGAGTGACAAGAGCAGAAAAAGCCATGGCCTCTGATAAATAGCCCTCATCTTACAGTCACTGTTCTACTTCCCGGTAAGTAATGAAAAATCTATTTATTAGTCAATACATTCTTTACACCTGTAAACATTATGTAAAATAACTTCCCTCAAAATCAAGAAGGACTGTTTAAATTTTTCAGGATCATCAATTAATTTCTTTTCAAATTGTTATAATATTATCAGAAACTCTAAGGATACCTATTAAAAATTCACTTGCTACACATGAATATTTCTGGACCCTACAACAATTCAGAACATAGCACTAAACTGTAATAAGGAAGGAGAGATATTAAATGGGCTTGGAATACATTAAGAATTAATATTCATGCTCAATTAAGTGTGGGAGGATAGATTAGTAGAATGCATAAGATTAAACAATATTAATATCAATAATAATGATTCAGCATATGTTTATCAGAGAATAAAAGCCTCCAGAATACTAGAAAGTAAACTCACAGAATAAGACTGACTTCCCCCCTCCACTTTTCAACATTGCTTCCTGGCATTAAGTGTCCCCAGGAAATTCACATGTCAAAGCATTTTATTTCTTGTAGAGAGCTCACTGATGTATCTCTTCTAACATTCCTGCCATTCCTTTGAGCCTACCTGTCCCCCATCACTATCATAAAGATAAATACGAAGCAGAAATTCAGCTTTAAATCTCTTATTGTGACTCACATACTTTTGTTTCTCCCAACAATGATTTTTAAATAGCAGTGGGCTATGAATGAACTAATATTATTCTGTGATCTTAATATCTTGTGGCATAATTTACATACTGTTTATTGGGGTGTAATTTTCATATGCAAATTATATCCATTCTCAGTGAACATTTTGATGCTTTTGAAATGTATATGCCCATGTTAATACTACAACCATCAAGAGGGAGAACATTTCTCCCAACCAGAACGTTCCCTCAGTGACTTTTCTAATTGATCCAATCCCTACACTCCACCCAGCCAAAACTAAAAGGTCTCCCTTTCTGCATTTTATTACCACAGATTAGTTTAGCCCCTTTTTAAAATAGCATGTACATATTGAAATGCAATGTACTCACTTTTCTGTTTGCCTTCCTTCACATAATGTAATGTTGTGACACAAGTACCAGGCTTTTTGTTTATTACTACTCTATTTTTGGTGTTGAGAAGTATGCTAATCATTCTCCCATCTATCAGCATTGGAATTGTTTCCAGATTTGGACTATTATGAATATCTACCATGCACATTCCTGTTAAGTGTGATATGCTCATATGTTTCTCTGTGCTCCACAAGACCTATACAGTGGACTTACTGGATATACAGCCAGTGTGTTTTCACAGAACAATATTTCTTTAGTTTGCAAAGGCATTTTTAAGACAAATTTTAATATTTTGCAATAGCACTAGCAATATATCAACATTTTACTACTAGTTTTAATTCTTGTTAACATTTTGTGTCAGAACACTTATATTGTATTATTATCATTTTATGAACATTTGATATTTCATGTTAGTTAATGTGAGAATATCTGAGTAATGAAGCTATTCATTTCTTTTTATGTTTTTTGGCCCACATGAAACTGGGCATGATTGAAGTGTTTATGAGTGTGTGTGTGTGTGTGTGTGTGTGTGTGTGAAAGAGAGAGAGAGATAGAGAGAGAGAGAGAGCACAAGAGAGAGGTGTCTGTATGTCTTTAGTCCTTTTGATTTAATTTTTTTATTTTTATCAGTATGTATGTATACCAATATAAGATCTTCATTCGATAAATGTATTGCAAATATTCTGAATATTATTTCAGTCAGCATCTTGCTATTTCTTTTGTAATGCAGTTTTTATTAAACTTTGTTTTAATAAAATTGGATTTTTCATTTATATTCTTTTATGGTTAATAGTTTGCTTCTAAGAAATACCTACTTGAAACCTATAAATAAATGGATACTATGTAATGGATTACTTATGTATATACTATTGAATAAACAGCTTTCTATTTCACTTTGAATGGATTATTTTCTTTGTAGTACAACTATATGAGACTGTGTGATAGCCACTGCTTTTTGATAATATCATGGAACACATTATTTTTATTTAATCATTTAAAAATCTTTTCATGGGAGCAAGTATGTTGTATAGTTCTATGTTCTAATAAAATTGATTTTTTTCTAATTTTAACAGCAATCTTTTGCTTACATCACTGTTCAATACAAAAAAAAATTTGATACTTATCATTTTGTTCTGAGTTTCTCAGAGAACAAGAAAATAATTCTTAAGAGTCAAGTAAATATTATGGATAAAACACTTAACATAGGTGGTTACTTATAACAAGCTTTTACACATAATAAACAAAATTGTAACCACAGTTAAAATTGTAGCATTTACAAAAACTCACTTTCTAATACTTTTGAGGAAAACAATTTTATTTTATAGAATATATGTTACTTTTTATTAAAAGTTCAGTAAAAAAACTAAGTTGAATTTCAGTATTTTTAAAAGTAGAAAATGTATGCCCAATTGTGTTCACCATATAGGAAACAAAATAATGACTTTTTTGTCAAAGACTGACTCTATAATGTTTGATGAGTATTTTAAAATAGTGACAGTTCTCATTTTGAGAGCAGTTTCAACCTCATTTCATGCTTAATGAAATGAACCTAATTAGCCCCTTGCATTTTATATTAGTGTTTAGGTCATCTGAGACCAATTTTAATATTTGCCTTCATCTCCAGGACTAATCCCACTCCAAGAAGTAAAGAAAAGGATAATTAGTTTCAGTCATGTGAAGACAACCCTTTTTAATGTATGCTCAGTTTATAGAAATATAGTGTGGTCTTATTTTTAAAATCTCACTGAATTATAGTCACCTGAAAAATCTTGCATCAATATATAGTGTCATTATTTGTGCCACACAGTTAGTAACAAGAGACAATTCCAATGCTATAATCCTTTCTTGTTATTTTGTTTTGTAATTTTCTAAATTGTTATTAAACATTAAATATTCATGAGTTTGTTTTAGTTTTTAGTTGTCAGCAATGATGCAGTGTGGTGCTGGGGGCTAGCATTTCTTATGGACATTGTTATTAATCAAGAAATGAAAAAAATGCTCCTTAAAGAATAACCTCTATGAAATAATAAGAGTGCAAATTTTGTATTCTTCTAGTCATTCTAGGAGAAATTCCTCAATTATTTTTCATTAAAAATGAAATCAAAGTCAGGAAACAATTCAGAAATAAGACAGTTAATCTTGCCCTGGTGAATATTGACCTAGACTAAATATGTTATAAAACTTTTCAATGTACTTATTCAATTAGCATCTTTGAAATCTATTTCTGAGTTATATGTTTTGGAGAATTATAATACCATCTAACTGCATACTGTCTATAGATAAGCTTTGAGAAGTTGTGGGCCCCAAATTTTCCTAAATAAGCCTCTACTCAAAATATATAGTAGTGTAGATTCAACTTCAGCATATGAATAACACTCTTTATGTAAATGTGTAATTACAAAATGTGTACATGTAGGCTTATATTTGAGAAATAGCAAATCATAAAATATTTACTTCCCCTATAATACAAATAATCAAATGTGACTCAGTTTAAATATCTGTATATCCAACATTGTGTTTCCTTTAAAAATTAAATATTACATAGAGTTTTCACAATAAGAATATTTTATTTTGAATAGTTCTAATGCCTATCCTATGCTGATTTCTGCTGAATCAATGTTTGTTACTCTATGGTCAGACATCTTGATATTCTTAATATCCCAATTCGGTTGAGTGACAGTAAATGTGGATGTGTTTTTAATAAGCCAGGATTACAAAAATTGTCATTACTTCATTACCTGATGAACCAAGTTGTGTAGATTTCCCTCAACTAGCTAGTGCTCAGAATTCTAAGGGATTCTGTCCCAATGAGCACAATCTTCTACAGTCCTCCAGAGCTTTTGGATTTCATCAGGATCATCTCTCTACTGAGCACAGTTCTGTTGGAGTTTGTGATGGTCAATATTGACTGTCAACTTCATAGGATTGACAGACACCTAGAAAATAGTAAGGCACCTGAGTGTTTCTGCAAGGGCTTTTCTAAAGACAACTGGGATGTGCATCTGTGAAGTGAGGAGGATAGACCCATCCTAAACTTAATAGGTGGCACCAGCCAGTAGGGTGAGGGCATAAATGGAACAAAAAGTAGAGGAAAGGTGAAACTCACCCTCCCACAACCTCGATTTATTATGAGTAGGTGTGTGTTTTGCTGTCGCCAACATGTACAGCTATGAGACTTCACATTCTTCAGCCTTTGAACATAGACTCTCAACAGTGACTCTGGAAGGAGCTTCCAGGCCTTTAGCCTCAGGCGGGGGGCTGCATCTTTGGTCCCTCTTATTCTGAGGCTGCCCACTTCTTGAACTGAACAGTCAATGGATTCCCCAGTTCTCCTGCTATGAGATGGCCATTGTGTGACTAATAGGTTTATGGTAATCCACATTAACCTAATAAATATATTCATAATTATGTATGCATTCTGGTGTTTATTTTTAATCTAAAGAACCCTAATACAGGGCTACTATATTTAAACAAACAAACAGAGGTTACCTGGTTTAAATTAGTCTAACTTAAGGATACCTAATTTTTCATTTGAGGTTAAACTCCATATATTATTCCACATCCAAATTACTCTTTTAAAACTATATTCTTCATATATACTACCACTCAAAATTCACTGGTCAAAACAAATTACATGCATATGGAAACTTCACAGTGATGGGGAATAGAAGTGATATTTGTTCCAAAGAAAAATCTAAGATGAATATCAAAATTATTTTTTTGTGTTTAGGCATAATTTTAAATCTTATGTGTGAGAATTTGTGGATGTGAAGTGTCTGTATATCTACATCTATAAATATTAAATATTTTCCCCTTGTTTTAATAAGGAGGAAATCCCTTTAATGTTAATTAACTATTCAATGTTTAAGAATCTTTAATTTTAATAGCTGTGTGTGTTACAAATATTTACCTGGAGATATATATGTACTCTAAACATAATATATGCTATCTATATTCATATATATATATATATATATATATATATTTGCTTTATAGTTACAGTTTTTCTTTCTTTCTTTTCTTTTTTTTGTTGCAATAGATAATGTCCTCCAAACCCTTGTTTGAGATATTGTTTCTAAGAGATTTGTTTTTTATTGTTTTCTGGCATATCATGGAAAACATTTAAAACTGTCTCTTTCATGAAGTAATTCTTTTTCCAATTTAAATATGTTGTTTTGAAAATACATTTGTTTATTGTTTAATTGAATACTATTTTAGTTAAAGTAGCATAGCAACTACCTGAATATATATTGGCTTGAATATAATTTTCTATGGTTTCCTAATAAATTAGTAAAAGGCCAGAAAGGGTTTATTTAGGCAGTTCTCATCTGGTCTGTCATCCTGAATTTGCAGCATGGTGGCTTAGACTGGTTTCCATAGAATTGAATGGGCTGGAGGATTCACTTTAAAATTATCTCACTCATGTTTCTGAAAAAAATGAAAATGACCTCAATTCTTCTCTACTTGGGCTTCACCAAGGGACTTCTTGAGAGTTCTAACAGCAAGCAGCTGGCTTCCCTCAGAGTGAGAAATCTAAGAATGTTCCACTGCTTTTAAAACCCAGCTTTAATTTTACATAACACAACTTATGCTATATTTTATGGTTACAAAGAGTTTGCCAGGTCTGGGGATAGGAAACAGAGTTCTCATATCACAATGGAGGAATGTCAAGTCAAACTGGAAGAAAAGATTGTGGAATGGAGTATATTGGTGCAGTCACTTTGGAAAGTATAATCTGCCACAGTTCTCCCTGTGTTCACATATTATATCACTCCCACATATAAAATATACACATCGCCTCCCCATGTCCTATAAAATTTTTATAAAGAAATGTACTGGAAACAAGGCCAGCTTAAACTAAATTAGAGAGAAGTCATTCATTCTCAAAATCTTATACACAAGTAATAAGTAGAAGAGAATTTTCAGTGAAAAAAAAATCAGCTGTTTTCTATGGGAAACCAAAGGGCAAGAAGAAAAGCCCAAATCAACAATGGCTCATTTTTAGGCAGTAAAAAGAAGCCCCATCAAATTACTACTGGCATGTGCTAGTGAGATTTTATAACTGGGTACCAGTATTATCTATGTGCTACATTTTGGAATGCAATGCCTCTTTGTATGTTGAGTGCATGAAAGCTATACCTAACCAACTGCAGACTTTTTGGGGGTAGTGCTACCTGCTGATCTAATATTGAGTTTTAAAAAATCATAGATTCCAGGGATCAGAGGACTCTCACAGGTGTAAGACATGAGATCATGTATAGAAACTCAGTTATTTGACTGGTTGATTGAGGCTTTTTTATTGGATTGTGTTTGTCCAATATTGACATTTTTACAAATTATGAGATTTATCATAATAACTTCGTTTGGAAAAGCATTTTCATAGATTCATGTTGCTGTAGATGGACTGACTGGGTTCAGGTGGATTTTTTTCATGTTTTCTTTTGCCATGTTTCTGTGTTTATAGTACAATTCAGGTTTTCCTATAGTTTAGAAATTTTTGTATTCCAACCATATGAAGTTTTCCTTGACAGTTTCCAGGAAATACTTTTTCATGTCCTTGACATATCTATTTAAAAGACTCTTTTCTCTCAAACTGTATTTAGTAGATATTTTAGTCAGCTTCACTGTGACCAAAATACCTAACATGAACACCTAACAGGAAAAAAATGAGATTTATCTGGGGATCAAAGTTTCAGAGGTTTCAGTGCATATAGAGCCAACATCATTATTGCTCTGGGCCCAAATAATGCAGTACATCATGGGGGAAGTGCCCAGCAGAGGAAAGTTGCTCATCTCATGTTAGTATCAAGAAGCAGAAGCGGGCAGGGGTGGGCGGGTAGCTACAGAGACAGAGGGTATGCATCCAGGGTATGCATCCAGTGACTCACCTCATCCAGTTACCACCTCAATGGTCCACTCAAATAAGGATGGACTGATTTGGTTATGAGTCTCATACCTTTTAATTTCACCTCTGAATATTCCTGCATTAATAGGAGCTTTTAGGAAACACTTCATATCACAACCATAACAATAAAAATACAGGAAAAAAGATTTAGAGATATTAGAGGCCTGTCTAAGGAGGTTAGCAACTATATATATCACAGTAGCTGTTGCAAAATGTAATTGAGTTCTTATGTGATGAATACTCCCACAAAAACTTCTGAGATGTGTATTCCCACACTTTTATGTTAGAGATGTGGGATATCTAGAAGGAATTCAATTCAAGAAGCTGAAGCCACAGCACAAGAAGGACCAAGTATTCAGTCACAGTTTGGGGTTATAAACTGAAGTCTTCAAATTCCCTGAAGAGTCACTCATTGGAGTCTATATTCAAAGGCTGAAGAACCTGGAATCTTATATGTGTGGCCAATGGCAGCGGTGAAAAAAACCCATCCAAGAATAATTTAGCTACGATATGTGAATGAACTTCATCCTTCTGCTTTGTTCCATCTGTATCCCCAACCTGTTGGTGGCACCTCCTATATGTGGCATGGGTCTTCCACTTTCATTCCATAACACACCTGCCAATTTTCTCTGAAAACGCCATCACAAGCACACCTAGAAATGTGTTTTACCAAATTTTTAGGTATCTCCCAATCCAGTCAAATTGACAACAGGAAGAATCATCACTGAGCCAATGCACTTCTTCTCCAAGGAGTAGAACCTTCTGATTTTATTTTTAAAAGTAAAAGCATTTTGCCTCTATCAAACATTTCAGTTTAACTGTAACTGAAACCTTTAGATTGTTCAGTTAGCCAAATATTACTAAATATCATGAAAGTTATCAAAAACAAATAAAATGTTTGCTGATGAGGAATTAAAGTTTACTTTCTTCCCCAGTGGTGTCTGGGAGAAAACTCTAGAGAACAACAGGCTTAAGTTAAAATATTAGCAGCATTTCCAGAAGGACTATTAGGAGGTGTGACTTCATTTGGAGATGCATTTTCAGATGATGTAACTGATATTTGGATAGGCTGCAATAATCTGACAAAGGATGTACACAATCAAGCAGCCAGAGTTCAGACCAAGACAATTAGTTATGGAACCAGGCTCTTAACCATGTGTTTATAATCTCCATAACATATAAATATATGAAATATTCATTTTCTTCTTCACCATGATTAAAAAGAAGTATGAATGACATTCACAAAATATCTCATATTAGCTACTAAAATTACAACTATATTGAGAGCAATCTAAAAGTAGTCTTAATTCTATATGAATGATGCTAGACAATTCATCAGAGGATGTATGTACACTCAAATAGAGGTAAATAATTTCTTGAATACAAAGTTTCAGTAGATATATTGATTATTCATCAAAATATAAATTTAATATTGTCTATGAAAATTCAAATGGAAATTTTTTTGGAATTATCATGAGTAATATTAAGAAACACAGAAATTGTTTTTAAATAAACACAATATAGCAAGGATTAATATTCATTTAAAAAGAATCTACAAACAAATGAATGATAATAAGTCTTATAGAAAAAAATGACAGGTTCTACTATTCAACAAAATCATTAAAATTTTTCAACCTCTTAAGTACTACTAAACTTCATCCAACATCAGAGAAATTAATATTGATGCTACAATGTGATTGGCAAGGCATAAAATGATTATTATAATAACTACTGAACAGAAATTTGTGGAAGTGGGTATTCATACAGTATTGATGGGAGTATATATTTTTAAAAGCCAATTTGGCAGTAAATAGCAAATTTAAAATGTGCATAACCTTGTCTCAGCATTTTTACTTTTAGAACATAACCTTAAACTACTCTAATAAGGGTGCATGAGCAGGATAAAATTGCTTTATTGTTTATAAGTTTTAGAAACAGGGTTCTTTAGGACTGTGTTAAATATTACACAAGTATGTATTCACATCAATACAGAAAAATCTCTGGTACACAAAGATACTTAGTTAATGCTTTTAAGAATGAATGAAAGGAGAATGAGAAATAATGTTAACTTTAATTGCATGCTATTTTATAAACAATATGGGGAGTATAACTAATAATGTTTCTTTGAATTATTAGATTCTATTTTTACTTTTACAAAATACTGAATTTCAGCTGAAAACAATTACATTTATAAGGATGTTTTAGAAAAGAAAGAACACAACCTCCACAATGGAACTTTTTTTTTTAAGTAACTGTTAGAGAACACCTGCATTAGCACTATCTGGTAGGACTAATAAAAATATAGATTATTTTTCCTCCTACACAAATATGAAGAAATAATTGATGGGATAAATTTTGCACTTAAGAAGATATCTCTCAATTTTTATGTACACCAAAATTTGAAAAAATTGCTTTGGATATCCTAATTTTTTGAATGACTATCAGAGAAGAAAACTGTACATCCATAATTTTTATTATCTTGTTTATCTCTTTCTGCTCTTGGAATTCTGTAGTTAACCTCCATCAAAATATTACTTACAAAAAATTGCCTGTGAAACCCTGTCACCTTACTGCAACAGGGAGGCTGTTGAACATATATTCTTATGAATAATCATTATAAATATTCACATTAAAGATTATTTTTGATTAGTATGTTGTCCTCAAAGTTGCTATAAACACCTCCAGTAATAATTTTTGCATTTGCTCATATCTGTCCCAGAGGAAATCGAGAATTAAATGTTACACTAATAATGGTTTTCTAGTCTATCTTTATGGTATGTATATTATGTGTATTTCCTATTGTCATTTTGTGAATCATATTTTTATCTTTTTATTTAATGAGTTAAAGAATCTCTTATATAACATACACTACCATATAGATAAATGACACAAAATAAATAAAATGCATATATAAATAGATGTTTTTGTCTGTAAAGCAATTTCTGGATATAGATAAATAAAATATTATGTTTTAAAATGCATTTCAGTTGAGGCATATTTTAGTAATTATTTATGACATCAAATATATAACATTTCCAAAGGCAACAAATTTGCATTGGAATTCACACTTAGATGGTATAATATCAAGTGATTAATAAATTGCAAATTTTCAAATGCAACTCAGAATGATACCATTTCTTTTGTATAATAATCTTTCACAAATTACTGTTTTGCATGGTTTTATTTCATCAGATGAGAAAACTTATGATATATATGTTTCTTATTTGGTTTTATTCTCAAAGAGATTACAAATTATTATTTCATCAGGTATATATTCCAGAAGGGAATAGACATACTGAAATTTTATTAAATGATCACCATGAATACTATTTTCTAAATTTAAAGATATTTAAAAATAAAAACCTGAGTAAAGTGAAGTTAAAATAAATTATTGTAAATTAGAATTATTGGCTTAAAGGAACAGGATTTTAAAAAACAATATCAATGGAATACAGAAATCCTATATGTTTCAGGAATTTCTTCTTTAAGATTTCAGTGTTTGTAGATCATAGAAAAGAAATATTTTCATTATCCATCAACATACTTTTCTTCTTAATATCCTGTAGGAGCTGAGTTTAACAGGTAAGGATATTATTATTAAATTATGATAGAATTCAGAAAATCTATGAATTTACATTGGAAAAATATCTTTTTACTTTCACTCTATAAAATGTATAATTTCCTAATTATAATTGTAAGCAACAAATAATAATATTAGCAAGAAAGGTAATATAATTGTTTTGGTAATAGTGTTTCAGATAATTTTCTTTGTCATCACATATTTTATGATGCATTTTTAATAGACTTTAACAGACTGCCAAATGGATTCATGCCACCCCAAAATGTTAACACAGTACAGTGTGACTTACTCCTTGGTAACATACTGGGAAAATTTTATTTTTGTGGAGTTGTAACTCACACTTCAAATCTCAGAAAGTGTAAAGTTTTCTCTGTGTGTCTGTTTTTTAATATTTATTTTTTAGGTATAGGTGGACACAATACCTTTATTTTATTTTTTATGTGCTCAAACCCAGTGCCTCACACAAGCTAGATGAGCACTCTTCCTCTGAGCCACAACCCCAGCTCTTTGAGTGATTTTTAAAGCAGGAGTTGTTCATTCTCAAAGTTGAATCCATGCATTTTATTATATTATTTAAGTGTGGCTTCCTACTTATCACCTTAAAAGATTTAATAGGACCAAGTACTTAATAACACAGTGTCATCTTTTATTTAACATTGTTCTAATGTATGTCAATTTGGTATTTAAAATTACTTTTAATTTGGACAAGGTTTGAAATTTACTTTAGCTCACTTTCCATGATTCATCATGTGAATTAAGGATGCCATTTCAATTTATTTCTATATAATGAATCTACTATCCGGGCAATATGGGAAATTATTGTAAAACAGCAAATTTTGTGTCCGTGATATGTGATTTTCTTGAATAATACTAATTTCTGAACTTAAAACATTTGGAAAAGTATTAGCAATTAATATTTGATTTTCACAAATACCTTATATTATGAATGTTTTTAAAACATTGATGTTTAATGATAGACACAGAGATAAAAACCTTAAAATGACCTTGTTTCTTCATTATATTAGAATATATTTTTAAAAATTCTATTGAGAAAAAAATTTTCTAATTAATTTCCTGATGACTTTAAACTTACACATAAAAACATATATATGATAGTTTAATTAACATAATTATTCTTAAATTCATAATGGTTGCCTTTGAACTGATAATAAAACAAGATATTTTTGAATACTGATGTAAAAATAGATATTGACTTGTCCACATACAAGACTTCCAACACAGCTCAGATGCATTCGTTCCCTTGTGTGTAAAGATGCTCACCACAAGACCTCTGAAAGCCCAATCACTATCTGTAAGGGCATGATGGTTCTACACTTATTCCTCCTTAAAGACAAATCTATCATCTCAGTTCAGAGAATTAAGTCTCAGAAAAAAAGGTCTAAATGGTTGTTCATGTTTGAACACAGCATATAAACAAAACAATAAAATGTAAATTCAGCCTCCAAATACAAGAATGAGGAGGGATTTGTTACATAGGGCTGTGTTCTACACAGTATCTTCTGTTTCAGTAACAGGAGTCATCTGAGGAGGATAAAAGGAAAAACGAAAGGCATGGGAAGGAGAAGCACCTACTGGAGGAGTAGCAGGCCAAGATTTTCCCCCATCTGTAGACTCTATACCCTTAATGATTTCCTTTGCTGTGCAGAAGATTTTTAGTTTATGGCATCTCACTTACTAATTCTTGGATTCATTTCTTGTGCTTTGGAATTCTTGTTAAAGAAGTCAATGCCAGCACCTATATGATGGAGTATTGATTCTTTGTTTTCTTCTAACAGTTGTAAAGTTTCTGATATGACCCTAACTCTTTGATTCATTATTATTTGAGTTGTGTACAGTGTGAGAGATAAGGGTCTAGTTTCATTTTCCTACATCCGGTTTCTCCAGCATCACTTGCTAAAAAGGCTGTCTTCTTTCCAAAATATATTTTTGGCACCTTTTTCAAATATCAGACATCATCAGGTATATAGATTTGAGTATTCTTTGTTGTATTGTGCTGGTATTCATGAGCTCATTAACTCTTTTCATTTATTCTTGTTATGGAATGCATTTATTTTCCTCTCAAACTTGAAACTGAGTTTTGCTGGATTTAATAAGCTTGGTTGACAATTGTTTTCATTTAGGGCTTGAAATATATCATTTCTGGCCTTCTTGATTTTAGGATCTGAGCTAAGAAATCAAAAGTTACCCTTATCAGTTTGCCTCTAAATATGAACTGATGTTTCTGTCTTGAAGCTCTTTATATTCGTTCCTCATTTTCTATGCTAGGCATTTTGATTATGATATATCTTGGCAAAATTCTCATTTGACTTGGTCTATTTGGGTCCTGTAAGCCTGCTGTGTGTGGATAATTATCTCATTTCTGATATGGAGTTGTTTTCAGGAACTGTCTCCTTGAAAATTTTCTTTTTGCCTTCTGTTTGTATCTCTATATTCTGTTTATTCCAATGATTCTCTTTTAATGTTGTTCCCATGTTCTTGTATATTCTAGTCATATTTTATGTTTGTTTTCTTTTTATTGTATTCTGTGCTCAACATTGTATACTCCGTCTCAAAGCCTGAGGTTCTGTATTCAAGAGCTGAGGTTCTATTTTGTATGCATTCTAATCTATTAGGAGTGTTTTAAGAAAGTTTTCAATTTGATTCTGTCTTTCATTTATAGGAGTTATGCTTGGTTCCTTTTCACTATTTATATTTCTTTATTAAAGTGGTCTTTCATATCCTGTAATTGCTATCTTACTTACTTACTTAGATTTTCATTTAGTTCATTGAACATTTCAATATCTGTTTTTTATAATCATTCTCTGGCCTTTTTGTCCACTTCACTATCAATGGAGTCTTTTGTTGGGGAATTGTGGATTCTGGAGGGAGACTTATTTACCTGTTTCCTTATGTTTTCAGATATCTTGGACTTGCATATCAATTGAATTGGATTTAACTCTCTCATTTTTGCCTGTATTTTTGTGAATAATTATCTTATTTGTTCTGGGACTTCTATTTTTGATTTATAAGTAAACACCAAGGGGTAGAATATGTGGTCCCTTGCTAATTTTTCCTCCTTAGGTAATTGTTATTGGTCTGGGGGTTTTGTCTCCTTACTTCTTTGAGTTGGATTAATGTCAGGGAATGTTGAGTTCAACAGCAGAGTCTCCAACCTTCGAACTTTTAGTGTCCCTGTAGGTTCTTAGCACCTCACAGAATGGGGCAAAATAAGCAATAGTAACAACCAGTGCAAACAACACATGGTGTTAAATACCCAGTTCCTACTATGATGTCCTCAGCATTAATTAACCACAAATAAACAGGAACAGTGGGTTCAGCAATTGTCAACTCTAAAACAATAACCATGAGCTAAATCTGGCTTTAAGGAAAACAGCAGGTGTCAACTATATCATCCATAGCAGTAATGATTATATTAGCATTAACAGTGTCAGTAGGAGTTATATAAGCCAATTAGTTCTGAAAGATCATAAAGGTAAAAATACAGTTAATTATGAGGGAAGCCCATGTGTTATAAAGTTAGAAAATAGTTTATAACTTCAAAAGTGAACAGAGAAAATGCAGACAATATTCATATGAAATGAGGGAGAAAATAGAAGAAGCAAGGTATTGGGAGAGAGAGCAATACAAATTGCCCATTATCGGGAGAAGATAAAAGAGACACAAGAGAAATAAACAAATGAAATAATATAAAACTAAGCCAAAATATACAACCCCCAAATTCCAAACCCTCAAAATACAATGCTAGGAAAATGTAATTACATTGAAAAATGCTAAAAATGAGAGAAAAAGTACCAAGTGTATGTATATATGTCTATGATTCTCTCTGCAGAGCCAGAAATTACACATGCTTGTGCATATGCACACATGGAAGAAATAAAACAAACAAACAAAAACTTTAATGATGAATGAAAGAATCATCTTCATTGAAGTGGTCAATCTAGTTGACCAGTGTGGGTGGACACTGTCTATGCCCAACAGCCATTCTTTCTAATTCTTCTTGAAAGAATTGGATAAAGATAGAGCAAGGGGTGGAGGTTATTAACTTCTTCCTGTTCTATGTTGCTTTCTGTGCTGCCAGTTGGAGCAGATTAAAATTGAAGCCATTTGGTATAAAACTCAGTTTCCCTTCACATCAGCATGAGGTGAGATGGGTTAGGAACTTACAGAAGTAAGTTGGCATTTTGTCCATTCTGAGCAGTTTAGTGCAATCCCAACTTCTGCACAGTTCTGAAAACAGAGTTCCAACAAGTGGTGCTGAGGTTTAATAAGGTCTCAAGATTTTGTTGGGTATTATCTGCTCTGAAGAAATTAAGTAAACCCATCCCTAGGTCTTGGCAGTAGCCCATTTCTTTTGTGGGTCTAGTTCTCCACAGGAATCTCCCAAGAAGTCCAATCATAGCTGGATCAGAGGAGAGAGGCAATCCTCCACTCACTGCTGCCCAGGAGCACAGCTTTCCTGGCACTTTGTCTGTGAGTGCATTCACCCTCACTAAGACTCCCAGCCAACTTCAGCTGATCACAAGAGTAACCAGACACAAAGGAGAAGCAAGTTGAGCTACCCTTCTCCCTTGCAACTTAAGTGCTTCTGGGTACAGTCTATTCTGTGCCTGTTATACTCATGTTCTGCCAGATACAACCTAGGCCACTCCATGGGTGCTCCCTGGGATATTGTGGCCAATTTTTAGTTTGTTTTTGTTTTTCTAATATCCTGGGTCCCACAATTGCCTTGGCAGCAAGATCACCCTAAGATGATTCTTGCCTCCACTATTAGTGGCAACTTGAGATATAGAGTGCACTTTTTAAGCACAGTGCAGACTCTGGAGAAAGAAGATTAGGCAGAATTTTCATCTCAGGTTTTAATGTACAAAAACTCTGTTCCTCCATGACAGTGAGAATCCATGCCAATAGTGAGGCAGCTCTTTTATCTCCAGTGTATTTTTTCTTCTTTGCTTTTTCTTTGTTTCTTGTACCCAAATTTCTGAGTCCCTAAGCCACTTTGATTGTCCAAATATTAATTTTTACTGAACTTCCTCTTTCTCCCACCTTAACAAGAAGATTTATACTTGCTGCTTTGCTCTCATGCCACAACACAGCTTTGGAATGCAACTTTCCTCTGCTCTGCCATCTTCCATCTCTGATACCTTTGATTTTTAAAGTTAATAGTATTTATACATGTTTTTCTTATCACTTTTTCACAGTGAGCATTCTGGTTTTAGGGACAATGGGTTTCTTTTTAGTCTTTGAATTAAATATGGTAATATTATTAAAATAGATCTTTCTTAGAACTTAGTTTCTGAAAATTTCATGTATTAATTTGTTTTAAATATATCTTTTTTAAACCTGAAAATCTTTATTTAATATTAGAACTGGTGTGTGTTTTTTATTCTTTCTTTTTTTTTAATAACTATTAGGCTTATTTGAAGTCTTATGTCAGGCGTATAGTACAGAATAAACATTTAACTTGCATCTTTTAAAATCTGGTACTAACATCAGAAAACTCTACTTAGAACATGTGAATTGAACTCTTTTCTGTACTTTTTTATTGTCATTTGAGTGACTGTATTTTTTTTCTTAAAAAAGAAAGAAGATTCTTTCTTTCATAGCTTTATGAAAGCTTTTTATTTTTTATTCATAGCTTTACTGTGAACTAATAGTATTTTCTATGGATGCTCATTCAACATACATTACAATTAAACATATTATTTACATATGAATAATATGAGATACAATCCTTTGAAATGAGAATAGCTAATATCACTTAAAGTTTCTGTTGATATAAATTTTTAAGGGAGTATTAAATCACTTAAGCATTGTTTTTGCAATTTTTTAGTTATACATTTTTTACTTATTTAAAATAAACCTTTTTTAAAGAGAGAGAGAGAGAGAGAGAGAGAGAGAGAGAGAGAGAGAGAGAGAGAGAATTTTAACATTTATTTTTTAGTTTTTGGCGGACACAACATCTTTGTTTGTATGTGGTGCTGAGGATCGAACCTGGGCCGCATGCATGCCAGGTGAGCACACTACGGCTTGAGCCACATCCCCAGCCCCTTAAAATAAACTTTTAATTGTTTGAAAATGTTTCCTGTATTTTATTCTTGATTTTATTTACTAAATTCTAATGTATGAGAAAAAAATAAAACTGCCAATTATAGTTGCTAAGTGTTGATAGAACCAACTCTATCCCATTTTCTACTGACATGTACTCACAATATGCTGAATCTTCTTTCTTTTTTTAAAGTTCACATTTGTCTTCTTATTTTCTATTCTCACACTGATTTCTTTTTTTTCAAATCATTATGGCAACTTTTTTTGTGTTCTATCTCATAAATACTAAAATACTATAACTGCTAACTATAATGATTATTTACTAAAAAATTAAGTTTATGTGTTCTTTTCTGTTTGTTTTTCATCCTCAAATTACATAAGTAGAAAATATTTATTATGGTTCATTATTTTTAGTGGAGATAAATCTGATTGGTAATATCATTCTGCCAGTAACTATTGGTTTCTTCAAAGTATTAGTACATTATCTATATAGCTATATTATTAAATAAGAAATAAAATTAACTCTTTATTCTTAGTCAATATAGAAAATAATTTATAATCGAATACAATTTCATTGTTATTGAAGAGGTAAAAATAAAATAATATTCTAAATATTCTTATTACATCATTAGCATTTTGTTGAATTTAACATACAATTCTTGTTTCACCTCAACATCTCTGGATTTCCCAGGAAACTTCTAATAATGAAGTTAATAAGGTTTAAATGTTCAGTGCATAATGAGTAGCAATCAAGAAAATATATGAGGCTAAGCACATTGGATTTCTCCATTTTCACTCTTGTGATAATATAATTTCTAACTATGAAAATAAATGACAATCAACCAAAAATCTCCATCCTGGTCTAATTTGGATTATAATAATAAAATAAATCTTTTTTTTTTCTGCTGTGGTGGCAGAAGTAGGAAGTTCCACCTGTCTGTATCTGTGCTTCCAATCACATTTCTACTGGTGCAGTACCTGTGACCTCCTTCTGCTGCTGCCAGATTCCGTCCTACTTCATCTTTCTCACCATCTTGATTTTGAGCCTTTGCATACTTCCTCTGTACTGCAAATTGGTATTGTTAATGTACTACTGATTTGGAGTGCTAAATTTGCCTGTTAACATAAACTACATTCTATGTTGATGTCACTTTTAGGGGATGGTATGGAATATTCCCTTCCTATTTTTCCTATTTCGTTATAGATGATTTTTCTTCCTCTAAATAGCCTTGATCTTTTCAGTCTCACCATTTATCACCACACAGAGGCTGAATATTTCATGTGATTACCAGGTACCTTCCACTTACAGATTTATTGGTTGAATTTTAAATATACTACCAAGATTCTTAAACATGAAAAGTTAGATTCATTTATAATTGTTCCCCATAATTCTTGACACACTTTTCACAAGGCTTAGGTTTCTGTAAAGTAATAATCACCATAAGAGAACATATTCTGTAGACTTAAACTTTTCATCATTATTCTGTTTAATGATTCAAACTGTAGAGGTAAGGCAAGGATTTTTAGCATATTTTGGCTCACACATAGAAAACACATCCTGCTTGCACCTTTTGCCAATAATAAGTTAACAGTTTTATGTTTGGCTTCCTGTGTTTGTTGTCCCCTTCACTGCTTCTCTTCACTGCTTAAGAGAGAAGCTTCATAATCCTATTAAAATCACTACTTTGAACATTTCCTTGGCTTAACCACTCTTTCATTTGGTGATATATATGTAAACCTAAATATAGTGCAGAATTAATAAATGTAAAATTAAAAATTGATAAAATAGAAAATAAATTATTTCATAGAACTGAGAAACGTATTATGAATACATGCATTCATTGGTTCTTCAATAAAAATACTTTGAAATAATTACATAGAACATTATTAACAAAATCAGAAATTAGATATAAAGTTTAAAAATTAAATATTTTATGACAGCTTATAAAATATAGAAAATGTAATAACATAAATAACTTGTATGTGACAATGCTTATCAACTCTGTGGAAGCTGAGTGAAATTTAAATCTTATAAAAACAAATTAACAAAAATTATTGTTCAAAACATAGACAATATAATAAACAAACTATCATTAACAAATTATGAAAACATTTTAGGAAATTAACATATCCAGAGAAAACTTGGGCAAAAAGCATTTCATAGATTTTATGAAACATTAGAAAAACAAAGTGACTGTATAATTTAATACTTTGGAAGCATATAAGAAAAAATTTATAGTTTTTTTACTCAACACTGGTAATGAAACAGAAAAGTATTAGAAAAAAATTAAAGGAAAAATCATACTAAGCAGATAAAATACTAGTTTTGAGCTTGTAATTAAGATATATAAAGTTAATATATAAAAATAATAAGCAAGAAGATCTAGGAACAATTTGAAAGATAACAAGGTGTTTAGATATTTTAGTATTTATGAGATAGAATACAAAAAAAGGTTGCCATAATGATTTGAAAAAAAGAATCAGTGTGAGAATAGAAAATAAGAAGACAAATGTGAGCTTTAATAAAGAAAGAAGATTCAGCATATTATGAGTACATGTCAGTAGAAAATGGGATAGAGTTGGTTCCATCAACACTTAGCAAACTAAAAATAGATAGCAATAGTCTTAGTTACATAAATAATACCTCTTAAAAATGTAAATGTTGTATGTAATAAAAAATGTTTACAGACTTCTCTCAAACTAGAGTTGAAACAAATATGCCACTTAGAATAAGTTCTTACTCAACAACACAATAGTTATGAAAAACAATGTAAGTGTAAAGATTAGTAAGGAAGAAATAAAACTTAATCTTATTTTTATGTTCACTTGTGCATTTAGAAAATATTGACTAGGTAGAGAAATTAATCTATTTAATAAGTATTTAATGAATTAAATTTAGTATTAAAACATTTTTGCTGATACAAAGTCACCAAATAAAAATTATTTTTTGATGTTTTTATCAGCAATAAATACTTACATGATGAAATTTTAAGATTGTTTATAATTTCCTCAAAAAACATTACATACATAGGAATAAATCCGAACAAAAAGTTCAAATCAACTCAACATGACATTATTGTAAAATTTTTAAAATAAAATAATTAAAATAGAATACTGCCTAGATTATACTAAAATTTAAATAAAATAACAAAAAAATAATTAATCAGTGAGGAAAATTATTATGGTATTACAAAACCACTCTCGATGTAATATTGATAAGTACTAGATGAGAGCATATTCAGAACAATCCAAAGCAAAAGAGGGATGGGGCTTATAGTATTTTGCTCTTATTTTAGGATAGTTAAAAATTTACCCTCAGCCCATATTTAATATTCTGAAAATAAGTGTTCAAGTTGAGTTCATTTTCTAATTAATACTTCTGAAATTGGGAATATTTTGTCAATGTACTCTTTTTATGTATTTTTCACACATTAACTTTTCTTTTAGTCATGAGTAATTTAGTAGCTATCTCCTGGTGGCATCATCTATGAAATAGACTGTTATGCTTAATACATACTAAAACATATTTTAATAGAATAAGTCATCGTTTATTTCAAGAAGATTCCCATGAATATAGTTAGGCACGTAGGCATAAAGCTGAAATGTATGTTTAGCTAGGAGGAAGTAATACATTAAATACAAAGCAATAACTATAATATACACATTTCCACATAAATTGATATTAGACTCATATTATAATAACAGTAACCTCTAAAGCATGGACATTCCAACAACCAATACTTGCAAGAAGTTCTGAGTGTAATTAGGGTTATGTCCCAATATGTATTGGATAGAAATCTACTGATATAGCTTTCTTTTGAAGAGTGTAAGTAGACTTCCCAATGCACTTTTGTACCATTGATGCCTTAAACTTTTAATAAAATTATAATTTAGATAAAAAAATATGTTGGGGCTTTCTCTATTTATTAAAACCTTGGTTAACTTTCATGGCAGGAACTGATTACAGGGAAGAGATAAGCACTTATTAACCCTAGTGGCAGCTTTATATTGATATCAAATGTTAAATATATATTGCTAAAAGTTTAAAATTGCTTACTGTTTTGTTTCTACCAATGTATCAGAGGAATACAGATTATCTTCATCAATTTCTAAATATTTTGACAAGTCATTCCAAACTTTGGGAGATTAACAAGAATATAAAAATGAATTCAGTAGCAGAATGATGTATTTTTAGAACAGACATTAATAATCAGTACTTTTACCCCAAAATATTCATTTGGATGAAATGAATCTGAAAAAACTGTAAGCTAAATTAAAGAATACTTCATAGAGATACTAAATCTTAGTTATATACATTGAACTTCTTTCTATTATAAAATGTAATATGTGCTGTATTCATTTCAGCTTCATATTTCTTTTCTGCTATACATCACAAATGTAATCTACTTACTCATATTAGCTCAGTTATATTTACCAGGACTTTGGTATAGAGAAGAGAGTATTTGGGGAATAGAATTATCATAGCACTTTAGGAATAAATAGCTGAGAAAATCAAAGAAGAAAATCAAGTTTTTATTGCAAACCCACAAGAGCAACTTTCTTATTTTGGAACTTGTCTCTAATAGATGCTAAATAAGTTTGAATGCAGAATAATTTTGTCTGACTCATTTCACTCTCTCAATGCAGAGAAGTTAAGTGTCTTTGAGAGTATAAAAAGGAACATCAAAACTGTAGAAAATTAACTCTTGTTTACTTAAAGTAATACATATGTATATATAATTACACATATATAAATTCTATCTATCTACCTATCTATCCATCTATCTATCTCCTAATGGAGACCTAATTGTAGCATGCATGATTTGTTAATTTAAAGACCCAAGTAAATATTGTAATTTTCTGGAGCTATTTTTCTATCTATTTCTTCTTTCCTGGTATTTTGCTCCTCTAACTCAATAATACTCAGAATCTCCAAATTCTGATCTCTATCTTATAAATTTAGAGACAGTTCTATTGTCTGTTTGGGTACCAAAATTATTGTCAAGTAAAATCAAGCTATAAAGCTGGTGCAATTATAGTCCTTACCTTATTTGTATCTGGTCTTAGTTCTCACCTGTTTTCACTATCTGAAATTGCCATTTCACTTAGCTTGTCCATTTGGCAGTTGTTTATAATGGGGGTTCAGGTCTAGTCCTACTATGTAGTTCCAATAACTCTGTAAAGCTTCAAAGAGAAATAAGTTCATATATTTTTATTTTGAGAACAAAATTAAAAATTTATAAATCGACATTTTTAAACATGTCCTAATCTCTAAGATGCTTTTTCTCTCCACTGCTGTAAATCTAAATTCTCCACATTGTATATAGTCTTGTAGAATTTATTCCAAATTCATTATAACAAACCTTCATAGCTATTATGAATAATATTTTTAAAAAGTATGTACAAAGAAACTAATTGATTTTTGCTACTTACTTTGAATTACTGTGTATGAAACCAATTTACTAATGTTTGGTTGTTCTTTTGATTCTATAAATATGACTATAAAGACAATTCTGTTCATTATTTCACTGGTCTTAATTTCTATATTGACTTACATAAATTACATAAGAATGGAGATGCTGAAAATTTTTATTTATCTTATTTGGAAAAAATTTTAGGCATATTTTAACTACGAATTTTAATTTTTTCTGAGTAATGTATGTTTAGAAATTCAACGATTTTTTAAGTATGTAATGGCAATTGATACATACCTTGATTGCAATCCATTTAAATGTAAACTAATTTTTTCAACCTTTATCTACATATTTAGCTAAAAATCATAAGCAATGGTATAGTTATATAATTATTACTGTAGTAGGATATGATAGAGATTTAATAACCTAAATGATTTTATTTTTTATTTTTAAAATCCTTTATTTGTTCGTTTTAGTTATACATGACAGTACAATCTATATTGATATATTTATACAAACATGGAATATATCTTATTCTAATTAGGATCCCAGTCTTGCAGATGAACACAATGTTGAAATTCACTGTGATGTATTCATACATGTTCATAGGAAAGTTACATCAGACTTACTTCCCATATTATCTCTAGCCTGATAGAACTGCTTATGCCTTTTCTATCTCAAATCAACTGAAACTCTTATTTCTGTTCCTTTAATCAAGAACATTCTACCTAATTCCTACCCTCTTTGGCTTTGGTAACCCAAACCATGCTTTTGCAATTGCCTCCACCTTTCAGAATAATAGGGAGAATTGCAAATAATTTATTTTTGTATGAATTTTTGTATTTTCTATGTGATGGCTCTACCTTGTTTCTGAATTCTATGACATATTTTTGGTCCCAAGTATAATTGACTCACAACAATGGATGACTGACTTGTCACACTCTGTGTTATTTTTCTAAGTCAATTTCAATCTTTTTATTTTCATTATTTACTGTTGTGAATCTAAAAAATTATCATTCTCAATGACATATAAACAGATGATATTTGTTCATAACATCTTATTTTTAATATATTGTATTTTATAGTACTTTAATCTCTTGCATTTTATAGTTATTTTATTATTATTTGTATTTAATTTTGTTCCTTTTATTTTGATTATAGTATGAATAGCATACCTATGTTTTAATACATTCATTTTTATATTTTTTTTCCAAAGCTGTTACTATTTTTGGATAAAACCACTTTTTTTAAGTTCTTTAAAGCCAGTCCTAGCTTTGCACTTCTCCACATAGGCAAATGAGGCAACTATGTTAATCACTTGACCATCTGTTTCCCTCAAACCCATAGAGAAGTTGTGGATGTATCCCCTAATGAAGTTGGGAGACATGAAAATCCCTTCCTTAGAATCCATTTCTCAAAATTTCTGATGTAATATATTTTATAAAACAGTTATCTTTTTCTATAGGTAAAAATATAACACAACAGGTTAAAAAATTCTCTTGTGGGAAGATTCATTAAAAAGTTTTCTCAGATGAGTTTGAGATTGTTATTAAATGAAAAAAAAACTTTACAAATTTGAAGACAATGAATTTAAGATGTTAACTTTAGAAAATGAGACCTTGATCTAAGGCTGATTTCTATTCTAGCTTAGACCTGGTGAAAGGAGATGTCAGCAGATAGCTTCAAAAGTAAATGTGAAATAGATAATTATAAACCTAAAAGAAGGAGTAAGAATTATTATGATAGAAGAGACTTTTGCAAACAAAACAGCAAGTACATCAGAAATTACATATGGATACACCTTCAATATTGAAGAAAATTATTCAACAAAAACTACCCTGAAAATGTTGCCTCAGGGGTGACAAACTGAAATACATTTAATAAATAGTTACTAAAATTGATATCTACACTATCAAATAAGTAACTGAAAATTAGATAGCAAATTTAGACATCAAAAAAATAAACAGTAAAAAATAAAAAATAAAGTAGACTTGCAATTCTTGTTAAATTGGAGTCTGAGATAGAAGGATCACAAGTTTGAGGCCAGCCTGGTCAACTTAGTGAGATCTGTATCAAGTAGAAAAATAATGATGAAAAAATACAGAGGAGAAATAAATGTGAATTGATCATTAATAGTGTGGCAAACTATGAAGGTATTCTATTTAAAAAAAAAAAACTCCTATTTCATTATGGGTTAGAAAAAAATGCAGTTTTATGGAGGGAGTTACTGGGGATTTAACTCAGGGGCACTCAACCACTGAGCTACATCCCCAGCTCTATTTTGTATTTTATTTAGAGACAGGGTCTCCCTAAGTGGCTAGCTTTGAACTCATCATCCTCCTGTCTCAACTTCCTGAGCCACTGGGATTACAGTGGTGCAGTACCACACCCAGCTAAGAATGCAGATTTTTAAAAGACATAACATTTGACCAATATTTTGAAAAGTTAAAAAGTCAATTTCAAATTCTAATGGAAATTTGAAGTAACTACATCATGAGAGAATGTAATGAATAGGCTATAAATATACAGCAAATATTATGTATTTACACACAGTGACCCAACATCCATTTTTCAGTATATATGCTCATGAGAAAAACTTAGACACAATAATAAGAAGAAATTTGCAAGCATAGACTATAAGATGGTACTTGATATTTTCAAGAGTAAGAACTGACCTAGTTATGTGCCATCAGAGAACTGGGACAAATATAGGAATGTGTGCATCTACTTGCATCCTTGGCAATGGATTCACATACATTTATATGCTAAAAGAGAAATATATTGATGAAAAATATAAGAAATAAGTTATTTTCTCCTTGAAGTGTTTGTACTACATGAGTTGATTTTAATTAATCTATCAATTTTACTAAAATCTACTTCTCAATCCAAAAATAAATTCATACAAATTACACAGTATAAGAAAAAAGAATATTGTTAATGAAATTTTTTTATATTTAAATATTATGGAACACATACCTACTATACTCAAGCCATCTCCTAAATATCTAATAAAATTCAGAGCATCCTAATAATTCTTCAAGGAAAGTCATTAATTTGCATCTAATTGAAATTTAAAATAACACAATTATGCATGTTAGAAATTTATATCAAGCAATTGACTACAAAAATTGATGACTTTAGAAATATTTTCTCATGCAAAAAAAAAAAAAATCCCCAAAATATTAAATGATTTTTCATTTACTTTTTTTTGTGACTGTTAATAATTAATTATCTTTGGCCTATTCTGGGAGAAAAAACTAAGAAAATCACAAGAAGAATAATCTACCCTGATACATTCAAATGAGAAACAAAATGTGTAATTGTTCTAATTGTATATTTTAAAATTTATGTGCTAACATCATCTATATGAAAACATAAATATTAAAACCAGTTTAAAAAGGCTATGAACGAAATATATAATTGTAGGTTGCAGTTTTGAAAATTGACAGCTATATTTCTTCTTTAGAAAATAAAATGAGTATTAATAATACTGTTTGTTGAAAAAAATTGCCATACATAAGACATGGCATAAATATAAATCTGAGCGAAACCTTGTCAATAATATAATTTTCCGCTATAAATGTCTCCTAATTTAAAGAAGGAAAGACTAGAAATCATTTTCATCTAACACAGGTAGAATTTCTTTTATTTTGTAAAAATTAGGGAACTAAATAATACACACCAACTAATGCAAATCCAAATATGGAAATATTTAAGTATCTCAGCTTATAAAATATTGTTATTAAAACAATTTGGTTCATACATTAAGCCCATGCAATGCACTGGACAACACTGAAAGCATAAGAACAATTTGGAAGGGTGACTGGATATTGACAAAAAATATAATTTTTATGTTAATTTCTTAAAGATGATAAAATTATTTATACTCTTTGACAAAAATACCTCAATCCTGTGAATTTATTTGAATAACATAATGCAAAAAAAGAAACAAAGAAACCCTACCAAGAATATAGAAATACTAGCAAAGGTATCATTCTGGTTAAATAAAGAAGGCTAAAAGGGCTGAGGTTGTGGCTTAGTGGTAGAGCACCTGCCTAGTATGTGTGAGGTACTGGGTTTGATTCTCTGCCCCGCATATAAGTAAAACAAAAGTCCATTGACAACTATAAAACTGAGATGAGAATTTTTGTTGTAAAATTTTTATTTTAAAAAAAAAGTATGAAATTTTCATATATATCAAATGTATCATATACATGGTACAATGTTTTGAATTTATATGTTATCAATACTGCATAGAAACCAGGAAAATAAGTGATGTTATCTGCAAAACATTTGATCTCAAAAGTGATTTTTAATGATTGATTTCAAATGTGAAATTGTATCATTTGAAGTAAAGAGGATGGCATTTGAGAAAATTATGTTTAGCACAATGAGCCAAACTCAAAAAGTCAAAGTTTGTAAATTCTCTCTCATATGTGGAAGCTAGAGAGGAAAAAGGAAAAGAAAGGTGGGGGTTTGGGGAATCTCATGAAAACTAAAGAGAGATCTGTAGAGTAGACAAAAGGGATGAGGGTAAGGGAGGAGTGGAGGGAAAGGGGAAACAAATACTGGGGAGCAATATTGATCAAATTGTGTATGAATGAATATGTAACAACAAATTCCACTATTATGAACCAATACAAATATGGAGAAAAAAAGATATGCTTCAAATAAAATGTTGAAAAAGGAAAAAGAAAAATCATTGATTTGCATTCTAACATAAGCTAGAGTTCAAAACTATTGGATCAGATCTTATGCAGCAGTATGTGGCAATAGCATTTCTCTTCAGAAACTGTCATGATATTTTCCTAATTGTAAATTCTTATTATAAACTTTGTTGTGATTGTGCTATTTAATACAACCATGTAACAGAATTGTCATTCATCCACCTTCTACATGTTAGAATAGGTTTTCTGGCCTTAGGACATTTGAAGGACACATGTATTATTATTATTATTATTATTATTATTATTATTATTATATTAACAATCATAAAACACACATATGAAAATAACGTTTTTATGTTTGTTTCATATATCATCATTTATCAAAGCTGATGAAAAAATGTTAATGTTTTATAAAAATAATAAAAATTAATTAAAGAAACTACCTTTCCAAGAGAAAGCAGTCGGAAATATAGTGTAAAAACTTACAATTTGTAAATTTTGTCAATTAAAATTATAAAATGAACTATCCAATTTAATTTTTCCTGTGATTAATGTTCAGAATCAAATTCTTTTTTAAGTTACATTAACTCATTTTTCCTTTTCTCCCACCTCATTTTTTTATGTATGAAAATGATATCTGTTTCATAATTTAGTAAAAACTGTGTCATTCCTGTATCTCTCATGCTCACTTTTTATCTCTCTCCTTCTTTTTCTCTTTCTTTCTCTGTGCACTACCTGTTTTAAAAAAAAAAGTTCTGTTTTTTCTTTTATTAATATTTGTGTAAGACATTTTTCCCTTCAAATTCTCTTAAGAAGAATTTTTCTTATAAAACTTTTTATAAATAAAGAAAAACTATATGGTGTTTCCTCCAACAAATTCTCACCCTTAAACATTGACGACTTAGCCTTCAACAGTGTTTATTGAAACTATTTCTCAAAACTAAACAATGGTACACTTATTGGCAAATGAAAAGAGTTTCTTTGTCATCATCTCCCTTAGTCACAACACAAATTTTACATAGTTTGAAGATCTCTTCTTTGAACTTGCCTTTCCTGATTTCAATAGCTTAAAATTATACCACCTATTCTCTCACTCACAGGGTGACTTTGTGTGTGGGAATTTTTGTGTGTACTGTGATGGCTCATTGGTGTAAAACTGTTCATTCTCCCCAGTTTCCTCTTCTCTGATCATCAGTTTATGTGATCTCTATCAATCTTCAATTTCTCTTCTTTCTTCCATGAGTTCTACTCTTTAATCCCTGCCATGAAATTTTTAGTATCCCAGTCATTGTACTAGTAATTCATTTGACTCTTTTTATATAATTTCCATCCCTTCAAGGATACTCTTTTATTTGGTATGAGCCTGTTATCAGACCTTCCTTTTGATCTTTGGTTATATTTTCTTTTTCTTCTTTGAACATATTTATAATGGTTATTTTGAAGATTTTTTTCTGTTAAATTTGATATATGTTTGTTTTTGTAAGCTAATTCTGTTTCTTGCATTTCTTTTGTTGATTTGTGGTCCATACTTTCTTGTGCCTCATAATTTCTTCTAGAATGTGGACACATATCGTTATAACTCTGAGTTATCCTACTCCCAATTCTGGAATTTCTCATTGCTATGTCATTGTTTACTTACATAGGATCATTGGATTTTTTCCAATAATTCTGTTCCCCTGAAGTGTTCAGCCAATTCTGTTGTTTTTCAGAGAGACATAGATTTCTGTTTTTCCCTCACTAAATCCAGCTGTTAAATTCCACAAGTGTTGGTTGATTCACACATGTTTTCCATAGCGTTCTGGAGGATAAATTGCTTTACAATGTCACCTTTCTAGATTATGGTTCTGTTGTGGTTTAGATCTTAGGCAATGTAGCAATACTCAGAAGTGAAAAGATTGGATCCTGACTGCTCTGACCTCAACAGTGGATAAATCCACTTGCCCCTTGATAATTTGAGTTTACTGATAGGCAATGAAAACAAGAGGAGTTGGGGTGTGACTGAAGGAAGTAGTTCATGGGAAGTGTGCCTCTGAATACTGTATCTGTCTCTGGCCCTTTCTACTCTTTTACTTTCTGTCTCTGCCACCCAGCTACCCTGAATTCACTGTTTTCTTTTTCTGCACCTTTCTGCCATAGTGTTCTCCCTCACATCAGGCTCAAAATAATGGAGTTGGCCATCCATGGACTGAACTTCTAAAATTGTGAACTCAACAAAAGTTTTTCCGCCTCTACGTTGTTCTTATCAGGTAATTCGTTCACAGTGACAAAAAAAAAAAAAATTAACACAACTTTCTTTGAAAGACTAGCCTTTGAAATTCACACCTTCTGTATTCAGATTCCCAGGAATTTTACCTAGCTATCTTAATCCCATTTTATGATAACAAATTAGTTGGCCTGGAGTTTAGGTTTTATTACTTTAAACCCAGCATTTCCTTCAAATTGCCTTTTACCACAAATTCCACTGTTCTTGAGAATGGCTTAGGCTCAAATTTCTTATGCCCTGTTTTAAATATAGTTAGTATTTTTGAACAGAGATGAGGAGCTATGCCAACTATCATAACATGCACAAATGTGTGTGTTTAATATATATAGTATGTATATGTATATGCATATATTATATGTATACATAAACGTATGTGCAAATATAGTATATATGTGTAGATAAATGTATTTACATGTATAATTAACTTTATATGAAATTTTTATTCAGATTTATATAAGCACATTTATGTTTACAAATTTGTATGATATCAAGTATATGAACACTTAAACCATGTAGCTATTTTTTTCTCCAATTTCATATGGGAGCAAATCAGCTGGGCTCTGCATAGCCATTCTAGAAATTTATCACAACAAACTCATATACTGTATGATTATTTTTCACAATAAATATGTGGGTTAATAAGGAAATTGATAGGTTTCAAATTCATATAGTATTTTGTAATGGTATGAGTGAATATTCTCGCAATATGTGAGAAAATGGAGTTTATAGTACTACTTGGTTTTATTTTTTAATCATTTATAATCATCTGTTAGGACCAATGCTTATGAGAACAAACTAAAAGTTGAATTTTGTCTATTTTAAGAAAAATATTGACTGGTTGATTTTATGTGTATTGCATATTTTATGTGTATTGCATTTTATATTCATTGTATATGAAGTAGATATGTGATCACTGCACTCTCAAATAAGATAAGGGAAATACTCCAATTATTTTTGAAAAATATTATCTTAAATTACTGTGTTGACTGAGAAAAATGATAAAAATACTAAATTAAGCCATTAGTTCTCTCAATCACATTTGTGTTTCAAACTGTAATATAAAATCCCAAACTCTTTATTTTATTGAAACTCAGAGAAAGTGGCTTTATTTCCTACAATTTAATGCTGATTTCCCCACTGCTGTTATCTATTTCAAATCCTTCCATTTGCTGCAGGACTGGGAATTTTTATCTCGGTCTCACAAAAGTTTCAATCTCTGTCTACTAATTTGTTCCCTATAGTCTTACCACATTTTCATCTCTCACACCTTAAGAGACCTTTGTGTTAGTCTCTGAGTCCCAAGATCTGTACTTTAGATCTCTCTTTGCACTGCTACAAAATTGTGCAAATATAAATGCATATGCTTCCATACAACACTATCAGTTCACTTATCTACCTGATCTTGTTTTTGATTACATTTTAAATTATCTTTCCAAAGTTTGATCAATTTCAACTTTATATGCTACTTATGCTTTCTTTGCCTAAATACTTCTTCCTTAATTATTTCCTTGAGTATTTGATACTGCCATGATGCCATGATTAAAAGCACATTTCCTAGTTCTGCAAAACTGGAGGAGTGATTTAAAATCCCTGTGTCTTACTTTCTTCATGTGTTTAAGGGGCTAGAATTTTTAATATGTGTAAGTACTAAGACACTTAATAAATGCTCAACAAACATCAAGTGCTATACTGAGAATAATCATTCACTCTTTTGCCCAATGCTTTCTACACTATCTGCTTAATAATTTCACTTATTTGAAACAAATTTATTTTATATATATAATGACCTCAACTTCAACCTAAAAAATATTTTACAGACTGGGGAAGTAGCTCAATGGTAGATCATTTGCCTAGTATTCTGTAGGCCCTGGGTTCAATCTCCAGTACTACATTAAATGAATTAATTAAAAATAAATATATCTTACCTATAAAAACCACCTTTTTATTTAATCACAACAGCTTGTTTCTTATTCTATAAGTAAATGCAACATTGACTGATTTACTCATACAGAAGTCAGGACACATCCTCTTTCCTTTTACTGTTATTTTTAATTTGTGTTTCCTTATATTTTAAATCAGTGATTAACTGTGCCAATTATAATTCTTAAATATTTCTAATATTCTCCATCTCATATTTATCACTGTTCTACCACAAATAATTCCTTTTCTGAAAGATCTTACTATATTTTCTCTATTACCAATATTATTATAATAGATTGCAACTGGAGACTTATTTAATGATGAGAAAACTGGATCACTAAAATTACAGTGTAACAAACACTCTCTTACATGGTTTACAATATTCTTTATTAATTATTCATTTAGCTCCTTGCAGCTTAGACCTCAGCAATAATAAACAGCACCCTAACACATTATCTTGTTTTATTCCTGAGCACTTTTAGTTATGCTTTCAGGAATCTTCCTTAGCTTTCAAAAATTCTCCTTTTATGAGGTTTTACTGACTTTCCATTCATCAAGGGAAACAAATACTCATTCCCTTAGCAACCCATATACCATGTGAATAAATCAAGCACAAGCCTTCCAATATAGTGTGCATTGTTTATTTTTGCATGTTTCATTAAGTTAATGAGAACAACCATGCCTCCTTAGTCTTCCTAATCTTGATAACTATGCCTGGTTCATCTTTCTCATCCTTACCCAATTCATATTAATAATATGATAACAGGATTATACCCATTAAATAATAATGGGTATCTATATGCTGATTTGAATTTTGATGTTTGTTAACATCCAATCCAAGAGACAAGCACTGCAAGTTACAGAAGACAACATTAGTGTCAACTGATTTTTTACCAACTGTTTTGTTTGTTTTTTTTTTGGAATTATTTTGTTTGAAATTCTGACTATTAGCTTCTGAGACTTCTTGTACATGTCTGGGTACTTTGGTTAACATGTGAAGTTATGTTCTGTCACATTTCCTCTTAAGCTATTTATTCTTTCTTTATGGTTAAAAAAAGAATTGCCTGTTACAACCATCAGGAGAAAAGTGATTTATCAACTCAGAGATTTTTTTACTTTTAAAGAATGTTAGAAAGTAAGAGAGTTTTATGGTGGCAAATTGTTTTCCAAGTACCAAGCTATCTTTTGATAATCATATTCTAATTTAGTTTCAAGTAGGAAAATACTATTCACTATATTTCATGTATACTGAAGGAAATTAAACTATGATTCTTCCCCTCGGCACAAAAAATATGACAAAATTAGGTAAATTAAATAGTGTTCTTTTGAAAATGATTGTTATGTATTCATTTTAATGAGTTTTTCCTAACATCGCTGGTCTCAGAGTTTTTAATAATCTTTCAGTTTTACTGCAGATTAAATGAGGTAGTGATTTTTTTTTTTAAAAGATTTTTTTCCTTACAAATTACAGTATTTTAAAAGTATTTTAAAGGGTCTTTTTAAAAAGACCTTTTTAAAAATTGAAGTTGCAAGGAACTATATAATCATTTTAAAGAAATTAGAAAATTAGGTTTAGTCTAAACTGCATAGTTAAGTTTGTGTCAGATTAACAAATTAATATTTTGAAAAAGAAAAAAAAATAAACTTTAGTTTCAAAAGTGCTGACTTTAAGTTATCAACAGTTTCTGTCTTTGTTTCCTCCAGGCATTGTATGCTTGAAGATATTGGTGTATTGACATAATTAAATCTGCTAATAATCTGAAGGAAGATATAAACAAGAAAAGGTTACAATAAATCTTCTTGTTTCTTACCATGCAAATAGCATCCAGACAGTCATCTCACATTTAGAAGAAAATCATAATCTATAACCTATGAACTCTCCTTTTAATGGCATATTGCTCATAGCTATGACAAATAATTGAGAAAATGGAGCAAAAAATTACTAAAGCATCATAGAGTGCTAATATTTAAAATCACAAGAAAAATTTAATTAATCAAGAAAGCAATCAACAGAAGTGGATAATTTTATTTAGAAAATGATTATATGAGCTGTGATAAAGGTGAAGTTGGAAGAAGATAGAACACAGAATGTCATTAATTCTATCACTTTTGATAAAGTTAGAAAAATTAAATGCCCTGACTTTAATAATATTCAAATGGAAAAATGGAAGCTTGAATACATTTGAAAGCATTGTTTCAGATAAGATTGTTTCAGGTTAGTTTTGGTCGAATAGTGTATCTAGATTTTTTATTTAAGGCAGTTTCTCAAATCTTCCTTCCAACTCCTGCCAGAAACATCCTCTCCCTTAATGAGAGACCCTATTTTGCACAATGTCTGATTTCAGCATGACTATTGCCTTCTTTAAGAAATTTGTATTCCATTTAGAATTACTACTTTGCCAAATATTGAGAGAGTTAAAAGGCCTGGCAATGGAAATCATACCCTTCAGAAACATACTACTAAAAAGTCATGGAATTTCAAAATTCTCCAAATTCACTATTTTAATTGCAGTGTTTTGGTTATTTATTTTACTCAGGAGGCTGAGATTAAAGGTTCAAAGTCAGACTGGGCAATTTAGCAAGACCCTATTTCAATAGAAAAGAGGCGGGGGGTGGGGCGTTGGGCAGGGGATGAAGCTTGGTAGAATTTCCTAGTTCAATGACCAATACCATGAGAAACACACACACACACACAGCAAATGAATGAAAAATAACAACAACAAAACAGTGAAGCCTGGGGGAAAATAAAAACCTCGAAACATAAATTATTTCAAGATACAGAATAACAAGTTTAAAAACTCTGAGTGGATAAGTAATCTTGTGCATTCTATTAATGGAGAGAAACACAGTGTGACTGTAATTTTGTAAGCAGATATAATGAAGCTAAATGGACAAAGCAAACAGGATATCACTCAGGGCCAGACATAAAAGCCTTGATAGCCATGTTGAAGATTGCAGGTGTATGGCAAACATCCTAGAAGCCAGTGTGGGCTGCAGCCACACATTTCTTCCTGTGCTGAGCTATTTCCTTCTGCAGGGCCCCTAGTTCACATAGCATTTTCATCCTGTTTATTTTTGTCTTGCATCATATTTTTGTGTTATTGAAGAAGAGAAAACCTTGTTTCTTCATTTATCCATACAGCTAGCCTAATTCTGCTACATTTTACAGGTATAACTAACTTTAAATTAATGACTTGAACTTGGGAGAATTTAACAATACTTTTTCTTACCCACTAATATATATGAATTACAATCAGAGATGCAGAAAACGCATAAACCTCTTTCCCATTCTGAATCACTTACTACTCTCCAAAATCATTTTTAGAGAAAAACGAATCGAATCTTCAGTTATACATTTTATATAGTGACCTTGTTTTCTCATTTTGAGAGGAATGTAGCATAAATGGCAACATCTTTCAAAGAACACCCAACATATTTTAAAATATGTTCAAAAACCTTATGTCTAATTGAATTGCTTGTATTATCACTATTTTCATCAGATATTGAACTCATAGATAAAAAATTATTCCATTGCTACACATCTTTTTGTTTGATAAGTTATAACACCATTGAAAATTCTTCATAACACATTGAATTTAATGTGACTTATTGAAAAACTGTTTCAAAACTCCATCATTTTGATCTCTCTTCAATGCAGCTATTCATATTTATTCCCTTTCTTTCTTATTTATCACAAAATAAGAAACATACAGAAAAAAAAATCTGTCTATAATTTTCACTTGTGCCAAGTATGATAAACAAGAAATAAGGCACTGAGTCAGGGGAAATGTGAAAGGGCCTTTTCCTTACTTGGATTTTAACATCTTTTTATTTCTTAATCCTTGTTTATTGCAGCACTATAAAGTAACTTTGACCCTGAGCAACAAAAATCTCAAACTTATTTTCTACCCTTACATCTTCACTTTTCACCTTGTAGGTTTTTTTTTCATTTTTACTAATTCCAAAAATATTTAGTTTTATCACTTTCTTAACTAAGTACCCATATAACTGGGTGTTTATCTTTGAAATTGACATTGGTAATTTTCGTCCAATTCTCATGTAGCATTATAAATAATCATCCACAGGGGACAAAAAAATAAAAATAAAAACTGATCAACATCTAATCTGACTGTACATCAGTTAAATTAGTGGATAGAAAGCTAAAATGAAAATTGATCTTAGAATTGTGAAGAAATTGCAGGTATTATTTTTTTAAGCTTAGTAAGCCTTTGAGCTTTGAGAGACTGAGCTATAATAGATTGATTTTATTTTTCTATATTTTACTATTTATCTCATTTAATTTATCTGCAACTTAGTAAAGATATTTTTGAGACTCAGAACTTCTATTTCATTGGCAAACTCATACACAACATTTATTTGTTCCTACCATTTGTTCCTATCTTTAGTCTCTTTGGGCATTCTGATCACTATTATTTAAATAAAGGATTTAGGCCTATGGTTAACACTGAGATGAAAATTTCAATGATTTTAAGCCATATTATAGATATGAGCCACTGGATACTTAAGCATTGACCTGGGATTAATGGTTGATTCTTTTGAAAAAGACACTATTGTGTCAATATTAATACTACAGACATCAATGACCTGAGAACAAGGCTGAGAACAATATAAGCAAACTGTAGACCACAGCAAGCAATCTACTGTATAGAATTATTCTGTTTGTTTTGGCAAAGAAAATATACAGTAAACCCACATAACACATTCCACATTTTATTTTTATTAAAATGTACATGGTATATTTTATCATGCTATTTGCCTGTACAAAAAAAAAGTTTTAATGAACAGTTTCATTATTTTCTAAAACAATTAGCTTACATGTGTTCAGTGCTCATTGTCAGGTACTTTATTATTGAGTTTATTAAGCTTTTATTTAGTTTTCAAAATAATCCTATAATCATTATGTTCATTTTAGCAACTGTCAACAAATCTATGGTTTCCTTCTCTAGCTCATAAATGCTTTCACCCATATGTTTTGTTGTTGTTAAACTCACAATAAGTAAAGGAAGATCATCACTTTCATTTCTTACCTTAAGAAACATAAAGCTACTTTTCTAAAAAGCAAGAAAAATTTGGGATTCCTTATTAACATCTACTGTAAAACCCCTAACAATTGCTATCTCTCATACTTCAAAACCCCATTTATGTATATCCAATGATATTAGAACCAATTTTACTTCATAGATCATTTTCTTTATGCAATGAATAAAATAGTGGGGTGTGCCAAAATAATTACAAGTATTTATTGTGAATATTGGCAGTAAGTAGAAAGATTTTTTAAATGTTGAGCTTGACCATTCTTCATTGAACATTGACTACCAGGAGACTTGACAATTTTAATGGAATTTTACATAATAATTTCAACATAAATGAGATTTTGAATATTTTAATACGTTATGTAGTATTTTCAATAGAATCTATAATTGACATCTCAAAGTAAAACTTTTACTTTATGCTTTTTATGGTTGAGCAAGTTTCTAAAGAACATTTATAGAAAATACATTTTAACATTTTAATTATTGATATTAATTTTTGAGACTAAAAGTTGGTAAATTCAGTTTTCTCAGGCACTGCCCTTTTCAAACAGATACTTTAAAGAATATATGGAGATCACCTTTTTTTAAAATGCTATGTACAATTGAAATGAGATAATTAAAAAAGAATATGAATCCAAATAATTAAGTCAGCCATTCAAAAGTGTTGTCCAAACTCCTGTTGGTAGTCTTTAAAATATTTTTAGTGTGAGGAGATTTTTGTTTCTTTAAAGTTGACATTTGTTATTTGAAATAGACAAAACCATTGTGATTTGTTAATGACACTAATACAAAGCAATTATGTTACCAAATCAGGTTTGAAATGTTAATCATTATTAATCACATTGATCATGTTTAAAAGCCTTTATTGCCTCCAGTATACACACAAAAAAAAATTAGACTACTTTAGATATTTATTCCCCAAATTGTGATTTTGGTAAGATTCGGGTCTGATTATAATGGAATAAATGATTTATGAAGCAATCATTGTTTTTGCTTATTCTCTGTTTGAATTATTTATGTCTTATAAAATATATTTAATTAAATTTTAAAATATTTTAGTTGTAAAATTGGAAGGGACCGTGAAAGGAAAATATTAACCAATTAAATTGTACTCAGGCCTTCTAAAGTCTTGCCTGAAGTAAACATTATTTTTTAAAATGCAATATCAACAAATGTGGTAGGGTTCAAATATCACTTCCGCCCACAAAAAAAAGGGGCGGGGAGGGGGATTCTGTTGATACTTATAAATTAAATAATCTTAGAACATGTGATGATGAAGAAATGTTAGATTCTCCAGACTCAAACAAGACATGTGAGACCTCTTCCATGAGAATTTCTAATTTTCAGAGATGACTGCTGAACCTATATTTCTTGGTTTGTTCAAGGGAGAACTCAGCCCGGAGCACCTAAGTAACTACTGCATCCTAACTTAGTAGATAAACTAAAACTTAGCTAGGAGTATAGCAAATGGCTGAGTTTCAGGGGATCATAGGCAGCTGATGATAAGACTTCCCCAGCCACCAAGCTGTGCAGCCAATCCACTGGTCCCTGCAAGAATCAGCAGGGGAGTGGTGAAGCAGCAGAGCAGCTGCCTGGGCCAGCTAAAGCACAGGCAGCAAGCATGCTCTGCTGTGGGAAGCCTGCCCTGCAGGTATGGGCCTGAGGTGCCAAGTGGGTAAGAGGAGATCCAGGGTGAGTGGACATGTCACCTCTTAGCAGTATGGCTGTATACAGAGTGGATGCCTGCTGCAGAAGCACACTCCATTCACATGCACCTCCTCCAGACCTCCTACCAGCCCACCACCACCACTATTGAGCACATGCAATTCATTGCCTTTAACTGTTTCTCAAAGCAGGAGAAAATGGAAGTAAGGCAAACCTGAATGGGATTCAGATAATTGATAACATCATTATTTTTCCAAATCCTAATTAGCGTTAAGTTTGAACCAGTAGCATTGACCCAAGAACAATATAAACCCTTAGACTAGACAACCCCTGTTGGGTCCGTCCTCACTCTCTGGGAGTTTTGTTCTATGCACAGCTGAATAAATCCTACTCTTGCATTCACTAATCCTGGTCTCTGGGTTTAATTCTTCCAATTCAGAAAATAAAAACCCAGAAAGAAGAAACTGGTGGTGAACTGCTGGTGTCTGCTTCATCACTGAAGGACAGAGCCCACCATTAAGAGCTACAAAATGTCTCAGCTGCAGAGGCCTGCAGTTTGGGCAGACTTCACCTGCAAGCAGAAGCAGCGAATCAAGTTTCATCTCAAAGCGCTGGTTTTTACTGGGTTTTAGCCAACCACAGGCCTCCAGCTCAACACATTATGTTGCAACCAGGCATTTAACTATTTTTAGCCAATAGGATGACTTCTCTTCTTCACTTCTGAGTTTGCCCTATAAAAACTTCACTACTCATTGGAGCATAGAGCTCTCTAAACTTTTTATACTTGAGGGCTGACTGATTCATGAATTGGGTATTCATTCAAATAAACTCTGCCAACTTTAATTCAACTATAGTTTCTCTTTCAACACAGCAGATGCAGCATAGGCAAATTAGCATTAATAGAGTGGGATCAGTTACATCATATCTATTTTTAAATCAGCACCATTCAAAAAACAGCAGAGACATGTCAATGAGAGAGGACTTATCTGTGAGAGAAAGGGTGTAGGGCAAAGAAGAGAGAGAGAGAAAGGGAACAGAGCTTACTTTTTCAATTTCATGTGTATTGGAAAGAAAAGAAGACCTCAAGAGCAAATACTGTCACTGTTTTCCATCTTTACATAGATATAAATTGCTTATCTGAAATGGACCATTCTGCTTTAATGCCTTTCCTCAGAAAATTCTTATAATGCTCCATCTGGATCCTTTCAACAAATGCTGCCTTGCCAGTGCCACCTCTTATTCTTAAATTCAATGCTCCAGACAAACTTTAATTACAATTCTTAAACACTCAATTCGTCTCACTTCCAGGTTTTTTCATTTTGTTCTCCTCATCTTGCAGTGTCCTTCGTTCTTCACCTGGATAATGATCACATATCCTTCATGTCTGAGTTTCTAAGTCATTACTCATGGAAAAAGAAAAGTTATTAGTGACTCATAAAATCTGTTAGCTCATCTAGTCTACTCATTCCATGTGCTTATCCTTGTCTTAGCATTTATAGCTCTTGGCTGTAAGATCTTTTTATGTGCCAAGACTCATAAATATTCTTGACCTATAATGAAAGCTTGGGCTGTGTGTGGCTTACTACTGTCTGTCTACGGCTGACACAAAACCCTGTATGATCACTTAATCCTTTCTGGAAATATGGATGATTTTAATTGTGACACACACAACTATCGAACTATATGTATGCAGATAGATAGATATAGATGATTTTATATTTAATGTAAATATATATGTATTTATATTATTACATATACACTACTTTTATTCATGATCACATTTAATTTCAACACAGTATAATAAGGAAATTTTCTGTTAACCCCCTTGGTGTCTGAGCATTTGAATACAGCACATACAATTGTATATCCATGAGAACATCTTTTAATATTTAACCCAAAAAGAAACTTAAACTTTTCAAGTGCTTTAGAGATTATGTAGTTTCATACAGTTAGAGGAAGAAACTAGTAATAGGTGAATTATACAACATCAAAAATCAAATCATTTGTAAACGACAGATCAAACAAAAACCCAGTCTCCATAGTCCAAATTTGGTGAATTTAACTTATTAAGAGACTATTGACCTATTTATTTTAAAGCAGTAAGAAACAAAAAAAAATATATATAGTGAATTTCTCAATTATTTTTCCAACAGACTTCTTGTTAGCACTACAACCTAATCACAAGCTGTCCTAAAAAGATTTAGATTCAAATTTCAATTACAAAAAATTATTTTAAACAGCATATACATTACCTTTTCAATTGCATCTTAGAGTAGAATTAATGTCCCCTAGACCTATGAATGTGATTTTTATAGTTATTTTTTTAATTTAGTATATATTTAAAATTACTACATGGTAATATTTCTATGCATTTTAGAAATATTGGCTGGTTTAAACATAGTATCAAATTTGTCCAGTTCATTTTTAAAAACTCTATTTCACCAGTGAAAAAAACTTATAGTAGAATTTATGCACCTTAGACCTATGAATATCATTCCTTTGTACGTGTATTAATTTGATCAGGACAAAAAGAATAAAGTACTTTCAGGACTTTCACTAACTGGAATAAAGTTGTGTGCTCATGGCTATAGTAATTCCTGACATTGGTCATTTCTCCTACTACTAATATAGACTCTAACCTCTGACTCAGTATTTACTTTGAAGGGTTACTGAGAGTGTTCCTGTAGGATCACAGACATATCCACTTAAATTAGTCTTGTCCAGAGTTCCAGTCTCTTGTATTATATGTTTTAGCTTTCATTGTGTTCTACTACTAGTCTGCAACCATCAGGATTTCTTACAATTGCAGCACATGCTCTGTCTTGAAATACTTTCCTTTGGGAAAACATCACTATGTGTAAGTTGCAGTGGCCTCGCATCATACATACAAGTGTAGATAGATGGTCTCAATCAAATTTGTGCAACTAGTTCTATAATCTACAGCTGATAAAATTAAATCAATTAAAATAAAATAAAGTAAGTAAAGATAAATGGGAAATGATATCTAGTGTCATATATTGAAGCTAAACTCAGAAACCACACACTCTGGTCCCATATCCTTAATATAGAACTTTGTAGTTCTGGTCCTGGGTAATAAACTTCAAGTATCTGTGCATCAGTTTTCTCCACTGGTTTTTAAAAATGTACTTGACAGATTTGGCATTATGTTTAAAACAGCCAATATTTCTAAAATGCATAGAAATATTAGCATACTTTACTTTAAAATATATACTAAATTTTTAAAAATCAGCTATAATTAAGCTTCTCAACATGCAGTCCCATAAGACTGCAAAATAATAGTCTGCAAAGCAACTGTAGTCATGTTGTGACAAAACAAATCTGTACTAAAATTTATTTAGGCAATTTTATGTTAATCAAATTATTATATACAGTATGTCTTCAGGTTAATTGTAGATATTAATAATAGCAAATGAATGTGACAAATTACCAACAGAGGGTATAGTATATATTGTTTTCCAATTTGTTTATCTGTGAAATCTTCTTATTTACTAAGATTTTAGTTAACTCTCCCATAAGTTTGGTATGGTGCTCTAGTTAACACATATAGGAAATTTTGCCATAAAAGTGGTGTGCTACCAAGGAATATTTCACCATTATGTACTACTACTTTATGCAATATGTATCATTTCTCATTAAATATTTTATATTTAATTATAATGTCTTCAAAACACTACATAATTTATGAATAATATGATTGCAATAAATAAAATTGAATATAGTTTATTAATAATATTTGTTACTTCAATACTTAAAATGATTAAACTATATTCTGAGTACTCAATAAATAAATACTCTGACTTTCCAGATAAACATAATATACACCAATAGGAATAAGTTGTAACCCAAAGTAATTGAGAATGTATGCAATACGAATTTAATTCTGCTCTTTGTTATTTCACTTTTAGAAAAAGGGTGTGCCTATAGCTTTTTAAATGTCTTATACATGCATTTAGTTTACATTTAGAAATAGTTGAATAAAAATTACAGATCTCAAACATTTAGGATATCATAACAATTTTAGTATAAAAAGTGTAAATTATATTTTTTCTGACTACACCTAGGTACATCAAAAATATATGTACATTAACATTATTCATGATTAAGAGTTGTTATAGAAAGGAATAACCTGCTCATTTGCTATCAGTTAAGTTTTTAATGACAAAATATATAATAAAATATAAATAATTAAAATAAATAGTTTATGAGTATACTTTGATAAAAATTTACTTTATGATTTTCTCTATTGTATTTGAGAAAACAAGTTTATATATGTTGTAACCTCTTCAATTTAAATAAGGTCAGATTAATTTACATAATTATGCATTTGATTGTATGCATGTGTATTTACACGTATTTGCTTTTATGTTCAACATTCCACATCATAGAACATTTTATAGTAGTTTCATTTGATTTTTACAAAAACCCTATTAATGTATGCATGGCAAAATCTTTAAAGTTGAGACTCATTTTCAAACTAAATTGACTCAAACTCAAATACTTAACTACTTGTTTAGAAATCTGCAAACAAGAGTGAAAGTCTTCTTCATTGTGACTTAAATATGAAATACACAATCAAGAGTGATTTATAAGTACTCAGATACTTTATGGAAACTAATAATCTGAAAAGATTTTGATTATTAATGTGAGTATTTCTGTACTGGAGGTATCTTAAGGCTTATTAAAATTTAATGTTTCATACAAATTCAGGAAGTTTCATGTAACTTTAATATAAGCAAAAATTCAATAAGTTGAAAAGATATATATATATATATATATATATATATATATATATATATATAGAGAGAGAGAGAGAGAGAGAGAGGATATATATTATTAGGGTGGCTTACACAAGCCAAAGCCAGATAATCCGACAGTACTTGTCAGAAAACTAGAGACCCAGAGGAGCCAGTAGATCCTCAGTTCAAGATTCTGGAGCTTCAGAACCAGAGGGACCAATCCTCTGGTTCCCAGTCAGATACTGGAGGCCTGGAAACTCCCTGGAGAATTGCCAGTCACAATTTGGTTTGGAAGCGTGAAGTAGCTGGAGTCCATTGTTCTTAGGTGATGGCAGCAGCAATCAAAGCACCCACTCAAGAAGAACTGATCTTGCGCCTGTATCGAATTCTTTCTTTCACTTTTTTGTTAAATCCAGGCCCCCAGCCTATTGGACTATGTTTCCCACATTTAGGGTGGAATTCTCCTGTCAATTTGCCATCACTCACACATGCCAATCATTTCTGGAAACTCCTTCATTGATATAGTCATCTAATCTTAGGCATTTAATAACCTAATCAAGTTGATAATCCAAATTAAACTCATTGGGTATGATATGCAATGAAGATAAATAAGACTAATGATATAATGGAAAAGCTGGAATTAGACTTACCTGTCATAAGAAAAGAAAGGAAAGGAAAGAAAAAAAAAATGACTTCCATATCAACTAAATATGCAAAATTAAAAGCAATCAAACTTACATAAGAAAAGATAATATATAAAAGTATTTAAGTAAATATACCTATTATCATTCATATGGTAGTTTCTTAAAACTTTCTTCACTCATCAGTACATAAGAGTCACTGATCAGGCTTAAATATAGCCACTATATTTAGTTTGAAAATACAATTTAAAAACCTAATACTTTAGCAATATAGCAAGTATATCTTGAGCTTAGGAGACATTTAGACATGCATCATTATATTTCACAATTTCAACAAAAGCTATGACAAGGATTATTCATTGGATTCAATAACTTCTTACTGCTTTGTGTTGGACATAGAAGTTTATGGAATAGGCTAACAAATTTATATGAATGGAGACAGGAAAGTCTCCTGTGAGAAGCAATTTAAGATAGAATCATTCAAATGTTCCTAGTTGGAGGGCCTGGATGGTGGGGTGAGTGATGGAATTTTACATGGATTTCTACTATTGATATTACTTTCTAATTATACAGAATATTAGAATCCTATACACTATGGATAATTAATAAGATAGTAAATGAAGAGGCAAAAAATCATTTAAATTAAAAGAAAGAGAAGACAGAGTGGGAGAGACATATGTGTGGTTGGGGAAGGGGGAACAGAAGTCTACAAAACAAGAATGATATCTAGGAACAAGCAGCACAACTCAGGACTGAAGCAATAGTATGCATTGCCCCTCTATTCCCCTTGAAGTTCCAGCATCACAGGACTTTCCCAGCTGACCTGGGAAGGAAATTACTCAGTATGAATGTAGAACTTGGTTAATCCTGTAGACACCAGTCAAAGCTTAATTTGAGAAAACATATTCACAGAATGCTTAGGCCAGCAGATGTATCTTAAAAATAGGTTTCTATGAATATATGACATAAACTAGCCATAGTTAGAAATATATCAATAAGACTTGCCTGGAAAATTTAATCCTGCCTTCATCAGAAAGCTGGTAAGGGAAGGAAAACTAAAGTGATGTGTTTCAATTAATTTTGCTTTATTATCACAGCTTGGAGAAGCCACAAAATCTATATTAATCCAGAAAAATGAGATTGTATGATTAGTTAATGATAACACCTCACAAATGCATCTATAATTATATACTCTTAAGAGGCATAAAAAAGACACAAGTAATTTTGATATGTACACTTCATGAGAACAAATGTAGAAAGTCAAATAGTCTCAAGACATTCTAAAACTAAATATTAGAGTATTTATAAAAATGCTGAACCTTAATCAAATAATGGAAATGAGACTTACAATGATGGTATAAGTTTAGTAAGGGATCATCAAAGTAAATAAAATTGAATTGAGAAAATAAAAATAAAACCACGGGAAAATAAAAGAAAATCTCGCCTCTGTTCATGTATTAGCTACAAAGTCAACTTGTGTATATTAAAAATTCAAATCCAAATGAATTAAAACAATATGTTTATAATAAAACTTTGAACACATAGTTTGGGGATTTTTTTGTTTTAAAGAATATGCCTGCTTCTGTAGTGGTCTCTTTATTATCACATCTATATTCTGTCTCTATTTATATGCCTGTAATCTTACTAAATTTCATACAAATTAAAGCTATTAATGAGATTATTAAAAAGTGAAAATAAAAACTAAGTTTGACAAATCTCACTACAAGGAATCAACAAATTTTGTATGTTTATTGTACTAAAAATTAAATAATAAATGTTATCCTAAGTGGTAATATCTATAATATATGAATACTTTAAAATATTTATGAAATAGGAAAACACTATAAAAACTGAGAAGTGTTATGAAATAAAAATTCAAAACAGTGACAGAAGAAACATAAATGTTATCAAACTAACCAGTAATGAAAGAATAAATATATATATGGAAGATTCAAGGAATTTCATCAGAAAATATTTTAAGTGAATAATTATATTATCAACTTTGTTGGAAAGAATTCATAAATTATGCAAATATGCATTGTCAATACTGTTTATAGTCATATTTTTCATAATGGCAGCAAAATGAAATTTAAAGGAAGCTGAATGTCCATCATTAATGAATTATTTAAAAAATATATTGGTACCACCAGGCGTGGTGGCACCCACCTGTAATCCCAGCTGCTCAGGAGGCTAAGGCAGGAAGATTGAGAGTTCAAAGACAGCTTCAGAAAAAAGCAAGGCATTAAGCAACTCAGTGAGACCCTGTCTCAACATAAAATACAAAATAGGGCTGTGGATGTAGCTCAGTGGTCAAGTGCCCCTGAGCTCAAGTCCTGTACCAAAAAAAGAAAAAAACATTGTATTTATATATAATATATATAAATATAAACATATTTATGTATTTATATTTATATATATATACACATATATACACACATATCTGCATACAATGCAATGATACAGTATACTAATATAGACTTACAACTATTGACTAAAAGAATATACCCTATTCTTGCTACATAAATTGTAAGACACTAGGCAAGAAATTTGGGAGGTACTATACTACTTGTAGTATGGCCAAAATATTTGAAAAAAAGGATATTTGATAGTACATATAGTTTTACAATATGATTTAAAGAGTCATCATTATAGTATAGTTATAATTTTTCCATTTTGTTTTATCTGTTGAATTATATCATTATGTATTATGTTGTGGATTTATAATTTTATCTTACTTAAGAAAAATGGATTCATAGGAAGCAACTAGTGAATCTCATGTATTTTGTAGCAGTAAAAACATAGTTTCTAGAATTATTAGAAATTAAAGCTCATCAGACATACATAAAACCATTCACTCTCAAAAAAAAGAAGTTACAGAACTAAATAATACAATTAATAATTTATACTTAACAGACATATATAGAATATTTCATCCATCAATGGCTGAATACACTTTCTTCTCAGCAACTCACAGATCATTTTCTAAAATAGCACATATCTGAGGCAACAAAGCAACTCTTAGCAAATACAAAGTAAATAGGGACAGTATCATGCATTTTATCAGATGATAATAGAATGAAATTAGGAATCAATAATAAAATAAAAAATAGAAACCTCTCTAATACATGGAGATTGAATAATATGCTATTGAGTGATCAATGAACAGTAGAAGAAATCAGGAATGAAATAAAAATATACTTAGTTGTAAATGAGAATTGCAAAACAATATTTCAGAATCTCTGGGACAAAAAAAAAACAGTTTTGAGAGGAAGTTCATAATGAGCTCATTCATTAAAAGAATAGAAAGTCACCCAATAAATAGTCTAAAGTTCCATCTCAAGGTCCTAGAAAATAAAAACAAATTAACACCAAAATCAGTAGAAAAGAGGAAATAAGTAAAAATCATAGCCAAAAACAATGATATTGAACAAACAAAAAAATTCAAAAATTCAGTGAAACAAAAAGTTGGTGCTATGAAAAATAAATAAAATCGATAAAACTTTAGCCACGCTGAGAGAAAGAGTAAAAAAAAAACCCTCATATTACTAAAATTCATAATGAAAAAAGGAAATATTACTATGAACACAACTGAAATACAGCAGATAATCAGTAAATACTTTGAAAAAAATACATTTCAATTGCCTAGAAAATCTTAAAGATATTGACAAATTCCTAGAGACACATGACCTACCCACATTGAATGAGGACATAGGAAAATTTAAAAGATCAGTTTTAAGCAATGAAATGGAAGATGCCATCACAAGCTTACCAATAAGGAATAGCCCAGGTCCTGATGGATTTTCAGTCCAGTTCTACCAGACCTTCAAAGAAGAAATAACGCTAATCCTCCTCAAATTATTCCATGAAATGGAAAAGGGGGGAACCCTTTCAAACTCATTCTATGAAACCAGCATCACCGTAATAACAAAACCAAATTGCGATACATCAAGGAAAGAAAACTTCAGACTAATATCTCTGATGAACATGGATACAAAAATTCTTAACAAAATACTATCAAATTGCATACAAAAATGAACTTCAAAGATCATGTACAGTGATCAAGTGTGGTTCATCCCAGGGATGCAAGCTTGGTTTAACATACAGAGCTCAATAAATGCAATCCATCACACAACTGACTTAAAGACAAGAACCACATGATTACCTCAATAGATGCAGAAAAAGCATTGACAAAATCTGGCATCCATTCATGTTCAAAACACTAGAAAAACAAGGGATAATAGGAACATACCTCAACATTGTGAATCTGTCTATGCAAAACCCAAGACAAACATCATTCTCATTGGAGAAAAAATGAAAGCATTTACTCTAAAAACTGGAACAAGACAGAGATGTTCTTTTTCATCAACTATTTGACATGGTCATTGAAACTCTCTCCAGAATGACTAGGCAAAAGAAAAAAAATAAAATAAAGGGACACAAATGGGAAAAGAAGTGTTCATCCTATCCCTATTTGGTGATGACACGATCCTATGTTTAGAAGACCAAAAACAACTCCACAAAAGACTCCTAGAACTCATAAACAAATACAGGATATAAAATTAACACTTATAAATGAATTGTGTTCCTACACCAATGATGAATTTGCTGAAAGAGAAATTAGGAAAATTATCCCATTCACAATAGTCTCAAAAAAAAAAAAAAAAAAAAAAAACCTTAAGAATCAATCTAACAAAAGAAGTAAAAGACCTCTACAAAGAAAACTACAAAACACTTACAAAAAAAAAAAAGTTGAAGAAGAGTTTAGAAAATGAAATGAACTCCAATGTTCTTGGATAGGCAGAATTAATATTGGCAAAATGACCGTACTACCAAAAGCACTATACAGATTCATTGCAATTCCTATTAAAATGTCAATGATGTTTCTTCATTGCAATAGAAAAATCAGTCATATAATTCATTGGAAAAAGAAGAGATTCATAATAGCCAAAGAAATTATTAGTGAAAAAAGAGAAGCAGGAGGCACCACAGTACTGAATGCAGACATTTATCTGTGTTCTGCGTCTTACTGAATGCTCCATGAGTTGTGAGGCTTTCCCGGTTGGTAGAACAACGCATCATTGATTTGTGCCAACTCTAGGTAGTATTCCCTATAATTTTTTGAGTTAATTTTTTCTTCAGCCATGGGTATATTTTTTTTCCATATGGATCTGCTGATCAGTACTTTTCTACATACTTCAGGCAGAACATGTGCAGATCTCCATAGTTTCCCTTTGTGTTTCTTTCTTCTAGCTTTCATCACTATCTGCCTGGGTCCCCTTGGATCCATACCAGTCTTTTTTAAACTCAGGAAGCTCACTGGATTCTTATTTCCATGTCGGTAAACTATCAAAGCAGTAAGCTTACCAATCACAGGGCTCATCTTCTTGGTTTCCCATCTTCCCACGATCATTGTCCTTTCTTCATGAATTCTGGTGTTAGTGCTTTCATTCTTTTTTTTGTTTGTTTTTGTTTTTTTGGTTTTGTTTTACTTGTTTCAAGTATTAGGAAAAGAACTGTTATTCAGGAAAGGAACTGTCCTATGTTGCTTTTTATTTTCTGTCTCTCCTCTAGTTTTCTGTTTTCAAAATCTTTAATTCCCTTTTTATGGGTGCATGGTATCTGATTTTCTGCTTGTTTCTGTTACACACCATATCTAAACCACAACAAAGCCGCAGTGCTTGAGATTCAACCTAGATCAAGATGCGACAGCATTAAGTCAGGTTTTCCTAACATTTTATGAAAAGTCAGCATCATTACTGATAAAGACTAAAAGATGTTTTGATGATTGGTACTTCTACATCCACATTTGCCTTCTTAGGTTCGATTTTCCTCATAGAAGGTATAGTGATAGTCATAAAACAGTATCCATTACATAACATATGTTTTGCTCAAAATTCTCTGATTTATTTATGCTGAGTGAAACATAGAGTCACTTTCCCACCCATTGAGTCCTCCGATTTTGGCTATCTCACTCCACGGTTCATTTTCCTCTATTTTCTTGATATGGTTTTTTCAGTCAGATATGCCAAATGTGAATCAACTTCTCTAGAAGAGTACTTCCTCAATTATTTTAAGCCTTTATAGTCGTTCTTCTACAACCACAGTTTTAAATGCACATTCCCATCCATATCTATCTCACATTAGTGTATTTCCATTTTTATTATAATAACACATTAAATTTTTACTTTATGTATGGCAATATGTAAATCAATGGATGTGTAACTGATGTGATTCTGCAATCTGTATATGGGGTAAAAATGGGAGTTCATAACCCACTTGAATCAAAGTGTGAAATATGATATGTTAAGAACTATGTAATGTTTTGAACAACCAACAATAAAAAATTAAAAAAAAAATTTTACTTTACTTCATGTACCCCATTTCAGTGTTGAAAGATGAACCTTTAAATATTTTCCCTGCTGAATTTAGGATCCAATCTCTGATACACTGTAGACAGTAAGCAAATATTTCTCACTTATATGAGCCCCATTAATATTTACAATAATTATCATCTTGTATCTATAAATATGAAAAATAATTTTTAAAGGCTCATGATATTTGGGTCATCAAATTAATATTGAATAGCTGAGTATTTAACTCAGAAGAAATTTTTTTTTGATTTTACAAAGTGCCAAGATGTGTAAAAATATTTCACTCATCAGACATGTAAAAAATAGTAATAGAGGTCAGTATGTGTTTTTTATTACTTTTATAATTAAACATTTCACTTGTTTCGGTTGTAATCTAGCAACGTGAGATATAGTGCATAAAGGTTTTCAAGACATTATAAAAGAATTATTTTGGTTCTTTCGAACTGTTGTGGTTTAGATATGAATTGTGCCTTGTATCTTTTGCATTGTGTAAGTGAATGCAAAGGGATTTAAAGGTGAAATGTTTGGGTTATGATAGTCTAGATATAAACGTGTTATACGATGAATGGAATAAACTGGTAACTCTGTATGACTGAGGGTGTGGCTGGAGGAGGTGGTCATTGGGGGCCTGTCTTTGGTGTTTATATTTTGTCCCGGTTTAGCAGACCTCTCTCTCTGCTTCCTGATCATCATGTCTTGAGTGGCTTTCCTTCACCACCTATTTCTGCCTTGGGGTTCAGCCTCACCTTGAGCCCTAAGGAATCGAACTGGCTGACTGAGTTTTCTGGAATCCTGAGCCACAAATAAACTTTTACTTTTCTAAAATAGTTCCTGTCAGGTCTTTAGCCAACTAAAACAGGAGCCATACCAATCACAGTCACATGTAGTAGAAATATAGATGATTTCTATGTTGGTGACACTTATCTTGCAATTATTGAAAGAAGGTGGGGTATAGTATAGGTCACACACTTTTAGATACTAATATATTTATTTTGTTCACAACTTCTAATAAAATGTGTTTTTTATTTAGCTAGCTTCCAGTGCAAATATATCACCAAATGCCAAAGAGAGGGTTTATAGATCCATTAGATCAATTATGTTAACAAAATCTTTTGTCCTTATAGATCACTTTGTCTCCTTAATCTATGGTGAACTCTAAATTAACTCTATATAGCAGGTTTAATAAATGATCCATTTATCTCTCTCATTTTGCTTTCTATATCAAATGCTATTTACTCAAAACAATAAAATTATGAAATTATTATGTCTTTGTGGTGAAAAAATATTTTAATATATTATGACATTTGTTATTTCTATGAATAACTGCATTCTGTAATGTTTTTCTAATAGGCATATGTCTTTTTTAGTATACCTGATATATAAATGTGTGTGTATTTATATGTATATGTATATATAAACTAGGTCATAGGTCCTAGGTCATAATAAAACTGACTTGCTAATCTGGCATGACCATCTGTGGTGTGAGACAGTACTTGACATGATAACTGAGTAGTAAGCTTTGGTATAACTGTATGTTAATTATTCTATCCTTCTAAACTAATAGCTTCACAAGGACAGTTACTCTATTATTTTGAGTTAGTAGCCATTTAGTAAGAATTTTATAATAGGAAAAATAATGAATAAGTGGATTACAATTTAAACTTTAACCATCAGATATTTTCTGCATTCTCACCAATACACACAATTGTTGGTCTCTTGATAAAAATAGTAACGAATATGGTTCATGAGTATGAATGAATTTTCTGATGTTCATGTTGTGTTACTAATTTTTATGTCTTATTTGCACAAATTGGATTATGTGAAAATGTGCATCAAAACTGAAATTTATTTATATGAAGTACATATATTGGCCAAATTAAAAAGTACAGATATCTACAGATGGCATCCAGTTTACACATTCAATAAAATAAAATACAAGTCATTAGTCCTAAAATGAAAATTCTTTCTTATCCTCCCAGAAAATTTGACTTCATTACTATCTTTGAAACCATTGATATCCTACTACAAATGTGATCCTTAATTTATTATAAGGTATGCTTAAAAGTATAGAAAGTCAATTATTGTAATTTTAAAGTTAATAGAGCTAACAAATAAGAAAGAAGAGCTTGTAATATTTGCAAACATGAGGCAAAAAAAGAATTTAAATATTATGGCTTGCAAGGTAAATAAAAGTAGACACAGAGACAAGATACAGAGGCAGTAAAAGAAGTGGTTGCTTCTTTTATTTATACCAATAGCTTACATTAGGTCATTAGTACCATAACTACATTATTGTTTAGAGTATCAGTAAGGTTGCTTATTTTGCAGTTACATTCTACAGTTACAATAAAAGATGTTAGGAGCTTTGTGTAGGTCTCAAGAAAGTCCATTGTATAAAGTTACTGTTATGTGTGCAGATTTAGGTTCAGTGAAACATTGTGGTTTTCTAAAAAGAGAGTCCCTATATTCCCAGGAGCTGTGTGCCTGAGATGAAGGTTGAAGCTGATAAGACACTAACACAGACCTTGCTCATGAAGGACATTGCAGCAGCAGTGAGGCATCCTATGTCTTTACACAGAAGTTTCCCAACAGTCAGGCATTCTGCATCTTTGCACAGAAAATTCCTAGCAGCCAGGCATTCTGTGCCTTTTCACAGAAACTCCCTAGCCACCAAGCATACCACAATCATGAAGTTTAGCAGAGACACCAATCACAAACACAGAACCCCTACAGCAGCTCAAATGTAAGTGACTGGTTTGATCTACACAGTTGTAGAGACAATAATGGGACACTGGAAAAAATGAACAAAACAGCAGGCTCATTAATTTACATATTAAATATTTATTGGAACTCGACCATGTACCCTTTGATTCTCAAGTTGTTGTTGTTGTTGTTTTTCTAAACGGTATGATCAACTCTGACCACAAGGCTCCCAAATGCACAGTCATGATATTATCTTGCTTTTTGTGATATACCCATATCTGTAGCACAAGCTAACATAAGTTATAGTGTCACTTAATCAGTCTTTTCAAGTATGATCCCATTTACTAACATTTATTTAAATAATGAAAAGTGAATTTCACATTCCATGTTAAAAAAACATAAAATTCAATTTTCCTAGTATGCATTCTTCATTCTCCACATCTTGTGCCAATATTCCTGCTTCCCTTTGGTATATTTACTGTCTCTTCTCAATTATTTTCCTCTAAGAAATGTTGATATGAGATCAAACATGTGAGAAAGAAAAGATCAACAAATGCCTCTATATTAGTCTCTATTGTAATTTTATAACATGAGAACAATTCAAAAAGGGTTCATTGAAAAATACCCAATGATTTGGGATTTTAAAAGGAATGCTAAGAAAGGTCAAGTACAATCTTTATTCTGATAGACATTTTTTCAAATTTTGAGAAAATATAATAATACATAGTATTTAATCATAGAACAATGCGCATCACAACTGGTGTTATAGGGCTTGGGAGGTGGCTCAGTGGTAGAGCATTTGCATAGAAAGTAGAGGCCCTGGATTCTGTCTCCAACACTGCAAGAAAAATAGCAATAAATAAATTAGTGTTGCACATTGATATTCATTGGTTGGGCAACTAGTATTTGGCAAAGTTAATGGAAGAAATAATAGTGGACAAATAGCTTGCAAAGATCAAAATGAAAATTATTTTATCTTTCTGATATTTAAGAATTGAAAACAAAATCTTAGATGCTCCATGAGCTCTCTCTTATATGGACAAAATATTTACTCTCAATCCTTGCTTCCTCACTGCAGAATAATTTAATTTAATTTAATTCATTTCTAACTTAATTCATTTCTCAAAATTCTGAAAGGTTATGTTCATGCATGTATATTACTTAACAAACTGTAGGACCTATAACAAATAAATTGGTAACAAGCATTTTTATTAATTATTGGTGGAGTTTTATTATGTTTGCCTCAAATTAAATTACAGTAGATTTTTATGAATTAAATTTTAAAACTATGGATTTTTGTAATTATTTGTCATGCTTTATGTTAAGAGTCCTTAAGGAGTACTTTTCCTCTCAGTCCTTTGCCCTGCTTCTACCATATTTCATTGCTAACCTAGATTGTTGAAGTTGTAGTGACTCATAGTTAATTTCTTTACCATTCAGTCATTTACAAAATATCCATGTCAATGTCAGAGTAAACTCCCCTAAAGTAACTCTAATTCTATTCCAAACCTCCAGTTTCTTTTATTTCCTAAAATATGATCTCTAGACATACATTTGCAAGAATTTGTTCTATTGCACTGTTCCAAATAACTGGCTTTACTTAATTTCTAAGCCTCCTTCTTATGTAACTTTTTATGATTCAAACTGATGTATGTATTTTTCCCAAATATGCTCCATCAACTTTTATGTCTACATCTGTTGTCATTTGGGTTTCTTTACACAGAATTCCCCTTTGTGTGTGTGTGTATACAAGTTAAACTCTCCAAATTACTACTGTGTTGCTCACAAAGATTTCCCATTCACCATTAAATTAAAAATCTCTCCTTTAGCTGAACCCCCATAATATTTATTATGTCTTTCTAACATGTAGATCATTCTGTCTTCTTTTCTCATTGTTTCATCCATTAGGCATTGCTTCCTGAGAGAGGAGAAATATTGGGTTCCTTTAGGTCTCTCAAGCCAGACTTACAGCATGTACATCTCAGTTTAATGGCAAAACACTTTTCTACTTCCAAAGGATTACGTCTTTCTAATATAATGCTATTGGCCTTAACAAAGCTCACTGTCCAACAGTTTAATTGATTTCTGTCGTGACCCCTTGCCCGCAAGGAAGACGCAACTCAGGAATCTTCTTTCAGCAGTTTATTCAGGCCCTTGATATTTTTTCTTCTCCCTCTCGGATGCCCCTCCCAGCCTTAATAAAGCATCTCAAGCCCCAATGCAAAGCTGCCACGTGGAGCTTTCTCATAGGGTGATAAGGGATTACATGTCAACTCTCCAAAAAAGGAGTTGTTTATCACAGGCCACAGTGGAAGCCGGCGCCATCTTCTAATGGCGGCCACGGTCTATAGGAACGGCTCACCACAGTTCCCCCTTCTGTTTTATAAAACAATGCAGGCGAAAGTAGAGGTCCTATCCCACTGTGCAGAAGTGGCTGCAATGTATGGTTCAGTCCTAAGGAGGCGCCTTCCCCAGACCTGATCCCATATCAGCTGACGCCTTTTTTCGTAGGGCGGGGCGTGGACGTCAAACCCGCATGCAATAGGACATGCTTTCCTTGAGGTCCGTTGAGGGATCACTCAAGTGCAGTGCTTTGCCTTGCATCCTGCATCGTGACGACAGCGAGAAGTAGGATAACACAGGTAGCCTGGTAATAATAACAAAATTTAAGTTGGCAACACAATCCCTAAGCCCCAGAGGAAGGTAAAGAGTCTGTAGCCGAGAAGAAAGACCAGTCCTGAAACCCATCTGCGTGCAATGGTAACAAGACCTGCAGAGTGCAAGGGCTATTCAGTACCGGGAGAGCATAAAGAAGAGGACATGCTAATCCCAGTGCAATGTGAAATTAACTTGGGGTGCAATGGCCATGCCCAGAAATCATTGTTTAAGATGTGCAAGCCAGATTTGTGGAGAAATGCCATTTTCCAAGGCCGCAAGAGCCTGTACGATCATAGCCTTCTCTTGCGCATGGCGAGTTTTAAGGCGACAGAGAAGCCACAAACAAAGCATAACACCGAAGCAACACATAGCGCCAAAAATGCCCATTCCCACCCATTCCTTAAAGAAGGAAAAAGCAGAGGATAGCCAACTGGTGAATTGACCCAAAGTCACTGGTTCGACACGGGTACTGTTCAAAACAGCAATCTGAGTTAGTTGAGACTGGATCAAGTTTTCTGCTTCCATGGACCAGGTTCCGGATAGATACTCCCCGATGATGCGGGAGGCATTTCTGGAATCATTAAATCTGACAGAGGTTATACATAAATGTGCACGTTGATCAATATAACCCAAATGTACTAGGTCAGACAGTTCCTCAACTTGAGCTTGAAGTAGATCTATCCTTTGATTAGCAGCCAAAATCCCAGATAAAATGTGTTGATTAATTCTACTTTGAGATTCAAGTATGGTGGATGTTTGTTGAATAACCTGATTAATAGTGGCAGCAGTTTGTACTTGGCTGGCCATGGCTACTCCAGCTGTAACTGCTGTAGCAGCAGATACCGCCACAGCTGTCACTATATCTGCCGTAATTCCAAAATCTCTATGGGCTCTAATCAGTTCAACAATAGGAAAGGATTCTGGATCTGCAGTAACCGGGATCGGGACAAAGGTTGGAATTTTCATAATCACTGCCATAGTCCAGGAGCCATTCCAACACTCAGACAAGTAGCAAGTAACATTAGAACAATTAAGCATCCCCTGTAATGTAACATTAGCCAAAATAAACAGGAACGGAGATTGGAGACAGACTGCTGCGGAGGGTAATGTAGCATTAGATAATTGTGAATTATTTGCAAAAATTTTAAGTCTCCTACCTTGCTCCGAGTCTTGGGTAGTGCCAGAAACATTAAACAGCCAACTTTGGACTCCTGATATTTCCCTGGGGAAACACAAGCGCGGACTAGACTAGCCCAATCTGAGGGAGTCATACAAAATCTAATAAGTCCCTCCACCTGAGTGAGAGTGAAAGCGGCATATATGCCATAAGTGCGGACGGATTCTGCCAAGGTTTTAACTATCTTAAAGTCTAAAGGCTCATGATATCTTCCTCTATTATTGTCCTGAAACACCGGGTACGCAAGTCCCATATCTGTATTAACTGTCCTCCAAACTTGCGCATGAAAAGACCTCCCGGAACCTTGGCTCCCCCCCACATACGGGGGTGGGACAGCCGGCACCATATATTTTTCTAGATATTCTACCTCCTCCTCCTCAGAGTTTTGTTGACCGATATTAGATCCCTCCCCCTTCTTGCAGTAGGCTTGCATGCCTTGTGTCTCCCTTTTCTTCTTTTTTACTTTTATCTTGCGTAGTTGTTGCAACAATATATCAAGGTCCTCAGAACACTCTGAGCCGCTTGTGTCCTCAGATGTTTTGAATTCGGTCAAGTCTGGGTAGAGCCTTCTCCTATTTTTATCTTCAGGCTCTTTTGTTTTCTCACTACTGTTACTTTTGATACTCTTTGCCACTTCACTATGTGATCCTTCAGATTTTTCCTCATGCAGTTGTTCAAGAACGGCTTGACCCTCACTCACAGCTTCTTGGCATTTACCATCTGTAAGGCAACTACGGACCATTTTCCAAAGGGGTATCACCCCATCCTCTAATATGCCCTGCTCAGAAGCAAAGTCAAGATCTTTGCCTAATTTATCCCAACTAGGTACAGTAAGGCTGCCCGAAAATGCAAACCACGGTGCAGCGATATCTATCTTCTGTAAAAATCTCTGTAAAGTACTATGTTTCACTTCCAGGCCCTTGGAACGTAACAGGCCATCTAGGGCCAGGAGAAGCGGACTTGAAGATGTGGCACCCATGACACAACGACAAAAAAAATACAGACAGCAGAAACACACTGACGCAGCGGAAAAGACACAGAAAACAAAAGCGAAAGTAGAAGCAAAAGTACACAGTGCAGCTGCAATAAAATGTAAGGCTCTCTCTGTGTTTACAGAGGAGCTGCCCCGCTTTGGTCGTGGATCCCATTTACTAGGGACTAACCCCGCTTTGGTCGCGGATCCCACTTACCTGGGACTAACCGGTGCACCACCCCTGACTGCTGAAAGTTCTGGTTCCCGGGTCTTGGCACCACTTGTCGCGACCCCTTGCCCGCAAGGAAGACGCAACTCAGGAATCTTCTTTCAGCAGTTTATTCAGGCCCTTGATATTTTTTCTTCTCCCTCTCGGATGCCCCTCCCAGCCTTAATAAAGCATCTCAAGCCCCAATGCAAAGCTGCCACGTGGAGCTTTCTCATAGGGTGATAAGGGATTACATGTCAACTCTCCAAAAAAGGAGTTGTTTATCACAGGCCACAGTGGAAGCCGGCGCCATCTTCTAATGGCGGCCACGGTCTATAGGAACGGCTCACCACAGATTTCCATAAAAATTAAGATTGCACATTCCCAGCATTTTGACATTTCTTGAAGAAAGTGTCCAGAAAAATCTTTTTTTCTTTTCCATCGTTTTGGGGTATAGAATATTACATATATTATGTTGCTAAATACATGTGGAAAAACGGCAAGTGAGAAACTATAAATGTACTTGTCAATGCAGCACATTTTGCTTTGTAAATGATTGGTATTGCTCTAAGATCAGATGCTGTCAGTTCTTTTTGATCATACTTATCCAAGGGCAGTTTTGTAGGATAACAATTTTCTCACATCTCACTCTCATCATTGGAAGGATATGGTAGCTTATTATAAAGACTGAGCTTTCAGGTTATATCAACTGTGAGTAATACTAATTGAATGCTGAAAGGACTGACAAGAAGGTTGACATTTTAATGGAATTACTTTTAGGCTTTGGGATCAGCTGACCTGTAATGAAACAGACTACAATCCCAACATTTTAAATAACACCTACTTCTATGCTTTATTCTTAAAAAAATATTTATTTTTTAGTTATAGGTGGACACAATACCTTTATTTTATTTTTATGTGGTGCTGAGGATCCAACTTAGTGTGTCTCACATGCTAGGCGAGCGCTCTACCTCTGAGCTACAACCCGAGCCCTCTTTGCTTTATTTTTACTAATTCAAATGCACAACATTTAAAATATACAGTTTCAAAAATTATGTCACAACCAAGTTTAAATGTCAGTTTTTCAATATTTTATAAGCCAAGTGATGGGTAAACTAAAATATCATGATTATATTCCTTAAAGCGTGGACAACAACCAGGTAAATTACAAAGACATTAGGCTTGACATTGAGAAATGTGATTTCTAGAGCCAGATTCACAACCATAACTTTATCTGATCTTGGGCAAGTAAATCAAGATTTTTAATTTTGGTTCTGTAAACTATGAAATTAGGGGGGGAAATCTGCCTGTGTAAATTTTCAGAAATTAACTTACAGTATTTTGAATAATATATAAATCTGTTTATATAAAGTGACTTAAATAAACTGTTTTTTTCTAAATAAAATTGGAACTGAATACAATAATATATAGTTTAGCATAAATTTGGATGAGTATAAAAGTGAATGTGTTGTTGGTTTTGTTTTTAATCATTCTTACAAAGAGTACTCCCTAAGGATCTATTGGATTTTTCTTGACTAGATAAAGCAGTATAAGTTACCAGATATCAAAAAGAATTTCTGTATTAGTGTAGATCAAATAAACATACAAAATAACTTTATACTTCAAAGCTAATGTAAAGTCTTGAGAATGTAGTAATAGGCTTAAAATAGATTAAAACTCAGTCTCAATCATAATAAATCAAAGAAGTCATAAGAGGACAGGATTATATTGAGCTGACCACTAAATACTTTGTAGAATGCATATTTTACAAAAACGAGAGAACCATATAAATAAAGCAGGAGAAAAAAAAGTTTACTTTGGGAATAGAAAAGAGGAAAATAAAAACTAGTGACACTGAAGAAGAGTGAAAACCAAACTTGATTTAATCCCCAAATTCCCACAGATTAATTTAATTCATGCTAATCATTGTTTATACAATGTCCTGTGAACAAAATAGTAAAAATACAAACCAAAAATAAACAAATAGACAACAAGTTCCATGTTCATTGCAATTGCAACATATTTGCTCATTCAGTTAAGGAAAAACAGGTCTGAGAACTAAACTATGATTTTCTTAATTCCAATGCTATCTTTGGATTCATATCATCTCAAAAAATAATATGTTGAAGAACGTTGCTATTTCTTAGTTTCCCAAAATTATAACTACTGTTGGGATTACTGGGAATCTCATGATAAAGAGATTCAAATAACATGCTTACAATATGAGCCCTACTCCATACAATTCAGATAAGGCTCCTCTTATCCCTGATACCTACTTGGCATTGATGGATATAATATACCTGCTTCTGGGATAATTTCTTGTCCTTATCCCTGGTACAGATTGAGTTGAGGATTAAAACAAATCTGCACTATTTATGGAAGTATTTTCGAGATGGCTTAACCCTTATCATCATAAGTGGATTTGCCCCTGGTAGCTAGCTAAGCATCCAGGGAAGATAGTAGGATGGGGAAGAGGGCAGGTGGTAGACTAAGTAACCTTGGCTGGATCTGCCATGCAAGTATGGAGACCTTGGAAAAATCATCTTTCCTCTTTCAGCCTCAGTTTTCAGCAACGTAAAACTTACAGGCAAAAATGTGTCACAAAATTTCTTTATAAACATTAAAATTTTTACCTGCTTTAAGTAGCTCAGATAAATCCTGGTATATAGAAATTGTATAACACATGCTAATTAATTGCAGATCACTAAACATGGAGATTATCTTAGGTTTAACAAAAGCAATTTTTCTATTACAGTCAATTTTTATTGGTGCTAGATTCTTTTTATATTGAAAGGAACCATAGGTTTAAGAAGCATCAAAGTCACATTTAGACTTGTAAATTAGGTTATAAGCTCTACTGCAGTCAAGGACAAAGCTTGATTTGATTTCTTCATCCCCAGTGCCTAGCAAAGGACCTAGTAAATAGTAGATGTAATAAATGCTTGATGAATGCATCTATTAAAGAGGAAAAGGAAGAGCCCAGAAACACTTTCTGTCCAGCAATTGTGGCAAGTGGGAATAGACCGATTTAGATGACTTGACTTGTTAAATGAGAAGCCCGTCTGAAGGGCTTGACACAGCTGGCTTTGAATTGAGCTGTGATACTCTTCAGTACATTGGGGACCTGAAGCAATCATACTGCGCTGGGAAGTTTTCAGAAAACCTCCCACCCAAAGTAGCACTTATCTATTGCGACCTACAGCTACTGCTTCCTACAAGTTTTCTTTTCTTTTTTTTTTTTTTGACTTTATTGTGCCTTGATATTATTTTTATAAAATGAAAGTGATTTCTTTCTGAATACATTGAAGGAGAAATAAGACTCTTTTTTAATATTAGTCACAAGAAAAAATGCATATTTTTATCCTTCAGATATAAGAATTCAGATATAAGAAAATTATTATACATACTCCATACCTAGATAACAATTTTTTAGAAAGATAAATATATTAAATGTAAAAAGTTAGTGTGTCTAAAGGGGGCATATTAAAGGTGCAATTTTAAAGTATATGATTTTCTCTGAAAGTGGGATATTAATAAAATTTAAATTCAGTGTGATCAAATTACTATGCTTTAGATAAGTAGTTGCACAGAAAGAAAAATATCACATATATGTAAAGAATGAATGTGAATTAAATACACAATTAATTCAAACACACACGTATATATACGTGTGTGTGTGTGTGTGTATATATATATATATATATATATATATATATATTCCTTGTAACACTAAGAAATCATTTGTCACTTTGTCACTGCTAATATTTATACTGATGGTGATGAAGCAGTTATGGCTGAAGTTACTGGTTCCTTATCAAAAATCAAGGCAGCAACATATCAAAAGGTATTAGTAATCATATTACACACATTTGCTAAAGACTTAGGGGTTGGGATATCATTTAGAATATCCTTGATGTAGGAGTGAAATTATTAGTTTTTATGCATTCTGGAACATTAGGAACACACTGTTTTTCAATATGTGGTATAACAAATTAGGATGGCACATAATGCATTTTTCAAATGTTAAAGTATGGAAAATACTTGTATTTTGAGAATATATCCCTGTGTTCAATTGTCTAATGTTGTGTTGGGGAATTTTTCATCTATAATGATTAGGATGTTGATGTGTATTTTTTCTCCGTTCTTTTGGTCCTTAGTTTTTAAGATTTGGTTTTAGGATAACCCTTTTCAATCATAGAAGTAATTCTGCAAATCCATAAATTAAGCATGGTGTGTGTTATTTTAATCAGATATGAATATACTTAATTTTAGAGTTATTATATTTTATTTTATCAATTCAATACATGCACATGGGCATACATGAGATGGAAGAAATTATGATTAAAGAAAGATTCCTTTACCTCATTTTTCTTGGCCCAGGTTGCAGATTCAAGAAGAAAAATATTTCTCATGTTTAAACTTAAATTACATTTTACTGTATATGAAAAAATAGGAAAATGAATTTTAAAGACTCATCAATTGTACAAATATAAACATGTTGCCATACTATTATCAGATTTTTTTTTTGAAAAATACAATTTAATCAAAGCTCTCCTGGCAATTTACTTACATTCCTTCCTGATATATAATTCCTGAAATTTGTATATTTTCAATGAAAGGTCTTTATTTATGGATTTATTTGCTTTTAACTATTTATTTTTATTAAGAATTCTTTGATAAATATCCATGACAGTAGAGTGCATTTTGACATATTGTATATACATGCAGTATAACTTCCCATTCTTGTGATTGTACATGATGTAGAGTTACAGGCTTCTGATCCTCTATATGTAGTGTTTCTATTTTCTGGTTTTGAGATCTCCTTGTTATTGATTTTAAGAAAAGTGGCTGTTATGTTTTGGAATATTTCCTCTTTTTATCTTTACATATGCATGGAACTTTATACCTATGAATTTATAGTATTCATTAAATTCATTATATTCATCAAATTAGGAAATAGTTTGTTAAATTCTTCATTTTTCCCCCTGGCATCCCTCTCTCTGCAGGGATTGCTTAGATTATTTTCCTTAGAAATTTCATAGAACTTACTATTCTATTCTCTGGCATCTAATCTGATACTAACTTCTTCATTTGCTTCCTTATGTTTACATAGCAAATTATTACAAAGTGAGTGGCTTAAAATGTTTTTATTCTGCATGATTCTAGAGGCCAGAGTTGAAAATAAAGGTGTCAGGAGGGCACACTCTCTGGGGGTTCTCCAGAAGAATCATTCTGTGCCTCTTCGGGCTCTGGGCTGGAAGACGTCTATGACTGATGGCCATGTTCTTTGTGGAAACTTCTTTTCTGTGTGTCTCCTATAGGAACAGTGTCCATCTCTTCAGTGTTCACCCAAACAATTGAGGATGATCTTATCATCTCAAGATCCTTATCGAAATGACACACCTAAGAAGTCTTTTTCCAAATAAGGTAACATTCTCAGGCTCCAGGGATTTGGACATAAATATATCTTTGGGAGATCACCATTTAGACTACTGTCACACAAACCATTCTAATTTTCATTTCAAAAATGCAATTTCATCATCAGAAGTGTGTTTGATTATAACTTTCTTGTTCCTACTTACTATATTTCTCATTTTGAACATATGTCCTGTAGTTATAGCAATTTCATCAGATATGATGAAAATTCTTAATAATTATATTATTAAGATTCTTAATAATTATATTATTTGAATCATTTCCTTCTTTGTTTGTTAATTCATTTTATCTCATAATCTTTTTCATTACATGCCTGGTAACTCTTGATCAAATGACAGATATTTTCAGTTTTAACTTTTTGGATACTTTATTGGTATCCAGTGTCCCAATAAATCTTTGTTCTGAGATGCAAGTCTGCTATTTAAATTCCATTTGGTAACATTAAGCTTACTTTCAATTTTCCTTTGGGTCAGGTGAAAAGCATAGGGAGCAATCCAATATGACAGGTATCCTCATAGGAAGAGAAAGAGATACTAGAGATTGGCAAATAGAAGAAAAGGGCATGTAAGCACACAACTAAAATATGGCTGTCCTCAAACCAAGAGACCTCAAGTGAAATGGAATCTGCTGACACCTGTATTGTGAACTTCCAACTACTAGAACCATAAGAAAATAAATATCTTTTGTCTATGCTACCTACCTACTCTGTGGTATTATTTTAGGACAGACAAGCCCTCAAACTCACTAGTCTTGGGGAGTTTCCTGTATAGATCATGGAGCTTGATTCCTGTGCAGCCATCTTTTCCCTAGTGCTTTTCCCAATGAACTGTTCTTGCCTTCGATTCCCTAAGTTTTTAGCTGATTTTTTGAGAAGGAGACTCAATAGTATACAGATGACAGTTCCCCTAAGTTTACTCCATAAATTCAATGCATTTCCAAAACTAATTCAGAATAATTGTTTTCACAAATAGACAGATATTTTAAGTGCATCTTGCATAAAAATTATATAATAGTAAAATATGTATTAAGGATGGTAAAGGATTGGGGTTATGTGATATATTATGCCTCAAAGCTCTACTCAAGTCTCTCTTGATTGATGTCACCATGGAATTTCTTTCTTTCAAATTCAACTGTGTTATTTTCATTATGTAGTTCTCAGTATTTTGTTAGCCATAAATTCCATGCCATTTTGCCTGGAGAACAAACTATGTTAGTTCAACCTGACACATGAATCAGGACTAAAGCCAGATTTCCTGATTTTTGTTTCTTTCTTTATCACTGCTATCAGTTATGGGTCCACAAATTTATACATTGCTTGGTTGCTACCTGCAATATTTAACTCAGATTGTCCTATGTCTTCTCCATACTTCATAACTATATTATTTGAATGTTAATATTGGCTGACTGTGTATTCTTCAATCATAATGCTACATTCAATGGCTTAACACCAGTGTAAGAAAAATATGCTTTTTAAATTCCTGAAATTGGTCATGGGACTATTTATTTTCACCCAATAACCATTGCCATCAATATTGCCCATTAGTGTTTGGGGTCTGTTGTAGTACTGAGTGCCAGGAGTGGATCTTCTGCCCTCACCTGCTTTTTGTGCTCTATCATCTGTTCTGCTCATCATCACAGAGTTGAGCACCCTCACTGGCTGTTCTATAGAAGTCCTTTTCAACTCATTTCTGCTTGGGTTTGTCCATGAGACATGCTGGCAGGTCACTATAGAATGAGAGAATAGGAGAAGCTAGTAACTTCCTCTCTTATCTAGCAGATTTGTGTCATCACTGCCCCTTTCTGGGTACCTAGCAGACCTCCAAGTGGTTACAGGCTTTTTCCTGTGCTCCCCTAATACCCTCATGCCTTGTCTTTCCTGGTCTATCATCTATGAAATCAATTATCTACATCAAATACCCACTGTTTTAAATTCTTGTAACTATTTATTTCCTCCTGGAATAATTCTCATTAAACAATTTATACTGAAGTATCCTTATTACAATGTTATTTTCCACATTTTTTTCCTAAGGAAATGGGTAAACTTAAATTGATAAATTGGGGAAATAAAATGCATTTTAACATCTCAATGGGTTGAGATTATTTAGCCTGAAGAAGAATAGGCAAATGAGTAATATTAAGTAGCTCAATCATGTGAATATTAAGGAGGACAACAAGCATCCATTATTAACCTAGAAATAGAGAGAGAATAAGAAAAACACTCAAACTGTCTCAGAATGAGCAAACAGCTGCTAGAGAAAGAAACCAATTTAGAAGAAATTGTAACTGAAAACCAGAATGCCCAGTAGGGTATGGCAATTATCCAGTGTACAGATGAGTACCGGAAACAGCCCATCTTAAAGAAGTTGGAGAAAACTCTATCAGAAAGGAACACAGCACATAACCATAGTGTAAAAAGTACCAGTTAGTAACCAGCACAGAGCTAATTAGGGGATTACATTTGAAAATAAACATAAGGGAATAACATTGTAATTCTTTAAGTAAACTCAAGAGTATAAAATCCAATTTGTTCCATCCTATTGATAAATATAAAAAATGACATAAGTTAAATAAATAAAGTTAAAAAGTCAAGATACCTGAAGTAAACCTGGCAAGTATGAACTCAGCCTAGAGCCACACTTCCCTCTTTCTTTATTCCACTACTTGTTTATGTTTGAAAACATTGTGAACAAGATGATTTCAATTGGTACATTGAAAACTTTGTTTTTATTCAATGAGTATTTGAAATGAATAGTAGCACTATATTTATTTTATTTGTACTTATAGAGGAACTGCAAAGGGAAAAAATATATTACAAATATTATAATTTAGCTATATTTTTAGTCTCATTTCCCTTCCTATATGTGTTGGAGACAGTGATTGGATTGCAATTATTTGAAGAAAGACTGGAAACATAAGTGAACCTATGCTTCTGTGGGGTTAAACGATCTTGGTATCTAAAAAAATCACTCTAACTATAGAGAGGACTAGCTAGTACCAGGGGCTCCCCTTTTCTCAGCAGGTTACATTTCACTTCCACCATTTGTGACTTTCTCTATTTCACTTCCACTTTTTGTGACTTTATTTTATCTAGCCAGAAGAGTTTCTAGTTCCCATATACTTGAGTTTGGACAGCTGGATTTCTCTTGATAATACCTGGAAACAGCTAAGTACTTTGTACTCAAGTTCTATTAATTTTGTGACAAATAAGGTTTCTATCTTGCCTATCATTAGGAAAAGTGCACAATGGTATGGAGGAAGATTCCTTTTTATTGAATATCTGTCCTAAGTAAGCCCCTTGGGGTTGAAGTTTGGATTGAAGGACCTGTGTCATCCATCACTTTATTATCCTTGACAATATACTTTCTCCTATAAATTTCATTTATAGATCCGATTTTATAATTTTGAGAGCATCACCTCACCTAACTTACATTATGTTGATTTAGGAATAATATAAATTACAGTAGAGGTTCCATGCAGATATATAGTATGTACATGGAATATTAGGATTTTGCTTTTCTAATAGCTTGGGGAGATGTTCAGGTTTTTTGAGAGTCAAGTGAGGAGTGCTGGATCACAGGTTTTCAATGTTTATTACCTGTGCATTGATGGGGAAGGTCTAGTGGTCACTGAGTAGGACATACAAATCCAACCATACAAGAGAGTCAAAATAGAATTCAAAAAAAGAAGAAAGATCTAAAGTTCAAGAAAGAAGAAATCCTCTTGATAAGTTTGTAGGGGCACAATATTTACATTGAAATAGACTACAGACATGCAATTGATTATAAATAGGGAGAAAACAGAACATCACATCAATAGTACAAGGATATAGAGCTAGTCTGTCCCAAAGCTAAGTAGCCAGTTTTGTTAATTTGTGTACCTTCATATACCCTGAACTGGTGTCAGAGTTTTTCTAGTATTTATAACATGCTTTTGTGTACACCTGTGGGAAGTAATTTAGTGATTTAGATAGGTAGTGTAGTAAAATATCATAGTCAGGTTTGGCAGGTTTATTGCAAAGTGTTTTTTGGAATTTTATTTACCCTGATGTGGTATTTTGGAAAGCATAGCCCACAAACCAGAATCATTTGGGAAGTTGTTTCAATACTTATTTCTGCATTCTCCGGGCCATTCAATGAAGCAGCATTCTGACAGTGGATTTTTAAAATCTGCATTATTTGCCAGTTTCTCAAGTGACTCTTACATATACTGACACTGAAGAAGCTTAGACATAAGAAGATATTATTGATTGGATAGTTTACTAAAGAGAGGGTTATGTTTCTAAAGAATGGCATGTGATATCAATCATGGATATCTTTAAATATAAAATTTAAAAAGTCTGCTACAAATAGATAAGCATAGTTATGCCTGGAGGTGACCTTCAGTTTTGAGACTCTATATGCTTTTTCTTCTAAAACAGGATTAATCATCTATCACTGAATGGATGAGAAGCTTCAAAAAGAATTTCATGCATTCTAACAAAAATTTTTCATGTATATACAATTTTTCTTGCTTTGAACTTAACTTGCATTTCATTTGTAAAAATCATAATTAATACATAACAGGTGTCTACATATTGCATAAAATTAAAAGTGGTTCAGAGTGCTGCCACAGACAGTCTTCCTGCTGTTTATATTTTATCTTCCAACTTCATTAACAAGATATTCCTTGTGTTAATTTCATATATTTCAAAGGAATTATATATGCAGGGCTTGAGAACCATGGGACTCTCTGTGGCTTTTCGATTCACCTCACTAGCTTGCCAGTGTGAAAATAACTTAAAAATGGACCTTGAGGGAAGTGTAGCAGAACAAGTGAAGCCAAGAATGTGTAAAAGCAGGAGAAAATACATTAGCTATGGCAGGACGTTTATTAACGTATTCTAAACTGCTTTTAAAAATATTTTGTTGGAAAACTAAATATCTGTCACATGGACTAGCAAAAACAAACAAAAACAACTGCTTCTCTTACAGAGGAAAAATTCTGCAAGCTTTATCCAGTTTAATACAAAGACACTGAAGTAGGACACCTATGGATACTTCATAGTTCGTTGATAGTATGATATAATCTGGTTTCAGAAAAGATCAAACAAACTCAATGAGCTAAATATAGTTGAGGAAGAAAATTCACTGTTATGTAAAATCTTACAGTAAAAATGGGAAATGTATGGAGTATAGCTAAAGACAAGGATGTTTTGTGAAGATTATGAACTCTTAAACATTTACAATAAAAGGATGTTATGTTCATATTCTGCATTGGTGATATTAGAAGAAATAATGACATATAATTTTAAATGAGAGACTTCATAAAAATATTTTTATCATGTCATGTATAGTGATTCAAACCCTTTAGCTGATACAAAGGCATTGTCCATTGCCAATGATAAGGACAAAACATTCATTTTCTTGTATTTTGTCTGGAACAAGACATTTTTATTAGTTAGTTGAGACATCTCTTCTTTTGAGGTGTGCAACATATCATTTGCTGATTCTTTTTAACAATACCTTGGTCAGTTACTGAAGGAATTCAATTTTATTTTGAATCCATGTAACATACACTTTTTAAGTATTTTCTTTCTGTCTGTGGATTTTAAGAACATAATCTCTCATGTTGTATGCATTCAGATACTTTATGTATTCTGGTAGAAGCTTCATTTTTGGTTTTATTTATTTATTTATTTTTTATTGGTTGTTCAAAACATTACAAAGCTCTTGACATATCATATTTCATACATTAGATTCAAGTGGGTTATGAAGCTTCATTTTTGATATATATGATGGATTGAATTGCTAGTCATTCAAATTCCACTACATAAATTCATACATATAACCTTTGTGTTTGCCTTGAGTTTTACATATTACTTTTTTAATTGATCTTTTTTCAATCACAAATGTATATACAAATACACAACTGTATATATTAGCTTTGTTCCTACATTCAAAAATTTTGATTTGTTTCCTGAAAATTTTAAATTACTCCTCCAGAGAAAAAAGGTTTCTCTGAGATTGACGTTATATAGTCAACATAGAAAATGTACTCTTGTATTAGTATTTTTCTGAAATACTGTTATAAAGTAGAAATGATTTAATCACACGTTATATATTTGAGTTTTAGATACACTTTATGCTAGAACATATTTAGCTAAATTTTTGTAAAGGAATATCCACAAATATTTAGACCTGGATGATATAGATATTAAAGTCACGGTCACATAAAATTCAATAGCTTCTGTGACTTTAAAAAAAAATATTTTAATGTAGCCCTCTAGTCACTTGTAACATAGGGAACATAGTAGTAATATTTATTTTTCATATGTATTTTAAAGAATATATTACATATAAAATGCTCCAAACAGTTGTTAGGTATAATAAATGATCACATATATGATGTTACCATTTTGTTATTAAATTTTAAACATTAGTTATTTGTTGAATTGTGTTTACAAAAAAAATATGCTGAAATCTAACCTGTAGTTCTTGTAAATGCAATGTTACTTCCAAATAGGATCTCTGAGATACCATTAGGTTAAGATGAATTCATACCGAGTTCAGATGGACCCTATTTCAATATGAGTGGTGCTCTTCTAAGAATAGAAGAGGGTACACAGACCCACAGCAGGAAAACTTGACATTAAGACAGAGGCAAATATTAGGTTGATGCATTCTACAAGGAACACCAGGATTTCTGTCAGCTTCCATAAGCTAGAAGAAAGACATGGAGTAGATTCTTCCTCAATGTTTCCAGGAAGGGCCAATCTTGTTGGTACCTTTATTTTAGATTTCTAGCCTTCAAATCTGTGTGATCAAATAAGTTTGTTTTCAGCCTTTCAGATCCTAGCATTTGTTATGTAACTCTAGAATGTTGAAACATATGCTATTAAAACTATAGCTCCACATTCAGTAACAATTGAATGAACCGATCAGTGAAGCTCACCAGGAGGAGCTCAGGACAAGTCACATGTTGAAAGGAAAAATCAAGAACAGCATGGAGTAGAACCCATTCAACAGGCTGCTTAGGGAACAGGACAAAGACATAGAGGTACAGAGAAGACAAACAAGTAAATAGTCAGTTCAGGTCTCCAGAGGGCAGTCAGACAATGAGTCACTAAAACAGGGGTCTTATCAAAACAAAATGAAACAGGTGTTTGCTAATCAGAAAAGTACAACACAGGGATTTACCAATTAGGCAAAACCACTAAGAAAACTATGAAATATATTAGTTATTCCAGCTTTGGAAAATACCATCAAAAGCCATAACTTAAAATTGCAACCTGATATAGAGTCCTAAAATAATTTCTTTATGAATATTTCTTTAGTTTAGTACAGCCTAAGAGCTTGATAGGACAGGTAAGTTTAGGGATGGGGGGAAGGTCTTTGTCTAAAATAAAAAGTGATTTGAGGGCAGGTTATTTTGCAGCAATTTAGATTTCTAGTCTCTGAATGTTACTCATTATCTATTGAGAGTTTTTGGTACCTCTGTCACAGTCCTTTCCCCATACCATTAAAATTCTAAATTTGAATAATTACATATATATATATATTTTTTTTCAAACACCTTATCTGTCACATAGTTTACCTTTATTTTGTAGACTTCTACCTATTCTTCGGGTTTGGAATTTTCATTCAAATTAACATCATAAAGTAACTTAAAGATTTGCTTAAATATATCTAAAAATGAAACATTCAGATGCTTTAGATAGTAGGCATGGTTGTTAACACAACTGACTTACTAAAAGTCATTAATTTGGGGTTTTAGTCAAATATTAGTCATACCGATCTCTTTTTATCAAGTTAGTATTATCACAGAAAACAGAATCATTCTATTTTCTCATTTTCAGCAAGAATTTTTTTCATCTTTTGGCTTTAGCTGAGACTAGATATAGTAGATATCTCTACAGCAATTGAATAAATGAATAATTTGGGGCTTATTTCTATCCTCTATAAGGAAATGCTCATTTCATTCCACATTGAATTTTTGCTATATAGGAAATGTGAGTGTACATGTGCTGTGTGACAATAAATTGCATTCAGTATCGTGTGCTCTATATTTGTAATAAAATATTATGCATTATTTATAGAAATTAATTGACTCATACTTGGTCCTTAAAAATCACTGTGGTTTATAGAATGAGAAATGTGCATGTGTAAAAAAAGGTAAGTGAAATTAATTGAATATTAAGACAATTTTGACTCGACTTATTAATGAATATTATATTAGACCACTAAGGTTTTCAGTGTAAATAGAAACATTTCAACCAACAATATATTTGCTCTGTACAAACATGAGCAAGTTTAGTTTACTAATGGGAAATCAAGAAGATGCCCTTAACATTTTGCAGGACTCTTTCTTATTTCATTATGCCAGTAATTCTTTATATCTTAACTTTGTGAAATTATAGAAATCATTAGGTTTTTATAATGTCAAAATAATTGGTGAGACACTGCATTTAAAACAAAGCAAAACTTGAGATAGAGTCAGTTTCACCTATTTGTGCAACATATTGAAGAAATATTCAGTTTCTCACAGAACTTTTTATACTGTGGGCAATCTTGCACAAAAATCAACATGTGAGTAAAATACATTTATAAATGTCCTCTATACTTTTTTTTTTTTTTTTGTATTCAGAATACGGTACTCTTTAAGAGCCAACTCCAAATTTAAAAACAAAACAAAACAAAAAAACCCACATGTTTGTCACAGAGCTTAGTATCATCCTCCCCTTAAGCAAGTATTTAGAATGTTCAAACTTCTCATGAGCACTATGTCTCTAGTAGTGTCAGGAACCAGGATGGTGAGAATTCATCCACATAGAGAAATATGAAACTCTATTTTATCATAAATATGGACCCCTGATCCCCAATTCCGCACCTTTCCTTTTCAACAAATCAGTGAATATGACAGGATAAGTCGCTTGGCTCTGTGATCCTGAGCAGCACTAACTGTACCTTGCAGGGCCCATTGCTTAATAAAGATGCAGGATGTTCAAAAATTACTGAGAAGTGCAAAATGACAATAGTATAATATTAAAACAAGTGTGGGGCTCTACGCCACTGCATAGGTTTAACATGTGTAAAGCCAGAATTTGGGGAGTTCTCATGAGTTGTTTGATTGGATTATTGATATAGCCACCACAGGGCCTCCAGTGTTTCAAAATATTCCATTTTCATTCTTCTGCCCATAAAAGCAGGAGAAGCATTACACTGACCTGTATTTCCCAAACTGGTTAATGACGCGATCAACAGCTTTCCCTACAGTCTCCATTGTTAATTTTTCCATAGACCTATGTGGAGAAGAAATCTAAACCAATCAGCCTCTTTACAAGGACTAGTTCAATAAATTTCCCATTATTAGTGCTTAGTCTTTACAAACAGAAAGATTTGACATTTAATTAGAGCTTTATATGTGCTAGGCATTGTTCCAGGGATTTACATAACGTCTTATTCCATTTGGTTTGCTATAACAAGCACCACAGACTGAGTGGCTTATAAACAACAGAAATTTGTTTTTTCACAGATCTGGAGGCTAGGACATACAAGATCAAGAAGTCTCAAAAGGATCAGTCTTTTGAGGTTCTCCTTCCTGATTCATTCATGGAGACTTCTCATTGCCTCCTCACTTGGTGAAAGAGGCATACTGAGCTCCCTGGGGCTCTTTAAGGAGAGCACTAATCCTATTCATGAGGGCTCCACTCTCATGACTTAAGCACCACCAGAAGGCACACATCCTAATGCCATCTGATTGGTGATTTCATTTACACAGACTTTTGGACTCACTTCATCTTCAAAACTGGTTGAGTTCATGATTTTCATTTTCTAAATAGTGAAGCAGAGTTGAAGACAGGGATAAAGAAGTAAATTTTTCATATTATCCAGATAGTAAATGGCAAAACCTTGATGCAAATCAAGGCATTGTCTATCAGCAATCTTCTTCCTCACATTTATTTTTGGTAATAAGTGATGAATTTTCTTCTTGTTTTATTAACTATTTTTATTGAGATAGAGTCTAGATGTAGAAAAGTACAGAAATAAGTGGACATCTGAACAAATTGACATGAACTACCACACAGGTTCAGCAACCTAATAGACCCAGTCAGAACTCTCTCAATTGGCAATCATTCCCCTTCTTCAAAGACAATTAGTTCCAATTTTAGAGTTATCAATGTGTTTGCCTGTTATTAAAAATGGAGTCATGGGGCTGGGATTGTGGCTCTGTGGTAGAGCGATTGCCTTGCGCGTGCAAGACCTGAGTTTGATCCTTAGCACCACATAAAAATAAATAAGTAAAATAAAGGTATTGTGTCTAACTACAACAAAAAAAATAAATATTTTTTATAAAATGGAATCATTCAGTATGATCAATATGATCTGGCATCTTTCTCTCAAACAGTCCTTCTGAATTTCATCCATGTTTTTTGCCCCATAGTAGTATTTTACTGCTGTATAAATGTTCCACTGTGCAATAGTCAATTTATTTATTTTATTTAGTTTTCAAAATCAAATTATTCCAAGTTTTGACCTATTGTAGATAATGTTTCTTTACCCATTCTTTTAGATGTGTTTTGTGGCTCTGGGAAGGAAAAAATGAAATTGCAAAATAAGAAATAACAAGTATGCTAAATTTCAGTAGCTATGCCCAAAATGCCATCTACAGTTTTGAAAAAAGTAGCCTGGTAGTTCAATAGTTAAACTTTAAATAAAATTATTTTTAACTATATATTTTTCAGTTTTAGTTAGACACAATACCTTTATTTTATTTATATATTTTTATGTGGTGCTGAGGATCGAACCCAGTGCCTCTTACATGCTAGGCAAGCGCTGTACTGCTGAGCCACATTCCCAGCCCAATAAAATTATTATTTTATATCAGTAGCAGTGTTCCTTAGTTGTTATTTTGAATTGCCTTGAATAATAGGTTTTTTTTTTAAAGAGAGAGATAGAGATAGAGAGAGAGAGAGAGAGAATTTTTTTTTTTTTATATTCATTGTTTTTAGTTTTTGGCGGACACAACATCTTTGTTTGTATGTGGTGCTGAGGATCGAACCTGGGCCGCACACACGCCAGGGGAGCGCGCTACCATTTGAGCCACATCCCCAGCCCTTGAATAATAGGTTTGAGCATGTTTTCAAATATTTGTTGGCCACTTGAATACCTATATTTGTGTCATGGATGTTTATGATTCTGTATTTTTTATTTGATTGAGTTTTATTGTTTATATGTAAGGTCTCTCTATGCATTGCAAATTAGAAACTTATGTTAGCTATCAATTTACACCTTTTTTTTTCCATGACATCAAGACATACTGCTCATTTTTCTTATTCTCTGTTGAAGAATAGAGGTACCTAATTAAATCTATCCAAATGAATAATTTATTTTATGGTTAGAGGTTTGCGTAAACCATTTAAAATCTTTTCTTACATCAAATTAATGAAGATATTCTCATGTATTATTGTAAAGTATTTCTTTCCATTTTAATTTTTTTATATCTAGGGTTCAACTTGATTTAGTACTTTATGGAATACATAGGGTCCAATGTTCAATATTTTCTTCATATGTGGAATCCAATTAAATCAGAGGGTTTAATTGAAAAGACTGATTTTTCCCTAGTTTTATAATGCCATCTCTGTTTTAATTTATGTGGCCATACAGGTATACTATGTTTGGTTTCTCCATTCAGTATCATTGATCCACATTTCTAATCATGCCACAATACCACTGCATCAGGGGACACAAATATCATTTCCTTGCCTATCCAGGTTTATGGATGATGAACTTTTACAAAAGACAACAAGAGAAAACATACACTTTTTTTAAATATAAGAAGATGTGACTTGGGAGTCTTCATAAGCCAAAAAGAGGGATAAAACTCTATATGCTAAGTTTGGCGAAGAGTGTATATGTGGAGAAACACAACAGGACAAGAAGATGAGGGTGGATTTAGTAAGTCCTGCTTGTTGAGAGTCTTCTTTGTGTATCCTGTCTTCAGCAGTAAAGGTGTTTCTTTTCTCTGGGGATGAGAATGGCATCTCTCAAAAGAGGATCTTATGACCTGGTTCAAGGAAAAGTCATAAGACCTTTCCAGGTTTTATTACTTACTTCAGGAGTAGCAGACCAGAGTGTCAGAGGTGGCTTTCCTACTTTTCCTGTATTCTCAATAGCCAATGTGCTATATAGGGTAGCATGTCCTGATTCCCCATCACCACTCTACTTAATCAAATTGATTTATATTATATTTATATTATAGAGGTACACCAGGCATCTTTTAATTCAGATGTGTCATGATTATGTGGGAGGCTTTGAATCTCAGTATATATTTTAGAATTGATGTTAACTTTTATGAAAAATCTTATTTGGGAAGAAGAGACATGTGTGATGTTGAGTCTTATTCTAGAAAATTACTGAAATTTTCTAATTAATTTAGATCTTCTTTGAAGTCCTTCAATAAAGTTAAACAGTTTTATTTATAAAGAAATTGCACATATCTTAATAGATTAATAATGAGTCTAGTGATGTAAGTCATCTTTTTTTTTTTTTTTCTCTAAGTCTTCATATAAGATCTTTCTTTGCTGGTATTTTCAGGTGGGTTTTAAAGAAGGCCTGCAAATCTCACACTTTTCTCTCCCAAATACATTTTGACACCTTTATTGGGATTTTATTGAATCTATAAATAAATTTAGGAAAGAGCAATTTTTATAATAATAAGTATTCAAATACACAAACATGATACACACCTCAACTTATTGATATATTTTTCATTTTATCTCATTAATGTTATGTTTTATATGTGTATATCTGGTATGTGATTAAATTATTTAACATTTAAAAATTGATATTTTCAGGGGATGGGGTTGTGGCTCATTGGTAGAGCTCTTGCCTGGCATGCATGAGGCACTGGGTTTGATCCTCAGCACCATAAATATGTAAAATTAGGATATTGTGTCCACCTGAAACTTAAGAATAAATATTTTTTAAAAAATTGATATTTTCAATCTTACTGTCATTTTTTTTTTACTCTAGGTTGCATAAAAATAGACTTTTTCTGTTGAATTTGACCCAATGACCTTGATAAATTCACTTAATTTATCTATAAATAATGTATTTTACGTCTCTTTTTATTTCTTATTTTGTTTTCTTGTCTTAATGCACTGGCTATTTCCTCTAGACAAATAGTGAATAAAACAGTTGAGAGATTTCTTATTCCCAATTTTAGTAAAAAGTTTTAAGCATTTGACTATATATCAGAAGTCATTAATCTTTCTCTCTAAAGAGACAGTAATATATACCTTCAGTTTTCAAGTCATACTCTCTATCATTATTAAATATTTATCAATAGAACAAAAAAGCATCTGGAAAAATGTGCAAATAAATGATGTGGGTGAGTTTCTATATAACTTTATTTAACAAAGTTATTTCTAAATTTATAAATTTAGAAAACAAGGATGAATTGGATTTTTCCTCCAGTGTATAGTTTGTCAATTATAGTATGAAGAAGTCTGTTAGCATTCAAATTTTGAAGAGTTTTATATCATGAAGGAATACTGAGTTTTATCAAATGTATTTTCTGCATTTTTTGAGACAATAGTTTTGTTTTTCTCCCTGTTCTATTGATTTTCTGAAATGAAAATGATCTGATTTTCAAATAATAAGCAATGTGGCATTTCTGAAGAAATCCCAAACTGTATTTGATATTTTAAAAAATATATTGATGAACTTACTTTATAAAATATATCATAAAGTGCTTTCTTAAAGTTGGATATTAAATTTCTTTCTTGTATTATTTTGCCTTGCTTCTCTATCAAATAGGTTGGACATTATAAATGAATATGGAACCATTTTTTATTATACTATGCTATGGCTAATATTGTGTAAGAGTGGGCTATTTGGTATTTTTAATATGAGGTAGTATTGCAAGGAAAAGTTATCTGTGGAAGGAATTTTCCTCTGGAAAATGTTTAATGAAAAATTATAGCTATTACTTAAGTGCAGTACTTTTCAGATTTTTACATGCCTTCTGCAGTCAATCATGCTGTGCATTTAGCATATTTTGTTGTTGTTCTTTTGTTTTTCATTTTATAAAAAATCATAAAATTTATTGACAACAAAATTTTCATCAGTTTATGTTTCAGTTTCCAGCCACATCTGTTAAAAATCTGTTTTTTACTCTAATTTAGTCTATGTTGCCTTTTCTCTATCTATCCCTTTGTACCTCCTTTCTAGGATTCAGCACTGCATTAATCTTTTGAAAAATTAAATAACATTTTTTCTACTCTATATTTTATTTCACTAATTTATTTCTTATTTTCATCAATTACTTTTTTATCCATTTCTTTATGTGTGTGTGTATGTTTATTTTATATAAATGTACTTTGATTAGACAGAAGGTTGTGTGGAGAGGGAACGGGGCGGGGGGCAAGAACCATATTAGTATGAATCAGACATTATGAATCTGTGTGTATACATGATTACAAACAGAAAAATGAGAAGTTATACTCCATTTATATATGATGTGTCAAACGCACTTTACTGTCATGTATAACTATTTAGAACAAATAAAAAACAACTTTTAGTGTAACGGCACTTAGCTTCTTATTGACTCTGGAAAAATCCAGGTTAGTTGTGGAAAAAGTGCAGTATTGGTTTACAATGATATTATTAATCACTCACTATCCACTATTGTAGCCTCTGGCAATCTAAGATGGGTTTACATGGACACTGAAATGTCCTCTTCTTCCTTTGGTTCTCTTTAACTACTTTTCATTTTACCACACAGACTTATTCCAGTGATGCTCATTTACTCAATGAACTTATGCAGTCCATTGTATTTTGCTAGAGAACTTAAGCCAAACATATGTATTATGCTAAAACCAATCCCTTTTAAAGGTTCCTGGTGGGTCAAGTGTAAAAAAATATTCTGCACTCACATATATTTATTTTCTCCAATAATCTTTTATTCTTATCAGACATTTCCAATTTTAAGAGAAGGGCTAAAATGTCTTAGGTAGGCAGCCACAGAGAGAAATCTCTAAAGGTTGGCAGGACATAGAAGGAAGGGGAATGACTTGATCGTGAGTGCGGGCCTGATATAAATGTGTTTCTACACAGAATGAATTTGCAAATTGCAACTTGGAAAGACAGCAACTCAGAAACTCAGTATTCGTTTTCCTTATGGAGATTAATTTACATTTTGCAGATAAATGATATTTAAAAACTGTGAGAGGCAATTTTCTACTTTGATTTCATGCAGAATTTGCTTTTTGCATTTTTTAACATAATTGCTTGTTTTACTTCACAGTACAATATAGATGTATCTGTAAGTCACACTTGTACAACCTACGGTTGAACTGATATTAGATGATCTTGATCTTAATTTCTTGAACTACTTTTCCTATAGAATTTTTCCCAATCACTTTCATCTCAGATGAATTAACAGTATCTTTGATCAAATATTCTCACTATTTCTGAATATTTATTTGTTTTGCAGTCCCGGAATAATTAATAATCAAAAGCCATCTACATATTTATCTTTGCTCTAGTGTAGAGGAGGAGATAGTAAAGAAAATAAAATCCAATGCTATCTCCCAGCACATCTTTTATTCCACATGAGAAGTACAGAGAACTATAAATAAAAACAATGATTTTCACACATAATACAAAAGTAAATTGACTGTTTATGTTAAAATTGAATTCATTCCATATACATATGACAAACATCCACCTTGTGTAAAACATATAGGATGATGGATGGGAATACAATTAAAAGCATTTTAAACAAAAATGTATGTACTTTTAACATGATTCTATTTATCAAAAGCTTATTAATATGCGGTGAAGAACTTAGTATTCCCATTCACAAAATATCTCCCAGGTCCATAGGAAGAAGTCATCCTTGGACTAGTTTCATAAAAGCTAGGCTTTTATTAGATCAGAAGCCTACTAGCGCATATGTCTTTGCTATATCTTTTAGCCAATTACAAGCAAATCTCATACTTTCAAGAATTTTATGTTCACTCCTTTTGGAGATGTGGTCCTGGGATTTACACCCAAGGCTTCACACATCCTAGGCAAGCACTCTAACACACAGAGATTCCTGGTCCTTTTATTAATACAGTTTATTAATTTGTATTTTTCTTTTTATCATGAGCATTTTTTATGTTTGTTTGTTTTGCTTTGTTTTTACAAAAGTTTGACACTAGTTTTAAATCTGTCCTTGCTGGGTCAGTTCTTCTTGCTAAGAAAGAGGAGAGAAATGCATTTTGCATAGTAGTACACAATCATTAAAATAGATTTGTATCTTTAGTAAGACTCAGAATTAGATAGCTAATCTTAAAAGTACTATATCAAGAAGAAAACTTAGGTTTTCTTTCAGGAGAGGCTCATGAGATGAATGCATTTTCACCATACTTTGTCTTTCTTATTGAAAATGTTATGAGAAATGACTTTTCTTAATAAAATAAAGAATGAAAATACATTGAGAAAAACTGTCAAGTGGGTTAGGACTTAAAAACTAAGTCAATTCTTATCAGAAGACTAACAATAACAATGTTAAAACATAAACAAGTACATAAGTTACTCTGAGGATAAAATTATGGCATAATAGCCCTCAGTTTAAAATTATTTAATAAGAAAAACTATTCACTATAATACATTTATAGAAAAAGTATACAAATTAGTAGTTAAAAATTAATTTTATTTGGATAATTTCCTTAATAATAAATTACTATTTCACTCATTAGAGTGCAAGTTTTACATTAATTAAAAAGGAGGAGGTTTTCCCTACGAATTTAAAACCTTAAAATACAATTTGCTTTGTTCTATAGCTTTATCACTAAATCTAATATTTCTATTTAATAATTCAAATGTATGTGATAGTTTACAAACTATGGCCATTTTTTTTAATTCAAAACTTTTGGGAAAATTCACAGTGTGTAAAATATAAAAAGGCTCTACATTATTTGCATTTTTTAGGTCTTTTACAATACTTATTTCTTTTTTTACTTCTTTTTTTTATTCTGAGTTATATATAACAAGAGAATCCAATTTGATAAAATTATATAAGCCTAGGATATACCTTATTCTAGTTAGGACCCCATTCTTGTGGGAATAATTATTTTTAAGTTAGGATTATTTATCATAAGAGAAATGGTATCTAGGACATTTTGTTTTATCATTTCGAAAAGAACTTTTACACCATTGGTTAGGTATCTAATTTGAAGTGTGCTTAATTTGATAAGCATATATATTACATTATTCAGTTTGTTACAAGAAAACTGACCAAAGGAAAATCATATCTTTCAGAATACAAAGTATGGTGAAAATGCATTCATATCATGAGCCTCTCCTGAAGTTCCAGCTATGATCCACAGCACATTAACAGTACTGTCTCCAGCCTACATACTGACATTAACTCAGGGTCAGTGTTCAATTATATCAAACATTTCCTCCCACTTTCCTTTACTTAGTGTTTGGTTAGGTGGCTCTGAAATAGAAGGACGATTTACCACACATATTTGAGAATTTATTGCAGACTTCTTCCTACTTTTACCTGGCCTTCATTTATTTCAAGGATCTCTATTATGAATTTGGGTCTAGATGAATCATGACTTCTATATATCAGGTTGGCCTAAGCCAAATATCGTTTTAGCAGATTCAAATTAGTTTCATTACTCAGATCTTGTGAGACTTTAATAAACTTCCCTTATATTTTAATTATGAGTCATGAGGATGTCATAAACAATTAGCTACCATCAAAATCTCTGTGGCTAAACCAATTCTAATTCCCAATTTGACAGCCAATTACTCCTACTATTCCTAATTTACCTTTGAAGGTTAATTCCAGATGCTTGGATTGTTCTCCCTAGGTATTTCACATTCCCTATTGAAACTAAGGACACTATTTTCATGGTAGAATAATCTCTTGTCTCCATAAAGATCAATCAACAGCATATTTTTCAAAGAAACTTATCTTTTTTTTTCTTACCAATATCCCTTTCAGTGCTCTAATAAAGCAAGACTTACTGCTGTCCCTCCCAAAGGCCTTAGCCAAGGGATGTGTGAATAATTTGATGGTTTTCCACTTACGATAATTACTCAAGATTATAAACAAACATTTCCAGAATCTCACCTTCATTTACCATTGCTCACCATAGAGTATAGGTCTTAATGATAACAAAATTTGGACAATGCAGGCATGTTGGTAAATCCCCTACAATCTAAACTTATCCCTAATACTCTAAATAATAACTTATGATGTAGTCCCTAAAAGCATGCCCCCAAATGCATCATAGTGACTATAAAAATCAAAATTAATTATATAATTCTATTTATTTGCTGTATTTCCCATATTGGATTTCTCTTATTCAATAGTGTTTTAAGGGGCCAGGGATGTAGCTCAGTAGTAGAGCACTTGCCTAGTATATATGAGGCACTGGATTTGATCTTCAGCACCACATTAAACAGCACCACATTAAAATAAATAAATAAATAAATAAAAAGTAGTGTTTTATTTTTATTTTTATTTATCTTTACTTTTTAATTTATTTTATTTTTTAATTTTTTTTTTTTTTTTAGTGTTTTAAATACCACCTCATCACTATGATTATAAGGGAGGATTTACCCTCCAGATTATGGCTCAACATACAACACTTGAAATTGTACAGATAATATTGACATCAGTTTTGATTCACATTTCGTCTAGGAAAGAAAACCATACATATCATGCATGACAACATTGGGGTTGCATTCAGGAACAAAATGGACAATTGGGGGCTATGGCTAGTAGAGCTTGTAGCTTGCAGAGATTGGCATGTCCTTTCATTCACTGGGAAAATACATGATTGACTAGTATGATCCATGGGCTAGTAGAGCACTAAAACTCACTGCTCAGGGGTAAGCAGGAAGTTCATCTGGTCCTTTTAGTAAATAAGAAAAGTTGTTCAGCTAGTAGACGTCACCCATGTGATCCAGGTAGGAAGAACTTGTGCTTAGACCACTTAAAACCCTACTGATTTCATCAGATGCAACATCGCAGGCAACATCAGACCCTAATTTTAAACTCAGCATCACAATTAGGCTTCTGTGGTTGTTTATGTCTGCAAGAAAAATTTGGAGTTGTGAGAAATGAGGGCAGTTATCCTTCCCTTGAAAGTAGACTCCTCGTGCGATATTGCTACAAGTCCTCACACAAGATGGAGCCATCTGCTTCAAACAGAACGGAAAGACTTCTTTGAAAGACAAGGAAGGATTTATATAGTTTGGGAATTAGGATGTTTTCCATATCCAATATCCTTCCTGCAGTCTCTATTTTAATTATCATGTTGCATTCTTGTATTATTAGTGCTTTTGTTTTCATTTAAGGAAACTGGCAACTCACTATCATAATTTTATAACTTATATGGACAAATACTACATTTTACTTTGACTGTTTAACTTCATGCTAATAAGAACAACATTATCCCTTTGGAGTTGTTATTTAAATACTGGTTTTCCTTGAGCTAAAAATTCCGAATTTTTGGAACATCATGTGTTTTTTAAAGCTCTTAGTGCAATGAAGAGAATTGGTTCAAAAAAACCCTTATATTTTCCCTGTCTTAGATAATGCTCCATAGAAAGCCATTTGACTGACTAAATATTAGCTTCAAAATGGACTTTTTTGTATCACTACAGGTGATTGTTGAGATAGATGTTTTAATGTTCTGTGCCATGGAATGCCATGTTGTATCTATTCATATGAACTATTTTAAACTAATTTTTTTTAGCTCACCAATCCATATGCTAATTTTCATGATGATCTCTTTTGAAATAAATGTATTTGCAAATTACTATATCAATTAGGATTCCAACTTTTTGACAGTTCAGGCCATTCTGATTTGCTACATAGAACTATTAATTAATTAATATGCATCAGAGATCTCACAGAGTAGTGATAAAAAAGGATTCATAGATAACATTAATAATGACAATCAGAATCATACCACAAAGTGATTTCAGAAGCAATTTGTCCATTGACAACTGGAATTCTCATAATATGACCTTAATAACATGCCAGAAAACTAGATGATACTATAATCTCTATTGATAACTTTGGATGCCAGACCTCTCTTTAGCATCTTTTACATGAATGCCCTATACAGTGTTACTTCTCTTTGTTCCCAAATGAGCCAAAGTGGAGGTAAGTCTGACTGACAGAACTTTGGTTACATTCCTTTTTTTTGTATGTGAGAGATTTAGGATTAATTTATTATATTGTGTTCTTTATTGAAAAAACAAGCACGCTGATGTTCAATCATATTAAAATATTGTATTCATTACAAAAGAGGTTAGAAAACTGTGCATGCGGAAACATCCATTACATGTCACTATGATGTGGGTCCTTATAGTGGAATATTAAGTCCTCCTATGGAACTCTACTAGATTGAAGAATGCATCCTTTTGAAAATGGAGACTGTGTGGTGTGTGTGTATGTGTGGGTGTGCATGCTGCTGTTGCTGTGTGTAATTATGTAGGTGTATAATTGATACTACTTACCTTCAGGACTATTGGAAGAACAAGGTGTCCTGAAACAATTCTCCATATTTAGATGGTGGACATCACTGTGCTAATCCATACCAATTCTACCAGATTTGAAGAGTAGCAAAATTATGGTATGAAGGGATTGAATTGGGAAGGCAACTTGCAGGAGGGGGCACTCTGTGTTGGTTGGTCCTGCTGAGGTCAGGAAAAGGACATGATTTCAGAGAGTTCTCAGAAAAATTCATGGACAAAATGCAGTTGGCAACTGAGATATTGCTGAGAATGATAGTTTAACATCGAGGGTTCAATTTGTCTAGATTATAAAGGGAGTATTTCTTAATTAGCAATTACCTTTTTTTATTACCTATACTAAAAACTTTATGCTTTCTCCAAACCTCAGTAAAGTCTGAAGCACAGTCTTCCTTCATGCACTGTGGAGAACAGTGGGAGGCCACAGCCAAGGAGTGTCTGCCCTGCCCAACACTAATTTCTCTACTGACATCTTCTAAGATGGATCAGCATTCTATCAAGGGCACTCTGTCCAATAAATCGAGAAGATAAACAGCTACAGAATGAGTGAGCTGCTGTCCATGTCAAAATTGGGACACCAGTAAAAAAGAACAAAACAATACAGAGAAAGAAACAAAATGAAAAATGAAACTGCACAACTGACAGCTAGCCCTGACCCTATTTTGAATAAGCACATATTTTATATCCCTCAGCTGCAAAGAAAACTAATGCACTTCACTTACTTAGGTAAACAATAACATTAAGTGTTTTCACCACAAAAAAAGGATAACTATTTGGGGTTCTGTGTCAATTATTATTAGTTTTAGTCATCACATAATATATACTTTAAAGTATGTATATATTCTAAAACAATATTTTAGAATACTGTATTAGAATAGAGTATTAAACATGAGAACTGTATAACAAAAAAATAGAACAATTAAAACCAAAAAAAATGTTTTCAATATATATATAGTTGGTATCCAAGAAAAGAAACTTGAATAAATTTAACGACAAAATATAAACTTATTCTGAAGTGTTGATGCTCATGAATATATTACAAACTTTGCAGGTATCATAATTATGGAAGGAAATCAGAAGTTTTTTCCATTATAAGTAGACAGAATGCAATATAATAGACTCAATAATTCGTTTTCTTCCACCCAGTAATAAAATATGGACTCTTGATAACCTTCATTGTAAATTAAGTTTTTTTTTTCTTTTACTTGTCTAATTTTCCTATGGCAATCACTGTAGGAAAGTCATACAATCTCATCTATTGTTTTCCCATAATCGAATATAGGAAAGTAAGTATTTTAAAAAGGGATAGTAGCTGGGTGCAGTGGCACAGTCTTGTAATCCCAGTGACTTGAGAGGCTGAAGCAGGAGGATTGCAAGTAGGAAGCCCTCCTCTATTTCTTAGAAAGACACTGTTCAAAATAAAATAAGATGTGTTGGGGATATAGTTCAGTGGTAGAGCACCCCAGTGCTGGGGAAATAAAAAGAGCCAAGTGAAAGAAAAAGACCGATAAGAGGTTTATTTTGTGAAGGATACATTTACAATGATTTGCAATCTGGGGTAAATCATTATCCTAAAGTAGAACTGTGCTTTTCTATCAAACCCTAAATGCGTATTCAAATGACTTCCAAGAAACACAAAAGAACTTAATGAGTATTCTAAAGAAGCTGAACAGTGTCACAGAATGTGTTTAGCATCATGGTAAAAATGTAAGTCTATGGTACCATAAGCTGAATAATATGATACAAATCACTGTGTAAGTGCAATTGTTGAAGACACATCTGCATACATGTGGCTTTATGACCTCGACATGTCTGTCTGTGGTTTCCATAGCTCCATGTGACATTGACTTAAAATATGCACTATTTCCTATGTGTTAACACTGCATATGTGCATCATTGGAAAATAACATGTCATGAATACAATTTAGATCGAGGTTATGAGGAGGCAATTTACAACTAAACCCATCTAAACCAAAACAATCAATCACTATAGTTTGTATAAAAAAAGCAAGTATATCCAGGAGTTATACAAAATTTTTAAAAAAGAATTACTGGTTGGCCAATAATTCAACTTTATATAATGAAAATAATGCTTCCAATGTAAATAGAAAAGGTATCAATAGAAGTCTTCCAAGATTACATTTTCCAGAGGAAAGAGACATAATTCACAAAAATATTAGTTAGAAAGGAAAGGTTTCAGAGATGATATTTTCTCTGGACAACCTGAAAGATATGGGGCTTCTATTCCATTTAATCACTTAAAGAAAAATAAAATCCTCCAGAACTAATAGCTTGGAGATAATTCTAGTTGAAACAGGAGGCCAATATAAATCTGCCAAGATAGAACTAATATGTTGTCTCTTCACAGTGAAAGTTAAATTATGATCCAACAAGTTCTAGACATGCTGTAATTTGGAGATAGCCTTATCAAAAAAGACATAAAACTAAATTTTATAGTAATACATTGCTGTAGCAACTGTGATGTGAAATAAATAATGAGAAATTTAAAAAAGCAAGTTATACAAAACATGCAAAAGTACTGTATAACTCATAAGGCATTAAATTCACATAAATTTTTAAAACCTTTTTGAAATATAAATGCTTGCACTCTTCCTTTCAAAGTGTGAGATGCTTAAAGCTTAGAGGTACATATTAAAAATGCAAAATGAAGAAAAATTTATTGTTGTAAGATAAAAACTCCCATTCAGAAGTAAAACAAAGGTGGCCTTTATGTTCACATAAGTTATGAATCTGAAGATTAAATATAAATAATACCATTCAAGCACACTTAACTCTTAAAAAGTCAGATCTTACTATTTGCAATGACATGGATTAAATTAGAGGACTAAGTGAAATAAATCAGAAATAGAAAGACAAATAAAAATTTTAAGAAGTCAAATTTAAGAAGTAGAGAGAAGAACGGTGGTTAGCAAGTCTGCGGGACAATAAGTGAGAGGGCTGAGAGAATGGATAGGTATTGGTGAAAGGGTACAAAGTCTCTCTTAGATACAGGAATAGTGTTTGAGATCTATTGCACAGAATAGTGACCATAGCTAATAATGTGATATTTCATATTTCAAAATTGCTCAGACATTGTATTTCAAAAGTTCTACCACAAATAAATTTCTGATATATGAGGGGATACATATGTTAATTAGCTTAGTTGAAACATTCTATTTTATGTGAGTATATATCTATATAAAGGTACTTAAATACAAATGTACATACTCTACATTATCAATGAAATATTTTTTTTTAAATTAAAAATTATACCTTCTTAAAATAATACCCTTCTTTCCTGCCTATCTCCTAATCTTTCTTTTTTATTTCCCTCTCTTCCTCTGTATTTAAATCCTCACCAATCTTCCTTAAAATTCAGCATTTTCAATGTTAGAGTATGTAAACAAGTCAGGATGGCACCTGGCAAATGTTAGAGTCTGTAAACAAGTCTGGATGGAACCTGGCATTTCGCCAGAGGGAGTGGTTTGTGAAGTAACGCCAGGGAGCCATTAAGTGTGGAGATTCCTTATTGGTAGACTGCTGTATTGAGTTTATGTTAATTAGATAAGCTGTGTGGAATGTATAAATACCTCTGTTGTCCTACAATAAATGGCTCCCACTCCTGCTGTATCAATCTACACAAGTTGCTTGTCACCACCGGGTAATTTTGCTGCAGCCGGACTGTGGCATTTAAAAATATTTTTTATTTTATGCCACACTGCAATTCAGTAAGTAGTTTTCCTTTTACAAATTAATGAATATAAGATCTAATAATACTTGAGATTGTTACAAAATTTTGTGTCCAATAAATCTTCCTATATTTTTTTCTCAAAGTCACAAGAAATGGTCTTATTGGTCTTTATTGCCTAGAGTCACAATATTCTTGAGAGAAGTAGATAGTAGATTAAATACATGACAGAAGAGTGAGTTTATTAAGGAGTAAGTAGCAATGCAATTTCAGAGATGGAATCCAAAAAATATCCAAATATACATTGAGCATATTCAATAAAATCCAGAATTTAATCTAATTGATTTGACTCTTGGTTACTAGATTTCAGGTACACAAAGTAAAAGGAGTGGTAACATGTTTTGACATTATATTTTGACTTCCAGCCAATGAAAACAGAAATATCAGAAACTTAACCAAAATTTAAGTAGTTTTCATCTTAGATTCAAAAACATAATTAATGATTCATGAAAAAATACAATTTTAGATTAAGTGGGTGCTATCTACACTGTATCTAAACTTACAATTCAACTAACTTAAATTTAACCTTTGAAAATTAAGAAGAAAAATCTTGCTAAAGCTTAGGATGAGATCAAGGTCAACAAGAGAATGAAAGAGAGAGAATATAGAGATTGACTAATGTAGAAGGGATAAAATTTTTAATTTTATCACATGAAAGTGTTTATTTGCTGTTTCATTCATTTTAAATTTTTATTCTTATACACGTAAGATATTTTATGTCAAGTCTAACAAGACACTTTCATAAAAACCCACTATCCTTTATTCTTTATCATTCGAATCCCAAATTTCTTTGGGAAAGTGAAGAGTTCAAATGAATGGCTAACCCCTCAGAGTCCCATGAGTACAGTGCACATCCTACATACTGTAAGAGACAAGAGGTGATTCTGCTGGTGGGATTCCCAACAAGCTGATTAACATTGAAAGAGTCTGGTAGTGCCTACATTTTGCTCTTTTCTCCCCTTAATTTGCCTTCTTCTTTACTGTCTTTGCTCTTCTTGGCTCAGAGTGTGGATGAAATATTACAGGTCCCAGCCACTTTAAGAATACAAGGATGTGACTTCAATGTGAATCTAAATGGTCTGTCTTGGATAGTTCAACACCAGAGCACTGCCACTTTTATGTGAGATCGAGAAACTTCTATGGTAATTCAGTTCCCTGTAGCATAAATTTGAAATGAGCGTATTGGTGCCCTAAATATTCTAATTATATAGAAATTTATTCATGTTGGGAAAACACAATGTTTTTGATCATTTGTTTCTTATGAGCCACATTTGTCTGTATAGTCTAAGTCACATCCATGCTATCTGAATATGTGAATGTCTGTCCTTTAACAGTGTGTTAATACAGATTATACTAGTATTTATATGCTCTATCTGATCATAGGCTACACTACTTCCAGATTTTCCATTGCTTTACTTGAGCATAAATAGTAAAACAATAATTAAAACAAAGTTTTATGTAGATGAGGGCAACCATTTTAGTTAATTTTATCCTGGATGGCTGTGGCTAATATATAAAATACTTTAAAAAATTCTGATGAAAATCTTTGATTGAGAAATCCAGATTATCCAGAAAAAAAAACATGTAATAGGTTCAGAATTGACCAAATTATATTATTATATTGTGCACATGTATGAATATGTAACAATGAACCTCACTATTATGTGTAATTGTAATGTGCCAATAAAATTCCTTTTAAAAGTTTAATAGGTTTAAATACTTTCACCTCAATTTGCATTTAACTTTTTAATTTATTTTCCATAATCACACAATTTTAACATGAGAAAACATCATTACAAGGAGTGCATTTACATTGGTAATTACTTTGAAAAACATTGTTATGTCCACAGCTAATTTACTAATGGGAAAGTTTAATGTAAATAAAATTGATATATTTAAGCTGTAGTATATTAAGTTTAAAATTACTATAATCAAGTCTCCAAAAAGACATACATAGATTTGAAATTCATGAAAGTTTTGCAAGCTAGGTCAAGCAAAATTTCAAATCTCTTTACATTATCTTTGTAAATATTATCATGTGGATTTATTTTTTAGATCCATATGATACATGGATACTCTGTAATTCCAGCAAGGATTTCATTGATTTCCATTTTATCTAGAAGAGTCACATTAGAAAGAAATAAAGAAAACCAAAAACATTTATCTGTGTGTATGTGTGCACACATATATATGATGTCTTAAGTTTATTTTTATTGCCAGATATTACACTTATGATAGAAAAAAAAATCATGTTCTAAGGATTCCAAAGTAGAAATATGACATGTGAAATGTGCCTTTTTAGCAGAATGTGACATGGGCTATATATAGCATGACCATTTTGATAGAGTTTATACCGGTGCAAGCCTTTTCATCTTATTTATAAAACCAATTACATGCTGATTCAGAAATCACATTTCACAGTTTCCCTTGTCAGATTACCACATGACTAAGTCTGGAGATGATTCTTTTCTTTTTTTCCTAATCAAATGACTCACATTTCCCAAGGTCAGTTGAGTGTGAAACCGAGGTTCACGGTTCTGGCATTCATCTCCATGCTTCTGTCACAACTCCTCTCCCACTAGATAACCATGACCTCCATCCCTTTCCTCCGCTGATCCTACTTTTCTCTGCCCCAACCACCTGCATGCTTTGTAAAGATGATTGCCTCAAACTTTTAGGAATAATTTCAGAGTATAGGGCTTAATGAAAGGATTGCTTTGCAAATAACTTCTACAAACACTAGATCTGCATTATTGGGCTTTTCTTTAACAAAATAAAACATAGCATCAGAAGTCAAATTGCCAAGTTTCAAACTTTATTGGCTGCACAATCTTGCAAGTTCCTGAAATTTTATGTGTCACACAGTCATGAATTACATAGTTTATTTGAGGATAATAATAGCGCTTACCTTAAAAGGTTGCAAGATTTGAATCAAATATTGGATATAAGACTAAAACTAAGCAAGCATGGTGGTGCACACCTGCAATTTTAGCCCTTGAGAAAGCTGAGGCAGGAGGATTCCAAGTTTGAGATCAACATGGGCAAATTAGCAAAATCCTGTCTCAAAATTTAACAATAAATAAATAAAATAAAATGTTTAGGGATATAGATGACTGGTAAAATATTCTAAGTTCAATCCTCCTCAGTTGCCCTCCAATAATAAAGAAAGAAAGAAAGAAAGAAAGTCTAAAAAATTAAGAATCATGGTTCTCAAACATAAATCAGATCATTATTTTACCCATCAGAACATGGGTATTAATATATCATAACAAAAATTATGAGTTATAGATATTTTAGTAATATTAATGCCATTATTATTCTGAAATATACATTGTGAAAACTCAGTCAATACTTAAGTTGTGTTGAGGTCTACATTTTGTTTGAAGCCATGAAGTTACAAAATGAAACATGTATGGTGGCAAATGAAAGGAACTGGAGAACACTATGCTAAGTGAAACAAACCAGTCTCAGAGAGTCAGAATTAAAGTTTACTCTTGTCTGTTGAAGCTAGAGAAAAAGGGAATTAGAAAGGGGATGGGGTGGTCTTAAGAACATACATGGAAAAATAGCAAGGGGATCAAGGGGGATGTTGGAGAAAAGGGGAAAAATACTGAAAATTAATTTGATGAAATTATGCCACTTGCATGTATGAATATAGTACAATTAGTTGCACTTAATTATAATGTACCCATTAAATAAATAAATAGAAAGGAAGGAAGGTAGAATAGAGAGAGAAAGTAGGCCAGGGAAGGGAGGTGAAGAGAAAAGGGAAAGTACTGAGTTAATGAAATGGAGAAATTTATTTTATGTGCATTTATGAATATGACACAATACACACCTCTATACTCTATAATTATAAGAATGTAATAAAAATTAAAATAAATGCATGAATAAAGAGCCATATATTATTAAAGAGAAGTTAAAGGACTGAGGAAGAGCAACATTTCATAATTTTACCCTCCTGGGTATCAATACCAGTTCTTTTCTGGGTCCTATTGACTGTAGATTTATTACTTTGTTACTGAGATCTTCTATGAACTGAGGAAAATATCACTTTCTGTGTTGTGACTCATGATAAGTGTTCCACAAGCAACAGTCTTATAATTATTTTATCATCGTATTTTGTTATTTTCTTGCATACTGGCCTCTTGTACCTTTTATATTCTCTGTAGAACCACAAGACACTTGATGAGTAATCTTTAGACAGTTTACCGGACTTCTCAAGGATAACATTGTTACAAACCTTTCTAATTGTCTGTTTTTAAAATGCTTTTATTTAGCTGGGTAGCCCACACCTGCAATCCCATTGGTTCATGAGGCTGAGGTAGGAGGATCATGAGTTCAAAGTCATCCTCAGCAAAAAGCTAAGGCACTAAGCAACTCAGTGAGAACCTGTCTCTAACTAAAGTACAAAATAGGGCTGGGAATGTGGCTCAGTGGCCAATCCCTAGTTCAATCCCTAGTAGCCCTTCCCAGAATGAAAATGCTTTCATTTTATTTTATAACATGAAAACTATAAGATTAAATTCTTCCCAAGGCATTTTAAGATAAAATCTCCTGTTATTGCAGAAATATTCAGAGATAAATGATTAGATTATGACTTGTAACTGAACTAGTTCATCCTAGTTTCAACGGGCTGCCTGGGTGTTAACTATAGCCAGGTGCTGATGCTGCTGGAGGGGGTGGGTCACCTGGCCGTGCCCTGGACAGGTGTGTCTTGTCTGTGTCTCTCCCCCACCTCTGCTTCCTGACACCTCATGGGTTGAGCACCTTTCCTCCTCTGGGACCTCTCCCCATGAGGTGCTGCCTCACCTTGGGCCCAGAGCTATGAAGTTGGCCATCGATGGACTGAGTCCTGTGAAACTGTGAGTCCCAAATAAACTTCTCTGAGTGGTTCTGCTGTGTATTTTGGTCACAGTGATGAAAAGCTGACTAAACCAGAAGATATTTTTACTTCAGTAAAACGAGAATATAAATATATTCTTCACATGGGAGAAAGATTAAAATGTAATATATACATATGAATTATGTGACAGACATTCTCAAGTAATCATCTCATCTTAACTCTGAGACAAATATTTACAAAGATTTTAGAAATTTGGAAAGAGTGCGATGAAATTTTTTTTTCAATCACATTAAGTACTTATCAAATATATTTTTTATTAGAAATGATTTTTATTAGTTTAATATATAATGTTGCATTGTGACTAGCTGTACACTATGTAAAAGAATTGCAAGTAAGATACCTAGGGGAATTATTCCCTTTAAAAAGTGACCTGATTAGGGAACTCAAGGAATATAAGTATAAAAGAAAATGTAGATGTTACTCAGGTCATAAGGTAGGGAAGCTAAGGAAGGTACATTTCTGTCACCAAGGCATGTGAGCATTTGTTGACAGGAGACATAGAAGCAGGAGCATATGAGTGACTTTCAGGAAAAAACAGGTATAAAGCTTAAAGACTTGGGTTTTTCAATCTTTTCCTTAAACACCAGTAACTCATCAACTTATTCTTTAGTGTTTCCAAAAGTGTGGTGAAAGTGCCCTATTCAATAAAAAAAAAAAATCTTTGATCATTAGAAGGCCAGCTACTTTAATTTCAGTTGCTTTTTTCTCATCACATATGAATAGAATAATTCTTCTAAAGACTACATGGTATATAAACTAGTAATATTAAAGAAAAAAACAGTGATACTTGTTAAAGCATAAGGCTGACTTTTTTCAGGCCTATTGCAATGCATATAGGAACTACAGTAATGGGGTTTTGCAGTGGGAGAAATTAGGTTCAATGCCAAACACAGCCTAGACTAGTGAGAACTTATAGCTAAAGAGCAGAGTGGGGTCAGTGGATGGAAAATCACTGGTGAATTACAGGGATACTTCAGCGACGAGGAAAATTTTGGTTAACAGAAATTCTGCCCTAACAGGATTCTTGCTTATAGACAGGCCAGGGTGATAAAATATCACTGGAGGGATGGCGAAAGATAAGGAACCTGAACAGATGCTGCAACCTGGATGATGGAGGTATGGCTTCTTCCAAAACTGACTTCACGAGGTTTTCTGCTAATGCTCGGTTTTACAAAGAAGTCAACAAACAGGCTTAGAAGAAGTTTCAGGAGACTAACTAAAGTTTTATCAAGCAAAGAATATTTGTCAGTATGAATATGATCTAAATTTATGCACACCATATGCTTTGGACCTGCTTTATGGTAAAAGCTGAAAATTATTGCAGCCTAGTGGTGATTTGTGATCAGAAGACTCTTCAAAGGGCACAGGCTCAGCTAGTTTAAAGAAAAGGATGAATCTGCTGAGGACCAGTCAGGAATGACTTTAGTCACCTGCAAACACAGGAAGAAAAATGACTGCCATCCCAAGACATTGCAAAAGAGATAATATATTTCTTTTCGGCTTTCTCAACAAGGCTGGCACTTTTGTGCCTCAATCCTGCCACCTTCTGGTCTCACATAGAACTGCAAAGAGATGACAAAATAGATTTTAATGTGAATTTTATAGGAAACTCATAAAATTAAGATCCAAAATACTATAAATAAAGTAGCCTATATTTTGTCAATGTAGTGTTTTTTCTTATAAAATTATAAAAATATATTCGATGAAGGTAAAGAAGGAAAGTTAGCAAATGGTTTTAAGCCATTGGTTTCCCTTTAATCTGTAGCTTCTTTGAGGATTTGATATTTAAGTAAAAGATTACTTACTAGGAACTGAGGAAAGTGTGCACAGTAATGAGATATTTTCATAGGAACCGCAAATACTTCAAGTAATGAATTCAAGTATGACTTTAATATTCTTTTCTTTTTCTTTTTCTTTTCTTTTTAGAAATATATCTGCCTGATTTTTCTAGAATTTTTGGCTTCCCATGCCTTGTATGCAAATGTGTGGCAAGAAATCTTAGTCACAGCAGAATCACATGAGGAGATGCTATTGTATTTTTGCTATACAATGATCATACAGAAGACGAGCTAAATCTGTACTGAGAGAAATTATAGGGAGAATATAATTATGGTTTGCAAGGAAACCTATATGATTATAATTTGGGGAATTTAAAGAAGTTGTTTTTCACATTTGGAGACAAAATCTTTTTCTCATGAAAACTGATTCTTTTTCTTTTCTAGGCGTGTAAAGACAATTATATACTCAGAAACATAATTTGTACAATACTGATTAAAGGCAAAAGGCACTTTAAGACCACTTATTAGTCATGCCTTTTTGCATTTTATCAAGAGAATGTCTTGGAATAAACCAAAAAATGCAAGTAAAAAATTCAAGGACTTTAATTTTTTTAGTATAGAGTTTGCCTTATTTTTAGGTCTTTTATGCCAAATTAAATTATTTATGTTCATTATATTTACATCAAAAATACATAGTTTGCCATGTTTTCTTCAGATTGATTTAAAGAAAGCAGAAACTCAGTATTTTGTAGGAGTTTGTTCAGCAATGTAATCCCAGGAACTAGGGGAGGACATGGGGAGGAATTTTTTTTCTCCATTAGCAATGGAAAGTCAACACACTGCTTTTTGGAGCCCAGGTGATCCTCTCTTAAGTGACCAAAGGGAAGATTGTAAGATTATCCTCTAACAGTCAATGAAACTCTCAGAAAACTCTGCTGGGGAAGACCTAATTCATCAGTTCCAATCTCAAAATCATGAATATCTCCCAGGGATATTACATTTCATGCACTTTGGAGCTGTAGATGCACAAGCATCTCAAACCATTGTGTAAGAGGCAACTGGTATAGGCATGAGGTGAGGTATCTTCAAGTTACACCTGCCTGAAAAGGTGAGAGCATACATTAAGTTGGTCGATTAGTAGCCTCTGAACTAAGACAAGGAAGGGTAAGTCCAAGAGTTTCCAAAGACATTGTAAGAAATGTCTAAAAATCCATCAATATTCAGTTCTCACCAATTTAAAATGCATACATTCGTCATAAAATTTTAAAAAGGCAGTTTAAATTTTCAGTTACTCATTCAGTAGAAGGTGAAGTTCCTAAACAAATCAATAACCAAGAGCCCAGAGTTTTGCTGTTCGTGCATTTGTTAATTTTTTTTAACTTTAGTTATTTTCAAAAATGAACATTTATATTGAGAACAAAAAAGAAAAACTTACTCTTCTCCTAAATAAATCTATTAAAATACTAAGTTGAAAAATTATAAATGCATATTGTTTCACTGTCAAAGCATATTGCTGAGTTTATTTTTTTCTATTTTAAGGTATATTTTTGTTTATTTGTTCCTATGATGGCAGTGTAAATACAGAATTTTGGGTAATGAAAATACCACTCATGTCATTTCTATATGTTTGCTACTGATTTTGTTCTGGCTTGCTTCAGTTTTGTGTGCTCAGAGTCAAGGGAATGTGATTCTGAAAACCCCAACACGGCTACTACTGGTGATGATTGTTAATCCACTATTAATGGAGGTGATTACAGAAGCATTATGTGTCTCTCCATGTTCGTATCAAGGCAATAAGAATTTTATGTCAAAGGAACTAGTGTCATGGCAAGTGATTCATTCTTTTATTGCTGTTCAAAATATTGGCCTTTTTCTCTTTTGGTATATAAAATATTGAATCAACAATGTGTCATGACATCATCATGCATTTGTCTCTAGAAGTCAGAGTGCTCTCTCAATTTTTGGAAATATTTTGTTGCATTAATTGTAAAAAATACATTGCTTTTTTCTTTCAATTACCATTCAATTATTTCGGCTTTTTATTTGCAAAGTTCTACACCTAGACTCAAACACAATTCATAAAAGCCAGGAAAGAGTATGATTTCAGCAGATACATGCTAAGTTATCACATAACAAACAGTGTTCCTCACAAATTTAGCACCGAAGTAAGAAGTATCACAATGTATTATCTAAGTCACTAAATAAATAACAGTCCATTAGATATTAAAAAGGAATAAAGGAAGGAAGGGAGGGGAAGCAGAAGAGGAGAAGACCTTTCTTATAACAGAATTGAGAACTTTATATAAATGTGTATCTATTTATATGAGAAAGTCTGCAAATGTAGGCTAAAGTTACACTGATGAAAAAGTTAACATCAGGGTTAAACTGATGAAAAAAGACATTTTTATAATTGCAAGTTAGATACCTACATTATCTAATGCTTATCTGCAATATTGATTAATTAATTGTAATTATTAATTAATGGAGGAGAAAAATTTAGGCAACTGCTTAATCAAGTTATCTAAGTAAATCTTACCAATACAAGGGGAAAAGGACACATGTTTTCAAAGGTGATGTACTGTGAAAGTCACCTTCAGCTGTGAAGGTGTGGTATGCCTGACAGCATAATATGAACCCAGCATTCAGAAATATCAGACAAGTTCTCTTTAGAGAGACTGTGCAAAATGACTGCTTAGACTTTTTGTGTCATGGTTAAAAAATAGAAACAACTGTGGAAAGGCTGAGGGGGGTAAAACTAAATGCCCTGCATGATTCTATATGCTATTCCAGAAGAGAAAAAACTAATGCAAAATGTAAAGGAGATTATTTGGACAACTGACATTTAAATGTAAACTACATACTATATGATTTTTTAATGTTTTATTTTCCAACATTTTAAGCAACTGTGAACATGTAAGAGAATTTTCTTTTTCCTTGCACATACAAACAAAAGTATTTAGGTGTAAAGGGCATCAGAACATCCAAGTTGCTTTTCAATGATTCTGACAAAGGATATGTGCATATTTGTAAGCTTATAGTGAGAATGAGACAAGATTTTCAATTATAAAACTGGACAAAATTTATATGGAAATTCATGTTACTATTCCTGCAATTTCCATGTAAGTTTAAAGTTAAATTTTAAAAAAAGTCCCTTTCTATATGCCATTTCATTCTGGTCTAGTCTCTTCACATTTTATAATTCTTTTTTTCTTTCTTGTCCCTTAAAATAGTCCCAGGGTCTTTTCAAATATATCTCCAGAAATCTGGTCCCATACACCCTGCTCAAAAACATGTAATCATATACAAATATCTTACATTTTATAAGCAAAATGTAATTGATGAAGTAAAAAAGGTCATGGATAATGGATAATGAACAGGTGCCTTATGTATGCCCTAACTTGAAGAATCATATTAAAATAGTAAAGATTTTTTGTAGAATAGTAATAAAAATTCACAGCCTAAAGATAACACTCAGTAGTATTAGGCCATCCATATGTATTCTGGAGGAAAATGTAAATAAGCAAATGCGTATTAGACAAAAAGATCTCTCTCCTAAATTAATAAAAAGCAGTCATTTTTTTATCAACTTTGGTTTCCCCCATGAGGGGAAATTAGTTGGGCTTAACATTTCTAATTACAGGACAACATTCTCAATTATTTAGTTTTACTATGTCTGGATTGTACCCCAAATTCATAGGTACATAAGTTACATTTAGAGAAAAGAGATGCTAGAAACCTATGTTGTCAGCCACTGGAATGCATCTTCATAACTTGTATAAAATATGTATATCATAATAGTTCCACATAGAGTGACATCATAATTATCAGAGAAATAGAGTGAATGGCTCATTTTCATCTTGCTGTTGCTTTGTTAAAGTGAATACTTTAAACCAAAACTCATCTTCAAGCGATTTGCTTGTTTCAGTATATTTAGACTTGAAATATGCTGGGCAACCCTTATTAACACTTCACAAATAATAACTTCTTCACCATTGGACTCATTTTCTTCGTTTTCATAATTTGGAAATGGAAGCCCAGTGACCACAAGTTAATTTCCTAAGATACACAGAGATTTTGCTTTTCATATCTATTGTACCTATACAAAGATTAATCTGACACGATTATTCTTTTGTTTCTGTTTTCTGGAAAGATGTAATATATATTCAGTTGGATAGTGTAATTTTAAATGATATAGAGATAATTTTAACCAGACTTTAGTCTTCATAATACTCATAAGTTTTTGCTTGTTGTTTGTTCATTGGTTTGTTATTGGTTAATATGATTTCTGAAGAGCTCTGCAGATCTCCAAAAAATGTCACCTATTTCCCTCTTTGTAGGGACATAGTAAAGTTTACAATAATGACTAATAAGTCACTTGTAAATATCTGTGCTCTGTGATGAGTATGAATCACTCTACAATCAGAAACAAAAAACATTCTTTTTAGGAAACTGTTAAATTGACTCCAGTTATCACACTGAAAACTGGAAATAGTATATTCACGAAGTTTAGAGAGTACAGTTATCACTGAGATTTAAGCTCACTTGTTAAGATAATCAAGGAACAATTTTGCTCTTTAAGTAATTTAATCAATACCGAATTATATAAAACAATTGATACAAAATCATAGCACTATCATAGCTAGCAGAATTTGGATTTTAATAGTAAATGACAATTCATATATTTTTGTGCAAATGATATGTTTCACATAAATGCAGAATAAGATGTGTGAACTCATAATTGGAACAACTAATTTCTCTGGATTCAGCAGCTCAATGTCCATCATAAATCAATAGCAAGGAATACCCTATCTGGCAAGAAAAAATATGCAAACATTTTATTAAATCTTTATGCAGTAATTCAATTGTAAATCATGTCCATTTTCTTTTCAGTACATTAAATGCAATTAACATTGTTGTCAATCTCTGCCCCAACAAATAAAAGCCAACTGAGAATATTGAAGTTAGCTCACTCCAGCAATGCCGCCAGGATCATCCCCTAATTTATATCTTTGACCATTTATTCTCATTTCCCAAAGGCTCTAAATACTGCAGCTTGTGACATATAGCTCTGACCTTTTTACCTGATTTGGACAAGAGCTCAAACTCTTCAATAGTTCTAAACCTAATTCTGGATTTTTTTCTACTTTTCAATCCATATTCCTTGCTTTAAAATATAAGCTCCTTTGGCTCTTATAAAACATAATTTACTTCCAACAATCCTCTGTAAGATTATCTGATAAATATTGGGAAACTCAAAACCAGTTAATTTCATTTTAGCCTTATTCATGCCCCTAATCTGATTGCTCAATCAAAATTCAGGGATAACTCTTTGCAGTGGCCTATCTTTGGTATTTTCATTTAGCATTTTAATCACCTCATTTAGGTCTTAGCAGTCTTAAGCTGTTTCCTTGCTATAAAAACTTCTTCTTTCCATCTCATCTAAAGGAACTTTTGTTCACCATTGTGTATTGCTTGGAAATACCCCTTACTAAAGTTGAAGAAAGTCTTGTACAATATCTTTTTGCACTTTTATTAAGAATTGTCTGAATGTCAAATTGTTCTGCACCAATAGTTAAATACAGAACAACCAAAATTATCCAGATAATTTCATACATATTTGTGACATTTGGAAATTAAAACTTAAAATCCAAAAATTTCTGATGACAAAAATAAAAATTGTATTAGTTAAAATGTATACGATTTTTTTTTAAAAAATGAGAATATATTTTTTAACACATGAAGTAGAAGAATTTTTTAAATGAAGTTAAAAAATTAAATTTGTAACACCACCAAAACAAATAAACAAAATCTACTGAGGCATAAACTCAACAATGGCTAAGACTTGAAATCAAATTATAAAGTACTTCAAAATAAGTTAAACAATATCAAAATAAATAGAAAAACATGGTGTGATCATGTATTAGAAGGCTTCACATTGTTGAGGTAATAAACTTCTTGAAATTAATCAGCAAATCTAATGAAATAAGCTATCAAAATACCATAGGGTTTCTCTGCAGAAGTTAAAAAATTGATTCTAAGAATCATATGGGAATTTGAGGGATCATAAATAGACATAACAATCCAGAAAATATTAATGAATTCAGAGGACTTACAATCTGGTGTTAAAATCAATTAAAAATCCATAATAATCAAGAAGGTGTAACAATAGCATTAACAATAAATACACGAATCAGTATAATAACGCTCAAATTACACAAATCTGTACTTTAACACTCAACTGCTTTTTTAAAAGGAGTCAAGAAAATTGAGGGGGTGGTAAGTATAGATAGTCTTTTTAACAAATGCTGAAGGTACAGCTAAATGCCCATGTGCAGCAGATTAAAGATAGGTTGTATCTTACACTAAACAAAAACTATCTCAAAGCTGATAATATAGAGACATGTAAAATATAACATTATTAATGAAAAATAAATACATGTACATTTATGGTCCTGGATTAGGCAATGTTTTCCATAATAGGACATCAAAAGTTCTAAAGAATACGTGTGTGTGTGTGTGTGTGTGTATTTGTGATTTCATCAAAATATAGTACTTATATTGCTTCCATGCACATTATCAATAAAGTGAATATATAACTAAACACCTAAGAAGATACTTGCAAATCACATACTGAGTAAAGGTTTGGATTTGAGAATATATAAAGACTAATTAGAGCGCCACAATTAAAAGACTAATAATCTGATTGAATTGGGCAAAGCATTTGAATAGGAATTTCTCCAAATCAGATGTACAAATGAGTAAGGAGCATATTATAAGAGTCGAAGACATCACTAGTCATTAAGGAGACAGAAGTTAAAATGCAATAAGATTGCATTTAAAATCCACTAGAATGACTAAAATAAAAATGGCATCAAGGACCAGTGACAATGAGGAGAAACTCACACTTTCATGTTGCTGGTTACACTATAAAATGGTGCAGCTAACTGGAAAACCATTTAGCAGCTCATCAAGAAATAACATATAGACTTTATATCACCTAAATGTTCTTTTAATAGTTATATAACTGGAATAATTGAAAATATTTGTCCAGTAAATAACTGTACAAGAACATTTATAGTAACATCCATTCTAGCTAAGAAAGGGAATTACTCATATGTCCATTAACTAATGAGTGGGTAAGCAAAGTTGTGTATATTCACACAAACTAGTAATATTTAACCAAAAATAAATAAAGTATAAATATATGCTGGACATGGGCAATATTTGACAATATTGTGCTAACTGCAAGAAGTCAGTCACAAAATATGACTCATTCTTTGGTTCCCTTTATATGAAATGTTCAAAACAAGAACATTTTTAGGCTGGAGGGTGTGTTAGTGGTTGGCAGAGGCTGGGAGGAATAAAGGAGACAGGGAGAACATGCCAATGGGCACAGTTTTCTTATGGTTATGATCAACATGTTCCAAAATTATGTATCTTGATGATGACTGCAAACTCTATAAATATACTAAAAGTATATTAACTGCCATGCTGCACATAAGTAAATGCATTTTACCTCAATGTTGGTATTTCCCAGTAAAATATTTTTTGGAAGTAGGGCAGACAGGATAGGCTTTGCCACCAAACAAAAAGAGACACTAAGGACATAGGGAACATCAGGAGATGCCCTTTTGTAGCTTTATGCATGTTGTCTCAGCTTAATTACAGAATCCTGTTTCATTTTCAAAAAATGTACTGGGTTAAGTGACACATGATGTGATCATCAGAAAAATGAATTATATCCTTTTCTAGGTCAGGAAAAGTACAGAAGGAAGTTGAGGGTAATAGGAGATATCCTTCAACTGTTAAGTTTAAACAATCTATTAGATATCTTTGGGGAGATATCAGATAAAGTATTATACACACATGTTTGATAATCCAGCAGAGACAATTTGAACCTTGGCTGTTTTTTTCTAGAATCATATTTGGTGAATATAAGGTCAAGGAAAACATGAACTAAAGTATTAAGCTCTTGATTAACAAAACACTGAAGTCGATAGAAATAGTGGTCACGATTATGAATGCAGGATTAACTCAAATGATGAAATTACATTTTAAACCTCATAATTAATATTATAAAATGAAGTCCTAACACTGAGTCCTTCACAACCATGCTGATGAAGAGCATGGTGCATTCTTTCAGCGGGTCTGTTTGTACACAGCATGATTCCTTCCTCTTGTAATCATCCCAGTCACATAGAGAATGGATGCCTTGGAATTGCCTTTCCCTGAAGCTTTGAAAGCAGCATCCAAGTTTATGTTCTGCTAAAGACAAACATGTGCTTGAGATTTGAAAAAAATCAGGAGTCATTCATTTTCTTCCTTCAGTTGAGGCCAGCAGAGTAGTGAGTTTCGGTATATGTGTCGTTTTACAGCAGTCCCCAGACATTATCCTGCAAATCACTCCTCTCCTTCCTCAGCTACTTGTATCCATGAGCAGCTAAATAGAATATTGAACAAACTAACTTTAACTGAATTTCAAAGAAAAATTCTCTGGAGCAGTGTAGCATTTATTTTTGAAATAGTATTTTGCTGTACTAGTAGTATACATCATAATATATGTATCTTCATTAGCCTTAATAGTTCCAAGTTATTCCTTTATATTTTATGTAATGATAATTAACAAATAAATAATAATTAACAATTTAGTAATTCACTTATTTATTTTGTAAGATTAGAAAAAAATGATATAATCAAACTGGAAACATTAATCTATAAAAATAAGAAAGCTTAGGGGATACTATTATGATATTTTTAATTTTTATATAGCATAACGATGCCTTAACATGTTATATGATTCACTTTAAAACCTACACAGCAATCTCAGGTCTTCTGCTTAAATCAAATCCCTACATATATGACTAAAGTGTTCAATTCTTTTCTACAACTGTAGTGACCAAAAAAAAAAAAAAAAAAAAAAACAATTCTGATACTCTTCTTTGTTTTTTCACTTCTTTTCTCTGATTTTACTACAGCATTTTTTTTTACAAGTCTCAGCATGCAAACAGATAAGTATATGAGAATTCTATAAAGCTTTTTTCAGAACTGTAATTCAAAATGGTTTAATAATACTTGATATAAAGACATGCGTCATTCTGCACTTGCGATTACAATGATGAAAACAACGAAAGGCAAGATGGAATTTAGAGTGAGCAGGTCAGAGTTCTGATGCGCACTATTTGTAGGAAACAGATTCAAACTAAATTTGTGGATTTGAATTGAGAATGTAATTTTATGAAGTAGGAAAATAATTATTATAGTTCTCCAAAGTATTTATTTTTTGATGTTTTTCCTAAAATTGATTATTAATATAGAAACATATCAGACATTAAATACAATGTCTTTTAAAATGTTTAGAAATCGACCACTAAAATTCTTCTTCATAAATCATTCAATGTGATAGACAAGAGAAAGATAGAGGTTTTCAGAGATAAATTAAAATATCTTTTTTAACAATTCAAAATCTAAAGGATGAGATCATCCTTTAACCAGCACAGAATTTTGGAGATAATGTTTATTAAATATTACATTGTCCTTAGACAATTGGTCACCTAACATCACCAAAGGACTTTTTAAAAAAAATAACAAGATTGAATTTATTGCTTACATTTATTGGGGAAACATCACTTCTCAAAGCTCTGCCTGAGAAAGCAAAATGAGTTCTCAATCCATTGAGATTTGAAAATCCAGTTAAAGATAGGTCTTTGATGAGAAAATTTGATTGGGTTTGATTGAGTTTAGGTGGAAGTAATACAGTGCTACTAATCTAGGATTGGTAGGAGTACAAGAGGGTTTTGAGAGGAGAGATTCAAAGAATCTTAGCCCATAAGTGTTGATTCTTTCTATTGAAGAGGCATAGATGGATCTCTCAGGAATCTTTTATAAGTTATAGTGAAACCATCTTTTCCGGGATAGAATAGTTCAGAAAAAAATAAAAATAATTCTAACGAACATCATAGAATAGCAAAACCATGCTAATGCAGACAGTAAGATGTGGTTTATGTCAGCAGTCTCAGGCTGGCTCAGGAGGGAGACAGTTTGGCTCCTCAAATGACATCATTTAAAAAGTGTACACATAATAGTATAAATGCACTATTTAAAAATAATCTGAAAAGTAGACTTTTAATAGGATATGGTAAAAAATCAATTATATGAATTTAACTACACTATCCAACTAACAGCTAAGCATGTTTTCTACCTGTTGAAATACACACAGTTCATTTAAAGATCACCACGTTCCCCTCCAAATTAGAGACACCAGCAGAAGTTCAGTGCTTTCTTCAAATTTATACAACTAGAGTGAAAACAAGACACGTTGCTAATATTTTCTAATATATTATGGATTCTGGTCAGTTTCCAATGAAGAAAAATAAGAAGATGGGAACAAAGACAGTTAAAATTTTTTAATTTACCAGTCCAGAAGTATATATGTGTACTAAATTTTTATTTTTAAATTTTATATTTTACATTTTATATTTTTATTTTTAATTTTTTTCTTCATTTACAACATACATGTGTATAACATAGGACACATTTATATTATGTATGCATATATATGTGTGTGTGTATATATATGAAATTATTTAGGAAAGCCAACCAGAGTAATTATAATTACAATAATAATTAAATCAGTTTTCTATATTTACACCACACATTCCCTCAAACCCAATCGATGTAAACACTACTAACATTTCTCTTCACAGATTCCTAGATCATGTATGAGGTTGTACAATGTCTCCCAAGCTGCAAGTACACATGGGTGTTGGCAGAATTCATTTCTTTACAGCTGCAGAAATCAGGGAGAAGTTTTTTTTATGTTGTTGTTGTTCAAGATCAGTGGTAAAAGAATATCCTATTTCCAGACCCTCATTTGAAGGGCTAACTTGATTATGTCCAGCCTAACAAAGATAATTTACTCTCTATTAGTTTAAAGTCAATTCATTAAGGGACTATATTACATTTGCAATATCCGTTTATCTTTTCCATACAACAAAGCATAATCACAGCAGTGATGTCCCACAACCTTTACTGAATTCTGTTGGCTAGAAATAGTTTATAGATTCTATGCATTCAAGAGGATTTTTTGAGTCATTTTGAAATTTTGCCTAGGATTGTTACTGATTTCAAAATATGTATAAGAAAAGTACAATTTATTTAATATCAGCTATTATTCATGGTTCTTACAGAATCTTTTTAAAATAAACATTTAATGTTCTCTTTTATATCAAAGAACTACTTCTAGGTCATAACTTCAGGTTTGTGATTTCTGATTAGTTTCATGGCCTGAATTCTCTAGATATTTTTGGCTATTACAAGGAATCAGACCCCCTATCGTGAACTATTTCAAGAACACATGGATCTGTATATAATATAGATTGCATTCGTGCCACTCAAGAGTCGCTCCTGCTACTGGAAAGAAAACTTACCAGTCATAATTAGAAAATGTGAAAGTGCACAATTTCTTACTCTTGATGTATAAGGCTACTAGGAATATTTTTGCACATGTGTCTAGACACATGCAAGTAATTTTAGATGATGTCAGGGATTGCAGTATCTGAATATCAGATCACACATATTTTAACTTCTTTAAATACATATGCAAACATTATTCCAAAGCTGGTAATGCAATGTACACACCAGTCAGTGATGTCTAATGTTTCTCATTGTCCTAGTTATTCCCACAAACCTTGGGTTTGAAGATTTTTTTTTTCTAATCAATTTTATCATGTGAATGTTTAATGGCATGTCATTGGTTGTTAGATTTCTACTTTCCTTATTACTAGTGGGGTTAAGCATTATTTTCTGTTTAATTATCATTTTACTTCCATATTTGAGAAGTGTCTATTTGTCTTTTGCCATTTCTCTGCAGATCTTTATTTTTTTGTATGTATTGAGTGGTGGGAGATTTTTTTGTATCAAAATTTAACTTTTTATAGGTATTATAGGCATCATAATGAGGCATATTTTTTTTCCTTTATTCATTTTTAAAAATTTGTTCAAATTAGTTATACAAGACAGTAGAATGCATTTTGACTCATTGCACACAAATGGAGCATCACTTCTTCCTCTGGCTGAACATGGCATAAAGTCACACCAGCAGTATAATCATACATGTATAAAATGTACTATGCATATCATTCCACCATCCTTCCCATCTCCACACCCCCACCCCTCCCCTCATTCCCAACTGCACAATCAAATGTTCCTTCATCCTTCCCCACCACCCCATATTATGGATTACCATCCACTTCTCAGAGAAACATCGAGCCTTGGGTTTTTCAGGTTTGGCTTATTTCACTTAGCAAGACATTCACCAGCTTCATCTATTTACCTGAAAATGACATAATTTCATTCTTCTTTAAGGCTGAGTAATATTTCATTGTTTTTATGTACCACATTTTCTTTATCTATTCATCTGTTGAAGGGCATCTAGGCTGATTACATAGTTTAGCTATTATAAATTAAGCTGCTATTGATATTGATGGGGCTGTATCACTGTGTATGCTTATTTTAAGTCTTTTAGGTATGAACCGAAGAGTGGGATAGCTGGGTCAAATGATGATTCCATTCCAAGTTATCTGAGGAATCTCCATTTTACTTTCCATAGTGGATGTCCCAATTTGCAGCCCCACCAGCAATGTATGAGTGTACCTTTTCCCCCACATCCTCACCAACACTTATTGTTGCTTATATTCTTGAAATTGCCATTCTGACTGGAGTGAGATGAAATCTTAGAGTAAGTTTTGATTTGCATATCTCTAATTGCTAGAGATGATGAACATTTTTTCATATGTTTGTTGATTGAATATATTTCTTCTTATGTAAAGTATCTGTTCAGTTCATTACCCCATTTATTGATTGGGTTATTTGGTTGTTTTTTTTTATTTAAGTTTTTTTAGTTCTTTATATATCCTGGAGATTAGTGCTCTATCTTAGGTGAGTGTGGTCAAGATGTTCTCCCCTTCTGTAGACTCTCTCTTCACCATATTGATTGTTTCCTTTGCTGAGAAGAACATTTTCAGTTTAAATCTATCCCATTTATTGATTCGTGATTTTATTTCTTGCATTTTAGGAGTCTGGTTAAGGAAGTCAGTTCCTAAGCTCACATGGTGAAGATCTGCTCCTACTTTTTCTTCTGTTAGGTATAGTGTCTCTGTTCTAGTGCCTAAGTCTTTGATCTACTCTGAATTGAGTTTTGTGCAGGTGAGAGATAGAAGTTTAATTTAATTTTGCTATAGATAGATTTCCAATTTTCTCAGTTATTTTTTTCTGCAATGTAGATTTTTGCTACCTTTGTCTAGTATGAGATAATTGTATTTATGTGGGTTTGTCTCTGTGTCTTCTATTATATACCATTATCTACAATTCTATTTTGATGCCAATACTATGTCATTTTTTTTACTATAGCACTGTAGTACAGTTTAAAGTCTGGTATTGTGATGCTTTCTCCTTCACTTTTCTTGCTATGAATAGCTTTGGGTATTTAGGCTTATATGTTCTATTCTTATGTTGTTTTCTTTTTTTTTTAAATATTTATTTTTTAGTTTTCGGCGGACACAACATCTTTGTTGGTATGTGGTGCTGAGGATCGAACCTGAGCCGCGCGCATGCCAGGCGAGCGCGCTACCGCTTGAGCCACATCCCCGGCCTCTTATGTTGTTTTCACTTGAATTTTTTCTTTACTTTTAATATATTTGAGCATTTAAGTTTTTATTCATAGTTAGATTTTTTAAAAAATCAACCATAAATTAGGTGTGGTGGTGTATGTGCATAACCCCAGTGGCTCAGGAGGCTGAGGCAGTAGGATCACAAGTCCAAAGGTAGCCTCAGCAATTTAGAGAGCCCTAACCAACCCTGTCTCAAAAGAAAAACAAAAAGGGAATGAGGATGTAACTCAATGGTTCAATACCAATAATAATAATAATAATAATAATAATAATAATACTGTCTACCTTCAATTTATGATAATCCTTTCTTAGATTGTCTTTAGAAAGATTTATTGCCTTGCGAGGTATGGTGGCACATGACCTGTAATTGTACTGACACAGGAGCTGAGGCAGGAGGATATCAAGTTCTAGGCCAGCCTAAGCAACAAAGCAAGACCCTGTCTCAAAAGAAAAAGTAAAAATTGCTAAAAGTGCTAGAAATGTAGCTCAGTGGTAGAGCGCTCTGGGTTAAATTCCTAGTACCACCCCCCCCCCAAAAAAAAACCCTCACTTTTAATAAATAAGTCTTTAATCTATTGAAGTTATTTTGTTATAAGCATGCAGTTCATTTTTTCCCATATGATTTTCCAAATGAATGAACACCATTAGTGAATATTCCATAATTTCTCTTACTGTATGTGCAAAACCACCTCCGTCTGTACATTATGTGCTCAGATGACTTTGTACCTTTGGGCTGCTATAACAAACTATTTCTCACAGTTCCAGAGACTGGAAAACTCCAAGATCAAGGAGTCAGCAAATTTGATGTCTGATGAGGGCTTTCACTTTGTCGACTTTATTTTCTAGCTATATCCTCATAAAGCAACATAGCTCTCTGGATCACAAATCCTGTGACCAAATTATTCCCAAAAGACTTCACCTTTTAATGCTATCTCCTTGGAATTAAGCTTCAAAGTTTAAATTTTTAGCTATATGCAAACATTCAAACCATAGCAGCAGATATGTGTGAATATATTTTTATACATTATAGTTTATGCTAATGGTAGTACTACACCATCTTAATTAATACACTCAGTAATTATTGGTTTCTAGAGGAGCAGTACTCCCACTGTGTTATTTCCACTCCAACTGTCATGGAAATTTTTGTTCTTTGCATGTCAATATACATCAAAGAGCCAGCTTATTAATGTCTAGGAGAAAATAGTCTGAATGTTGAGAGAGCCAGTGTTCTATGACTCATTACAAATTTGAAGCACATTTCTAAAATGTACCCAATATATGTAAATTCTCTTTCTAGAGAGATATTTCACAAATAAAATTCTTTACTAATAGATCAAAATTGGGGGCACCATATTTAGTAGTAAATAACTATTTAATGGTATGGGGAATATTTAAATTTTAATATTATGAAGCACTATATAATTTACTCCTTTTTAATGCTTACATAGAAATTGATACGGGAGAAAGTTATATAAAATTGAATAAAGCCAGGCAAAGTGGTAAACACCTGTAATCCCAGCAATTTTAGAGGCTGAGGCAGGAGGATCTCAAGCTTGAGGCCAGTCTCAGCAACCTAGAGGGGTCCTCAGCAATTTAGTGAGACCCAGGCTCAAAACTAAAAATTTTAAAGAAGGGTTGGGGATGTTGCTCAGTGAGAAGTGCCCCTGTTTTCAATCCCTAGGATGGATGGAAGGAAGGAAGGAAGGAAGGAAGGAAGGAAGGAAGGAAGGAAGGAAGGAAGGAAGGAAGGGAAATTGTGTAGAAATGCATTGTCTGGAGCTGCGGATAAACCATTGCTTTGAACCATGTAACCCTGAAGAGTGAGATGCCTCTCCTGGGATATTTTCTGCATTAGGGTACTGAGAGAAACACCATTTGCAGGTGACTCCTGTTGATAAGGGAAATTCCATGCTTATCATGGAATTTACTAGTTCAACAACCTTGAATTCAAATCCCAGCTGCCTAGAAGTAAAAGTGATGGGCATAAACTGATAAGTCCCATCTAAGCTGTTTTACTATCAACTTCTCCTGTTTACCTCATGAAGCCTTTTCAGAGTGAATCCCTTTGATGTTTAAAACCTATATAGTATACACAGGAGCCCACCAGGGCTGATTCACCCTCTGAGTCCCACTTATGGAGTCTTTAATTGAGTCTTTGTCTTAATTTCAAATAATTTCTTATTTTCCCAATCTGCTCACCGCCTCCATTAGAACTGTTCACTCAGAGCAGATTGTGGTGATAATACATCCATTATTTTTCTGGGTTGATATTTAGTAATCTATCTTCTATTATGCATGCAGATAGGATTATTTTACATCCCAATTTAATTTGATTTTATCTTTTTACATGTATTCATTAATTCATTACATTTTTAAAATATTTTTTTTTCTTTTTTAGTTGTAGATGGACAGCATGCCTTTGTTTTAATTGTTTTTATTTTTATGTGGTGCCGAGGATCGAACCCTGTGCCTCACGTATGCTAGGCAAGGGCTCTGCCACTGAGCTACATACAGCCCCAGCCCCTAATTCATGACATATTTTTTATTAAAACACTTTTAAAGCAGCATTACATATTTGTAAAGGAAAATATTACTTTTTGTGTTTTCATATTCTTCTACCTTCTAAATTCTTAGAGATTTTTCTTTAATATTCCAGATTCGCTGGTTAACCTTGAAATTCATCATTCAGAGATTTAAGCTCAAATACTTGAAAAATGTTTATGCACTTAACACTTCCATTTAAGAACCTGTCAGCATTTATCCAGTTACACCTCTGATAAATATTTTATCAAAGTTTAGTCAAATCTCAATCTTGCATAGTTAGTTTCTTGGGAAGATAACCATGTTATATTAGACTATAATGTTAGATTAGGCCCTTAAGGGATGACAACATATTTGTGTATTTGTAGAGAGAAGCTAAAAATATTCTGTACTGCTGGACTATATAGTCATGAATAAAATCATGATCAATAAATGATAAATATATAAGAAGGACCAAAGAGCCTCACAAGGAACTAAAATTTTAAAAGTTTACAATGACCCAAACAATACCTGACCTTCATCATGCTGGTGACAGTGATAATACAGTATGTTCTAGGTCAGATGGAGAGAGTACAGGCAGTTTTATCTGCATTTGTTCTCCTTAGTTATCTGCATAAGTTATTCTCAGTTTTTTGATGTTTATTCATCTTTGCCTTAGCTCAAAGAGATATTCTTTTACTTTAAGTTCAAGTAATAAGGAAAATCAACCACTGACTGATATTTGGGCTGATATTCCAGTTAATTTTACAAGGACTGGCATACAGCTCCAGTATCTACTCCTGTAGCTACAGGAAAAACATTTTCACAATTGTGATCAGAACTATAATTTGAAGGTCAAGGGTGAAGATGATTTGGGTCTCTGCAAAACTAAGGTGTCCTTTACCTGAGGTTGCTAGTACTTCCCAAAATAGGATCAAGGGATATTTACCACTGTAAACTCAAGCATAGCTAAGGAAAATATTTTGTTTTTACATTCTCAATAGTTTTTCATTCTCTGATCCAATGTATGAAAATACATATTTATGGATTATTTTATCCATATGAAAAGAATACTGTGTTTGAATTTTGTGTTGAAGGTATTTCTACCAGAAAAAAAAAAATTTATGTTAGCCAAGGTGAAAAATGTTCCAGAGACTCAGGTCACCATCTGACATTATTTTCCTTTATTATTCTTTAAGTATTCTGCCTTAGTTGTATGTGATTACATCAATCATCCGACATGAAATTCAATCCTAAAACATTTCAACACCTTAAAGATAACTTTCATTTCCTGTTTTCTTATCTGTTTCTAGAGGTTAATATATATCAGACTTTCAATTTCATCATAAAGGAGCAGTGATACAAATTTTCCTAAATTATACTTTATGGCAATAAACTACCCACAAGATAATTTAAATGCAATTTGTTCTGCAGAAAGTGTCTTCTTTAAAAATGTTAATTGATCTCAGTGTACTGACATTAATTTAAAAACACAATGCAATCTAATCAAGGCTGAGAAGACCCTGCTTATATTGTCCCTGAGATATGATTATCTCCCAGTAGCACAATGATCTCTAATGAAAATCAAAAGTCATAAGACTTAGTAACAGAATGAATCTTCAGCTAGAAATAAAAATTGTAAAATAGAGAAAACAGGACTGATTAGCCCTTTCAGTGGGGGACAGAAGCACATGACAAAAACTATAGGTGTCAATGGAGACTATCATGGCAATTATCTACACATTTGGAAAATGCCTGTTTGTACTTTACAATGAACTGATATGTACTTTATTTAATTTAGTACAGCTGTCAGAAGTATATTGAATACATTAAGAAATTTACTGTTATTTTAACAATATAACAATTACTCAAAAAGATTTAGTTCTGAGATTATTTCAGATTAACATTTTTGTGAGAGAAATATCATTATATATATAATATTGGAATGTCTTTTGACATTTTTGAAATCTCCCAAATATAATTTTTAATTATTGGCATTTCTGTTGTGACTAAAGCAATATAAAATGCATGATGCCTTAGAGCAGATATTATCATTTCAGAATTTATTAATAATTAGAATAAGCCCAAACTAATCACAACTTCTACTAATTATTCTTAGTTAGAATTATTGCCTATTTGACATGTGAATACAAAAAAATAAGAAGTATTAAGAGATGTGCTGAAAACCATATATATATATATATATATATATATATATATATATATATATTATATATATTTTATATTCATAATATCTTATATATATACAAATAAATATATATTCATACTATCTTTTAGTATTTAGACACCAGAGCAAATACATTTTTGAGGTCAAAGACTGGAAAAGAGATATGCAAGGAGGTAAATTATGCAAAAACAAAGCAAACTATAATAGGTATACTGGTAGTTTTTTTACCCAGTGTATAATTCAATGTAAAAATGTGATGAAAAAGGGACATTTAAAAATGAACATGTTACAAAAATTGAATTTCAGCTGCAGTCAGACCAGAGATTAATAATAGTTGAAACTATATTTAAATCTGCAAGCAGAGTACATTTAGAAACAGCACTAATAATAGAAGAGATGGTCTTTATCAAGGGAGATATAAGTAGATCAAAAGGAAATTCATATTCTGGAAAGGCAGAAGACCAGACATACAAATAAAGCATGAATTTACACAGAAAAGAGTCAGGTACCTAACTATCAAGACAATATTACAACATACAACCCAGGTCCATCAATTTAAAAAATATGATGCGTCATTTACTTACACTTTGTCTAAACAGGATTAATACAGATGCTGACTTTAAACTTAATCTACCCATCCCTATTCCTCAACTACCTTCCCTTCCTTAACATACACACAGATAAGACAAATACTTTTTAAAATTTGAAATAAAATGAGTACTTCTCAGTGTTTAGCATACAGTAAGTATCAAATAATATCTTCTGTTTGGGAGACTATCATAACAATTGAATGTGGGTGGAGAAAGTGAAAGGAAACATCAATACTTAGCTATAGAGTTCTTCCATTTCCCTTAGCTATACCATCAATAGCTCTTGCAAAACAGGAGCTGAGTTCTTCACTGGAAGCCAAGGAATAGTTTCACTCATTGTGTGTTTTTAAATGATATTCAATAATTCCGAAAATTAAATAGCAATTGATTTTTTACTATAATTTTCCGTTTGTCACTTAATTACCAAGAGATTGCTTTCATCAGCTATTGATAACAATTATTGTTAATGCAATACTTTCATACATAGAGTGATTCACATTCTAAGTGATGAGGCACCTAACTAGTAAGTAGATGATTAATTATGTTGATCTCTACTATAAAAACGACATAATACATGCAATTATAATTCCACTCATTATGAATTGTTTAAAGTATATGCTTTATATTCTTACTTTAAAGCTATTAATTTACTACCAAACAAACCTACCAAAATTCACATATTAAGAATATGAAATCAGGTATTGAATTTCCCAGGTGCTATAAAAATATTTATTCCTATTATAAATAATAGAAAATGCAGGCAGGCATATTAGTTTTCAGTCGCTACACACTAAGTTCACTTGATGAACTTGGAGGTTTAAACAACACTAATTTATCTCACAGTCTCTGTGGGCTGAGAGTCTGATCACAGTTTGTGTTTTCTGCTCAGAGATTTACGGGGCTGATACTGGGTGTAGCCTGACTTTGTGAAGACACTGGGGAAGAAGTCAAGTTCATATCAAAAATTAGTTTATGGCAGTTGCAAGACTGAAGCCCCTGTTTCCTTGCTGATTTCCAGCTTGGTCTCAGCTCCTAGAGGCTGGTGACATTTCTTGTCATGTTGCTGGCCCCCTTGCTAAAGGCCAGCATTAGAGAATCTTGCTGTCATTGGCCCATCTAAATCCTTTGATCTCTTTCATTAGAAAGCCGGGTTAATCTCAAAGGTTCTCATAGTTAGGTTAGGCACCCTGAGAATAATTTCTTCATCTTAATATCAAACTAGCAAACTTAAATATATCACAAAACCCCTCACAGCAATACCAAAATTGTTATTTTTAATATATATATATATATATATATATATATATATATATATATATATATATATATAGCTGATGAACCTTTATTTTCTTTATTCATTATTTATATGTGGTGCTGAGAATTGAACCCCTGTGTCTCATGCATGCTAGACAAGTGCTTTACCACTGAACCACAACCCCAGCCCCTAAATTGGTGTTTTAATAACTTGAAGAAAGTGTTTAATGAAAGAGGATTGATTCCTTGAGTGGACGTTTCAGAATTCTACCTCATCCAAGAAATTGTTGGATAGTAAAGTTAAAAAGGTCTAAACACATAGGTAAGCAAAGGGAAAGCATTCTTCCCTGTCCACTAACAGGGCACAGAAAACCTTTACAGTGACCTAACTTCACATAGAAATTGAAAAACAATATGAAATCATGAATTTCAGCTTTAACAGAGGTTTAAAAGACTTTGTTACCTCTTTAACCAAACTCACAGAAAAATTATTTCAAAAATAGATGACTAAATAATTTTGGAAAAAGGCTAACATATAATGCTGTGAATGCTTCTTATAAGATCACACTGAGGCTTCCTTTCAAAAAACTGTCCACCACTCTTAACTATAGTATAAATGACTCTTGATATGCCAAATCATCATTATTTCTTAGACATTCTACACTCAGTAATGTCTGCTCCATTGTGGATTATAGTCTAAAGCAGAACTTCATATGTTGTTTAGGAGGATCCAACAGTAACTTGCATATATCTCTATACTGAAGTTCATTTCATTATATTTTTGGCTAACCTTACATGAATTCTCCAAACTCCACTTTGTCAAGAAGGGATTTGGAGTCATCTGGAAGTAATAGATACCTGTCACACCGCCTGCCTCAGGGTGATGATTCAGTAAAATATACTTAAAATAGTAGAATAAATGCATATATGTCAATTAGAATAAAATGTTATATTTCCCCTACATGCCATGATTTCATTTTCCAATTTTATTGAAGTATATCCGAGAAATAAAAATTTTATATATTCAGGTGTACAATAAGATCTGTAGACACACATAGACATTGTAAAACGATTACTATAACCACTCTAACAAATCCATCACCTCACAAAATTGTACGTACTTTTTATGTTGAGAACACTTACGGTCAAATTTCTAAGTAAATTTGAAGTACCCAAATACAGTGTTATTAACTAAAGTCACCATGCCATACACCTTCTGGATGAAGCTTTGTATCTTGATAAATGACTCCATGTTTACCCCAACCTCCAACCACTGGTAACCATGATCCTACTTTTTATAATGTTATAAGTCCACAATTTTTAGATTATACTTATATGAGATTTAGATTATACTTATATGAGATCATGCATTATTTGTCTCTTTGTGTCTGGCTTATATCACTTAGCATAATGTTCTCCGGATTCATCCAAGTTGTAGCAAAAGGCAAAATTTCCATCTTTATCAAAGCTGAATTATATTCTGGTGTGTGCATATGTGTGTGTGTGCGTGTGTGCGTGTGTGTGTTTGTGTAAATAACATTGACTTTATCCATTCATTCATGGACAGAAACTTAATTTGTTTCTATAACTTGGGTTATGTGAATAATGCTGCAATTAACCTGCAAATACAAACATCTCCTCAGGATAGTGATATTATTTCCTTTGCATGGAATTGTTGAATCATTTGGTACTTTTAGTTTCAGATTTTTTTCCATACTATTTTCCACGATGATATTTCAATTTATATTTAAATAACAGTTTCAAAGTGTTATTTTTTTCTCCACATCCTCACTAGCATTTGCTGACTATTGTCTTTGAGGTTATGGCCAACAGTATGGGACACTATCTCGCTGTAATTTGTAGTTTCTTGATGTTTAGTGGTGCTGAGCTTTTTTTCAGTTCTTGACTATTTTATGACCTATTTTGGGAAATATTTATTAAGATCTGTAACCCATTTTTTTTAGTCTGGTTGCTTTTATTTGCTGTTGAGTTATTTGAATTCTTACATTGCCAACAGATTTTCATCACATTTTTTATTTTAATGCCAAGTTTAAGTAAAAGTCAACTTAGTATCATAAGAGCTTTAATATTTTTCTTAATGCATTGGAAAAATTATTTGGATATCAAAATATCATTTCACCACCCACAAAAACATTCAAATTTGCCTGCTACATATAGTTGTAAATACCTGTAATTCTAGCCATTGCTGAAGAGAAGGCAGGAGGATCACAAGTTCTAGCCTCAGCAATTTAGTGAGGCCCCATACAACTTAGTGAGACTTTCTCTCAAAATAAAATAAGATAAAAATTAAAAGGATCTGGGGATGTACTTCAGTGGTTAAGCTCCCTGGGTCATTCCCTGGTACCAAAAAAAAAAAAAAAAACATTAAATTTCATTGACCATAGTATTTGCCAATTTGATATGCTTTAATAAAATATTACTTTCAGAGGCAAATAAATAATGTATTTTGTAGGTACAAGAACATAGTTATTTTGGATCATTAATTATATTTACCTTCTAAAAATAGCATCTAGAAAGTGAAATAATGAGCTAAGCCTAGAAGGGCAAATTTCAATGTTCAGACTAATAAACATACAAGTAGGGAAAAATGAGACTACTTTTAGATCTTTTAAAAGGCAGAATTTTGAAGGCATTGTATTTTGTTGAAATGTTGAATGTCATCCAATGCTATATGAATAACTGTTTACAATCAACAAATTTCCTCAGTAAACTATATGGAGTATTATTTATTCAAGTTAAAGTCACATAAAGAATGATAACTGTGCTTCTAACCAAAATGCTGTGAACCATTTCATGAAGAATGCAAATTACACTTGTTTCAGACATAATGTTGTCAGGAAGGAACAGCCTACTTCAGATTTTTAATATTCCTAACAATTTTTAAGAATAAAGCAAAATGTTCTATTTCAACATATAATGTGAAATATTTATTAAATACAAAGTAATCATATTTAACCCACTCATAAAAAAATCAAAGTAAATTATTGTATTTTCTAACTAGCCCAACAAATAGAAAGCTAAAGATTTCTGAAATTCTCTTGCTAATAAATTTTGAGGTAAAAAAATACATAAATAATCTAACATTAAGAATAGTTGTTAACATCTAAAAGTTACTTATATTTGCTCAATTACTTAACTAATAAGGTCTTAGTAATTTTCTTTCTTCAATTTGCATGAAATGAACTCATTTAATAATCATCATAGAAAGTTTTGAGTTCTATGTGCTTAAGGTGTTTAATTTTTCATATTTATCTCAATTGATTCTGCTAACAGTGAAAACTGACCTTGTATTGTATTTTGTAAATGAACTTTGTTATCTGTTGATATATACACAAGTATGACATTTATACATACACACACACACACACACACACACATATGCACAAATTACATGTAGAAGTAATCTCTGTCCCTCTCTCTTTTTTCTTTCTCTCTCTCTCCCCCACCCTCTCTCTCTTTCTTCATTTCTTTTTCTTTTTTTTAATCTCTTTTCCTCTGCTTTCTTGGAGTGGAAAACTGCATTGTATTCTGTTTATTTCATTTTCTAAATTTATAATGAATTGATTACTCAACAAATACTTTCCCAGTTATCTAAAATCTTCTCTCAATATATGCATGTCCTACTCCTTGCCAACTTCATCCTCTTGGAAACATCCTTCACACATCTTTCTGCCCAAATCCAACAATAATGTAGTCCCCTGTTTCAGGGCACTCATCCTGAGGTCTCCCTTCATCACTAATGTTACAATTTCATTGATTTCTTTCTGGTATAATCTGATCCCTAGATCCAGTCACTTCCTCTTTCTTGGCTGTGCAGTATATTTTGAAATGAGGTATTGTGACATCCTTGGCGTTGCTCTTTATGCTCAGCATTATTTTGTTATTGGGATATTTTTTCTTCATATGGATTTTAGAATTACTTTTTCTAGATTTGCAAAGAATGTCATGGATATTTGGGTGGGGATTGCATTGAATGTCTGTATCACTTTGGGCAATATGTCCATTTTAGCAATATTAATACTGCATATACAGGAACATTGAACATCTTTAATTTCTTCCTTCAGTGTTTTGTAATTTTCATTGTAGAGGTCTTTGACATCCTTGGTTAGGTTTCTTCCTATTCATTTGTTTGCTTGCTTGCTTTAGTTTTGTTTTTGAGACTTTTATAAATGGAACTGATTTGCTGATTTTTTTTTTTACTGAACATGCTCCTTCTTGGCAGATAAAAAAGTTGTTGCTTTGTGTGTTGATTTTGTATCTTGTTACTTTGATGAATTAAGTTTTCTGATGGAGTTTTTAGTGTGGTCTAGGTATAGGATCACAAGTAGGGATCATTTGACTTCTTACTTTCCTACCTGTATCCCTTGTATTTGTTTCTGTTGTTGCTGTCGTCTTATTGCTTTCTATTTTCTTATCTTCCTTCTTGTTTCTTATTAATGACATCTGGGTGAATTCATTGAGCTTATCTTTCAAGGTCATTAATTGGTTCTTGGCAACCATTCTGCTTCTCAACCTAACCATGGAGTACTTTATAATAATCTTGTATGGGTATATCATTCCATTAGCTAGCAAGCTGGATTTTCTTAAGGTTATCCTTTTTTGATGTTGTTATTTTCAGTACTGAGTGCTAGAATGGAACTTACGGGTGCTATAAAACTAAGTATATTCCCAGCCACCACCCCCTTTTTTTTAAGACATGTTTTCACCAAATGTTGAGGCCAAGGCTAGCCTTGAAAATCTAATCCTCCTGCCTCGGTCTCCTGAACAGTTTAAGTTGGAATTACAGGAATACATCACTATGCCTGGCTGCATTGTGTTTCTTTTAACTGCATAACAATTTCTGCTTTTGAGCTTATATTTCTCATGAAATGAAAGGGATTTGGGTTGTTAAGGTATAACTGGTTAAAAGTCAAACCCCAGGACCTCATTTTTGTTATTCTTGCTAACTGTAGAGAGTATTTCTAGAGTTTAAGCTTACTTTGCTTTGAAACTTCAATAGTAAATAGTAAAAGCACTCAATAGACAAGATCCTGGAGTGATACGAGAAACATACTTAAAGAAATCATGAAGTAGGAGAAAAATCTGCTTTTGGATTCCTTCTGGCATTTCAAGAGTTCTATTTCTGTTTCTATTCTTCAATAAATCCTATTCTTCCACTCAAAAAAATGAGGTTTATAATTTTAACAGTATTTTAATGTTGGATATTTTGTTGATAAATTAGTGATTAGAACAGTAAATTAAATATAAAGTTAGTTGTATCTATGAGGGAAACAGTTCATGGTGATTCATGAGAGATGCTGTTCATTATTCATTAATTGTAGTTAATATGATTGACAATTCAAAGCTCAAGGAATACCCATATAAACTATTGGTAATATAGAGGTAGAAAGTACATGGAACATAAAAACAGTTTTTCATCTGCAAGGAAAAAATTGAAGATCACAGGAAGGTTTTCATTATAAAAATTTCTGATACTACTTTATTTGAAATGTATCTATATACATATTTTCCAATAAAAAATAAATGTATACTTGGATGAAAAATCTGTGTAGATTCATGCAGTATCCTTTATTCCAGCCAAAATTCAATAAAAAGGAAACTTGCCTGGTAGATTTTTGAATGCATGAAATAATATTCCTTTGCTTTAAATCACACGAGGAAGAAAAATGAAGAACATAAGCTAAAATATTAGGAGAAAATGACATGTAAAGAGCATGGTATCAATTCTAAAATAAATGGCTACATGTTTTATGTAAATTTTATTTAATAAATATGTAAATAAGAAAGAATTCTTAGTAAAGAGAAAAAAATCCATATAGACTGCAAAACTTTACCTGTGAATATTTAGGGCAGGTGGAAATTAAAACTGTAATAAACCCCTTGTTGTATAAAAGATGAAATAAAATAATTTAACAAATTAAAATTTATTAAGTAAACTTTAAGGAATACTTTTTAAGGAGATAGTATTTTAATTTAAAACAGACTACTTCTCTTAAATGATTATATATATGATTATATTTGATTTTATTTTTAATTACTTATCTGTGCACATAGATATAAAATAGAAACCAACTCATTAAGATGAAAGAATAAGCGTGTCAAGATATTCAAGACATACAAACTTTAATGATAAAAAAGACATTAAAAAGTATTCAAAGAATATTTTTAAAATGGGCTAAAATAAGGTTTGATAAAAAAACATTAGCCTATTAAAATCAGCTACATAAGAAAAGGATGGTTTTTGATAAAGTAATCACTTCTGAAAATGAACAAAGCACATACTAAAAGTACTCATAGAATATAAAGATATAAAAGTAAAAGCTGAGTATGACAATGTATAAACAATTTGGGGGAAATATAATTTTTTCATTTATCTTTTAAAATGATTTATTAAGGACAATGAAGAGGAAGAAAACTACAGAAGGTTTTAGTACATACATTTCTACATTTGTGTATTTGAGCACCTCAATTAAAGGAATCATTATTATACATTATTACAGTTTTTATTAATCTTTTTATAATAGTATATATTGTATTATATTATACAACAAGAATATTAGAATGGATAAAAGAAAATAGTAAGTTAATTTTCAAAAACTAATTCAAAATAAAGGTTAGTACTAATACAACCATGTACACCTCTATTTTTCCTCTTTCCTTCCATCCCCACCCTTCAGTCTTTCCTTCTTCCCTGTCTTGTTTTTTCATCTCTCCCTCTCAGTCTCTCTCTCCCTCCTTCCCTCTCTTTCTTTCTTTCTGTCTCTTTTTCTCCCTGCTTTCCTTCATTATTTCTTCCTTAATTGTAAAAAGATATTTAAAGTGTTAAAACTCCTAGAGCATATGTGTCGCTTAGATTCTAAGGAAATATTGAAGAGCAAAATAACCCCTGATGTTAGTGGGGAAAATAAGTATTCCTGCAAACAAAAGATCCCTCTGTATCTACATAGAAGAGAGACACAGAAACAATTTGTTACTGTGTAAGTATTAACAAGTTTGTAATCAAAAAAACATGGAAATAAATAAAAATAAAGGGTAGAGAGAATATCACAAAAAGTCAGGAGAACAGAAGAAAAAACAGCTAAGACCTGTCTGTATTCTTAAATGACAAAGCAACTGTATCTTCTGACAATCTCCTGGATTAGGGACCCCTGAGATACTTCTGGTGACATATATATTTTTTTAATCTAGAGATATCTTTCTTGGTCAGTGTCAGATTCACTAGGTCTTCAAGGAACACTCCAAGAAAATGGAGAAAAAGAAAAATGACCTCATCAATTTACAAAGGAAAAACATAGTTTTTATAAAAGAAAAATGTTTTTCATTCATCCTTATAGCATCTCCAGTGGAAAATTAAATATTGTTTAGTGTAAGCACACCCTTCAGACTTCATTGTTTCTAGTCTTTCATTGGCTTTTGTCTATTTCAGAGTTATGCTGTAGAAATCCAATGGCAAAACAAATGCAAATATTCTGTCCTGTAAAGAAACTCACTGTTTCCCAAATTGAAACAAAAAGGGCAAGGGGATGGGGGAGAAAAGTTAAAAAGAAACAGTTGGCAGGCATTTGCATATTTATTTTAATAGACTTGATCTATAAATGAATGCTCTTTTCATTCTCCTTTAAACCTGGTACAAACACCTGCTTTATTCCCACACTAATAATGTATTAAATAAAACTTTTAATACTTTGAAGTCATAGGCTTATCCTTATTAAAAAATTGAAATCATATGTTTAGTAGCAAAAAACACTTTGAAAATGAATTTAGTTGAAATTATTTATATGTACACAAGTATATATATATATATATATATATATATATATATATATATATATATATATTTTTTTTTTTAACTAAAAAAGGAAAAATCAATGATAAACAAGACTGGTTCTTCACCTCAAGTGTTCTAACCAAGTGTGTGTGTGTGTGTGTGTGTGTGTGTGTGTGTGTATGTGTGTATATATACACACAGGTATATATAAGTGTGTGTGTGTGTGTGTGTGTGTATAACAAGTAGGTTCATGTGTCTCGGTTAAGAAGGTTGTTTTCATATTTCCAATCTGTTTCCTTTGGTTTGGATTCTTCCTGAGGCTGGCTAATTTTATGGTCTCAAGAAACAAATGAACACAACCTGCTGCTTCCTGCTGGTGTTCAGTGTGAGACATTCTGAAGTACTGGATGAGTATATTAGGGTTCTCTAGAAGAACAGAATCAACAGGAAGTATAGTTATAAAAAAGGGACTTATTAGATTGGCGTACACATCAAGAAGTTGTATAGTACACAATGGCTGTCTGCAGGCTGGAGAACCACAGTAGGGGTTTCCTGAAAGGAGGCAGAGAGGTAGGCTGGGGAGGGTCCCATTAGAAATACACTAATTCCTTCCAAGGACAGCACCCCCCATGACTTCACCACTACCTTCCACTAGGCCCCACCTCTTAAATGTACTACCACAGTGGGGACCAAGCTTCCAGCACATGAACCCCTAGGGGACATAAGCAGACCATATTTGAATCTTGACAATCTCAAGCTCATTTCTTCCTGCCTGACTTCATCCATTCCTGTAAGGAGGGAGATGGGAGAAGAGGCTGCCTCTCTAAGATGAAGTGCAGGAGAGACTCCTTGGAGCCCTTCTGTGCCATCAGTCCATCTCCAGCCCCATCTTAACCGCAAGGGCCAGGAAGCCAGAGGGGACAATGCCTAAGGGCCACTCTCTGGCCTGGCACCTGCTTTGTGATACCATGGCCAGTCTGGTCTGGTCCTGCCGTATCATGTGAAATCCAGCTCCTTGGCTTCAACCAGGTCCTCAGACAACAGCACCCAGGGGCCTCCATGGTTAGGAAAGCACCACCAGTAGCTGAGCTCAGGACAGAGGGATCAAACCAGTCTCAGGCTGAAGGCTTCTGGAAACTCCCTACAGAATCACTAGCAAAGTCCCCCTTAGCAGAGTGAAACACTCAGAATATGATATCCTCAGGCAATCACAGTAGCAAGCAAGAACCAGTTCAAGAAGAATTTAGTTTGCATCTGCTGCTGCTTTCTTATCCTTGTAACTTTGATTCCATCCAGGCCTCTTGCCTATGGGATGATGCTACCTAGGTTTAGGGAGGGTCTCCACTTCAATTCACTATCCCACATGCCAATCATTTCTAAGTATACGCTCATTTACACACCCAGAGTCCTATTAATCTTCTGCATCTCTTAATCCAATCAAATTGACAAATTAACCATTACAAGGTGATAATCTAATATTCATCTTATTTTATGTCAGGTATTATATCAGGGTAATTATGTGAAACATTTAGATAACAGTAAGTTAAACTACTAAGAGGAAAGAAACTTAAAATACCATATAAAAATAACTGAAATTTTAAAAGTTGTTCTATTTATTTTGTCAAGTTAGAATTGTTTTTATTTATAAATATTACTATATACATAATTAGGTTATTTTAATAAAATATATATTATATATGACTTGAAAACATATAGTTCATATATAGGTTTTTAATAAGGTATTTTTATGTATTCTTTTTTGCAAGAATAATAATATTATAAAACACCATTACTTAATTTGTATATATTTTCAAAATATAAGCTGGAATATCTTCCCTCACAATAATCTGGAAATGATTTCAGGTATTAATTTATTTTAATTTTTGTCATTGTCTGAAATGACAAAAATTTTATCTACTTTTCTTCTATCTTCCCCCAAATAATTTTCATTCTTTCAGTCATGCACTTTATCATGTACATACCGACCTGAATATCAACTAGAATAACAATATTGCATGTGCCTATAATAGTTAATTCTCTTTACTTGCTTGATATCTGGTTTCCATGAAGATAATATCTTTATGAGGTAAGGCCCCAATCAGTCAATTAGTTGTTAGGGTTGACAGAAATTGTGCTATTTGGGGATTTCAAAATGTGATAGATACTGGTTTGCTCAAGATAAAAATATAATTCATTCTTTCATCAGAAACAAAATTTTTAGGTTGCTGCAGTACTCAGATTTTCATATGCACATAATCAAACAATAAATTTATCCTATCTTTACTTACAAAGCATATATAAAATCAAGCAAGAACAGGATACAAGAAAAAATAAATTAAAGTTTTTTTTTATTTAATAACAAATGCATTCAAACCCTCTGCTGGTACTTTTTTGTTGTTGTTCAGCAATCATAATAAGTAAAACAATTTTCTAGTATTATCTCTGATATGTTAAGATCTTAGAAGTCAACATTCCTGTTCTTGCAGAAAGCAAGAAATAGACAAATTAAAAATCAATGTGTTTTCTTGGTCTATCAGAAAACTAAGGCCACAGGGCAACCCATCATCCCAAAATATAGACAGCTGAGTACAACCAGATACATTAAAATTGATACATACTTATTTGAAGCAAAAATTGCTGAAGCTATAAAGTAAGTTCATTTTAAAGAAAACTTAAATTATAATCTTATGGAAGATAAATGGATACTAAAGTTAGAGTCAGAAACTCTGGGTGGCTTTGACTTAGAGGGTCCCCAAACTTTCATGAGCTTTACCTACAGGAACTCCACCAGGTTGTCATACTAAGCACCCAGAAAAATATCTTCCTCATTATAGAGGGAAGAAGGAAATGTTACCAAGGTGAAAGAGGCCCAGTCTTCTGGATAACAAAGTCTTACTCTCCCTGGCAAAAGACTAAGCTTCACCTACCTCACCTAAGGGTAAGAAGGGAAATAACACTCAGCAGGAGACAGGATTTCACAGAAAACACACTGTGAACACTGCAACCAAGGCAAAGGGTAGTGATAAAGGGGGAGAGAAGTCTATTCCTTTAGCAGACAGAGGAAGGCACTTCTCAAAGCCATCATCTCAAGAAATACATTTAACAAGGACTGAAATTTAATCAGAAAATTAGAGATTGATTTCCATTCCACATATAGAACCATCATGCCAATAATGCTCCTGTATAAAACTGAACTATAGTTGAAAGAGTTTTGATATTTTGACTCTCTTTGAGTATACTTAGGGAATACTTAGGGAAGTTAAAAAAAAGTAAAAGAAAAAAGCATGTGTGGTAGAGAGGGAGAAAGAGAGAAGACAAGAAAAAAGTCACTGAAATAATTGAAGCCTCTCTTATACCTGTAGCTCCAAAAACAAAAACAGAAGCAAAAACAAAATAGGAAAACAATTTAACTCCAAGCTAGATTAAAATAAATTTTGCACTAAAATTCTTACTAATATCTCATTTGTAAGAAAAAATGCAAAGCATATCAAAAGGCAAGAATAGATAGTCTGAGGAGAAAAGGTAAATATGAGAATCATACTCATTCTATAGCTATTTTACTTATAATACAAGACATTTGAAATAATTCTCATTAATGTAAAATGTTGATAATATGAAAAAAAGTAGGAGAGGTTCCTAAATACATGAATAAGTGAAGAAAGTACAAAGGGTAATCCTAGAAATAAAAATAATCCTTTGAGTGAAGTGAACTTTACCATTAATGAACTCATTAGCAGACTGGACATGTTCAGGGAATAATTAGAAAACTTTAAGAAAAGCCAATAGAAATTTTGCAATGAAATGCAAAGATAAAAAAGAAAGTGTGAAAAAATAACACAGAATATTCAAGAACTGTAGAACAATGTCTAAAGTTGTACAATACATATGATTAGAAGTTGAGAAAAAAAAGAAATTTCGAGTAGAGAAGAAACATTTGAAATATGAATGACTCATCTATTTAAATTAATAATAGACACAAAAGCACAGATACATAGCTCAGAATATACTAAGCATGATAAATACCTCAAAAACCTATTTATCAAAATATTATACTCACAATAAAGAAAACCATAGACAAAGGAAAAAATCAATACAGGCAGAGGAACTTAAAAATAATTTAAAAACAAAACTAACTTATGAAGGAACAACAGTATGAATTAGAGTATACTTGTGGTTACAAAATGGTTTAGTCAGCTTTTTCCATTGCTGTGATCAAAAGACCTGACAATAACAATTAGAGGAGGAAAAGTTTATTTGGCTCATGGTTTCAGAAGTTTCATTCCATAGATACCTGATTCCACATCCCTGGGCCCAGGGTGAGGCAGAACTTCATGGAAGAAGGGCAGGGAAAAGGAAAGCAGCTCAGGACATAGCAATGAGGAAGCAGAGAGAGCTCCACTCACCAGGGACAAAATATTAACTCCAAAGCACATCTTCAGTGACCTACCTCCTCTAGCCCCACCCTACCTACCTACAGTTCATGCCCAGTTAATCCATATCAGTGGATTAATCTTATAACCCAACCATTTCACCTCTGGAATGTCTTGCATTATCTAATACATGAGCTTTTAGGGGACACCTCGTATTTAAACGGTAACAATAACCATGGAAGCAAGAAGAAAGTGAAACTTTCAAAACTTCACAGACAGTGTAACTATGCTTGTAATTCATTTCATACTTTTAGTCCTTTTGAAATTGGTTTTACCATTTTAAATGCAATATTGTTTGAAAATGCATTCATTTGAAAAACGCACAGGTGGTAGTAATTAATCACTTGGAAAACTTTCATCTTTGACAAATTTAGGGAGATTAGAAAGAATTGCAAATCCCTTCAGGTACAAACTTAGGGACTTTAAAATAGTAGCAGTATGGTTGACAGCAAAAATGAGAACAGTCATGCATTGGGATATTCAAAAGCAGGTATACAGGTATCGAATACAATGCTAAGTCCACACCCAGGTATTATTTGAATATAGTCACATTTTTCATATATATATATATATATATATATATATATATATATATATATATAGAGAGAGAGAGAGAGAGAGAGAGAGAGAGAGAGAGAAGGAGGAGGAGGAGGAGGAGGAGGAGGAGGAGGAGGAGGAGGAGGAGGAGGAGGAGGAGGAGGAGGATGGTTTATTTATCTCCACAGAAACAAAATGGACTCCATACAATATAACTAGAAGAAATCTGATTAGCTCATCTCAGTGGGCAATAACATCAACAAACTCAATCCTGGGTGATAGGGGTTTGGAACTGAAAAATTCTTAAAGAACAAAAAATGGTTGCTTGGTTGATGACATTTTCTTTAGTCTCCAAATTTTGCCAATCCCTATTTTCCAGTCCAAGATTGAAAAATAAGAAAGCACATTAAAACAATGAGAACAATAATATCTGATCATATTATTAATCTACATTATAATCTCTCAATGTAAAGAGATGGGATGCCACATAGTTCATTTTGTTTATATCCTATAATTAAATGTTTGGCAAACTATGGTATCTTAAAAACAAGGTTTAGTTTATCCTGGCATCAGATAAGTACTATTAGCAGAAGAATTGAGCAGATAATGCAAATTGAATGAAATCTAATGCAGAACTAGAAATAGGAGCAACTGTGCTAATTCTAAGAAGGGTTAAAAGGAAATCTAATCATTTTAGGGCATGTAGATCATGCCTCCCATTGCAATTCCAACACTCCTGATAAAACTAGGGTATATCTTAACTTTTACAAAGGAAATTTTTTCATTTTCTAAGACCTTTTCATATCAGAATAAGCCTGAGATTCTGGGTAGATTAGATGCATTACTTACACATAGGCATTGAACTTGATACCAGTTTGACTAAATGTAAAAACTGTCATTTGAAACTATTTACTAAAAGGAATTATTTCCTTTTTACTAGTTTAACAAGTAGACAAGTTTGAAAAATCTGTTTTCTTTTTAAGGCAACAAACTAAGAAAATTTGAAATATAATGTGGGAAGAGAGATTTAACCTTTTGTTATATCCTACCCAAGTTTCTAAGAGAGCTGTGATTTTCAAGATTGCCTTTTCCCAGCATATGCAAAATGAAACATGGCATTTCTCAAAACATTGAACAGGTACATTATTTAAATCTGTCTTTATATAATTTCATTCAAATTTCATGAAAATGAAAATGAGTGTGTTATTATCTAACTTGTGGAATGGAAGAAATTGTACAGAAGAGAAAAATGGGTAGGTTTAAAATAGTTTCTAACACTGACTTATGCTATTGAATATGTCCTCTAGAATATGCATAAAAATACATTGAAAAATGAATTATTATCTGCACTTTTTTTCAGCATCCAGGTTGATTTCTTCAAAGCATTGTGACAATGCAAAACAAAACAAAACAAAATAACAAAAACACCCTCCAATATCCTACAGAATGGCACATTTAATTTTTATATAGTCACTAAATATAATGAAAATATTTTAGGTAGAGTAAAGCGCAAGAGATAATACAGAGTCAGAGAAAGGAAGAAGGGAAGCAATTGGAGAGGTAGAGGAACCTGGCAAATAAAAATAAATAGAAATTCTCAGAAGCCAAAATCAAAATAGCACAATGAATGCTGAAAGAGAAGGTAGTTCTGATCTTGATTTTATTTTACAAACATCTGCTAAACCCTAGGGAACTCAAGTTTTTATTTTGAAGTTCACATAAAATTGGAGAGAGTGAGGTAAACACTGGGATCTAAACAAAGTTCAGGATCAAATAGAAATTTCCACATGATTATGAGCCATAAAAGTCTACAACCTCATATAAGGAAGAATTGAATATAAAATCTCCCTGCAGAATCATCCCACAAAGAGATTTCCTCCTTGATGAATGGATGGTGGGTGGAAAGAACAAATTCTTAACAAAGAATATGCAGCATAAACTGGATATCAAATGCATTTGTGTACTGTGTTCAAACTACCTGACTCATTACAGAATTGTTAAGCCACAAAATGCATTTGCTTTAGTCAGCTGTGCATTACTATAATGAAATGTCTGAGATGATTAACTAATAAAGGAAAAGGTTCATTTTAGTTCACATTTTAGGAGGTTACAATCTATAATACCATGCCCCTAATTGCACTGGGCCTCTTACAAGGTTGCACATGATGGTGGAAGCATGTGCCAGAACATACAATTTATCTCTTAAGCCAGGAAGCAAAGAAGAAGAAAAGATAGGTGTCCAACAATTCATTTTGAGTGCACTTTTCCAGTAATCAAGAACCTCCTCAAAGTCCCTACTCCAGAAGGTGCAGCCCCGCCCAGTAGCACCAACCTGAAGAACAATGCCACATGAACAATTTTTTTTTACTACATGGACATTCCCAATGGAAATCCCCAACGGGTGACATAATCCCCAAATGGGAGACACCAGTCTAAACCATAGTAATGCTCATGAGCAAAATGTCAGTAATTGTTATTCCACAAAGAATACATTGTGTTTACAATTCTAACAGCTGATAAGTCTTTCTACTTACTGCCTAATGAATTCCTATCTAATCCTGTTATTATTGAACCTGAGTTTAGGGGTGATCAGTTGTGTTAAGAGAAAGAATGCCTGGCCTATCATATCCTTTTTTCACTAGTGGCTTTCAGAGTAGAAGTGTGCTGACAACAAGGGAAAAATTCTTCTGTGGAATGATTTTTCATGATCATAACTTGATTACTGCAGTAACACTGGAATTGTAACTTAAAATTACACCCAAATTCCAATGATACATGGTTCTGTTTGTACAATTTTCATGTGTCAATGATACTTGCTTATAATTTCCATAACTTTACAATAAATTTGAATATCTTATTCTTTTTATAAACTCTCTAAATATGCTTGCTTGTGTTAGAATTTTTTAATTCAGATAAATGTTTCAGACACGTTGGTATCAAAATTCTGTGGATTTTGACATCCTGTTTATTTTGTGGGATAATCTGAAGGACTATCATAATAGCATTTCACCATCAGTGAGCATGTCATAACTTATTTTATGTTGTTTCTGTTTTCTCTATTGTATTTAAAAGATAGTCTCCCTAACAAAACCAATCAGAACAAATGATCCCCCAGTTTCTCCCCTGTTAAGTTTTAGACCATTCAGATATTCTGTTGGTATGATGAAAATGGAATAATTGAAATTATTTGTGAGAAGATACCAACTTTATAGGCTGCTGTTTCTTATTCAAGATAAATTAGTAAAAAAAAATATGATAAAAGCTGCACATAAATAACTTGCTTAAATTTGTAATGGGCCTGTATAGATATCTATTGCCATATGATTTCTAAATAACTGTGAGTAGAATTCAGTTATAAAGCAAACTTCAAACAAGTTCCTGACAATGCAATTCTGGATGTCTGGGGTTGTGAATTTTTTGGTCAAAAGTTAAAAATTTGAAGTTGGTTTCTGTCTGCCAGAATTTTATTTAATTATTTATTTCTAATCTGGAGAATGCCTTTGTACTTCATCTCAAAGGAATTTTATGCAATTCTAACAATCAACACAGATGAAATTTTGTACATAAGAAGTTTGGAGAAGTATTGCTTTTCAAATTATTTTTTTAATTTTTTTCCCTCAAAATAACATTTTTTTTTAAAGCCTTGTAAGCCAAATATTTTCCTTTGAAAATATTCTTGAGATAACTGTGTTTTCTTTTGTTGTTGTTATTGTTGTTCCCTATTTAAAAAACAGGGTAAAAGATAAAAAACATTTTAAAAGGTAAGTCTCTACAGGGATTCTCTTTATGCACACAGCAGGGTTTGACCCCAGGTGGATACACCCCCTGGGAGGAATAATGGCTCAGCTGGAGGAAAAAAATGGCCTCGCAGCCTGAAATCCAGAGAACAACCACAGAGACTTGAAAGTAAAAAAAGAAACCAGACTCTATCTGTTCTTCTCTTCTCCCCACCCTGCCCCCACCCTGCCCCCGCCCTGCATGACAGTGATTATATTTTTGTGTTCCTGTACATTTGATGTACTGGTTCTTATCCTTTTCCCTACTGCAAATCAATCTCATGTTGAGGGGATAGGAGGTTTTGCTGTATATAAATGCACATAACATTTTAACTCAGGGTATCTAAAATCATTTAGGGGTTAAATAGAAATTATACAAGAGTGAGAAAGGAAAATTGACTTTTCCTTTCTTTCTTTTAAAATTTGTAACATTTCACTCTCTTGTAATTCTGTATCAGCTCAACTACATCACCACTGGGATCAAAGAAATCTTGTAAGAAATTATTTATCAAGTGTCTGTTTTACCTACATTACCATTTAGCAAAATTCAAGAGGAAAACAAAGTAAGTCCTATGTGTGTTTTTAAGAGTAGAATGGAATTGTGTAAATATTCTGTTTGAATTATTTTCTGTGTGTTTACGAGTATGCAGGTGGTATGTCTTTTCTTGCACAACTTCAGTTTGTACTTTGCACTCTAAAATAGTTCTCTCAGGATCACACCAAAAACCGTAGCAGATTTAAAATTTGATTGTAATTTTATCAAAAAGTACTTAGGAATAGTAATAGCTTAATAACTATAATTCTTGATAAGTCAAATATGACCATTTCTTGCAGTACTTTCAGTTGTCAATGTAGTATATAATTTTATTAAATTTTAAAATTATACCACAATCTTTTAAAAACTTTTAAATAAACTTTGAAACTTGTGTGCCTTTCTCTACCATCACTGACCTCTTTCTTTTAGAACTGCTTTTCATATATTTAAACTTAATGAGCTTTCCTTATGAGACAGTCAGGGAGAGAGGGCAAATAAATTCATGGGCCTCAACCTGTAACTTGTTACCAACTCACCCCCCTACACAGCCCACTCTTTCTGGGGTATATGGAGTCTACCTTTCCACACCATCCTATGCTTCATGAAGTCAACCACAGGAACCAAGTACAGGATAATACCAAGATATCTCTGAAATTTCCCAGAGGGAAGAAACTTCTCAAAAAACAATCACATTCCTGAGGAGTGGAAAAGTGCCAGATGCTAGGTGCTTCCTTAACTGATCAATAAAAGACTACCCTTTCATTTGTCTGGGGGGCAGCCTGAATTGTCTCTTCCTTAGAATTGTCTCTTCTGTAATTGGAGTAAAATTCCACCATTAAAGTTCTGCCTGTGTGTTTGTATGTCTTTGCTCAATTTGTTACGTATTTTGTAAATTTATATATGACAGCAGAATGCTTTACAGTTCTTATTACATATATAGAGCACAATTTTTCACATCTCTGGTTATATACATAGTATATTCATACCAATTTGTGTCTTCATACATGTACTTTGAATAGTAATGATCATCACATTCCATCATCATTAATTACCCCATGCCCCCTCCCTTCCCCTCCAACCCCTCTGCCCTAATTAGAGTTCGTCTATTCCTCCCATGATCCTACTTCCTATCCCATGAATGAACCAGCCTCCTTATATCAAAGAAAACATTTGGCATTTTATTTTTTGGAATTGGCTAACTTCACTTAGCATCTAACTCAATCCATTTACCTAAAAATGCCATGATTTTATTCTCTTTGATTGCTAAGTAATATTCCATTGTGTATATATGCCACATTTTTTTATCCATTCATCTATTGAAGGACATCTAGGTTGGTTTCACAGTTCAGCTATTGTGAATTGTGCTGCTATAAACATTGATGTGCCTATTTCCCTGTAGTATGCTGTTTTTAAATCTTTTGGGTATACACCAAGGAAAGGGACAGCTGGGTCAAACAGTGGTTCCATTGGTTCCATTCCCAATTTTCTAAGATATCTCCATACTGCTTTGCATATTGGCTGCACCAATTTGCAGAGGTTCTTATCACTATTATCACTTACACATGGAATAATTATGGGTTAAATAGTTAAAATTAGTGGGAATTTTTCCCCTACATTCTGTATTTTGATTTTGTGGGTTTTGTTTGTTTGTTTTGTTTCTGGTTTGGTATACCTTTTTTAAGGGTGAAAAAAGATATTTGAAGAGTAATAGAGAATACATGCATGAAGGGAGGTTCCAAGAATTTGGAAAAGTAAGGAGAAGTTATATCCTTCTGCATAGTACCAAAGACAGGTATAAAGGAATAAATATTTTTTTTCCTCTGATATAGATTTTCATACAAGATTACAGGAATTAATCTACTTTTAATTAAAAATCTGTAAATATTGTGCTCCAAACATTTTCACAAATATAGGCGTGTTTTGTTGTTATTGTTGTTGTTGCTGCTGCTGTTACTGTTGTTCTTTCTCTCCCTATTTAGGGTATCCTTCTTCAGTGTTCAGCCACTGGACTACCTTTCCAGCCCAAAGCTAATAGTTTTTTAAAAACTGAATTTATCAAGAATTTTGTCCCTATTTATGAATCTTAGATTATATTGTAAAATGTATATACTGCATTATGCTACATTATATCTCAAAATGTAAGTATTACCAACCATTTTTCTCATTTTCAGTTCTTCAGATAATCTATGTGATGAAACATATGAGTCCATGTAAATATTTTGTTCTTTATGGCCATTTATTCCAAAGTGCAACTAGCTAATTTTAAAATTAAATAAAATCTCTTTCGTCAAATTTGTTTAGGATTGTCTTGCTTTTGGGGGGATGAATTTCAGTAGATCCTTGCTTGTATGTTTGTTTTCATTAATTGTGAAAAAAGTAAAGCATTGAGTATTTTGAAGCATCATTTGTCAATTTTAGACAAAATTCAGAAAAATAAACACATTTTTTCTTTATGCATCAATGAAAAAATTAAATAACCATATAAGCCACTACTTCTTCAAGGTTTATATGGTAGACACACCTCCCCTGCATTTTCAAGTAATATATTTCAAGTCTGTCAGTGCATGCCTGAAACCATGCATAGTGCAAACCTCTATGTACTGTACTGTTTTTCCTAATACCTACCTGTAATAAGGTTTAATTTCTAAATTGTACACAATACAGACCAGCAACAATAAAATAAAAATTATAAAATTATACTGACATGAAATTGTAAACACTACAATTCTTGCTCTTTCCAGCCATTATAAGTGAAATAACAGTTATTAAGAACAAGCACTTTGACACTGCAACAATTCCTCTGATAAACTATGTGGTTACGAAGTGACTAACTGGCAGATCACATGTACAGAAAGGATGCAGTAGAAAAAATGATAATTCACAGGTGAGATGTCAGGAGGTTTTATCGTGCTTCTAGAACCATTTGAAATTTATGAATTGTTTATTTCTAAAATTCCCCATGTAATATTTTTGGAACATAGTTGAACATAGGAAATTAAAATTGGAAAGAAGAATCACAGCTAGGGAAGTAGTCCTCCTCCTCATCTTCCTCCTCTTCCTCCTCACTTTTAGTACAGACAATTGAACACAGAGTGCTTTACCACAAAGCTATAACCCCACTTCTATTTTTAAGGTTTTTTGTTTTTGTTTTTGTTTTGAGAGAGGGTGTCCATAAGTTGCTTAGGATTTTGCTAAATTGCTAATACTAGCCTTGTACTTAGGATCCTCCTGCCTTAGTCTCCTGAGTTGCTAGAATATAGGTTTGTTCCTCTGTACCTACCTGGCTCTACTGCACAATAATCTCCAAAAAAGAAAAAAAAAAAGGATATTGTTATGCTAGTGTCTTTTGCTATATCCAGCATAAGAATCAGTCTTATTAAAAAAAATTTGATATGAATGTGTGAGTGTATGTAAATTTAATAGCTTTAACTTCTTGTTAATTGATTGAACATTTCAATTTGGATATACTTATGAGTCTCATATTCATCACAGTTTATTGCAAGTTTATTCGAGTTTTGTAGTTTTTTTTTACATTAATAAACATTGTTGTCTATACAATGACATTTTGTCAAATCAAACTTAGAATGTTTTACTTTGACAAAATATGGATGTTGTTTGAACTGGATTTATAAAACAAATTTTAAAACTGTCTTATCTTCCATAGTGAAATGTACTTTCAAAAAATTACTTTTTTTCATAAATTGGATGAAAACATTTTTGGCAGTTAACTGATTTTTTTTAATTTAATGCATTAGGTGCTACTGTTCTAAAAGCGTAAGGCTATAGAAGTCTGAAAGCCTTTACTGGTGAAGCTCATGAAGGCATGTGTATTAATTTATTTTTTATGTATATAAGAAAATATATATGAAATTGTCAGAATTTATTTAGAAGATTTATTTCCCCAAAAGAGTTAATCTTCGGAGTGACATGTAAATGTTGTTCCTGAATCTGCACACACAATATTGTAACTGTCGTCCTGCAGGATCTACTCAAATTTAATTTGATTGTGCTACTGAAGAAGATATAATTTCTGTGATTTCATGTATTCCATAATGCCACACCACCTCCACCTGTCCTGGCAGATGTCTGGTACCAACACATATTTTGGACAGTTATGTATTTATCGTGAAGATTTTTTAAAGAATATAAAACACAATTTCATTAAAAAGGCACTTTCTTTTGTTAGTTCTTTACTACCAAAGGTGTTTAGAAACATAGTTTTAAATTTTTTTAATCAAATAGTAAAATTGCAACTCTAAATTTGTGGCATAGAAGAAATGAGAAATTGCTATCACAGGAGCTTTCAAACAGATTTTTTTTTTTTACAGTTATAGTGTGATTGTTTAGCCTCCTTTTTTCTATGCTAGTAGATAAATAAGACCATCTCCCAACAAAATGACTCTGTGTACCAGTACTGAAGAAATAAAATTACTATTATTCAATAATAAAGTGTTGCAATAATTGTCTGTTGCAATAATATAGTATCTGTTGGATACTATATTAATGCAATCAGTGGTTTAGACAGTTTCAGCTTGTTCTCTTAAATTCCTTACCTTAGAAATCTTAAAATGAGGACATCAGTAGGGCTGCATCCCTTCTGTCTGCTCTAGGGAAGCATCTGCTTCATTACTTTTCCAGCTTTTAGAGGCTGCCAACCAACATCCCTTGGTTTATAGACACATATCTCTGCTTTTGTCATTATCTTTTGTTGAATCTCAGTCTTCCTGTAACCTCATTTTTTCAAAATTATTTTTTGTTATTTTTTTATCACAAACCTCATGATTTTCTTAGGCTCAATTGGATAATCCAGTTTAATATCCCAATCTCAAAATCCTTAAACACATCTATGTATTCCTTTTTACCAGGTAACATATTCGCAGGTTCTAGGGATTAGGACTTAGATGTTGCTGGAGAAAGTGTCATTCTTCTTACTCCCCTAAATATTAATAGTTTTATGCACGTATAAGCTAACACTAAAGGGAGGTTGTATAAAGTTAAGGGAAAAGTCTTACAAAAGTTTCTCATGCAAAGCAGAAGCAATAATAATTTCATATATCTCCTTTAGAGAAAAAGAATTATTTGTTCTAACAGCTTCTTTTATGTCTTGTGAGACAAAACTGAGTTAACTTAGGTGGTACATTTCTAAATACCTAGAGGATTTGGGGGTTTACAAATTTGTAATTATTACTCCATTGCATAACCTAGAGAAAAAGATTAATTCCTGGAGAAATTTATCATTGTTCCATGGGTTAGTGTAAGGACTTGGGCTTACTTTGTCTCCACAGAAACTTTCTAATTAAAAGGGAAATTAGTATGTCAAAGATAAATTGTATCCATGGAGTCCAACAGGTGATAAAGATCTTCTTCAAAATTTTCTTCCTTCCTTCCTTCCTTCCTTCCTTCCTTCCTTCCTTCCTTCCTTCCTTCCTTCCTTTCTTTCTTTCTTTCTTCATACTAGGGATTAAACCCAGGGGCACTTAACCACTGAGCCACATCACCAACCCTTTTTTTGTATTTTACTTAAAGACAGGGTCTCCCTAAATTGCTAAGGCTTGCTTTGAACTCACCATCCTCCTGCCTCAGCCTCCAGAACAGTTGTGATTACAGGCATGCGCCACTGTGCCTTGCAATATAATTCCAATAAGGGAGAAAAACTCAATTCAAGTGTTGGAGTGAACTGTTGCAAAAGTCTTGGATGTTTTTAGTTATTAGGAAAGAGTAATGCTATCAGGACAACTATGTTTGTTAACTGGTGCTTAATTGAAGTTAGACTCCTACATTCCCACAGAGTCTAGGGGAGACTGGTGGCATCTTTTTGGAAGATAACATTTCAAAGATGTCTTCCAGGTTCTCAGAAAGCATATTCCCAGGTTGTATAGCTGACAAGAGGCCAGGGGAAGACTTACATTTCAAAGGGACAGAGAAAGAATTCACAATTTTGAATTTTTAAATAAATGCTCTAGGTCAGGGACCTAGAGTTAGGAAGAAATGTCTAAAATTAGACATGCTGAGGGAAAGGTTAAGGTACCTTTGGGAAAATGGTCTATTTCCACTTATAAATGAGGTAATACATTTTTATTTTATCTTCAGTGAAACTCTTAAGTTCTGCTTTTCTTGCTGACTTCATAGACCTGAGTCTTAGCTTCTGCTCAGGTCAACAAGTGACTTTCAATGACAAAAATGATTCAATTTTCCTTAGCATGTTGGATGGTATTGACTTCATTTAGCTATTTCTACCTAAGAACATTTCATTTTGTCAGTGAATAAGTACCTTGCTTGCATCCATTGAAAGGAACTTTTTAGTTATAGCTATGACTTAATATTTGGGTCCTCCCCTGAGTTATATTTCAAAATCCTAGCCCCTCAATGTAATGATATTAAGAGAGGGGGCTTCAAGGTATTTAAGATTAGATGAATTCAAAAGAGTATAACCTTAATAATAACATTCTTATGAAAGACATTTCAGAGTGGCTCCCTGACCGCTTCCACCATATGAAGTTACAGAAAAACTGGCCATCTAGCAAGTGAGCTTTTATCAGATATTGAGTCTATCAGTGTCTTCATCTTGGAATGAAGCTTCCAGAACAGTAAGAAGTTAAGTTTTTATTTATATGCACCACCCAATATGTAGTATTTTGTGGTAGAAGCCCAAGCTCAGTAAGGACAGTGAATTGAGCCAAAATCTCTCCAGATAAAGAGGGAAGAGTAATTTATAATATTTAAAATTCAACCATGTGTTAAAATAAGGACTTAATTTACTGAACATGCACCTTATTCTTTATCAGACAAGACCACAACAGAATTTTGAAACACAATGCAAACCCACCCTGCTTAAATTAGTGTAACTGGATAATGTTTCATAAAGAAGATGTTTTTGATATAAATTCTGAACAAGGAAGAAAAATGGGATAGCATGATTAAACTGTATGTTCCATAGGCAAATCTGAAATTGATAAGGCTACTTTTGTGAAAGTGGACAGTGAAAATTGCAAAGATTTTTTTAGGAATGAAAATATTAATCTGTAAACTAAACCAATGTTTTATGACTGAGACTATTCAAAGTTTTAAAATATTCTAGGTAATGGCTTCCTAATTTATTTTCTCTTTTTGGTAATAAGAAAATAAAATGTCTGCCGAATAAAGGCATTTTAATATCAACAGGAAAATTACTAGGTAATGATTCACACAAATCTTTCTATAAAACTTGTTTAAATTGTTCATGTGATAGTGTAAGATACTGTTGTTGTTAAAGATAATCTGTTTATGCAGCTATATTTGTGTGTCTATAACCAAGCAGACATGTTAAGAAATATTGAATGCTTTTCAACTTTTGACATTTGTGATACATTTTCAATGTTCTTTTCACTGATACTTAGTAATTCATTGTACTTCAAAAATTTTACTGTTGAATATATACACATAATACACAGAATAATTTTAATACTAAATCATTTTATCATTTAGATATGGACTATAATAAAATGATAAATTACTAATATTTGTGCTTTAATATTTACTTGTGTTCATTAAAAAGCTAAGTTGCAAGAAAATACAAACATGCATGGTGATTTTAAGTGGAAAAGGAATAGACATAAACTATGATATGCCTTATGGCTTTTGGAAGATAGAACTCTATGCCAAGCTTTACTTTATCTTCTATAACTAGAAAGAGAAAGTCACCTTGGGGCACATCCTCTTTGTTCTCTTAAGAAGTCATATGATTATCCCCTTTTATTCATGCAAATATTATGCCAGGAGACACATTTGCACAGGGTCAGAGTATGGTACTGTGTTGGACAAAAGCAGCCCTTTACAAAACTTCTTGAGGTACAGCTGTCACTAAAGCTAGTGGGACAGCCTGCATGAAGACCAAGCAGCCTCCTGGGAAGATAGGGTATCATACCTAGGCTCTTTCCACCTCATAGGTCACACTGTCAAAACCCCTGAAGTAAGCTGAGGTGTTTGGAGTAAGAACAGACATAGGAAGAACCCATTGTTGTTAACATTTTTTTAACCTCAAACTAGGTCCTTCTCCTTCTCAGAATTGTGGAACCAATAACAAGACAAAGTGTTAATTAGACAAGGAATGAAGAAAAGGCTAAGAATAGGAAAACCAGAGAGAAAATTTCACAGATCAGCTTCTCAGCTGGTTGTTTGTATGTCTTAGGTCATAAATATAGCGTAAAAGGAATGAGGGGGAGAGTAGGTTGATAAAGGAGTGGGACATCCATGTTTTTTCTGGGATTGTGCAGAGATTTCCCTGATATTTGAATATCACCTCTTTTCATTGCTTTTATTGTTCTTTCATGTTGTCATGGCAATCATCAACTGTCACCATGCTGTTGGGTGTCATTGACCATGCAGTTAGGATCATAATGAAGGTAAAGGTTATCTGGTGGTCACTTCAGCAGCCATCTTAGATCTAACCAGTTTCCCCTAGGAACTTCTGGCCTTCTAGGATCCTGAACCACAAGATAAGCAGGATTAGGGTGAGAGAGAAATTCAGCTAGGAGACCTAAGCAGTACTAGATTTAGGAAGGGTAACACTGTGAAGTATGAGATCCTCTGGCTGTCATTCAGTATTAATATAATGGACTAAGCTTTATTGGAAGAAGCCTGGCTTTAGCAGCACATATGGCTAAGGATGTCTATAGGGTTTGGGGAAATATAAGAATAATTCACAGAATGCATATGAGCTGCTGTGGGCATAAGAGCCAATGTGATCAACAATGATTTGGACCAATCCAGGTTAGGGTACATCACAAAGGATAAGGTCAGAGGACAAACCTGGTAATTCAAGTTACCCAGAAGTAGGAACTCTGTCAATTTGATCAAAACCCCAATTTTCTCTCTATTGAATAGTTGGAAGTAGGATTAATTTTAGTTGGATATTATAAAAGTCCCAAAGATTCTAGTGAATTAAGAGAAACATTTAATGCAAAAAAAATTATCTTTAGGAAAAGAGAAGGCAGAATTGTAGTGGAGGGATACAAATATACAACTGTAAAATAAGGCAAAGTTGGTTTTTGTGCTGCTGTGATGTTTTCACTGCATGGTAATGTGAGGAGGTCTCCAAGAGGAGACCTCTACTTGAATCTTTCAGACTCTTAACCACAATGCAGAAAAGAATTTAAGATTGTATTGGGCATGATTAGCAAAGTAAGAGATTATAAAGGGACTGTACACTACAAAGTGAAAGTGTGATCTATCACAGAGAAACAGGCTGAGTCACCTCATCTTGGTCTGGGGTTTTAACATTGATAGAGGGACAGTAGCTAGGGGGATGAACTAGAAGTAGAATGAGGGCAGGGTTAGGCAAGCTCACTGGTTTTTCTTGCACTTAGGTATTTCCCTTGCATGTTCTAATCTTGCTGCTTCCCATGTAGCATGTCTTCTTAGCTTCTTACATCACCATTAGACTGTGAATCTTACTATTATAATAAGGTTTGGGTCCTTTATCAGTCACCAAAGTACTTAATGTATGTACTCCCTAATGGAGTAGCTCCTTTGGATGCTTTGAGATCATTATACAGTTTTGTTGCTTTTGTGTCAGCTAATTGGCAGACCGAAGACAAGGATGTGGGTGCAAGGACCTGGGCTGGTTGCTCAAGAGTTGTTCTGCATTCTATGGCTTATGGGAATTTCTCTTTGGGTACTCAGTATCTCTTCATATCGCTAAATTCCTATTCCCAGATGACAGAAGACAAATGGTCTGCACAGAAGTAAAACAATTTTTAAATTCATACTGTAAGCTTTCTTCCCATGAACATGCTATCAGGTAAAATGAACAAGTGAAAGTCTAGCTTAGACTGAATTTTGTCACACATACAAACATTTATTAGCAAAAATTAAGGAAACGACTACAGAACCTGCTTCTCAAGCTTGATAAAAACTAGTTTTCTAGTTCTTTAGTGCTCTAATAGGATTTGTATGGTAAATCTAGTGACAGTATTCAGTCCCCTTCCAGCTTTGGTCACAGAGCAAATGCTTCATATCTGTAACAGAGAAGTGGCATCCCAATATCTAGGTTATCATTCCCTAAGGAAGAAATTCTTGTTTCTTTCAAAAGTCAGCTAAGCTTTCTTCATTATATGAACTAAAAGATTTAAAGCTAATCACAAACCATATCAGGTACGTGGATGACTAAGCAGGTGTAATGATACATTTTTTGTTTTGTTTCTATTTTTATTTTGTTTTCAATTACTCGGTAATAATTTCTTATAAAGTGTACAAAAAGCATTTGGAATAAATATCTGTAAAAATTCCTGCTAGGTATAGGAAATTTCAAAATGAATGGGAATCATAATGTAGCTGTACATTTTAGAAAAAGTGGAAAAAAGCTAAATTATGTTGCAGTCTCCTGAATTATTAAAGAAGATGCTGTGCCCTTGAAGACAGAATTTTGGGTCTTAAAGAAAGGGTCTGTGACCTTGGGTACACAGAATGCAGTAAAGAGAAAAATTATTCAAAAAAGAAGATGCTATGGCTTGAATATGTCCCTCAAAGAAAAAAAAAGAACACTTGTAAGAAACTGAAATGCCATAATGCCATGCGAGCAGTATTAAATTAACAGTATTAATTTTTGAATGGGCTTCTTGTAAGAGACAAGTTCAACCCCTTTTGTTCTCTTTCTCCCAGGGGATGATACTTTAAGAAAGTACTCACAAGATGTGGGTCCCTTGATCTTGGACTTGCCAGAACTCAGAATCACAAGGAAGTAAATTTCTGTTCTTTATACATGACCCAGTCTATGGTATTCTGTTACAGAAATGAAACAACAGATTACAATAAGGAATGGTTGTGCTGCAGGGATCAAATGCTGACAGAAATAGCAAAGGAACTTGCAGGGAGTGTTGTGGGTGGTACATGGAGGCTAACAGAGGTTCCTGAAGATGTGCACACACCAGTCTTCAACTGACCTTGTGAATTATACAGGAAGGAGTGGGCACACTTCATTCAGGAAACGAGGAAGGATTTTTGTTTGCTTGATGACTATAATTCTCTTAAAGAAAGAGGTTAAATGCAGCACATTTAAGGGAGTAAAAGGTGAAAACATTCATATAATCAAGATTTGTATGTTAAATTTATCCTGTAGCTGGGTACGGTGGTACATGCCTACGATCCCAGGGTCTCTGGAGGCTGAGACAGGAGGATTGACAGTTCAAAGCCAGCCTCAGCAAAAGCAAGGTGCTAAGCAACTCAGTGAGACTTTGTTTCTGAATAAAATATAAAACAGGGCTCAGTATGTGTCTCAGTGGCTAAGTGCCCCTGAGTTCAATCCCCAGTATTCCCCCAAAATTTATCCTATAAATGCCTTGTCTTTAAGATTTAAGTAAAATCTATGAAACAAAACTTAATTCACATTCTCTCTTAATAAAATGACTATAATTATAAGAAAAATAGATGTCTTTAGCAACTGTTGTTTTGCAAAGGAAAAGTGAAGTATATGCAGGTTATTAAATGCTACTTGATTGCTCGATTCAATATGAATCAATGGAAAACATAGTATTTAATTGGATTAGGATTGCAGATCATTTTCCAGTGTCTTTTTATAGCAGCTATGTGTTGCAGCAATATACTCAACAAAAGATGCACCAGTGATCAGAGTTTTGCTGTATGGATGAGGGACTGTTATATCAGGGAAATAAGTGCCTCATGTGATCTCCATTTGTGAATGCTCTCAAAATATATATCGTGGGCCACTGATTCTGATTGCTGATACACACAGCAGCAGCAGCACCATTTCTGAAAATGTTCATTTTCATCATTTGAGTGATCCTTCTAAAGGGATTTAATAAAAAGAAATGAGTTATTTGTAATAAATTCATTTGTAATCATTGTATCTTAGATAAATTATTACAAAAAGGACTTTCTTTAGATGATTGGAGTCAGCTTTCCAGGTTCAGGTTTATAAAAAGACTCAGAATTTTGAATTTATAATTCTGATAGAATATTTAATCATCATATATAGAAGCTCTTCTCTATAAATTACATTGATGCTTGTAATGTATATGAAATATACCAGGTAACCTTTTAGCAAAGATAAATTAATTTCAGTAGAGTCAATTGATTTCTAAACACAACCCACAGGGTTATGTTATACTAACATGAAAGTACTGTCAAGACTGTTTTTTTTCAGTTTAAGAAAATATAGAAGAGTATGTATATGAAACATCTTGTTTATGTAAAAATGTGCACACATGTATGTGTTAAGTATATACCTGCATAAATGTTAAAATACACAGGGAGAAACAGAATAAGTATCTCTTGTTTTAGCTATCTATCCATATATCTCTGAACAGAGTGACAAAATAATTCTAAGTGTGTAGAAGTTTCCAAAGCATGAAATTAGATCACAGGATGTCAGGGTAAGATGAAAACTTCTTTTTTGCATTAAATCCTTTTGTGTCTTGGCATTTCTGTCATACATATGTATTCTCAATTAATATAATAATTAATATAATCCCCTCAAAAAAGAGATGCATTAGTGTAGCCTTCTGGAAATCAATCTTCTAATAGGTTAGGAGCCAACATCTAACTCTGGAATATTAGAGATTAATAAATATCGGGCAATAAATATCATAGCAAAAATAATGAAATTGCCATGTTAAGAATACAGAAGCTATAGGCAGATAAGGGTTAGTCAGAAACACTAATGGTTTCAGTTGAAATGATTAAGTTAATGTCACTTCTTTAAACTCCTGTCCAGTGAAACAAGAACTTCTTTTTTATCCCAGTGGAAGGAACAGAGTGCTCTTTATATTTTTCTTGGTCTAGTATTTTGTTCAATTTTTTTTCCCAATAAATTACAGCAGTGAAGAGATACTTATTCTACCATTAAAAAATTAGTCATTCTCCAACTGTTACTATATTTATTCCACTCAACACCAGCTTTACTAAGTTATGTAATTGCCTGGAACCCACTTCAATGAAGACTCCAATGTGCATAGAAATGAGACTAAATTCTTATGGAATATTAAGTGTGTTACACTTAAAATTACTCTGTTAATATTAAGTAATTTATAACTAAATATACATTTAAAATATCAGTAGAGATATTTAGAACACATTTTAAAATTTTAGTTTTAATTTAGATATTATGTTTTGGTAATACTCTTTTCAGCCAAGAAGCATAATCATAGTGTTTAAGCATCAATACTTACCAAGGCAGTTGGACATAACAGGGTTCTGAGAATAGTAGATTCTCCACAGGGAAATGATTATAATTATTGGTAATGCCAAATAGATCTCTCTTAAAGAAAAAGAGAACAATTAAGCAATGTTCTTAACCCCATGTATTATATCCTTGTTTTTATTCATGGTACTTTAAACATTTGCTATAACACATACATACTCATGGAAAGATTCAGTGATTTGTTACTATTTTAATCATAGAAAATTTGAATGAAATAATATGTCAATAGGTATTTCTGAAAAATATTTAGATACTCCCATGAAAAACTCTCCTTGTTTTTACAACAGGGATTTTCCATTGTGAAATAAAAATAGTAAAAGAAAAAATATTTCTGTAAAGGTCATATCTGAAGGTGATTTTAACCACTGTAAAGTAAAATATTTCTTGTGAAAATCTTAGAATTATTATAAATGAATAATCTTAAATGTTTCTTTTTACTTTGCATTTTTTATTTAGTATACTATTGTTACACATTTTAGTACAAATGGCCAGCTCTAATGTTGTCAAGCCACATTAATACAAGCCATGTGGTTTAAATTTGTGGCTTCCATTACAAGATTAAATTTTATATATAAATTTTATATTTTACACACACACACATATATATATATTACATATATACATATATATATTTATTTGCCAAATGAGCCATCTAAACAGATCATTCTATATGTGTCAAACAAAATTATGTTAATTTTCAGTTCATCCATTTGAGAGAGCTTATTCTGTTTGTCTAGACTGTTGATCAAATATTTTAGATCACTGAGATAAAATGCAATCATGTTAGTGTGGTAACTGTGAGAAAGCAAATTTTACAAAAGCATGTTCTATTGACTAAAATTGAGGTATTGAAGAACTGTGAGAATTTTCAGCATTGTCTTTTAGTCTTCAGAGCTTTGCTATGTTCAACATTTTACCCCTGAAGTATTAATTAGATAATAACATTAAGTAATTCATTTATACATGAACAAATGCAAATGAACAAATTAGTGGACACAGATGAACTAGTGGATTAGCAAAGAGGAAAACTGGATATTGATAGGATCATAAAAATTGCTAAAATAAAAATGAATTACATATGCTTATTTGAATTTTTCTCAATATTTTTGCTATGCTCATAATGCATTGGATCATTATGATGTATAATTATAGTCTTTTTCAATGTAAACAAGTTGCTTGGAGTAATTTTCCAGCGTACATATATTGGCAATAACAAAGGATGCTATAAAGGCAAACCATGTTTATTATTTGCCCATATATATCAATTATGTATAACATGATTTCCTAGAGATGTGGCTGATGAATCATAGCATATATGTATTTTAGAAAGTACCCAAAGATGGCCAACTCTCCCTGTCCTCCTATTGAAAAAAATCTTAGAAGGAACTTCAAGTTTAAAAACATATGAGAATGTAAGCTTTCTTACTCTCTGACTGCATTATAAATTATTTGGCTTTGAATACTGATATTTGAAAAAAAATTATCTTCTTGTGATGTCAATCAACATTTATTTTATTTGACCATAGTGGCCAAGTTCAATATGATGTCATAAATTTAAAAGTAATTTTCAATTTATTTTGTATAGAAAACAACTGATATATACTTTGAAAAAACACTATTGTTGCTTTGTGAGAGTCTTTAAATATATCAAAGAATTTAATGCAGTTAATAAGCATAAAAATTACAATTTTTCATAATAGTCATTTAAATTCTTTTAGTTTATTGACTGTATTTTTTCATTCATATTTAACAATATTTTTATGTAAGAGTTTTAAACTTTTAGCATTTTTTGCCTAATTTAGAAAAGGAAGCTTTTCTTTATTCCTAGTTCATAAACTGTCTATACATTACATGGTTAAGATATCTTTAGTGATATTTCCATATTTATTAAGATTATCACATGCTCTCCCAACTTATCTTTCTCATTCCCTTTCTTCTCCTTCTCTTTCTGCTCCTCCTTTCCTTTTCTGTCTTATTCCTTCTTTCTCCTTCTTCTCCTTTGATCTTCTCACCTTGTAAGGAACTTCAGTATAATATCAAACAGCAGAAGTGGCAATGAAAATTCCCCCCTTGGATGGGAACACCAGAGATCATTCACACATGACCGTAATATTTGCAAAAGATTTTTTGGTCAATAAACTTTACTCAAAGTTTATCAAATTTCCTTTTACTTCAATTTTTTTTATAAAAATTCTTTTTTGAAATAGTGTATTTTTTCAGAAAAATTGAGACAATTATATGGCTGCTTTTCATTAATTTTGATGAATGTCCAGTTTCACAGACAGATAGTCTAATACTAATGTGTTGTTAGACACACAGGATAAACTCTATATTGTTATATACTTTTTTAAAAAAATTCATGTCTGGATAAATATGATACTATATTGTCTTTTTATGTCTGAAAAAAGGTGTTGTCTTATAGTGATTTAGATTGTTTTGAGCATCATTAATATGTCTTAAAACTTAGAAAAAGTTATAGAGAAACTCTCAAAAGTCTTTTTGAAACTTCTGTGTCAAATTATTGCAAAATGGAAAGTTAAAAAGCAAAATAAAGAATGAACTCTGAGTGATTGATTGCAGTACCATTAAGCTACATCCGCAGAACTCTTTTTGAAATTTTGAGACAGTGCCTTGCTTAATTGCTGTGATGGCCTCAAACTTGCAGTCCTCCTGATTCAACCTCCAGAGTAGTTGGGATTATAAGAATGTGCCACCAGGCCCTGAAAGAATAAACCATCAATTCCTACATGCAGAAACATGGACACACCTCTGAATATAATGTTGAGCAAAATATGTTTAATACAAATAAGACACAGTATAAACTTTATACATTGGATTTGATTTTTAAGAATCTTCAGGTTATAATCTTATGTTCCCTTTTCTATATGCTACTGTGAATCTTTCTATATGTGTTAAAATTTAATAGAACTTAGGTTGTGCTCTTTTCTTGAGATTATTGATTCCTTGAGTGGAGTAGGGAGTGTGTTCACAAACGGTTTTATATATTCCATTTTAAAGACTTTTTTACTATTAAAAAGAGAGAAAATGAGTTAATGGTCCTGACAATTGAATGACTTGAAAACTACAGGTATATTTAATGTTCCCATTTATTTTTTGGGCAATTTGATTATATTTATCTGACAAATTATACAATTCATCTAAATTTCCAATTTATTTAATTAAAATATTACATTTATGAAAGGATTTAACCCTCAGAATATTCTTTTTTAAAAACTATTGTATTTGTTCCTTTCTTCATCTTTCTTATGTCAGTTTTATGAGAAGCATTTTGGTCTTAAGGTGTAGTTTCAGGGAAGATATATAGCTGTTATTTCTCTTATTCCATAGTGTTCATTTTCAATTACCCTGCCTTTTTTTTAAGTTTATACCTTTCTTTTTTGAAAGGAAGCCAGATTACTTTTTATCTACTTCTGTCTCTTACTGAGTCTTTCTGTCTCGCTTTTATTAACACCTTATATATTTCTTCTAAATACATTCATGGTTGTGATTTTCTCTTTAATAACTTCATGATTTCCATTATAAGGTAATTATGCTGTTTGTGCTTGACTTTAATAAACAAAATACCAGTGTTCATATATATATATTTTAGGTTCAATATGGTTTAAATTTGTCAAAAGGTTTACCTTATCTTTCTTTCTTTTATTTTAACAAACATTGTTACTCAAAAACTCACCTGTCATTGAGCTTATGTTCATACTTTAGGAAATCTATATCATGGCATATAAATATGGCTAACATTTTCATTATATATCTGAAAATTGATATATATCTTTATTGAGCAATCAATCTTGAACGATAATTGACTTAGCTAAATAATTATAAATTGCCAAGCATTTCCTCAGCATCTCAAGAGACTGGTTTCTGGTTTTCTGCCACATCTTTTTCTTGATTTAAAAAATAGACATTCAATTGGACTGCAATTCTTTGTATGTACTCTTTTTTAATTTATATATGACAGCAAAATGCATTACAATTCTTATTACACATATAGAGCATTTTTCATATCTCTGGTTGTATACAAAGTATATTCACACCAATTCGTGTCTTCATACCTGTACTTTGGATAATAATAATCATCACATTCCACCATCATTAATAACCCCCTGCCCCCTCCCTTCCCTCCAACCCTTCTGCCCTACCTAGAGTTAGAGTTCGTCTATTCCTCCCATGCTCCTTCTCCCTATCCCTCTATGAATCAGCCTCCTTATGTCGGAGAAAACATTAGGCATTTGGTTTTTGGGGATTGGCTAACTTCACTTAGCATTACTTTCTCTAACTCCATCCTTTTATCTGCAAATGACATGATTTTATTCTCTTTTACTGCTGAGTAATATTCCATTGTGTATATATGGCATATTTTTTTTATCCATTCATCTATTGAAGGACATCTATGTTGGTTCCACAGTTTAGCTATTGTGAATTGTGCTGCTATGAACATTCATGTGTCTTGTCGTTTTTTCTGCCTGAAGTTCACTGCCCTTTCTTTTTTCTGGCTGTTTTAGTGTTTTCTCTGTGTGTTTCATAGTGCTCTACTTTGCCTGACTTTTCCCCCTAAGTGGGAGTTAGGGGAATAGTCATCTTTTCCAGGACACAGTTTACATTTCAGTTACCTTTTCCCATTTTTATTATTGTCTATCACCCTTATACTTTTTGACCATGTATCCACCCAACAGAAGGAGATAATTTGCTTGAATTGAAAGATGGTGCCAAATTAAGTTACCTTATCCTGTGATTTAGAGAATGTCATTTCTTTATCAAAACAATCAGTTTCAACAATCATGGTCAACTGTACTTATTTCCAAACTTCATAAGTTTATTTGGGATTATATACTGCAACAAATGCATGTTGCTTTTTACTTAGCTTTGTCTCTTTTTAAAATACAACCATAACTCTGCAAGTAAGGCAGGGCAGAGGTTCATTTGACTCGTTTTGATGAGGACTGCAAGTTTTGTGGAATCTACATAGGACATTGTCCTTCTTCAACCACGACAGATACTCATGGCATCTGGTGTTTCTACATCTTGTAAGAATTGTAGGTATTTCTAGTTACATTGAAGGCAATGATTTTGTTTTGAAATATTGTATTTGTTTTGATGTGATGAGTTAGAGGGTGGTATTGAATTACTAAACTCAAAAAGTCCTAATTGAGTGTCATAGACCTGCATAGAGATCCTGACATCATTGACTTCTGAGTATATCAACAAAATAGAACTCCTTAGGGTGGTTATGATTTGCATTTCTCTGACTGCTAGAGATGGTGAGCATTTTTTCATGTACTTGTTGATTGATTGTATGTTCTCCTCTGAGAAGTGAAGAGCATGAGAAGAAGATAAACATTAAACAGGGACGAGAGGTGGGAGGGAAAGGGAGAGAGAAGGGAAATTGCATGGAAATGGAAGGAGACCCTCGGGGTTATACAAAATTACATACAAGAGGAAGTGAGGGGAAAGGGAAAAAAATACAAGGGGGAGAAATGAATTACAGTAGATGGGGTAGAGAGAGAAGAGGGGAGGGGAGGGGAGGGGGGATAGTAGAGGATAGGAAAGGCAGCAGAATATAACAGACACTAGTATGGCAATATGCACATCAATGGATGTGTAACCGATGTGATTCTGCAATCTGTATACGGGGTAAAAATGGGAGTTCATAACCCACTTGAATCAAAGTGTGAAATATGATATATCAAGAACTATGTAATGTTTTGAACAACCAACAATAAAAATTAAAAAAAATAAAAAAGAAATAGAACTCCTAGGGGACCTCTTCCCTCAAACACTCATACATGGGAATTTAAGTACTTCCATATTCAAAAATTTATTTTAGGAGTTTTATAAATAAAGTTTATATATATATATATATATATATATATATATATATTCTTATTCTCAATATCTCTATATTATATCACAATGCCCAACACGACTTCCATTTAAAATGTTTGAAACCTGACCTTTAAAGGTAACTATTCATCTCTAACTGAATAACCAGTTTATTATTACTTAAATAAATTTGAGTAATGACCACAAACTATGCTTTTCAGCATTAATAAGATTATATATTATGTTATTATATATGTATTCATTTCAAGCAAAGTATCCACTTTCCACTAGGCTTATCTATTTTGATATTTCTCCACTTATTTTTGCTACACATTAAGATACTTCTTTCCCTATTTAAAAAGGGGACAAAAATATCATGGAGATTATACAAATGAAAACACAAAATATAAATAGAAAAGTTTACAGCAAGTAAAAATTAGGAGCATAAATTGAAAAGACTAAAGCATAACATATTTCCTTTTCATATAAGTGGATTTTAGAAAGGTAAAAAAATAGATTCTTTAGTTATATTTTTTATAGACAATAAGGTAAACTATTTGTTCTCAGAGACAATAACAAAGCCAATTATAAAGGGTAAAATAGCACAAAACACATGATGCTTTAAACGAGTTTACTGATGATGATGATAGTTGTTGTCCCTGAAAAATTTTCTTGAAATGGTCCTTCATATGTAACTAGAAAATAAAAAAAAAATCCAGTAGCTTTTAATGTCACATACAAGGAACTCCAAATAACCAAATGGATAAGAAGAACACATAGTGTGAATCTGGAGGGATCAAGATGAAACTTGATTTTCTTTCCATTGTTCTGGAAGAAACTTCTCATCCTTGGTCATTTGCTAACACTGGAGAACCAAGGTAATCAACACTCAAGATCTAAGGTATGGTCACAATTTTGTAATATGAAACTACAAATGACAGAGTCGTAAAAATTAAACCTGTACCTAAGAAAGGTTATATCTCAATCCTACATGAATACTGTTTACTGAAACAGTCTTCCAGGAAGTGATCGTTTCCAGACTAGCCTATAATGTTATGGAGTGGTATTCTTGTGGCACATTTATATATCCAAAATTTGTCCTGTGCTATCCAGGACACTGAACTCTGATTCTTTGGTGATTATTAAAACATACAGTAATTCTGTTCCATGAATGAAAATGAGTGGAAACAATGAAAATATTAACTAGATATAATTTAAATTTAGTAGAGAATTCTTAGATGAAGAGTATCTTAATCATTAAAATAATCGGATGGTTTCAATATAAAAAAAAGAATATATTTAAACACATGGGACCCTTTTGCCATAATCCTTACACCTCAAAATAATAGATTGGCTTGTCTGATTTTCGTTTGAAGAATCTGGCATTGCAGATATATAAATTTGTGTGGGGAGTGAGTTATGAGTATACTTTGTTCACTGAAGGATATAGAACACTTTGCTTTAAAATATTTTTACTTTGAGTGTGTGTGTGCATGTGGTGTGTGGAGTGGCAGAAGGGATGGTTATATTTGCCTCAAAAAGATAAAATGTAAATCCACACATCTTAAATAAGTAGTAGTTTATTTTTCCAGCTTCCAAGAATTTAGACGAATGAGTGACACCAGTTTGATCATACTGAATTTATTTTAGTAATGCAGCTCACTATATAATCTTATATTCTGCAGTTACATGGTAATTTAAAATGAAATTTGTTTATGGAAGTGTTCTTTGTGTCAACATTTGCTCAATTCTTGCATTAACTCCTATTTTTTTAAAGTACATAACACTAACGTAGTTCTATAATCTGAGTCATTTGAAAGAACTTAATTTTCTTGCTTAAAATCTAATGTCCACTGTGTTTCCATAGAAAGAAAATTCCACGTAAAGAAACAGATTCAGTGAGCAAGTGTGACAGTGAGAAGGTAGAGACAACGGCACTGAGGCATTTGCCCATAGACTTGTATGATTGAAGTAGAGTGAGTGGCAGGTAGGTACCATAGGGTGAAGAGGTTGGTAAAAACTGAGACGCCAGACATGAAACCTGAATTGCAATCCTGGGAGTTCCACAGCATTTCCAGGAAGTCATCTTACTCTGTGATTTGAGAAATAACTCTCAGATCCTTCAATTGAAACAAAGCAGGAAAACTTTACAGCAGCAACCTGTTCCTTCACACCACGGCCTTGGAGTAATGAAAGGTCAAGAGCAGTGATCATTTATCTCCATAATTTCACTAACAATTGACAAACACAATTTAGAAACTGCCAAAAATGAAATTGATCTTGTTCTTAGAGAAAATTGTATCTATTTGTTTAGATTTCTCCACTATGGTATGATAGCAACAATGATAAAGAATTCATTCACATCCATCAATAAGATTATGAAAGCACTACTTTGTAAATGGTTTGATTCAATTTATAGAACAGAAAACCCATTCAAATGATATATCTTTGAGAGAACAGGAAAATGCTTTAATATTTTACTTTATTTTATATTTACTACATGCGGCTATAATTTTGAGACTGACATCATCAAAGAATGTACAATTGTGATGAAAGTTCAATGATGCTAATGACTTCAGTATATTTAGTTCCTCTATACTTCAATCATATCTTTTCTAGAGATTGAAAATATATTATAATTAAAGGAAGACAATTATAAATGTTGCTTAGTACAGAAAGCATACCTTTAAAACATGAGAAAAATCATTCTTTCATGGTTTAGCTGAAATATTAGGCAAACAGTTTTGACAATATAAGATATACATAATTATGGCTAGAGCAATTTGGGACATTTACACAATGAAGAAATATGAAAAGCATATTATGGTAGAAGATGCTAGCAATTTGGAGACTGCATAGGTAAGGGTTTTTTGTTGTTTTTTTTTTTTTTTTTTTGTAACGTTGCTTTTGAAATGACTACATTAAATATATGTACAAACAAAACACAGGATATATTTTAGGTAAGATAATGGATTAGCAAATAGAATTAAACAAATGCTTCTTTCTCAGTTACTTAATAAACAACCATGGAATTTATTTAGAGGATGGTTTTTGAAACAACATAAATGTTCAAACTCATTCAACCTTTCAACTCCTCTCTGATCTTGAAATATATGAATCTTATTAGACCTTGAAAACACATAATAAGCATAATATTAAATATATTGGAAATTATAGTATGGTCCATGTTTCTAGTAGAGTATCTTAGGTTTTTTGTTTGTTTAAACAGAAAAAAATATATATAATATGTATATATTATATTCATATCTTTTTATTGTTATAGCTCTTTTAATTTTTTGTGTGTGACCTAGCATTTTCAGAGTTGCTAGCATTACTTAGCAACTTTAGAGTTGTCAATTCTATCTTCATCTTTTTTCTTTTCTTTTCTTTTCTTTTTTTTTTTCATATACCACAAGTAATTCTTCCCATTCCATTTAGTTCAAGGTTGGACTTGCAGCACACTTAAGGTAATGTGTACCAAAATTATTAATTGCTATGGCCAGAACAGGCTACCAAATTTGCACAACTCGGTACAAAATGAATACGTCAGATCTCTTCAAAGAACAGAGGGGAAAAGTGCCATTAAAGTAGTACTAAAATGTAAAACTTTTTCTTTTTTTTCTAGGTGTCTCTCTTAACTTGTATTTTATTTGCTACTCATTGTCACACATCAGACTCCTTCTGGGATAGGATGCTCACAATACTGGTAGTGTGAGATATATCCTGACCATTGTCCTGGGTGGCCTGCCGTGAGACAGCCTCTGCTGGTGTTAGGACCTATGTGCTGTGCCTCCTCCTGGGATCAGGATGCCAGTTTCCCTTTCTACTGTCTGCAGCCTCAAACAACAGAAGGTGGCGACACCCAGGGATTTGCAAACTCCACAACAGAACATTCTCAGCACCTACATTGGAGTTGTGCAAGAGGCGCACCTCCCCGTGGGCTCAGAGCCTGGGGTAGAGTGAGAGCCATGCCCCTCCCAAAGACATTCCATTGCAGTGGTTGCAGGCTTATGAAATTACCCTGGTTAAACAAGATTTTTCCTTGTTATTCTGAAGCTACCATTAATGGGATAGAGTATTATATAAATGTGATGTGAGGAGCTGCTGCTGCTGCCAGCCAGTGAGATGGTGGTGAAGGTCATATATAGAGAGTGAATCTAGACAATCACAGAGGCTGAGCTTTCTTCATGGAACTTCCAGTAACATCCCTCATCTTTGGATGCTCCAGTTACAGAAGCAAATACATTTTAAGATAGGTTAATGCAATTTAAGATGGGTTTCCTCTCACAGGAAATTTGAAGTACTCAACCTGAGACTCATGACTATGTATTCCCTAAAGTTTATGTCTATATTTTGATTTCATAGAATTTCTGTGAACATTGTTCTCTAAGCTTAGGGGGAAATTTTTCAGTATACAGCTTATCGCATTTTTTTCTCTAAATTATAAATTCTACTTCTGGTTTCTAGGGTTTTTTCAATTTCTTTACTTGATTTTCCCATAGCATTTTCACCTAAAAGAATTAATTGACATATAATAATCATACCAATGTATGAGGCACAATGTGATGTTTCATACATATATGCATTGTGAAATCAGATGAATTTGCATGGTTAGCATTCTAGTTTATATATGGAAAGTCTCCTAAAGGCATATGTGATAGGGGTTTGGTCCTCAGTGCAATAATGTTTAGAGATGGGGCTATTGGGAAGTGACTGGTTCATGAGGGCTATGACCTCATGAGTGGATTAATCTATTGATGAATTTAATAATTTGATGGCATTTTGGGGAGATTGTGAAAAACACAGGAAGGGATGCCTAGTTAGAAGAAATGGGGAACATAATCTGGAAGGGTATTTTTTTCATCCCTGGACCCTTCTCTTTCTCTTTGCTTCCTGGCTATCATGAGGTGAACATCTTTCCTCTGTCATCCCCTCCACCATGATCCTCTGTCTTACCACAGTCCCACAATAATAGAGCCAGCCAGTCATGGACTGAAACCTCTGAAACTGGAAGCCAAAATAAATCTTTTCTCCTTTAAGTGGTTTTTATCAGGTATTTTGTCAAACAAATGGACAGCTGACTAGAACATTTAGCATTTCAAACTTTTCTCATTTCTATGTGGTAAGAATATTCAAAATCTAGTTTTATAACTTTTGTGAAATATAAAATACATTATTATAATTATAATCATGCAACTCTAGCATTTTATTTTTGGAAAAAAAAATCCCAAATACCTGAGTATATTGATTGGATTTAATTTTAGCTTATTTTAAAAATTCCATTTTCCTAAACTGCTTTTGGTTTCTTTTGGTTTTATTTCATTGTTTATTTGTTTATTAAAATATTTTCTTAGTTGTAAATGGACACAATATCTTTACTAATTTATTTTTATGTGGTGTTTAGGATTGAACGCAGTGCCACATGCATGCAAGCCCCAAACCTTTTGGTTTTATTTATTTTTTTTATTGAAGGTTTGCCTTTGCTTATTTTTATTTGATATTTGTTTAGTTGTTACTGACTATACTTATGTTTCTTCTTTAAGCATAAGGATACTTAGTTTTCCTTACTTCCTATATAAATCTCCAGGATCATATAGCTGTTGTGTCTTTTCTTTGCTATTATGTAATTGAATTTTACATGGTACTTCATTCCTTTGAATGAGAATGTTAACTGTGAGCTCTCTAGCTATCATTTTTGGAAAGCAACTGGAAAAATGCACTTCAAAATTAGGGCATTTGAATGTGAAGGACACCACAAATGTTAGAATATGGAGATTTTATTCATATTAACATTGGACACCTGAGGATAATGCAGGCTCTGTTTTTTTCTGATGCTCCTGGTGAGATGGTTTAGCAATATGCACTGAAACAGGTTTTTAAATATAGAATCTAAGTTAATTCCTTTCGTTTTAACAGGTTAAAATTTTATTTTAGACTTCTGTCTTCCAGATACAGAGGCCAGAATCTCTGTGGAGACTTCTTGAGGCTGACTTCTCTTTCCTTTTAGTGGTCAACATTGAACACTATTCTTTTCTCTTACTTTTGGTTGTTGTTGTTAGGATTTGTTTGAATCAATCCAATGCTTGATTGTCTCTGTCTCTCTCTGAAATAGATTAATTAATCTTTCATGTCTTTATTATATGTTCATTTATCTATTACTGTAATCTTATTTCATTAGTGTCTTGGGAGGTAAAGATGACAAACAAAATGTTTTGACTTGCATTTTCAACCTTAAATCCTACACTGAATTTCAGAAAGCCATCTCAGTTGTTTAATACTGTACATTTTAAATAAAATTAATTATTCACTCAATAATTGTTTGAGTAATTTAGTAATACATTCTAATGTATTGAATTTAGTGCCCCCCCCCAAAAGAGCAATAAACACAGTGTTCTTTACAATTTGAATTGTTTTTTCTTTGAAATACAATAGGTATGTATTTTAATATTTGTAGATTATCTTCTTATTGGTGAGACTTAGATACTGACTTATACCAAATAACTTATGTAGGCCCTTGGTAATTTATCACTTGATTATATGTAAATAATGAAGCACAATAATTACAGAGGAATATGGTACCTTTAGGAAGATATTAATAATCATATTTTTCTCTTAAGAAATGGGTTGTGAATGCAGACAAGTAAAATAGTACCTCTTCTTTCCCAAGAAATCTGAGTGCTCTCTGCCACTTTTATAAATGCATGAGTACACTCACATGCACACAATGCACCCCTAATATGATAAAATATGCTTTAATCTTCATTTTTAATTTAGAAAAATATGGTAAATAGCTATGTATTACCTAGAAATTCATAATAATAAATAAATTTTGTTAAACTATTATGGCCAAGATAATATGAAAATAGTAGTGGAAATAAAGTTTAATAAAAGATCATATTTTCAACATCAGTTAGTTTACATTCCCTCAAAGAAACAAAGAATTCAGTTATATTTATGGTAGTTCTCATTATTAAACACCTGTTAATTATCAGTATGTTAAGTAGTAATGGTTGGCTCATTCAACCGAGGAAAATGTAAACATTTGGAGAGTGAGTTCTTATAAACAGGATTTATATCTCATGTTAATCAACACTGAACTCAGTTTTAATACATTCTACTTACTTAACCTAATCCCCTTTTTATTACATGTTCTTTGCCATTGTCAAGTAAACTCAGATCTTCCCATTATAGAAAAACAACAAGTATTTCCCCTACTAATATAGGTCTTTACATTTCATAAATAGCATATTACTAATAGGAAGTTCTACATTCTCAGTAAACATTTTCATGTGTGCTCCAAAGATCCTTGCACTTTATTCATTGTCTAAATAAAGTTGAAGCACAGCTGAAATAAAAATAAAATCCTATGTCTGTCAGTGTTTAGCTGTAGGCCCTCTCTCCAACTTCAAGTTCTACCCAACTTTGTTCCTTTCTGTTTTAACTAAAAAGAAAAAAAATGAGTAGAGCAGTATATGTTGCCATTTGCCTGATCAATCTTTTCATTAAAAAAGAAGTCTATTTTTCACATTTAAATCTTTGATACTTTACACACTACATGTTATTTAGAAAATTATCAATAGATATATATTTATATGCAAAGAAATATGTTTGATTGGAATATCTTCTACTGTGAATTACATTTGCATATCCCCATTACAAATATGCTATAAGAGAAGTGACTGCAATGTTTTGGTCCCTCTAATACTTTAAGCTAAATTATTGCTTTAATTATAAACATCAGAAAAGCCTGTGACAATAACTAATAACCAGTCTAAACAAAGCCACAATATATACCAAATGCTATATAAATAAGAAAAGTAGGAGAATTAAAATACATTCAGCTTTAATATTAAATTAATATTTAATTATCCAAGAAAAATGCTACATATTTTAATCATAAGCATATTGGGGATTCTGTCTTTAGATGATCAAATTGCTCGCTCCAAGCCCAGAAAACTCAATTATAATAAACGAAATGATTTAGCAAGCAAGTCATTACTGGCAAAGAGCACTGTGAGGCTTTTTCTGGAAGAAAGAAAAGAAAATTTTATCAGATCCTGTTAAATATGTCAGCCAGGAGAAAGAGAACAATAAAATTAATATTGTGTTCCCTGATAATACAGAAGTAAGCTGAATGATGAATCAGATAGGATGGCAGATTGCAAACCTGAAACTATTGCAACTGATAACAATAAGACTAAGGAGAGTGTTCCTGAAAGGCAAACAAATGAAAAAGTAGAAATAATAATGGACACAATCATGGTGATTTAGGTAATGCTGGGAGGCTTATCTGTAAGAAAAATGAAGGAATGATGAATGCCTAAAGTTTGCTCCAAGTGAATATGAGCTAAATTAGAAAATAAAAAGTGAGAAGAAAACCACATTATCTTATTGTTGTCAGTGCTACATATTGTAGATCAAACACTGAAAGAGGTCTTAAAGTTTTAAAGTAACAACCTCCTCAGAACCATTGATAAAGAACTGACCCCTCTATCTCCTATGCAGTCACAACATTGTTATATACTTGTCTACATTGAAGCCAAAATTTTATAACTACGGGAAAGATAGCATGGTATCAGTAATTAACCTAAGAATTATATGAAATTATTCTGACTCATTCCCTTCTTTTGAGGTTATTGTTTGAAGAAAACATTTGGGGAACTTATTCTTAGGCACAAACAGAAGATGAGGTTCAGCTTTATACAGCCCAGTCATTTCCCTCTCATAATCCTAGGCAGCCCATGTTTCTGAGTCCATGCTAGTCCATACTTGGCATCTTACTCAGTTGTAATTAAACAGTGACAAAAATATTATATGGAAATTAGCAACTCTAAGTAATTCCTTTGCATGCATGCCTTCCTCCCCTATAAGCTTAGATACAAAAACAGAGGCCAAGACACCCTCTTTGCAAAACTTTCCTACTTATATTTGTATACAATTTCCACTATGTTTTTGGGAAATGTACAACTGTTGCTCATAAGGTGATCTAAAATATCATAATTTTACACATAAGGTTAATTAAAATATTGGTTCATAGCAGAGACTGTGTTTCTCTTGTAGTGACTTATGTTATAAACAAAACAAAAGTGCTCATTTCAATTTGATGACATCAGTAATGGACCAAGGAAAGAAGGATAGACTACTGACTTTCTTCTACATCCCTCATACTGCTATTTAATTTTTTATCTTTTCATTATCAAACTGATTTCAAGATTCCTGACACACAGCTAGACCTGTTATTACTTTGAAGAAAGCTGGGGTTTCTTCATGCCTATCCAATTCTATCATGATGATCATATTTTTTTCTCTCTTTACTACACTTGTCCCTAGGTATATATGGATTATCTAAATTATACTTCTATTTCTTAATTCATTTGGTAAAAATATAAATTTTAGTGAAAGTGAAGACTACCGATTTATTGGGAAATACAAAGCCAGAACAGTGAGTGAGGGAAATAGGTGGTTAAACAGAGACACAGAGAAGCTCATTACAAAATCGCCATTTGGCCACTGCTTGAAAAAAGTCTATCAGAATGGCAGATGCATCTAGACAGGTGGTACAGAAACAGTCTATCAAATTTGTATGGAGAGCTCATTCTTATCTTCTGTCCCAACTTGGTAAAATTTTATACTGCATGAACTCATTTGAAACATTCAATAGCCACTGAACAAGCCAGCCCTAAAGTCCTATGCCTTGATATAAACATATTGATATTACTTCCTGAAGTCTGGAAGTTTTGAGAGGAGTCAGGCTTAACTCTTTGTGCTGGGATTGCTCAGGTTTACACAAAAGTATTAGGTTGGCTAAGTGGAAAATATAATGAGTCATGAAAAAGCTGAGTGGGAAATTCTGAAGCATTCTATATAAGACATATGTAATATTAAGCATCATCTTCAATTATCCTGTATCCCAATGTTAGAGAAACTGCAAACTGTGTCACTTTTTCAATCTATCTTATGATTTCTATGTGTAGAAAGTTGATTCTTGCTATGAAAACATTTTTTTTGTGACAAGAAAATTAATCATTGGAAACACCAATTCCATTGTATTCACATTTCTTTTTTTTAAATGTTTTTATGCACTATAGTTATATATAATATAGTTATATAGCATATATATAGTTATATATAATAGTTATATAAAATATATATAATATAGTTATATAAAATATATATAATATATAATGCACTATAGTTATAAATAATAATAGAGTTCATTTTTTCATAATTGTATATATGTGAAATATAATTTGCTCCATTTCAATCCCCAGTATGTCCTCTTTCCCACACCTCCTCCCACCCCATTCCCCTTCCTCTGTGTGTGCGCTCTCTCTCTCTCTCTCTCTCTCTCTCTCTCTCTCTCTCTCTCTCTCTCTCTAATGGTCTTCTTTGTATTTACTTAATGTATTTTATTTATTTATTAGTATGTTATAGATATACACAAAGATGTGATTCACCGTGTTATAATACATATATACGTAGCATATGTACATTAGTAATTTAATCAATTTCATTCCACAGTTCTTCTCTTTTTCTGGTTCTCCTCCCTCTCCCTCAAACCCTTTCTCAACTTCCCTGATCTCTTTTTCTATTCTCATGGGATCTCTCACCCTTATATTCCCTCTTTATTTTGCTCTAGCTTCCACATATGATAGAAAACTTTCAAACATTGACTTTCTGAGTCTGGCTTATATCACTTAGCACTGATGTTCTCCAGTTCTATCTTTCTAACAACAAATGTCATAATTTCATTCTTCTTTATGACTGAGTTAAATTCCATTGTGTATATGCACAACATATTCTTTATCTATTTATCTGTTGATGGGCAACTGGGTTGTTTCATAAATTGGTTATTGTGATTTGTACTGGTATAAAATATGATGTGCCTATATTACTAAAGTGTGCTGATTTTACTTTAGGATAAATACTTATGAGTTGAATAGCTGGGTCATGTGGCAGTTCCATTCCTTAGCCTTTTCAGGAATCTCCATACTGGTTTTCAGAGTGGGTGTATTAATTTGCAGTCCTTTCAACAATGTATGAATTTACTGTTTTTCTAACATCTTCCTCCAGCTTTTGCTATTATTTGTATTCTTGACAATTGCCATTTTATCTGGAGCAAGATAAGATCTCAATGTGGTTTTCATTTGCAATTTCCCTGATTCCTAAGGATGTTGAACTTTTTTTTTCATATATTTGTGGCCTTTGAATTTCGTCTTTAGAGAAATGTCTTTGTAGTTCTTTCACCCATTTATTGATTGGGTTATTATTATTTTTGTTGTTATTTTTATTAGATGTTAAGTATTTGATTTCTTTATAATTTTTTTATATTAATCCTCTGTTAAAGGATTAGCTGGCAAAGATTTTCTCCTATTCTGGAGCCACTGTCTTCATGGTCGTAATTATTTCCTGGATGTCCTGAAGGCTTTTAATTTGATGCCATCCCACTTATTGATTCTCAGGGTGTTTCTTCAGTTTTAGTGGCCTTGTTCAGGAAGTCGATGCCTTTGGCAATATGTTGGAAGTATACTGACCTTAGGCTTTATTCTAGGAGTTGTAAAGTTACTAGTCTAATTCCTATATCACTCACCCCTCCCACAATAAGAACAAGTAATTTTTTTTTCTTTCCCTAGAAATCTGAGATTCTTCAGTGTCATGCAAAAGTGTATATGCATAAATCTTTAAAGTATAAAATCATAAAAGTATAAGATATATAGAATTTAATCTTCAGAATGAAAAATTTATTGTCTAATCAAATTCAATCTTGAACAAAATTGTTTTGATGTAGAAGAATGAACAAAATTAAAGTGAAGATGGGAGGGGGGGTAGAGGGAAGAAAGGATGACATTCATATTTTTTAATCCATTAAGTCCCAAGTTTTCAATTCTATGAAAATATCAATAAAAGTGACAGAAGTACATTAGAATCAGTTGGAAATCATAATCTATAACTTACATATATTATTATGCTAATAATATTGTAAGTCTATTATAATAACTAAACATAATGATGTAAAATAATTACAGTATACTTATGCAATTGTACCATAATATATATATGTTTTTAGGGCTCTAACACATCTGGAATGATAGGATAAAATGAGTTAATGATTCATGGAAAATCAGATGCACTATTTTATGTGAATAAGAGATACTTAAATATGAATAAGAGATACTTAACTCTAACTCTTTCTCTCTGTCATTTTAAAACCTTACAAGTAAACAATCTATGTTCTTTTTACATCCAGTAAGTAATTATTTGTCATTATGCCACCATTAAATTTTTATAATTACCTTGAAGGCCCACATCTCTTTGAAATTAAACATGGGTGAACTAATTAATATCCATTATTATTTAAACCTGTTCAGATAAGGTATTCTTTAATCTAGGCTATATATGTTTGGCATTGCATTATTCCCCAATATATTACCTGAAGGATCACCAAAATCAAACAAACAAAATATACCACAAATGATCTTCTTCTTTTGTTTTTGAAACTAATATATGTATATTTGAGAATACTGCCCACATTTCAAAATTTATGGACCTACATAAGACTTTAGGAAAATACTTTGAAAATACATGCATGCATGAATTATATTTCCTAATTACTCACTTTCAAGAATTGCATTATATTTTCAAACTATCTGAAATAACCCAAAAGTAAATTTTTAAAAAATGCAGTGTAATGAGGATGATGTATATCAGAAACAACATTTTAAAGATTTGTAAGCAATATGTATCTAATTATAATCTTTTATACATTCCAATATATAAAATGCAGGTTATTCAATTTATGTATGCATTTCAATCTAAATATAGAACCTGATTCTCAATTTTTCACAAAATTCTGAAAAATGGCAATAACAGTATATTTGAGCACCAGAAAAATTAAAAAGTAAAATTTGCACTATAAAATGTGTGTTTTCTTTCTCATAGTAAATTTTGAGATGGTGTTTTTTGAAATGCTTGAAAAGCACAATTTGTTTCTGACTCTCACACCAACGAAATATTTAATACATTCTGAAGACGGACCTTGAAATACTAAATACATGATTTGTTAGCCATCATTATCCTTAAATTTTATTTCCCTTAGGTCATGAGAAAAAGACATTTAACTTGGAAATACCAACTCTATTCCTTTATGCTGAGTTGGTTTATATTTGAATTTTTGTCCTACTGGGCTTTTTTTGTCACTCCTTCTTAACTGTCCTAAGTTGTCTTCAATTTCAATGAATGAGCTGCCATTCTCCCAGATGGAACAATTAGAAACCTGTAGATCATACTGTTCTCTTGAGCTTATATCATACCACATCTAGTCTTTCTATGGAACTGTCAAAGAAAGATCACACCTGCCAGAGCTGGGCAAGAAAGGTTTTGTTCAACATTACTTTAATGAACAGAGAGAAATTGAACTCAATTTCTCTGAAACAAAAGGCTAAAAGGCATTTTCCTTTGGGGGGTAAAGTACTTGAGGATGCTGAGGCAAGTTTGGTCAGTGGGATGTGTGAAGTGTTTTGAGCATTCCTGAGTTCTCCTTCCCAATCTTCCCATCTGTTTCTGTTAATAGGAGCTTATGAAAGCCAGGCCGTTTATTTCCTGCAAAATGTGGGAGAATGAGGTTCTGTCTTGCCAGAGGATTTTATTTCAAAGAGATGGCTCTCAAGTACTTGAGAAAGACTCCAGGTTATAAACTGGCATAAGGCATAGAAGATTTATGTACTTTTCAAAGGGGTCAGAGTAAAATTTTACAATGATAACTTTTATAAAATGAATGCTCTAAAGAAAAAGAGGTCAGGTTCTTGCAGTCAGGAAGAAACCTGTCTAAAGTTTACTCAAGCTTAGTGGGGCTTTAAGGCTCTCCTGGTCACAATCAGCCCATAGATAGATATATATATATATATATATATATATATATATATATATATATATATAATGGATTTGGCTTTAAAATAACTCTTTCCTTTGTTGTTGCTGTTGTTCCAATCTCATTGCAATTACTAAAATTCTGGCCACCATTTTCCACCACTTGGCTTCTTGCTATACCCATACCTAATACAATGTAAATGTTATGTAAGTACTCGTTACACTATATATTGTTTAAGGAATAATGCAAGAAAAAGTCTTAACATGTTAAGTGCAGATGAAATTTTTTAAAAAGATATTTTTGATCAGGAGCCTAGTGGATACAGGGCCAATGGTACTACTCCAGATTCTAAACATTAAATTTCAGTTGTTTGAAACGTGTTTCAGTTACCAGAATATCATTATCTTCTGACCAAAGTATACACACAGGATTGTCTGAGTCTATAGTCCATCAAAGCCAGAGAGTAGATATTACTTCCTGTGCAAAGCAAATGTATCCATGTGAGGATGACATAGATTTCCTTAATATAGACTCCTAGTGCACACTTTAGTTTCCTTTGTGAGGTCCTTAAATGCTGAATTCTCATAAAGCTAAGTTTTATTTTCCACTTAAATCCTGTCAGAAGTAATTGTGATTGGATCCCAGTCCCTAGTAAAATGTTTTTTCACATAATAGCATTAGTTCTGAGAGAGAACTATAATTTTTTTCTGATTTTATTTGACCAAAATGTTCTAACAAAAAGAAATTGCTCAAAGAAAAAAAATATACTTTGACATCATTTTATATCTTTTTATTTACTTTTCATTAAAAAAGAATCAGAAAACTTTAAGGCAAATTTTGGTAGAGAACATCTTCTTCTGGACCAAAACCTTGCCTCTCCCATCCTATCTCTGCCCCTGGTGTTCACTCTTATTCTGTCTCTCCCCATCTGGCTCCCAGTAAAATTTTCTTCACTATCTCTAGGTGGAGCTCTCTTTGTGGGATAGCAGATTGCCCAAAGCTCACTTTATATATTGAATTATCAGTGTGGGTCCTGACATTTGAATTGTTCTGGGGTATAGGATCCTTCATAATGCTTTATATAGTTTTTACCTACTTTCGTTAAATTGGGAAAAATTGAAAACCATTGATGGTAGTAAAATATCTGCTGAGCAATAATGGAATTCACTACATGTTTCTAAATGTTAATATGAATTTTAGAAAGTGGAATATTATTTTCAATATAGAAGTAAAGCATGAGCCAAATAGCTGGAAGAGAAGATTTTACGACATGTCTATTACTATCAAACTCAGCAAGCATTTGATGGAATTTAAAAGTCTGCTATTCTGCTTTGTCAACATAAAAAATGATTTTTAATCATAAATGACTTTCATTTTTGAATACAAAAGCGATTCATCCTGTTTAAAATTGTATTGCTCTACAAATAATTAAATCATAGAGTCCAAGATCTTTTATTTATTCTATTGAAGAGAAGTGAATAGCATATTCTCTGTGTGTGTGCACATGTGCATTCAAGCTTGAGATTTTTGTTATTGTTGCTGGAGACTAAACCCAGGTTCTTTTACAGGTAAGGCATGTGTTTCACCACTGAGCTAGTCTCCCAGCTCATGAAGATATTGTTTTAATTTACATAGTACATATACAAATATGCCTGAAAGATATCAACTTTAATTGGATAAATATGTTGCATATATGAAAAAAAAATACTCTAAAGATTCACCAGTGGTGTTTTAAGTCAAGACATAGCCAAAAGTCACATGTAAATATTTGACTTCTTTACTTCTATACCTTAATTGGTTAGCATTGCTGTAGAAAGTTGCAAACCTATGAAGATGGGTGCCCTCATTCACAGTCATGGTTTAACAATTATCTATATAATGCTGATGCCCAAATCTATACATTTAGACTATATCTTTAAACCAATATCTAACTTAGAACATATTTTAATACTTTATTTCTTTGTTTGCTTGTATGTGTGTATGTGTGTATTATTGTAATCTAGATTAGCAGCAACCAAATGCACCCGGAGCATTATATATTCAACTTGTTCAAATCTAAAGTTTTATAATCGTTGAAAAATAGATCCTCCTTCCTTTTTTCACCATAGATATTCTCAATATCCAATAATTGTAAAAAAAGAAACCAGAATTAAATTTCCTACTTACTGTTTGTATTAAAGAATCTAAAAGTGCATTTGATTTGATTTTTCAACTATTTCATAAATTATTAAATTCTTTAAATGCTTTCTATATTTCTTTAGCTATGTTTTTAATTATTTCATGCTTCAATTATTTTAATGGTTTTTTAACCAAATAAGACAGACACTAATATAGAGATATATCCTGGAATTGTAACTATTGCTTTAAATGTAAATTTTATTCAATATTTTGATAAGAAAAAATTACTAAATATCACTGCTTATGTTTTGAAGAATTTATAACACCAATATTTATTCCAATATGCTATACTCTTACCTTCTTGTATTGGCTTTCAGTTAATAATAGTAATGCATAGAATAATGGTTATATATTTTACCTTTAAATATTTATTTTTAATATTTATTATTTAATAGGTATCAAATTTTGATATAAAAGAGGGCATATTTTTCTTATTTCTGAATAGAGGGGGTATCTCTTGAATTCACTTGATGAAAGAATATCACTCAACATAAATTTTTGGTTGTTCATACACAGCCAAGTTGGAGGGTTTTTAAGTGGCTGTGATCCATAATGGGGGTGGGGCATGAGAAGAATGGAGAAACTCTGATTATGAAAAAGGGAGGAAGGAGAGGGGAGGGAACATGGGGGTAGGAAAGATGGTGGAATGACATAGACATCATTACCCTTATGACTGCAGATATGGTGCAACTTTACATCATATACTACCAGAGAAATGAAAAACTGTTCTCCATTTGTGGACAACGAACTGAAATGCATTCTGCTGTCATGTATAACTAATTAGATAATATTTTAAAAATATCCCCTAACTACAAAAAAAGAATTAAAAAGTCAATCATGATATTGTCTTCTGAATTGATAGAGCTATTAGCTTCTTTTGAAATTAAATACAAATTAATTAATTCTACCACCTCCATCTTGAAGAAACTGGTTAAGCATATCCATGTGATAAAATCACATTTACTTAGATTTACTGGGTTTCCAGTGGTTTATAGTAATTTTTTTCTTTCTTTTTTTTTTTTTTTTTACTCTTCTGAACATACTAGAGGATTTAACATCTACCCTCAAGTTACTAGGCTGGAGATGAGTCCATTATACAATAAAAATATATTTAATAAAAATATATTGTTGCTCTGCATAGTTATGCATACAATATGTTTAATAAATATTCTCAGTTTATTTTAAAAGGAAAAACAAACTGTTTAATCACATAAATGTATCAAAATTATTGCTTTATTTTTCATTTTTATATATGCATATGTACACAAATATTCCTAATAAATCCTTTGAAAAGAAGAACTTTGTGGAATTTCAGAAATAAAAAACTAGCAAAAATACATTATTCTTGAATTACATAGAAAGTATCACAGTACTGCCAGGAATATAGTAAGTGATATTTATGAAAAAATAACTCTTATATTTTCTTCTCTTTCCTTCTTTGACTCCTCAATGATTTAAATTGATTGTTTTCATATCTCATCTTTCATTAAAAGATTAAAGTATTCCAATTATATTCTGGAATGTTGACTACAATTATAATTGTTCATTAGATTCAACAAAGACCAAAAATATATAATCATAGATATAAAACTAAACATATTTAATATATCATATATGAGGAATAAAATTGACAGCATGTTTCAATACAGGCACATATATACATATAAAATATCTTACAATGGCAAGTTAAACGAATTCTTTACATTTGATTTTATAATGCCTAAAATTTGGATAATGGCATCATTTATTTAAAATACAATTTTGATGGAATATTTATATTATGGATTATACAATGAAATACTTATATAAAACATTTAGAAACTATGTTATATAAATACTAGCTAACTTCTCCATATTTAAAGTCTTGAAGTTATAAAAGAACATGCATCTGATTAATCAATGTCTTGACAAGGACCTAATGGACTAAAGCAAGAAAATAATATTTCTCATTGCTTTTTACTATTTTTTCTAACAGTTCCAATGAATGCAATTTGCAAACATATAAATATTAGTGGATATTAATAAAATTATTGGGACATAATATTATTTTGCTTAAAATATAAATATATAGTAACAAAGTCCAAAAATATGTAATATAAACATTATAATTAATAACATTTATTATTAAGTTATCTTTCATAAATAATACTTTTCCTGTTGATTTAGAGAAAATATACTTAAGAAATTTTAATAGAAACATGATGCTTACAATACATTCTTGATTGACAATTATAAATAAGAAAACTAAGAAAAATCATTTTATTTTACTTCTAAGGAAAATAAAGCTAGTTATCTTGAATGATTTGAATAATTATGTAACAAAATTGACAAATTGATTTGGAATGCTTAAATTAAAAAATATTCTAAATTATTTATGTATGAATTTAGTTCTCTGTAAACCACATTAAAATATTAAAAGAAAATATTTTTATTCACATATAGATATTTTAATTTATTAATAATAAATATTTCAATCTTTGCTTTGAGGTCCTTTTTTATTATTCCACAATTTTTTTATTCATTAGTATATATACAAAGTTATCTTAATATAAAAAATTCATTGATTAATTTTATTTCTTAATGTATAATGAATATAGATAAATGAAAAGATGATTTTTAGGCAATATTTACCTATTTTACATAATTATTCATATCTGTATTTTATTTTTTATTAACATACATATTAATTGTGTCATGGTATGTGTAAGTCAATGTCTCCATGAGACATATGAATTCTGTGACAAACACAAATTTTACTCATGAAAAGAATAATGAAAGAGATCTTCAAAAAGCTCTAAGGCAGAGGACAGGATGAGGAGCATCCAGATTCCTTCTGATAACAAAAGTCAGAAGACAACAGTTTTTTTTTTTTTTTTTGCTGCAAGTTATTACATTTTGGATAGTTTGTAGTGTAGTAATTGCTAACCAATATAACCAATTATTTTGAAATAAAAGTGCTAGAAATAAGTATAGCATTATGTCACATGAAATTCTCTTACTTATTTAGTGACTTTGTTTTTGTTCATTAATGCCTGTAGCTTAAATTTATCACTAATTGCATACTTCTTATAGCTGCCTGAAATGACCCTAACTACATTTACAACCCTGTGCCCAATCAACAGTATTTCAGAGTTTTACATACAAATCTGAATGTTCAGTTTGATTTTCTTAAACCCAAATACTCGTTAAATAAAAGAGAACAAAGCAGACACCCCACAAGTCATAGCCTACATTAGTATTCATCTGGCACATTTAAAATCATCTGACACATTTAAAATACATATATCTCCAAATATACAGATGAATTTCTTTTATAATTTTAGTTAATGACCAAATTACTTAACCTTTGAAGGAAAAAAGAAAAAATATTCTCCTTTTGGTACCAATCATATGCCATGTTAAATTACCAAAGGTGTATGTGTATGAGCAAACACACACACACACAAACACACACATTCATAATTCTTGTGATTTTACAAACTTTTTTTACATCCTGTGATTGTGTATATTGCATTGAAAAAACAAGAATATGAATTCCTTGAATTTTACATAAACTATAAAATTGCAAATATGATGAATATTTAGTATATATGGGGCATACCACATTTGTGTTAATTTGTCTTTTAATTAGTATACATTTAAAATAATAAAGTCATATAACCATGATCAATCTGAAAATAAACTGTGCAAAAGAGCTAAATATGACTTTTTGACATTACCAGAATCTAATTACCTACTACAAGTGGCCAGAATGATTATCCTTTACCTCATTGATTCAATCACTCCTCTGTTGATGATTAATCAATGTGCATGTTTAGCTTGCCTGCGCCTAGACTTCAATCAAATAATTATAAAGATTTTTTTACAGGAATAGATTGAATTCATTTAAACTCATTCATTTAAACTCATTTAAACTAATAACTCACTTTGGTGTTTTAAATTGAAAAAAAAATCTATTTGATTCAAATCAGTTAATTTTTTCTGTCCAAGTTAATTCATAGAGTCATTTTAATAGGTAAGGGAAAAAAAGAGAGAGGCGGAAAAATGTAGAAGTATCATTTCAACACAATTGATAAATATGACAATGGGAATATCTTGGTAAATTATGACAGTAAACAAACTAAAATTTAATTAAAGAATAAATTATTAAAAAATTTCAGATGATAATGGATTTGAATGTGTTCCTTCAATGGTTTACTATACTCCTGAATGGAATTATTTTTTTTCTTTGTGTATTTTAAATGTTAAATTTTTAGAGATGATAGTTCTGGTAAATCCTGTGAATCGACATAATATTTTTTGCTTTATTATTCTTCATAACAAACTCTGAGTATGTGTTTCTATTTGTTTATTAATATATCTCAGGGAGAATAGGAGTGGGTTGATTATAATTATTGCTCCATTCAGAAGGTCTGGCAAATGATCAGTATTCCTTAAATATTTGGGGATACATTTTAAACATAATACAAAACTTAAATACCTATTTCCTCTACTAGACTGTCCACCAGGTCTGGCAGGGAGGAGTAATGTTCATTGTGTTCTGTCTAAAGGTACAGCTGGCTTTTATTAACAACTTGAGAGAAGTATCTCAACTCAGTGAGCAACTGGCTGCAGAAATGGATGAACTTAATGCTCCATGCTAACTTCTATACACATGGATTTGAATTCTTGGGGGAGATAATGCCAAATGAAATTGTGAAAAATATTTTTTCACCAAAGAATTCTGTAAATCATTAGAATTGTACAGTCACTGCTGGGAAAGAATTAATCCATTGTGGATGCCCTCACACAGGGAAGACACCAGACACCAGGGAGCAACTTCTGCACATCTCTCTTTGATGCTGTGGGCAAGTCTGCAGGCATTAAGGTAACAATGTTTTGCAGCAGCTTCCAGCAGTAAAGACCTATACTCTACAGTAATTATAACCACAGGGAATGGAGCTGGAACCAAAGAGAAATAAAAATAGGAAAACAGTGGGTCCCGAATGCTGGTGCTGACAATAGTTGAGAAATGTTTAAGGTGGCTTTTAAATCCCCAGTGCCAAACAATGGGGGAAAGAAAGAGAAATTGTATTTGCTACAGTGCAAGAGAATATTTTTCCCTAGGCAACTGAGAGCAGGATAAACACAGGCGGCATATACATATTAGAGGAAATGGATAGTCAAGGCCTCTAAGGTACATAGTGTGTAATCCTTGTTGATTTTCAGTGCATTTTAAGGAATATTTGGGTGAAAAAATAAAGACATTGAACAGAGGAGATCTTTCTTGAAAAACAGTTCCTTTTAATGAGTAACTACCATTCACCTGAGATCTGTGCCCAGTTTATTAATTCCCATATTAGTGATTCTCAGAAGGATTGCTCAAGATTTGTCTAAATATTTATATTGAACATAGAAATAGGAAATTGAGTGATATATCAAAATGGTAGTGTGACATAGGCTTGTTCTAGGTAATACACTTTGGTTTTTGTTTGTTTGTTTGTTTGTTCGAAGGAACAGTGGAGGAGAAGGCTTTTTGGAAAACGTACATGAAAGCTGGAACATGAAGGATGAGCAAAAGTTAGCTATAAAAAGGCGATGCATTTATGAGGAATGTCCTAATATGCACCATTATTTGCTAAAAGACTCAGAGATCACAGATTGCATGGCATAAAAAAGGGAAATGAAAGGTTCTAGTCATGCCTTTCCTTTAGGATAATTACAGTTCTGAGGCTTGAGGGAGGCCTGAGTCTGAAGGTAATTTTTATTCATTAAAGTGTTACAGAAATTGTGCTTTCCTCCATTGACACCCCCAGATAAATACAGCATTGTCAATGGATTAAACAATCATCATCAGAGAAGCATATAGGGAAAAAGCATATAGGGTAATTCTTCTCTTACTGTATAATGTTAATCTAAGTGTATTAGATATGATGTGCTCCCCAAAATCTTAATTTCTTCTATCTTATCCCTCAGGAAATATCTTATTCTATTTATAACCTACTTTTGTTGTAATCCTACATTATTTTTATTCCTTGGCTACCCTAAAATTCATTTGATCATTTCCAAGTTTCTTAGCATCATCTACAAAATCCTTGATTTTCAGCAACATAATTATTCCTTGCATGTGTTATATCATCAAAATGCACTCAAATACTGTGTATAATTATAATGCCCAAATTTTTAAAAATCCACAAACTAGAATTAATATATTGTCTCTTTTTTGCTATACCATTTTCATGATCTTACAATATTAGGCCAAATCGCATAATCGTACAAATAAGTTGTACGAATTATGTTTTCTAAATCCTGAAGTGGTCTTCTACCTCAGACTTATATCTTTCAGTGCTAAATGAACAAACCAGAACTCTACTCTCCAAAGCAGAAACAGTAATCTATTTGAGATTTTTCAAACATCTTGTATTCTTTTATTCCTTGTCATTGTTTTCATGTTACTTGCATATGAAATATTTTATGCTGCATCTTCTTCCTCTGAGAACTACAAATCATCAATTCAAATGTATATCTGTAATCAACTTTTCTAAACTGCATTCGGTGAATATCTGCCAATTTTCCATTTACACGTGTATCAAATGCCAATTATACTCTTATTTCATTAAATGCATCTGTCTATGAGAATACATAAAAGGTAATGTTAAACTTGCTATGCTGTTTTTCTTTTTTAATAAAAGGGATGTTGACCATGTTGTATTGTTTTAAAAATCCATATAACATAAATATTATATGATACCAACTCATTACAGATGTTAAAATTTAATCAGGAAAAAGTTATTGTGTGTGTTGTAATCTGGATATCCATATTTTGCTTCTCCTATACACAGATATAAGGTAATAAAATGGCTGGAAAGTAGCATTTAACTTGGGACAAACATAGACTATCAGAGACTGGATTTATCCTCCCCATAAAAATAACCAATAAGATAGAAAACAATTTTCAAGATACCACAACACAGATAACAGAGAAAATTGCTATCACAGATTAGAGCCCACATAAGGTTTATGAAAGGAAAAATGTAGGAGGAAAGGATGGAAATATTACATTTAAGAGAAATAGCTGAAATTCCAAAAAAAAACTGAAGCAAGTAATCTAGTATCCACAAAACAGAGAACTTCAGATAAAAGAACCACTCAGTGATAACCCTGGTGTTCTTTGGTGGGTGTTCTCCCTGAGTATTCAGTTTTAGAGTAGTGCATATAAAAGAGGAACTTAGCTGGACACTTTGAAGGAACCATCTGAAAGGATAAGAGGTGAGATTGCCCAGTGCTCACACTTGCCAATGAATACTGCAAGTCCTCACTAGCCACTAAAATACTCAAGATTCATGGGATATTAGGAAGAATATGTAGAAGATTTTAACCCAGTACGGAGGAATAATTAACCGTAGACTGAATATATATTTTTTTCAAGTCACTGAACTCTGTCACACAGGAGAGTACAAAAATATTTATGGGAATACAAAACTCTCAGGCATGAGAAACAGAAAAAATATAACACAAAAAGTGAAGAACAAAAATTGACTGTGCTGACACACAAGGTGTGTGTTTGAATTAGTAGAAAAGGATATTAAAACAGTCATTTTAAATACATTCTATGTATTGAAGAAGTACAAATATGGAACACATATTTATCTTTTAAAAAGCTAATCAGACATCAGAGATAAAAACTACAGTGTGTGACATAAAAATATACTGGATACAGATAATAGCACATTAGGAATCATATAAGAAATGATTAATGAATTTGAGGTAAAAATTAGAAAATATCAAAACTGAAATAGGGAGAAGAGTGGAAAAAAATGAAATGGTCACTCCTGAGTAGGACACATTTAAAAAGTCTAATGAAATTGTAATTTAAGGTACCAAAAAAGAGATCAGAGATTACAGTAAAAATAGGTGAAATTATGGGCCAGATTTTCTCAGCACTCCTCTGAATTTTATATGGTTAGAATTATAAAATTATATATTTGAGATGTCTAGTAAAATTTTAATACAAAATTAATGAAGGAAACTTCACCAAAGCATACCTTAATCAATTTGATGCAAACCAATGATACAGAAAAAACATTTAAAGTATCCAAATTAACAAAAACATATTTCATACAGAGATCAAATATAAGGATGGTAGCATATTATTTTAATGCTGCAAAAAATACAATTAAATATATTATAAAAGAATTCAACCTTCATTCTATATGTTTTTTTTTAAATTAAGGGAAATTAAAGAATGTCAGTCAAAACTAAAATAATTAATCATAAGTAGACTAACACTACAAAAATGTTAAAGAAATAGTAAAAATGATGGCCAAGTAAAATATGGATCTAAACAAGTGAAGAACCAGCATTACAAATGGTAACTATATGGATAATACAACATATTCTCTTCTATTATTTAAATATCTTAAAATAATTTAATACTCAAGGTATAAGACAAAAATCACAATGTGGTTCATAACATGTAAATGCAAAATGTACGTCATTAGTATAGAAGATCAGAAATGAAGACACAGAGGTATGCTGTTAAATTGATTTACATTAAAGTTGAAATATTAGAGTCATTAAAATTGGCCTGTGAGAAGTTAAAGTATGTACTACCCATCATAAAATAATGACTAATACAATGCAATAAATGTTAATCAATAGCTAATAACCTTACAAAACAAAGGAAATGACACATACAAAATATTCAAGTATTCCAAATGAAGGGAAGAGAGGAGAAAAGAGGAGCCAAAGAAGCAGCTAAAGGTACTGGAAATAATGAAAAACATGATAGATTTAAACCTAACCACAGTCGTTACTACACAAAATGGAAACAGTCTTCATATCCTTATAAAATATAGACATTTCCAGATTGGGTTCAAAGAACCCAGTATCAAGTATGTCCCATTTAGGAGAAACATATTTCAAGCATAAACATATTCAAAGCAATGTTACAGTAAAATAATAGGAAAATGTACATAATTATACTTTAATTGAAAGTGTAAAATTTCTCATTATTTTTATAACTAGTGAAATATATTACACAGTGAACAATTTTATGATAGTCAAAGCAAGTATAATGAAAAGAAGGATCATGTTAGCTTTTCATTGCTGTGACAAATTCCTTGAGAAAAAAAAAATATTTATTGGAAACATTTATGTTTGTTCACAGTTTCAGATATCTCAGTTCATGGTCAGCTGGCTTCATTCCACTGGGTTGTCATGAGACAGAAAGTCCTGGCAGCAGAAGGGCATGGCAGAGGAAAGCTGATCAGCTCAGAATGCAGGAAGCAGAGGCAGAGGAAGACTGAAGGGGCCAGGAACAAGATATAGTCCCCATGGGCATGTCCCCAGTGACATGCCCTATCCATCTATGCCTTATCTCCTTGCAGTTCCTCCACTTCTCAGCACTCCACTCAGTTTTCAATGGATTAATTTACTGATAAGGTAAGAGCCCTTGTTATCTAATCATTTCCCCAAAGCCCCACTTCTGAATATTGCTGCAATCAGGAAAAGATATCAACACATGACACTTGGAGGACATTACAGATCTAAACCTTAACAGAGCCTTTTTTTTTAAAGGAAGACCTAGCAATTCTAAATGTTTACAAACTTAATTAAAGACTTAAAATGAGCGTGAAGCCAAAACAAAAACAACCAAAAAACATAGCATTGAATTTTGAAAAAAACTTAGTCATTTCTGGATATTTCAAAATGCTGTTAATGATTGTTAGAATAATATAAAATAACATTTATGATATAGAAAGTTTTAAAAACATTTTACATTTAATATTTAACATACAACATTCAACATCAGCAGATGTTGAATATAGATTTTTTTCAATTAAACTTGGTACATTCAACAAGATAGCCCTTAATCTGGACCTTAAAGTTCACAATAAGTATAAAACAATTGAAATAACACAGTAAATTCTTGACCACAGTAGAGTTGGATCAGAAAGCAATAAAGTAATCTCCACAAAGTACCAAAGTACTTGGAAGCTAAATAACACTTTCCTAAAATTTTAAAAGAGAAAATTAAAAGTAAAATGTGAACATATTTTAAACTGAAAAAAAAAAAAAACACATCAAATCAAAATGTGGATGATGTATGTCAAATAATACTTGTAAGTTTCATAATGCCAAACATTTTAAGACTGGCCTATAGTTAATTTTCTCTCTATATGTGTTATTCATATTACCCATATAGAGCACAATTTTTCATATCTCTGGTTGTACACAAAGGAGACTCACACCATTCTTGTCTTCATACATGTACTTAGGGTAATGATCTCTATCTCATCCTACCATCTTTCTTACTCCCATGTCCCTTCCCTTCCCCTCCTTTTCTCTCCCAGAACCAATTTTTATCCCCTAAGGGTTGGTTTTACCCACTTCAGGAATGCATCATATAGATGAGTTTTAATAGTGTTAGAATCTCCTACTGAAGTGAAGGTGAGGAACCAGAAAAGAGCAGAGAGAAAGTATGGACATAAAATAATAAACCTGGGGAAAGCATAGCATACAGAAAGGAGTGTTAAACAATCTTGAATATTTGCTAGAGGTGGGCTACAAATTTGACAGTAAGGTTCTTAGAAATCATTTTGTCCTTTAAAAATAAACCCATTTGCTGGGAAGATGCAACCATAAGACCGAATTGGAAGGAACTCTATAGATACGTGTATATTACCAATGCCTATGTAAGGGAACTACCTGGATTTTAAAGGCAGTGAGAGATGCTCTTTGGACAGAACAGTGAGGACCTGAATCTGTCTCCTCTCCATTATCCTCTCCTCTCCTGAACTCAGATCAGGACTGGAACTTGGTTAAATACCTCCAGGAGACCTGGTTCATCTTGACGTCTTTTTCAGGAAGCAGTGGCCAGCTCTGTGTTCATAAACAAGTGCCTGTCAGAGCTCAGCTGATCATAAAACACCAGAGTGGGAAACCAAGCACCTCTGTGCATCAGGGTGACGGTAAGAGTAGAAAGAGTACAGACTTTGAAGCCAGGAGGTCTGGGTCTGGTCTTCTGTTTAATTCTCTAAGTCCTATAAGCCAGACTTGATATTTAATTTGGTACTATCTTTCACTGACTGTGACCTCAGGTAATTTGCCTAGCTACTAAGTTGTTCTTTTGTTTATAAAGTGGGGATAATACTACCTATATTATGGCATATTTTAAATGAAATATTTCTGCTACAAATGTAATATAGTAAATGCTTAGTAGCTTTAGCCATAACTAAAATCATTCATAATATTTTGCATCCTGCTTTTACCCAACACTTTATCAATGTAATTTTAATGGTTAATCTTCCATTAAATTTGAGATGCTACCATTTACTGAATTATTTTTTGTTGTTGTTGTTGTTGTTGGCAGTTTATTTAGGTGTTTCCCAATATTTCCTTTTATAAATTAAAATTGGATGGACTGGACTCCCTGTATTTCTGCCTCTACCCTTCTGACTGCCGGGTACTTGTAGACCCTGTTGGTGTCCCTCTGGTAACACAATGAGGAGGCCAAGCTGGAGGGCAGATGCAGGCTTAAGTTTAGACAAGTATCTCAGCTCAGAGAGCAGGTTGGCTGATCCAGGGAAGAGCGGGGGCTAAAAGAGGCAGTGGAGAGAAGTGTCCCAAAGACCAAGTGAGTTGGAATTCCACGGACCAGGGAGTAGATCGGCCGTAAGAATTGATACTGTGTCTTATCCCTTCCTGATGGTAGTACAAGCTGAAAACTACCCTTTGGAAAGCACTTGAGCTTAAAAATTTTCAAATCTTTTGTTCCATTCATCTTTCTACTGCCAACTAATCAATCCCCAGGAAATTATATTAAATATGAAATTAAAGGCTTCACAATCCTATACCTTTTTAAAATATTTAGTAACAGGGGCAATGACCATCATCTCATTGGGGGGTTCTTCTTCCTGCCGATGAGGGTGTAAGTTACCTGAAAACTTACAGTCTGAAATAATTAGTAAAGAACAAAATACAAAGAACCAGAAATATATTTGCAAAAGCATAGCTCCTGATACATCCAGTCCACACAAGAACTGGAACTAGACAAAGCAAAATGGCTCTTGTGGTTTATTTAAGGTGGGTGCATCAAAGGCAGGGATAAGATTTCAAGGGCAGAGTCTTGTTTCCAGATGTCTTGCTGTCAGCAGGTTGATTGGCATCTTAGCAAGTCACACCCATGTCAGGTGTTGTATGGGTCATGGCAGAGCAGGATAGAAATTCACAATGCCTCTGGGCAATTGACTAGAGAGAAAATGTCCACTGGTCATTCCCAGACACCAAATGTTTCTATCCAATAGGCTTCAATATGCGGTGACCCACATACAACCCATGGATAGCTTCAACAATTTAGTTCATTATTAAAATTTTTCACAATGAAAACTTCTGCCTCAAATGCCTATGATTGTGACAATTAACAATATCTAGTAATAAAGAATATCAACTCTTCAAAAAAAATCTTACTAAATATTGAAAAAAATGACTCATACTACCCTCTACAAAAACTAGGAAAGAAGAATTTATAACAAAAGAACACCACACATTAGGTACCACTATAACACATGAATAAAAATGTGGAGAAACAATGAAAGAATACCACAGACAAAAGTGTCTCACAATGAAAAAAGTAACCAATATCACCACCACCACCACCACCAACAACAACAAAAACCCACTAAAATTTAAGAAAAAGAAATAAAAAATAAATAAATGATTATATATCTTGATTAACTGCCATTTCACTCAGAAATACAAATTTAGTGTTGCCTTCAAATCTTTTTTTATTATTGTTCAAAACATTACAATGTTCTTGACATATCATATTTCATACATTTGATTCAAGTGGGTTATGAACGCCCATTTTTACCATGAGTACAGATTGCAGAATCACATTGGTTACACATCCACGTTTATACATACTGCCATACTAGTGTCTGTTGCATTTTGCTGCCCTTCCTATCCCCTACTATCACCCCTCCCCTCCCCTTCCCTCCCCTCCTCTCCCCTCCCTTAATCAATGTAACTCACCATATATTCAAATCTTAATCAATGTGTTTCACCATATAACCAACTTAAAAAAGAAAAATCTATGATTATATCAATAGGTACTGAAAACATTTGGAAAAGTCAAACATTCATTTCAGTTAAAAATTATCAGAAAATTAAGGCTAAAAGGAAACATCATCAACTTATAAAGAATGTCCAAAAATCACATTTTATGTTGAAATCTTGAATTTATTTTCCTTTAACAATAGAAATAAAGAAATATGCCTAATTTCACCCATATATTCAATAAGATCTTGAAGGTTCTGACCAGTTTAATCAGGCAAGAAAAAATAAACACATTCAGACTAGAAATAGAATACTAAAATAATATTTGCATAAGAAAGCATCTCAAAAATTACTCATAATCAAAACATAAATCTCAAAATAATATTAAAAATAGACTTATCCATTATAATAAAAACAAAAATTACAAAATAAGCACTTGAGCTTATTTGCTGGGAAGAAATAATGTAGAAACAAACACTTGAAAAGAATATATTATCACTAATTATTAGGAATATGTAAATTAAAATCTCATTGAGATTAAACTACATTTTTATTTAAATAAATTAAAGCAAAAATCTAATAATCTCAAGTATGGCTGAGGATAATGAAGGATTGAAATTCTTATACACAACCAGTGCAAATACGAAATGATAAAACCACCTTGAGGAACTAAGATTTTCTTAAAAGTTAAATATGTTACTAGTGTATGATTCAGCCATTCTACTTCAAGATATTTATCCAAAAGAAATGAATACATATTTTCTTAAAAATAAATGTACATTAACTCTCACAGAGCTTCATAAATAATGTCCAAGTATTGGAAACAACCCAGACATCAATCAAAGACAACTAGATATTTGGTGTTATGTCCATATTATGGTATAAAATTTACACTGGGGAATAATTTTTCAGCACATGAGACTTTGATGAACATCACAAATCCAAACCAGCTCTTCATACATTCTACAACATTCATTAATCTAAAAATAGTTATGAAGTCAAATAAGCCAAATGCCAACAAAAAACAGTTGCTGCATTACTCATATAAATGAAATTCTATGGAACATAAATTAAGTAAGCTCATAGAAACTAAATCTTGTGATGCTCTGGAAGTGGGAAGTGGACTTAGCATTAAAAAGCATTAAAATGGAAGCATTAAAAAGTTGCAGGAATCACTTCTGCAATAATGTGAATGTTTGTTATTTACTGTGATAGTTTCATATGTGTTGCATATGTCAAAGCTGAACAAATTGAACTGGAATTCTGTGCAATGTGTGCAATTATATTTCTATGAAAATTAAATACTACATTCTTTAAAGTTGATAGACCTAAGTTCAAGTTTTCAATTCTCAATAAAATTGCATGTTTTTCTATTTAACTGCCAAATATGGACAATAGTATTTTCCCTAAGGAACTATTTTAAAACACACAATATAATATGCTTAAAACACTCAACAGGGAGAAAAACATAATAGTTCTCAAAAATAATTCTATTACTGATTACACTAGCATCCCACTCTACCCACATATTTCTCTAGCTTTCTTTGAGATTTATGCAGGTTCCTTGACTAGAACAACAACAACAAAAAATTAGTTCTTATCAGATAATTAGAAAAATAACATGCTAATCTGTGCATTAGATTTGCAATGAAGCATTTCATAAATTTAAAAATAATCAAAGTGTAATAATAAAATCTTGAACTGCTAAGTCTTAACTATATACTATTGTCTGTGATAGACACTTTTTTCCCATTATTTAATTTGTTTTTCCCAAGGACATTATAATATTAGTTGTATAATTATTGATGACCTTTTATGATGAGGAAACTGCAGCTCAGACAGCTAAAAAATATGATTACATACAGCTGATTTGCAAGTTCAAGATCTTTTGAACAAAATAGTCTAAATATCTGATTAGGAAGGTCAGGTTAAATAAATTATGGTAAATTCTTAAAATGGAATACTGTGCAGGCATTAAAATTCTAATAAAGATGATAATGATTCTTTACTGATTTCCTGCCACTTGAAAGTTTTCTATGCTAAGTGCCATTTTATATCCATTTTTATGGTAATCATGAAGGCATTCACGGGAAATGAATGCCAGGTGTTAAGTGGTAAATGCACTGTACAAACAGGGTTCATAGAATGATTTTTATCATTCTCCAGAAAATACATGTTTGCTTAAATATATAATTTTGCTACAATATTTGCTGAAATAAATTACTATTGTTTCTAAGTGGTGGAAATTTAAGTAAATTCTTTTCCAGTTTCTATGGAGCAATTTATGATGATTATGAATGATACTTCAAATTAAAAAGTGTTTTAGTCAGTACTGCTATAACAAAATAATATAAACTGGCTAGCTTATGAAAAACAAAATATATTTCTGAATTTTAGAAATTAGGAAGTCCAAGTCAAGACAGATTCAGTGTCTGACAAGTTTTCTGGCTCACAAAAGGAACCTTCTAGCTGTGTTCCTCTCTCACATGGTGGAAGGGAAGAACTCTGTTCTCTTAGTTCTTCATAAGACACTAGACTGACCACCATACCTAATTGCCTTTCTAAGGCTCCTGCTGCACATGCTATCACACTGAGTATTAGATTTCAATTTATGAATTTAGGGAGTGGCACAAACATTCAGACAATAGCTAAAAGCACAAACAATTTGCATACCGAAAACAGTATTATTCCTATATGTGCAATTGCTAGTGATCCGTTGGAGAAAAGGCAAGAGAAAAAAAAATGCACATTTTCTTCACAAGTCTATTTATCAGAAGCTAGACAAGCAGTACTAAAATATTAAATTCTTAGAATAATTTTGGCAAATTGTATACAGTAACCTTGAGCTCTGACATAATACCACAAGCATTATAAGCTGGAATGTGGATAGGACTGACATACTTTGGCATCTCTGGGAAACATTCTAAGGAATGACACTACAGATAGTCATTAACTTCATGTCACCAAATGTGTGGATTGAGTTCTTTCCACTTCTCTGGAAATCCTTCCTGTTCAGCCACTATCATATGTATTTACCTGACTCTATAGAGATTTGTACATCCTACCTCTAACTTAATTTCTTAATTTTCCTATAGCTTTTCTACTAAGGCATCTAGAACTTCTACTCCAGGTTCTGTAGCCTATGTTTTGATTTATGGTTTTTAGTTACATATAAAATCAAGATCTACACTGACATTATCACAAAAGCATGGAACACACTCTGATCTGATTCAGCCCCAGCATTCCCCCACCCTTAACCCACTCCCCTTTGTCCACTCCTCCACTAATCATTCTTCAATCTCTTTACACATTTCCTTTTTAAAAATTATTGTCCTGTGTATGCACCCAATGCCAGGATCCCCCAGGACATATCCACATTTTTCCCATTCCTTTATCTTCCTTCTCAATCACCTTTGTCTACTCTACTCATTTTTCCTTAATCTTGATGAAATTCCCTCTTCTGTTTTTTCTTTTCTCTCTCTCACTCTTTTATTTTAAAATTTTTACCCCCCCATCATTATTTTGGATTAGCTTCCACATATCTGAGAAAACATTTGACCTTTGAGTTTGGGTGACAGGCTTATTTCACTTAGCATGATAGTTTCCATTTACCAGCAAATGCCATAATGTCATTCTTCTTTCTGGCTTAGTAATATTTCATTGTGTGTGTGTGTGTGTGTATACATACACACCACATTTTCTTTATCCATTCTTCTGTTGAAGGGTACCTCAGTTGGTCCCACAGCTTGCCTCAATAGTCTAGTTTAAATTCTCAAATATATCTTAAAAGATCACCTTCCCCTATGAGTGCTTGACCAATGAACTACATCCCTGTACATCCCTGACCCTGTCTAATTTTTTTTTTTTTATTTTGGGATAGGATCTCACTAAATTGCTGAGTCTTGCCTCAAATTTTTAATCTTCTTGCATTAACCTCTCATGTCACTGGATTTACAGGGATATGCCACTGCACCTAGATTCTCAAAAACATTTATTCCCAACCTGACTTTAAATATTTCTTCAGAGGCCTTTCTAATATTCTCTGTCTTACTTTATCACTTTAATTCAGGGAAAGTGAAGTGAGTTTACTCCCTGTTCACTTTTGTCATGTTCCCACTATGACTCATTACTTACCACAAAATAGAGAGCCCATGCCTTTTGAGTGGAATACACACACACACACACACACACACAGAGAGAAACGTGTGTGTGTGTGTGTGTGTGTGTATGTGTGTCTGTGTATCTCTGTGTATACATAGCTCTTACACTAATCTTGAATCTCTGCCAAACATTGATTTTATGGTCACCACCTTTACATATAAAATCACTGGCTTTTGATGCATAGATTTCTTTTTCTCACAGATTCTAGTATCATTATCAGGAAGAGCAACAGTCACTTTCCACAGCAATAAATGCCTTGGCACCTCAGCTTCCAATCCTCTCCACCTCCAATGACCGTTTCTTTAGCTGCTGTCAGCAATACTCTTTTTTTCTTGCTTCGGAAATTTTTATTTTCAAAAATGGTGCTACCTCTGTTTCAAACCTCATACTATCTTGACTCCTACTCCAAAATTCAAGAAAGGAAGGTAGAGAGGATGGAGGAGAGAGAGAGAGGAGAGAGGAGAGAAAAGGATAAACAAGGAAGGAAGGAAGGAAGGAAGGGAGGGAGGGAGGGAGGGAGGGAGGGAAGAGAGAAGGAAGAAGGGAGGAGAAAAGGAAGGAATCTTCCATCTTTCCACTCAACAGCCTCCATGCCCACCCACCAGGACCATTTATGTGTATTTTATGACACTTTGAACTTGCTTCTGTCCTTGTCTCCTCCTTCTTATGCCTTCACACTTTCACAGTTCTCTTTTATTTTGTTAACCCCAAACAGTATCTTCTTGGTTCCTGGAAAATCTGCCTTTATCATATACAACATTTTAGGTCTGGAGTTCACCACAGAATCTTGTAGATATGACAAAATAATTAATTTCTTCTCAGAAAGAATTCACCATATTGTGTATAAAATGAAAAGTGTTTTATTTACCACGACCTGTAAGACAGAGATTAACTTTGTGCATGTTAAAGGAAGAGAATTATTTCATCATGAAGAGAAACATGTGACTACAGAAAGGCACCAACTCTGTAGCCACCGCCTAAGTTCATACATCTACATGGCTCTGTATTATTATCTGTATTATTCTGCTCTCTCAGTACAGCTTTCTTCCTTCTGTTTGTCTGAATCTCACTCACTGCTGGAAGACAGTTTAAAACTTTTCCAGTACAAATGACAATGTAATCGCCCATCTCTTCCTCCTAGTGTAACAAGGGAAATAAATACACACATGCTACATCATAGATATAGGATCTCACTAAATTGCTGAGTCTTGCCTCAAATTTTTAATCTTCTTGCATTAACCTCTCATGTCACTGGATTTACAGGGATATGCCACTGCACCTAGATTCTCAAAAATCTTAAGTTGGGCAAAAGAATAAAGAAGCATCAAATTTTAATAAATTAACTGCCACTTGGTACTTCTCTTATTACTATGACAATATTTATTAAAGTTTATTACTATGACAATATACACTTATACACTGAACTCTTATATCTCCTATCAAAATATTGTGGCCTTCTTTAATTACATTTATTGGTTTTAAGACTATGCATAAATATAATTTTTATGTAGTTGTGGTTCTGTCATCTGACTTCTACACTTTTTGGCTAATGCAGTTAGAAACAATAGTAATAACAAATACAGCAAATGCCACATATTACTTGAAAAGTATCAACTATTTAATTACTTTTGATCTGTTTACCATTTTAATTCTGATAATTAAACTCTGATCTATGCATGATTATTGACCTCACTTCACATTGAATAAGCTGAGAAAAAGATAGATATATTTCCAAGGCCAAAGGGTAGTTACCTAGTACAACTCATATTCAAACTCAGGAAAATTATCTCAGAAGACGGAGTCCCTAACGATTGAGCACTCCTACCACATTAGAAATGTTCATTACAGAATAATTTAAGTTCATAAAATTTTATGTACCATAAGTTCTTATATTAGTAAAGTTGTATTTGTTTTATGTTAATAGAAAATATTGATGACATGATAAGAGATCAAATGATATAATTTAATACAGTGAATGACACTTTATTACATTTTGGACAATGACCCAACATCAGTCAGTGCAAGTTCACTATATTACCCATAAGGATACTGACATTTGTGATATTACATCTTGAAGCATTATTAGAATAAAATAAGAAATGAAATATCTTAAATAATACTCATTCTTACAGTCAAGAATTCAAGTTTTACATTATGTGTAAATGTTTTTTTTTTTTCTTTAACATTTACATTTAGGACATCATTCACATTATATAATCTTTTTAGGACTCAAATATTTTACTAATGATTCAATATTTACCAGAGAAATTAACTAATAAGAACAAAAGATGTAAAAACTAATCAAATGAGAAACCAAGTCAAGTTAAATGATAAAAATGGCTGGGAATACAAATCATGTCTCAATAATAAATATTAATGCCCTAAACTCACCAATCAAAAGACATAGGCTCGCTGATTGGATGAAAAAAAGAAAAAGATATGCTACCTCCAAGAGACTCATCTCATAGGAAAAGATATTCACCGAGTGAAGGTGAAAGGTTGGGAAAAATCATACCACTCAAATGGACTGTGGAAGAAAGCATGGGTTTCCAACCTCATATCAAATAAATTAACTTTAAGCTAAACTTAATCAAAAGAAATAAAGAAGGACATTTCATACTGCTCAAGGGAACAATACACCAACATGACATAACAATTATAAATATATATGCCCCAAACAATGGAGCATCTAGGTTCATCAAACAAACTCTTCTCAAGTTCAAGTGTCAAATACACCACAAGATGATAATTCTGGGTTGCTTTGACACACCTCTTTCATCACTAGATAGATCTTCCAAACAAAACCTGAAGAAAGAAACTGTAGAACTCAATAATACAATCAACAACTTAGACTTAACTGACGTATATAGAATCTTTCATTCTTCAATGAGTGAATACACTTTTTCTCAGCAGAACATAGATCCTTCTATAAAATAGACTATGTATTATGCCAAAGAACAATTCTTAGCAAATACAAAACGTAGAGATACTACACTGTATTCTTTCAGATCACAATAGAATTAAATTAGAAATCAATGATAAAATAAAAGCTACTTCAAAAAAACCTGGAGATTAAATAATATGCTACTGAATAAACAATTGATTGCAAAAGTCATCATGGAAGAGATTAAAAAATTCTTAGAGGTAAATGAGAACACTGATACAAATTATTGAAATCTCTGAAACACTACAAAGGCAATACTAAGAGGAAAGTTGATTGCATGGAGTTCATTCCTTAAAAGAAGAAAAAGAGAATGAATAAATGGCCCTACATTACATCTCAAAGCCCTAAAAGAAGAACAAATCAACACCAAAAGCAGAAGAAGACAGGAAATAATTAAAATCAAAGCTGAAATCAATGAAATTGAAACAAAAGAAACAATTGAAAAAATTGACAAAACAAAAGGTTGGTTCTTTGGAAAAATAAATAAAATTAACAAACCCTTAGCCATTCTAATGAAAAGATGAAGAGAAAAAACTCAAACTACTAACATTCATGATGAAAAAGGAAATATCACAACAGATACTGCAGAAATACAGAAGATAATTTGAAATTATTTTGAAAATTTGTGCCCCAATAAAATAGATAATATTGAAGGCATTGTCAAATTTCTAGAATCACATGATTTGTCCAAATTGAATCAGGATGATATACATAATTTTAACAGAACAATTTCAAGTGACAAAATGGTAGATGCCATCACAGAAGCCCACCAACAAAGAAAAGCCCAGGACCAGATGGATACACATCTGAGTTCTACAAGACTTTTAAAGAAGAACTAATACCTATACTCTTCAAATTATTTCATGAAATAGAAAAAGAGGGAGCACTTCCAAACTCATTCCATGATTCCAATATCACACTGATCCCCGAACCAGGCAAAGACACATCAAAGAGAGAAACCTTCAGTCCAATATCTCTAATGAACAAAGATGCAAAAATTCTCAACAAATTTCTGGCAAATTCAATACAAAAACATATCAAAAAGATTATGCACCAAAATCAAGTGGGGTTCACCCCAGGGATACAAGATTAATGCAACATATGGAAATCAATAAATGTAATTCATCACATCAGTAGACTTAACATTAAAAAATTATATGGTCATTTCAATAGATGCAGAAAAAGATTTTGAAAAAATGGATGCAGCATCCATTCATGTTCAATACACTAGAAAAACTAGGAATAACAAGAACTTATCTCAACATCACAAAAGCTATCTATGCTAAGCCCCAGGCCAACAGCATTCTAAATGGAGAATAATTGAAAGCATTCCCTCTAAAAACTGGAAAAAGTCAGGGATGCCCTCTTTCACCACTTCTATTCAACACAGTTCTTGAAACACTGACCAGAACAATTAGATGAAAGAAATTAAAGAATATGGATAGGAAAAGAAGAACTCAAATTAGAACTATTTGCTAATGATATGATTCTATACATAGAAGACACAAAATATTCTACCAGAAAACTTTTAGAACTATCAATGAATTCAGCAAAGTAGCAGAATACAAAAGCAACATCCATAAGTCAAAGGCATTTCTGTATATCAGTGACAAATCCTCTGAGAGAGAAACAAGGAAAACTGCCCTATTTACAATAGCCTCAATAAAATAAAATAAAATACTTGGGAATCAACCTAAAAAAAGAGGTGAAAGACATCTACAATGAAAACTACAGAACTCTAATGAAAAAAAATTAAAAAGACCTTAGAAGATGGAAAGATCTCCCTTGTTCTTGGATAGGCATTATTAATATTGTCAAAATGACCATACTACCAAAAGCACTATAGAGCTTTAATGCAATTCCATTCAAAATCCCAATGATATTCCTCATAGGAGTAGATAAAACAGTCATGAAATTAATATGGAAAACTAAGAGACCCAGAATAGCTAAAGCAATCCTCACCAGGAAGAGTAAAGCAGATTGCATCACTATACCAGACCTTAAAATATACTACAGAGTAACAGTAACAAAAATAGCAAGGTATTGGCGACAAAATAGCCAATGATACAAAGTAGAAGACACAGAGACTAACCCACATAATTAAATTTATCTTATATTTGACAAAGGCACTAAAAACATACATTGGAGAAAAGACAACCTTTTCAACAAGTGGTGCTGGGAAAACTGGAAATCCATATGAAACAAAATGAAATTAAACCCCTGTCTCTCACCATGCACAAAACTCAACTCAAAGTGGATCAAGGATTTAGAAATAAAACCAGAGACCCTGTGTCTAATAGAATAAAAAGTAGGCCCTAATCTTCCATAATAAGATTCCTTAGGCACAAGAATGAAAATCAAGAATCAATAAATGAAATGGACTGAAACTAATTAAAAAGCTTCATCTCAGCAAAAGAAACAATCTATGAGGTGAATAGAGAGCCTACATCTTGAGAGCAAATGTTTACCCCTTACACATCAGATAGAGCACTAATCTCTAGAGTATATAAAGAACTCAAAAAGTTAAACACTAAAAAAAAAAAAAAAAAACCCAAATAACCCAATCAATAAATGGGACAAGGACCTGAGCAGACACATCTCAGATAATGATATACAATCAATCAACAAATATATGAAAAAAATTTCATCATTGCTAGCAATTAGAGAAATACAAATAAAAACTAAGATATCATCTTACTCCAGTCACAATGGCAGCTATTATGAAGACAAACAATAAGTGTTGGCAAGGATGTGGGGGAAAAGGTACACTCATACATTGCTGGTGGGACTGCAAATTGGTGCAGCCAATATGGAAAGCAGTATGGAAATTCCTTGGATAACTGGGAATGGAATCACCATTTGACCAGCTATCCCGCTTCATGGTCTATACCAAAAGGATTTAAAAACAGCATACTACAGGGACACAGCCACATCAAGGTTTATAGAAGCACATTTCACAATAGCTAAACTGTGGAACCAAACTAGAAGCCCTTCAGTAGATGAATGGATAAAGAAAATGTGGTATATATAAACAATGGAATGTTATTCAGCAATAAAAGAGAATAAAATCATGGCACTTGAACGTAAATGGATGGAACTGGAGAAGATAATGCTAAGTGCAGTTAGCCAATCCAAAAAAAAAAAAACAAAAACAAATGCTGAATGTTTTCTCTGATATAATGAGGCTGATTCATAGTGGGGTTAGGAGGGGGATCATGGGATGATTAGATGAACTCCAGATAGGAAAAGGGGGTTGGGGGAGGGAGAGGGTATGAGGGAAGAAAAGTTCGTGGAATGAAATGAACATCATCATTACTCTAAGTACAAGTATGAAGACACGAATGGTGTGAATATGCTTTGTATACAACCAGAGATATGTAAAATTGTGCTCTATTTAGGTATTATGAATTGTAATGCAATCTGCTGTTATATATAACAAATTAGAATAAAAAATAGGAACAAAAGATGTTAATGACTTTTTTAAAAGATGATGTTTGTTAAACTGAAAGGAAACACCATTTTTCAGGATAGCCTAAAATATTATTTAAGATGTTATTGGTTCACATATATTACATTATATTATCATGTATATTAGAGCATGAGAATCTTATTAAAATATAAGTTTCCTGGAATATATTGATTTAAATCTTAGTAAGCATTAATTTTAAATGGGAATATCATTATAAGTAATGAATAAAATTCTAGTAAAACAAATATTTTGGAAAAGCACAATTTAAAAGTGGCATTTTTTTTTAAGAATGTACAGTAATATATGCTGGGAAATAGTACACAAGTCAATTGAAAATTTGGCCAATAAATTCTGTGAAGGTAAGAAATATATTCCTATTTTTAATTACATACTCCATTTAGAGTATTGTGCCTGACATACTATGGTTATTAATAAATATTTATCATATTAATAAAAATAGAACACTATAGTGGTAATAATGGGTAAGCTATCTTCCTCTTATGTTATTTAGTAGAAAACTGAAATATTCCAAACGTTTTTAGACATTATTAAATAACTCAAGAAATGGCTATGTGTTACTATTAATTTATTTTTGGATATGTTATATGAAAATTATAAGTTGATGATTGTTTTCAGAATATTTAAATCTCTGCTCCTGCCTTAGGCACTGTGGAGTTCAGAGAAAACATCACATTTTCACTTGTGAAAGGAGAAATCTCAGAACAGTAAAGCTCAAATTTTTCTCAGTTATTATTCCTGTTGGCTAATTAAATCTATCCATAAATGTGTGTCAAATGGAAAAAAAACAAGGGTTTGTGGTGATTCATAGATTTTCTCCTTCAGAGTTCCTTTCTTTGGGAGGTATGGAGTCACACTAACTGACGCCAAAGCAAACAGAGCCGCAGCACAACAAAACAAAGCAAAACCTTCCCAGATGTGATCATGGGTGACTCATAGAAAGGAGGAAATAAAAGATCAACCAGAAACTGAGAAAAAGCAAAGCAAGCTAGCTCCCAGAATTTTATTTGGAAAAATAATTTTGAAAGAAGTTTCTTTAGAGACTATAATAAATTTTGTTCAGAAATATAATTAAAAGACCAAATAAAGAGAATAAAATGATATATTTATAATTAATATGCAAAAATAGATGTTATTTTGATAAAGTTAAAATTAGTAATATCCATTGTGTGATAAGAGGCAGTGGCTAATGGCCCAGTTTTTCCAACTCCTATCACATGGCTTGTATTTCATATGATCCTTTCTTCTGTTCAGTATCTCAACAGGATAAGATTTCTTATCAAATAAAATAAGTCTCATTTTTAATCAAGACAGGGATATAGCTTTTGTATAAATTCTCTCATTGACATCTTGGTGGCAGTCTTCCCTTAACAGGTAACATTAGTCATAATTATAGACAAAAGGTCCTAAGGAATTATGCTCTTTCTATGAAACATCTCCTCCCTTTGACGTCTCTGTTATAATTGCTTTTGGAGATTTTCCTTTGAAGTATCTGATCATGTAACCTTAAAATAATGCAAAAGATATATTTGTTCTATCTACTATTTATCTATCTACTTTCAATTTATCCATCTATACTTCTATATGTCTATCTATATTTAGGTTTGGTTAATGTTCTGTCAACTTGAGAATTGTTTTGATTTTTCAGTTTTATCTCTGACCTTGAGGTATACAATAAGAAGGAGTTTAAAACAAAACAAAACAAAACAAACACCATAGGAGATGTCGAGAGCTTGACTTTAAGCTGAAACTGTCATAAAACAGGAATAATATTGCTTTTGTGTACTGCTTTCATTTATTCTTTTAATACTTACAGAAACTCATTGATTTAAAATCTGCCTAGAAACTGAAGTGTGGGTTTAGGGTAGCCTGGCCTGGCCAGTAGCCCTTGGATTGTAGTAGACAGATGTGGATGCAAAAACAAGATATACAGGTAACTTTCTCGTTTCTTTAGTGATTATTCTTGCCTCATAATGTTGTCTTTAATTCTTTCAAGATTTATACTGACTATGTGAGGAATCATGCATGCCTGGCTATGGAACAGGTGTCTTTTTGAACTGAGCTATCAATCGTAAACTGAGTGTTATCTGACATATGCACAGTGGGACTTCAACTTTAAATAGAAATGGTATACATACACTGAATCCAAATAAGTCTGAAAAGATACAAAGAAATTACATGAGCAGGTGGTTCAGACTACCATAATACCTGTTCCTGCTGCTCTACCACATATCCCTCACGACACAGATATGACCTCATGGGGTGTCCACTATGACTATCAACAGAAGAGAAAAAAAAATGTGGTCTGGTTTACAGCTGAGTCTGCATGTCATCTGGCAGCATCTGGAAAAGAATGACTACTGAAAAACAGCCTTATGAAGTGTTGGTTCTGAAAAACAGTGTTGAAAAACAAACTTCCCTGTAGGAAGAATTTTGTACAAAATACATAATTTCTACTGTTAGGAAAGAAATGTGGCCAGAAGCACAGATCTCAGGCAGTGACTGATGGACAGTGTTAATAGGTAGACTGTTGGTTAGGATGGTGGGACTTCAAGATTAAATGAGTAGGTAATCTGGAGAAGACTTTCTTGGATATATCTCATGGAACACACCCAAAATGATTTTTTTCCCAATGGATATGGACATTAGAAGACAGTCACAGCTCAGATGTTTCTCAGCAATTAGATGGATGAAACTTATCTTCTTGTACCATCTTTCTTTAATTATCTAAGTTTGCTCCATAGATACATGTGCAGAAACATTAATGAAGGAAGGAAAAGGTGGCAGCCCTAGCATTATCTGCTACCAACAGCAAGAACCCCAAATTTATTTTATCAAAATCACTAACCCCACCTAATAATAATCTTCTTTTTCAGCCCTTAGTGGATCAACCTGAGTAATCTAAATCTGCAAAGTACAGACTGATGTAAGGAAACCATAGCTATGTATGTTGGTGTGCATGCTCCTTGTGAGGTACTAGAGTTTCCTCTGCATTTTTGAGTCAAAAATGACCATAATGGAAAGCAAAATTTCTGAAAATATAGTTTCCCTCCTGGCATTGTCCAGTCTATGGGTATGAGCAGTTGAGTAATAACACATAGCCACTGTGATGGTACCACTCTGAGAACTATCATTGTCATAAAAATCCCCTGTGCACTTATTGTTCATACCTAAAGCCCTAAATCTCCATCACATTCCCTGGTAACCACTGATAACTTTTCTGCCTTTTTCAGAATGTCATATAATTGGAATTCTCTAGTAGGAAGAATTTTCACTTAATAATAATCATTTAAGCTTCCTCCGTGTTCTTTCATGGCTTTATAGCTGCTCATTTTGTTTTTAGCATTGGATGATTTCTATCATCTGGATGAACCACTTTACACTTCTTTTGCTAAAGGACATCTTGATTGTTTCCAAGTTTTCACAATCACAATAAAATGTCTCTAAATATCTATGTGCAGAGTTTTGAATGGATATAAAGTTTTTAATTCCTTTAGGTAAATACCAAGGAGTATGATTGCTGGTTCATATGGTAAGATTGTGTTAATTTTAGAAGACAGGACCAGACTGTCTTAACAGTGGAATTGACATTGCATATGCTCACCAGCAATGAATTAGTTCCTGTTGCTTCACACTCTCACCAGCATTTGCTGGTGTTTGGCTTGTCCTGGACATTGGCCATCCTCATGATGCTGTTTTCATTTATATCTTTCCAATGAAACATAATGAGGAGCATCTTTTTATAAGTTAATTTGTGACTTCTATATCTCCTTGAGGAGGTGTCAAGGTATTTGGCCCATGCATTATTTGGGTTTTATTTTTATTGTAGAATTTAAAAGAGTTTTTCAGTATATTTCAAATAGCAGATTTTTATCTGGAAATATATTAGAAATATGTTCTTCCAGTAATGACGGTCTTTTACATAAAATTATAATTTTAATAAAAAATTACTTACCAACTTTGTATCTCAAAGGCATACTTTTGGTGTTGTACTAAAACGTCATTGACAAACCCGGAGTTCGTGAAAATTTTATCTTATGTAATTTTATCAGTATTTTATAGTTTGCAGTTTCCCATTCAGAACTGTGAGCCAATTTGAGTTAACTTTGTGAAAGTGTAAGGTCTGAGTCTAGATTAATTTTTTTGTAGTTTAGTATCAGTTTTTAGAGTACCATTTATTCAAAATATTACTTTTATCCATTTTATTCACTTTGCTCATTTGTGAAATATCAGTAGAACATATGTATATGGCCCCATTCCTTTGATCTATCTTTCTCTTTCTTTTATCAATACCTCACAGTCTTGATTACTATAGCTTTATAGGAAGCCTTTAAATTTAGTAGGGCTGGCCCTAACTTTCTTCTTTTCCTTCAATATTGTAATGACAAATCTGGGTCTTTTGCCTTCCCATATAAATTTCAGAATCAGTTTCCTGAAATCCACAAACATAGATTAGTGGGATTTTGACTGGGATTTCTTTGAGTCTATAGATCAACAAGGGAAAAATGACTTGATATTGACGATTTCTATAAATGAACATAAATTGTACCTTCACTTAGTTCTCCTTTGATATCTTTCATTAACTTTATATTTTTGCTTATGTATATCTTATACAAATTTTCTTAGATTTACATATCAGTATTTCATGTTTTTGGATACTAATGTAAATACTATTGTGTTTTCAATTCCATTCTCCACTTGTTTGTTGCTGTTATTTAGGAAAGAGATTGGCTTTGTGTTCTAAGCTGTCCTGCAATCCCATTATAATTGCTAATCTAATCCAGGAGATTGTTTATTTTTGTTTTTATTCATTCTTTTGGGTTTTCTGTATAGATGCTCATGTTATTTGTAAACAGTTATATTTCTTTCTCTCCAATCTTCACATATTTTATTTCTTTTTCTTGACTTATTGTGTTAGCTAAGACCTTCAGTAAAAAAATTAAAAGCAATGATAAAAAGTGGCAAACTTTTCTTGCTCCCAATATGAGTGGAAATACTTTTAGTTTTTCACTATTTCGTATGATGTTAGCTGTATGTTTTTCTGTAGATATTCCTTACTGAGTTGAAGATTTCCCCTTCTATTTCTCTTAGAGTTTAATAATGAATTGTTATTGAATTTTGAAAAATGTTTTTTCTGCATCTAATGATATTATGATATTCAGACTATTACTATGTGATGAGTTTTTGAATTTTGAATCAGCCTTGCATACCTATGATAAATGCCACTTGGTCATGGCTTATAAAACTAAGTGACAATTGAATTAACATCCATCCCATGATATGGTCCTTGATTGTCACTTTTTAAAAACCTCCATGGTAATGGGAGTGAAGTTTTATTCCACTAAAGGAAAGAAATGTATAATCATTGAACAACAAAACTAATGGATGGTTATGATTTTTCTCTGTTAACCTGCTGAGGTCAACTCTTCACTGTTTTCAATAATGAATATTGCTCTTACCGGGTATGGTAATGTGTGATTTCTACTTGGGTTGAACAATTAGAAGAAAATCAAAATGCTGAGCAGAGTAAAATCTGATACTTCTACATATTTGCTATATGTAAGATAGTAGTAATCCTACTGACTATACTCTATGTCTCCTCCTTGGTAGCTCAAGCTTGTTTTTTTGGAAAGGCTACATTGTGATGCATCAATGCCAGCTGACTGCTGCCTTTACAAACCATTCCATATCAATGCCAGGCATAGAAATTAGACCACAATGGCTCTTTATACCAGCACAGTCATTGACTAAAGATCACTAAGTTAATTGACTTTGTATCATATAAATCTAGTAATTGTTCAACTGAAATTTTCCCCAATCCCTGGAGGCACAAATTATAAGCACAACATCTTTTTAAGGCACTAAATTTGGGGATAGTTGATTATGTAACAGTGCATAATTGGAGTAGAACTTAATAATAGAATTGGAGTGCTATTGTAAAAATGTCAAACCTATATAACATTGCTTTGTGTTGGTGGTAGGTGGAAATGAAAAAGACCTGGAACATAAAGTTTATGAAAGTTTGAGAGAACTTAGTAAGTCTGATGTTGAGATTTTAAATGAGAGAGGGAATGCCTTTGGAATCTCAAGAAAACAGGAGTATTCCTGGTAAGAGCAAATGTTTTTCACAGTTTATTATTTTCTGTATTATAGGAAAAATAAAATGATGATCTCATTAAGTCTTTTATATAGCAAGAGAGATTTCAGGCAGGATGAAGAAAGTCTCAACTATCTTATGTATCTTCTAGCTGCCAATGATAATATGAGAAGAAAGAAATTAGATTGATATTATTTCAGCTTCTGAAAAACTATTAAAGGAAATATAATAGCTTATAGCAAAAATATTTGCAAATTAAGAAATGTAATCAAGGTAAAGATTAAGTCCAACAGTTGAATGGTTAATCTGACTGTCAACTTGTTTGGATTAAGAGATGCCTACAATTAAAAGACTTCTAGTTGTATCTATGGGAGTGTTTCCAGAAGTAATTGACATGTGGAACAGCAAATTAAGTGGGGAAACCCAACCTGAATGTTGGCAACACAGTCCAATAAGATGGGTTCCTGGATAGAACAAAAGTGGAAGAAGGAGGGATTGGAGGCAAATAGAAACTTGATTTTTCTGCTTGAGCAGAAGCTTCAATTGCTGCTGGAATCTCCTGAGGATATCTGATTCTGATTCATTCACTCTTCCAAAGCAGACTCTGACTAGTGATTCTCCACAGAGTTTCCAAGCCTTCATTCCCAGATGGGTGCTACATCATTGGTCTCTCTTATTCTGAGACTTTAATTTCTTTGACTGAGCAGCTACTTGTTTCTCTGGCTCTGCAGCATGCAGACAGCCATTGTGGGACTATGTAGCTTCTGTTGATGTAAGCCAATCTAACAAATCACCTTTATTGCAATCCTATCTATCCAGGTATTTATCTACATATCATGAAAACATATAGATCGTGTTGGCTCTATTCCTTTAGAGAATCCTAATACAAACAGTAAACATGTCCTCGGAGCTGAAACATTAGGTGTGTGGTTTTAATATACTTTGTGCAGAACTCAGAATAATTCATTGTCCTTTCTGATAGTGGTTTAAATCCCTTAAGTATAAAATTGTACACTGAGTCTCATTTTTAAAGCATAAATGGGTTGGCATTAAATTCATGGTGAAAATAAATAATAAAGTGAATTATGACTGAGTTTTAATGAAGCCCCCCAAAATATTTTAAAGTAATTATCCTTGTTAGACTCAAAATATACAATGAAGGGAGGTCTTTTGATTCCTGCAAGCAACAAAAACCTGAAAAAGCTATGTGAAATACAGTCATTTCTTATGAAAATGCACAGATATAGCAAGGATGCCAAGAATACATAAGCAAACACAAGGAGAGAGATAATAGGTGTACTAGTGAGAAAGATTTCTCATAGGAAGCATGACTGACCACAAAACTGACAACATATTCCCAGATTCTATGTGCCTCCCCTCACCACCCATCCATACATTTTGATTGAGAATCTTTACTGTGCTAGGTATATTATCTCTCCTTCAACATAGTTCATTAATTCCTTGGGTCAAAGGTAAACTGTCATTCAGTTCACAATACTATTGAATGGTAGACACTTTGGTTAAGAAACTACACTCAAGGACACTCGACTATAGATTAACAAGATACTGACTTGAATATTACAATTTAACAATATAAAAATGCATGAGATGTTTGGTGTTCCAGTAAGAGATAAGTGTATTTTTCATGTGGGAGGGAGGAAAATCACTGGGGCCCAGAAGACAAACTGAGATAGTTAATCTCCAGTAGTCACCAATGAAACAAACACATCCATATTCATTTGGACTAGACATGTGTAACTAAGGGGATGTGGGGAAAATGGAAGAATGTAGTCATAAACTAGATTATAAATACCTTGCAGCTTCTAGAAATGTCTTTTTGAAAATTTTGTAATGCTAAGTACAAATAACCTAAGGAAAACTGTGTTGTGAGAAACCCACACTAGACATACAGAAGGCCTTTTAGAGAGTTATTCTGTCCAACCTCCATTGTCCCTATCATTCCTGAAAAGATGTAAGGCTAATTAAATTAAACCATCCTGAATTTTCTAGTCAAGGCCAGCCACCAGGTATACATCAGTAAGTTAATATCATGTGCAGATAAGTGGCCAAGCTGAACCCTTTCTGAAATAGTGATACACAAAACTCAAGAGCAAAATAAAATGATTCCTTTGAGCTACTAAATTTTTCAGTAACTTTCTATATAATAAAATATCACTGCAGCATACTCAGATGTCATCACATAATATTAAAAGAGCTAAAGAAAATTGTATTTATCTGTATTATTTTTCTGAATTGTATTCTCAACTTAAAATAGAAATCTGTGTCACATAAATAATTTGGTACATTGCTTTATTATTTAAGTAATTATTTTTATGATCATTGTTAAATCAGTTTATATGGCTGATAGTAAGGCAAATTTGAAGAGAACTATATTTTTAATATTTTAAAATTCCAAAGGCTTAAGAACCAGCACATTAAATGGTAAAGGCTTCCCAAAATATGTGTGTCATACAAATTTTAATTTTTTTCATCATTAAGTATGAATAAACTTAATAAGTGATATTTATCTCAAATGGTCAAACCCAAACCATACTCTAAGTGTGAAATGTCCAATTCAGGAGGCTGGCTGATACAAACAGTTCTATTCCAGGATACTGATCACATGTTAATAATCAACTATTTTCCAAACCAATGGTAACTTCTAGGGAGATATGATTTTCAGGAGAATAGTTTAATCAATAATACATTAAGTACAGGGCCTTCAAACAAAGTCAAATGTAGAAACAAATTCATGTGTTATACTAGAACCTCAATTTCACTTGAGCATGCAATAACATATAAAACCTATAAGTGTACCCACATTTCATATAGCATGCCCTTACACATATTCTTCATAACAAACACTTTAAAATGCATCATCACACTGTTCCCCAAGATCAGGAGAACTAATTAATCTTCACTTGAATTATGATTTACTTAATTTTTATGCTCATTATAATGTCATTAATGTTGGCTAGATCATCATCACTATGGCAACCAGGAGTGTTATGGATGTGACCTAAAGTCTCTAATTAACATTTGCATTGGGTTCCTTGATGTAGTGAATAAATGAATGCAAAATAGTGCACAATTCTACCTTTGTTTTAAGCCATTTTCTGGTAATATTAAGTTTAATGATTTTATCCCTACTATTAATCAGGAATATATATTTTCATATTCCAATCAATTATACCACATGTGAAAACATTTATTTTATTGCTCTCAATAGATTAATGAATGAAATATATCTCAAGGAAAAAAAAGTATTATTTACTTCATTCACACTAAAATGTTAATATTTTATAGTCTTCAAATGTGCATCGTTCATTTGTAAAACATTATTTTGATGAATTCTCATGATAAAATTTCTTAAACATAAAAGTCAAAAATAACATTTTTCACAAAAGGGGAAATGGCTTCAATAGTGTATGTTCAATTTTTTTTAATGTTGGAATGAAAGCTAAGCATTGGAGAATAATAACTATAAATGACATGATGACATGGCACTTACTAATAAATTATAATGTTAAGTAGATTGGTATTTCTGAAAAAAAATGCTCTCATTAAAATTTTTGGTCTGTACTTGTCATATTGTACTTTATTATTTTGTGGTATTTATTTTGCAGTTCTGGGACTAAACCTAGGGTCTTACAAATGCTAGGCAGGTGCTCTACCACTGAGCTACATAACTAGCCCTGTCATATTTTATAATGAAAATATTAAGTTGAAATCATAGAACTTAGTTACAATTGTTTGCTTACTATAGCAAATTAAAAATATTTAGTTTTAAAATATTTTTCAATTATAAAATAAAAACATGCACATTTAAATACATTCATCAATTCTTTTAAGAATCAAATTTATTTGTGAGAGTCTTGTTATTTTTTAATCCAAGCATAATGTAACTTTTGGTGTACTTAACTTCTTATAAAATGCCACAACTTTATAATGCAATGTCTCAGAACCTCTGGCTGAAAAATAATTTTGGTCTTAATAAAATATTCAAAAATTTAAGCAACACACTAAGAACCATATGATCATCTCAATAGATGCAGAAAAAGCTTTTGACAAAATACAGCACTGCTTCATGTTCAAAACCTTAGAAAAACTAGACATAATAGGAACATGTCTGAAAATCATAAGGGCTATCTATGCCAAGCCTCAGGCCAACATCATTCTAAATGGAGAAAAATTGAAAGCATTCCCTCTAAAAACTAGAACAAGACAGGGATGCCCTTTCACCACTTCTATTTAACATAGTGCTTGAAACACTGACCAGAGCAATTAGATAGACAAAATAAATTAAGGGGATATGTATAGGAATAAAAAAACTCAAATTAGCATTATTTTCTGATGATATGATTCTATGCATAGAAGACCCAAAATATTCCACCAGAAAACTTATAGAAGTAGTAAATGAATTCAGCAAAGTAGCAGGATAAAAAGTCAACACCCATAAATCAAAGGCATTTCTGTACATCCGTGACAGATACTCTGAAAAAGAAACTAGGAAAACCACCCCATTTAGAGTAACCTCAAAATAAAATACTTGAGAATCAACTTAGCAAAAGAGGTGAAAGTCCTCTACAATAAAAACTACAACACGCTAAAGAAAGAAAGAAGAACTTAGAAGATGGAAAGATCTCCCTTTTTCTTGGATAGGCAGAATTAATATTGTCAACATGACCATACTACCAAAAGCACTATTCAGATTTGATGCAATTTCATTCAAAATCCCAATGATATTCCTAACAGAAATAGAAAAAAGCAGTCATGAAATTCATCTGGAAAACTAAGACATCCAGAATAGGAAAATTGGTAAAGATAAAAAATATGCTTACTTGGATATGTATAAAATATTGAAATTCTTCTATATAAAAATGGTTCATTTATAAAAGCATTGAATTTACAAAATTTCTTTTTTTTAATTTTTTTATTTTATTTATTTATTTATTTATTTTAATTGTTGGTTGTTCAAAACATTACATAGTTCTTGATATATTATCTTTCACATTTTGCTTCAAGTGGGTTATGAACTCCCATTTTTAGCCCATATACAGATTGCAGAATCACATCAATTACACATCCACTGATTTACATATTGCCATACTAGTGACTGTCGTGTTCTGCTACCTTTCCTATACTCTACTATCCCCCCTCCCCTCCCCTCCCCTCTTCTCTCTCTACCCCCTCTACTGACCTTCATTTCTCCCCCTTGTATTATTTTTCCCTTTCCCCTCATTTCCTCTTGTATGTTCTTTTGTATAACCCTGAGGGTCTCCTTCCATTTCCATGCAATTTCCCTTTTCTCTCCCTTTCCCTCCCACCTCTCATCTCTGTTTAATGTTAATCTTCTTCTCATGCTCTTCGTCCCTACTCTGTTCTTAGTTACTCTCCTTATATCAAAGAAGACATTTGGCATTTGTTTTTTTAGGGATTGGCTAGCTTCACTTAGCATAATCTGCTCTAGTGCCATCCATTTCCCTGCAAATTCTATGATTTTGTCATTTTTTAATGCAGAGTAATACTCCATTGTGTATAAATGCCACATTTTTTAAATCCATTTGTCTATTGAAGAGCATCTGGGTTGGTTCCACAGTCTTGCTATTGTGAATTGAGCTGCTATGAACATCGATGTAGCAGTGTCCCTGTAGCATGCTCTTTTTAGGTCTTTAGGGAATAGACCAAGAAGGGGAATAGCTGGGTCAAATGGTGGCTCCATTCCCAGCTTTCCAAGAAATCTCCATACTGCTTTCCAAATTGGCTGCACCAATTTGCAGTCCCACCAGCAATGTACAAGTGTACCCTTTTCCCCACATCCTCGCCAGCACTTGTTGTTGTTTGACTTCATAATGGCTGCCAATCTTACTGGAGTGAGATGGTATCTTAGGGTGGTTTTGATTTGCATTTCTCTGACTGCTAGAGATGGTGAGCATTTTTTCATGTACTTGTTGATTGATTGTATGTCCTCCTCCGAGAAGTGTCTGTTCAGGTCCTTGGCCCATTTGTTGATTGGGTTGTTTGTTATCTTATTGTCTAATTTTTGGAGTTCTTTGTATACTCTGGATATTAGGGCTCTATCTGAAGTGTGAGGAGTAAAGATTTGTTCCCAGGATGTAGGCTCTCTATTTACCTCTCTTATTGTTTCTTTAGCTGAGAAAAAACTTTTTAGTTTGAGTAAGTCCCATTTGTTGATTCTAGTTATTAACTTTTGTGCTATGGGTGTCCTATTGAGGAATTTGGAGCCCGACCCCACCGACTGTAGATCGTAGCCAACTTTTTCTTCTATCAGACGGCGTGTCTCTGATTTGATATCAAGCTCCTTGATCCATTTTGAATTAACTTTTGTGCATGGCGAGAGAAAGGGATTCAGTTTCATTTTGTTGCATATGGATTTCCAGTTTTCCCAGCACCATTTGTTGAAGATGCTATCCTTCCTCCATTGCATGCTTTTAGACCCTTTATCAAATATAAGATAGTTGTAGTTTTGTGGATTGGTTTCTGTGTCCTCTATTCTGTACCATTGGTCCACCCGCCTGTTTTGGTACCAGTACCATGCTGTTTTTGTTACTATTGCTCTGTAGTATAGTTTGAAGTCTGGTATCGCTATACCGCCTGATTCACACTTCCTGCTTAGCATTGTTTTTGCTATTCTGGGTCTTTTATTTTTCCATATGAATTTCATGATTGCTTTCTCTATTTCTACAAGAAATGCCATTGGGATTTTGATTGGCATTGCATTAAACCTATAGAGAACTTTTGGTACTATCGCCATTTTGATGATGTTAGTTCTGCCTATCCATGAACAGGGTATATTTTTCCATCTTCTAAGATCTTCTTCTATTTCTCTCTTTAGGGTTCTGTAGTTTTCATTGTATAAGTCTTTCACCTCTTTTGTTAGGTTGATTCCCAAGTATTTTATTTTTTTTGAAAATATTGTGAATGGAGTGGTTGTCCTCATTTCCATTTCAGAAGATTTGTCGCTGATATACAGGAATGCCTTTGATTTATGCATGTTGATTTTATATCCTGCCACTTTGCTGAATTCATTTATTAGCTCTAATAGTTTCTTTGTAGAGCCTTTTGGGTCTGCTAGGTATAGAATCATATCATCTGCAAATAGTGATAATTTAAGTTCTTCTTTTCCTATTTTTATGCCTTTAATTTCTTTCGTCTGTCTAATTGCTCTGGCCAGCGTTTCGAGAACTATGTTGAACAGAAGTGGTGAAAGAGGGCATCCCTGTCTTGTTCCAGATTTTAGAGGGAATGCCTTCAATTTTTCTCCATTCAGAATGATGCTAGCCTGAGGCTTAGCATAGATTGCTTTTACAATATTGAGGTATGTTCCTGTTATCCCTAGTTTTTCTAGAGTTTTGAACATAAAGGGATGCTGTACTTTGTCGAATGCTTTTTCCGCATCTATCGAGATGATCATATGGTTCTTATTTTTAAGTTTATTGATGTGGTGAATAACATTTATTGATTTCCGTATATTGAACCAGCCTTGCATCCCAGGGATGAATCCTACTTGATCATGGTGCACAATTTTTTTTATATGTTTTTGTATCCGATTCTCCAGAATTTTATTGAGGATTTTTGCATCTAGGTTCATTAGAGATATTGGTCTGAAGTTTTCTTTCTTTGAAGTGTCTTTGTCTGGTTTAGGTATCAGGGTGATGTTGGCCTCGTAGAATGAATTTGGAAGTTCTCCCTCTTTTTCTATTTCCTGAAGTAGCTTGGAAAGTATTGGTGTTAGTTCCTCTTTAAAGGTTTTGTAAAATTCTGCTGTATACCCATCCGGTCCTGGGCTTTTCTTAGTTGGTAGTCTTTTGATAGTTTCTTCTATTTCCTCGATTGATATTGGTCTGTTTAGGTTGTCTATATCCTCCTGACTCAATCTGGGCAGATCATATGACTTAAGAAATTTATCTATGCCTTAACTATCTTCTAATTTATTGGAGTATAAGGATTCAAAATAATTTTTGATTTTCTTCTATATTTCGGAAGTGTCTGTTGTGATATTGCCTTTTTCATCCCGTATGCTAGTAATTTGAGTTCTCTCTCTTATTCTCTTCGCTAGCATGGCTAAGGGTGTCGATTTTGTTTATATTTTTCAAAGAACCAACTTTTAGTTTTGTCAATTTTTTCAATTATTTCTTTTGTTTCGATTTCATTAATTTCAGCTCTGATTTTAATTATTTCTTGCCTTCTACTTCTTTTGCTGTTGTTTTGCTCTTCTTTTTCTAGGATTTTGAGATGAAGTATGAGATCATTTATTTGTTGGTTTTTTATTTTTTTAAGGAATGAACTCCAAGCAATGAATTTTCCTCTTAGAACTGCTTTCAATGTGTCCCATAGATTCCGATATGTTGTGTCTGTGTTTTCATTTATCTCTAAGAATTTTTTAATTTCCTCCTTGATGTCTTCTATAACCCATTGATCATTCAGTAACCTATTGTTCATTCTCCAAGTGATGTATGCTTTTTCCTTCCTTCTTTTATCGTTGATTTTCAGTTTCATTCCATTATGATCAGATAGGATGCATGGTATTATCTCTACTCCTTTATATTGTCTAAGAGTTGCCCTGTGACATAATATATGATCTATTTTTGAGAAGGATCCATGTGCTGCTGAGAAAAAAAGTGTAACTGCTTGATGTTGGGTGGTATATTCTATATATGTCAATTAAGTCTAGGTTATTAATTGTTTTATTGTGTTCTATAGTTTCCTTATTCAACTTTTGTTTGGAAGATCTGTCCAGTGGCGAGAGAGGTGTGTTGAAGTCTCCCATGATTTTTGTATGGTGATCTATTAGACTCTTGAACTTGAGAAGAGTTTGTTTGATGAACATAGCTGCACCATTGTTTGGGGCATATATATTTATGATTGTTATGTCTTGTTGGTGTATGGTTCCCTTAAGCAGTATGTAGTGTCCCTCTTTATCCCTTTTGATTAACTTTGGCTTGAAATCTATTTTCTTTGATATGAGTATGGACACTCCTGCTTGTTTCCGAAGTCCATATGAGTGATATGATTTTTCCCAACCTTTCACCTTCAGCCTATGTATGTCTTTTCCTATCAAATGCGTCTCCTGTAGGCAGCATATTGTTGGGTCTTGTTTTGTGATCCATTCTACTAGCCTGTATCTTTTAATTGGTGAGTTTAAGCCATTAACATTTAGAATGTTATTATTGAGATATGGGTTGTTGTTCCAGCCATATTAATGTTACTAAACATGGTTTGTTTTCCTCTTTGATTATTCCCACCCCCCCCTTTACTGTCCTACCTCCCACTATTGGTTTTCATTGTTATTTTCCATTTCCTCTTCCTGTAATGTTTGCCGAGGATGTTTTGAAGAGATGGTTTTCTAGCTGCATATTCTTCTAACTTTTGTTTGTCGTGGAAGGTTTTAATTTCATCTTCCATCCTGAAGCTTAATTTTGCTGGATACACAATTCTTGGTTGGAACCCATTTTCTTTCAGTGTTTGAAATATGTTATTCCAGGATCTTCTAGCTTTCAGAGTCTGTGTTGAAAGATCAGCTGTTATCCTGATTGGCTTACCCCTAAATGTAATCTGCTTCCTTTCTCTTGTAGCTTTTAAAATTCTCTCCTTATTCTCTAGGTTGGGCATCTTCATTATAATGTGTCTAGGTGTGGATCTCTTATAATTTTGCACATTCGGCATCCTGTAGGCTTCTAGAATTTGGGATTCTGTCTCATTCTTCAAGGCTGGGAAGTTTTCTCGTATTATTTCATTGAATAAATTGCTAATTCCTTTGGTATGGAGTTCTATACCTTCCTGTATCCCAATGAATCTTAAGTTTGGTCTCTTAATGTTATCCCATATTTCTTGGATGTTCTGCTCATGGTTTCTTAACAGTCTTGCTGAGCTGTCTATGTTCTTTTCAAGTTGAAATATTTTGTCTTCATTGTCTGATGTTCTATCTTCTAAGTGTTCTACTCTGCTGGTAGTATTCTCAATTGAGTTTTTAAGTTGGTTTATTGCTTCCTGCATTTCTAGGATTTCTGTTTGTTTGTTTTTTATAACCTCTATCTCCCTGTATAGTTGATCCTTTGCTTCTTGGATTTGTTTGTGTAATTCATTGTCGAAGTGATCTTTCATTGTCTGATTTTGCTGTCTAATGTCTTCCTTGATACTCCAGATCTTCTGAAGCATATATATCCTGAATTCTTTATCTGACATTCCATCTGCTGCAGCTGTTACCTCTTCTAAAGTTGAGTTGACCTGCATTGCTTGTAGTCCTTTCTTTCCTTGTCTTTTCATACTGCTTGCGTTTCTTTCTTCTTGGTGAAACTGTTGTGTTTTTGAAATTTTCCCCCCCTATATATTTATATTGCTCTTGTATAGTTGAAAAGTCTCCCTTGCCGGTGCGGGTGGGGGCTCTGCTCTGCCCCTCCTCCAATTGGTGTGAGGTGTCTACCACGCCCGCGGACCCCTGGGCCTGATCTGCCGTTCTGTGGCAGGTCTGCCTACCTTGCAGGTAGGGGCGAAGGCTCTGCCCTGCCCCTCCTACCACGCCCGGGGATCGCTGGGCCTGATCTGCAGGTTGGTCGCAGGTCTGTCCACCTTGCGGGCACGGGTGGCCGTTCCGCTCTGCCCCCACTCCAATTGGGGTCACTTGACCACCACACAGGTGGGCCGCTGGGCCTGATCTGGGCGCGGGCGAAGGCTCTGCTCTGCCCCTACTCCAGTTGGGGTGAAGTGTGTAGCACGCTGGCAGGCCGCTGGGCCTGATCCGCCGGTCTGTCGCAGGTCTACTTACCTTGCCGGCGCTCGCGGCGTCTCTGCCCTGCCCCTCCTACCACGCCCGCAGACCGCTGGGCCTGATCTGCAGGTTGTCGCAGGTCTGCCTACCTTGTGGGCGTGGGCGGCGGCCCCGCTCCTCCCCTCTGGCTCCACGACAAAGCGAGAGAGACTCTGGTATCTGTGACTCACCCTCCCGACCAGGAGACCAACTGTTTCCGTCGCCGCTGGCACCGATGAAGTTCTCTCCTCGGCCGCTCTCCGATGACATCAGATCTCTGCCATACTGGCATCCCCTGTTCTATGGCTGAATCCCATTTTCTTCTCTTCCAATAGGCGGAACTGTGCCCTCCGAGCTGAGCTTCTGCCCTCTATGTGCTGACAGAAATCCCTGTAAGGTGGCTCCTGGGAGTCTCTCAATCCTGTTAGTCCAGAGCCCTTTCACTTATCCGGCCCCTCCCCCTGTTCCTCCTCCCAGCCAGCCAGCCAGGTCCTGTTCACAGGAGGCGGTTCCCCAAGGATCTGATTACACTTGCAGCCCCACCGCATGTCCTATATCCCGAACGATGAACACCCTCTCTGTCATTCATCTAAGCCCCAGTGCTGTGGTGGGGTGATCTGGGAACCAACAGTTTAATTTTTCCGGACCCCTTTGGTGGGCACGCCCCCAGAAACTGGCGGCTAAAATCTTGGGTGTTGCCGCTGGTGTTAAGGGGAGGTGGGGATCTGGAATCCCCTCTGCTTCCCTACAGACACGCCCCCGGAGAGTTTCCTGAGGTTTCCTGGCTGCTTGTATCTGGAGGGGGTGGGAGTCACACACCTGTTAATGTGGATTCCGCTGGGAAGGAATTCTGTCAGCAGAACTCTGGTGATGTCACCTCTCTGCTATGGCGGGCCCCAGGCTCCTTGCCGGAGTGTCCGAAGGGAGGGGTGGGACTGGTCTGTCTCTGGTTGGTTTCAGCTCCCGGTTCGCTATTTCATGAATGCTTGGCGAGAGACCTCTTCCTAGAGTCCCTGCACCGCTCCTGCTTTGCTGCGCCTCGGAGGGTATCTGCCCTGACGCGGGGATCGCGTGCAGGCAGCCGACAGTCGCCGAGTCGCGCGGGCAGCGGCTGGCAGGTCTGGACCTCTGCGCTGCGTGGCGGAGATTCACTCGTCTAGGGCAAACTGTCACCTCCAAAAATCCTTCCAATTCCCGGCCGGTCTCTCTTTAGTGGAATTTTGCTAGGAGTTTCTCAGCAGGTCGAATCTAAGCGTATCCATGCGTCTCTCTGACCCCGTTGTTGAGGAGGTACTGAAAGCGCTGCCTCCCCACTCGCCGCCATGTTGTTTTTTTCACAAAATTTCTTTAAAATGAAAAATCCTGTGATTTCTTTTCTTCACAGGTATAAAGCATTGGTTGAAACCCTTTGCATGTATTTATATATGATTATTCAAATAAATCATCAAAGGATATGAATATGTTTAATGTCTAATAATATGTTTAATAAAATATGTTGGGCTGGGGATGTGGCTCAAGCGGTAGCGTGCTCGCCTGGCATGCATGCGGCCCAGGTTCGATCCTCAGCACCACATACAAACAAAGATGTTGTTACCACCGAAAAAACTAAAATATAAATATTAAAAAATTCTCTCTCTCTCTCTAAAAAAAAAAAAATAAGATATGTTGAATGTCTCATAGTATTTTAAATTATAGTTAATTCCATAACATATATATATATATATATATATATATATATATATATATATATATATATATAAAATTATTATTAAATTTAGGATATATATATATATATATATATATATATATATATATATATATATATATAAAATTATTATTAAGTGCAGGCTAAGAAAAGGGTGACATGATAAAAATACATGGAAAAATTGCCCCAATTTTTACTATGCCCATATGCACAAACACCCACACATACACACATATATAATGATATAAATGTGAGAGTTATATATATGTACACACAGAATATGAGCAAGTATGTGTGCAATTGTTTTTGTGTGTGTGTCTGTGTGTGTATAAAAGATTACTTTGGTTTTCATTTGAGACTCACCACTTCCTATCATTGTTGCATGTGGCAATATAAATTATATATTTTTCAACTTTCTTCATTTGCAAACTGAGGAAAATAATGGTACCTATTATATAGTTAAAGTAAAATATATATATTAAATATGCATAATTAAACACAATTATCAATTTTATATAAATATCACAGATAGGCACATACAGTTTATCTCAGACTTAGAATGATGTTGTGGCATTCGGTAATCATTATATATAGTATTTGATCTTATTAATTAGGTCAGGTCCAAAATAAATCCAAGGATTAATTAATAATAAATTAAATAATTTAGTAGTGTGTTTACTTTGTATTTTTCAAAATTTTTTTCATTAACTCTTTCAATAATCAAGTACTAACACAATTCTGCATTTTAATACCCTTTTTCTTGATCCTTTCTATTGGCATAAATGTTAGTACTGGACATGTCTTTGTTTCAGGTAGATAGGTACAGGTTGAAAATGAATGAAAAGCCACAAAATGTCTCCTAAATTCCATTTTTTGAGGATGCTTTGTTTATTAGTTTTTAATACTTGAATTGGGTGCAGCATTAAGTATTCAAAGATCTCTGAGTCCTAAATTAAGATTAATTAATCAAAACTCACCATGAGAAACTGTGGCATTCAGATGTGCTCTCTGCTTGAACTCAGGCTGGACAATCTGTTCACATCACATTGGTTCAGAAGCACTGCTCCTTTAATCTCTGTGCTTTTATATTCCCACCTTTTACAATATTTATTGCTTCTTTGAATTAGTTAAGACTATTAAAGAAAAAAAGTCAGATTGAAGCAGAAAGAAACTACTGGATTGAGAAAATAATTATACAAAAGGGACGCTGTATATATTTTTCAATAACGTTGTCAATCCTTCAAATCATTTTCCCCTAAAGCTGTGCAGATATGCTAATATTTTAAAATGTGCATAGCATCATTAGTAGTGATTGAGTTTGCTTGTTGAATGTGTTGAATAATATTGTGTGCAGTATATGTCCAATTAATTTGAAAGTTCCATATATTAATATGTCTAGTTCATAGCCATTACTTACATGATTTTAAATTTTATTTTGACCCTATACAAGTTTATGACATGTTGAGCGGCAGCTGTGTCTCAGAGGGGTGCAGTGATGCACTAGATATGAATCAGTGCTCTAGAAAATAATAATTAGAAGGTAACGCAATACATTCATATTCAAAATGTCTGCCCCACCAATTCTAAAAGAATTTCTTTAGGTAGGTGGTATATGGTTTTATTAGTGTCATTTCAAATTCATTATAAAAATATCTTATGTGAAACTTAAAATTATATAATGTGATAGTCTGAAAAACACTATGAAACATAGTGCTATTTAAATAGTTTCAAAGCTACTCAAGAAAATTGCAGAATATAAACACAGGCATTATAGAGAAACTAATAATAAAAATGATTTTACTATTGTTTGTGTGTGAGAGTGACTCAGATTTTATCTGAGAATGCATTCCAGATGATATATTGGGGAATAGTATAGTACTTTACACAAAAATGGTGCACACATAATTATTATATGTTATGGTTTGGATATGAGGTGTCCCCCTGAAGTTCCTGTGTTAGTGCAGGAATATTAGAAATGAAATGATTAGTTTATGTGAGCTAATCAGTCCATCCCACTTTGAATGAACTAACTGCATAGTAACTATAGGCAGGTGGTTGTGGCTAGAGAAGGCGGGTCACTGGACTGGTGACCTGGAAAGATTCATCTTTCTCTCTCTCTCTCTCTCTCTCTCTCTCTCTCTCTCTCTCCCCCCCCCCACCTCGGGTCCAAAGCAATAGCAGCTGCACCCCATAGTCTGAACATCTGAAACCAGGAGCCCAAAATAAACTTCCTCCTCTAAACTGTTCTTGTCGGGTATTGGACACAGTGATGAAAAGCTAACAAATCATATTTTCATGTTGTCAATAACTTATCTCTGAAATGACAATTTCATTATTTAAAATGAGTCATTAATATTTCTGTTGTATTAATTGGGAAATGGAGTTACTTTTCCTATTGCATTCCATAGCGATACAACATGAAATCTTTATTTGATATTTCAAAATCCAAATTATTTTCCACAATATTCAGTAACAAAATGAAGAATTAATTAAATGGTGTATATTGATTTTTTTTGTGTATTTGTTGGTGCATAAGCACAACTTACTTAGGACACTGATTAGGTGTAAAATATGTAGTTGACTGTTTCCTATAATATCACTTATATTTTGCTTTGAATCATTGTCATCAACCTGTTTGTTATCTCCCTTTCTCTATCTCTTCTCTCTCTCATTCGCTGATTTTCTCCCAGACTATTCAGCCCCATCTCCCATACCATTTCTTTGATCATCTTTATAACCCAACTCCTGGAAAGATTTAGTTACATTTATACTCTGGGTTTCCTCACTTCTCCTTCCCTGTGAACAATTTCCAATAGAGCAGTTTTCCCACATAAGCACAAAATAATCAGAGTACCCAGAGATGCCAACGCCTGTATTTATTCATAGTCACCATCTATTGCAGCACCACATTTGCATTAAACATGGTAGATCTGGCCATCCATATGAAAACATTTCCTTTTGTTAGCTTCTGGGACAACATCTTAAAAATTTATTCTTGGTCACCTTCCATGCTTATTCTCTATTTCTCAATCTCAATTGTTTAGTCTTCTCACCTCTTTCTTCTTAATCTATTCTTAAATTTAAGTAATCTTATCTGGACTATATGGCTTTAATTATATATTAAATTACATACATAGGTATAATGTACATCAAATATTATATATAATATTTTTAATTTATATTTTTATTTAAATGCCGCGGCAGAATGCATTACAATTTCCTAAGTAAGTTGTGCTCATTCATTAGCAGACCCATGCCTACTGTGAGCCTGGGTCCTGCACAGGCTGATGTGGGCAGTCTGGGCTGGGCCTGGAAAAGGCAGTCCTGTGCCAGAGGCTAGGCTCAGGTGGGTGTCTACCCTACGGATGGAGGAGGGGTGGACGCCAGCCTAAGGTGAGCCTGGGTCCCGCACAGGACAATGTGGGTGGATCTGGGCCTCTGGGCTTGACCTCCAGGATAGTCTGCTGGTCAGAAGGGGCCATCCTGTGCCAGAGGCTGGGCTGGGGTGGGGTGGTGTCTGCCCTGCGGGTGGAGGGGTAGACTCAAGCCTACTCCAAATATTATATTAAAACCTTTCTCTTCGTTGACCAAAATTTTCTTTAAACTGCATCCATCTAACTGAATCTGTATTATTGACACCATCTCTTAGTTATCAAATGTATCTTAAAAGCAACAACTTCAAAATTCTTGGCAGTTCATAAACTCAAAGGTAACTTGCTCCCCCAACCTATTCTTCCTGTCCCTACCTAGCATTCAGTTCTTAGTCCCCAAAAGGCTTAGAATCTTCTCTATGAATTAAATTTTCCATGAACTATAGACAATCAATGTTCCATTTGGCTTTCTCTAAAATTTTTCTCTAAAAAATTATGTACAATGAACACCTCTTCAACTAAGCTACCACCATTGCTTACATGGCTAAAGTAATAACTTCCAAGTTTGTTACTAACCTCTGCTTTTAAGCTTCTTGTACTTTTTCTTGTCATCAGCTACTGACCAATAATTTCTATTCTGCTTTCCCCTCATAGCAAAAAAGAAATTGCTTCCCACAGCAGATTTCCTGTTAACAACTGTTAACAGGAAATAAATATCTTACATCAATCAATCTCCCACATCATTATAATAGATATTCTGGCCTTCACCATTGATCACTTAAACCATTATAACATTCTTATATGTCCCTTTTTGATACTATTATCCTTAATAGTATTATTTAAATGACATCTTCTTTTTCTTCAATTTTCCACACTTGATAAGCTGATGTTTCATAAAAAAAATAATCCATTAGTCATTGTACATGGCATAAATTCCTCCATTGTACTCTGTCCTCTGAAGTGTTTGCAAGGCAGATATCATATCTTTAATGTTGCTTTCTAAGTAGGTCTGATATGCTGTAGGTCCTACTCTTTCTCCAGTACCTGGTAAGTAATACTCCATTGATTTTGAAATCCTTATGATTCTTCAAATCAGCTTGCTAGTTCAATGTCTTTGTACTTAAAAATCATACTTTACAAATTCCCACCTACACTCTGTATCCTTTGGATACTCCTAATATACTTTAAAATTAAATTTAGAGGTGCCACTTTATAAGACATTATTTCTACAAGACCCACATAGTTTTGCTAGACTGGAGTCACTTTTGCAAGATTTTCTACTTTCAGTGCATTAAAAAAAATAATGTGCAACAAGGGAATCCTATTGTAATGTCAACAAAATGAAGATTTATAAATCATGTAATATTCTTCTAAAATTTTGCCTAGCATATTTTAAAGTTATATTACATATTATTTATTGTTCTATTTTTTTCCAAGATGTTATTGTTAATGCTTATGTTCCAATATTATTTATATTAACTTATAGCTACATGAAAACAATTATTTAAGACTTTTAAGATAAAATATTTTAAATATGGAATACTTTTTATATAGTAAAACACTGCTATAAATCAATTGAACTAAAATAACATTTCATGATTTTAAGTAATACACTGAGAAGATAAGGATTATAGGAGCTGATCCCTGATTCCTCTGCGTTTAAAGATAAAAGGAATTTAGAAACAACATCAGATTGAGAAGAGAGGACAGTCTTGATTGGCTGTGCAGCAATCCAAACTGGCTCCAATACCTTTTAGAGCTGGACTGTTTAAAATTAAAAATTAAATAGTTTTCTTTGTTGCTGTAAAAATCCCTGATGTTTCACTTCAAAAACTAACGTATAGGTGTGTGACATACTCAGAGACAGGAATATGATTTTGTCTTTTTAAATTTAGTTTTTGATTCAGTTGGGGGCAGGTAGTATGTTAATAAAGAGGAAGGAATGAAATGCAACTTCAACTTTATGCCAGCTCAGAAAATAAAGGCAAAGGTGTGGATTGGAAAGCATGTACTCAGACACAGAAGAAAATAAGAGCCAGAAATGAGATGACTCTGAAATCTAAATACTCAGGCATTGAGAGAAATCGTGCATCACACAAATAGGGTTAATTTATATCACACCTAAATTTTAATACCCAGAGAGCCCCTCGGAGGACATTTACATTCATCACAATGAACCACAAGAATGTTTAACATGTTTGTTTCCTCTATTAAAATGATTTTGGGAAAAAGGAAACAACAGCAACAAAATGGCCTGAGAACCTTTTTATATCTTTATCATTCACAAAAATGAATCCATCTGGGTGGTCACTCTCTGGTATGTGCTTTCATATTAATCCTATACATTATTAAAATAAGGAAGAATAATATAACTAGCATTGAATAACTAGTTTTCACTCATTGCATGATTCTCATGTTACTTTTTGACATTTACTAATCCTATTATCTTGAAAGTTTGCTGATGCACAGAAGGTTTTTGTGGTTTTACTATGTGCATTGACCACAACATTTTTAAAACATGAGATTCACAATAAAATTATAATACAGTCCTTTTATCTTTGGGTACAGGTGAAGTTGGACTGCTAGTAGTGTGTTTTGGGAATGTAGTATATAAAAACATATTTCCTAGTATCTGAAATATGAATTTTTATATTCATGTTGATAATTCATAATGAATAACAATATTTTCTCTACAGACTCATGTATTTGTATTGTGTATCATCAACTCCAACTTTAAAGATGTTAATTTAAAAGAGGTATATTATGAATCCTCAATAATGAGTGCTAGTTCATTAATCAGACTTAATTTTAAAAAAATCAAATAATACTAAATATTGTAGAGTTCCCAAATACCATGTTGTGCCCAGTTGCCCTATTTTAACATCTACATTAATATAGTATATTAATTATAATTAATAAACCAATATTGATGCAAGATTATTAATTTCATTGGTGGTACCTAGTTTTGTTGTTTTCTCTCTCTCTTTGTATGATTTAGTACAGGATGCCGTATTACACCTAGTTGTCATGTCCCCGTAAGGCCCCCTTGGTTGTAACATTTTTGCAGACGTTTACTGATTGTGTCAATGTTGAACATTTTGAACCTACTGGACAGGTATTTCCAGAATATCCTGAGTGGAGACTTGTCTGATGCTCTTATGTTGTCTTGAAGCTGAGAAATTTTGAGAGGAAGACCACAGAGCTAGAGAGCCCAGTTATCACTCCATATCATGGTTCCCTCCACCCACCCCACTACTGGTCTTCCTCTTTTCTTATCTTCTGTTGGGCTATAAGATTTCAGTGCTTCAAACAGAGGCCAGATGGGTAATATGCATATTCATAAATTGACAACTGTCAAAGTAGAAAAGGACCACCAAAATTGGTCTTGGCCAATCATGATTTCACTTCTTAGGTACAATTTTCTTAATAAAAAATGGATTTCTCTTAGCAAATAATTGCAATATATAGGCAACAGATAACATTGGTCACAAATGTTTTTCTCTTTTCTACCTTAAAAACAAGAATGCTTAGATACTTTTTCATCTACCTCTACCTTTTTCATAATTATTAACTTGTACTATTTTATGAGCCCACATTTTTATTTTAATAGATTCTCTGGTTAATTAGAAGAGTTTGCCATTTTGAAATGAAGGTCAGCATCATTCGAATAAATCATTAACTCTGAGAATTACAGTTATCACTTAATGGAAGTGTCCCCTATATCAGGAACTGAATAAAAGCAGCCAAGGGAAACAAACAAACATAAAGAAACTTTTCATTCTGTTCAGTAGTAAATCTGTGATTATAAAATTTGTCCACAAAGAAATTATTATAGAAAAATTATAAAACACAAATATTTTGTTTATTTTGATTCATATTTAGTCTATAATGCCATGCAAATTTGAATGAAGCTTTTGCTTTTATTTCATTTGATAAGATAATCTTTTTTTCTAATCTGGAAACAACACTGCTTTGGAAGTTAATTTATGCAAGTATGTATTCTGTTCATTTATTTTAAGAATCATAAAAACTTTTATTTTTTATGTCAAGAATGTAAATGTTTTGACAAATGTTGTTATGTGAAATATTAAATAAAACTGATTATGTTTGCTTTGACAGAAAATTTTCAATCAGCATAGCTTATTTGTAAATAAATGCCATCTTGAAAAAATGGAATGTTACTTGTTTAAATACATTTTAACAAGTTAGTATAATTAACAATTTTGTAGACCATACTATATTTAACAAACCAGCCAACATCTTTCTGGGATTAGATGTGACTCTTCATAATAAGATACTTGTAAGCATTGATCCTAAGGTGAAATAAAAATATAACTATTTATTGAGCATAACAAACCATCTGATAAGTTAAAGAACAACTGATTTGTAAAGGAAATATGGTGACTAAAGAAAATACATAATCAAAATAAAAGAAAGGTACAAAAGTGAATGGAGAGCTCCAACTACCTATAAATATAAAAATATTTACTTGTGAAAGTCCTTCAAGTATCAATCTACTTTTTAAATTTAGCTTAATAAAATAATAACTACAGTGGGATTTGTATCCAAAAAAAGGTTTATGGAGCTTAATTAGCAGTTATATAGAATAACCCTTTACTTAACTTTGTTAAGTAAAAATTGGGTAAGGAACTCTATCATTACTATTTTAATAATGAACTCAAATTGAAATGTTTAGACATTTTCATCATTTAACAATTTTCTAAGAATAAGTCAGCAGGTTAAAAAAATTAGCATATTTCTTCAATGCAGGCTAATTTAGTTATTAATTTACATAATTTACTTAACACAAGTCACTTTCTAAAATATTCAGTTTTTTAACTTTTAATGAATATCTAATGTGTTAATGATAATACTGTGCTTTCTGAACATGACAATTTGGTGAAATTATAATATAATGTATCTTTTTGCTCTCAGCAATCAACACGCTTCTATCATTTTTTATGAGGAGTACGTTTTGTGATTAAGGAAAAAAAAAACTCCCTAAAATTATGCAATGTTTTAAAACTGTAAGTGTAGTACTATTACTTTCTCAAAGTATATACATTTAGTTTTATTTATTTCTTTTTGTTTCACCTTTAAATTTATACATAATATTTGGGTTCATCTTGCTACATGCAGTATATGACATGATCCTCCCTATTCCCTCCTGCTCTCTTCCCTCCTGTCTTCCCTCCCCTCTCCGGTTCTGGACTCCTTCTCTATTTAACTAGAATTTCTTTCACCCACGTATCTATTCTTTATTGATTTTTTTTTACTTCTGCATAAAGGTTAAATTCCCTTTGGTATCTTTACATATGCCTGTAACATAGTTTTTTAAGAATTCATTCTTTATTGTTTCCCTTTCCCATCCCTCAACTCTGCCTCTCAGTCCTCTACATTACTGAACTTCCCTTTATTTTTATGATATTTTATCCTTCCCTCACCCTTTCTATTATTTTACTCTGACTTCCACATATAAGAGAAAATATTTGACCTTTGAGTTTCTGAGTTTGGTTTATTTCACTTTGGCTTATTTCACTCTGCATTTCTATTTACTAGCAAATGCCATACTTTCCTTCTCCTTTATGACTGAGTAGAACTTCATTGTGTGTGTATTTTAGATTTTAGAATATATATATTCTAAAATCTAAATGAATGAATATTATATATATAATATACATATTCACATATATATCACAGTATGTATGTATCACAATATCTCAGTCCATTCATATTTGGATAGGCACCAGAGTTGTTTCCATAATTTAGCTATTGTGAATTGTGCTGTTATAAACATTGAGGTGGCTATATTTCTATGGTATGCTGATTTTAAGTACTCTGGGTAAAAACCAAGGAGTGGGATAGTCAGGTCATACGGTGGTTCCATCCCTAGCTTTTTGAGGAATCTGCATACTGCTTTCCAGAGTGTTTATAGTAGTATACAGTCCTCCCACCAGTGATGTGTAAGTGTACCTTTTCCTCCACAATCTCACTTGCATTTATTGTTGCTTGTATTTGCCATTCTGAGTGGAGTAAGATGAAATATTAATGTAGTTTTTATTCACATTTCTCTGATAGCTAAATATGTTGAACATTTTTTCTTTATTTGTTGGCCATTTGTATTCCTTCTTTAGAGAAGTTTCTGTTTAGTTCTTTTTCCTATTTATTTATTAGATTATTTGTTTTGGAGGGGTTTTTGTTGTTTTGTTTTTTGTTTTTGTTTGTTTGTTTGTTTAGTTGTTTGTATAATCTAGATATTAATCTTCTATTGGAGGAGTAGTTGGCCAAGACTTTCTCCTATTCTGCAGGCTCTCTCATCATGCTCTTAGTCATTTCCTTTGCTGTGCAGAAGCTTTTTAGTTTTATGGCATCCCACACACTTATTGATTCTTGATTTAATTTCTTGCACTTTAGGAGTCTTGTTAGGGAAGTTGATGCCTGTATCTATATGATGGAGTATTGACCCTATTTTTTCTTCTAGCAGTTGCATGATCTCTGATCTTATTACTAAGTCTGATTTATTTTGATTTGAGTTTTGTGCAGAATGAGAGACAGAGTTCTAGTTTCATTTTCCTACATATAGCTACCCACTTTTCCCAGCACCAAATGTTAAAAAGGCTGTCTTTCTCCAAAATATATTTTGGCTCCTTTGTCAAGTATCAGATGGCTATAGGTATGTGGACAGGGAGGTCTCTTTGTCTTCTATTCCATTAGTCTTTAAGTCTACTTTGATGACAATACCATGCTGTTTGTGTTACTACAGTTCTGTGGTAAAATTTAAGATCAGGTATTGTAATGTATTGTTTTTCTTGCTTAGTAGTGCTTAAAGTACATACATTTAAAAGAAAAAAATAATCACATAAGTAGAAGCATGTAGTACTGTTAAAATCTATATCTCTATTTAGTTCTACTTCATTTTTAACCTGTCCTATGAAAGTTTTTTGAACACTCTGAAATCTCAGAAATTAGTAATTTTATATTTCTGTGGTAGAATATATGCAAAATCATATATAACTTTTTTGTTAGATAAATAAAATCAAGTAGTTCACCAAAATAAATGATGTTTTTTTTTAATGAGGACAGAAAATAATAATTCTGTTCACTTTTGTAGTCTGAGTTTTATGTGAATATGCAGATTTTTTGGTAATAAGACTTTATAATTATATATGTAAAACATTATATTAATTATATTTATATACCATGTTAAAAATTATAAAGTTAACAACTACTGATAGTTCAATATCTTGAACATAACAGTGGGAAATATTGGGTATTGGTTATTGAATATATAATGGAAAACAGTTTTCTTCTTTAATAAATCTGAAGGTTTTTTCTCATTCCTTACATAGTCTTCTGATTTTCAAAAAATGTTGAAAATATAAATAATGACTTAAAATTCTTAAATAATCATCTTGAAGCCAAAAATCATTGGTATAAAAATAAAAATATACAATGCATTCTTGAGTACAATGCATTGAATAGTATTTCCAAATATACATGGACCCAGAAACTCTTATATGGACTGAAGTTCTGTGCAGATGTCATGAGAATATATCTAACAATGATGAGACCATCTGAATTTTGGTAGGCTCCAAATCCAATAGCTGGTATGGCTATTGTCCACTAAAGAGATTGAATGAAAAGGAAACAAACAAATAGGCAAAACAAACAAACAAGCAAACAAAAGCAAGTTTTAGAGAGACTCAGGGGATCCTAAGAGACAGAGGCAGAGGTAGAACCAATACATTTATTATAGAAACTCAAACATTCATGAGGCATGGTGGTTCATGCCTGTAATCCTAGTAGCTTAGGAAGCTCAGACAGGAGAATCACAAGTTTTAGTCAAGCCTCAGCAACTTAGTGATAGCATAAGCAATTTTTGGAGACACTGTCACAAAATTAAAAAAAAAAAAAAGGTTGGATATGTGGCTCAGTGGTTGAACAACCTGGGTTCAATCCCTGGTAGCAAAATAAGTAAACAAATAAATAAAAGAGGGAGGGATAAATTCAAACATTCTGAACAACATACTAGCTAATTCTATCCACCAACATATTAAAATAATTACACATCATGACTAAGTGAGAATTACCTCAGGAATGCAAGGATGGTCTAAATAAGAAAATCAATCAATGTAAAAAGAAGAATTAGTTAAATTTAATAAGTGATCTATGAACTGATGAAAAAGAACATTTAACAAATACAAAAATCCTGCCACAAGTAAACCCTCAACAAATTGAGTTAGATAAGCAAGGTTTCTCATATTGATGAATACCTCTATGAAAATACACAACTAATGTCTATTCAATTGTAAAAGACTAAAATCTTACCTTGATATCTGGATAAAAGAAGGATTTCTGCTTTTGCTACTTTATTCAATAAAATATTGAAAATCCTAGCTAAAATAGTCAACTATTTCAAATAAAAATATACAAATTGGAAAGTATTGTGGGTTGAATTATGTTCTACAAGATTATGTTTTTGAGTTCCATAAGAGAATCTTTGTAGATGCAATTAAGATAAAATAAGATCTGCTAAAAGGGTAATTCCTCAGGCCAATTAAATTTAATGGTCTACTTGAGCAAACAAAAGTGAAGCAGAAAAAAACAAAATGCTTTACCAGTTGGGCATCTCCTGGAAACAGAGAAGGTTCTGAGAACTACAACTAAAAATGTGATCTGACAGCCTTTATAGAAAATGTAAGGGATAGAGACAACTTAATTGGTTGCTGTTTGGTTGGTTTCTTGGTTACAGAGCCTCTTCAAATTAGTTCAATGTCACATACCTAGATCAATGTCCATATTGGCTTGGTCTATTAGGATTAGTGCAGAAGCCTAGTCCAAATCAATTGCCTCCTACAAAATTTTGTTTAACACATCACACCAGATTAGTTGGGCCTTAATTGAATACCAGTTATCAATAAAATAAGAAAAGAATTAGCATTGTGAGATAGGGACATCACCACATGTTATGGAGGCAAAGATTTTAATTAAGTGTCTATAAGTCAAGAAACACAAATGATTACTGGCCACCTGCAGAAGAGGGAAACATGAAACATATCCTCCCTCAATCTCCATGAAAAAAAATTATGATGATAACTTGATTAAGGACATTTGTTTTATTTAATGATGTGAGAATATATTTATTTTTTATAAGCCAGCTGGCTTATGTCAATTTGTAACAGCAGTCCCAGGAAACTAACAGAGATGTCTTCCAGATTTCAGTGGTTAGACTTACAAGACTTTATGATGGTGTGAAAGAGATACATGATCAATAAAAACTGTGCTTTGAATTTTTAATTTCTCAAGGTTAGTTATGTGCAGTATATTACTCTCTCATAATCCTGAGCAAAGGTCATGACTCTCAACTCTCAGTTATCCATGAGATCACAAGGTTAAATGCCTCATACTCTGCAGTGTAGTGTAGGATAGGTATATTAAATGAATTTTCATCTTAATAATATTGTGGTCTATAATGATTCATCAGGATATAACCTCATCATAAGCAGAAGAGCATCTATATAAATTTTGGTACTAGGAAGTAGAGGTTTACCAAAACAGATGTCTAAAAATATAATAGTAACTATGAAACTGGGTGAGAGATACGTGCTGGAAGAAATTTTAAGCATATGATAGGAAAAGCCTAGGTCATATCAAAACTCCATTAATGGATTTATTAACAATAAAGATCCTTATGTTGAGTAATTCATATGGAAGAGTAATATTTTTGGATATTGAGAACTTGAAATTATTATTTTGATATTTAGCTAACAAAATTTCTAATCAAAATGTGGTCTGGTTTGATCCTCGAAGATTGTAGTAAATTATGACACAAAAAATATAAGACAAGAAAGGAACCATAAGGGTACAAAACTAAATATTTAGAAAAAAAAATATATATATATATATATATATTGCAAAAATGAGGAAGCATGTTTTGGAAAGTACACCAAGGGTATGGATTATTTTGTTAGAGAGATTAAATATGTGTAACATGAAATTAGTCAACCATTTTATAAAATCCTGTCTGCTTGAACTAAGGTAAAAGAGATAGAACTAAATGAAGGAATTCTGTAGGACTTTTAGATTTCGTACATAAGAAATAAGCCAAGGGATTACTTGCTATCCTCAAGGAAAAAAAAAAAAAAAAAGAGGCATATCTCTAAGAGTTGTTTAGAGGCTAATGCAGCAGCCACTGCTAGTTGTGGTTCAAGAAGATGCAAACCTAGGAGATGAGGCCAAGGCTTCCTAGGTTTTTGAGATTCAGAACATAACATTGGTAACAGGACCAATTGTTGCTTCTGCAGAGCAAGAAGGTGAGTATATTATCAGGTCCAAGAGGAAAGAACTTGGAGAACTTTAGAAGGCTCAGATAAAAGGACAACAGGTATTTAAGAGCTCAGAGGATAAAACATCAAGCCATAGAAAATTACTTTCAGTCCCTAAAAATTACTGGAATTTCCCTTACTGGGTTGGAAATTTGGTTTTAAACAGTGACCTCTTCTTTAGTCATTCCACTTTCTTCCTTTTGTGATGGAAATATCTATATAGGCATAATATAGCATTAAATCTCAACATTGTATTTTGGAAGTAGACAACTTGTACTCTAGGTCTGTAAGTAGAGAGGAATTTTAACTACAGATGGGTCATACTCAATATATTTCCCATACCTTATAAAGATGCCATTTGGGCATTTTTTAGATTTTATTTAAATAAAATATGATAAGAGTTGATGCTAGAATGGTTTAATTCTTTCATGGATTTTCAATGGGGTGAAAATATTTTGCACGTGGGAATGACATAAACTTTGGGAGACCTGAGGGAAGATTGGTGTTGATTGAATTGTGTACCCCAAAATTTCTACACAAGTCTTCATTTCTATAACTTGTGAATATGATGCTATTTAAACATAGGGTCTTTGTAGACATAAATACAATGGGGTCATAATGGAGTAGGGTTGGCCCTGTTTCAGTTACTGGTGTCATCATAAAAAGAGGGAAATATGAGAACAGAGACAATTTAGAGACTTACATGTGAGGATAGAAATAGCAATTGATCTTTTGTGTCTTAAGCAAAGGAGTCCTGATGATTGTGACCCTGGAAAGTAGGAAAAGGCATGGAACAGGTTATCTTCAGAGACTCCAGGTAGAACCAGTTTGCCAACACCTTAATTTAGGATTGCTGTCCTTCAGAACTGTCTGAGAATACACACATATTGTTTCAAGCCACACTAGCAGTGGCTGCTGCATTAGCTTCTAAAAAAACTCTTAGAGATATGCCTCTTTTTTTTTTCCTTGAAGATAGCATGTTTGTGGAGAAGTAATCCCTTGGCTTATTTCTTATGTATGAAATCTGAAAGTCCAACAGAATTTCTTCATTTGGTAATCATTATAAATCTGGTAATCTGTTATAGTGGGGAAAAATACAGAAAACAAAAATTAAAAATTTCTCCTATTCACAAAAGACATGGCTTATATAAAGAACACACACACATATATTTGCATATACATACATACAACTATTATTATTGTACATACAACAATTATTATGTCTAATAAGTAAATTCAGTAGAGTTGCACTATAAAAATGTATGTAAAAAGAACTGCATTGCTATACAAAACCAATGATTAATCTGAAAAAATAGAAAATCAGTTTTAGGTACAATAACATCTAAAAAATAAAATGTCTGAGAATAAATTGAAATAAGTGTAAACTTACACACTAAAATAGTGTATATGCAAAATAATGCTGAAAGATTTTAATGACTTCAGTAAATGAAATGACATCTTATGTACACAGACTTAATATCCTTAAGACTATTATACTCCTGAAAACAACCTACACATTCAGTGCAATTCTATAAACATTCGAAATTTTTTCAGTCTTTTTAAGAACCAAAGTAAACACACACACACACACATACACACACAAGCCAACCCTCAAATTCACATGGAAAAGTAAGGCTCTTAAAATAGCCAAACAAAAAACTTGAAAGACACTTATTTCTAGATTTCAAAAGTTATTCCAAAGCTACATTCATAGCAGACACATATTTCTAGATTACCAAAGTTACTTTCATCGAAAGGGTGTAGCAAAGGCATATAATAAATATATAAACCGATGGAATAAAATTAAGTGCTTAGAAATATAGCAAATATCAATGATAAGTTGGTTTTTAACAAGACTACTGCTATAATTTGGGTCTTAAATACCTCAAGATTTTTTATGTGCTAAAGGCTTCATACCAGCATATGGCACTGTTGAAAAATGGTGAAGTCTTTTAAGTACCCAAAACTAATGTCAGGTGCTGGGGATGTGGCTCAAGTGGTAGTGCGCTCGCCTGGCATGCATGCGGCCCTGGTTCGATCCTCAGCACCACATACAAACAAAGATGTTGTGTCCGCCGAAAACTAAAAAATAAATATTAAAAAATTCTCTCTCTCTCTCTCTCTCTCTCTCTCTTTAAAAAACAAAACAACAACAACAAAAAACTAATGTCAGCCAGTTAGGTCATCAGGGCAAGTCCTTGAATGGGATATTGGAACACCAGCTGCCTCCTCATTCTTCCATTTCTGGCCAAGAGGTAAACACTTATCTACCAGACAATTCCCTCTATTTTGTGCTGCCTTGCCACAGCTCCAAAAGCAACAGGGACAGTTGAAACCATGAACCAAAATATCTTCTCTTTGTAAATCTATTATCTTAGGCAATTTTTTTTTATAGTAAAAAGAAGCTTACTAACACAAGTGTCATGGACATTCAACATACAAAACAGTTTTTCAACAATTGATACAGCTAGGTATTCATATGCAAAGTGAAGTTGGACCCATCTGTAGGTCACATGATATGTAACAACTGATTGAAAATGAATCAGATAACTAATTACAAGAGCTAAAATTACAAACTTAGGAAAAACATAGGAGAAAATCTTCATGAAGTTGGATTTCAAAATGAATCCTGAGATATGACACCAAAAATCATGAGAAACTCTAAATTAACTTCAAAAATAAATTGTAAGAATCAGAACACACTCAAGAGAGTGAGGAACAACATATAGGATTAGGAAAAACTTTGCTTATCAAAAAAGGGTCAGGTATCCAAAATTTATATATACTATACTTACAACACAACAGCCCAAAACAAACAGTTCCATTTAAAAAATAAGCAAGGATTTGCGTAGATTTTTCTCCATAGAAGACACAAAAGGAGAACAAACTCATAAAAAGATGATCATTAGGAAAATACAAATCATAAACACACTACTTTACATTCATCAGAATGGCCATATTAAATGATATTAATATTGAACAATAAAATTTAAAATAACATGTGTAGGCATAAATGGGAAGATATTGGAGCTCTCATTTATTGGTGGTAATTTAACATGGCACAAGTACTCTGGAAAGCATTTATGCATTTATTTAAAAAGTTATACAAAGAATAGCATATGCTCCCACAATTAAAATCCTTCATATATACTAGAGAGAATCAAAAGCAGGTACTCAAAACACTAAATGTCCACACATGATAACAACAAAAAATATTTAAATAGTTTAAATGGGTATGTAAACAAACTGTAGCATATGCATAGAATGGAATGTTTTTCAACAATGTTAAGGAATGAAATATTAATATGTGCTACATGAACAAAATATCTACAAAATATTATTCTACATAAAAGAATCCAGAGATAAAAGGTCTCAGCTCATGTTGCATAATTCCACTTGAATGACATGTAAATTTTAAGTAAGTCCATAGAGACTGAAGTAGACTTGTTGCTGCTGGAGAAGTGTGGAATGATTGCTTACTAGATACAGATTTTCTCTTTAGATAATGAAAATGATTTAGAACTTGGTTCAGCTAGTGATTATAGAACATGGTGAACATACCAAATACCACTGAAATGTGCATTGTAAAGTGATTGATTTCATGCTTTGTGAATTTCATCCCAATAAGAAAAAAGGGAACCAATGTTTATTTGAATTTTAGATTTGACGAAGCAGCCTGTATTTTATCAGGCAATATTATAATATTGCCTGCATAATTTATCAAAATATGACAAAATTAAGCATTCAATTCCTATTATTATTAAATCAGTAATTTGCTTAAAGTTGTCAGTCTTTCATTTAAAGTGAACAATCATAGTCATGTACTGTGTAATGATGCTTAGGTCCATGGTAGACTTCATATACAATGGTGTCTCCGTGACATTATAATGGAGCTGAAAAACCCTTACTGGCTGATGGCACCTTAGCTTTTGTAATCTCATAGTGCAATGTATCATTCAGATGTTTGTAGTGATGCTTATGTCAATGAAATTACTGGGCTTCCACATCTGTAAAAGTGTAGTACATACAAGTATTTATAGTACAAAGGATTTGATGAAGATAATTGTGTCACTGGCTTATGTATTTATTAAGGTATATTATTTGTCATTATTCTTGAGTTTATTCTCCCCACTAAACAAAAAAAATTTACCATAAAAACAATATGCTGTATTTTTCTGGCACCAGATTTGTACATCTTAAGTTATACATCAAAAGACCCTGCTGACCAATTATCTTGTATCATCAGGTCTGTGTTAACACACTCTATAATGTAAGCACTCTAACAGAATTGCCTACAGATGAATTTCTCAGAACATGTCTCCACCATGCAGGGTGCATGACCATATTCCACTTGCTTGGAACAGCCATTTTTGTCCTTACGAACCACATACATAGCTGTACAGAGCAGAGGATAAGAACCTTTTATTTAGATAGAAAATAATTAAAGATTCTGTGCACAAGTCACTGTTTTGTTTTGTAGTATTTAGAAGTCATTATCTTAATTACTTCCCTATACTCCTGTGCATCATATCTTACTTTTATTACCAATGCAGCCTTAAATTTACAAATTTATTATATATTAATGAACTATATAATATATTAATAAACTATATATATATATATTTCTTAGCTCTTATTTTACTTCCACTGCACCTGTGTTCCTTATGTCTCTTGCCCTTTAGGGAATATAACACCAAGTCATGAGGCATCCCCAAAGAGAAAGTGTGCGGTCAAGTAAAAGATTGAAGGTTTATTTCCTTTTTATTTCAATTTAATAGAAGTGACCTTAGTAACAGTTTCTTTTTCTAACTGTGTAAGGGAGACAGTGGTGATTTCACAAGCTCTCTATAATAGAACATACAAAGCCCAGAAGAAATGGCTGGCACATAAGCTAAGCTGAAAGCAGTGAGATGTTTATTAGATGGAGAGCTAGGTTACATGACAAGCATCTTAAAACATGATTTGAAGTTAGGCTTAGTGAATTTTCCCTGCAAGATGATCCTACTAATAGGAGGGCAGCATGGATCAAGAGCTCTCTGCCCACTGTGGAAGGAGGGCTAGCTGCAAGTGAGCACCGGCTTAGTAGAAACCATGGTACTCAAAGAATGCCAACCATGGACTTAAAGTGAGAAAGAGATGAGCTCAATCAGCCAGAGGGAACAAATCCTCTGGGTACTTTAATGCTGGGAAGATTGTTTTTCAGTATTCTGGAAATAATTTCTGAAAGCAGTGGAGTAAAAATTTGTAATTTTATAACCCCTTTAACATTGTCTTAATTTTATTAAGAGAGCACACCTATTTTGCTTTTACATTCTTCATATTCTCTGGGCACTTGGCTAGCCAGACTGCAAGAAAGTTAGTCAGATGTTTGTTCATTCTGTGAATACAGAATTCATGCATTTTAATCATAAACCATTGTTTATCTTTTGCACAGTATCTTTTTGTGAAAAACCTATTTTTTTCCTTCAAGAATGAATTTGAAGGATTTAATGTAAGATGCATCAAAAGTAAAGCAATAAAAGAGATGATACTGGTGTATCTGAATCTTCAGAATGTTACAATAAAATGCCAACTATTTGAGAAACCAGGTTGTTATGTCTTTTAATAATAGTAAATGCTGCATATATCTTAATTCAAGAACTCTTGTAATGCCAGGCTTTGAGCTTTGGAACAGTTATGTTCCTAGGGACATTACATCAGAAACATCATAACAGTACAAAATTATGGAATATAATTCCATCATGTACTTTGATCAAAAAGGTACAACGTTTTTCAAAGAGTACATTAAGTTTTCCTCTCCTTCTTGTAACAGCAGAAAGAATACTGATGCTATTTAGCAAACACAGGCACCAAAGAAAGAATACAGGCAAGAATGATCAAACTACATAACCAGAAGATTTAATGATGGATCTTAATAGTAAGTAAAGTAGAAAATTTAAGTGTTGAGTAGAGATCAGTAAATTTGACTCAGTAGAATGAGCTGTTTCATTCACCATAAACTTGATGTTATTTACAGACCATCTGTGTTTGGTGGTATGACCACTATGTTAAACTAACTGGAAATGCAGATGATGATGCTCCCTAGAAAGACTTTGACTACATTAAAGTAACAGAGTTGTGAAAATTAAGAGCAGAGTGCAGAAGATATTAAAATAGGCTTTAGAAAGCCTGGGTGGAGGTCAAGTTGAGTGTGGCCTGAACAGTCTCAGATGAAGTGCACAGGGAATAGAGTGCTTGAAGACAAAACCTGTTCTCTTCAGCTAAACATAGCAAAACCAGTGGGAAACAGAAGGGTAATGTTGAAAAGAGAGATACTCTGAAGGGCCTGGGTGGCCTGTGAATTTTTTTTTAACTATTTCATGAAAATGATGAAGTCATTTGAAATTTTCGATCATGGAATTAACATCAATGAACTTGCCTTACAGATCACTATTTCTGTAATAAAAAAAAACTGAAAAGTATGTCAAATTTACAAAGAAATAAACAGCTGAATAGAATAGTATAATGCCAGTGGGGTTAGAAAGATATTAAAATATTAGAGTAAGATGAATTTAATAGGCAATTCAATGTAAGAATAGGGCAAAGAAGGCAAAAAAAAAAGTAGTCTTTTTTTTTTTAAGTTGGTTAACAGGACAGTGATACAATTAAATGAAACTGGGGACAAAGGTTGAAGAGCAGCTTTGCATTTGGATAAACTGAGCTTGAGAAGCTTTAGGTTCATGCAAAATAAATTGATTCAGAAGCTTAGCACTCAGAAGCATGGATGAAAACATCAGTGAATAAAATGTAAAATTGTATTATTCACTTGTGTTCCATACTCATTGTGAATTAGCAGTGTTCTTTTCAACCCAGATATATTCCAGTAAGATTGCTCCTGAATCCAAATGTTCTGTGGACAAAGATGCAGAGACTAATAATTCTAAGAAGAGTCCATGTTTTAGTACCATGTTTTTTTGTGTGTGTGTTGATGCACGGAATTTCAGAAGAAACCTTTGTTTAGAATCATCTATCATGTTCTCACAAGCTTTGCTCCCTTCCAATTCTCATTAGAGATCCCAGCATAAATCACAATAATTCTTAAGGGACGACACACTCAATGAAATGCTTAAAAGTCCAAAAATAAAACTTTATATTTGGCATTAACAAGTTCAGTCACTTTTCTAAAAAAACAAACTCTGAACTTCCATTGAATCGATATGGTTTTCCATGCTCTTTCTCACATGCTAATGGATTACACTCCAACTACACCTAGACAGAGCAGTGACCTTTGGCCATGTTTAATCCTGACCAATTTAGACAAACGTAAATATGCAGTTACCCAACTACGTGTAGATTATTTTCAAAACAAATCTTTCTCACAGTTTTCCAGAATCAGAATTAACCCAATGTGTTTAGGCCCTGAAATTCATGCTGGATTTTCAGACAAGACTCACTCACTCATCTTTCACTGCAAATTCCTGTTTGGCATGTTATTCTATTTCAGTGTATTTGCCTTGAGACTATCTCAGTGCAGAGGTGATATTAATGTTGACTATCCAAATAGAAGCAGTAAAGGTTTAGATATTTTTGCTACTAAGAGTTTTCTAGAACGCTATAAAGAATTATTCACCTGTTCTCCCAAGGCCAGTCATGCCTTCTAAGGGAGTACTATGAGAGACCGTTACATTAAAATACATGAAAAACTTCCAGTAAATAAGTTTGCCTGAGTGTGAATGGAAATCTTTATACTCCGTTATTGTCAGATTAGACAAGTTAACTAAATTATGTACTTCAATTTCTTCACTTCTAAAAGGAGAAGAGTACCTGCTAAAAGAGGTTTTTCTGGAGACTATACATGCTAATTCACAGATAATGATTAAAGTTATGACTAGCATTTAGTAAGTTCTAAATAAAATTTATCAACTATTATTGCCATTATTAATATTTACAAGTACAGTTGCCTGCTTCTCAAGTAAAAACTAGAAAATCAGAAATATAATTTCAAGGCAAAATAACATAATATTCGACCATAACATAAAGAAGAGGAACTTGTTAATATCAAGTGATCCAGTATCATCTTCAAGTCAAAGGCCATCAGTCACCAATGGAAAGTGTTTATTTTGCAAGGAATGGCAACAGTTCACTTTGTCATAACACTAAGGAGAAATGACAATGAGTAAAACTCTCCTCTTTGAGGTGAAAGAGGAATTGAAAAATGGACAATATCCACGTATGAGTGCTATGGAAAAATCAGAAGCATGCAAGGATTGGCTGTGAGTTTTATCAGGAAGAGGAGGATAATATTCAGCAGAAACACTGAGATTATATAGGTTTGTTTTGTAGGGTGCATAATGGGAAGGTTCTGCAGGGACAGGAGAAGAGGGAATTGAAACAAGAAAAAAAATAGCTGAAGAGTGTATGATACTTAATTAGTAATTGGTAACAAGGTCTGTGCTAGAAGAGAGGGACTGAGTAGAGAAGGCATGGCTTACAAAAAAATGCTAATGGATTGCACTCCAACTACACCTAGACAGAGCAGTGACCTTTGGCCATGTTTAATCCCGACCAATTTAGACAAAGGTAAGTATGCAGTTACCCAACTACATAGATTATTTTCAAAACAAATCTTTAAAATGTGAAGGTGATCTGGGCTCAATGGCATGCACCTGCTATACCAGGCTGAGGCAGCAACCTAGTGAGGCCCTAAGCAGCTTAGCAAGATCTTGTCTCAAAAATAAATACATAAATAAGATTGGGGATTTAGCTCCATGGTTAAGCACACTAGGTTCAATGCCTGACCAGATAAATAAATAAGCAAATAAATAAACATTAAAAATTAATAAAATGTGTAGATGTCATAAAAAGTATCTAGGAACTCATTTTAGAAATGCTCCAATTTTGAGTTTCAGAATACCAAATTTAGTAACATTAATTAGAAAGTAGGCTTATTGTTTAAAGTATTTGTTTATGTTTTATAAACAGTATTCTAAATAACTATACACAATGTAAGAGAACATAACAGTGAATACAGCATTGTCATTTTTGTCATGCTTTCAAAGCTTTGAGATAAGAACAACATGAAAATTAGCTATTTTATCTAGTGTATTGTATGTTATACAAATACTTTTTTGAAATTATTGTAAAATGAAAAGACACGTGTTAAGAAGGCTTCACAGGCAATAAATATCACTGAGAAAAAGAACCAGGGGAAAATTTTTCATTATTATGATGATATCTTTGTTAGAAATGTCTAAACATAATACTAAAAAGTTATTTATGTACTTAAGAAGCTATTTTCTTAATATGTTTCTATTCTGATATATAATCAACAACCTCATAATTAATTTCACTGAATTCTTTTTATGTATAAGTGTATATTTTTATTTTCTATTTGTTGCTTTTTTTTTTTTTTTTGTACCAGGGATTGAACCCAAGGGCATTTAACCACTGAGCTACATCCCCAGCCCTTTTTACTTTTTATTTTGAAACAGCATCTTGCTAAGTTGTTTAGGGTCTCATTAAATTGCTGAGGCTGTCTTTGAACTTAGAATCCTCCTGCCTCAGCATCCTGAGCTGCTAGAATTTCAGGCATGCAGCACCACATCCAACTTATTTGTTCCAAATTTTCTAATAATAGAGTCCCAAAGTCATAATGGTAATTATCAAGAATACTAGTAACAATAAATGTTGGAGATAATGTGGGGGAAAAGGTACACTCCAATACTGCAGGTGAGACTGCAAATTGGTTCAGCCAATATGGAAAGCAATATGGAGATTCCTTAGAAAACTTGGAATCGAACCACCATTTGACCCAGCTATCCCACTACTTTGTCTATACCCAAAGGACTTAAAATCAGCCAAGTACAGTGATGCAGCCACCCCAATTGTTTATGGCAGCTCAATTCACAATAGCTAAACTGTGGAACCAACCTAGATGCCCTTCAATAGATGAACAGATAAAGAAATTGTGGTATATATACACAATGGAATATTACTCAGCTTTAAAGGAAAATAACATTATGCCATTTGCAGGTAAATGGATGGAGTCATAGAATATCATGGTAATCAAAGTAAGCCAATTCCAAAAACAAAAACAAAAACAAAAAAAACCAAATGTCAAATGTTTTCTCTGATAATTGGGTACTGATCCATAAAGGGGGAGGGGCACACAAGGGAAGAATGGAAGAACTTTGGATTGAGCAGAGGGGAAAGAGGAGAGGGAGAAGGTATGGGAGTGGGAAAGATGGTGGAATGAAACAGACATTATTACCCTTTGTATGGGTATGATTGTATGAATAGTGTGACTCTACATCATGTACAACCAGAGAAATGAAAAGTTGTGCCCTGTTGTGTACAATGAGTCAAAATGCATTCTTCTGTCTTGTATAACTAATTAGAAAAAATTTTAAAATAGAGTCCCAAATATCTGGACTTTCAGATGTTCAGTTTTTGATTCATAAAAATATTCACAGATAATCTCATTGCATTATATTTCTTTGAACACTTAGCTTTCAATTTTTAGGTTTTACTTTTTTTCATGTTCTGTATCATAACTCACCATTCAGTCTTGCGTGAATTTCTGTTTTGTACTCAATGCAACAATGATAAGCAGAAAAATCCATATATTGTGTTCTGTGTGAGCACATGCAAAAGTTAAATTTATTAAGGACTTATTTAAATTTAATAAATATCTATCTTGAAACATGCTATCCTCTTTATAGGAGAATAAGCATGTGCTGTATACCATGTTTACATAAATTCTTTGCACAGACATGTGTTGTAAGAATTTTTCCAGGCTCTACCTGCAAGTAGAGAGCAATGCTAAGGTCAAGTACACTATTCCCATGCTCTGTGAATCTTTACTATAGTGGAGGAGACCATGGGGAAAAAGAGGAGAATGCTTGTGTAGTATACAGCACATATTGTTCATTATGTGCTGACTAACCATGACCACATGGCTAAATATCCAGACTCTCTGTAAAGTGAAATTTGATTCATACTCTATGTGTTAATACATGCATATTTTATTATTGTTAGACTTATAAATTTATTAGTATTTTAGTATTTATTTCAATAATGCATTTACTTATTCACTACTACCTCTCTGTTTTTATGGTAGCGCAACTCACATAACTTCATATCATTGTGCAAAATCCATTCCAAATTTTGGTATGAAACTACAGTAGCTGTTTGGAGCTATAAAAACAAGAAAAAAGACAGAATAACACAAAAACCAAATTCTACACCATCTTTTAAATTAGTTAGTTATTGGTAAAGTATTCTCCTTGTAATATTTGAAAACTTTTTTGGAAATCAGTTTGCTTGTCCAAATACTTTAATATTACTCTGTTCTTTTTTTCTTGGTACAGTAAATATATGTGTGTGTGTGTGTTTGCATGTGTGTAGAAAATCTGCTACTTGCTTATATCTCTTAATTTCAAAATATTCAGACTATTTTATAACATGACTATGAAACACAAAAAAAATTATTTGTTTTTAAAAAGTATTATTTATTAACATAAAATTATTTCTAATTTAAAATTTACAATTAGAAAATATAAATTAAAAAATATTTCTTTCAAAACAACTCATATGCATTTTAAGTGACACTGTGAATTCAAGTGCAAAATATTTTAAAATATGCACAAATCCAAAAATGTTTGAGGTCTATAGAAAATTTCAACATTTTATTAGCTAAAGAAAAATAATGATATATTATGCAAATGTAGGAAATCCTATTTTCATGTAGGATATAAGGAAAATATTCAATAAATCTTATTCCTTCATGGAATACATGGAAATATGATCCAGAAAGAAGTGACGTATGAATAATGTTTTGTAGTGGAGTAAATGTGATTTTTTTTGGGGGGATAATACCAGGGATTGAACTCAGGGGCACTCAACCACTGAGCCACATCTCCAGCCCTGTTTTGTATTTTATTTAGAGACAGGGTCTCATTCAGTTGCTTAGTGCCTCACTTTTTCTGAGGCTGGCTTTGAACTCATGATCCTCCTGCCTCAACCTCTAGAGCCGCTGGAATTACAGGGGTGTGGCACCATGCCCAGCTAGAAATGTGACTTTTGAATAAGTGATTTGTAGAAGATAGTAAGAAGACAAAGTGACATATTATCCTACTGCACATTGAAATGTAAGTGAGTCCTAGTGATCTTCCTCCTGTACTAGAAGACAGATTAGCTATCATCTGAGGAGACCCTGAACTGTCAGGAGAAATTCAATGTAAGAGTTTTCATTTTATTTATCTTTAAATTTTCAAAAGCAGACACAGATCTTGCAGTCACAAATGCTTATGTAGTAATCAAATAAAAGAGTCCTCAAGGAATGACTGCTGGGAAACTAACTCAGAATTCATAAAAGTTATCTTAAAGCCTGCTGAAATTTGAACTCAGAAAATAAATTACAGTTATAGAATGCTGAGCCATAAAAGAAGAAATGTCAGGTGTACATAAAACACTACCATTCACATTCCTAATGACACCAATGGTTAACATCAGGGGAAGAAGTCAAGGTTATTTAACTTTAATCAGAGAAAATCACTGGTCAATCAAGTTGGTATATAAATGTCCATCTATCATCCAGATTCAGTAAATCCAGACACTGTGGGGAAAATATTTCATATTTAGTAACCCTTTACTCAGAGCATTTGTAATGATAGGCAAGAGCTTTAATGCCAGACACACAGTATATGTTATAATATATGTCCCTCACACATATACATATGCATACACATATATATGTATAGTTATCTAGTAATAAATATGTATTTACAGGTGAATATAATATTTATAAAATTCTGATTTCTACCATAGGGAATAATGATTTCACAAATATTAATGGGTTCTTAAATTTTTTCTATCAGTTCTATATCGTGTATAAAATATGTAAAATTTCAGACTATAATAGAAAACATTCTTTCTAACACCCTATAACCTAGAGATTTTAAGGTAAAATAGAGGAAATGTAAAGTAATTTTGAGGGAATTCATTCTTCATAGCCATTATTATATTTTTTTGCTTGCGGTGATTGAGAAGGGTGATAAAGAATTTCATTAACAAGATTATTATTAACTGGAGCTGGACATAGAAATAATATGTATAGCTCCTGGCTTCACGGAAGTTATAGTTTACCTTAGGAGACTGGGGAAAATTATAGATTTAAAAAAATCTATCATGTATGTTACTAAGAAAGAAATTCTGAAAGATATTATGATGGAAAAATAAAATTGAGGTAGCAGGTCTGTATTTTGATGGGATTAGTAATGCACATGAATACCTAGTGAACAAAATGATATCTGAAGGGAGAACTGAGTGTTCAGATATAAGAAGGAGTGTACCATGAACAAGGATGGTGGCTGTGTATACCAAACCTAGGGTCCAATAAGGACAAATTTCCTGTACTAGGAAGAATATGGACTGTTTAAGGACTGTGAGAAAAAAAAAGTGTTCATTAAATTAACATGAGAGTGTTAAAAAGTGAAGTCAGAGAAAGGTTGGTCCTATAGAGTTGAATTTTTTAAGAGCAATATTGTATAATTTAATCTTCTTTTCTTTCTGAAAGACCTCTTTCCATATTGGGAGTGCTTAGAATGGATGGCAAAAAAAATACAGTTAGCAGTTTATCTCAGTAGGGAAGAAATTATGGAAGAGGAACAACATCTATAGGAGCTTATAATGTGAAAATAATCAGCATATGAAAAATATTTTTATAGTTGGTGCTGGGAATTGAACCCATTCTTTCTAAGCATGACCTCTACCACTGTACTACAACTCCAGCCTCATAAAAAGTATTTTCTCCCAGTCAACATATGCTGGCAAAGAATGGAAATTGAGGCTGTGAGAAAAGATTACTTAAAGAACAAATCCAAATAATAGTAAGCACAATCCGTATATTTCTAATAAGAAAAGATAACAAAACAAATAATGCAAATGTAAATAATTTTTACAACAAAAAAAATCACAAAACCAATGCACAAACTGAGGATGCGTATGGACATGGGTTTACAGTGAAAGACCTCAATGAGAAAACACCTGCAAAAACTCTGGAAAAGCTAATTTTCATCTATTTTTTCATATTTGTGCTTTGCATTTGATGGAGAAAGCTTCTAATTACCATACAGATTTTAAATACTAACCAATGAATTTTTAAAAAGGGATGGGGTGCGGGAGTCTGGCTGGGCACAATTCAGGAGCCACTTATCAAGCAGAATGGAACTTTATTTTTAGAACACACATGCTGCACCACAGGAGCTCTTCAGGAATTCCCTCAGAGCCCAACTGCCACCACTGGCTTCCCAGGAGCCTCTCAACCCCCCACTCCTCCTGCTCTTGAGGCTGATTGGCTGGGTCATGTGGGCGGAGCCAAAAGAGTCCCCCAATGAGCAGCTCTGTGGTCTGAAAGGGCGGGGAAACAGCCCAATGAGCATCATTGCAGAGGAGCCAATCAGCTGGAAGCTGGAAGTTTGCTGGGGCCCCTTCGGCTGTGTCTCTCAACAATGGGGAGTGAGAAAGTTAAAATTAAGGAAAGAATAGATTAATTTGCAATAAGTTTGAAAGTAAAGGTAAAGGACAACATAATCTGAAGAGCAATGCAACATAGGGAAGTTTATTGTTACTTTCCTGTTGCTTCTGGAACAAAATGCCACAAATTTAGTGTCTTATAGCAGCATACATTATTATCTTACAGCTCTGGAGTTTGAAAGTCCAAAGTGGATTTCACTGGGCTGACATGAAGGTGTCAGATGGATGGTGATCCTTTCTGGAGGCTGTATATGATAACTCCTTATCTTGCCCATTTCGTGTTCAGAAGGGCTCATTGTTTGCCAGCAATGGCAAATCAAGACGATTTTCAGAGCATCTTTCTGACTCCCAGAGCACCAATCTGACCCCCAGAGCACCATTCTGACTCCCACAGCATCTACTCTGTCTCCCACTTCCACATTTGAGAATGCTTGTGATTACAGGGGTTCCAGAAGAATAATCAGGATTACCAATTTTAATTGCATCTGCAATCTTAGTCTTCCCTCTGTAACACAACACACTGCAAGGTTCTGACAAGGGGTATTGCCCTAATGAACATCTCTTCTCTTCTCTTCTCCTCTCCTCTCACTTTTCCTTCCTTTCTCTCCTCTCTCTCTAAATATATATATATATTCCTTGCCCCCTAGGTATTGAAGCTAGGAGTATTCTACCACTGAGCTACATCCCATCTTGAGCCCTTTTTATTTTTTATTTTGAGACAGGTTCTCCTTAAGTAGCTTGGGGCTTCACTAAATTACTGAGGCTGGCTTTGAATTGCAATCCCTGTGCCTTAGCTTCCCCAGTGACTGGTTTAAGAGGTGAGCACAACAATGCCCTACTAGAGGCAATTTTTAGTAAATGAAAATGAATAACATGTATAAGCAACTACTAAGAGACTTCTAACAGCTGACCAGCAGCATAATTGAATTCAGGAATTGGATTTTTACCAGGGTCTTCCTTAACTGCCCAACCACCTGACATTTTAGTTTTGATCTTGTGAAATCATTAAATAGTGAAACTAGCCAAGCCAAACTTGACCTCTGCCAAACTATAAACTGCAACATATAAATTTAAAAATGGTAATCGTTTTCCTCCTTCTTTATTTTTCCAAATTGCTTACTTTCCAATAAAGAATACACTTAAACAAATCAAAACCATTTCAATTATAATAATTAGATAATGTTCACTTTAAAATTAGGTCATAAATATGACTCTAAGATAGCATGGCTGTCATCTGTTGGTTTAATATTCAAAGGATTATGCAACACCAACTTAAACTAAAATGCTATCAATCTGCTGGATCATATTGATATAAAATCTTTTTCTTACTCAATGAACCATCAGTAGAAATTCATTCATAACCTCAGGTCATTATTCTTAATAGAATGATAAAAATAAGAAGTGATAAAATTAATTGCTTTAAAGAAAAGAACTATGATTTCAAAACTTTAAATACTCAGGCAGTAAAACATTGCCAATCAGTGTCCCATGAATGCAACTTTTAGGCATATTTTCAAAAACATTTGAAAGAAATATTTTATAAAGAAAAAGAAAAACTCATCCTACATATTTATCTGATATAATAGATGATGTTTGCAAGAGTTGTCAAGCCAGTTTATGCATTTTTAAATATATATTCCAAATACATTACAGGTGTCCAGAATATCTTGTTTATATAGATGTTAAGTCCCATTAACAACCATCTGCAAGTTTAAGATATTCATGCATTACGTAATGGCAATATTCCAAGGAAGAATCTGTCAGATTATGAGGACAATGTTCTTTTGACAAGGAAATGTCATACCATAAATGTGTCATTTAGAATTCTACATTGAATAAGGTCATCACTGAGAGAGCATTTTTGTTTCCCTTTTTAGAAAATGACTTCATAAATGTCTTCATGTTTCTATGTTCTGATGTAAATGGCTTTTTTACTGAAACATGAACTTTTAGTAGGTCATTCATGAGCAGTCTTCCAAACTGAGGGCTATAGACCCCTCAGTCAGAGAGGCCAATGCTCTCTCAGGAAAAGAAAATCATAATAAGAGCAAGAATATCAATCAAGAAAGGCTTCAAGAATGTTGATTTGTTACCATACTGATTTTTATTCTAAAACTATTGTTGAGTTCCTAGTATGCTCCAGGCATGATTTTATATGCATATTTTTTTAAATCAATAGTAAAAAATAATGATAATAATTTTCAATAGATAAAGAGATCCAAAGTGTTCTCTTTTCTAGAAACTAGCTGTAGGGAGATGCAGCAAAGTTGTCAGGGAAACCATCCATTGGAAAGTATGAATATAAATTCTGAATAGTAAATATAAATTATGTAACTGGAGATGAGAGATGAAATGGATGTCATTATGTACAGAAATCATTAAATAGCACCTAACAAATTGCAGAATTATTAGAACTGTTAGACAGTCTGGATTTAAATTCAATAAATGAATTATTAGAGACTTCTAACTTTGGGTATAATGATCACTTATGTCAATACAGTGCAGTTTGATGGAGTAATACCTGGAATCTGTTGTTCTGAGCTGCCAATATGACACTCTTTTATTCAATAGAATCCTTAAACTCACCTAGAATACAATTTTTCAACATGATTCCTAAGGCATAATTTGCATGTGATAAAAATGTGTCCATTTTAAAGCACTATTTTACTTTTGACCGTTTTTCACATGCTGGAATTACTACCATCATATTCAAAGCATTTAAATATTCATCACCAGTGAGGCTTCCTTCTGCTCTATGATTATATACAAGTGAGTTCTTGGAAAGAAGTCTCCACAGGACTTTTGAATCTCTTTTTAACCTGTGAGGCACTGATTGCTCTTTGTTCCTGATTAACTTTTCAAAGGTTTTTTAAATACAAAACAAATAGTTTTAGAAGAATGAGAGCATACCTCCCTCAAAGGAAATGGCAGATACCCTGGCTGTCCTTTATAATGAAAGGTGTGTCTTCCACCAGGGGAGGATGAGCATGTATGTAGCCATTATAAAAGATTCAAGTTCCCTGCGCCTATCACACAACCAAGAGTGTGCAGGTATCACCCTCTTTTCCAAGCCATGTGAGAACTGGCACTCAGAAATCCTCCAACCCAAATGCTCCTACTCTGCCTACTGCTCTTTTGTGGTGGTGAGTAATACACTTAACTTCAACCCAGAGCCAGGAGACTCAGGTCTTCCGCCAGCTTTCATGAAACAGTGGCAGGCAAAATCATTAGCTTTCAAGAGGTAAAATCTTAAAGCCTTCAGTGTTTCCTTGTCAGTTTGAGGGACAATAATTGGATGCTGAAAGACACACGACAGTCTGGAAAATGAAGTTTGTGGGCTTACAGCCAGTAAATGGAATTTCAGGGCAACCATGAAAGTAGGTAATGGATATTTCTATCAAAGTGCATGCCCACATAGGTGGTAAGTGGTCATCTGACTTATTGTCAGCTAATGAGAGGTAATTGGGGAGGGTTCAGGCCACAATTATGCATAATCATAACATAACGTTAGAAAAGATGAATACATAAATAAAAATATTTGGAAATTTGTGTAGTTGAGTTATGAGCTTCTGCCACACCACATGAAACCACAAGTACAGATGCTATTTGACTTACAATGGTGTTACACCCTGATTAGCAAATCATAAAAAAGTTAAAAATATTGCAAATCAAAACTGTATTTAAAACAGCAAATTTACTGAGTATCATCATAACATAACCTAGCCTACCTTAAACATGCTCAAAATCCTTACATTACAGTTTTGCAGTAATCTTCTAACACAAAGACTATTTTTAATAAAATTCTATCTCCTGTAACTAATTGAATGTCTGTATCCCAGAATGCTGATAACCTAGTGCACTGTCGAGTGTCGGCTGTTTACTCTCATGATCACTTGCCTGAGTAGAAGAAGCAGCTCACTGTCACTAACCAGCTTGGTGAGAGAAATTATATGGTGTTACTATTAGCCCAGGGAAAGGTCAAAATTCAAAATATAAAGTATGCTTTTCGCTGAATGCTTATCACTACACCGTCATAAAGTCAAAGTTATAAGCTGAACTATTTCAAGTGGTGGGCCATCGGAGTAGCTGAAGCCTATGAAGCCACTCTCTTCCTCTGTGCTCCTTCTGATCCTTCCCCTTCCTCTACCCTGATTTCAACCTCCTTAAGGACAAAGATAATTATAAGTGCAGTTGAGGTTCCCTGTGCCCGAGTAAAATTGAAGATTGTACAGATTGTGCTGGGAAATTTCAAGGAGGGTCAGACTCGAGCATATAGCTGCATTGGAAATGAGCACTGCAATCAATTAGGGAAGGAATAAGAACAGAATTAAGCTCACAGGGCTTGTGCAGGGTTCACAGAAGAGAGGTGAAGTAAGAAGAACTTGAGGGTAAGGTCATTTGGGCCAATTACGTGTGCTGTTTTTGTTTTCTTTCTACAACTTTCATAATGTGAAGTTGGAATTGGTATGTTATTTATATGAACTTCTCAGTCTCATCATTGCCAGAGAGCATTTTTCTGACTGTGAAGGTAACATAAAGAAAAATTCTAGGGAAACACATTAATTCCTCCCCAGTTGCTTTCCTGTCCCCATTCAGGTGGTCCAACAAAATTACTATACAATCCCAGAAAAAGACAGGTAAACCCGTAACTTTGTCTGAGGACATAAAGTATGTAGTGACAGAAAACACAGTAAGATATGCAACGTGTCAATATAGTGGATACCTAGATGGTTATAACAGGCTATTAGGAATTGAAGGCTCCAAGTGGATTATCTCCTATTATATTTATCTGTTTCTTTTACAATCCTGGTTGCTTCAGGTATTGAGAGTATGGTTACACAATTACAAAAACTTGAAGGTTCTTAGTATTTTAGATATTGCCAAGACTTTTTTTTAAATTTTTAACATAGTTGGAAACACAAGATGAAGACCAGTTAGGAAGGGAGTTTAATATGGATTGTGGTTTGGTTTCTTTGGGGTCATTTAATATAATTTTGTTGTCACTTCCCTATGTGAATAAGTCTCAGACATGTCATTGTTCTTCACAGTATTCTTATTGCATCTTTCTATGTAGGAGATTGATTAAAAATGAGTATTACTTGGTTGTAAATTTTTTCTCCCATTAGTTTCATGTGCTATTGCTACTTTTTTTGTCTGTTGATCTCCAAATTGATATCCTAAAGTTTTATCTCATTCTTTCCTGTATTTTAATCAGTAGGAAAATTTTGTAGGTTCATGGAACAAAGTCAGTAATGTCACTGAAGAAGGGACACTGACGCTAATAACTTCATATTTTCATGTTTTGAGATTAAGTTGGTTAAAGTAGATATATTATGTTTTATTCCAAAATATCTATATAGTCTAGTTTCCATTTTTTTCTGAAATGTTTTTAAACTATAAGATTATACCCCCAAATAACATTCATTTTCAAAGCATCTATTTTCATTTCATATTGCCTTTCATCTCAGGATCTAACAGCATTTCACAGCTTTTCATGATTTGCCAGAGGCTCAAGATGAGTCCAGTCTGTACTCATGCCTATGACACCGTCTGCCCCTTTTTAATGAACACCCATAGCTTTACTACTGTGGAGCAAAATTCTTGACCTGTTATTATAAAAACAAAACATTCATTTGCTCAGGAGTAACCATACAGCTTCCACTGTCCCTGCTGGTTAGAAAGACATCTAAAGTCTAAAACAAAATTACTTTGTAGAATAGTTTCTAAAAACTTCATTAATCAAATATGAGGTTAAATAAAAGATTGTAACCATTTTTAAGTTCTTTCTCACAGGGAACTTTTTAAAATTTTCTAATGGTTCTTTTTTCATTATGATTATTATTTCAATATAGATTTTTATACACTCATTAAATGTCTTTGCAACAACCTTCTTGAATTTTTGCCTGAGATGTTTATTATGAAGACTTCACACTTTCTACATATAAAATACATGCTTTGGGACAGGAAAGAGAATGAACATCAACATTTCTATCACTTCTCCAGTTGTGCTCCCAAGAAAGCGAAGAGGCATGTACTTGTTACCCACTACCTGGTTACTTTTCCAATTATCATAATTCAAAGTCTTACTTTGTGAAGTATATGAAACTATAGTAATCAGAATCCCTGGCACAATTAAGTACTTGATAGTAACTGTTTATGGTTACCCTTAATATACAGATGACACATGATGTAATATATTTAGGATTATGCAAATAAAAAAGATTCATTCCCTATGAACATGAGATAGGAAAGACGAAAAAATATATAATATGCTGTCCTGTATAATAGTAATTATAATCTAAACAAATTGTATTTTATAAAAATAACAAAAATATCAATAGTAATTGTGATGAATGTGTAATTTCAGTCATCATTATGTGTTGGTAATCATGCCAATATTTATAATCCATTTGCTTGTTCAGTCTACCCATGGTTAAGGAATTTAATTAAACATTAGTACTGTGTATTCCCTTTATTTCTACACTGAAACATTTGAGAAAACCAGCAAATGTCTCAATCTTTGTTTGTTTGTTTGTTTATGGTGCTGGGGTTTGAACCCAGGGCCTTGTGCATGTGGGGCAAGGCAAGTGCTCTACCAACTGAGCTATATCCCCAGCCGAAATGTCTCGATCTTAAGGTCATATATTATTTTAAATAAATATTAATAATCCCTTCTCCAAGAAACTCATCAGGGTTTCTTGAGTAAAAGTGCTTTTTGTTGCAAAAGCAGTTCACAAATGCCAAGGTAATGCAAAACTATGCAAGCGTCAATTAAATTATTAGTTAGGATTTATGAAACCCTCTCTCACATGCAAATATGAATCAGGGGATCACAAAAGGATGTCATAAATAAGAGCAGATTATATACTGAATTTGTAATGGAAAATCTATGTAAATGTTGAAACATACTACATGGCCTTGTTAAATTCAATAGGATATATATTATGGAATTATTGCTCTCTTATAGAAAGGGAAGTAACCTTGTAAATCGGCCAAGGAGAGAATGGGCTGAGGGAAGCAGAACTTACATGGAAAAGTTGAAGAGAAACTATGGGGGGCTGCAACTCAAAAGAAGATTCATTTTGTGTGGCTGATGTGAGACAGGTCAAGCTGGGAACCCCAGCTCTCTGTAGCTGCTGTGTAAGAAGAACTAGAAGCCAAGGCAGCCTGGTAGATGGTGGTTTCGGGCACCCTGTCTCCCAGACGCAGGTGTCTTTTGTGAATAAGATTATTCCATATTCTGAGGTGTTTCTAGGATACTATGAAAATGATCCTTCTTGAAAACTAAATAAATAATTCCTATAATAGCTAATATAAAAGAAGCATATTTGTGAAAAAAAAAAAATATATATATACATATGTATATTACCCTTAATATACAGATAACATGGTGCTGTTAAATGAGGAATGAGATTGAGATCTTTATTCCTATCTATTCCCAAAAATAAGCATATTTGTGAATATATATGCGCATATATATATTACTCTTAATATGTATATGTATATAATATGTAATTTTTAAATACTCAAAACATAATGAACTAAGGTAATTGTTATTATTACTTTAACATTAGAGATGGATTAATGGAACATTAAAACTGAGATACTTGCCCAAGTTCAGGCAACTAGTATATGTTTCAAATAAAGAATTTAAATAATAAGCCTGGTTGATTCTAGAAATGGTGTTTCTTACACATGTACACACACACACACATACACACACACAAACACAGAGTGGCAATAAGATAATGAAGAGTGATGGCAATTATCTACAAGTTCAAGCAATAATTTATATGTAGGGGGCTAGAGTTGGAAACTTTTAGATTGCAACTTTATTGGAAACTATTCTTTTCTGACTTAATATCAGTGTTGTGGGCTTCTTGACATTCAATGGAAATCCCAGAGGACAAGTTGGCAACTTTCAGATATGGTGCAGGAATGAATTAGACACAGATACACACCTTCAATTTCAACATTTTAATTAATTGTAAAGTACAACAACAGCAAAACACAGTGATTCAAACTGTGAACTTTGAAAAATTTTTATAGAGATTTTCTTTTATATTTTCCTTCCTTTATTTATTTATTTATTTACATGGTGCTCAAATAAATCTTCTGAATAGTGAAAGGTGTGAGTTGGAAGGGACATTTATTATATAGCATATGATTTGAGGAGAGTTAAGACACAGATTGTACTACCAAAAATTGTTTCTTTTAACATGTGGATTAGAAGATGTATACATTTATCCACTGTGATGTGTAAACTACTTTTCTTCAACTTATTATTGTCAACTCTCAAGGCTCTATTGATTTCCTGAATATTTCTTGTTATGATCCTATTTTGCTTATTTCCTATGTCAGTTCTGTTTTTCACTTGAAATTACCATGGCCTGTCATGGTGTTGTTAAATGAGAAATGGGATTGAGATCTTTATTCCTATCTATTTCCAGAAAGAAAACTTAAGAGCTTCATGACTAAACAGCATCTCATACTGTGGAACTCTGTCCTGAACAAATAGAATATTGCAGTTGACACTGACGCTCTCTCTATAAATTTTTTTAGCCATGATTGACAAAAAAATATAATGGGATTTACAGAAAACAAAATTCTCAGTTATTCAACATTAATGAACTCAGAGAAATGTTGAAAAATTGGATGCTTGTTGCATATGGAAGCACCTAACTCTGTTTCTTCAAAGATAACAGCATTGCACCTCCAGGAACTGGCCCTGCCTTTCTCTCCTCCCACACTATGGTGTTTGCATGCTTTGAATCCACCCTGGCAAAAAGGGTGTCATCCTTCTGCAATAAAAACAACTGAACCACTCATAACATTTTAGCAAGTTACAGTGAAGTCATAATGCTTTTATCATGCATGTTAAAACCTTATTTTTAATTATTTGAAAACTTAGGTGTAAAATTAATTAATAATTTTACTTAAAACACTTCATTTGCATATGTCTATAAACTTACAATTAATTTTAGAGTCTCTAAACATAATATTTTAATAACAGTAGAAATATTTTATAGCTTCTAAACATAATATTTCTAATGACATTATAAAATGTTATTAGAGAACAAAGTTCTCTTTATAACAATAAAAGATGATTAAAAGTAAATTTGTTACACATGTTCAATTTCCTCTTATTTGGCTCTCATGTTGTATATGTGTGTGTATATATGTGTACATACATATTATTCTTACATATACTCATATATGCATGTGCATAATAACAGAACTTTTTATTTATTAAACTGTCTTGGATGTTAGCACTGTTTATTTCTGATGTGAACTTAACAAATGGTGTTATATTCCTTGACCTGTATACCACGATAAAAGCTAATACTTCATAGGAATAAAAAAATAACGAAAGAAAGAAAATGTTTATGTTATTGCAGTTTTGTATTAGTAAATTTAGAAATATGCAGCTAAGTAAATTTCCAGTTAGATCTAAATTATTTATATGTTAATTTGCACTTAATAATTTTAAGATATTACTGATTTTTCTTATTTGTTGTAAAAACAGCCATCTTTTCTTTCACCCACTAATAAAAACAGGAAAGTTTATGGTTTTTGTCCTTTGAGGGGGTGTTTTCCCTCATGATTTCATTGTCTTTCTTGTTTTAACTCAGGTCTCAAATGTGGTTGTGAAAGCTAAAATATTATACAAATGTCATATATATTGAAGCGAATTTTTGTAGCAGATTCTACCTAATAAGGAGAAGTAGAATCTGAAAATCATAATTGAGTAAGATAAATTCTCTAGGCTGATGAAGGTTATTTTTCTGCTTAGCACATGAAAACACCTTTTGTGAGAGTTTTATTAAGTATCTGAGTCTTTTCTCATACTGTGGAAAGAAAAAGAAAATCAGGTTTTCTGCTTTTTCACTTTTTGTCCTGTTCCTGCAACAGGGCAAAACTATGTAAAGAAATATATCTGGCCATAATGTCTAGTAGGGAGGAAATGGGCAAAAGCCTAGGGAAAGTCAGGTTATGAATTAATTTTATTTATTTCTAGCTATTCCAATCAGGGTAAGATTTAAAGGGCCACAAAGCCAAGTGTAGTAACAGCATAAATTTCCATCAAACCTGACCCAGTGAAATTTCTTCAGGAACCCTTTTCTTTATTGCTTGCAGCTTTCTTTATGGACCGCCAAGATTTTCTGTGTCTATATACAGTGTGATCTATGTAATGCCTCCTAAATAAGTAATTTTAGCTGTTTTTAAAGGTAAGAAGTCCTTTTAAAATTCAAAGAGGGGGAAATCTTTAAATTGACAATTACAAGAGAGATATAGAAAACAGTGGTCCAATATCATTGCAGAAAACTCAGGATTATTGTGGCAAATTCTTAGCTCAAATTCTCTGTCCCTAATATTGCATGCTATCCTGAAATGGCTGGTGGAAAGTGATGACTATATTTCCTTAATTCTAGCACTTTTGCCTGTGGCCTAGATTCTGCTAAATATATTCAAATGCAGAAACACATAATGTTAAAAGATATCTATGGGCAGTCACACTGGATCTTGTAGGCAGAAACATGGATTGCTATGGGTTAGCTATTGCAGAAGTTCTGTTTTTCATGCCCTAGAAATTTATATTGTGAGAGCAAGTCTGAGAAGGCCAGGAGGTCTCTGATACAAATATATGATAGTTGGGGTTTTCTTTTAGTTTTGCCTGTAGCATTTAAGCGTCATTCTTTGATCTCCAAAGATAATTGGAAATGTTTCCAGTATTCTGTATTTAATCATTACCTGCTTAAACGAGCTATGTTAAAATTTCCTGTCCCCAAATTCATGCCCTAAACAACATAATAATTGATAACAGAGGATTTGTAGGCAATAAAATTAATGGATACAGGAATTCAGGTTGTTTTCTTAATTCCTTTGTTGTGTTTATAAGTGGTAATAATCAAGTTAACATTAGAATAATTGATTCTGGTGATTTATATCAGCAGGATACAAGACATCCTGGACAGGTGGATTGATGGGTGTAACAATGGAAAGGTTTTTGTTGGATTACTGAATAGCTCTAGAAATAGACTAATTTGACAGAAGAGCATAAAGAATACACAGGCTAAGATGACTAATGGCACCTAATTCTGATGCATATTATAAAGATAAACAACTATAATCTCTAGACAAGTTTTCTACTCAGGACCTAGATATATTACCTTTTTAATGAGTACTACAAAATTTCTTTTATCAACTAAAACAATTGCGTTCTCATAACTAAGAATTTGATTCTAGAGAGTCCATGCTTGTGAGTTATTTAATTATACAAGCTGTATTCAAAGCTTCACAAAATTGAAAAGAGAAATTTAGAACATTAATTCAGGAAATTTGGAGTCCCATATGATAGAACAATAGATTCATTAAAATTTAGAAAATTTTGATACCCAGAAGTCGCCCCAAACTGTTTTATCTAAGAACTAATGGACCTCTTTCTCTATATAATGATGCCTTTTTCTTTTTTTTACAAAAAGTATCATTGGCTACCTCACTTAAAGTACTTAATATCTTATTCACAATTTCACCACCCCATTTCCTGTGTGTCCATTGAAAGAGCCAAGTCTCAGCCTAACACATAAACTAATGACAAAGGAAAACTCAGAACTAAAAGTTGCGTGCTCTGAAAACCAATATCATCAAAATTTCAATTTTAAAATTAGATAAAGTAAATAAATTTAGAGCATACAAGATTTACAAAAACGTGCACTTTAAAAAAAAACCTGTTTTCTAGATATATTGCATCAAAATCTCTGCCTCTATGAAAATAATAGCATATCTTGAGGAACCTGCCACTCTTGGCATCATTATAGAGAAAAGAAGGATTTAGAAGCGGTGGTTTTTAATCCCCCTCTCAATTGCTTTACCCCAATTTGGCCTGTTCTGATATCACATGGTGCTTAGATGCTATAAAAGAATCATTATAATCCAAATCAGATGGTGTAGCCAACTGCACTAGTTGCCATTTCAGTAATATTCCCTTTGGTGGAGAAAATCAAAACAGTCCCCAGGACTCTGGTTTGCAGTTATTGATTGACAAATGTTTTTTTTTGTTTGTTTGTTTGTTTGTTTTTTCATATAGCAGTAAAATAAATTTAATTTACCTTAACAGTTCAAGAAGTGTACCTTAATTGTTTTATCTTGGTACCACAATTCTTTAGATTTATTCTACAATATATTCATAAGGAATTTGAGAATTCATGCTGATTTATACTTACTCTGATAGGGTTCTGTGGAACTGATTAGGCAGGAAATGTGAAATATATGAGGGGTATTTCTAAAACATCTTTGTGCTAGAGATTAGAATACACATCCATTATTTCAGGTTGGCCACCTCTGTGACCCACCACTCTAGAGGGTATAGTTGTCTGGAGCATATCAGGATGTCTTCTCCAAATGTAAAAGCCAACTAAATATACCACATGTCTCATGGACTCAGAAAGTACTTGATGATCTCTGAGTTTCTTTGGCAACATAACCACATTCAGTTTTGTGACTCTTATCAAGTGGGGAATTATATCTGCCAAAGGATATAGATATGTTAAATGAGATATTTGGACTGCCTTTTGTACATTATATTCCACCTTCTTATTGCTGGAACAAAGGAGGGTAGAGCAAGAGAGAAAGAATGCTCTGTCATTGGAAATACAGAGTAACAGAACAGGGAGAAATTAAAAAGAAGGAGAGAGGGAAGGGAAGGATAATTATTGGACTGTTTGAACTGAACAAATATGATTGGAAACAAAAATGACACTGCATAACACCATTGTTATGTAATAACTACATGAAAGACTGGAAAACACCTTCTAACACTACATTCTGGTATTAAAAATATAAACTAGTTTGACCCCAATAAGAATTGATTTAAAGGAGTTTATAACCTATCAGAAATAAACATTTGAAATACATGCATGAGGGGCAAAAATCCTTAATGCAAGTGCTGACTAAGGGAGAAAATTATAGTTAATATTTATAACTTTGTGGGGCTGGGGATGTGGCTCAAGCGGTAGCGAGCTCACCTGGCATGCGTGCAGCTCGGGTTCGATCCTCAGCACCACATACATACAAAGATGTTGTGTCCACCAAAAACTAAAAAATAAATATTAAAAAATTCTCTCTCTCTCTCTTAAAAAATATTTATAACTTTGTGACTAATTTCAGAAACAAGAACTCTAATAGTTATCATATGTTCTTTCAAATAATTTTATTTTGGATTGCTGTCATAAGCAATTATATATTTTACATCTGTCCTGCTCCGTTTCACTCACTCTTTATGATTGGGCTTGCTGGAGAAGTTTATTATTTAGTTCATAAATTATAGGCTGGATTGTGAGTTTTAGGAGATGGGATATACATATTGCCAAAGATATACGTGTTGATTAATAGTACTTGGATTTTCCCTCTTAAGGAGCTACTGTGCTTACAACTATTCAGAAGAAGGAAACACACATAGGAGCATGCTGTTGGTCCGTGTATCTGAGGTTGCACCATATCTATGCAGTTATGGGAGAGAGACGTTTGGTCTACTTCTGATTACTGCAGATTGGCTCACAGAATATTCATTCAAAATAACTATATTTAGTACTTACCTGAAGAGTGAATTCACTTGACCTTGGTTTTGAGAAGCATAAATACTAGAAAAAGGCAAAAAAGAATGGACATAAGCAATGCAAATTGGTGGCCACGTTTAGGAAGATTGTGTTAGTTGCAGAGATAATGAATGATCTCAGACCACTTCAAACCACTGTAGTGAGGAACCCACTACCCACTTACCCATTTCTAAATGGGGTCAGAAAGACACTGGTAATGGCATGAATACATTTTCACCACAAATGGCAGTGGTCTAGTGAGGCAATGCCCTGGTACCTTGTTACTAGGTGAGAAGCAACACTTAAGTAATCTTGCCCTCCCAGAAATTTCAAAAACTCTACAATACAGCACACTGTTTACTGTTATTCAAAATACCTAACAAAATTTCCTGTTATTAAAATTTCTGATAAAGAGGATATATTTCCAATAATGTAGGTCATACTCCCAATATGCAAAGATGGTTGAGCGGTATAGATTGCAATATTGTCTTTCTTTAATTTATAGAGATAATAAAACAAGCGAAGAAATATTAGTTTCATAATAGAACAATACATGTCTTCATCTATCTTTGGTATAAACAATTAAAAATAAGATTAAATTCCATATTTGTCTAAGGTATATCTAATAGATATCTACTGCAGATATATCTTAGAGATCAAATTCTAAGAAGGTCCTGAAAGTCAGGGAAAAAAATCAAGGATGTTCATCATAATAGCTAATATTAAAATTCCTTTTGAGATATTATTTATTAATAGGAGAACACCAAAAAGATATCTATATATAAGTATAAAAATCACAATCACACAATGTTTATAATTTGGCCACCTAAAATATCCTCAAAGATCCACTAAAACCACTATAAAATTAGTGATAATACTTAAGGAACGATCAGGATAGTTAATAAACTCCACTGAAGCAATAAACTTTATTTTATACTAATAATGGTAGAAAATATAATTGGAAAATATTTCTTGTGGCCACAAGAATTTTAAAATAGTTGCATGAAGACTGAGTTGTTGGGCTTCGATAGCATGTGTGGCAAGAGACAAAGGTAGAGAAAAGCTATAGTATAGTGACATGGGCATCTGGTGTCAGAGTCTCAAATCAACATTTACACCATGGTTTTAGGTGGAACCAGAGGGGAAGCCAGAATGTGCAGACATGAAGTCATAGCTAACACTGAGACTAAGACCAAGGCAGAGCCCAGGGATATGTTCATTTCCTGTTAAATTAGTACAACTCAAGGAATATTAGCAGGCTTTATCACCAAGATTCAACTGTTTCTATCATAGTTGTTACTAGAGCATTACCCTAGTATGCATAGGGTACAAGATTGGATCCACAGCACCATGAAATGAAGACTAAAAACTGAAATGAATAACCCCAAAAGCAACTTTCCATCAATGTGAATATCTTTGTGTATCTATATCAATTGAGAGGAAAAATATTTCATATGTATTTTCCATTAAGGAAAATTCATACCCAAGACTTTTCAGCACTTCCTTGGATAGATAGGGGGAATGTTGGAAGCAGCTGCCAACAATCTTGTGTGCTATGATATTTTAACCTGAGTCTAGAGTTTAGTGAAAATGTCAATCCTATAATACATGACTCCATTTATGGAACAATCTTAATAAGATGATATTACAGAGATGGAAAAAAAGATTGGTTGCTCATAATAGTTAAAGGGCTAGGGGTACAAGGCAAAGGGTTTGAGTATAAAAAGAGAACAAGAGGGATCTTTGTGATTGAAATGTTATGTATTTTACTGTCTCAATACCTATCTCCTGGCTGTGTACTTGTACATCAATTCTGCAAGATGTTTCTATTGAGAAGGGCATTGTCCTGGTAAAGGGGTCATGGGATTTCTATTATTTAAAAAGTTGAATGTGGATTTATAATTCTCAAAATTTTTGATTTGTTATTATGCTTTTATAATTTTTATTTCTGAAAAATTTTTGAAGATGTATTTTTTAAATTAGAACAATATAGAATACTATAATTTGGTTTAAATTATTGAAAGACAATATTTTGTTGTTATCAAATGGTTACTTTTGAAAAAGTAACAGGCATAAGTATAAGGTATGTGCTTTCAAATTCAAGTATCTTTCTGAATACTATTGTTCTTTTAATGCTAGACATACTGTTTGAGAGTTTATGGTATTGAGTATGTTAAATTGAGTAATGCAATAGGGACTTTATTACTGTAATTAGTTAAGGATTTTTATGACTTGTAAAATAAGAATATCATGGTTTACAACAATTCCAGTGCAAGCAAAATAGTCCTTAATTCTTATCTGGGTAAATAGTACATTCATTTTGCAATCTAGTTGGCTTACTTAAACTTTGAATTTTTATTTGTTCAGTTCCAAGGAATTCTTAGTAGTGTCCATTTTTTCCCTAGGAATATATATTCTCAACATTGAAACATCATTTAATTTTTCAAAAATAGTCCATATTAAGTTTTGTATCAGATTAGGTAGTTGGCATTGAAGATTAATATTGACCTAACAGAAACTTAAGCAGTCATTATGGGTGAAGCACAAATGTTTGTTTATATATGTATGGGTGTGTGTGTGTGTGTGTATGAATGTATATATGTGTGTATGTGTGTGTGTGTGTGTATATATATATATATATATATATATATATATATATAGAGAGAGAGAGAGAGAGAGAGAGAGAGAGAGAGAGACTGTGAGACATATAAATGCAAATAAAGATAAGTGTAATAGTTATCTTTAAAGCCCCAGGGAAGTCTCTTTCTCAAGAAATAGTGTGATCTTCATCACTATACCAGGTGTTAAACTATACTTCAGAGCAATAGTGACAAAAACAGCATGGTACTGGCACCAAAACAGATTAGTAGACCCATGGTACAAAATAGAGGACACAGAGACTAACCCACAAAATTACAATTATTTTATATTAGACAAAGGTGCTAAGAACATGCATTGGAGAAAAGACAGCCTCTTCTCTCTTTTTTTATCTTCAACGAATGGTGCTGGCAAAACTGGAAATCCATATGCAACAAAATGAAATAAAACCCCTATCTCTCACCATGCACAAAATTCAACTCAAGATCAAGGACTTAGAAATAAAACAGAGACCTTGCATCTAACAGAAGAAAAAGTAGGCCCTAATCTCCATCATGTGGGATTAGGCTCCAACTTCCTTAATAATACTCCTGTAGCACAAGAATTAAAACCAAAAATCAATAAATGGGATGGACTCAAACTAAAAAGTTTCTTCTCAGCAAAAGAAACAATCTGTGGGGTGAATAGACAGCCTACCTCTTGGGAGCAAATTTTTACACCTCACACATCAGATAGAGCACTAATTTCTAGTGCATATAGAAAACTGCAAAGTTAAATACCAAAACAAAACAAATAACCCAATCAATAAATTGGCCAAGGACCTAAACAGACACTTCTCAGAAGATGATATATAATCAATCAACAAATATATGAAAAAATGTTCATCATTGCTAGCAATTAGAGAAATGCAAATCAAAACTACTCTAAGATTTAATCTCACTCCAGTAAGAATGGCAGCTATTATGCATACGCACAACAATAAATATTGGCGAGGATGTGGGGGGAAAAGTACACCCATACACTGCTGATGGGACTGTAAACTGGTGCAGCCAATAGGGAAAACAGTATGGTAATTCCTTGGAAAATTGGGAATGAAACCACCATTTGACCCAGCTATCCCTCTCCTCAGTCTATACCCAAAAGACTTAAAAAACAGCATACTACAGGGACACAGCCACATCAATGTTTATAGCAGTACAATTCACAATAGCTAAACTGTGGAGCCAACCTAGATGTCCTTCAGTGGATGAATGGATAAAAAAATGTGGCATAAATACACAATGGAATTTTACTCATTAGTGAAAGAGAATAAAATCTTGGCATTTGCAGGCAAATGGATGGAGTTAGAGAAGATAATGCTAAGTGAAGTTAGCCAATCCCAAATAACCAAATGCCAATGTTTCATTTGATATAAGTAGGCTGATTCATAGTGGGATAGGAAGATTGAGAATAGGAGGAATAGACAAACTCTAAATAGGACAGAGGAGTTGGAGGGTAAGTGAGGGGGCATGGGGTTAGAAATGATGGTAGAACATAATGATCATTATTATCCAAAGAACATGTATGAAGACACAAATTGGTTTGAATATACTTTATATACAACTAGAGATATGAAAAATGGTGCTTTATATGTGTAATAAGAATTGTAATGCATTCTGCTGTCATATATAAATTAAAATAAATAAAGAAAGAAATAGTGTGATCTTGGTGAGGAGTTCAGGTGTGCTAGGAGAGATAGAGAGCTGAGCTGCCAAATGTTAAGAGTAGTAAAACCAACAAGCCAACAATGAAAGAGCTAAGCCTTCCTTAACTCCTTAAATCTGATAGTATAGGCAAGAGATCAAAATTAAAGAAATCTCTGATTTTCCCTGTCTGATTTTCCCACATGTACCAGGATGCAAGTTGAGGTATTATTTTATTGAGTATGATTAGTTACCTACAGGAGCATGTAGGTAGATATGGGATCTTCTACATTGAGGCAGCCCAAGCAAAAGCTTCCCGCATTTTTATAGTCTCTGGGGTTAGGAGGAAGCCAAGAGATAGGTATGAGCATGAAAACTTATTGCACATTGAATCAGATGAAGAAAATTGTCTTTAATTTTTTCTTTTACCTACTCATTGCCATGAGGGTATCTCAACAGAGATGCCTCAGAAGACCTCTGCCTAGCACCACCTCAGATTAAGATCTCTGGGAATGGAGGCGCTTTGACAGGAATGAAAATATACAATGAGTAGGACTGGCCAGGGAAGAGAGTCCTACTGTCTGTGACAGCAGCTCTTTCAGTAACTACAATATACTTGGCTCTGCACCAAGTTACCTGGTGTGGAGAGGGCAGCTATCCCTGTGAGACCTGCCAAGAAATCCTTGGCAATCATTTGCGGACAGACCTGAAGAGTCAGGTAAATTTTGTTTTTGTTTGTTTGTTTGTTTTAAAGAGAGAGAGAGAATTTTTTTTTTAATATTTATTTTTTAGTTTTCGGCAGACACAACATCTTTGTTTGTATGTGGTGCTGAGGATTGAACCCGGGCCGCATGCATGCCAGGTGAGCGCACCACCACTTGAGCCACATCCCCAGCCCTCAGGTAAGTTTTTAAATCAGCCTCCTTAATTCTTGTGAAGATAAGTGAGGATTGCATTGGGGTGAGACTAACAAAGAGTGGATAGGACATAATGTTCCAGATTCCTCAAAGCACTGAGCCGAAAACAAGATAGAGGATGAGGAAGAGGAGCTGAGGCAGAAGCAGGAGCAGGTGAAGCAAATGGCTAACTGAAAGAAATAACCAGTAACACTGGAGGCCATGAATCAAGTGAGCAAAGGCAAGAGAGAAATTGAAACAGCCTATTCCCTTTATGGATCAAGTTAAGATTTTTGGAAAGTAAACAAAAAGCAATGAAAGGCTAGGGACAGCTTTGAAATAGTCAATTTACATATTTAAGTTTTCCATAGTTACAACTCCAAATGCTTGTACAAAGTGCATTATGGTTGCCTTAGCAAAATTGGAAATGGATGACCAGGTAAATTTATGTTGCAATCATTCAGATTATTTGTTGGATTCTATGATGCAGTAGGTAGCAGAAGAATTGGAGGAAGATTTGTTAAATTGAGTGATTTGTTTTGAGTTATAATTGATATTCTTATTTTTGTGGTATGTGAAAGGAAAGAATAAACCAAAAATGAATTCTGGTTCTACTTATGGTCATCTGAGTGTATTGGAGAATTTTTAAAATTCATATTGAAACATTGAAGAAAACACAAATTTTGTAGCAAATAAAAACATTATTTTAAAGATGTTATATTAATATAGAATAATAAAGTTTACAAAAACACATAAGGTATATTTATAAGGTAAAACATTGTTGTAGTAAATATCTATAGAGAAATGTTAAATATATGTAAATATTATTTGATAAAATATAATAGTGTAGATACATCTTAATTGACTTGGGGCATTTAGCTACTTAGTTTAATTTGCTTTTTATGGTAAAGAGTTTTAAAGCATGGTTATAGAAATGGATTTAAAATAGAAATGATGGGTTTTTCATTTATCAAGTATTTATCATCTAATCTTCATTTATCAACTATGTAATGACCCTATTCCCAAAAGCTGCCTGTTTAACTTCTGTTAGATTTAAAATTTACCAGAAGGACCATTTTGAGAATAAGTGCCAAACAGCAAGTACTTTTTATTATGAGAGATGTATAAGGGCAAAGTCATAGTATGATTTAGTATTTTTTATTCAAACTTTCAGTGTAGCATAGGCCATGATACTGTATGAAGAAAATTGACTACTTTCTCTCATATCTCATGAAAATATGTACCTATGCCAAGTTGTTCATCTTTGAGATATGTGCCACAATAGTTTTATGGAAGAAAGAAGTATCAGTGAAAAATGAAGGATTGCAAGATTATTTTCTGCCCAATTTATATGACTATTGATCTTTTTTTATTGGTAATATTTTTATGAGTATTTCCCCTAACTTGGGAAAAATTACACAATAATTTAGTGAAGTTTATCTGAATTATATAAACATATATCAGTAGATTTTTATTAAATATATATCAGTGGATTTTCATAACAACCTTGAAAATTATAAGGTTTAAAGTTTGAGATTGATGAAGTATTTAAATCTCAGAGATTATGCACCTTGTAAAATGTCACAGAAAAACTGTTTGATAGCATAGGGTTTCAGTTCTAACTCAGACCTGAATCTCATGTTCTTTTCACTATTCAATTATATTTCATAATTAAAATAACAAAAATACTCATAGTAATAACTTAATATTTAATTCTTTATGGGAATTGGATGGAATTTTAAGTTTCTTAATAGAAAAATATTCTTCTTGTGAATCTTATTGCTGAATATTTAGGAAATAAAAACTAACATATCTTTAGTTCACAGTAGTCATTTTATATATATATATATATATATATATATATATATATATATATATATTACATTTTATATATATATATATATATATTACATTTTATATATATATATATAATATTATATATTACATATATAAAATATTATATATATATAATAACTAAAATAGTCTGTTAATTTGCCTCATTTTAACTTCTTTTCAGATTAACACTTTTCTCTTTTCTTTTTATCAAATATTTATAACATGTCTTCCAAATATTCATCAGGGTACAACATACCATGCTTTTTTGTTTGTTTTTGTGGTTCTGGGGATCAAACTTGGACAAGTGCTCTACTACTAAACCACATTCTTAGCTATATATACTAGTTTTATTTTTTTGAATGGAGGATTGAACTCAGGGTCACTTAACCACTGAGACACATCCTCAGTCCTTTTTTGTATTTTATTTAGCAAGAGTGTCTGAGTTTCTTAGGGCCTTGCTAAGTTGCTGAGTCTGGCTTTGAACTTGCAATCTTCCTGCCTCAGTCATTGAGCCGCTTTGATTATAGGTGTGCACTACCACACCCATCTGTACTAGGTTTTGGATGGCTTATTTTTGTTGTATTAACTTGTTAAATGTCTTTCAAAACTCATTTCAAACTACTCACATATTAAGTAACAATTGCCTGATATGTTCTAGTTTTTAATTTTTATGCCACATAAAAGTTATCCCTTTTAGACAAGATATATAAGCAATAACAATAAATAGTAAAATAATTTATCGAACTTAAACGATACTAAATATGATTGAAATACTCTGAGGGTCCAACAAACCACTCTTTTTTTTACTATAATGTAAGAATTTCATTTAAACTAATAGAAAACTGGGTGACTGATATTATTAGATTCTTCTAAATGATTGTGTGTATATTCCTATTATTCCAAATATTTCCAGAGCTGCAAACTTATAGTATAAGACAATATATTCTTGTTACTTCATGTTAGATAATTTTGATCTAACTATATAATATTCTTGTTAGAAATCCCATTAATAAGAGAGAATAATAAAATAAAATTGAGTTTCTCAGGTTCTTTTAATTACGTAAGTTAAACAAAACTGACAAGATTTAAGTACTCTGGTATCTTAAAAATTGAGAAATTAACAATATAGATCAATGCATATTTTCCAGCTCATTTTCATTGTAGAGCTCAAACCTATGGTTTTTATATCATGTATTTAATGTAATCACGGATGGCTGCATTGGTGTGAGACCAATACAGATGCACAGAACTCTGTATCTAAACTATCTTTTTAATGGAAATTTAGGTGTTTGTGATCACTGTTTTGGAATTCTTTATAATTTTATCTTTGTGTTTTCTAAGGAAAGTTGGAACCATGTTGTGTGCATGGATAGCTTTGCTACACACCCTCTTGCCTACTGCTTCTCCTTGTCTGTGCAGAATTGCTTCTGGCTGCTTCCTGGATGCCACAGTGTTTCCAAACCCCTTCCCTCATTCTGCTGCCAACCCTTGCACTTCAGGTAGCCTTCAAGGAGTGAATAGTGGGTTAAAGAAAGAAGGAACAGGGAAGCAGTAAAGGAAGAGCATAGCACAGAGACTTGATTTCTTCCACCTGTTGTGCATAATTGTGGGCCCAGGGATATTGATATGTGACACATATGGCCAAAAATCTCTTGGGGAGATACCCCAGCAGCTCCACTATCCTAACCCTGAGCTGGCAGGGCCACAGGTTTTCACTGGAGAATTTGGTGGGGTAAGATTCTTGCCTACTATGATTATAGTATTGTGTCACAGTAGGACATTACAATGTAGGGCTACTTTGTACCTGTTTGGGTCTCTAATAACCTTGTGAGTATCCTCAAAGCCAAAGAAGCCAGACATGAAATGACAACAACAACAAAAATCAAAATGACAAGTTGAGAGAGAGACTGGGTGCTAAGAAAACACATTTCAAATTTTTGTACCTTTTTAAAGGCAATTTTCTCTTCCTTTTGAGCAGACAGTCCCCACATTTTTTATTTTCACCAAATCTTCCATAGTATACATCTGATTCTAGTAGTTCTTAACATTATATGTAGCTCTTTGTAGTTTTTAAGTGTTTTCCCATATTTTATCTCTTCAAAACTTCAGAATGTCCCTATACATTGATTAAATGGACTATTCAGTGGATTCACTAAAGAATTAATGGGACATAACTCGTTCCTAGTCTTATATCTGAATATACCAGCAGGCTAGGTTTGCATCATGTACAACCACAAGAATTGGACCCCAATTAAAATAAGTTATACTCTATGAATAATTTTCCAAAATGCATTCTACCATCGTGTATAACTAAAAATAACAAATTAAAAATAAACAAGAATTTAAAAATTCATAATATTCTAAATGTACTATACTGCAAATTTACGGAAGGCTAAATTTGCACTTATTTACAAATAAATTTTACACTCCTTGAAAAAATAAAATTGCGTGTTGAAGGAAAGAGTGAATGAATGAATGGTCTTCTCATTTGATAGTAACAAATTTATTAGAACTGTAACACAAATACTGAGATCAGACATTTATTGTGATGATCATGATGCTCCTTCATCACTTAAACTTTGGAATATCTGATTGGACTATTTTAAAGGTTGAAAACAACCTTTTTTAACTTTTCTTCCTAATTCTATTCTCCTCATCTTCGAGGGTCACTGATGGTCCAAGGATTTTAAAAATTTTAAAACCTGCACTGGAGATGCAAGATGCATCCTAACTAAAAAGAAAAGAACAGAAAAGATTTGTAGGTTGATGTAAATTAAAAGCTTAAACTCAAATCAGAAGTGGAGGATTCAACTATTTGTGGCTAGGTAAGAGAATAGTTGCAAAACTAAGCTTTGATTTGCCATTCATTGTTCCTTGAAACAAAAGATAAAACCCAGAAGCTTAACTTTATTTGACTCTTTATGCTGCTTCTAAAATTTAGTGGATGTACTAAAGAAGCCTCTTGGTATTCCAAATTAGCAGATTCTGCATATTCTCCTTTATTATAAAATCTGCCATGCCCTCATGTGAGCGCTGATCTGTACTGATGATGATGTGTTTTATCCTTTTTCTCAAAACAGCCACAAGACATCCTTCACAAGTATTTTTTCATTTTGACTTGTCCCTCTCATGTTCAGGATTGAACTCTGTATTTGTTCTGTTTTCCAGGATTCCTACAAAGTTGAGAGGGTTATTTTAATAGTAAAACAAGGATGTTCAAGTGGGTCATCTAGATTGTTTGTCAAAAAATTACACTTGGAGTATAAATCATTTCTATAGTTTATTGATCCAGCAAAGACCAGCTCAGAACAACCATTGTTGTAGGAATGTCCAGGATCCTCGGAATTTTCACTCTCATAAATGACTTCTTTTGGGCACATCAGTAAGTTTATGGAATTGTCACCACAGAGCAGGATGCAGACTCCATCCCCAAGTGGTCTCATTACGATCAATTTTCTTTTGCAACATCTATTACTATTTAAGGGAAATTCCTCCATCCTCAAGTGGTTAGAAGGAAGAGGAAGGGAGGGTGATGGGGTGATGGAAATGACTAAAGTATATATTTATGTATATAAATATGCCAGAATTACTCATAATATACAAACATTTTACAATGATTGAGCATGCATATGCACACACTTGTCTGTTGAAATCCAACTTGTGATTTTTATATAGTGCTCTGGGCAGGATCCTGCTATGAGTGATTAACATGCATCAATTCTTCAATCAATACACCAACTGTGTCAGGCATACAACAGCAAAATGTTATTTTACAGATAAGATAACCCAAGCTCACAAATAAAGGAAATTTTGGATCCTGGTGTCGAACCCAGAAATCAAACCTCAAAACAACTCACTCCTGAACACTAAGTAATGTCAATAACTGAAATTGCATACAAGTGTATCAACATGCAAAATGTATAGAGGCAAAGAAAAGGCAATTAATATATCTACTAAAAAAGAAAAGGACAAGTTCTGAACTGAAGCTTAAAAATGCAAAATATTTTCATTTATATTATTTCATAGAGATCCATACAAAACATATCATTAACTTTATTTATATTTTTATAATCCTACAGACCATATGAAAAAACAATGTTTAAAAGTATCTTCAAGGACAACAATAAAATATTTTTGTCATTTTCACCATATCTAGAATATCTGATCTAATAGAATACTGTATTATATTTTCATATATTTGTGACCAATTTTGATGCACTTATGAGACAAGAAAGGGTTAACCATGAAATGTGTAACATTTCCCAAAGGCTTTATGTATGTGCTGAGGTCATACAGACAAGTCTACCAGGTGAATTTCTTGTATATATCATTGATTTATCAATACATCATTTCTTGATGCTGTATTTTGCCTTATCACATAGGATGCTTTTAATACATTTCCAAGGCTTAATTATTTTTTTCTCATTGTCACTAAAAATGTTTTTATACCTTATAAAGAAATCCATTAATTCAATCATTCTACATGTTTATATTATCTAATCACATTTAGAAAGTATGTTTTAATTGTGTTACATTTATAACATCATTACATCTAGACAATGAAAATGACATTGCTTTAAAATAATCGTAGTAAATAGGGAGAGACAAAGACAGAGACAGAGAAATTCAATTAGTATTTTGGTCTTGTTTTACTTGGTTTGTTGAAACAAACATATGCAGGAAAGAGTCTTTGTACCGCTTTGCTTGAGATCACAGAGATGGAAAAATATTTTCAGTTAAAATGCTACATAGTAAATATATCATGCTTGATGCCCAAGAAGCAAAATTGAGACTATTACGTAGGTGCTTATATAACCACTTAAAATGAGCCATTTAATAATGTTAAAAACAACCACAAAACAAAAAATCTTAACTCCTATCACAAGAGGAAGACTGCATTTGTCCGGTAGTAACATGTTGTTTGCCTATCCTTGGTCAGGAGAATTGGACAAAAGTTAAGGAGCAATCTCCTTCACTGACATATAGAAACAAAAACCTCAGTTTGTATTGTCTCCAAGATAAAGGCTTCTTTAGTTGGTATAGTATGTTCAAACTTGCACAAGTTATGTGATATGCTAAATAAAAGTAGGTCTCAACATGGAATGAATAAGGATGATTCAAAATCAAATTTTATAATTATTTTTCTCTATATTTGGAACAATAACTGCTTCATCAGTGTATTATCTAAAAAAATATTGTGCTCTATAATTGTGAAGAATTTTCTTTTTTTTTATTGGTTGTTCTAAACATTACAAAGCTCATAATATATCATCTTTCATACATTTGATTCAAGTGGGTTATGAACTCCCATTTTTACACCAAATACAAATTGCAGAATCACATCGGTTACACATTCACATTTTTACATAATGCCATATTAGTGACTGTTGTATTCTGCTACCTTTCCTATCCCCTACTATCCCCCTCCCCTCCCCTCCCAGCTTCCCTCTCTACTTCATCTGCTGTTGTTCAATTCTCTCCCTTGTTCCCCCCCTTTCCCCTCACAACCTCTTATATGTAATTTTGTGTAACATTGAGGGTCTCCTTCCATTTCCATACGATTTCCCTTCTCTCTCCCTTTCCCTCCCCCCCACTCGTCTCTGTTTAATGTTAATCTTTTCCTCATGCTCCTCCTCCCTGTTCTGTTCTTAGTTGCTCTCCTTATATCAAAGAAGACACTTGGCATTTGTTTTGTAAGGATTGGCTAGCTTCTCTTAGCATAATCTGCCCTAATGCCATCCATTTCTCTGCAAATTCCATAATTTTGTCATTTTTTAGTGCTGCGTAATACTCCATTGTGTATAAATGCCACATTTTTTATCCATTCATCTATTGAAGGGCATCTAGGTTGGTTCCACAGTCTAGCTATTGTGAATTGTGCTGCTATGATCATTGATGTGGCAGTATCCCTATAGTATGCTCTTTTAAGGTCCTCAGGGAATAGTCCAAGAAGGGCGATAGCTGGGTCAAATGGTGGTTCCATTCCCAGCTTTCCCAGGAATCTCCACACTGCTTTCCAAATTGGCCTCACCAATTTGCAGTCCCACCAGCAATGTACAAGTGTACCCTTTTCCCCACATCCTCGCCAGCACTTGTTGTTGTTTGACTTCATAATGGCTGCCAATCTTACTGGAGTGAGATGGTATCTTAGGGTGGTTTTGATTTGCATTTCTCTGACTGCTAGAGATGGTGAGCATTTTTTCATGTACTTGTTGATTGATTGTATGTCCTCCTCCGAGAAGTGTCTGTTCAGGTCCTTGGCCCATTTGTTGATTGGGTTATTTGCTATCTTATTGTTTAATTTTATGAGTTCTTTGTATATTCTGGATATTAGGGCTCTATCTGAAGTGTGAGGGGTAAAAATTTGTTCCCAGGATGTAGGCTCCCTATTTACCTCTCTTTTGTTTCTCTTGCTGAGAAAAAAACTTTTTAGTTTAAGTAAGTCCCATTTGTTTATTCTTGTTATTAACTCTTGGGCTATGGGCGTCCTATTAAGGAATTTGGAGCCCGACCCCACAATATGTAGATCAGAGCCAACTTTTTCTTCTATCAGGCGCAGAGTCTCTGATTTGATATCAAGCTCTTTGATCCATTTTGAGTTAACTTTTGTGCATGGTGAGAGAAAGGGGTCCAGCTTCATTTTGTTGCATATGGATTTCCAGTTTTCCCAGCACCATTTGTTGAAGATGCTATCCTTCCTCCATTGCATGCTTTTAGCCCCTTTATCAAATATAAGAAAGTTATAATTTTGTGGATTGGTCTCTGTGTCCTCTATTCTGTACCATTGGTCCACCTGCCTGTTTTGGTACCAGTACCATGCTGTTTTTGTTACTATTGCTCTGTAGTACAGTTTGAAATCTGGTATTGCTATACCTCCAGATTCACACTTCCTGCTTAGAATTGCTTTTGCTATTCTGGGTCTTTTGTTATTCCATATGAATTTCATGATTGCTTTCTCTATTTCTACAAGAAATGCCGTTGGGATTTTGATTGGCATCGCATTAAACCTGTAGAGAACTTTGGGTAATATCGCCATTTTGATGATGTTAGTTCTGCCTATCCATGAACAGGGTACATTTTTCCATCTTCTAAGATCTTCTTCTATCTCTCTCTTTAGGGTTCTGTAGTTTTCATTGTATAAATCTTTCACCTCTTTTGTTAGGTTGATTCCCAAGTATCTTATTTTCTTTGAGGATATTGTGAATGGAGTGGTTTTCCTCATTTCCATTTCAGAAGTTTTGTTGCTGATATACAGGAATGCCTTTGATTTATGTGTGTTGATTTTGTATCCTGCCACTTTGCTGAATTCATTTATTAACTCTAGCAGTTTCTTTGTAGACCCTTTTGGGTCTGTTAGATATATTATCATATCATCCGCAAATAGTGATAATTTAAGTTCTTCTTTTCCTATTTTTATGCCTTTAATTTCTTTTGTCTGTCTAATTGCTCTGGCTAGTATTTCAAGAACTAAATTGAATAGAAGTGGTGAGAGAGGGCATCCCTGTCTTGTTCCAGATTTTAGAGGGAATGCCTTCAGTTTTTCTCCATTTAGGATGATGCTAGCCTGAGGCTTAGCATATATAGCTTTTACAATGTTGAGGTAAGTTCCTGTTATCCCTAGTTTTTCTAGTGTTTTGAACATAAAGGGATGCTGTACTTTGTCGAATGCTTTTTCTGCATCTATCGAGATGATCATATGGTTCTTATCTTTAAGTCTATTGATGTGGTGAATAACATTTATTGATTTCCGTATATTGAACCAGCCTTGCATCCCAGGGATGAATCCTACTTGATCCTGTTGCACAATTTTTTTTGATATGCTTTTGTATTCGATTCGCCAGGATTTTATTGAGAATTTTTGTGACGAATTTTCCTCTCCAAATCTTAGTGAACTACTTTGAGTTTCCTCTCTTGTATTTAAAAACAAGAGTGGTAATATAAACACTACATTATTTTCATAAAAAATTTAACTGGATGCATTAATGTTTTCTGTAAAATATAAAATTTTATTAATTATAAAACTATTCATAATATAAAAAGAATTTATCATGTTACTTCATACCAAAATACATTTCTTAATTTAATGGGAAAGAAATATTAATAGACTATACAAAATTTGTTCTAAATTATTCATAATGTGAAAATATTCTGTGGCTTCTAGGAATACACATAAATCCTAAGCTCCATGCACTATTGTAGATTAATTCTCTAAAGTTTTGTTATTCATGCTACTTATAATTATTTCTTATTCAAGGATGTATTTAATATTTAGCTGATTTTCCATAAAACATGAATAGGTACACTGTAGCCATTTAATCTGATCAGATATTTAAAAAATTTTAAATAAAATTTTCCTTATGCAAAGAGGTCATAGTCTTTCAATTCTTAATCAATCAATAAAAATACTATTGGAAAAATCTGTAACTATAGTAAACTCCTGACTTCATGTTGCATTTTTTCATTCTTGAAAGAATTTGCTTTGTAAAGGTAAGAGCTTTAAATCTACGCTTATATCACAAATAATGCTGTATCCCAGTTTGAGGAATACAGACTTCACTGCTCACTAAACTGATGCCCTTAAGTGATGAATATGTATGTTATATGATCTATTGCTATTTTCTTTCTATTCCTTTTTCTTACTTTATTTTTTTTTTTTTTTATTTTTGCACTCCTGCATCCTGGTGTATGAACCCAGGGATACTTTAGTACTGAGGTACACTGCAGTCCTTTTTATGTTTTACTTTGAGAAAAGTTCTCACTAAGTGACTTGTATATCTACAATGTACTAATTTTTAAAGAAGCTAATATTAAGTAGAACAAAGACCTGTAGATAGAGAAAAGGGAACAGGGGGAAGGAGAAAGAATTGGAAAATGGAAGTAATGAGGACACAATTGGAGAAAATTATATTCCATGTTGAACATGCGTTATGTCAAAATGAACTCCAATATATAAATGAACTCCAATATATATATATATAGCTGCATATAATTATATACTAATAAAAATTAGTTCCCTTACACATAGCAAAATTAAGGAAATCACTTAAATATTCCTACTTCTTTTCTTCAAGTTTAGATTAATATTTGAACAAATGACCTTGATGTGACACATAATAATAGTTTTATGAAACTAAAATAAAGTGAAATTGATGGCCAAAAAGAATGACCAAAAGGACAAGTACAATCAAACATCAATATGGACAAAAATAGCAAAATCTGAAATGTCTTTATATTTATTACTTATTATTTTTGTTTACAAAGTTTCTTCAAGCAAGCTGTGCATTTTCTATGTGAAGTTATTTTCTTATTTTTTTTTATTAGTGCATTTTGGTTATAAATAAGACTGGAGTTCATTTTGACTTAACACATGCTTAACATGGAAGATAATTTTTTTGATTCAGTCCCCAGTACTTCCCGTTTAATTTTAGATTTTTTTAAAAAAAGAATAGTGCATTATAAATAAATATACTATTCAGGAAAGCAGTATGGAAATTGTTCAAAATGCAAGCAATAAAACCACTACGTGACCCAGGTATCACTCCTTGGTATATACCCTAAAAATATAAACTCAGCATACTATTGTGAGACAGGCACATCAATGTTTATAGGAGCACAATTCACAATAGTCGAGTTATGAAACCAATCCAGATGTCAACACATGAATGAAGAAAGAAAATGTGGTATATATACACAATGGAGTTGTATTCATCCATAAAGAAGAATGGAATTATGTCACTTGCTGGTTAATGGGTGGAACTGTGGAACATCATGCTAAGGGAAATAAATAAGATTCAGAAAATCAAGGATAGAATGTTTTGCCTCATATGAAAAGGCTAGACCAAGATGAGGGGGAGAAAAGTGGCAGGGGAGCTGGGGTTGTGGCTCAGTGGTAGAATGCTTGCCTAGCATGTGTGAGGCACTGGGTTGGATTCTCAGCACCACATAAAAATAAATAAAATAACGTTATATATATATATATATATATATATATATATATATATATATATATATATATATATATTAAAGTGGCATGTAAAAAGAAGAGATTACAGTGAAGTAGAAGAAAAGGGTTTTTGGGAAGAGAAGAGAGATAGGAAAGGGAAGAAATGGTAGAAAGAAACTGACTCAAATATCCTATGTACATATGAATATACCAGAGTGAAGTGTTTTGGGTTTTTTTCTCTCTCTCTCTTTTTTTTTTTACAAAAGGGAATATTATCCAAACTTTCAAAAGAAAAGTTCGTTACTTAATAAAACATGTAGAGTCTATATGTTAATAGTTATTACTTGTGCTAATGAATTCCAAAATCAATGCTATAGAAATTGTTTACTTAGTATAATGAAGGATAATACCACTCTTAGTTGAGTAAATCAGAAATAGTGTATTTTACAATGAGTGAACTGACTCTCTTCTTTTGAAATTTCCTTTCACAAAATACTCATTATAATCACATTCATTTCATCTCAGACAATTCATCATTACCACTCATTTCAATAAGTCCAAGTTTAATTTCCATTGTCAAATGAGCAGAATCTTTTCACTCTTCATATTAAATGCTTATTTGGTTGATGGATGATACAGCTGAAATATCACTCCACTTGTCTCCATTTAGAAAACAAAACAAAGAAAATAAATTTTTAATTGTAAAACATAAAGAAAGAGTTATGTAAACCTAATATAACCGGTGCTTTGTACAAAAAAATTAACATCTAATATAAATATTGACCATATAAATATTTCCTTTTTACTATAGGTCTATACCTTGGTAATATGCTGACAAAAAGACAACTAATTTCTTTCATTAATATAATTTATTTGAAAATTAGAAAATCTGTATTAGGCACACACCTTCTTTTGAAATGAAATCAATTTTAAACTGCGTATAAAATATGCTGTGTGATTTTAATTCTGATTTTATTTTTAATCAGATACTTATTTGTAAAATTTCACAAAGTGAAACAGAAGAACAGAAATATGTATTTTGTCTTAAGTGTATTTGATATAATATCAAAACGAAAACATTGTTTACAAATAAAAATATAAACATCTCAATTTATATTGATATGAAGCTGTAATACCACCATTGTAAAACCGCATATTTAATTCATTCAGGAAATATTTTCAGAAGAATGAGGTTTAAAGCACAGGAAGTCTTTTACTGAATCTCAAATGGTAACCTTTAGAAAGTCACCAATATATGAGACAGAATCCTTACATTAGCAAATCTAACAAAAATTTGAGTCAATAGTGACAGAAAGATGAGCCACTTTAATATCGAGTAAATCTTTATGATAGCATACAATTTAAAAGTTGGCTTCAGTGATCACCATAACTCAGAAAATAAGGGAAGTCATCATGTAAGTGTAAAAACTGCATAAACATGGAGATCCAGGGATTTGAATAAGACAGGAATAAAATTGTTCTCTCTGCTGAATCTGCTGTAACAAACTCCACTCACTGGGTCCCAACAGATCTTTGTTTCTCACAGTTTCAGAGAGTGAGAGTCTAAGATCAAGATGTTGGTAGACAGACTTACTGGTGAGGTCTGACTTATAGGCAGCTCCCTTCTTGCTGGATCCTCACTTGGTAGAAAGAGGAAGGAAGAAACTCTGGTCTCTGTTCCTTTTACTTTTCATAAGCACACTAATCTCCCCATAGAGACCCAATAGAATGACCTCCAATGACTACACTTAATGTTAACTACTTACCCCAACTCCAGATAGTATCACATTGCATACTGGAACTTCAACATGGTGATGTTTCAATATTTAGGCACTCATCAGCAAGTAGATCATGTCTTCTTTTCCCAAGGCATCATTTGATTTTGCCTCTTACCTTAAAGTCTGACGTTTAAAATTATATTTTATTAGTAAAATTTTCCTTCTACTGAAAAATAGTGAGGTAGATTATATTTATTATTCTATTTTATTTATTTTTTATCTTCTACCCATTGTCAGGTAAGAACATCTGCTCATTCTTTCTAATAAGTTATTTTCATTTTTTTTGAAAGCTAGCTGGATAGAGAGATGATAGATTTTGATTCTGATACTTGTGCTTTACTGTTTATAGGAGCGGCAGCGATTTCTTATCTGGCTTTATCTGTGTTATCTGTTGAACAGAAGTTTTAATAATGGTAAATAAACGAATCTATTCCTGGAGGTTTTTCATTTGTTTTGTTTTGTGAAACATGTTTATGGAGAAGAAATGCAGGATATTAAAGGGAATGTGGAACACTAGCGGTCTAGTCAATCTAGAGAGCACAGGTTAGTGCCTGAAGACAGACACTTGCTTGTGGGTTTTGTCAGAGTAAAAACAAGACCTGTGTTGACTCAGGCAGACTGAGGAACCAAAGCAGGAATCCATGCCACTTACAGGAGACTCATCACATTTGCCACAGCACTTGATACTCCAGTCAATTGTGAAAGTCACATCAGTGAGAATTTTCTGAGGAACTTATGGAAAACACTCCACAGAAGGAGTGTTCTGAATCTGGGTATTCTATAACTAGAAATCACCAGTGCAAGGTAAACTGTATCAATCAGGTTACCTCCAACTTGTCTCTAACATCCTCGTAAAAATAGGCAAAGCCCCAAATGACATCTGGAACAGAGGAGGAGATTAAGGGAAGACAGGAAATGCTCCTGCTCACTACTGTAATTTTTCTTGCTAGGAATAGCCTTGAATTTCTCTAAAACTAAACAGTGTTTGGATGTTTCAAGTTTTCCCAAAATGTATGTTATTATTAGAGAAATGGATTATTGACCAGAAAACCAGATCTGTCATCCTGGGTGAGAAAAGCTAGTTGAGAGAATAAATAAATTATAGGACAATTATGTAAAAGAATAAAGTAGCTTTATGTTGTCCCCCCTACATACTTCAGTTAATTGAATAAACTGTTCTATGAGCATGGGCCAGGAAGACCCCATAGTCACAAGCCTTCTGTTCCCAGCAGAAGGTTATCAGCATGTTTCATAGACTTCTTTTAACTCTCTCAGGGTGGATTCCCCTTGGGTATGATAAGGTTATTTGCAAACACTTTGTTTCCTGCTAATTGAAACAATTGCTTTCAGAACAGATGTTCATACTCTTTGTATTCCTTATAATGGAATTGAGCATGAAATATGTGAGAAATGAACTTTTCACATAAACCATACCATATTCAATGGTCTCTGATCAGGTGTAATGAGTGAAATAATTTGTTAGTACAGCTTTGTTTAAATTTTCCCTTTATATTTAAAACAAGCCAATTTTGGGTTTTGGTACATTAAATTATTTTTAAAGAATAGGATAGGATGAGAAATAATTTAGCATTTCCCCCTGAATATTCAGGTATCTCAGATCCCTAAAAGAACTTATTTAGTTTTCAAATGTGCGAATAATCACTTTCAGAATCTGCAAGGGTATTTCTAATGAGCTATAATATCTACTTACTTATGAGGACCCTATGTGTACCCCATTATTAGGAAGATATTTTGCCATTCCTGAAATAACTGTCCTTTGCAAAAAGTACACATATACAACATAAATGTCTGTTTTGTTAATATTATTGTTAATTTGTTAATGTTATCATTTCTGTTACTTTTTTTTTTCAAGTATTTCTGGGATAAGCTATCTACTGCTAAGGCAAGTCCTCAATGTTCCCTCTGAGATAAGTGACACAATCTCATTGTTAATTGGTCACTAGCTCCAAATGAAAAATTTCATGAAGAGTTAGCCATATTTTTCTCAAATGACATTTTCAAATTATATATGTTATATGGACATGGGATGATGGAAACCAGAGTTGATCATGGCATCCTTATCTTGCAAAATAAGTTCTATGTTGGTTAATTTTTAAGGACACACCATTTCCATAGATAATGAACATCAATGTGTCTCTTCTCATTTTGTCTGCTCTCTTCTTATCTACTAGTGTATTGGTTTATATTAAAAGTTACACTTGCTTTAGAGTCTCTCCAACATTCTGGAGAGGTTTCAGAACTTGTGGGTCTAATGTACACTCAAAAGAAATATATGAAATCACTTAATTTTGCTAAGTTGTTTGCTACATACACACAAACACAGACACACACACTCACTTTCTTCTGTTGATATGGATTGCCCTATATCGTGATTGTATGTAAAACTGTCATGACTTTTCCATATATTATACTATAAATTCCTACATTACAAAAATGAAGCAAAAATCCCAGGATCTCAAAACTAGGAGAAGCAATGAGAGAAAAAATTACTAAAAGGTCAATATAAGAAATTCCTATGCTTTTACAAAGGTATAATAGTTACCATATTAAATTAACAATACTGGGGGTAGAAGAAAACTTTTATTAGAAACTATCATGTAATTAATATATTTCATTTTTCTGATATCAAAATTGAAAAATCTATATCCAAAAATATGAGAATGAAATAAATGTGATGCAATGGAATTATGTCAAACCCCTAAATAGTTTTGATTTGATTCTCCATATGGATAAATATATACAATAAATAAATAGGGTATACTACTAAACAACATGTTACTATGATATCACATTCGATTAGAAAAAAAATTGTTTCTGTTTTTGTTTCTTTCCTTTTTTTCTTAGACAAATGAAAGACATTATAGCAAAATCTTATTTATGTGACAAAAATTTTGGTAATTTTTAACTTTGTCTTCAATTGTTCTATATTTCTTCATTTTCATTAATCTAAAATAAAATGAATTTGTCTTTATAAAATAAAGTAAACTTAATGATCATGTAACTCAATAGAGTAACAAAAGATAAATTGACATGTATATAAAAGATATTTGATATAAGCTAACATTTATTTCAAATATTTTTGAAATTTTTTATCATTTTAATATATGAATGTGAAATGAATACAAATGTTTTCTGAGATTAAACAGGTCATTTTGAAAAATAACTCTGCCATTTGTTTTCTCAGGGAATCCATTCTACAAAGTATTTCTAAACTTCTGACATTAAAAATCTTATATGTAAATGTGTTAATGTGTGTGTATTTGTGTGTGTGTGTCTACATATATAATGAGGAAATCCCACATGAAAAGCAGTTGTAGGAGGATACACTTATTGCAACTACAAGGAAATCTGTACTTAGTGTACACGATCCTAGGCTCAGTGTCAGGCAACATATTTGTATCTCTAGTAAAAGAGACATGAGCATTAAATCATCTTGAGCACAAAATATTTGAGCAAGAGGGGAGAAAGTGGGCATACCAATAAACATACAATCAAATTTTAGGTCAAAATGTGTGTGACTATATCTGATATATAATAGTGAATTGGAAAAACCTGGTGAATATTAACTTCATAAAAAAGACACATTGTTTCAGAAGACATTTAGATTCTTACATTCTGTCCTTTGAATGCTGTCTTTTCTCATATAATTTTAAGTCCTCACAGTGATTTTCTGTGCCTAGGTTCCATAATCATATTAAAGGCAAAAAGATAAGTGACTGCAGCAGGAATCTGTTCTCTGGGGTATTCTGTCCCTTTAACAATGCAATGAAAACTTCTTCAAGCTCTTCAGTCTAAGATCCAATGTCCTGTTCGGTAGTAAAGGGGAAGAAAATGCAAGTTCGTTTAAAAATTGACTAGTACAGTCACGACTCATTCCTGGAGAATGGGTGTAATAGGAGAAAAATGTCCATCACATTTGTGAGTGTGTGTGTGTGTGTGTATACAGCTAAGATAGAAGAAAATGTATTTTATAGCATATTTATACCTAACTAAATCTACTTAAATACCATATTTTGAAAAATATGTCATCAAATTATATATTATAAAATTATACATATATAATACACAATTTTATAAAATATTATAAAATCATAATCTAATTTTGGCTAGTTATAAAATTTAAAAAGTTTTTTCAGAGCCCAATTCAGCATTCAGATTTTGTTTTAAACTTTCATACTTTATTCTGCAGTTTTCTCAGTACAAGTGAATGAGTAGTATTCATTCAAATCTGCCTGGGTTTTTGATGTTGTAATGTGTTCATGATCACTATGTTAAGACAAGCAAGGGCGTTTTGTATTTTTTATGCCCTGTTAATATCATCGCCACTTGGGGCTGGGCATGTGGCTCAAGCGGTAGTGCGCTCGCCTGGCATGTGCGGGGCACTGGGTTCGATCCTCAGCACCACATAAAAATAAAATAAAGATGTTGTGTCCACCAAAAACTGAAAAATAAATATTTTAAAAAATTCTCCCTCTCTCTCTCTCTCTTAAAAAAAATATCATCACCACTTATAACAGTGTCTGAAGTAAATAAGTGAAGGAAGAAACAAAAGTATGTGAAATAATTCTTGTTGCCCGGAGTTTACTACTAGCGTTAATACTATTTGTTATTATTCATTTAATAATTGTTAAAGTCCTACAACTGTTTGAATCAATAATAGCAAACTGCAGGTCATTGAATTCGGATTTCATAAATAGTAAAATAATGAAACAAAACTAAATAAAAATTATAATTACATAAAATTTCTAATTAATTGATATGTTTGATTTTAATTTATATGTTTCAAAGTTTTACCATGAAGAAAATTTATGTATATATATTCGATCAAAGGACAGATATTTAAACGGATTATATGAGACAGAAGACAGTCAATATAATTGGATAGTTTACATAATTTTTCTATGCTACATGGTTCATTGTATAACATTTTCAATTAGTTTATTGTTATTGACAATCAGTGTAAACTGTTTGAAATATAATACAGTATATGGCTTCTATCATCACTGAAAGACAAGAAGAGAGATAATACGTTAAAGCTCTGTAAATGTGAGCAGAGAGAAATTAGAAGGGAATTTCAGAACTATATTTTTAAAGGAAGGATTTTGTGCTGAAAATTATAATTTTTATTTTATCCATATCTATCCAAGGGTCTTTATAAGAGAGACACATAATTGACAGCTTCAAGAAAGAGCTCAGTATCTACAAAATAATATCCTCCCAAACAGAATGCATCACTCTTTCAAAGATGTTGTCATAGTGCGGGTGTGAGCTGTATGTGATGAATTGGTGTCAGAACTTTAACCACAGAAGAATACGTTATGTAGAGTGACAAATAAAAGATAAATCATAAACATTAATATTAGTAGAGATATGAAAAACAGACACAGGATACATAATAAACACGTACTGTGATTTATATGAGAATGAAACCAAGAAATATTAAAAAAAACTTGCAGAAATAAAGGCTTGAGTTTTCTTTTTTGATAATTTCCAACAGTGATCAAAACAAAATAACTGCAAATAAAAACACAAATCGACAACTATTTTGATGGAACTTCTGAATTCCACGTAAAAACAAGAATTATTACAGCATTATTGCTATATTTCTCTCCAATTTGGTCTTTGAAGTCCATGTCTCTGGAGAGTGGCTATAAACTCTAGCCGTGTCCTGAAGGAGCTCTATTTGGGATCTGGTCATGGATGTCTAGTTCGCCTTTCACAGGTATTTCTTCTTGCTGATATATAGCCTGAAACCTACGTTTTTAACCTGTGACTAAAGATCCCTGATTTCTAACAAGAAACTTGTTTATATTTACAGATGTCCTGTGGCTGTCCTCTGATTTGAGAACAGCTTATTCCTGCCACAAAAGCCACTGTCTAGGAGAGCTCTGTTAAACACGGAGAAGGCAACAATGAACAGTCAAATAGCAGGAATTTGCAGATCTAAGAGAGCAGAGGGTCCCACATCTTACTGGAACAATAGGAAGGGGCAAGACTTGAGGGACACATGTGTTAAATAATGGTAAGATTTTAAAAAAAGGCTCTAGAGATCTGTGTGGACCAAATATTTATTCAGGCTTAGGGCATTACCCTAGAATACTTCCTGTGGACATTGGAATTGATGAGTCCTCTGGGCTCCTGTGTGACAAAGAGGTGACCATTGTGATATAGCTGCATAATGTCCTAGGGTTTGAGGGTCAGTGGGGGCAGGCCAAGAATGTTGTATCTAGATGTCTCAGAAGGAGATGGTCACCAGGGGTACAGTTATATAGAGCAGATATCTAGATGGATCACACTGAGAACATGGGAGGTGGTAGAGAACTGGAAATTGTCAAGAGTGACTAGTCCTGTATAAGTCATGGAAAGTTAAAACCATCCTCAAAATGGATACTGTGACATTGTAAATTAAGGAGAATTTCCTGTATATTAAATAGTGTTTTAGGGCTGGGGATGTGGCTCAAGCGGTAGTGCGCTCGCCTGGCATGCGTGAGGCCCAGGTTCCATCCTCAGCACCACATACAAACAAAGATGTTGTGTTCGCCGAAAACCAAAAAATAAATATTAAAAAAATTCTCTCTGTCTCTCTCTGTCTTTCTCTTTAAAAAAAAATAGTGGTTTACTTCCAAAAAAAATCAAATTAAAGTAGTATTATTTATTTTAAAAAATAAAGAAAATAACATAACATCTTTTTGTTTAAAATAATTACCAGAATAAACAAATGTTGCAATAACTGTACAAATAACTTCTTTCCTGGGAATTTTGAAACTATATTATTGACATCAAGACCCTCTCCTACCTCTCCCATGACTCTCTAAATATTAGCACATATTTTCTACAAACAAGGGTAATCTTGCATAATTGTGATACATAATTTTACATAATTATGATACTTCAAAAGCAGGAAGTTAGATTTTATCCATTATACATCTTTTTTTTCCACAAATCTCATTCAAGTTTTGGTAATTGTCCAAACAAATTTCTATTTTAGAATATGAGAAGAGAAAGAATAGGGAGAACGTTAATAATGTTAACATTATTTAAACTAAAATAAATATGTTTCAAGAAATATACTCAGTCAAATAAGTATTTTCCCTCCAAAGCATAAGTAAACATTTGTGAACATTCAGCATCAGATAGCTACAAAATTATTTGATGTGCTATAACCGCATGAAAATCAAACAAGGAAGGTAACTAGGTTGCTGACTAAAATACATAAAAGGAATATAGTTTGGATAGGATAAGATAAAATAAGATAAGATAGGATGCAGTGAGGATAGGATAATAGTATGGACTAAAAATTTAAGCAAATCACAACAACTGTAACTAGAGTGTGCACTATAATTAAATTCTAAAATATGATTCTTCAAATAAACAGGTCTCATAGGGAAATGATAACGACGCCTTTGGCATTTAAATTATTTCTCTATAAGTCTCAGGAACAAGATCTGAGTTACGCAGGTTAGGAAGAAAACATGTAAACATTTCATAATTAAAGCAAGAGTTGGATTATAGCATTGCATTGGCACTTTGAAATTTTTCATTAAAGAATTCGTATTTGGAATTTCATGTTAGACTTTCCCTAAGAATGCAGATTCGACTATGTTCATATAGAAAGTTGTGAAAAAAAAGCTGACAGCAGCTATTCCATTTACAAGCAGGATTCTGTGAGGTGCTATGATGACCAATCCATGAACTTTCAGAGATGGCAAAAGAAAGTAATTTGCTGAGAAGAAAAATCCTAAAGACTGTGCTAACTAAATTCTTTCCTAGAACAATGGTATGGCCCAAGCTGATCTTTGCTGGGCCAGCATGCTATAAAGGTGACTCACTTCAATATCCTCTTTCCTCCCCTTAAAAAGGAGCCTTTAAATCCTTCCTTAATGGGCCACATTCTGGTTTCTACTGGAATCTGCTCTCTGGGATACAATTCTAAGAACCTCCAAATAAATATCTTTTTTACTTCACAGATCTTCTGATGACAAAAGGGAAACTGCCCAGGGCTGGTGGTGTAAAAAAAAAAAAAAAAAAAAAAAAATGGGCAAACATGAAAACTTTGGGGAAATAGGGAATTAAGGATACATAAATCTTTGATGTTACAAACAGTAGTTTAAAATAAAGGATGGAAAAATACATAGACTAAATGAAGATGAAATGGGAAATGCTGGAATATACGAACTATGGAATAGACAATCATTGTGTTTGGCTGTATTTTATGTGTTCTGTGTTTCTCATAAACACCATAATAGTTCATTTGGCATGTGACTGTGGCGATTCAGCAATGCTGTTTTCTGGAGTAATTAATTTCTCATCCCTCTTCCATATGGTGTCTAACAGGTCTAACCATTATGTCTTTGTCACATTGGTTGAGAAACACCTGAGTCTCAGGAATTCCTTCCCCTAGTTTTTGTACTTGCAAGTGAGAAGTGTTGAGCTGTGTGGGAATTTAATCCTGTAGAGAAGGCTGGGAGGTAATACAGCAGCATGACAGTACACTCTGTTTTGAGACAGAAACCCTGTATTGTGACATGGCAGGTACAGGTGGTAATTGAAAAAAGCAGACCATCCAGTGTTGGATTTAATTTCCTCCCTCTCTCTTCATGGCTTACTCTGGCTTTATTCAATCCCAGGTTTCAAGACTCAGACCTGTCTGGTGAGATTTTCCTGTGTGGAGCTACTCAGAGTGGGTTCTTTTCACCCCTTCATGAATAAATATAAACCAAAGAGACAAACATTTACTTGTGAAACCATCCAATCTAAGCATCAAAATGAAAAACAAACACGATGAGATGGAAGCATGCATTTCAATGACAGCATCATATTTTTTTTCAGATTTTTGTTTGGTTTATTTCAAATAAAACTGGACTCATTTACTTTGTAATAAAGAAAAAGTTTCTAAAGAAGGCAATTATTATTCATGTCCTGATGGATGTTAAAACAAAAGCATGTGCTTTACAAGTGAAGCAAATGACTCAAATGACTCTGAGAATCCCAGACCAGCAGCTGAAATGACACCTTTTAGGGAACAAACCTCATTTCTGAGTTTGAATCCTCATGATCTCCCATGTAAATGGAACGCATAACACACACACACACACACACACACACACTTTCTTCTAAAAAATAATTTGATATTTTTCAATTGTATTATTACCAAGGATACAGAATAAAAATACAAAAAAATAGCTAAATTTTTAATTCAATTCTTTTATTTTAATTCAATTAAGAAATCTTACTTTTTTTATTTAAAAGAAGTTTATCTTGAAAAATATCTTGGAAAACTTGCATTTTCTTTTGGCTTTTTTTAATGTTAGCAACATAATAGCTTTTGGCATATTAGTTATTAGTACAGTCTCTGAAATCATTTAATTGAGTTCAAATTTAAAATCTCCAACAAAGACATGACTTGTGATGTTGGTTAAGACAAATGCCACAAAATGTATGCTTTCTGACCTGGAATGTAGTGACAATGTTCAAGACTAAAGTTAATAAAAAGGAGTAATGTACGTCATCAAAGTAAATGTTTAAAAATGAGTATTAGACTAGTGGAAGATATCACATTCATGAAAATAAACTCATAAATATTGTACATGCAGATTTGTTTATTCTTTTTAATTAACATAATAATTATGTCTATTTGTGGGGTAGAGTGAAATTTCAATGTGTGTACAATGACTTCTAATCCTATCAGGGTAATTAGCATTTATTTATGCTTGGAGCCTTTGAACTTGGCTCTAGTACTTCTTGACATAAATGACCGATGACTGTGCACCATAGTTACACTATTGTCCTATAGAAATGTAGAACTCATTCCTCCTATTTACTGTTTCCCTCTTCCCCACCATTCCTAGTGTCTAGTAATTATTATTTTATTCTTCTCTATTTAATGTAAACTTAAAAAAAAAAAAACTCTTACTTATATCAGATAGCATGCTATACATTTCTGTGATCTGGCTTATTTCTCTTAACACAATATCCTCCATTTCCATCCATTCTGTCACAAGTAACAGAATTTCACTTTTTATGGCTGTTAGATTTCCACTGTGTGTATATACTACATATTCTGTATTAACCTCATTTGCACGTAGACATCTAGGTCATCCAAGATCTTGGCTATTGTGAACAGTGGTGTCAAAAGGGTGAGAGGGCAGGTGTATCTTTGGTATGCTGATCTCACTTCCTTTGGATGTATACCCAGAATGGGACAACTGTGTCATATAGAAAATGTATTTTTAGTTTAAAAAAAAAAAACTGTGTGGGGACTGGGGCTGTAGCTCAGTTGTAGAGCACTTGCCTCGCAGGTATGAGACCCTGGGTTCCAATCCTCAGAACCACATAAAAATAAATAAATAAACAAGCAAACAAACAAACAGATATATAACTAAAAAAAAAAAAAAAACTATGCGGGGCTGGGGACTGGGGATTTGGTCTGTTGTCAGTTGGTAGTTTGGCTTGCATACTCAAGAACCTGGGTTCACTTCCAGCACCACAAAAAGCCAAAACCAAAACAACCACACAAAAAAACTATGCTATTTCCATAATGGCTGTATTAATTTATATTCCAGCCCGTAACATCTCACTGTGGTTTGACTTTCATTTCCCACAGAACTAATGATATACATGGAGGTTTTTATAACACCTTTGATTAAAGTAGCTATTACAAATTCTCAAATATAGAATGTCAGCCATGTGAATCAGCTATAACTCCAAATTAGCCCCTACCACTTGAAAAATCGGTTCTTTTAAATCAGATGGATCACTCTGGAGATGGGTTATAAAGGCAAAATAGTAAAAGAAAAAAAAATATTCACAAAGAAAACTGATATTTTAATGATCTTTACATTTTATAATCAGAACTCAGATGGTATATTCTGGTGTAAAATTGTATATTGGTTGTGAGGAGATAGCTATATGCTATCAGGAATCATATTTTCTCCCATTTGGGGGATGAAGAATATATCAACTTTTAATCCATCCTTTAACTTGTATTTCAAAAGCATAGTAGTTAAGAAGTATCTCCTGAAATATAGTAGAAAAATTTTTCCTCTGTTTCCTGTTTACTGTTTCTTTAATCTCTCACACTTGCTAATATTATTACCATAATATGAATTTTTTATTATTATTTATTATACTTATATTCTTCTACAATTGGCTAATTCTTTTATGCTACATTTTAGGTCTTAGGTCAATAACAAACACCCGAAAAAAAAAAAGAGTGATTATATTATTCAGTTTATGAAAGTACAAACAACTTGCTAGTTTTACTAGATCAATAAATAAAAGTATATCATGAGACAGATCTTTCAAAGGAGAAAATTAAGACATAAATATCAAATGTTTTCTTTTTCTTATTCTCCCCCGCAAAAGCCCAAAATATGGGAAGTATTCTTAGTTTGCTTTATTTCTGGGACATTAAATTCTTTTATTTCCCTCTAAAAGTTTGCTAAGAACCACATATATTTTTTAACTTTCATCGTCATACTGTTAATAAATTTCAACTCTTTAATAGCACCACATGTTGAATTGCATTATGATTCTGAGTTCTTTTTTTTAACAAAGAGCACACTCATACTGAGATCACTTTTCCTTCCCTGTGGTGTCTGTACAGAGTCCTTTGAACCACAGTTCCCCTGCCTGAGTTCCATTTTCACTTTGCTAGGGTATCTTTAAATGAGGTCTTATTCAAAGTGAATATACCTGAAATTAATTTGTTAAAACTGTATGAATATAAGCTTATTTTCCTTTCTTCATTGTTTGATGTATTTGGGATATTATTCTATGTTTAAAATATCTATATTATTTATGTAATAATGTAAAGGGATTTTTCTATTATTGGGTCTTATATTCAAGATGTTTTCATATTTATACCTTTTCATGTGCAGTTTTGTATTTCACTTTCTTGAAATTTCTATCTAGAGGAAATGATTACTTTCCCGGAATATTGTACAACCTTTTTATTAGCTTCTATTGGTTTTTCTATTTCATTCACAATTTTGCATATTTTTGCTTGAAGAGAATAGTCAGTAGACTAGTGAGGGAAGGTAGGAAGGCAAATTGTAAACATATGTGTTTAAGCCCTAAGCTGATGGCAATATATTCTAAAATTTGATACTAATGTTATAGATTACCTCAAATTTTCTTCAGAACTGACTTCTATAGTATTCCTTATTTTAATTTATGAATTATACAAATTAATGGGCTTTACTATGACACTTACCTACATGCATATATCATGCCTTGATCATTAACTTTTCTCACCCCACAACCACAAGATCTATTTCCATTAAATTTCCTGTTCTACTTTTCTACTTTTGGGTGATGATGTTCTTGTTTGTTTTCACTTATGAGAGAAAAATGCAATACTTTTCTTTCTGTATTGGGTCTATTTTTCTTAACATCCTGTCCTTTGGATCTTCCAATTTCCTGCAAATGACCTGTCTTCATTTTGTTTATTGATGAATAATACTCCAGTGTATATGTATACCATATTTTGTTGGCAAACACCTTGTATGGTTCCATAAATTAACTATTGTGAATAGTCTGCGGATAAACTCAGATTTACAAAGATGTCTTTTGTCTATTAAGTGTATTTTCTTTAGATATATACCCATAACTGGAGTAGCTGGATTATATGGTTGATCTAATATTAGTTTTTTGGAGGACTATTCATATATTTAATACTGGCTATACTAACTTGCATTCCCACCACGAGCATATACGTTTCATTTTTTTTCTATTTCCTTGTCAACATGTGTTTTTTGTTGTTGTTGTTATTTTTTGTATTTTTGATAATAGCCATTCTGACTAGGATAAGATGAAATATCAGTGTAGTTTGATTTTCATTTCACTTTGACTAAAGATATTGAACATTTAAAAATATTCTTACTGGCCATTTGTGTTTTTTCTTTTGATAAATATCTGTTTAGATCCTATGCCCATTTTAAAAATTCTGTTATGAGTTGTTCTTTTGTAATTAGCTGTTTTAGTCAGTTTTGTGCTGATGTGACAAAAAGACCCAAAAATAACAACGTAGAAAAGAATAAGTTTATTTTGGCTCAGAGGTTCAGTAGTTTAGTTCATGGTCGGCTGACTCCACAGGTCTGGGCCCAAGGTAAGGCTGAACATTATGGCAAAAGGGCATGTCAGAGGACAGCAGCTCAGGACAGGACAAAGAGGAAGCAGAGAGAGCTCCCCCCATCAGGGACAGAATATAAACCCCAAAGGCACACCCTTAGTGACCTACTTCTTCCAGCCATACCCTATCTGCCTATGATTACTGCTCAATTAATGTTTATGAGTGGATTAATACAATAATTAGGTTAGGACCTCAAATCCAAAGTTTTCACTTCTAAATTTTCTTGATTCATCTCACATAGGAGTTTTCAGGGGACACATCTTATCTCAACAATAGCAATAGCTTTTCCGTGTGTTCTGTATCTATTCTGGATATTAACCTTCTGTGGGATGAACGGCTGGCAAAGATTTTCACCTATTTATTGTCATATTTTCACTCTGCTGAATGTTTCCTTTGCTTCACAGAAACTTTTCAAATATGACGTAATCCTGCTTATCAATTCTTACTTTTATATCCCAAGCTACTTGTTGCATGGCCCATCTTAGAGTGTTTCCCCTGTTTTCTTCTAGTAGCTTCAGTTTCTATTCTTACATTAAGGGTATTGATCCATTCTGAGTTGATTTTTATACAAGGTTAGACTTAGAGGTCTAATTCCAATCTTGTAAATATGCATATCCAGTTCTCCCAGCATCACTTGTGAAAGAGGATGACTTTTCTCCAATGTTTGTATTGTGAGCATGCTATGTCATTAACATAGAGGAAACACTTTTGTGTCTTTCCACAATGTCAGAATGTATGGAACAACAATAAATTCACAAGTCAGACCACTTTCATCAACAGCAGTTCACTGACTACTTGAGGGTCATCTGATAGTGATAAGCCAGTCAAACACAAGTTTTTTGTTTGTTTGTTTGTTTGTTTTTTCCAATCTTACTTTCTAATATCTAAAAACTTAAGTCACACACACTTCACAGGATGATATGAACATAGGTCACAGAAAGACTAAGAAAAGGCTAAAGTGGCCACAGAGTAACAGCATGCTATGCTAAAAGCACAGGCAGAGAGATATAAATGCAGAGTCAAAGATACCCTGCAGAAGGTCAGATAAGAATTTTAGCCAGTTCTGCGGGGTTGTCAAAGCAGAGGGTTCAGACTTCAGTTTCAGAGTGCCAGCTCAGGTTATCGGCTTGGAGAAGGCAGGCCATGCATAGTCACCACAGGCAGGAGAAACCATGCTTTGCTGAAACCCAATAGGAACAAGAAATTGGAGGTTCTTCACAATGGCAATTTTCCTGGATGAAGCTTGTCATGAGTGACCAGGGGAAGGTCAAACTGTTGCCATGTCTAGTCACAAGGTGCTCTTCATTTGTGGGTCTTGAGTGATGGGTTTTATTTGGTGGAGTTGATAAGCTCCCATGTCTGATGTTTCTGATAGGATCTGAGATGTCCATGTGTCCAGGTACTTCCTTGTTCAGTTTGATGAATTGGAATGTATAAGTTATATATCCATTTGTACCTTATGGTGGTAAGGGAAAATGTTGGTTCTCTACTTGTACAAACAAGGTATGGAGTTATTTCACCCTGTTACTAGTACTCAAACTGGAGTAGCTCATGGGAAATTATTGTTTTCCAAAATGGCATAACTCAGAGTTAGGTATAACCTGAAAACTACAGTTCTGTTTACATCAAACAGTAATTCAGAGCAGGGCACTGTCTGCTCTCCCCAGTTTGTTTTTGGTACCTTTGTTGGAAATCAGCTGGCCAGAGATACATGTGTTTATTTCTGAGTTTTCTGCTCTGTTCCTTTTAATTGCATGTCTGTTTTTATACTATTATCATGCTGTTTGGGTACTTGGCTTTGTAGTAGGCTTTGAAATCAGGTAATGTGATACCCTCATCACTGCTCATTTTGCTCGGGATTGATTTGGCTTTTGGGGGTCTTTTGTCTTCCATATAAGTTTGAGAGAGAGAGAGAAAAAAAAATTTTAATATTTATTTTTTAGTTTTCGGCGGACACAACATCTTTATTTGTAAGTGGTGCTGAGGATCGAACCCAGAGCCACGCGCTTGCCAGGCGATCGCGCTACCACTTGAGCCACATCCCCAGCCCCATTTTTCCTACTTCTATGAAGAAGGTCATTGGTATTTTTATGGAATTGCATTGAATCTTTTGCTTTCTTTGGGTACTGTAAACATTATAAAACTACTGAAGCTTCCTAATCCAAGAATGTATGAGTTCTTTAGAGTTTATGGTGTCTTTTCCAATTTCTTTCTTCAATATTTTGTAATTCCCATTAGAGATCTTTCACATTTTTGGTCATATTTATTTCTACATTTATTTGTTAAGACTATTGTGAATGGGATTGATGAGATTTTTTTCCTGATTTTCATCTTAGCATGTTCATTATTTCTGTATAGAAAAAGCTACTGATTTATGGATGTTGGTTTCTTATCCTCCTCGTTGAGTTTATTTATCATTTTGAATAGTTTTTTGGTGGAGTCTTTACTAATTTATATGTGTAGACTCTTTTAATCTACAAACAGGGAAAATTACTTCCTCCTTTTCTATTTGTACCCCCTTTTATTTATTTTTTTATTGTCCAATTGTTCTGGCTAGAATTTCTAATACTATATTGAATAAGATTATTGAGAGTTGACACCTTTGTCTTATTCCTGATCTTAGTTGAAATGCTTTTGGATTTCTTCATTTGGTATGTTTTATATGGGTTTGCCATATATAGTTTTTATTATGTCAAAGCATGATTTTTTCATATATGGTTTATTCAGAATTTTTATTAATGGGCATGTTGAATTTTATCAAAAGCTTTACTGCATCTGTTGGGATAATCATGTTATTTTATCCCTAATTCTATTTATCTCCTGTATGATGTTTCTTGGTTTTCATGTATTGAAACATGCTTTCATCCCTGGATTGAAATCAACCTTATTATGGTGTATGAATTGTCCATGTGCTATAGAATTCAATTTGAAAGTATTATTTTGAGGATTTTTCCATCTGTATTTATCAAGGATATAGGTCTATGGTGTTGTCGATGTAATTTTCTGAATGAATGTTGAGGGTTTAGTTCCCTGTTTAATGCAATGGTTAGAGAACAACTGGCGTTAGTTCTTTGAAAGTCTGGTAAAATTCAAAAATGAATCCATCTAGTCTTGGACTTTTCTTGGATTGGAGACTTGATTACAGCTTTAATGTCTTAACTTGCTATTGAACTATTTAGATTTATTAAATCCTGCTGATACACTTTTAGTATATAATGTTTGTGCAAAATTTGTCCATTTTCTTTTTTTTCAATATGCATATAGTTTTTCAAAATATTATCTGATGAGCATTTGGATCTCAGTGATATGTATTTTTATTTTTGTTTGTTTGTTTGTTTTTGTAGTTGTAGATGGACAGCATTCCTTTATTTTATTTGTTTATTTTTATGTGGTGCTGAGGTTCAAACCCAGTGTATGCAAGGCATACACTGAGCTACAGCCCCAGCCCCAGTTGTATGTGTTTTAATGCTTTATCAACTCTAATTTTATTTATTTGGGTTTTCTTTCTCTTTCTCTGGCAGGTTTAGATAAAGATTCTTTTCAAAGAAAGAATGTATTTGAAAAATCTCCTTGTTTCATTGATCCATTGTATTATTATTTCTTCTTTCATCTTCATTATTTCCTTTTTCTTTATAGGTCTGTTTCTGTTTGACCTTGAGATGTATCATTAGGCTATTTAATTGAGATTTCTGTGTGTGTGTGTGTGTGTGTGTGTGTGTTTGAGATGGGCACTCATTCCTATAAAATTCACTCTCAGTGCTATTTTTGCTCTAATCCATAGGTTCTGGTATATTGTGTTTTTATTTTTGTTTGGAGATTATTTTTATTTTCCTCCTAATTTCTTCAGTGACCCTCACTGTTCATTCAATATTGTGTTGATGGATTCTGGTATTTATCTAATTTCTGTAATATTTCCTCTTCATTTTCAAGCTACTGTGATCTGATAAGTTACAAAAACTTCTTTTCACTTTCTTGATTTGTTAATATTTGATTTATGATAATAACTGAAGCAAAAAGTTGGTTTTTTGAACAGATGAATAAGATGGATATACTCCTAGCCAAACAAACCAAATAATAGAAACAGAAAATGAAGACACAAAATTGGAGGCAGGGGAGAAAGGATATATTAATACAGACATCAATAAAATATAGAATGTCATTAGGGACTATTTTGAAAACTTGATATTCTGATATACTTGAAAATCTAAAATAAATAGGTTTCTAAATACATGTGGCATACCAGAATTGGTATGTCTGTTAGAAAACAAAACAGACAAAACACACCAAGACTAACTAATAACAAGCAATGAGATTGAAATGGTAATTTTAAAAATCCCCCAAAAAGAAAGAAAGAAAGATAATGCCCATATTGATTCACAGGTGAATTGTACAAATATTATATACCATGATTAAGTTGGTTTGATTCCAGGGATCATATCAATGCAAATATCTAAAGTCTTTGACAAAATTTAGCACACATTCTTGATTTAAAAAAAATAAAGAATTATGGATAAAAGAAACTTACCTCCACTCCATAAAATCTATATATGACAAACCCAAAGCTAATATTAGAGTAAATGAGGAAAATCTGAAAGCACGTCTCCACAATTAGAAACAAGACCTGGAGGTTCACTTTTATCTCTCCTCCTCAGTATTATACTTGAAATTTTAGCCAGAAAATGACAAAAGAGACGAAAATAAAAGAGATATGAAAAGGAAAGAAAGAAGCCAAATTATCATTGTTTTAATTAATTAGAAGATTTCCAGAGCTCTACCAGAAGACTTCAAAAGTAACAGGATACAAAATCAACAAACAAAAATCAATAACTATCTATTCACCAAGAATGGATCTACTGGAAAAAAAATCAATGAAACAATTCCATTTATGATAGGATCAAAACATACCTAAGAATAAACCTAACCAAAGAGGTAAAAATGCTCTATAAGTTAGAGAAAACTGAAAAATATGACAACAGAGGATAGAAAGACCTATAATTCATAGATAAGCAGAATTAATATTGTTCAAATGTCCATCATACTACCAAAGTGATCTCCACTAAATAACAATGGTATTCTTCACGAATCTAGAAGGAAAAAAAAGTTCCAAAATTCATATGGAAGAAAAAAGATCCATAATATCACACCAATTCTGAGTTTGTTTTTTTGTGTTTTTTTTTTTAAAGCTATGCTGGAGGAATCACAAAACCTTTCAAATTATACTACAGAGCTGTAGTAACTAAAACTAGCATTTACAAAAGACATGCAGAACAATGTACTAGAAGACATGAAAAATATAAACAATAAATAGCATGAGGAGATTCTACAGAGAAAATCTTTTCCAGTTCATCACCTGATAGAGGATTACTACCCAGAATTTAGAAAGAACTCAGAAAAATTAAGACTAAGAAAAAAGTAAACAAATTAATAAAGGAGAAAGTGAACAAAACAGACATTTCTCTGAATAATTACAAACGGCTCAGACCTAAACTAGCCAAACTTGACCTGTACATTGAGCTCTGTCCCTGCTTTGATTAGTAACTAGTGTACAGAGGATCAGGCAATTGACTATTTCAAAGGAGAATTCGCCTTCATGATAGCTGTGTAGCAACCAGGGATGAGTCAGTTGAGTGAGTTTTTTTTTTTTCCTTATCTAAATTATTGACCTTTTCATTTCCAAGATTTTTATTTGGTTATTTTTCAAAATTTCTATGTCTTTATTGAAGTGCTCATTCATATCTTACACTGTCTTCCTTAAATATTTCAGCCATTTATTTGTGTTCTCTTATATTTTATTTAGTTTTCTGATGAATTGTTATTTTGAATTTTTGTCACTTAAGTTTCTTTTGCATCTGTTTCTAGAGAGTTATGAACTTTGAGAGTATCTTTATATTGCTTTTCTCATATTTCTTGCATTTTAACATTGAGATTTGCACATCTTTTGAGGGGTTTTACCTTTTCCACTCTCATATGGAAGCCTTTCTGGTAGATAGTTTTCCTTAGATGGTATGTCTTGGGATATGGGTTGTTGTGTGGCATTGGTTTTAATTTGAATGAGAGTTTATAATGTTGTTTCCCTCTACTTTATTGACTGTGATTAATGAGTTTTGACACAATGGACACCATATTGGTTGTTCAGGCAGGTGTGAGGAGGACAGCAAATTATGTAGCACACACTCAAGGCCCCCAAAGGTATTAGTTTCCCTAGGGTTCTGTTAATAGTGGCTATTACCTGAAAGCAATTTTGCAACTGACTATTTCAATCATGACAACTGGGCCTGGAGTTTGTATCCCCTATTGTGACACTGGTTCATCTCCATTTGTTTCATGGGGAAAGGCAGGGACCTGGGTCATATGTATCCTTCTGTGGGACTCACATGTGTGAGCTGATAGAGCAAGTAATTGACTAATGCTGAGCTGCTACATATGCATGGTTACCCAAACATTATTATATTTCTCTCTGCTGTTGTGATAGGGGTGGATGTCCAGAAGCAGGACATCAGCACCCCCCTTTTCCATGGCTACTTGTGAACAGGTTGTCAATTGGGGGCTGTTATCCACCCTCCTCTTTAAGTTGAAGTATCTGCTAAGTTTCAAGTAAAATCAGATCATGGCTGAAGCAAAATGAAACCAGTTGAAGTGTAGCTCAGTGTCTCCCACTGTCTACCCAGTGTTTTCACTTTGCCTGACTCAATGTCCAGAAACACGGAGAAAGAAGAGAAAAATAATGGGGGGAAAGACAAAGAAAAAAATGTAAAAATGAAATAGAAACAACAAGCAATACCATCAATGTTCACTTTTAAGGAAATGCAATGTTTGCATTTTTAAAGATTTATATACATTGAGGTATAGGATTAAAGAACTTCTATAAAGGGGACAGATGCAATTCTTCCTCTCACTAATAATCACCATTGCCACATAGAATACACCAATTTGCTCCTCTGTTACAATAGAAATTGCAGCTCTTAAAGTTATGATTCAATCTACACAGATTGATAAAAGGTTCTAAAATGTAACTGATATCTCAGGCTAGACATATCTTGGGGAGAAAGATGAAATTATTATGTAATATCATTGCGGCAGTTGTTTTCTAGCCTTCTAGAAAAGTATAATTTAGCAATGCTCTGTGCACTTAAAAAATGTCTCATATATTGTGAATGGAGTTGAGCAGGTCCAAGATTTTGTTACTTTTTCCCTGCACTGAATCCTGATCAAAGACCTTTTATATGTGGCAAATGTGTTCAGTAACATTCTCATTACCATCAATATTTATATAAATCCTTATGCTCCATATAACCAACATCAATACCATCATCATCATTTTTGTTTGGCAAATAAGCTTCAATATTATACTCATCAGCTGCTTCTAGCCTCAGCAACTCAGTGAGGCCCTAAGAACCTTAGGGAGACTCTGTCTAAGAAAAAAAAAAACTAAACAAAAAGAGACTAGGGATATAGTAAAATGCCCCCTGGATTAAACCTTCAGTAAAGAAATAAAAAAAAAGTATATAGTTTAGTTTGCTATAGCTGTTAAAGTAACATATCAAAGACTTTATGACAAAAAAAAATTATCTTCTCATAGTTCTGGAAGTTGAAAGTCCTAGATCAAAGTTTTCACAAGATTGTTTTCACCTGATGTATTTCTTCTTGACTTGTTGATTATAGTCTTGTATTAATTCTTATGTATATTCATAGATATTAGTATCTTTTATTTTCCCCTGACCTATCTCACTGATGAAGTCAGGCACATCATTTTGAGAATGGTTTGGTATCAATGTTGCCATTAGAACAAGACAGTAATTATTGATTTCCTCTTTAAATCCGTGGAGTCAATAGTTATCAGTGAAAGAATAATTGGGCCTAAAGAAATTAGAATGCACAGTGAGGCAGTCACTGAGAGGGTGAAGGGTGGTATTACTTCCTCTTTTAATTATCTTGTTGATTTATAAAGTTATGCAAATCTTCATCACTATAAGTACTGAATATGAAACATGCACTAACATGGTAACTATGCCACATTTAAATAGCTGGTCAATAGGAACTGAATTATGTCCCCCTATAATTTGTATTTTGAAGGTCTAACCCTCAGTACTTCAAAGTGAAGACTTGTTTACAGAGAGGGCCTTTGAAGAGGTAGGTATCTCCTGTAAAATGAAGTGCTGTCATTAGGTCCCAGTCCAGCATGCCTAGCCCTTGTAAGAAAAGGAAATCAGGACCCATCAAACCTGTAGATGGAGGAAAGGTCGTATGAGGATACAGCGAGAAGATCTGTCCATCTCCAAGCCAAAGTGAAATACATCAGAAGAAACCAAAAATGCTGTCACTTTGCTTTGATTTCAGTTTATAGAACTGTGAAAGAATATATTATCTTTGGATAAGCCACTCAGCCTGGTGTGCCATCTCATGGCACCACAGCAAACTAAAACACTGGCAGTTCCAAAAATTGTAGACACACTAGAATATTTACATTTTGGAAATAGGAGGATGGTCAAAAATGCTTAGTACTTAAAATTTCCATAAAGGAATAGAGTAGAATATTTTTTTTTGTAATAGAGTAGAATATTTTTTTGTGTGTGGAGGTATTTGAAAAATATCCTTTGTTTTCTTCCTTTGTTTCCATATTGACACTCTAAGCAGTAGTTTTCTCCAAAAAATTAAAACATTCTCTGGTAAAGTATGTTTCTTTCCTTTTTTTTTTAACTCCAAAAGCAAAAGATTATACATTACAAAGAGGGGGAAAAGGAACAAAGGAATTTAATTAGCTTATGTTTAACTGGCTTATGTTCAAATAACAGAAATGTGTGTGAAATTGTTGATGATAAAAAGGGAGAAAAATTAAACAACTAGTGGAGAATACCAAGCTAAGCGAAATAAGCCAATTCTAAAAAACCAAAGCCCAAATGTTCTCTCTGAGAAGTGGATGCAGATCCATAATCAGTTGGGGGGGGGGGGCATGGGAAAAATGGGGTATGTTGATGGGGCAAAGGGGAGCGAGAGATGGGGAGGAGGTATGGGGCCAGGAAAGATGGTGGAATGAGATGGACATCATTACCCTAGGTACATGTATGACTGTACATGTGGTTCAATGTTACATCTTGTACAACCAGAAAAATGAAAAGTTGTGCTGCAATTGTATATAATGAATCAAAATGTATTCTGTAGTCATATATACCTAATTAAAATAAATTAATTAACTTTTTTTAAAAAAGGATGATTAAACAACTAAAAATATTCAGGTAAAGAATCATTTTCACGTTTTGAATACAAAGCTAAGAGATAAATGTAATAAACTTTTGAAAAATGAAAGTACAATAAGAAAAATCAGTAAAGACCAGGTAAGATCAATTCATGTAACTGAGAAACAGCTTTAAATGTCATTATAAAAGATGAAATTCCCCCAAAGGAATTCCCTTTTGTAAAACTTTGATTTTATTATTTGTTTACTCAATAGTTCCTATTTTAAATTCCTGTCCATGCAGTACTTGTGGCTGGCTGTATTGAGATCATGCATCTTAAATTTTGAATAAAGTCCCAGCTGAAAACAGGAATACAAACAAAAATTCAAAACAGTATCTGTTCAAAAAATTTTAATTACACCAGGGAATGACAAAAAAACAATTTATAACATCTGCTAAACCAACTTTTAGCCTGGTAGAGACTGAGAGTCTATAATGTTAGAGTGCAATTGTCTCTACATTGTGTACATATAATTATTGCATATTTAATTTTAACTCTAAGACATGAATGTGGATTGCAAAAGATCTTCAGACAGCATTTCTAGAACTAGGATGGCCACTGGACACAGCAGTGCAAGAGTTGCAGAATCAAGTGCAGAATGATAATGTGGACACAGAGGAAGCTAGGACACTTTAGCATAGCATCCAAGTACTAATTGAAGTTCTTATGATCTCCAATTGTTCAGTTAACTTATTAGTATTATTAAGACTAAATATGCCTTTTGGTTACTTGTTAAATGATCTGGACTTATCTTTTCAATTAACCATTGAATATAACTCTCCAAGTTTTGCACACATAGCTCCTCTTTTTTGTTCGTTTGTTTGTTTCTTTCTTTCTTCCTTTCTTTTTTGTTGGTAAAACAACAAAATCTATATAAATATGTTTAGCTATTTAAATAACAAGCTTATGTTCAAGTTTTACTTGTGGCACTTCAGTCTCTATTTTGCATATGTTTATGATTTGATCATTAATGGGTAATAAATTATTATGAGAATATGGTGTTCATGTTTGGAAATATCATTATACATGTTCATCAGAATTAACTTGGAATGTCTTAATTTCATTAAGACAAAAACTAATCACTGCCATTAAAAACATCTGCTATTGTTGTCAGGTTAAATTACTTTACCATTTAGAAAGATCAATTTCTTCTTTGGAGTGATCATTTGCAATTAAAAGACATCAGTAGAAAAATACTTTACTTCTGGAATGTGATTAATTTAAGCAAAACAACATCTGTCACAGTAAAGTAATGTTAACTTGAATTTTTGTTTTTATTTTTAATGTGGTTTTTTGGTGAACAAGCAGTATGTTTTATTGGCATAATAGCTATGAACTTGAGAAATTTATTTTTAGTTATATATCTGTAATCAAACATTTTAATAGACTTACAAATATATATATATATATATATATATATATATATATATATGTATATATATATATATATATGGATACACAATGATATGCATGTACAAAAGAAATCTGCCCTTTTTTAATAAGCACACTATACCATTCTGCTCAAAATGATTACCAATATTATCAATATGAATATCCTTTGATGACCTTTACACTTAAAAAAGTTTACTGACATATAACACATACTTTTCATATATATGCTTCAATTACACACACAAAATGTACAAATCTTAAGTAAAAAGTTTGATGAATTATCAGAAATAATTGTAGCAAGCATCTTCAAAATTTGCAAGACATAGAACTATACTAGCACCCTGAAGCCTTTCATATCTCCCATCACTATGTCTCTCCCTGTATTATTATTCTGACTTTAATCCAAAATGTTAGTTTTTCTAATGTTATTGCTAGTGTTTGACCATAGGTACAATAACCTACGAAAATGTATACAAAAAATACCTTCGTAATATTATAATGTTTATGAAACCTTTATTTTAATTTTATTTCTTTGATAACAAAATTGTTGAGAATTTCTTTTATTCCTATGTTTATTTGTCTTTTTTTATGATACTGGGGATTGAACCAAGGGAGGAATGCTCTACCACTGTGTTACTTACCCAGGATTTTTTATTTTTTATTTTGAGACAAGGTCTTGCTAAGTTGCCCAGGCTGGCCTTCAACTTGGAATCTTCCTGCTTCAGCCTCCACAGTTGCTAGTATCACAGCAGGCCTGTGCCCCCAGAAACTGGCTTGTTTGTCGTTTGCTATACATTCTGTGAGTGTAGATGCATTTATTCCTCCTATTGATTTTAGACCACTTTATATTTTCTTAGTTTAAGCCACCTTTCATTCACAGTTTAAATATATTGAAAATACCGTTAGCCACATTATGTATTATATGTTCTCTATCTTAGTGGGGTTTATTTATGAACAGATGAATATTTTATGCTCATTGTTTTATATATTTTGAAAATGTTATCAAATGGCAAAACAATGAGGATATTTTTCCATATTAACTTTCAATTCTTTAGCATTTTATCTTCTACATTTTTGTCTATAATTAACCTGGAAGTGATTTTGTTTATGCAGTAATAAAATGGTCATGGTGCTGTATCCTACATTAATAACCCATTTGACTTAGTATAATTTTTATTTCCTCATGGTCTGTGCCAAATTTGACAAAAATGAAAAGTTCTTTTATGCCTGCATTACTTCTATTGGTTGATTTTCAAAATCTTGCTTACAGTCACCATGTCTTACTTTCTGTATCTTCCTATTGAGTTTCTTTTTCCTAAATTTTCTATTGGTTGAAAACTTCCTAAATTATTCTTCCCCTTGATAATGATTTTGACTTTAAATGTTCATTTGCATTTTCAGATATATACTTAAGATTTGTCTTCCCATTTTCTTCAAAAAATTCTCCTAGGAAAATTGAATTAACATTAGTCTAAAAACCAATCTGGAGACCAGTAGCAACTTTACTATTTGAGGTTTTTAGAAATAATGCTCCATAAATATCTTGCTTGCATTGTGATTGACAAAGTGATATGATATTTAATATTTTCTTCATGATTTGATAGAAAAAAATGAAGGCAGATGAATCTTTTTATTTGTGATAATATTGCTTATTTGCATTTATTATTTTATAGCTTTTATTAAATAAATAGATCATACTTAAAAAGTTCACTTGATAGGAAATATCTGAGATAATATTTGTAAAATTGAGAACAACATGGGTTATAGTCCTAGATTTTCCTACTCAAATCATTCCAGTATTGGTCTACAACTGACTTAATCTGGGTCCCACACAATAACCTTTCTGAAACTGCATTATTCTGTCATAATTCTTCTTCACAGTGTTTTCTTTTAAGTAATGTACAACCTGGTTTAAAAATATCTCATGCATTTCAAACATGTTAGCCTTTCTGACATTATTGTTTAAATGGTTATAATCCAATATTGACAAAATAATTTACTTATAATTTGCAGTTTGATATTATATTAAGTTTTATAGTCAATAAATATTGAGATGTTTACCTTCAGCAATCCTGACCTGTTATTTCATGCAATTCTTGATGTTGTTATTACCATTTTCTGTTTGCATATTAAATTCTAATAACAATTGTAACTTGAATTTCTAAACACATACTACATCTTTCTCTTCTGTCTTTTAATGCTTTTGTTGTTTCTATAGTGCATGCAATAGAATTGGGAAGAAAGAATTTTATGGTGATCTTTCCCAAAAATTTACTGAAAATACTTCACTAGAAAAGTACATTATCATCAAAAGACATTTCATAATTGGTTGTCCTGAGATTATGCTATAGAAATTGAGCTTGCTGATTTATTTATCAACATAATTTAATACTTAAAGACCTTGGATTTATTAAATTAGATAAGAAGAGAAAGAAGAATGAATAAAATTTAAAAATTAATGCAATAATTTTTATACATTTCACATTATTTTCAATAAACTTAAGCCTGTTTCACCACTTTGAATGTGTTATCTAATAGTTATTTATAATAATACATTGCCTATACCTTGTATTGCAACTACAATGATCAGATATCTCAAACCATCAAGTAAAGAACAAATACAAACTCATGTAGTATTCTAATCTGTCTTCCATTTCATACTCTAAGTCTGCATAAACTCCACTTACAACTGGAAACTGCACTGTTATCAGGATGACAATAAATGCTATAATCAAATATGAAATTATTCATCTTTTCCAGGTGATTTTATCATGCTTAATCTCTTCTTTTACTGTACTTAAACTTGGAAAATATCAAGGTAGGTTGAAAAATTGAATAGTCTATTTCTTTGTTCCATTAAATAAAACCTATTTCTGGTTGGAAATGAAAGTTGAGATTTCTAGATGATAAATTTCTTTTCTTTAAATATTTACAGATATTATTTGTGGGATCATTGTATTGTTTTCTTAGATATAAATCTTTGATACTACATGAAGTATTCAATCTTAGACAAGTGCAAATTCTGTTCTCCTGTGACATTCTGTTGCCTGAAACTAAAGTGTTTGTGAGCTTTCAATATTTCTTGCAATTTCCAGCATGATCTATGCTTTGTAGTTGAATAGATATTCAGCAATAAAAGTACTTCAAAACACAGCATTTTCTTTTTTTTCTAAGTGTATTACATGTGGCAGGATTTTTTTCTTCAATATTTCAGTCTCACTGAACAAATATGCCACAGATTTTAGAACCAAGTTGAAACTAAATATATATTGTACTTAGATAAAAAATATTTTAAGACTTTAACACTAAATGCCTAAATTGCTATGCTGAATTAAGAAGAAATTATTCTCCCTTTATCAGCTTTTCAGTAATCAAACTGTTCTAAAAATTACACTGTAACTTTTTCACTCATGTTTTTAATGTTCTATATGACACCTGGAAGTACATGTTCTCTTCATTTCAATATAATTTGTTTACTATAGCTTTGAAGATCCCATTTCAGCAAATACATTATGGGTAAACTGAAAGAAATTGTGAGAATATGTTATATTTCAAAAGTTTATTAGCAGCAATGTTTTTAAAATAGTCATTAATTTATTTAGAATACATGAGATAGTTTGATTAATTATTGTGTTTTACCATTCTTGATAGTTCTATCTATACTTGTAATCAGTGTTAATTTTAGTTGTATTAAATTATGCCTATTTACCCACAAATACATACTTATTTGGAACAAAAAATGAAAACATGTTGGGTGGAAAGTGAGAAATGCACACTAAATTTTGTTATCCATGGCCTGGTCTTTATTTTGTGCTTTGGAATAAATGAAAGTTAGACAATACTACTATTCTATGTATGGTACTGAAATAATAGATAAACATATTGATACTTTTATAAAAAATATTTTAATGTTCAAATTGTTCCAAGTCTGGGTTTTGTGAGTTCTTTCTTTTAGCTTACTGGAGAATTGTGTTACTATGATTTAGTTCTGTTTCTTTTTTTAAATTGCGGGATAGTGTTAAAACTGAAGATTTGAATGCTGGGTATACTCCTTCCTATTGGGCCCTTATTGCTTCTAAATTTTCAGCTAATGGAGCAATGAAATATGTATGTGATATAAAGGGAGTGTGTGTGTGTGTGTGCGTGCACGTGTGCATTTGCTTTATATAAACATTTAAATCTATATTAACCAAACGATGAGTGCATACTTATGTATCGAACTTTAATTTATGATTATATGGATTATCCTAGAGTCCATTTCTTATTTTTCTGTGAATGCTGATGTCAATAATATGAATACTAGCTCATACCAACTGCCATCTATTTGTTAAATTGTTCATTTCCAGTATGCATGTATAATATTATTGGAATTGTTAGATCATAATTTCATAATGAACATATGTATATATCTTTAGCTACTTTATTAAGAAGTTTATGAGAAGTGTTTTATTTTAAAATTTTTACAATGGACTCTTTCCAAATTTTTATCAGTTTCTTTCTCTCCCCCCACCCACATTGAGGCTCTCTCTTCAATTGGCCATACGGTTAAATTTTCTTCTCTTCGTTTTCAACCATTTGTGAAATTACCTCAACTTCTTATTTTTTTTAATTTGCATACTTTCAATTTGATCTTTGCATTATCAACCTCAGTGTGTCTTGATAAATGGATAGAGTCATTTATCCACAATTTCAGTACTATATATAGAATATTACTATTGCTTGGCTTTAAATAGTTGCTATTTCACCTCATCAGCCCTCACTGACTGTGCCTAAAGCACTGGACATGACTTTTCTTGGATGCCTGTAAGTTTTGTCCTGCTAATGAGGTAGTAAGGTGCCATGAGGTGAAGTATTACATAACTTTGTTCTTTTCTCCCTCTTATGTGATACACAAAAGCTAGAGAACACTAGGGTGAGAAAGTAACCAATCTTCAGGTTTTTTGGTAATGTATTTTCTCCCTGAAGAGTAGGATGCTTTGTTACAGTTGTTTTTGCTTGGTTTTCTTTTCCATTTTCTTTTTCTTTTTCTTTTTTGGTACTCGGGTGTGGTGAGCCGCTTCTGCCGTTTCTGCAGACTATGGTCGCCATTACGAGATGGCGCTGGCTCCGCTGTGGTATGTGACAAACAACTCCTTATCTGAGAGAGTTGGCACATGATTTTTCACCACCCTGTGAGAGAGTTCCACGCGGCAGCTTTGCATTGGGGCTTGGGATGCTTTATTAAGGCTGGGAGGGCATCCGGGGAGAGGAGAAGAAGAAAGAAGAAGAAATATCAAGGGCCCGAATAAAACTACTGAGAGAAGATTTCGGAGTTGCGTCTTCCTTGCGGGCAAGGGGTCGCGACAAGTGGTGCTGAGACCCGGGAACCAGAACTTTCAGCAGTCAGGGGTGGTGCACCGGTTAGTCCCAGGTAAGTGGGATCCGCGACCAAAGCGGGGTTAGTCCCAGGTGAGTGGGATCCGCGACCAAAGCGGGGCAGCTCCTCTGTAAAGAAAGAGAGAGCATTACATTTTATTGCAGCTGCACTGTGTACTTTCGCTTTTGTTTTCTGTGTTTCTTTTGTTGTATCATTTCGCTTTTGTTTTTTGTGCTTCTTTTGTTGTTGTGACGACAGGGACGCTCCCCTGTAAAAGGAAGAGAGCGGGGACTTTTGTACTTTCACTTTCTTTATAGCTCTAAAAACATTATGGGTGTTGCTTCTTCAAGCCCAATTTTGTTGGCCCTAGATGGGTTGTTACATTCAAAAGGACTTAAGATAAAGCAGAGTACTTTGCAGATGTTTTTAAGAGAAGCTGATATAGCGGCTCCTTGGTTTGCTTTTTCAGGGAGTCTTACGGTTCCCAGCTGGGACAAATTAGGGAAAGATCTAGATTTTGCTTGTGAGCAAGGCACCTTAGAGGGTGGTGTTATACCACTTTGGAAGTTAGTTAGAGGATGTATAACAGATGGTAAATGCCAAGAGGCTGTGTGTGAGGGTCAGGCTGTTCTTGAACAACTACATGAGGAAAAATCTGAAGGGTCACATAGTGAAGTGGCAGAGAGTATCAAAAGTAACAGTAGTGAGAAGGCAAAAGAGCCTGAAGATAAAAATAGGAGAAGGCTCTATCCAGACTTGACCGAATTAAAAACGCCTGAGAACACAAGCGACTCAGAGAGTTCTGAGGACCTTGATATATTGTTGCAACAACTACATAAGATAAAAATGAAAAGAAGAAAAAGGAGACACAAGGCGCGCATGCCTACTGTAAGAAGGGGGAGGGATCTAATATTGGTCAACAGAATTCTGAGGAGGAGGAGGTTGAAAATTTAGAAGAAGATATGATGCCTGTTGCCCCACCCCCGTATGTGGGGGGGAGCCAAGGTTCCGGGAGATCTTTTCATGCGCAAGTTTGGAGAACAGTCAATACAGATATGGGACTTGCGTACCCGGTGTTTCAGGACAATAATAGAGGAAGATATCATGAGCCTTTAGACTTTAAGATAGTTAAAACCTTGGCAGAATCCGTCCGCACTTATGGCATGGATGCCGCTTTCACTCTCACTCAGGTGGAGGGACTTACTAGATTTTGTATGACTCCCTCAGATTGGGCTAGTCTAGTCCGCGCTTGTGTTTCCCCAGGGAAATATTAGGAGTCCAAAGTTGGCTGTTTAATGTTTCTGGCATTACCCAAGACTCAGAGCGAGGTAGGAGGCTTAAAATTTTTGCAAATAATTCACAATTATCTAATGCTACATTACCCTCCGCAGCAGTCTGTCTCCAATCTCCGTTTCTGTTTCTTTTGGCTAATGATACATCACAGGGGATGCTTAATTGTTCTAATGTTACCTGCTACTTGTCTGAGTGTTGGAATGGCTCCTGGACTATGGCAGTGATTATGAAAATTCCAACCTTTGTCCCGATCCCGGTTACTGCATATCCAGAATCCTTTCCTATTGTTGAATTGATTAGAACCCGTAGAGATTTTGGAATTACGGCAGCTATAGTGACAGCTGTGGCGGTATCTGCTGCTGCAGCAGTTACAGCTGGAGTAGCCATGGCCAGCCAAGTACAAACTGCTGCCACTATTAATCAGGTTATTCAACAAACATCCACTGTACTTGAATCCCAAAGTAAAATTAATCAACACATTTTATCTGGGATTCTGGCTGCTAATCAAAGGATAGATCTGCTTCAAGCTCAAGTTGAGGAGTTGTCTGATCTAGTACATTTGGGTTGTATTGATCAACGTGCACATTTATGTATAACCTCTGTCAGATTTTATGATTCCAGAAATGCCTCCCGCATCATCGGGGAATACCTATCCGGAACCTGGTCCTTGGAAGCAGAAAACTTGATCCAGTCTCAACTAACTCAGATTGCTGTTTTGAATAGTACCCGTGTTGAACCAGTGACTTTGGGTCAATTCACCAATTGGATATCTTCTGCTTTTTCCTTCTTCAAAGAGTGGGTGGGGGTAGGCATTTTTGGTGCAATGTGTTGCTTCGGTATGTTCCTCTGTTTGTGGTTTCTCTGTCGCCTTAAGGCCCGCAGTGCTCACGATAAGGCTATGATCATACAAGCTCTTGCAGCTTTAGAAAATGGCAACTCACCTCAAGTCTGGCTTGCGCATCTTAAACAGTAAACCTTTGTCATGGTCGTTGCACCCCAAGTTATTATAACATTGCACTGGGATCGACATGACTTTCCTTGTTATTCTCTTAGTGTTGGAAAGCCCTTGCACTCTGCCGGTCTTACTGCCATTGCACGCAGATGGGTTTCCACACTAGTGCTTTTCTATCCTCTTGAAGTCCGTGCCTTTCTTTCAGGGTGCTGTCAACTTGTTTGTCATTATAAACAGCCACAGTTCAGCCTCAGCTATCCCCCTTCGTCCACCATCGTCACGATACAGGATGCGAGGCAAGGCACTGCACTTGAGTGATCCTTGACGTGGACCTCAAGGAGAGCATGTCCTATTGCATGCGGGTTAGACGCGTCCACGCCCCGCCCCACGAAAAAAGGCGTCGGCTGATATGGCCTCGGATCTGGGGAAGGCGCCTCCTTAGGACTGAGCCATACTATGCAGCCATTTCTGCACAGTGGGATAGGACCTCTACTCTCGCCTGTATTGTTTTAATAAAACAAAAAGGGGGAACTGTGGTGAGCCGCTTCTGCCGTTTCTGCAGACTATGGTCGCCATTACGAGATGGCGCTGGCTCCGCTGTGGTATGTGACAAACAACTCCTTATCTGAGAGAGTTGGCACATGATTTTTCACCACCCTGTGAGAGAGTTCCACGCGGCAGCTTTGCATTGGGGCTTGGGATGCTTTATTAAGGCTGGGAGGGCATCCGGGGAGAGGAGAAGAAGAAAGAAGAAGAAATATCAAGGGCCCGAATAAAACTACTGAGAGAAGATTTCGGAGTTGCGTCTTCCTTGCGGGCAAGGGGTCGCGACACTCGGGATCAAACCCATGGGTGCTCAATCACCAAGCTACATCCAGCCCTTTTTATTTATTTTGTATTTTGAGAAAGGGTCTCCCTAAATTAATGAAGGTAACCTCAAACTTTCGATTCTCCTGCCTGAGTAGCAGGGATTATAGGCATGGACTCTGTGCCAAGCAAGAATAGGCAATTTTATAGAGAATTATCTACCAGTATCTCACATAGCTCTCACCCTCCAATGTACAAGAGGCAAGATGAAATTTTTCTTGGTTCTTCAATGTAAGAATTTGGTTAGGTACCAGGAGAAAAATTTGCCTTCCTAAGAGTATGGCTCCTAGATTTTCTTACTTTCATCCTAGACCATAATTACCCTTCTGCATTTTGTCAAAATTGCCATTTAAGGATTCCTCCCAGTTTATGGATTTAGACGATTTTATTCCAGTTAAAATCCTCTCCACAATGACTTTCCAAATTTATCTATCTATACTTTGATGTGATAATTTGTGCCTATGGCCTTATCTCTTACATTGGCCCCCCCAAATCCACTGATTTTCCATTTCATCAGCTTTTGATTGGTTGTAAGATATGGGATACATCAAAATCTTCCTATGTAGAATTAGAAACTGTAGTCAAGACCCCAAGCATTTTTAAAAAATTTACATTTTTAAAATAAAATTGATTCATACTCACCTCCAACTCTAAAGTACTTAAAATTATTACTAGTATTATATAGACGAGAAAAAATAAGAACCAGGTTGTATTGTAGCGCCCAATTTCTTAACCACAGTCATACACTGATTTGACATTTCTATTGACCTTCCAGCAGCTCTAGAGGGATTTTTCACTTATAAACACTTAAGGAACAGAAGACTGTGTCTAATCTCTACATTGGATAATTTGAATGTCCATCACTTTCCTAAATTGCCATGGGCAAGCACTTCATTCAGCACTGTTGAAGAAGTCAGTACTGTTGAAAGATATCATTTGACATTTGAATCTGTTCAGTAAATGACATAGATATTTGATTCCATGAAAAGAAGAGCATGAGAATGCATGTAATGAGCTCTTTGTATTACATAGGCACATGAGAATTTGGTATGATAAACTATAATAGTGTGTAACCAACTCACTACTGTTTTCCAGCCTTTGGAACAAAAGGTTGAAAAAGAAAGAAACTGCTCTTTTCAGGGCTACTTAATGTGAATTGCGTCTAGCAATCACTGGGACTTGACTAACATTTGTAAGTGTATATGTTAGTTTAATTCTCAGAGTGCAAAGATTAGGTTGGTCCCAAGAATCTAAAAAAGTATTAACTTTGCAATGGCTCAGAATACCAATTTAAAAAAAAACCCTGAAGATTATATTCATTTACCACAGTATATTTTAATGAAGCTAAAAACAATGAAATGGGGAGAAAAGGCAATAGAAAGCAGTCAAAAGTAAGTGGAAAAACATAAAACCTTGACCCTCATAAATTTGCCCCACATTAAAAGAGAAAATATGATTATATATGTACTGGAGTGGAGGAGTGTGGAGCAGGAAGATAAGTTCACTGTTGAAAAACAGCTGGTATTTATTGACTGCTTTTGAACTACAATTAGTTTGTACTTAATATTTGTTACAAAATGTATTGGCAAAAAATACCCCCAAATAAGATAAATTTCTTTTAAAATAGGAAATGAAAATGGATAAAGTAGGAAGCAAAACTGAAAAATGATGCCGATTATTAGTACTGAAGCATGAGTCCTTGGCCTGTCTTCAACTATAGAATGTAAATTAGAATGAACTGAAGAAAAATAGAAACATTGCCATTGTTTTCTATGTTTATTTTATTTTGATTAATCTATGGAAAAATATTCAGTATGGGGATTTGTTTTTATATCTTATCATTCTAAGACCCTTTAAAAGCAACATTATTAAGGTAATTTAGCATTTGATTCTATTTTAAAAATGTTTGGTCTTATTGAGGATTCACTTGATGTACAAATGCAAATACACAGTATCCTCATGTTGTGATTTTTTCTAATTTACTAAGGTGCGAAGTTGGCATGCTATAATTTATAGGGCAAATAATGACCTTGACATTTTATCAGATGGCATGTCAAAGTTGAATTTCATTTGTAAACCTACAGAGGACACAATTCATTTGACTATTAAAATTACTTTAGGGAGACTATACTAAAATTATCTTCATTCTATTGGGCACAGTGGCTGACTTCTATAATACCAGCAGCTCAGAAGGCTGAGGCAGGAGGATTGCGATTTCAAAACCAGACTCAGCAACTTAGTGAGGTCCTAAGCAAGTTAGTGAGATCCTTTCTCTGAATAAAACATTTTAAAGGGGCCAGGGATGCAGTTTAGTGGTTAAGCATCCCTGGGTTCAATGCCCAGTACCAAATAAATAAATAAATAAATAAATAAATAAATAAATAAAATTAATTATATATCTTAATTTTATTTATTTATTTATTTATTTATTTATGAGATCTAATAAATAAACAGGGTATTTTATGAGACCTAATCACACAGTTCTGAAGTGAGTAGAAGAAGGATTTCAATATAAGCATTTGAGTCCAGAAACTGATTTTTGCTACAAGCTACAATCTTAAATAATGAAGTTCTTGAGATTTTATAGCCAATAATATCACTGTAAAATTAGAAACCATGCTTATGTAGGTTACATGAGAAACCATCTTAGGCAATGAGTTCTGACCCATTCTGTGTCACTAGACAATGGTGCAGAGTTTTGAATATATTTTTAAAACAATCTACAAAATATATACAGATTTTCCTGCATATTGGGTAGAATATATGTTCAACCTCTGGGAGATATACATAAGATTATAGAAACCTAAACAGTGCATTTCTTTGCCATATGGAATTCTTAACTCATGAATGGCTCGATTCTTCATTGTCATCAGAAGGATTTCCTCCTCCCCCAATATGTCTCTGTAGTCACCATTCACGATATGGTCTTAAATGGCTCATGAACATAAAGTCACAATAGGATGATGAAATATGAAGTAAAGATTACTTTCCTTCCTTTCAGTGATGTGGCCCAGAATGTTGTACAAATTATTTTTTACATCCTATTGGTCAAAATTTAATCACACGGTCTTTATTCTGACAATAATGACAAGAAAAATTCCAATCATATGAGAGGCAATTATCAATCTTTGATACATTTTGTCATAGAAAGGAGAATAAGGCAACTCCATCAGCTACTGAGATATAATTCCCTGGATTCCAGATTATTGTAAAGTAGCTGGCAATCAAGGGGACATTGTAGTTTCTATTCAGAATTACAAACTACCAGACTTATGACAGATCGTGTTGAGAATTGGGATAGAACTATTCAAACTTTGTATATCACATGGCACTGAATTGGTATATGAGGCTGTACTATAAAGTTCAAGATTTATTGGCAAAAAAAGAAAGATTATAGAGACTTGGTTAACTTTTGTAAATGTTCTCAGTGCTCTGAAAGAATACAAACAGATAATTAAGCCCATTAATAGTTGTTGGAATATATATCTGTCATTCTTTAAGATAACAGAATCATAGATAGAAGAAGAAAAGGAAAAAAAGAAATGGTAGAAGGGAAAAATTCAGCATATATTTGTAGTTTAAAAGACTCTGGGATTGGAGGTGTAGCTTGGTGGTTGAGCACTTGCTTAGCAAATGAGAGGCCCTGGATTCAATTCCTAACACTGCAAAAATTTTGTTTTGGAAGAAACATATAAGATGCACCTCCATAACAGCATGTATTTTGGAAAAGAAATGAGGTGAATACAAAATACTGCAAGTCCACAGGGCACAGTGGTGCATGCCTGAAATTTCAGGTATTCATAAGGTTGAAGCATGAGTATTACAAGTTCCAGGCCAGCCTAGGTAAACTCGGTAACTTAGCAAGACCCTGTTTCCAAAAAAATAAATAAATTAATTAATTAACTAAAAGCCTGGGTGTTGGGCAAAATGGTTTGGTGTGTAGCTCAGTGGTAGAGCATCCCTGTGTTCAATCACCAGTACTACCAAAGCAAAACAAAACAAAACAGACAGAAAATACTACAGGATCAACTTACAGAAAAATAATACTTTAAAAATACAGTATATGGCAATGACTCAAATTGTTGCTATCAACACAAGTATAAGAAAAATATTGAGAAGTGAAAACAGTAATTATCCTAAGGGTACTATAAAACATAACAGAAACTGGACTCATTTTGTTTTATTTTATATTGGTCACATATTTTAACAAGGGTCCTGGCCGAAGAATAAGGGAAGAGGCATACTTTGGGCCAAAGAGGGAAACCTCAAGGTTGGTTACTGAATAAATCCTTGTAAGCAGGATATTAGGAGGAAGACTGGAGGTGTTTATTTTGTTATGGCAATATGATGCTAACACATCAGGGGATGTTCTTCTAAATTGCTGAGAGCCATGGCCGAGTCTGTATGGCCCCTGGCATTTTGCCAACAGTATTGATTGACAGGCGAGGCATTACTATCCGCCTCTGCCGCAGTGCGGCTATAGCAAAATAACCAGGGGGTGACAAACAACTTGTGTACATTGATACAGCAGGAGTGGGAGCCGTTTATTGGAGGACAGGAGCAGTATTTATACATTCCACACAGCTTATCTAATTAGCATAAACTAGATACATCAGTCAACCAATAAGGAATCTCCACACTTAATGGCTCGCTGGAGTTACTTCACAAACCACTCCCTCTGGCAAAATGCCAGGTGCCATCCTGACTTGTTTACAGACTCTAACACTAAATTATGTCAATCTTATGGATAACAGATCATACTTTGGGAAAATTGGAATTTTTTTTTTCAAAATGATTTCTTTCAGCTCTACAAAAATCATTACATTAATTTCTTTCTACTATAACAATGTTCTTGCATCATTTAATAAAGTATATGCAGTTGGTATACTTTGAACACAAAAAGCATAAAGGCATACATGTTTTAAAAAAGTTAGGAAGGAAGGAGGGAAAATGGGATCAAGATAGATAAAAGGAAGGAAGAGGAAAGAGAGGAAAAATTGTAATATATGAGTTGAATATATGAATTTTCTTATGCCAGATTTACCACATATTTTGGAAGTAATCTAATGGCCAAGAACCTGATTATGAATAGTAGTTTTTGGAAGATGTATTAGGATTCACCAGGGAAGCAAAACCAAGAAAGTAGAAATATAGATAGAAAATTATTTATTGTGTGTGATTGACTAATGCAGTTATGAGGGATGGGAAAGCCCATGATCTGCCCCCTGCAAGCTAGATATACAGGACAGCCAGCAATGTTGTTACAGTCAAACACAAAGGTCACAGATCACGGCAACTGATATCCTAGCCTGAGTCTGAAACCTTGAGAACCAGAACCAGTGATGTCCAAAGAGTAGAGAAGTCAGATGTCCCAACTTTAATCAGAGAGAATAAACTCATCCTTCCTCCATCTGTTCATTTATTCTCTCCCTCTGGATTAAATGATGCCCACTACGTAACTAAGGGTGGTCTTTTCTCGATCTAACATGAATGCTTATTTATTCTGGAAACATCTGCACAAGCACATCCAGGAATAATGTTCTGCAGGCTATGTGGAAATCTTTCAATGCAGTCAAGTTGACACAAGACTACCACAAATTTATCCTTTGTTCATTTAGCTCACACACATATCTCCTTAAACCACAATAATCTCCAAATGAAGATAGCTAGTAATAAGGTTATCATTCCACAGAAAGCAATACAACTGTCCTTATACAACCACATTTTTACCAATACTTTCCCCATAAAAAAATTAATTAATTCCTTATGTGATATTTACTCTTATTCTGATATCCCTAAACTTAAATATTGTGATATAAAATTGATAGTATTTAAATCCTTATGGAAATTCAAAATATCTTACATTACAATAATGAATAATACAGGAAGGGAAAAAAGAATTTTATAATATTTTCATGTATTTAAAATTCTTAACAAAATAAAGAGGGAGTATTCATGATAATTACATACTCTGTCTCTGTCACTGATTATGTGGTCATGGCTGATATTTATAACTACTTTTTCTATTGCCCATTGTTAATTCCCTTCACCTTCAACAATACCACTGCAGATTATGAACTTTTACCTAATGGAGTTACCCAAACCTTTAAAAAAATAAAGGTTTGCATCTTTAGTAGTCTTGCTCATATTAGGTTGCTATAAGTTTTCAATGACCTTACTTACCACAGGGCATAGTAATAATAAGATATACCATAAGAGATCTCCTATATTTAGAAAATTTCTCCTAATCAACAACATGGAGAAGTAATCCAAATACTTGTTCGTAGTTAAAACCAATCTCTAACCAACAAGGTTAGAACTCCCTTCTTTAGTTGTTGAATCAGAGGCATGAGAAGCCTGAAGTCTCTGAGTGGTAGTCTCACCTTTAGTTCAATAAAGCAATTGTAGTCTCTCCTGGTGAAAGCAATCTTCAGTCTGGAACAAAGGCCTCTTGACCAGCAGAGCTTAAAGTCCTGAGGAAGCAAATGTTTTGTACTTGTTTAACAGGCTAACAATGAGACATACTACTCCCATTTTCACCCCTCTTTTCCTGGACCCAGAAACCTTGACCACCAAAAAAGAACAATAAATTGGATCATGTATAGAACACAGACCTCTGAACATTTCTGCAGACTTGCAAGATAATGTAACCTATCTGGTTCTGTAACTGAGTCTTTGAAAAGTCATTCTACCAAGCCAGATCCTTCAAGAGGAGGAAGAACAAAGAAAGAAAAGTAAGTTTCATGTGTATGAGCCCATTGCACTTCTTTGGTTGTGAAGTGAGATCTTAATCAGAAGAAAAATCTAGCCACAATACTAAATTGAGCAGTTTTGTGTCACCCCAGCAATATACCTGAGGTCCAATGCAATCATCCTACCATCGGTAAGCTGGTTGATCACCTATGGAATGATGCTTAGTGTTGGTCTCTGCTGGTGGCATAGTGATTTACTCGGTATAAGCAATAGCCAGTTCAAAGTTGATAAATGAAGTTTATGTCACTGAAAACATGAATAACCCCAGCTCTGCCACCATGGCTACTTTGTATGTGAACCCAGTTGGCCACGACAGTGGCTGGGGAAAGAGATTAACTGGTATCCACGGAGCCAGTGATCCTATATGCTTGATTTTTCAAATCATTCTTGGTAAGTTCACACATTGGTGAGCATTCACCTGGGATGCAAATACTTTCTTGTTTCTCCCCTAATGGAGGTCAGTATCCATACCTCTTTCCTGGATTTCTTTGTCAGCAACTTTTTGATCCAGTTCTTCCAAATCACTGACCATTCAGCTAAACTGTCAAACAAATACCGTCAATATATAATATAATCACGTTCAGCCATTTCTTCTTCTAAGGAAACGTACAAGCAGATACACTTTCCAAAATTTTGCTCACTGAGAGTCCCTTTACCATTGTCCTTCAAGGACCTTCCAGCAAGGAGCTGAAGCCCTGCATCTGCCCACTTTAAATCTGAGTACATTAAAAAGTGTCATTATGTTGAAAGTTAATAAATTATGGTTTCCATTATGATATACTAAATATCAAGAGATATTTTAACATCTTCAAAATTAGAAACATATTTAACAGTCAATTTAAAGATTATTATTAAATCTTATTTAAAATAACTATATTATTGCATGACAAAAATAGAGAATAGTAATAAGTCATATCTTAAAAAACTATTTTCACTTCTCTTAATTTTCTTCAGATACATGGATCAACAGCAAGAATTTGGGGTCCATTCTATATTAAGTTCTACAGCATTATTTTGTTGTAATTTAATCCTCTAGCATTTTGAATCAACCTGCTTGCCTTTCTAAAATACTTGCAGCTACATCTTAAGTGGCTCCTTCATAGGAAATGTACATGTATATATGTATTTATTTATATTACATATATAGAGATATATCCTTTTCTTTTTGAAAAATCATAGGAAAAAAATAAGAATAATTAATCCATGGATACAATTGTTCATTAGTATTTTCTCAGTCCTATATTCCCAGAGTTTTCAATGCAAACAATTCTAACATCTTAGTTAAAGGCTGGTTAATGAATAATGCACTTTCAAAGTTAAAGAATGTGTACTTTTCTTGAGGGATTTGGTAATATTTTTTGCAGAATCATTTATTTAAATTCCAATGTATATAGACCATATAGAGGTTTTATCCTCTTAAACAGAGGATTTAACCTCTGCTTAAATCCTGGAGTAAAGGTATATTCTCTTTTTAAATGGTTTCATAATTCGGATTTCATTGTTATTGTGCAAACTCCACTGCATTCACAGGTGACATCTGACTCCCAAAACATTGTGTAGTAAGGAGCTGAAATAGAGAATACTGGCATTTTTAAGTTATTGCTGTAATGGAGCAATCTGATATCCCACTCAGGGGCCCAGTATTTACGTATATATTTCTCTCTATATATGCACATTTATCTACCTATATCTTTATCGTCTACTAATTGTTTTCTGATGCTGTGGTAGCAAATTATAGTACATGCAGTGACTTACCACACACATTTATCATAATACAGTTTTTAAGGTTTAATATGATTCTCTTGTTGTAAATGAATGTTTTAGTTGGGCATGATGGTGCATGCCCTAAATCACAGTGGCTCAGGAAGCTGAGATAGGAGGATTGAAAGTTTGAGGCTAGCCTCAGCAATTTAGGGAAGCCTTAAACGTTTTAATGAGATCCGGTCTCAAAAATAAAACATGGTTGGGGAAGTGGCTCAATAGTTAAGGGCCCCTGGGTTCAAAACTCTAGTACAAAAAAAAAGAAAGAAAAAAGAAAAGAGAGGGAGGGAGGAAGAGAGAGAGAAAGAAAGAGAGAAGGAGGAGGAGGAGGAGGAGGAGGAGGAGGAGAGGAGAGGGGAGGGGAGGAGAGGAGAGGGAAGGGGAGGGGAGGGGAGGGGAGGGGAGGGGAGGGGAGGCGAAGGTTTGAGGCTCTATGGGAGAATCCTTTTACTTCCCTTTTCTGACTTGAGACCTTCCTCTAAAACTTTGTGGTCTCCATACTCCATTGTTAAAACTTGTTTTACCAAAGTGTTTATTTTACAGATTGATTTTCTTATTTCACCTGATTTTTATATGGGAGAAAAATAAACTACAAATAATGACTGTCATCATTTATTGAGAAATCAAAGGCTTCCCTCCCCAAATACAGGAATGTTAAACTGAACAGATTATGTCCAATCGGTCCTTGATTTAGTGTTTGAGATCAGTGGTATTTTTGTCTGGACACATTGATACTAAAAACAGGTTGAGGTTATTATTAGTAAACAAGTAGTTAGAACAAAATATTGAGAGTGGCTACAGTCCCACTTTATAGCAGCCCAATATCTACTCAGGCAAATTCCAACCTCATACCTTTTCTGAATTTGCCTAGTGAATGATGACTTGAACTACAAAGGAGTTTCAGAATCAATATTTCGAATTTTGTAAAACTCTGCTCTCATATTTATTAGAATACAGATGATATATTTATGCTTTCATTCAGTTCATCTATATTACTTTCTGGATTTAATTCCAGTATGCTTAACTAACCAGCCATATACCCAAAACTTTTTATTTTGAGGAAGAGTCTCACTGACTTTATTAGGGTCTCAACAAGTTGCTGAGGCTGAGTTTGAACTTGCGATCCTCCTGCCTCAGTCTAGGCCTCTGGAATTACAGGCATGCACCACTGAGCCCTGTGAGATATTTTTACTTCATTCTTTTTTATTAGCAAAATTTCATAGCATTACTTTTAAAAAAACTACACATTAATAATTCATGAAAATGTGTTTTCAAAGTATAGAAGTTTCATCTGATTGCCCACCATTACAGTTTTTCAGTCTGAAGAATACTATTTTAGCAGAGTTTCTAATTAGTACAATATGATGCTGTTTCTATCATATCATTATAGTCTTTACATTATAACAGATATATGATTTATGCTCAGAGGTGATGCCAAATTAGCAGGTGTTTCCTATATCTTGCTGCATTCTACTTCCTCAAATTGCTCTTAAACTAGATGCTGCTTGAAACTGTCACAATGCTGAACTAAATTAAATTAAAAACCTTATGGATTGTATTTTGGCAAGAACTAGGTGAGATAATGCAAATTGGGTAATTACTTTGTCAGACATTATAGAGGAGGTGAAAATATCTTGATATAAAATAAAATAAAAACTTTATATTTAAGAAGAGTAGTAATCTTTATAATAAATACATTTTCTAGAGTATAATCCATAGGCATAATAACTTTCAAAGCACATTGATATTTTTCTTGATTAAAGGGTGAGAACATTAACTACTAAATGATTTATGTTAGTTTAGTGCCAACTTTAATGAGCAAATTCCCTGTATCTCAACTGGAGCCAATTTGTGGGTTCAATACAATTTCACCCTTGAGGACTAAAATTAAAAACAAAAAGTCTTTAAAGCATGGCATTTAAGAATAAAAGGAGACTGAAGTCGTACTTTATTTTTTCTTTAACTTGGCATTATACAATGATCTTTAAGAAACCTTTAGAATATCCAACTGTATGATGTTAAAAATTACAAATTGGAATATACAATTAACTATTCCCCATTTTCACAATAACTGGTTTTGTTTGAGAGAAAAATATAATAATTTAGGTAGAGAAATGGAAATAGAAAAAAACTCAGATGAGCATATGAGTAATGTTTCACTTATTGAAGAGTTTCTGCAAACCCAGGTACCTACTAGAGAAATAAGTGGAAACCAAAAAAACCTGTTAAAGAATATATGTGAGTAGGATACACAGAAGTCCAAAGTTAGTTTATTAAATTTTATCAAATTAACCAATTTATGTAAAGACATCTTTCCAGCAATTATAGTTAATAAAAAATTGTAAGTTCTGATCATATTCTCAAAATAACTGAAATCAGGTTCTCAAAGAGTTATGTGTACATTCATATTCAAAGCAGCAATCTTTGCCATAATTAAGAGAAGAAAGCATAGAATACATCAACATGCAAATGAATAAACAAATTATGTTATGTCCTTACAATGGAATATCAGTCTACCTTTCATAGAAAGGCATCTAAACATATGTAACATAATGGGGTGCTTTGAGGACGTTATGCTAAGTGACACACACTAGTTTCATAAAGGCAAACTGCCTGATATCAGCTATGATAGGTGTTTACATGATTATTCTGAGCAGTCTAATCCATGGAGACAAAAACTAGCACAGTAGTTGCTAGAGGTTTTAGGGAGCAGAGAACTGTGGATGGTTGTTTAATGGATATAGTTTCAGTTTTGTATGATGAAAAGAATCTTGGGCATTGGTGATAGAGCAGTGTGAATGTATGTAACAGTACTGAATTGTGCAGTTAAACATGTAAAGATTGTAATTGTGTGTTACATTTATTTTACCACACTTCTATAATTATGAAAAAAGCAATTAACAGTCACTTTGGTTATCACATTTGTCCTATTCTTTCAGAAATAACAGTTTTATCGTATAATAATACATTCATTATATATTGATGAAAATTTTCTAAATAAGTCTAAAACATTTTTACAATGGGAATAATAATAAGATGACAAAGAAGCTAAGAATATTACAGACATGTTAAACAATTCAAAGAAAAACAGATTGTTCCATTGCTTCAAAGTCTCAAAGTCATTGAGTGCGATGGTAATGTTAGATAGTAATACATAATCTGGAAAAACAACAAGGGTCAATTAACTTCACAATAAAAATAAATTTATTTATTATTTTTACTGATAAACCAATCAAGTATGGTGAGAAAATTAACATGTATATTGAATTTTTTTCAAAATGATCATGGTATTTCTAAACATGCTTATAATGTGGTATGGTAATGCCTTGAAGACAGTGTTCAGTTTTGCGTAATTTTCATTTGTGTGTGGTCTTCTGCTCTGCACATTGCCTAGCAGATATTACTGCTTCAGTGGCCATGGATGAATATGAGCACTGTAACCATATTATATCAATATTTCTAAATTAAAGTTCCAGTATTAGAAGAGTGAAAAATCATGTTGTTCTCTTGAGAAGGCATGTTGTGTCTTTCCTTTTCTTTCCTATAGCAACTTCAAGTAATTATTTGCATGTCATTGTTAAAGAGGTATATCCCATTATAAGATCATAAATTTCACATCAAAAATGTCACATCACATTCATGCATATGCTGAAACAATTATTTACTTGCTGATTTATATATGCATTAGTATAACAGGCTTTCTTATGCTTTCCATAAATATTAAATATCGATCCTCATATTTTCTTCAATATGGTGCTTATATGTACCAGTGGTCAAGCTTGTTATTTCTTTTCAAATAAATAAATATTTGGCAAAACAAAAGCTTTATCCTTTATACAAAACTTACTTCTCTTTTCACTGTATGGTTCTTCATTTTCATTTTAACATCTGATGAGCTAAGTAGAGAAATAGTGTAGAAAAAAAATAATTAGATGCCAAAACTGTTATATCCATATACATATGCCATTACCGGGTAATTTTAAGAACTCAGGGTGGCTCAATTACATGAGTTTTCCCAAGTGTTTCTGCTGTAATGGATCCTTCTTTGGATATCTCCTTCTTTCCAAATTTCTTTTGCCAGACTGGTCACCTAGTTTTTAGGACAATTTCAATAACAAATAGTATTTGTATACATAAAAAGTAACTTAGGGATACAAGAGCATTGGTCAAAAGTCTACAGCATTTCTAAAACCTCAGACAAATTGTATGAAGGTCATTGAACCTTTGTTGTTAATGCATGCTGTTAATACATGTTGATGTATTCTATGCTTTCTTCTTTTGAGTATGGCAAAGATGTTGTGTATATACATATATGTGTATGTATGTGTATATGTGTATGTATGTGTATATATGTATATATGTTTATATGTATGTGTATACACACATACATACACACACACACACACACGTATATAATTTCCTCATCCTTTCTTAACACTTGAGTCATTCAATATATTACCCTAGGGACCACCATATGGGATCGCCACTTTCCATTCAGGCAGAATTACCATTTCCTAAAACAATACAGATATAATAATTTTACAGCATCATGAGGATTTATGGTTAATAGTACTAATATTTTATTCAGCTCTCTCTAGTGTTTTGGATCAGATGTACAAACCCTCTAAGATCATAGGCCAAAGCATCCTCAAACACACATATCAGTTTAAAATAAGATTATTTTTCTAAATTCCAGTATTTACAGGTTATCATTACAAATATTTTTTTTTAAATGGCAGACTCCTATCTCAATGAAAGTGGACTGTGCCACTCTCAAACATATATTTGATTATAGGATAAAATTAGACCATTTGCTCAGATGAGATGTATTCTAAAAGGTATGGCCAAGAATAATCTATGAATTGTGGTGAAGAAAGTCTATGATGACATTAAGAATTCCATACTTCTGATCTAATGGCATTATCATATGTTGAAGTGAATGAGAGGCAAAAATCAAGAAACTTGGAGGAAAAGGTAGAAGAAAATGTAGTATTGAGGTATACATCCAGAAAGATGTTTGACAATATATGAGAAACAGAAAATTTAATTTCTAATTTTTTCTTTAACTTATAAACATCTTCTACTCTCCCTTTAACTAACATTTTAACTAATACATGGAGAATAATGATTTATAAAGTTAGTAATTGAATACTTTCATTTTACTGTTTAATTATATTATGTGTATGTATTACATGGAATTTAAATTCACAAAGGAATATTGAACTTTCTTTGAAGTAAAATGTTCCCTTGCCTTCCCATAATACTGAAAATTCTTCAAAATTTCTTTTTACCACTTAAAACTTTTTCATTTCTGTAAATAGCAAACCTCTACTTGTTCATACAATACGACAGTTTTACAAGGCTATTCCCTTGGATTTCTCATTTTCTCAAATATGCACTCTCTACTTAAATAACACAATTAAAACATATGCCTTTAGTGATAGTGTAGCAGGAAGATAAATCGCAACTGATATTTTTAGCTCTCCTTTTTAAAATATGTAAAGATATTAAACTGTCAGAGTCTTAATCTCTTCTATAGTTTCGACTCTGATTGCTCTACACATATAAGCATTATAGAGATGAAATTAAAACCATACAAAAATTCCTTTCAACAGTTTTAGCATTGATGTTATTCTTTTGTGCAATTGGATATATGTCATTCACACACCTGATTTCTGATGATTCAATTTTCTCCTAGAAGAATGAATAAAATTCTTACCATGACTAATAATTCTTGAATAAGGTGATCTAAACTATGACTCTATAGCCATTTTCATAGTGTGACTACTATGACTTTAGAGTTATTTTTCACAGTGTACCTACTACCTCTACTCCTACACCAGCTTTACTGACCTTGCTTGTAATTCCAATCCACCTTCCAATAGGACCTTGTGCAATCTAGTTCCTCATTTTATAAGATGGAGGTTTTCCTTATTTATATAGTTACATAAAATATGATTGCTTCTGAACTCCTGACAAGGTCAACTCCTTTTATCACACTTTCACATAGATCTTCTTTAAATAATATTCTTTTTTTCTTTTTTATTGGTTCATAATAGTTAGAAATTACATTAGGATTCACTTTGACATAATTGTAAATGCATGGAATAGAAGTTGCTTCAATTTAATCCCCAGTACTTAGCTTTAACCTACCCCTTCTCTCTTCACCCATTCCCTTTCCCTTTTCTACCGATCTATTTGTTTATATTTTTATGTTAGTGTCTTGTGGCTATACCAGGTAGTGAAATGCACTATATTGTATTCACACATGTACATTGAAACATGAGATCAGATTCATTCCACTATTTGTACCTTATCATTCCATTCTCCCTCCCCCAATCTCCTTCTTTTATCCCCCCATCTTGCTTTTATTTTGATTGAGTCCCCCACCCCCATTTCTTTTTTCTTTCTCTCTTTCCCCTTATTTTAGATTAGGTTCTGCATATCAGGGAAAACATTGGACCTTTGATGTTGTGTATCTTGTTTATTTCATTTATCAAAAATCTGCAGTTCCATCCATTTACCAGTAAATGATATATTTTTTCTTTTTAATAACCAAGTTATATCCATAGTGTATATATACACATTTTCTTTATTCATTAATCACTTTCATTTTTTAATTCATTCATCTATTTCACTCAGGTGAAATAGACACATTTCTTAAAGAACATGAGCTATTTAAGTTTTCCCAATGAGACATAGGTAATATGAACAGCCTTATAGTTTTTAAAAACTAAATTTGTAGTTAAGTTTATCTAATAGAAGAAACCACCAGATTTATATGGCTTTGCTGGTGAATTTTAATAAGCATTTAAAAAGTACACAATGCCAAACACACACACCCATATAAATAATCACACACGCTTAGGCATCAATTTACTACCACATGTTGGAATTCTTATACATTTTCAAATTCTCCATCAAAGTCCTTCTTTATAATAGAAAAATTCTATTTTATCTTAATATTTTTGCTGTTATTCATTTTATTTTTATTAATCTGTTTCCTTGCCTATTATTTGCTCATACTTCTTTGTCATATCTTGGCTAGTTGATCTTTATTTTCCATTCCTATCTGCTTGAGAGATTTCCTCACCAAATAAGTTTAAAAGTTTCCATAATATAAAAATCTCAACCTCATTAAAAAATCTTGCCAATTGATTGTGTATCACATTCTGAGAAGTGTCTGTTCAGTTCCTTGACCCGTTTATTGATTGGGTTATTTATTTTTTGTGCTGTTTAGCTTTTTTAGTTCTTTATATACCCTAGAGATTAGTGCTCTATCCAATGTGCAAGTGGTAAAAATTTGCTCCCAAGCAGTAGGTTTTCAATTGTTTCTTTTGCTGAGAAGAAGCTTTTTAGTTTGAATTCATCCCATTTATTAATTCTCGATTTTAATTCTTGTGCTATACGAGTCTTATTATATACAATCAATCAACAAATATATGAAAATATGTTCAACATCTCTAGCAATTAGAGAAATGCAAACCAAAACTACTTTAAGACTTCATCTCACTCCAGTCAGAATGGCAGCTATTAAGAAAATAAACAATAGTAAGTGTTGGTGAGGATGTGGGGGAAAAGGCACACTCACACATTGCTGGTGGAACTGCAAATTGGAGCAACCAATCTGGAAAGCAGTATGGAGATTCTTTGGAAAACTGCGAATTGAATCCCCATTTAACCCAGCTGTCCAAATCCTAAGTCTATACCCAAAGGACTTAAAAACAGCATACTACAGGGACACAGATGTATCAATGTTTATAGCAGCACAATTCACAATAGCTAAACTATGGAACCAACCTTGATGCCCTTCAGTAGATGAATGGTTAAAGAAAATGTGGTATATATACACAATGGAATATTACTCAGCAATAAAAGAGAATAAAATCATGCCAATTGCAGGTAAATGGATGAAGTTGGAGAATATAATGCTAAGTGAAGTTAGCCAATCTCAAAAAAAAAAAACAAACAAAAAAACAAATGCTTAATGTTTTCTCTGCTATAAGGAGGCTGATTCACAGTAGGGTTAGCAGGGGAAGCACAGAAGCTTAGATGAACTCTAGATAGGGCAAAGGGGAGTGAGGAGATGGGAAGGGGCAAGGGGTGTAAAAAGGATGGTGGAATAAGATGGACATCATTACCCTAAGTACATGTATGAAGACACGAATGGTGTGAATATATTTTGTATACAACCAGAGATATGAAAAATTGTTCTCTATATGTATAATATGAATTGTAATGTATTATGCTGTCATATACGACAAATAGAATAAAAAGATTTTAAAAATCTTGTTAAAATTGTCAAACCAAGGCCAGAAAGGGATTGTGGCATACAAATGATATTCGTTAAAAATGTTGCCTCTTTATTTTTGCATGTCAAACACATATAATGTGAATTTGTATCAGTAATATCTTCCATGTTTAGTAAGATGATTAAAAAATTAACATTAATTTTTTTGCAAAAACACTTGCAAACTTTACAGAAGCCAATATTTATTTATACAAGTGTATTATTGTTTTATAGTAAAATATATTCATACTTAAAATTTTTAATTTGTTTTATAGACACATTAATTTAATAGATTTTTAATCTTTGTTGTTCTTGTATTGTGGTGATTATCCAAAATACAGGCTATTTTCAATTATTTCTTATTGATTAAAGAACACTTCGTAGGTCTGATGACAAGTCACATTCTTAGGTCTGTTTATTCAGAACACCATTCTTTTCTTAATTATACAGGTCATAACTTTTGTATTTCTCCAAAGGTTTTATTTTGCCTGAGTGAATAAACAATTATAATTGTATTCTGTGATAAATGTTAAAATCATGAAAAAATATGACATGACAAGACTTTCTAAAGCACTGAGGCTTGTAAAATTGACTCTGGGAATTTTGGGTTTGCTAACTCATGACAATTCCAGATGACTAATATGTCAAAAAAACAATGACAACTTGATCCCAGAGCAATATATTTAACACAAAAAAATATGTAATCAACTCTCTAATGTACTGATTTATGTTGTTTGTTTAATATGAGTGCCTTCATAGTCTAACATTGTTGGAGCCTGTTTCTTATCCATTTTTAAATAAAGTTTCTGACTATGTGAACAGAAAATTAACACTAAAACAATGTATTTGATACATGACAATATCTTCAAGACTATGACAATAAAACATGATAAAACATGAAAGAAAACATGGAAATTTGAAAACAGTCAGAATGTTAGACTATATGCATATGCAAACACACACACACCCACATAAAAGCACTGATAAAATCACTTATTTTTTCTTCTCACTCTAAAAATGACCTGAATGATTTCTTACTTCAGATCATATCTCTTTTCAGAATTAATCTACCATTGTTTATTGTTGCCAAAAAATAAACATTCCCAGCATAAGATGGCAGACTCATATTATTCAGCCTTTCTAAAATAAAAATATTCATGATAATTTGACTTTAAATAAATTAATTTGTTACTTCATCACATGCCTTCTTTAATCCTGTAGATATATTGTTTAATACTCATTTTATGATCATGAAATATTTATTTTTCTTATTATGGTTGATTTTTAAACCACTTACCATTTGTTTAAAGAAAGAATTCCCTCCTAAACTTTTTACTATAATTATTCTGATTATTTGAGATGTGCTGGTATTGCATGTAAATTAATTATATGATTCTATTTCTAGCTTGCAATTTTTTAATCAAGAGGTTTAACATATTTCTCATATCTAGTTGGATAATCCTTTATTTCCTCTTTAATTTATTAATATACCAATCTGTTAATCCCCAACTCCTTGGTAACAACCTAAGATATAATCAATAGAAAATATTTACTTTTGAGTGTAGTTTATATTTAAATGCTGAATCATAGTCATAATAAATTCAAATCAAATCCTTCATGAATTTGGAATTAATTAGTTTTTTATAAATTTCAGATTTACACATCTAATCTGTTTTTTAAAAACTGTTATTTAACACTTTTCATATCCACTTATTAATATTTTTATTTTGTTTACCTCTTTTATAATTTCCTAGATTATTTTTAGGATCATGTTATACAGTCTTTGCAAACAAAAGATGGTTAACAAAATATTTCTTTAAAAGGAAATAGTTTTTACCTCATTATGCCTCTCTTCCATTTATAAAGTCTTATTTTACTATTATTTAAAGTTACAGAATTAGTCTCCATTTTTGCTTCTTAAGGAGCAGCAGTATAAAACTTTATTTGATAATGTACCATTGCTTTGCTGGTGGTTTGAGAAATTCAATCAAAAAGGCAGATCCATTGCTCTCTTATAATTCAAGGTTAATCTTGCAAATTAAACTGTCTTCAAGAAACTGAGAACACTGCAATTGGTGAGGGGGTTGAAATAATAAAAATAATAATCAGAATTTACTAATGGGTAGCAGCTCAAAACTCTATAGAAATTCTAAACCCATATAAATTTTGGCAGGTTTTTTAGGGAAAGAAGAAAGAAAGAAATCTCTATATTCTGGCCTAATTCTTTATCCCTAAATATGTCTTATTCATCCTTAGTTTTTGAGCTTGAATTGAGATAACATCAAAGCCAAAAAAGTTTGCCAAGTTATTCAACTCAATACAATAATCTCTGCAGAAAGTGCTGTAATTCGTTCCAGCCCAATGTTAATTTTTTATAGTATTTTCTCTTATCAGAAAGAGAAACTTGTTGCTAATATTCCATTTGGGCTGAATCATTTGGTGGTATGGTAGATGGTTCCAGGTAGGAATTTTCTGAGTCTAGTCTTTGCAAACTCTGATATTTATATGTATTCTTACTCTGTTTGGAACAAAGTGGATGCCTAGTAGCAAATTTAAGTATGTTGGATAGAAATTAGGTTACTCAAATCATGAAGATAATAACTTAAAAGGAAATTTTTCAGGTAGCAACCAGAGATAGAACATATACAAATTCCAAAATGGGAAAGATAAGGATGAGGGCGAAATTAAAGAAATAATGGCTGAAATTTTCCAAAATATAGAAATTCACAAATTAAAGAAGCTAGAAGACCTCAAACTAGAATAAATCTAAAATACCTGCAATGAGACACACTACCAAACTGTGTTTGTCCCAACAAAGGATAACCCAGGATTAGATGGCTTCCCTGGAGAATTCTACCAAATGTTTAAAGAATTAACTTTACCTTCCCATCATTTTTCTAAAACTTGGAAGAGAAAGAAACACTTTCAAATTTATTATACAAGGCCTATCCAGCATTACCCTGGCAGCAAAATCAGATCTACAAATCAAGAAAATAAAACTAATATCTTTGGTGAATATTATTGCAAAATGCAAGACAAAATATTATTAAACTAACTTCTACAGCACATTAAAAAGGTTCATAATCAAGACCAAGTAAAATTTATACCTAGGATACAATTATGGTTTAGCATATTGAAACAATCAATGTAATACAGCACATCAAGAAAATAAAGGATGAAAATTACATGATAATTTCAGTCAGTGCTCTAAATATATTTTACGAAAGTCAACACCTGTGGCATTTGTAACTCATATGCTTTTAAAGCACTTACCTAGTGTGCAAAAGGATCTGAGTTTAATTTCAATTCCTTCAGTTCCTAGAAAACACACAGACAAAAGTAAATAAATAAAATAATAACACTGCAGAGAATAATAATAGAATCAACTGCAACATAATAAAATGACATGTATTAAAGACTGCACAGTACATATGCTCAAAAGAGAACGACTGATTTTCCCTTCTAAGATTGGAACAGAGGTCCTTCTACTCAACATAGATATCCTAGCCACACTAATTAGACAAGAAAAATAAATAAATGGCCTTTAAATACTATAAGAATAAGCAAAACGGTCAGTTAGTACATGATTTATATGCATACAACTCTGAAAACACTATAAAAACCTGTTACAACTAAAAAAATAAATAGTTTCAGGGTAAAATATCAAAACTAAAAATCATTTGTGTTTCTAAATGCTAGTCAAGATCTATTCTAAATTTAAATTAAGACAACATCTTAGTTTTCTATAACATTAAAAAAGAAAAGAGAATTCAGGAATAAACTTAACAAAAGAGGTAAAAGACTTGTACACTGAAAACTTTAAATCTTTGCTAAAATATAAAGAACATACAAACAAATTATCATGAATTCATGAATTCAAAGACTTAATACTTTTTAATGTCCATACTATTTAGAGTGATCTACAGATTCAATGCAATCACTTTCTAAATTTCAATGGAAATTTTGAGAGATTAAAAGATTACTAAATTCATATGAAATCTGATGAAATAATCAAATTTAAAAACTCCTGAATTTCCAAGAGCAAAATCAACAGAGTGAAAAGTCAACCCATAAAATGGGTAAATAAAATGAAATCAACTACACCCATTAGAATGTTAGAATGACCACAATCAAGAGCAAAAAAATAAGATGGGTGTTTGTGAGAAAATGGAAAACTTGTAATACTTGTGCATTGTTGATAGGAATGTAAAATGGTGTAGCCTGTGAAACACAGTATGAAATTTCCTCAAAAAATTAAAAAATTACCACATGATCCAGGAATAAAAAAAAAAAAAAAACAACATTAGTCACTTCAATTTAAACATAATCATTTCTGTCTCGGGGTGGAGGAAACACAATCGGTTTCTAGTCAATTATCTTGCTACTGTTATTCCCTACCTGTTACTTTCAACTTCAGAATAAGTTAGGAATTATCCCAAAATGTCAAAACTGTTACACCACAATGGCATAAATTATTTTATTTTCTTGAGAGATCAAATGACTGATGCTTTGCATGTCCATAATTCCTGGCTGCCAATTACTGTGATCGATAATAGAGTGTATATAAAAGACTTTAGTGAAATTACATAATAATATCCACTGACAAAACTTCAATTCAATTTATTTCAGTTCAAATCAATTAAATTTCTTCCCCCAATTCTGTTCGTGTTTTGTGTTCCTGCCAGATTTCCATCTAAAACATTCTGGGATTTGGATGGAAAAACTGCCTCCCTCTTTACTGCATATTTTGTCTACCTGGATTTAGGGCCACACATCTTGTGATTTGAACCATCAATCAAATCCCAAAACTTTTATACATTTATTAAAATACATAATTTGACTTAGATATTTTCCTTCTGTGTTCAATATTGATATTTTAATTCTGTTATTTTGTTCTGTTATTTTGATAGTACTTGAGGATGCACTGGAAAATAATTTGTTCTTATTTTTCTATCTCACAGATATGTTTACTCTTGACTAAATTAATATTTATTATATTTTAAAAATATATTGTTCTTCATTATAGAAAAAAATTATGAATTGAAATGAGCTTATTTATGAAAGTGAAAGTATGTGGTGTTATCTCAACAATATGACTCCATGTTCTTTAAATATACTAGGTTTTTATTTTGTATTTTATTTTCTGATTTGATGGAGTGAATACTGAGTTTACCTAACCAGAAAAAGTAATTGAGATGAGTGTAGCATTGAAGTTGATTTGTCAGTATTCGTGATTTTTAAAAAAGTACAATTAAAGTAAGCAAAACCAGATGCAACCACAGGACATATATAATATCAAAAAAAGAAAGATTGAGACATCACCCAATTTAACAATTTCTATGCAATTTATCTAAATGATAGACACACAAAGTAGAATAGATTTACTAAAAAAAATCACATTATTCACTGTTGAATGAATGACAAAAACCAATGTCTTTTGAAACTAACAACTATTTATGATGTTACAATAAGCTTGTCTGCATTTTCTTATATTTTATTTCTTGAATAAAATGACAACAACAACTATATCGTGCCACGTCCTACACAGCCAACCTCTTGGTACCAGCAAAGGGCAATGGGGATTAGAAAAAAGACACACACACACACACAGATAATGAAGATTAAGCTTGGATCAGGTGGAGTGCCCTTCTCTGATACAGAAGTGGTTCTGAAGAGTTATGCCAGCAAGCTCTATTTATACTAAAGACTATGCAAGCATTATTCTTCATACTCAGGAAAGTTAGAGAACTAGAAACATCTATGCAGCTTTTCCACAGTATTAATATGCAACGTTAGGAGCTTTTTGTAGTGCTCAAGGAGTCCCCTTGTTTAAAATTACTGTTAAAGGGGCAGGTTCAGGAGTAGCAGAACTGGTGAAACCCTGTGGTTGTCTTGCATGAGAATTCCTCTATCCCTAGAAGCTATGTGCCTGAGATCAGGTTGACTCTGATAAGACTCTTGTACAGAGTTCAAAGCCAGCCTCAGCAAAAAGTGAGGCACTAAGCAACTCAGTGAGACCCTATCTCTAAATAAAATACAAAATGGGGTTGGGGATGTGGCTCAGGGGTTGGTCGAGTGCCTCTGAGTTCGGTCTCTGGTATGCCCCTCTCCCACAAAAAAAGACTCTTATACAGAGCCTCTTTGGGCAGGGCGATATCATAGCAGCTAAGCATCCTGTGCCCTTGCACAGAAACATTCCCAGGCAGCAGGCACAGCCATGAAGTCATCAGGTACCCCCAATCTCAGTCATTGCTCTCCCACTATGTCACTTCTCTCCACAATATGGCAGTACATCAGGAAGACATGACATTTTGCCAGAAGTCTCCCATTAGCCCATACTGGAGACCAGACCTTTACCACTTAAGCCTCTGGGGGATGGGCATTTAATCCAAACAATGGCAGACGCCTATGAAGTGCACACAGCACACAGGTTAAATGGATCATAGAGCACCAGTGATAGGCAACAGGAAAGTAAGGAATGTTTTTCAGACCGAAGAGATAAAGGAAGGGAATGACATTGACAGATATGATACTTCACATATTTTTTTTTCTAGAGCATTGTTAAAATATTTCACCTAAATTGTATTTCACAGGGATGGGCCTGTAGCTCAGTGATAGAGCACTTGCCTAGCATGCGCAAAGTTCTAGGTTCAAACCCCACTACTATAAAAAAATTTTTTCAAAATAATTTTATAAGCTACGTTTTAGTGACTGCTTCATGATTGTCAATGTGTACATATTTAACTCCCTCAAACATATGCTGTAAATTTTAATAGAAACAACATCATGCTCATTTTTAAATTCTTAATCCAAGAAATTTGGCCTTATCTATAGTGAGTGCTTAATACCTGTGGATGTAGTTATTTGTAAGCTAATTTACATTTACATTATCTGTACTTCACAAATTGGATTTCATGGGCCCAGGTTTACCAAAATATTAACATTTTGAGAATTATAATATTATTCAGATATATTTCTCATTCTTCCTTTGTCAAGTTGTGCTTTCATTAGTTTATTATATTTTTACATAATTGTGCAGTTTATTTATACATATTCTTAATTGCAACATAATTGCTCCTTGTCAATTGCTGGCACCACCCCTGTTTCTCCCCTCCTCCCTATCCCTGATGCTCATCTTCTACTCTATTCATCTTCTAATAATTTATTGTTTTAATTGGAGCATTACAGTTATACATAAAAGCAATTTGGCTTTACAACAAAATATTACCATTAAAGGAAAATGTATTAGGCAAGGTGAACAGGCAAGAAAGATAAGGCTTAAGACTGTTGCCATATAGTCAAGAGTAGTGCATTAGGAAAGAAACTGAACTGAACTCAGCTGAAACAAAAGGGAGAGATTTAAAGCACTGGAATGATTCAGGGAGAAGTACTAGATTACATAAAGACAGAGGTTAGACAATGTGATTAAGCCTTTTGTTTTTTAGAATTAGAATGTATCAATTAACTCTCTCCCAGATACTGAGAGATAGGGTTTCTATCTTTCTTGAATATCCCCCCCCCCAAGAAGGGATGATTCCCATGTCCTTGAGGAAGATATTCTTGGCCTAAAAATCCAGTTTGGAGATTGGGATAAGATTTAGTTCTTAAAGGGATAAATATGAAATTTAAAATTCAACTTTTCTAATATAGATACTCTAATAAAAGGGAGGTCAGGGACTTAATAGTCAGGAAGAAATCTCTAAACTTTAATAAACATGAAAGGCATATTAAGACTGACATGGTCATATGTACTATGTATTCAGATAATTTTAAATCAAGTTATTATGGTATAATAACTTTTGAAATATTTTAATATAAGTACCCATCTACTACTGCTCCTGAAGAGGACCAGTGTCTGATGATGAACAATTGGGAAAATACTGACATAATTTACATGCCTACAGATAAAATTTTACTTATGCAAAGCAAATAGTTAATGTCATTCCCACAGAAATAGTTTTAGAATATAAAGCTTAAAAATGCTTAAGTCTTCTGAATGAATATTAGTTTGTAATACAACATTAAAATCTATATAGTGTGGAAAAATAAATTCTTCCCAATAGTACTTTCCTATAACCACTATGTATTTCTCATTTCTTTTCCTTATTACTTCTACGATTATTCATTTGCATTAAGAAAAAAAGGCAAAGCTATAACTGCAAAGAAGAGTCGGAGATGAATTAGGGAATGAACATGTTAAAAAAGTCAACATTAGCAAGTAGGTCTTGTAGAAAATAATAAAATCTAATGCATTTATTTCTAAACTCCTGCACCTCCTAGTAGTTTCTAGCAATATTTTAAAAGAAATAGTTTATGTTTTACAGCTTCATATGTATAGTCATATAGAAAAGCATGCTTTACATGCAGTGTACATAATCTGTGCCTTCTGTTAAAAATAAGTTCACTTGCTAGATATGCCTTATGAAAAGATGAATACATAATTATACTCAAGAAATGCTTCATTCTCAACTTTACATGTCAATGATTAAACATAAAAGGAAAAATCTTTAGAAAATGTAATTGGTAATTCTAATAGAGAAATTAAGCATATAAATATATTTTAATAATCACATTAATTTTAAGAAATGTCTTATAGGAAAAAACACATTATTGCTAATGCGTTAATTATTTTTGTTAGATTGAGGAAAATGTTTACTTGTACATTTTATTTTTCTATTTAACATAGGTACTAGAAAATTTAAAAAATTCACAACAATGAATTTTGATTGTAAATTTAAGGACATATTTCAGTATACAGCAGTATTGACACTACTTAGCTCTAATATTATTAGAAAACAATTTTAGTCTCCACTATACTTCATGAATATAAATATGCCAACTACATTTTATGAATACATAGTGAAAAAGACAATAAAATTTATTTTTAATTAGGCAACATGTTTTAAGAATGTATAATTTAATCTCAACTCAAAAATTTGAAACAAAGGTAAAAGGCACATCAAATGATCAGTAAAATTACCGGCGTGATTTCCTGGGAGAAAATAGGCAAGCGAGTGAAGAAATAAGTACAGAAAAAAGAGAAAAATTTCTAAATTCACTAGAAATAAAGATACTAATATTATATGATTCAGTAACTCCAAAATATCAGGTAATTATAGAAAGTAGAAGAAAAAAAATAGTTCACACTATATATTTTAAAGACAAAATTAACTGAATAGGGACATTGTAGTTGGAAGAAAGCATAAAATTCTCATAACCTGACATCAGCTACACACAATTTATCAGCATGGTATTCTGTGAAGCAGAAGAACAAATATTTGGATATGAAGTTCAATATAATAATATTTGTTAATAATTCATTTGTAGAAAATATTTAAATACTTCATAAAATTATTTAATAATTCATATTTAATAATATGGCTTATTTTGTATTTGTTCATGTAAAAATGAACATATTTTTAAGATACTCAAAGAATATTTACAAAATCTTTCATCTCTGTCAGAATAAGCTCTAATGACTTACACAGATAAAGCTCCATCCCCTGTAGGTGTATATGAGACTTCTTTCTGACTTCCACTGTAGTCTGTTCATTGGTCACTGGGCTCAGGCATAAAATGGTTCTAATGAAGAGACTAGTTAATAAATCATATCTTTCTCACAATAATACAAATTGTGTTTCTAAAACAAGAAATTCCAAGCACACCCACAACAGAAACAAATCTGAGCTCTTGATGTAACACCATTTTCCAACATAATACGTGACCTTGTTAGTGGCAGCTTGATTCCCCCAGGTGTGATTTCTCTGACTACAGAACTCCTCTGGCTTCTATTTATTTTCATGATGAATTTCCTTATTTATCACCATGGTAATGACCCAGATAATGTTTTTTAGCCTTTCATATTCAATATTTGGGGTTCAAGGAATTGGATATTTGAGGACAAATGCTTCCGCCAAAACCATCATTATCGTTCTGATGAACTAGAAGGTAAGACTATGCTATGAAGATCATGGTTTTTCTCAAGCAGATAAAGGGGTCAGTATTGTATATGGAATGATTAATCCCCTTTTCCAATGTTGTTTTGCTTAAATATAATTGGTGTAATGATGACTGTATTTGAATACTGAAATTTTCTTTGTATTTTCTCTTAATTTCTATGATACACCATGCAACGAAACCTAGGATAATGTTACAAAGGCAACAGTATTCAACCTTCAAGTCCTGTGGCAATAAGTGACTGAACTTTACCTCTGACAGATAATGTAATAACATACAAGAGGAGAATACAAAATAGGTGCTAGAAGTCAGTGATGATTACCAACATAAGGATAGTGACATCATGTCCATTGGGCACTATAATGTCTAGGTTGTGTATTATAATCCAGTTGTCTTCACCTCAAAACCACCAAACCCTGGTTTTCCTACCCTACTTGAAGAACATTGGTAATGACTAACAGGTTAGGTTTTAGAGTGAGACTTCATTGCTATCAACCTGTCAACAATAAAGGTAGATAACAAAGGATTTTTGTGTATCCTTTCAATTAGGAACTTTATTTTTACCTGAAATGAAGGTAGAGTGTATTATAAAGAAACAAAAGAGAAATTGTGCCTGATATTTTCCACATGATTATCCATATCCACTCTTCACTCTCCTTCATCCTTCTCTTTCCTAGAAAACTGTATGAAATCAATCAATTTGCCCTCAGGCTTTTTGACTTCACATTATGGTTAGGCAGTGGGCACTTCTGAAACAACTGTGCCAAGCAATTGAATGGTGACAATAATCTGACTTTCAATTCTGCTTTTATTTGTGTATAATTTATTTTTTCGAACATGCTCCTTCCACATATTTCTGAAGATAGACATGAGTTGTTGTTCAAAGAAAATGCCTTCATTGTCTACATTTGTGACAATCAAGTCTTGACAGAGATCTATAATTACCTAATTTGAAGCTACTGTCTGCAAATTATACTTGAAATTGGAAGATAGGTTGGAAAGGAGAGTAGTTGTTCTTAAAAAAAATGGTTCTGTCTTCAAAAAAATGTAAAAAAATTGCCAATCAGAGTCAACAGTAGGCACATGTAGAGGTGTAGAACATTGTTTCACTTATCACCTCTAAATGTCTTGGCTTTGTAAATTGTTTTATGTTTGATGTGAAGAGATGAGTGAAGAATGAGGTTGGTTAATAGGGTCTGATGCAACAACAAGGGTAGGTGCAATTAAAGAAAATTATCTCTATATTAAAAATAAATATAGCTTAAAGTAAAATTATTTTACTGAAACTATCTTGCCCTTGGATTTACCAGGTCTTAATACATTCATAATGAGAATGATTTGTTTGAAGCCTTCCTTTCATACCATTGTAGATCTTTCTGATGTCAGAAAGAAATTTTATTTTTTCTCTTGATAAAATTGAAACTTGACAATAAAACTATCCCACTTATCTATAATTTTACTTCATAATAACTTTCAAACTTTCATGGGAAAAAAGAATAATTTTATAATGGAATCATAGATAAGGTTAAATCTTGTTTTTTGTTCATTTCATTTTGTAAACAGCTCAATTTGCAATAAAATGTTCAGTCAAGAGATGATCTGCTTTGTTACAATAAAATCTCTCTTCATAAAAAAAAATCATGATTTTATGCACTAATTTATTTAATTTTCAATTGAGTTTCCTGGTAACAACTTATTAAGAAAGAAACACAGATAAATAATTGATATGATAAGGTCATTTGGAATAACTTTGGTTTGACTTGCAAAGGAAAGAAATTTATATCAAAGGATATATGCCAGGAAATACATTATCAACTTGCTATTTAAATATATGGGTATTTGCAGGCCGGATCTTAAAACTTCAAGCTCTGCTTAACCATAGAGAACTTATAGCAGGCTCAGAGTATAGTCTCAATAAATATATGTAGAATCATGCATACAGTAGCTATCAAAATAAATAAATTGTGTTATCATATAAGATATGATAAAAGTATTTTTCAGAAAGTTTTCTTGCACAAATTGGAACTGAAAATTGCCTACTTCATTAAGAATAAATTGAAGTTTGTTAAGACATCTCTGCTCCCAAGTAAAAAATATGATCTCTTGTTCCTCTACTATTCAATAGTATAATGCCACTTATATGAATACAATTAATTTTGCCTATTATTGTTTGCACATACATATTTAGCTATTTATTTTATGTCTACTGAAGCAATTCCAGAGTTTTAAAGCCAATTCATGTCTTCACCAACATTAAATTTACAAAAGCATATCATTAACTGTGCTCAATGTGTTTTGTTAATTGAATGTGTATATTTTACAACTATCTTCTAGAATAAATTTATGTTTCAGATGTTTGCTGCAGCCAATGTCTTATGTTTCAGCATTTAACAAAATGAAAGTGATAAATAAGATGCAACACGTGTTGCCAAAATTATTTTAACCATTGTTTCTAATTTTGTTAAAGAAACATGAATACCTAAAACACAAAATTAACTTACAATTTCTTACTTTGTCAATAATTAGAATTGGGTCATGTATGAAGTTATGCTTTTTTCATATATATTTTTTTCTTTATCAAGTAATAACTATAAAGATTTTTTAGGCAAGTCCATAAAATACAAAGCAGACTAAAATATATCTTGAAAATTTGATAAATATCATTTCTATAACCAATATTTGTTATTTTACAACCTCAGAATCTAGCTAGATTTGTCTGGTCTAATTTATTTAGCTTTTGGGGGGTGGTCCATTGGAGTAGTCTTTTAAGTATCAAAAGTTTATGTTTTGAATAAATGTGAGGAAGCAATGTCTACATGGTTTCATAGACTGGAAATCCAGGAACATAGTGGCCTTTAAAAAATAAAGAGTCAAAATGCTTATTTTGCTTTTTGTAGTTTTCAGTCTTGTTCCTAGCATGATGAGAATAACAAGTATATATCTGGATTCTTAGAAGCTAAATGTGACTGAGAAGTATCTATAACATTGAAAATAAGTTGAATGAACTGAGAAGAGCAAAAATCACTTGAAGTGTCTCTCTTGCCTTCTGCTATGTGCATTCCAATGTAAATGGGAGTTCTGCAGAACTAAAAGATGTTATGTTCAGAGTGTGATTAGTTTTGTTTTTCTGTATAGTTTGAACCAACCACATTCCCCAACTCCTACAATATTGTGTTTGGGCAGTTAATCAGAACTCTCAATCACAAAATAAAAATCCAACCCTTAAATGTTTTGTCTCTGGAAGCTATGAGCAAAAACTAGGTGTGAAGTACTGGTGGGTGACTTTTCTAGAAACCATAATGCATAAGGAATTAGTTTATTGTAAGGGTTAAATATGATTAAATTAAAGAAGTTCTATGTTAGACATTAGCCTTCTGTACATCAAGATATTATTTTTCATAATGTAAAAATTTTATGGAACTAACAGACAAGAATAATATTTTTTCCAAGTCAGTAAGCATGCCTTAATCATCACTTGTGATACTTTGTAATTATTGAATTCAGTTGATATAAAAACTTTATAATATAATGTTTATTTTAATAATGAAATGAGACATCAGTCTTCCTCCCATTGGTTAAGATATAATTATTTTTTTTAGAATTGCACTGTTACAGCACAAATTTTTGTATTGATATAACTAAATTAGCATGAATAGAAAAATAATTCAAGTGTCAAGTATTTTTCAAGTAAATATGCAATAACATATTTAAATATATTTTGCATATATGATTTTGAAACTCCTACTTGAGAAATTATTAATGCATCCTTAGCAGCTGTTAGTCTTTTATTTGATGAAAATGTGAGAACAAATTTGACATGTTGCTAGTCACATGACCCGATGTAATAAGGCTGATTTAGTCATGCAAATGAGTCAGTAACACCTAAATTAAGTAGATTATTAAATGATATATGAATATGCATGTCAAAATCCTAAATATATTTTAAAGAATTCAAATACTTAAAATATCCTGAAATCTGTTAATATACAACTATAATGATTTTTAAATTCCATCTTATAAAATATTTAATAATGTAAACAACATGCTTTCACAAAGATTTCTTTGTGATTTAAAGACTATTGCAATAGTGTTAAAAAATTATGGGAATCATAATAAGTATTAAATATTCAGCATTCAGTATTTTAAATATATTTATTAAAATATCAAGAATACATAAAAAGTACCTCAAAATTTTATTTCCAATGTCTGCAAATTTGGTTTATTATTAGATTATTCTTTATAAATAAAATATTTTGTAATTTCCAACTTTATTTTTAAATTGGATACTATAAATGTATAAGCTATGAAGAATTCATGATAATCAAAAATGTGCATTTTACTCAAACATATGAGCAAGCATGCAATATTTTTAAGGAATAAACAACATTAAAAGTGTATTTTGTTGCAAACTTTTAAAATTTCCTATTGGTATTTTCAGTTCACAAGTATGCATTTCAAATAATCAATCTATGTTTGTTTAAGTTGCCTATTATCTTGAGTAATAAAATGAATTTTTTTATCAAATAACTTTACTATGTTAGCTGTGTTTAAGTTTTATTTGAAGTACTTTTCTCAGTTCTTTTTCTTTTGCAAATCTAGCGTGTGGTGTTTATCTTAGTTACTTTTTCTTTGTGGTTTTCCATCACTACAAAAGAAAATAAAAAAAAAATCATAAAACTTTTTCTAGCAGATTGCAATATTAGAGTTTGCTATCCTTGGTCAAAGCTTCACAGACTGCGCTCCATGTCTAGTGTCATGCAACAAATTTTCACAGGATGCATTGGATTAAATGGTTGTCTACTTAGAACTGGATATTTTTCTGGTGGAATGTCTCATATGTTGGCAGTCAAACATCAGTTGGAGCTAAAGTTCTCTGAAGGCAGAATTGAGCCTGATGCACAAGATGCCTTCACTATTCGCATGCCTGATGCATGGTAGGATCACTATAACAACTGCAGTCTGTAAGTTAACTAATCTCTTTCTCTGGCTCTCTTGCTCTCTTCCCTCTCCGTCCACCCAAAATTCTCAATGTGCTAATATCCATTCTGTGTATATTGCAAACCTTAGGTTTACAGAAAAACTGAGCAGATAGTACAAAGCTCCCACATAACCCCCAGCTGTCCATCACCAGTTTTCTCTATTATTAATACCCTGCATTAATGTGGTACAGTTATAATAAATAAACCCATACTGACACATCATTAGTAAATAAATCCCATTGTTTATATTAAGATTTACTATTTTTATGATATGAGTTTTTGGATTTTGGCAAATGCAGGATTTCAATGCACCATTAGAGTACATAGAACAGATGCCAAAACCAAAATATCTTGTGCTCCAACTACTCATTCTTTCTTTCTCTCCCAAACTCTGAAATCAAAGGCACTGCAAGTTTTTAACTGACAGTAATTGCATATATTTATTAATTACAATGTGGTTTTTCATATATATTCATCATGTGGAATAATTAAATCATGCCAATTAAGAAATCAGTCCATAGTTATCATTTTTTTGTGATGAAAATCATTGAAATTTGTTTAGAAATTCTGAAATACACCATGCACTATTGTCTATTATGGTCACCATGCTGGGCAATAGGTCACTAAAGCTTTACTCTTCTATCAGACTTTGCATGCTTTTACTAACATCTCCCTCTTTCTAATCCACCTCAGGTCCCAGCCCCAGGCAAACATAGACCCTAAAGGCATGTCCTCAGTGACCTACTTCCTCAAGTCATACCTGTTTCTATGCCTAATTGGTTGACAGTTATTTTAAACTATTGAATCTTGTTAAATATTTCTTCTGCAAGTATTGACACAATCATGTGCATTTTGTTCTTCATATTGTTAATGTGATATATTCCATTCACTGATTTCCTTATTCTGTGCCTTCCCTGCATCCCTACTGATATCAAATTATATTTCCAATTTTTATTTTGTAAACATTGACTAATCGTTTATGTTACTATTATACTTTGTAGTTAATATATTTTTTGTATTAGTTGTTTTTAATAATTTCTGTTTTAGCTCTTATACCAGTGGTAATAGTTATTTAAATAGCAACTTTACAGTATTAAAGTTGTCTGAATTTGACAATATCTTGACCATTAACCGTGTATTTTATACTTTCACATATTTTAATGTCATAACTTATCTTTTTGTTTCAGTTCAAATAACTTTGAGTAATTCTTATAAGACAGGTTAGGGGTGATGAACTTACTTATTCTTTGTTTTTCCTTAGAACATCTCATTTTAAATTCTGAAGGAAATGTTGCAGGGTTTAATATTTTTTATTTGCAATATTTTTCGTTTTGCACTTTGAGTATATCATCCTACTTCATCCTCTCTTTATTTCTTTTGAGAATTTCATTGAATGTGTGGGAGATCCTTTTTGTTCATTCTTAATCCACAGGATTTCTTTTAGGTTCAATTTTAGAATTTATATTTCTTTATTCAGATTTTAATTTTGTTTTTGAATTCTTCTCCAAATTTTACTTAATTGCATATTTTCTTACATATCATTGAGCTTCCTTACAATTATTATTTTGAGTTCTTTTTCAAGTGATTTGAATATCTCCATTTCTATGGGATTAGTTATTAAATTTTTATGTACCTTCATTGGTGCCATGGTCATCAGATTCTTTGCTCTCTGAGTGGCTTTCCATTGTTGGCTGTGCAGTTGGAAAAAAAAAATCTTCCTTTAGGATTAATGTCTGGTTTTGGATATTTAAAGTCATTTTCTGTTAGATCTCTGGATTGATAGGATTGTCTCTGAGATCACCATTGGAATCTAGATTAATATGTTGATACTTTGTTTGCTGTGCAAGTTTGTTCTTTCTTCCAAGGTTACATACTGGGCATACCTTCTATTAGGCCCCTGGTGGAACTTGACAGTGTCAGGACCTTGGTCTGAGGTGGGGGACTATCACTAAGATGAAAAACTGCTTCAGGATTTGTAGACAGTATGCATGTTTCCAAGTGTGCTAATGTGTGTAGCTTCTTCCAGGACTCCTGTTGGATCATTGTGTACATACCTGCACTGGACAAAGTGCCTTTGTCAATTCCTGAGTTGTGCTTTAACTGAGACACAGTCCTATTTCAGGTCTACAGTCAAAATCAAGACATTTAATGCTTGAGTGATTGATAGGCAAATCGTCCAGTGGGTTCTGGTAAAGTAGGCATGAACATGTCTGGGTCAATATATAGGTCAATTTCACTATCCACATTGGGAATGAAAACAGGGAGTCAGTTTTCAGGGTCAGTTTTGTATATGCCTTGCTTCAGATTCCCAGGAAGGCAGAACCTATCTCAATTCATAGAGAATAGGTCCAGGAGCAGCATTCAGGGCCATTTGATGTTCTGCTGAGAGACAGACTTTGGCAAGCCTGATGTGTGAACTCTGATGAGCAAGCCACCCAGCAGGACGCCAGCTGAACAGAAGCAGTTTTAGACCTGGTGGAAAATACTGAATTAAAGCTACATGGCTAATTCAGAATCTGCTCTGGTACCAATATCTGTAATTATGACTCAGTGGCACTGACATACATGAACACCCAACAGTGTTCCACACTAGCAGTTTTACTCATAGATCATAGCAGAAAGGGGCTATAGCTCAGATTCAGGGCTCCTTAAAAAAACTTTGTGTCATGAAATATGGAAACCCTGTGTATGTGTATCTTCCAAGAGTCCCCTGAATGGGTGGGGGTAATTCTGGGGTTGTGGCAGAAAGAAATTGGTTCTGAAGGGCCTCTTCAGTATCAGCTGTAGAAAGGAAGCTAGGAAATGTGTACACATCACTCATAAGCTAGCTCTCTGAGGTTCTCTGTGTGGGCCTGAATTTTCCTGGGCTGGAACAGAGGGGCTGGTTGCAAAACAGCACCCATTCAGGATCTACATAAGTTTTGGGACAGCAAGACTGTCCAGGTGGCTTATGCAGGTGAACCTCCCAGCTGGAAGAGATAATTCCTGAGCTCTCACAGAAAGAAGTTAGAGCTGAAATGACCTTGATTTTTTCTGGAATATAATTTGGTGGAATCCCATGGTATGCTCCCTTGGCATATTGGTTTCTTTCACTTAATGATATGTATTTAAGGTACATACAAGTCCTTACCATAGTTTTTGTTAAGCCCTGGAATAATATTTGATTGTACACATTTAAGATAGTTTGCTTATACTAAAGACATACAACCTGTTTCCATTTTTTACTGTTATGAATAAGCTGCTATGGTGATTTTTATTATATATAAGTTTTCTATACAACTGGGGTATTACCTAGAAATATGATATGTGACTCTTATAATAAAAATATGTTTGATTTTCTAAGGATCTAAAACACTGTCTCAAAAGTGAGTTGTTTCATTTACATTTCTACCAACAAAGAGTGAGAGTTCCTGTTGCTTTAGATCTTTGCCAGCATTTGTTATTGTTGTTCATTACAATACTTCCAGTTCCCTTGGAAATACACCTCTGCTTATAAAATTTGAAAGTGAACAAAGAGAAGAAAAAAACTGAAGTTAAGCAATTTATTTACATGTGCCAAATCATTATATTTCAGATATTCATATGTATTAATTATTATCTCATATTTTAGTGCCTCAGCACATATTTAATCTCTGATATTTGATTTCCCAGATCCTTACAAATTAATTATTTGTCCTGCTATTCAATTGGAAATGCTAACTAATAAATCTATCCTATCAAAAATATGCAGTTATTTTATAGTAAAATAAAACGGACAATTACAATATGATTAAAAACTGAGGTCGGAACTGAAAAATTGCAGCAACCAAATGGGCATTTGTTCTTTTAACAGCAGAGAGGTCATTCTTAAAGAGCAAATAAACAAACACAGCAGGAGATACCTACAAAGACATAATATCTTGAAATCAAATTGATGTAAGCTACTCCTGATCACCCGCAGGCACCCCAATTATCTAGAATTACTATCCCAATTAAGCACCTGTCTTTACAGTTGAGTGTTATTAGGCTCAATTTAATAAGATGGGAAAGTCCCAATTAAGAGGACTCCCTAATTAAGCATGCTTTGATTAAGTGGAACAGCCTGATTACTTAAAAAAAGAAAGAAAGAAAAGAAACTCTGTCTTATTTCAATAGCATCCTAATACCTGGCTTATATATTTTTTAATGCATGAATATTCCTAGAATATTTTTCTTTAACATTTGATAACAGTAAAAATATGAATGAGGAATATAGAGTTACATATGTAAATAAATAAACTTTGGCCAAAAAAAAGCCCAAATATGATAAAATCATTTTCTTTTACTACTGGCTAAAACAAATATATGCATAAGATTCAGTTCTTTGGTATTTTCTTTACTTTTATACATTTTGGATTTCCTACACAACACTTGAATTTCCAATTACATTTCAAAAACTCTTTTTAGTTAAAGGTAGCAGTATCTTTTATATGACTTCCAAGTACAATATTGTTCACCCAAGGCAGGTATCATCCTTGTTATATTTTGTAACTTAATACTGGTTAGATAAATTGGTTAAAACTGAGATTTTTTTTGAAACAGAAACCCATAGAGTTCAGTGAATTTGGTGGAAGAGTGCATTGCTAACTCTTGTGAGATATGTCATTAGGAGAGAACAGATTTCTAAGAAAGTCTGTTTTCAAGCTCCTCATCTCTATCAGGTCAATAAAAATATACTTGTTATATCTTTTGTTTAATTTAACAATGTTTTTGGAAGAAAGGAGAAAACATAAAGTATTAGATACTTATTGTTATATAACAAATATTAAAACCTAATGGCTTAAAGCATCAAGGATTATTTATTGACATGTAACTTCTGTGGTTAAGGAATTCAGTTGATTTGGAAATTCTGCTTAGAGGTCTCCATAAAAAGACAATATATATTAAGTAGGACATGGTATTTTTTTGTATTAATTTATTTTATTTGTTATTATTTTCTCATATATTTGTATGTCATGTATCTCGTGGTTCTTTGAAATATGTAAGCATTGTAAAATGGCTAAATAAAAAGAATTAACATGTTTTTCCTCAGATATTTATCATATTTTGCAATGAAAAAACTCAAAATTTAGTCTCACAGATTTCAAGATTACAATATTCAGGTGTGATATAACCATGCCTGTCATTTCAGCAACTCTGGAGGCTGAAGCAGGACAATCCCAAGTTTGAGGACAGCCTCAACAACTTAGTGAGACCCTTTATAATATAATATAATATATTATTTATATATTATTTATATATATATATAAAATAAAATATATAATAGAAATATATAATAAAAAGAGCTGTGGATGTAACTCTAATAGAGCACCTCTAAGTTCAAACCCCAGTACTAAATAATAATAATAATAATAATACAATGTATTGTTACTAATTGTTGTTATTACCTTCTAAAAAAGATTTCTTTTAATGATGATAATGATAATCACATTCCACCATCATTAATAACCCCATGCTATGAAGACAGGAATTGTTGTGAATATACTATGTATACAACCAGAGATATGAAAAATTTTGCTCTATATATGTAATAAGAATTTCAATGCATTCTTCTGTCATATATAAATGAAAAGTTTTGCATAAAAATGATAAATAAAAAAGATTTCTTTTACATATTCTATGTAACTAAATTTTGTATCCTTTAAAGCAACATCTCCTTAACCTTCCCCTCCTAGTCCCTGATAACTTAACCCTATTCCACTCTCTGCATTTATGGTTTCAAATTTCTTAGATTGCACATATAAGTGAGATGACATGGTATATTTATGTGCCTGAATTACTTTATTTAGCATAATGTCCTTTAGGTTCATTTCTATTGTTGCAAATGACAAGATATCCCTTTTTAAGGCTAATCAGTGTTTCATTGTGTAGGTATACCACATTATCATTATGGGGTGCTGTCATCTTAGAGCAGGCATGCATCTGGAAAATTAAGTTCCACAGAAGCCAAACAAAAGTAACTTTAACCTGTCAAGTTAGCAATTGATAGCAGTTTTCTGAGGATCTGAGTCTTAGATGTATGAACCTCATTCATTATTGTTCTTCTTGAGTGCTGAAACATGGTGAAAAGCAATTACCCAAGGAAGAGATCCAAGTAACTAAACTGTAAACTGCAATGCTTAACTGACACAGTGTCATATTGTGTTGGTCACAAGGACAGCCAGCACTGATGCAATAAAGAAGAGCATTATACAATACCAGTAGGCAAGCATCACTGGAACCATCTTGGACACTATCTTACTAGCTTAGTGCTTGTTAATCCATATTCTTTTCCAAACTGCCATGCTTCATATTCCAAATCTGCTATTGATTGTGTGATTTTGGGCAAGATACTTCTTAACCTTTATCCTCTAATTTTTTTCCATGTACACAAATAGAAATATAATATTATCTACTTTCTATGATTTGTAAGAAACCCTGAGCTAATTTTAAAAAATATTTTTTAAATGAGGCTAAAATACAGCAAATGATCAATAAATGTTATGCCTATTTTTATCTTTACAACAATATCTACAGTAAGCAACTTTTGCATGTTTTGTTAGCAGCTAAAGCATAAAACTTGCTTGGACATCTCACATTCCCATAAGGTTGGTCATAAATAGAATTTGTGTTTAAATATAAAGCAATTAGCAAATATATTTTCTATTTATGTGATTACTGAAATTAATATTATTATCCATATATTACTAGCTTTGTATATTTAGTAAAATTGAAACTAAAAATAATTTGAAGACTATATATAAAAAAGTAATTTTGTTATAAAACCAACATTATATTTTTCATTATCAATTTATGCATTGTGACGATTGAAATGAGGTTATATAGTGCATCATAAAACATTTATACATCAGTTACAATAGTCAAAATTATCTGAGAATATTGAGAATATGGAATTGACTTTTAAACAAACAAATCAAGTCAAAGCAGAGATTTGCAGTTAAGTTTGACATCAGTTCTGAGTTTGACATGGAGAATAAGGGGAATGGCAGAATTTTAAATGATTACTTGGTGATGACTGTGATTACTATTTCCTGACAAAATGAAAATAGGTTTTAAACTTACAGCAAGCTCTAAAATTTATGCTAAATGTATATGTGTGCCAGGAGTTACTATGTTAACTGAAATGTTTCTTGAAAGAGGACACACCATAATCATGCTCCTTTGCTATTAATCTTAATTCACTGGTGAATGGGCTTAGTAAAAATTATATGTTTTTGTCAGTATGATTAACAATCTAAAACATTTTTAAAAGGTAGAATAAGCCAGTAAGAAAAATGTTTCTCATCAAAATATTTGGGAGTGTATAAAGCTGAGAAATTGAATGAGAGTTAAATTTGAATCTATTTGCAACTCATAAATTAGTAGTACCAATGACTCCATTAAAATTGCATTTTTTATTTCAACCATATTAAGGTATTGCATTATGTCAAAACTTTAACACCTCATTATCTATCAAAGAATGAGGAAACAAATTTTTCTGAGTTATACACAGCCTTTGTAAATGACACAATTTTCAGGTAAAATGGTAGCAAATGAACCAAGAAATTTTTTTTCAGATGTTTGAAGGAACCCATAAGAATAGAGTGACATTCCTATCCTCTACTATCCCCCCTCCCCTCCCCTCCCCTCCCCTCTTCTCTCTCTACCCCCTCTACTGTCATTCATTTCTCCCCCTTGTATTATTTTTCCCTTTCCCCTCACTTCCTCTTGTATATAATTTTGTATAACCCTGAGGGTCTCCTCAACAGACACTAGTATGGCAATATGTAAATCAATGGATGTGTAACTGATGTGAGTCTGCAATCTGTATAAGGGGTAAAAATGGGAGTTCATAACCCACTTGAATCAAAGTGTGAAATACGATATATCAAGAACTATGTAATGTTTTGAACAACCAACAATAAAAATTAAAAAAAAAAAAAGAATAGAGTGACAAAGGAAATATCAACAACACAATCTCAGACACATACAAGCACACACAACCTATCTGAACTTTGTCCTAGTTTATAGAGTGGGTTCTCCTTATAGCTAATTATTATGAAAAATATGGTAAAATATATTCTTCCAAAGAAACATTATAACCACACTTAAGTCATTTTGTCTTCTCAAATTTCCTCAAATTCACCACCATTATTCTACAATACGCATGTAAGGGTCATGTTGAAGGCTTGTATTTTGTAATATATAAAGGTTTATCTACCACAAAGTTTTATTCATAGAGGTTAGTCAGTAACTCCTTATAGAATTAAAGGATCTTGGGATTGGTGATAGATTGCCTATCATTAACACTGTCATCTTAAATGATTAAAAAATATAATGTATGACTTGCACTCAATGAATTAATTATGCATATAAAGTTTAATACAACCATTTAATAGTGATAAAAATTCCATTTTAATAGAAAACATATAATGTTGCTGGGTGTGGTGTTGCATGCCTGTAATCCCAGCAGCAAAGGAGGCTGAGGTAGGAGAATCAAGAGCTCAAAGCCAGCCTCGGAAAAAGCGAGATACTAAGCAACTCAGTGAGACTCTGTCTCTAAATAAAATACAAAATAGGACTGGGGATGTGGCTCAGTGGTCGAGTGACCCTGAGTTCAATCCCCAGTATTAAAACAAAACAAAACAAAACAAAAAAAGGTATCATATACTCTCAGCTACTACATTTTAATATTTTTCTGTTGGTCACCTGGTCATTCAACCTGGCATTATTTACTTAAATAATCTTATAGAAAAGTAAACATCACCAAATAAAAGAAACTAAACGAGATATTAATCCAATAAAGGATGTTTATTTTTCTCAGAAGAGTATTTCTCAACATATTTTATTGACAATGCAGCAATTAATATTACCATACATATATGCTTAATAATAATTATTAATTAATATATTGCTTTGAAATGTGTGTGTTAGAACACATAGTTGTGTTCTGGATCATAGTAAGACATTTCAAAGGTTATCATTCATTGTTTTTTAACTACTGGATTATTGTAAAAAGCTATCTCACAACTTGATCATACATAAGCAACAAGTAAGATAGTATAGTTAAATCTAACCATAACAATAATTATATTTAAACAGCCTAAATATTCTTTAAAAATATGGTATAGAAGTAAAGAGATCTACAATCATGCTGTTTCAAAAAAAAATCACTTTAAATACAATAACCCACATAGGTAAAAGTAAACAAATGGCAAAATATAAACTGCCAACTTTAACGAAAAGAAAGCTCGGGTAATTATTTTAATATGAGACAAAATAGACAAATTATTTTAATATGAGACAAAATAGACATAAGATAATGTCTTACTGTAAGTTTTGAGTAATATAGGTATTGTGTGGAAATCAGATTGATTTCTAATATTGAGTATAGTGACAGGATTCTGGAAAGTGATGGGACATAACAAGAACTAATGTTTGCTATAGTGGGAGTGGCATCAGCAAGTTTTACATTATATATCTAAAGAATACCTTGGTGCACTAAGAGAAAAGATGGAAGTTCAGAAGTGGGGAGCAGAGAGCTTATCCAAGCCAGCAAGGTGGTGAATAACCCCCACAAGCTTCCCAGCTCTAGACAATTTCCACTGATTAAAGTGGATCCTTTGGGGGAAGGATCTATCAATGCCATGATATATGCCTATGAATCTTCTCCAAAATGGGTGCTTGTCATTTGCCAGTGTGACAGCATACCAGAGAAATGAGAACCTCTATGATTTGTTGTTTTAGTTAGCTTTTATCCTGCTGTGACTCAAAGATCTGACCAGAACAATCATAGAGGAGGAAAAGTTTCTTTGGGGACTCACGGTTTCAAAGGTCTCAATCCACAGAGAGCAGGCTCCATTCCTTGGGGCTCCAGGTGAGGCAACTGGCTTCCTCAATTAATAAAAAGGGTCTGCTTAACAGGTGATTAGAAATTTTATTTCATAATGCAGATTAGAATAAGAGTTATCTGCAGTAGGGCTCTATCATGGCAGAAGAGTAGGCAGAGGGAAGCAGCTCACATGATGATTAGCAGGCAGAGAGAGGCTCCACTTACCAGAGACAAAAGTGTACTCATAACCACACCCCTATTCCCACCTCCTCCAGTCACACCCTACCACTTCAGTTACCACTCAGTTAATCGCTATCAGGTGATTAAATCACTGATTGGGTTAAAACTCTTATAATGCAATCATTTCTCCTCTGAACCTTTTTGCATTGTCTCACATGTGAGCTTCTGGGGGACACCTTACATCCAAACCATAACATTTGTTGATTCTTTTCAGATGCAATGTCTGAGCTAACACTGAAATCACGTTACATAGAATGCCTAAAGTAATCCTCTGAATTGACTAATACCTGAAAAATAAATTAAAAGTGATTTTGATATGTTGCTCTCATAAGGTATCTAACTTGTCCCCAGGTACTTTCTGTTCTCTGTTTATCTTCTGGTCTTCAAGTATACTTTTAGGACTATTTATTTATCCATCTATATCTTTCTATATATCTAATATGGAGGAAACCCTCCAACAGGATTCTCCTCTTGGACATTTGTGCTAGAAAATCATAGAAGGAAGACCTTAATAATCCTCTACTGAAGATAGTATATCCAAAGCAAAGACATATTCTAGAAAGATTTATAGAGAACTCACTTATAGAATATTTAAATATGCAGAGAGCTTTGTATTCATCATCTCTTCTTTAACTCACTATCTGAACTTCTATGGAAGAAGACGATCATATAGTTAATCACTAGGTACACTAAAATGTTTGCAAGATGTTATATTTTTTCTAGAGTGGCTCAATATATCCTATCACATTTGGCATGCAGCCCCTGGTTTGTTAAACTCTTTTTTCTTAATACTTCTTAGTGAGGATGATCAAAATCATTTGATCTTTACAAGGCAAATTTGATAGTGCATTGTTAGTGATTTCTTGCAGGTCTGTGTTTACTTCTCTGCTTTTGGATGTAATATGGACTATAGAATTCTTGCTCATACAAATATTCTGCACACCTTTAGGCTTGCTCTCTGTGTTTCTTACAATATCCTATTTTTGGGTTGGCTCAGGAAGAAATGGCTACCAGAATTTGAATAATCTAGTATATCATCCCTTCTGATGTCAAACTCCATCTAATCTCAAGAAATTGATTTCTTCAACTAATAAAAAGGGTCTACATAACAAGTGACTATAAATTTTGTTATTTTATAATGCAGACCACAACAAGAATTATCTTCAGTAGGAGCAGAACAAGATGTTTCCCCATTAGGATCATGGGCCTAGCAGAACCATGATGATAGAGATATGTGGTGTTAATATGCCAGCTATGTGGATTGTATGTCACAACCAGTTTGGAACATAGCTTCTCAGGTTTCTAGAAAATAAACACCGATGCTTTCATAAGATAATGCACAAATAAAGATAGGTTTAAATTGGCATGAAAGAATAACAATTATTTTAAAGTCCATAGGGTAGAATACCTTCATGAACTTAAAACCATAAATGGAAATGATACTATATATATTTGATTTTAGATTTTCTATTCATAAGTAGACAATGTTAAGAAAGTAAAAATAGTTAAGCGCTGTGGTGCACTCCTGTAATCCCAGAGGCTTGGAAGGCTGAAGCAGGAGGATAGCATAGCAAGTTCAAAGCCAGCCTCAGCAAAAGCCAAGCACTAAGCAACTAAGTGAGACCATGTATTTAAATAAAATTCAAAAAAAATAGGGGTGGGGATGTGGCTCAATGGAGTGCCCCTGAATCCAATCCCCAGTACTCCCTGCACCCAATAAAGAAAGTAAAATTAAATGACAATATTAAAGACACAATTTGAATACACATATGTGAGATAGAATCTAACCTAAAACAAGTAAAAATCACATGAAAATCAATTTTTAAAATACGATCACTACTATAAATGGGCAAAATGCTTGAAAGGGTAGTTTACAAAGGATATCAAAATAGCCAAAAAATGTTTGAACAGATTCTTATTTGTACTAGTTAAAGGGAAAAATGCAAATTCAAATGAAACAGAGATTCTACTACATATTCATCAGTAGATCTAACATAAAAAAAAGAACTGACCGTGCCCAGTATGAATGTTCATCTGTCTAGGACCATCTGGAGCATATCTGCAGTGAAATGAAGTTTTCCTTGTTGGCTTGTACCAATGAGGTGGCATTTTATTGTGCACTGTAGAGCAACCTCAGGAAAAGGTGAATTTTCAGGAAGATTCAAGGAAGAGAAGATTTGCTTTGAAATATGTGTGTGTTTTCAGTAGATCTTGCTCCAGATCAGGTGCCATTAAGTAGAAAGACTAATTTTGAGATTTACCATCTTCATGAAAATTAGTTAAGAAGTAGAAAAAATGGAATGGGGTAAACATACAATCAGTAAAGACGCTGCAGTCTCTCAATCTCCCTGGGAAGGGAGTATTTTGGCTATCTTTGGAAGTTACACAGTGGCTTTATTTTAGTTTCTGTGCAGAAAAATGATGGAGTTCTCTCTTTTTTTTTAAGTCTTGCTTCATCACAGTCATAGAGTGACCTTATCTGATGTGGATGATCTATGGAACTGTTTGTGTTCAATAGGTGAACACCATTATTTATCTCTGTGCACTGAGCTGGCTCTTAAGAGCAAGGTCTAACTATTATCAACTGGTCAGCACCTAAGTATGTTCTTTTCTCATAGCAATATCAGTTAATTATTAATTATTGGTGAGTCTATGGTTTAGAAGAGTAATTCTTCACTTTTACTTTGATTCATAATTAAGTCACATATGAAAGAGAGGTATTGTCACTCTGACAAAATGTTGTTTTATTCAGCTTTTCCTATCAATGGGACCAAAAGACCTGACAAGAACATTAAGGAAGAAAGATTTATGTTGGCTCATGGTTTCAGCCAGCTGTATTACTCTGGGCCTGAGATGAGGTAGAACATCTTGATGAAAGGATATAACAGAGGAAAGTATCTCAGGACATGGAAACCAGGAAGCAGAGAGAGAGAGCTCCACTCATCAGGAACAAAATATAAACCTCAAAGTCATGTCTCCAGTGACCCACCTCTTCCAGCCACACCCCCACCTGCCCAATTATCTCCCAGTTAATCTATGTCCTTGGATTAATCCACTGATTAGGTTACAACTCGAAATCCAACTATTTTACCCCTGAACATTCCTGCATTGTTTCATACAGGAGAGTTTGGGGGATGTATCATATCCAAACCATAACAAATGTCTACCTATTGATATTGGATATGAAGTTCCCCAGTCCAGTAATAAGTACACTTTCACATCCACCAATATTTGCTTGACTTCTATACACAACATTTTTTTTCCTGTGGAAATTGAAGATTAATACAATAATCAATCTGTAGGCCTATTATAGTGAGGAAACAAGTTAAGACATGTAAAGTCACTCAGTCCAGGGATGGGCATGTAATACTACACCAAAAATATTATCTATTATTACTTTCTATGTAAATAAAACTTAAGGTCTTTTTGTTCAAGATTCAATTTAAATTAGAGTTTTCAGATATAACAAGTAAAAATATGGGTTGCTCTATTAATTTGGATTACAGATGAATATTTGTTATAAATTAATGGTCAGTGTGACATATGCAACATTTTGTACATATATATGCAAAGATTATTCATTATTTATCTGAAATTTAAATTTAACTGCATGTCCTCAGTTTTATTTGTTAATCCTATATCAGATGTAATTTTTACATATTCCTTGATAAATATTTATTTATTAGGATTATCATGGTAACAAATGATGCCAAGTTAAAACACGAATCAATATCATGAATAGGTACCAACTAAGTAATCATAAAATGTACCTAAGATTTATGTTCATATAAATACCAAAGATCCTCTATTTTTACAATTAAATAGAGATAATACAGGACATTTGACTTAAAGCTTCAAGGTAATACTATCTGTATAGTGGCAATGTGTTTAATTTGCTTTATTAGGTTTATTGATTAAATGGTGATAGTAATCAAGTATCTATTGCAGAATTGTTAAGGATTAAATGAACAATGGATATAAGATTCTTTAGGCAATACCTGGCATAGAACATGCACTTAATTAGTGTTAATTCCCATGTTAGAAGTTTAAAGCATTTATCCCATTACTAGGAATTATAGAAGTATAAATTTTCCTGTTAGTTTTCATAGATCACTACTAGATCATAAAATTCCCTTTCAATTCACATTGGTTATATAATGTTGAGGGAAGATTTAAACTTTCAGTTTCAAGTTGACACCATCTTACTGTTTGAGACATACTCTCCATTACATAGTTTATCAGTTATTTTCAGATTTAAACTCAGTCTATTCAAAGTTAATCTCCTTTACAAGGCAGCTATCCATTTCATCACTTCTTCCTTCTGAAGGATGTGTAAGCAGAGGAAAAAGGATGTCACACCATCTGTTCTCTTTACTGATTCTAACAAGACACTCTATCCAAATTGCTCTTTGGATGTTGTCCTCTGCACATGTATCCTATGTTGCTTTGACCACTCCTATTATCTTCTGGTATATGCTAACGTTTACCGCTTTATTTCATAGTTCTAAGAAAAAAATATAATCTATATACATTTTGTTTTATCTTTGTTGCCTCCTCAGATTATTGGCATGTATCAGCCTGCTCACAATAAAGCACAGCCTGCTTCATTAGCCTCTGATCAGTAATAATAAGTTGTTAATGGAAGGAATAAGTTGGGGTTCACTTCTAACTAAGAATATCTTTTGCTTTTATATTTCCTACGGCGAATGCCTCATATTGACATGTAACAATCTGGTGAGTTGTCCCTAGATTTCCAGGTAGGAAGTAAATCATTAGTTTTCTCTGGCAAATCCTCAAAATAATTAGGAGGGTTCTTTTCTATCATACAACTTACAAACATTAGGTTTTAGAACATGAAGAATAAGGACCAAAATTTGAATATATACACTCATTTATGATTTTCTTTTTAACATTCAGCATCCCAGAAAACAGAAGAAAGCAATTCATGTTTGAAGCACATTATAGTATTTTACCAAATCCTCTGCTCTTCTATTAAATATAATACATATTTTAAGTTAGAAAAATCTGGAAATTTGTGCCAGGGTTGTATCCCAGTGGCAAAGCACTTGCCTAGCATGTATGAGGCACTGGATTCAATTCTTAGCACCACATTAAAAATACATAAACAAATTAAGGGCGTGTTGTCCATCTACAACTACAAAAAACATTTTTTTCTAAAAATCTGAAATGTTATTTCAGATAACATCAAAGAAAATTATTTCTTTACACGCACATATTTATTCTACAATAAATTTCATTTTCTATTATACCAAATCTTTAATTAATGATGAGAAATACAAAAATAATAACAATTTTTGGCATCAAAATCTATTGTGACAAAAATTCTGTGGTCATTTTACATAGAAATAAACTTAAGATATGAAATATTATTTTCTTTTTTTTTAATTTTTTATTGTTGGTTGTTCAAAACATTACAAATTTCTTGATATATCATATTTCACACTTTGATTCAAGTGGGTTATGAACTCCCATTTTTACCCCATATACAGATTGCAGAATCACATCAGTTACACATCCATTGATTTACATATTGCCATACTAGTGTCTGTTGTGTTCTGCTGCCTTTCCTATCCTCTACTATCCTCCCTCCCCTCCCTTCCCCTCCCCTCTTCTCTCTCTACCCCCTCTACTGTCATTCATTTCTCCCCCTTGTATTATTTTACCCTTTCCCCTCACTTCCTCTTGTATGTACTTTTGTATAACCCTGAGGGTCTCCTTCCATTTCCATGCAATTTCCCCTTCTCTCTTCCTTTCCCTCCCACCTCTCATCCCTGTTTAATGTTAATCTTCTTCTCCTGCTCTTCCTCCCTACTCTATTCTTAGTTAATCTCCTTATATCAAAGAAGACATGTGGCATTTGTTTTTTAGGGATTGGCTAGCTTCACTTAGCATAATCTGCTCTAATGCCATCCATTTCCCTGCAAATTCTATGATTTTGTCATTTTTTAATGCAGAGTAATACTCCATTGTGTATAAATGCCACATTTTTTTTTTATCCATTCGTATATTGAAGGGCATCTAGATTGGTTCCACAGTCTTGCTATTGTTAATTGTGCTGCTATGAACATCGATGTAGCAGTGTCCCTGTAGCATGCTCTTTTTAGGTCTTTAGGGAATAGACCAAGAAGGGGAATAGCTGGGTCAAATGGTGGCTCCATTCCCAGCTTTCTAAGAAATCTCCATACTACTTTCCAAATTGGCTGCACCAATTTGCAGTCCCACCAGCAATGTACAAGTGTACCCTTTTCCCCACATCCTCACCAGCACTTGTTGTTGTTTGACTTCATAATGGCTGCCAATCTTACTGGAGTGAGATGGTATCTTAGGGTGGTTTTGATTTGCATTTCTCTGACTGCTAGAGATGGTGAGCATTTTTTCATGTACTTGTTGATTGACTGTATGTCCTCCTCTGAGAAGTGTCTGTTCAGGTCCTTGGCCCATTTGTTGATTGGGTTGTTTTTTTTCTTATTGTCTAATTTTTTGAGTTCTTTGTATACTCTGGATATTAGGGCTCTATCTGAAGTGTGAGGAGTAAAGATTTGTTCCCAGGGTGTAGGCTCCCTATTTACCTCTCTTATTGTTTCTTTTGCTGAGAAAAAACTTTTTAGTTTGAGTAAGTCCCATTTGTTGATTCTAGTTATTAACTTTTGTGCTATGGGTGTCCTATTGAGGAATTTGGAGCCCGACCCCACAGTATGTAGATCGTAGCCAACTTTTTCTTCTATCAGACGGCGTGTCTCTGATTTGATATCAAGCTCCTTGATCCATTTTGAATTCACTTTTGTGCATGGTGAGAGAAAGGGATTCAGTTTCATTTTGTTGCATATGGATTTCCAGTTTTCCCAGCACCATTTGTTGAAGATGCTATCCTTCCTCCATTGCATGCTTTTAGCCCCTTTATCAAATATAAGATAGTTGTAGTTTTGTGGATTGGTTTCTCTGTCCTCTATTCTGTACCATTGGTCCACCCGCCTGTTTTGGTACCAGTACCATGCTGTTTTTGTTACTATTGCTCTGTAGTATAGTTTGAAGTCTGGTATCGCTATACCGCCTGATTCACACTTCCTGCTTAGCATTGTTTTTGCTATTCTGGGTCTTTTATTTTTCCATATGAATTTCATGATTGCTTTCTCTATTTCTACAAGAAATGCCATTGGGATTTTGATTGGCATTGCATTAAACCTATAGAGAACTTTTGATAATATCGCCATTTTGATGATGTTAGTTCTGCCTATCCATGAACAGGGTATATTTTTCCATTTTCTAAGATCTTCTTCTATTTCTCTCTTTAGGGTTCTGTAGTTTTCATTGTATAAGTCTTTCACCTCTTTTGTTAGGTTGATTCCCAAGTATTTTATTTTTTTTGAAGATATTGTGAATGGAGTGGTTGTCCTCATTTCCATTTCTAAGGATTTGTTGCTGATATACAGGAATGCCTTTGATTTATGCGTGTTGATTTTATATCCTGCCACTTTGCTGAATTCATTTATTAGCTCTAATAGTTTCTTTGTAGACCCTTTTGGGTCTGCTAGGTATAGAATCATGTTATCTGCAAATAGTGATAATTTAAGTTCTTCTTTCCTATTTTTATGCCTTTAATTTCTTTCGTCTGTCTAATTGCTCTGGCCAGTGTTTCGAGAACTATGTTGAACAGAAGTGGAGAGAGAGGGCATCCCTGTCTTGTTCCAGATTTTAGAGGGAATGCCTTCAATTTTTCTCCATTCAGAATGATGCTACCCTGAGGCTTAGCATAAATTGCTTTTACAATATTGAGGTATGTTCCTGTTATCCCTAGTTTTTCTAGAGTTTTGAACATAAAGGGATGCTGTACTTTGTCTAATGCTTTTTCCGCATCTATCGAGATGATCATATAGTTCTTTTTTTTAAGTCTATTGATGTGGTGAATAACATTTATTGATTTCTGTATATTGAACCAGCCTTGCATCCCAGGGATGAATCCTACTTGATCATGGTGCACAATTTTTTTGATATGGTTTTGTATCCGATTTGCCAGAATTTTATTGAGGATTTTTGCCTCTAGGTTCATTAGAGATATTGGTCTGTAGTTTTCTTTCTTTGAAGTGTCTTTGTCTGGTTTAGGTATCAGGGTGATGTTGGCCTCGTAGAATGAATTTGGAAGTTCTCCCTCTTTTTCTATTTCCTGAAGTAGCTTGAAAAGTATTGGTATTAGTTCCTCTTTAAAGGTTTTGTAAAACTCTGCTGTATACCCATCCGGTCCTGGGCTTTTCTTAGTTGGTATTCTTTTGATGGTTTCTTCTATTTCCTCAATTGATATTGGTCTGTTTAGTTTGTCTATATCCTCCTGACTCAATCTGGGCAGATCATATGACTTAAGAAATTTATCTATGCCTTCACTATCTTCTAATTTATTGGAGTATAAGGATTCAAAATATTTTTTGATTATCTTCTGTATTTCTGAAGTGTCTGTTATAATATTGCCTTTTTCATCCCGTATGCGAGTAATTTGAGTTCTCTCTCTTATTCTCTTTGCTAGCATGGCTAAGGGTCTGTCGATTTTGTTTATTTTTTCAAAGATCCAACTTTTAGTTTTGTCAATTTTTTCAATTGTTTCTTTTGTTTCGATTTCATTAATTTCAGCTCTGATTTTAATTATTTCTTGCCTTCTACTTCTTTTGCTGTTGTTTTGCTCTTCTTTTTCTAGGATTTTGAGATGAAGTATGAGATCATTTATTTGTTGGTTTTTTCTTTTTTTAAGGAATGAACTCCAAGCAATGAATTTTCCTCTTAGAACTGCTTTCAATGTGTCCCATAGATTCCGATATGTTGTGTCTGTGTTTTCATTTATCTCTAAGAATTTTTTAATTTCCTCCTTGATGTCTTCTATAACCCATTGATCATTCAGTAACCTATTGTTCATTCTCCAAGTGATGTATGCTTTTTCCTTCCTTCTTTTATCGTTGATTTTCAGTTTCATTCCATTATGATCAGATAAGATGCATGGTATTATCTCTACTCCTTTATACTGTCTAAGAGTTTCACTGTGACATAATATATGATCTATTTTTGAGAAGGATCCATGTGCTTCTGAGAAAAAAGTGTAACTGCTTGATTTTGGGTGGTATATTCTATATATGTCAATTAAGTCTAGGTTATTAATTGTGTTATTGAGTTCTATAGTTTCCTTATTCAACTTTTGTTTGGAAGATCTGTCCAGTGGCGAGAGAGGTGTGTTGAAGTCTCCCATGATTATTGTATGGTGGTCTATTAGACTCTTGAACTTGAGAAGAGTTTGTTTGATGAACAAAGCTGCACCATTGTTTGGGGCATATATATTTATGATTGTTATGTCTTGTTGGTGTATGGTTCCCTTAAGCAGTATGTAGTGTCCCTCTTTATCCCTTTTGATTAACTTTGGCTTGAAATCTATTTTATTTGATATGAGTATGGACACTCCTGCTTGTTTCCGAAGTCCATATGAGTGATATGATTTTTCCCAACCTTTCACCTTCAGCCTATGTATGTCTTTTCCTATCAAATGCGTCTCCTGTAGGCAGCATATTGTTGGGTCTTGTTTTGTGATCCATTCTACTAGCCTGTGTCTCTTAATTGGTGAGTTTAAGCCATTAACATTTAGGGTTATTATTGAGATATGGGTTGTTCTTCCAGCCATATTTGTTTATTTCTGTTACTAAACATGGTTTGTTTTCCTCTCTGATTATTTTTGCCCCCTTTACTGTCCTACCTCCCACTGTTGGTTTTCATTGTTATTTTCCATTTCCTCCTCCTGTAATGTTTTGCCGAGGATGTTTTGAAGAGATGGTTTTCTAGCTGCAAATTCTTTTAACTTTTGTTTATCGTTGAAGGTTTTAATTTCATCTTCCATCCTGAAGCTTAATTTCGCTGGATACACAATTCTTGGTTGGAACCCATTTTCTTTCAGTGTTTGAAATATGTTATTCCAGGATCTTCTAGCTTTCAGAGTCTGTGTTGAAAGATCAGCTGTTATCCTGATCGGCTTACCCCTAAATGTAATCTGCTTCCTTTCTCTTGTAGCTTTTAAAATTCTCTCCTTATTCTGTATGTTGGGCATCTTCATTATAATGTGTCTAGGTGTGGATCTCTTATGATTTTGCACATTCGGCGTCCTGTAGGCTTCTAGGATTTGGGATTCTGTCTCATTCTTCAAGTCTGGGAAGTTTTCTCGTATTATTTCATTGAATAGATTGCTCATTCCTTTGGTTTGGAGTACTGTACCTTCCTGTATCTCAATGAGTCTTAAGTTTGGTCTCTTAATGTTATCCCATATTTCTTGGATGTTCTGCTCATGGTTTCTTAACAGTCTTGCTGAGCTGTCTATGTTCTTTTCAAGTTGAAATACTTTGTCTTCATTGTCTGATGTTCTATCTTCTAAGTGTTCTACTCTGCTGGTAGTATTCTCCATTGAGTTTTTAAGTTGGTTTATTGCTTCCTGCATTTCTAGGATTTCTGTTTGTTTGTTTTTTATAACCTCTATCTCCCTGTATAGTTGATCCTTTGCTTCCTGGATTTGTTTGTGTAATTCATTGTCGAAGTGATCTTTCATTGTCTGATTTTGCTGTCTAATGTCTTCCTTGATACTCCAGATCATCTGAAGCATGTATATCCTGAATTCTTTATCTGACATTCCATCTGCTGCAGCTGTTACCTCTTCTAAAGTTGAGTTGACCTGCATTGCTTGTGTTCCTTTCTTTCCTTGTCTTTTCATACTGCTTGTGTTTCTTTCTGCTTGGTGAAACTGTTGTGTTTTTGAAATGTTTTTTTCCCCTATATATTTATATCGCTCTTGTATAGTTGAAAAGTCTCCCTTGCAGGGTCGGCCGGCGGTCTGCCTACCTTGCATGCGCGGGCGGCGGCTCTGCTCTCTCCTTACTCCAATTGGAGTGTCGTGACTACCACGCCGGCAGGTCACTGGGCCTGTTCCGGGCTCAGGCGGTGGCTCTGTTCTGCCCCTACTCCAATTGGGGTGACGAGTGTACCACGCCGGCAGGCCACCGGGCCTGATCCGCCGGTCGGTTGCAGGTTTGCCTACCCTGCAGGCACGGACGGCGGCTCTGCTCTGCTCCCCCTCCAATTGGTGTGACTTGTCTACCACACCCGCGGACCGCTGAGCCTGTTCTGGGTGCGGGCGAAGGCTCTGTTCTGTTCCTACTCCAATTGGGGTGACGTGCCTACCACCCCTGCCGGCCGCTGGGTCTGTTCCACCGGTCGGTCACAGGTCTGCCTACCTTGCGGGCACGGGCGGCGGCTCTGCTCTGCCCCTACTCCAATTGGGGTGACATGTGTACCACGCTCCTGGGCCTGATCCGCCGGTCTGTCGCAGGTCTGCCTACCTTGCAGGCGCGGGCGGCGACTCTGCCCTGCCCCTCCTACCACGCCTGTGGACCGCTGGGCCTGATCTACAGGTTGGTCGCAGGTCTGCTCACCCTGCGGGCACGGGTGGCAGTTCCACTCCGCCCCCACTCCAATTGGGGTCAGGTGACCATCACACCAGCGGGGCCTGATCCGGGCACGGGCGAAGGCTCTGCTTTGCCCCTACTCCAGTTGGGGTGACGTGTGTACCACGCTGGCAGGCCGCTGGGCCTGACCCGCCAGTCTGTCGCAGGTCTGCTTACCTTTCAGGCACGGGCGGCCGCTCTGTCCTGCCCCTCCTACCACGCCCGTGTACCACTGGGTCGCGGGTCTGCCCACCTTGCGGGCGCGGGTGGCGGCTCCGCTCCGCCCCCTCTCCAATTGGGGTCCCGCGACCACCACTCCGGCGAGCCGCTGGGCCTGCTTCCGGGCGCGGGCGGCGGCCCGGCTCCTCCCCTCTGGCTCGACGACAAATCAAGAGAGACTCGGGTGTCTGTGCCTCACCCTCCCTACCAGGAGACCAACTGTTTCTGTCGCCGCTGGTATTGATGAAGTTCTCTCCTCCGCCGCTTTCTGATGACATCAGATCTCTGCCATGTTGGTATCCTATGCGAATGGCAGCATTTCGTTCCCTTTGCTGGGTAACCAAAGCAATGGGTGATTCCTGACCGGTCCTCAGCAGGACCCAGACCGAGAAGCAGTTTCCGCAGGCTCCTTAGCCCTGGGCCAGGGCAGCCCCGGGAGCCGGAACTCGGCCGCTCCATGCTCGGTGTATGCTCTGATAAGAGCAGGCTCCAAGAAGCACTCAGGCACTGAGCCTGAGTAATCTGTCTGCAAGCCGCAGGCGAATGGCAGCCTGAAATTACCTGTTCTATGGCTGAATGAGCTGCGGTCAGTCGAAAACAGAGATGGTGACGTCAGCTCTCCAATATGGTGGCCGCTGGCCTCCTCTGTGGTCTGACCGGTGTGGAGAACCGAGATGGACCGCTTCCTTCCCCCGTCTCGAACCCAGAATTCAGCACTGAGTACGGCACTTGCACGGCTGGCAGAACCTGCAGCGCTGTATCCCTGCGCCGCTGTCTCCTCGTTTCCCAGCACGCACTGCAGACTCTAGCCGCGGGGCGATTTGCTGAATAAGCAGTGTTACCCTCCGTGCGACAAATCTCTCGCGTTTGAGTCCCCATAGCCGATCCTCGTGCGATGGAAATCCTTCCTCCAGGTTCAGGAGCACCCCACTATTGCTGGAAATTCCTAACAAGATAGCCTTTAGCAGTCCTGACTCGTCATACTTCCACACAGTGACGCGGCACACGGGGGCAATGCACTCCCCTCACCGCCATCTTCTTCCTGTGAAATATTATTTTCTCTATACAGAAATTAATTGATTATACTCTAAGCAGCTGTAATAATTGTATAACATTTCCTTTAAAATAAAATAATACATAAATAAGTAAGTTATATGATCTTAGTTTGTTTTTATTAAAACTAAAATCACAACAATCATAATATATAATGTATTTAAAAGTGTTCCTATTTCCAAAGAATGAGTGTATTGATCTCTCACATACAGCCTGCATGGGGAGGGAATGAGTAACCCTCAGATGTGTGGGTCAGCTGGAAATAAAAGTCTGAAAAAGTAGTATTAAAAAATAAAGCAAAAGACCCCAAAAATATTTTTTAATGTGGGGATGGAAAATACCTGATGAGTCTGATTTTAACAAAAGGAAAAAGCCAGTAAATGCTTTATTTATAGTGAAACACACCAAGGGAATTTATTCTGACAAAGGGTTCTTCAAGGTAAACAAGAAGTAAGGGCTGTGGGGAAGTTGGCCCCATTGGGAACTAATCATTTGTGTAATAATTCTTCCTCCTCCAGGCAGTTGGTGCATAAAGCTAGTTGGGCGCACTGGTATCTCTCCACTTCCAGGGAGCTATGTTTGAACCTAGAGCTGTCTGGGAAATAAATTATTTGGTATCACAGAACTCTCTTTGAGCAGGACCTTTGCCACAATAACAAAGTTGTGTGTCTCACATCAGTAAGACAATACCGAGAGTTCTCCAAGGGGCTCACCTCCACTTATGGGTCAGACATGCCCACAGTTCATTTGTGGCTTCCAACATTTCTCTATATCAATATGCGGATTATTTTTTAAATTTTTAAATTCTTATTTGTTATATATGACAGCAGAATGCATTATGATTCATATTACACATATAAAGCACAATTTTTAATATCTCTGTTGTATACAAAGTATATTCACACCATTCGTGTCTTCATACATATACTTAGGGTAATGTTGTCCCATCTCATTCCATATTCATTTCTACCCGTATGCCTCTTCCCTTCCCCTCCGACCCCTTTGCCCTATCTAGAGTTCATTTAATCTTCACATGCTCCCCCTTCCAACCCCACTATGAATCACCCTACTTATATCAGAGAAAACATTCAGCAATTTTTTTTTTTTTGGATTGTCTAACTTCACTTAGCATTATATTCTCCAATTTCATCCATTTACCTGCAAATGCCATGATTTTATTCTCTTTTATTGCTAAGTAATATTCCATTGTGTATATATAATCACATTTTCTTTATTCATTCATCTACTGAAGGGTTTCTAGATTGGTTCCACAGTTTAACTATTGTGAATTGTGCTACTATAAGCATTGATGTGGCTGTGTCCCTATAGTATGCTGTTTTTAAGTCCTTTGGGTATAGACCAAGAAGTGGGATAGCTGGGTCAAATGGTGGTTCCATTTCTAGTTTTCCAAGAAATCTCCATACAGCTTTCCATATTGGCTGCACCATTTTGCAGTTCCACTAGCAATGTATGAGTGTGCCTTTTCCCCCCACATCCTTGCCAACACTTATTGTTGTTTGTATTCTTAATAGCTGCCATTCTGACTGGAGAAAGATGAAATCTGAGTTTTAATTTGCATTTCTCTAATTGCTAGAGATGTTGAACATTTTTTCATATATCCTGTTTATTGATAGTATATCACCTTCTGAGAAGTATCTGTTCAGTTCCTTGACCCATTTATTGATTGGGCTATTTTTGTTTGGTTTGGTTTGGTGTTTAGCTCTTTGAGTTCTTTGTATACCCTAGAGATTAGTGCTCCATCTGATATGCAAGTGGTAAAAATTTTCTCCCAAGATATAGGCTCTCTATTTATCTGATTGTTTCTTTAGCTGAGAAGAAACTTTTTAGTTTAGTCCATCCTATTTATTAATTATTCATTTTAATTCTTGTGCTATAGGAGTCATATTAAGGAAGTAGGGGTCTAATTCATTATGATGGAGATTTGGGTCTACTTTTTCTTCTAATAGACACAGGGTCTCTGGTTTAATTCCTAGGTCTTTGATACACTTTGAGTTGAGTTTTGTGCATGGTGAGAGATAGGGATTTAATTTCATTTTGTTGCATACATATTTCCACTTTTCCTAGCACCATTTGTTGAAGAGGCTATCTTTTCTCCAATATATGTTTTTGGTATATTTGTCTAAAATAACTAAAATTATGTGCGTAAGTCTCTGTGTCCTCTATTCTGTGTCATTGGTCTACCAGTCAATTTTGGTGCCAATACCATGTTGTTTTTGTTCCTATTACTCTTTAGTATAGTTTAAGGTCTGGTATGGTGATGCAAATTATTTCAAGTAACACAATTCATTATTTTTGCTGATTTGATTCAATTTTCTAGCACATAAGCCAATCTTTTTTACAGTTTTATTCCACTTCTAGTATCACAAACCCAATATTTGTATCACACAGAGCACAAACAAAACTTGAAACTTCATCTCCCATATTTAATATAGTAAATTAGTTTGAAAAATGGTCAATTGCAAATAGGAACATGAAATAAATATTATTTTCATCAGGCAGTCTTGACTTCCTTTTCTTTTTATGTGCTGCCATATTTCTCATAATTTGTCATATTTTACTAGTCTCAGACATCTAATTATGCTTTCTCTTCTTGATCATCATTAGCATTTATACCTTCACTTTCCACTGTGGGAGTCACACCAGCCTGCTACACTTGTGAACATTTGTATAGAATATCTTATTTCTGTTCTTCAAGAAAGCCTTTATTTTTCAATTTAGATGAACACATAAATTTAACAGATAAATCATTAATATTAATTTTTTAATCCAGAAAAAAATTTAGAGTAATTAATTTTAGAGTAACTAAAATTCAATATGAAAAAAATGCCAAGCATATATTTATCAATTCTATCTGTAATTTGGAACTCAATACAAAGTATAGATTTTCTTTCTCCCCTTCTAAATTAACTAAATGTTAGTGATATCATAATGCCTTGAGTTGTCACTCATGTGAGAGATTCAAATTGACCACAAACTTTATACAACTGTTTGCAAAAATATCTCAATAAGATTTTAATAAGACAGTAGAATTAATCAGAACTTTCCTATGCTTGCATAAGAATACACAACCAGGGCAACCCCACACATGTACAACACAAGAATAGGATCCAAATTAGAAGAAGTTAAACTCCATGTATGGACAATAGGGCAAAATACACTCTACTGTCCTGTATATCTAAAAAGAACAAAAAATAATAAAAATAAAAATGCAAAATTTAAAAAAAAAGATTGTGATGAGAGATTGCTCTTAGTCGGTACAAAAATTTGGTAGTATTGACATCTTAGTAATATCTTCTTCAATCCATTAACAGATGATCTGTTTCCATTTATTTATTGCATCTGTAATTTATTTCAGCAATGTTTTATAGTTTTCATTGTACAAGACTTCCACCTCCTCTTTTAATTCTGAAATTTTTTATTCTTTTCAATGTTACCATAGGTAGAATTATTTCCATAATTGGATTTTAATGTTATTAATGTTTAATACTTAGATATGCAACTTATTTTTTGTGATTAATTTGTGTCCTATTACTTTGTTTAATTAACTTATCAGTTCTAATAGGTCTTCTATTTGTTTTGTGAAATCTTCAAGGTTTCTTTTTATGTAAGATCATCTGCAAACAGATAATTTTGTGGGTTTTTTTTTCCATTTTGGATATCTTTCTATTTCTTATTTATAGCAAATTTGTCCATGTAGATACTTCATTATAATATTTAATGAAAATTTTTTAAATAAGCATTCTTGCCTTGTTTTTTATTAGTGGATTATATATATAATATTCAGTTATTTTTGACATAATCATAATGCTCTTCATAATTCTTCTTTTCCTCTCCTCTGGCATTCTACTGGCATTTCTTCTATTTATATATAGTTTTTTAAATTAGTACATCACAGACATACATCGATGTGGAATTCACTATGGCATATTCATATATGTACATAGCATAATTTGGTCAATTTGATTATGCACTTCCTCCTTTTACCATGTCTCCTTCTTCCCCTTCCTCTAATCTCCCTTTTATGTTCATGGGATTTCCCCCACATTTTTTTCTCTTATTCTGCTGTGGCTTTAGCACATGAGAAAACAAAAATTGTCCCTTGATATTCTTTTTATAATTTTTTTCTAAATAGTTACACATGACAGTAGAATGCATTTTCACATATCATACATAAATGGAGTATAATTTCTCACTCTTCTGGTTGTATGTGACTTAGAGTTATGCCAGTCATGTAACCACATATGCACATATTGAGGATAAGAATGATAGTAGAATGAACCGGACATCATTTTCTCTTGACTTACTGAGTCTAGCTTATTTCACTTAGGATAATGTTCTCAAGTTCCATCCACTTATCAGCAAATGCCATAATTTCTTATTTCATTATTGTTTAACAAAATTCCATTGTGCATATACACTGTATATTCTTCATCTGTAATGGGCAAATGGACTGGTTCCTTAACTTGGCTATTGTGAATTGTGCTGTCTAAATTTTAGTGTGTTTGTAATACAGTAGTATGTTGATTTTGGTTCTTTAGGATAAATACTAAGGAGTTGGATAGTTGGATCATATGGTGGTTCCATTTCTAATCTTTTGAGGAATCTCCATACTACTTTCTAAAGAGATTGTATTAATTTTCAGTTGCACCAACAATGTTTGAGTGTACCTTCTCCCCCCATATCTTCCACAGTATTTTTTATTATTTGTACTTTTGATGAAGGCCATTGTAAATGGAGTGAGATAAAATCTCAATGTAGCTTTGATTATTTCTGTCACAAAAATGCATCTCAATGTATTGTTTGCCCCCAAACAGAAACCAATAATTGTTTGCAATGTTTAGTGTAATATTATATATAAAATAAAACATAGTATTGCCCATCAAAGAATAATACTAGTTTTAAGAATAATATAAATTTTAAAAAATAGATCAGTCTTTTAAATTTTATAGAAAGCCTAAGTGGAATTAAGAACCACTGTTAGAATGATACTAGCTTTTATAATTGGCTTTGCATTTTTTATGAAGTTTCATATTTCTTCATATAGCCTTGAGTTACTAGTGTATAATATCCTTTCATTTCAACCTTTATGGCCTTTGTATTAATATTCTATTTCCTTTCCTCTATTACTTGTTATCATAATCCTCAATGTAAAGATGATTATAATGTTGAATAATTATTAGATCTTAAAATATAAAATAAGGAAAAGTTATATTTCTAGTTGAAATGTAACCTGAATCATATGTTACAATAAAATTATAGTTTTATATAATTCTATTTACATAACACTTGTACACTTAAGGAAAATTTTTCAATGAGTCATGATTATCAATATTGGAAGACAAAGGTTTTTCTTTAAATATTATAATTTCAATTAATCCATGCTTATTGTTGAGTGTGGATAGTTTGCTTGTAAAATGAAATATATAAATACTAGTACATTTAAACCTTTAGTTTTCTTAACTTTTTGTTTTTTGGAAAAAGTGCAATTTAAAGATGAAAAAATTTCCTTTGTAGAAGTAAACCAATCAGTAGTTTTATTGCACCATTTTCTGCTTAATTATTATATCATTTCAAATTCAAGAAAGATATGAAAAGAAATTGCAATATTATTTAATTTGTTCATATAATAAAGCATTATGGCATATATCACAAATATTTTTGAATTTTTTTCTGTTCTTAACAAAGCCCTTGATGTTTTGTTATGATTATATAGAATTTCCTTCATAACCCATCTTAATCAATATTAGTCCATACTAAAAGAGACTAAAGCACGTGTAATTTTTGTATTAAAAAAGTGAGGGGCTGGGTATGTGGCTCAAGCTGTAGCATGATCAACTGGCATGCGTAAGGCGTGGGTTCGATCCTCAGCACCACATACAAATAAAGATGTTGTGTCCGCCAAAAAATAAAAATTAAAATTAAAAAAATTCTCTCTCTCTCTTTAAAAAAAAAGTGAGATCATTATATAATATATGCTATTTGGACTTCTAATTTCATTTGCTATAAGCTATTTGTAGTTAATGTGCTACGGTCTTAAAACCAAGGTGAAAATTATATTTTAACTGATACCAATTATTTCAGAATTGATCAACTCTTTTATTGTTACTAAAATGTATTGGAAAACTATGATGCTATTGGGAGTCTGTATAGGGAGAAAACTTTAAGTAAGTTTTTAAAGTTAAGTAGTAAATAAGTTTCTTCTTTCTTTCCCCTCTTTTTTATATTTGCATAAACTAGACAGGAATAATTGACTATATCAATAATTCTTTCTTTTAAATTTGACTCCAAACTAAAGTTAAGTGAATTGTTTACTAAGCTATATCTTAAGTAGTTTTTATTTGTTATTTTTAACTCTTGCATTTGAAAATAAGTCCATTCAAGTCCCTATGGAAGTTAACTTTTAATTACATTATACTTATTCATATAATTTATAATTATTTATATTCACTATACCAAATAAAAATGCATTTTCTATTAATAATGAAAACATTGCATACCAGACTAAACAGTTTCTTATTCCAACCTCTTTTTTGAGATCTCTTAAGTATCTTTGGGTCTTGTTTTAAAACTTTAACAATTTTATATGGTAAATATATACTTTTGCATGTGAGTATTGGTAGTAGGGTTTTTGGTAACTTTTAGCTCAGAAATTCATCATAGGAGTTAGTTCTTTGGTTTTATTTAGTCTTTGAATTAATTTTGATTTTTTATATTTGATGCTCATGTTCAGTTTTCTTTTCAAAAATTATGTTTTTTCTGTAGTTGACATGTTTGTGTTACCTCTAAAATTCATACTGAAAATTAATCATCAATGTAATATTACTAGTTAATTGAATCATGAAGTTTCTGCCCTCATGAATAGTATTAATACCTTCATAAAATGACTTGGTAGAAGTTCACCATTTTTTAACCCCTTTAGTCCTTTTTGCCATGTGAGGAAACAGTGTTCCTCTATTTCAGAGGATGCAGCTAAGGTGCTATTTTGAAAGCAGAGGTGGGGACCTTACCAAATATTAAACCTTGATTTCCAGTCTCCAGTGTTGTGGGAAAAATAAATTTCTATTGTTACAAATTACCCAGTCTTGGGTAATTAGTGACAGAAGTACAAAATGACTAAAATTAATTAAATTATAAAATATCCAATTGATTATTATTGTAAGACCATCTCTAATGGATTCAGATACTTCACTTATATCTTTGAAAAACCAAATGGTATACTTATATACTATGATTGTACTCTTATTCCTCTCCTCTTCCACCTTCTTTTTGTGTAATTGTGGTCTTGGTTTATTCTTTATATCTGATTTTAAGTAGCAACTTTATTCAGATACTTTTTTGACTCTTAACTGTGCACAGACTTTTTAATACAAATCTCTGTATGCTGCCTTTGCTGACTCAGACCGCTAGTAAAGGGAGATTTTTTTAAAAGAGCTATGAACTGAACCTCTTTGCAATAGGAAATTAGAGTTCTATGAATTTAAATAGCTATACTATTTAAATGCTCATACTTTTCTAAATATCTCTGACTATATTAGCAACAAATATTATCACTTTAATTATCATGAGTCAATAGTAAAAGAAAAGAGCCATGGATAATATAAAAGCCTTGTGCTCCCATAAAATGAGGACCTAATGTCAACAGACTGTATTGAATGAATGAGTTTTTGTAGTGGACAAATTTGCATGAAAAATCATTTAATAGTAAATCATCATATACTAAAAAAATCTATTGTAACAGTAAATTTCATATATATATATATTGAGAAGCAATTTACCAATAGGCAAACATCATCCCTTTGAATAATTTGAAATAAATATTGCTATATGGCCAATTATAAAATATATTTTAATTTTAAAGTTACATAGATATAAGACCCTAACAACTTTGGTTTAATTTTTATGATTATGCATATTTAAATAATATTATAATAAAAAAAATTCAGTTTCTATGAAATAAATTTTTATTTCTTTTTAAAAATATCTTTTGGTTGTAGATGGACAAAGTGCCTTTATTTATCTATCTATCTATCTATCTATCTATCTATCTATTTATTTATTTATTTATTTTTATGTGGTGCTGAAGATGGAATCCACTGCTTCCATGTGCTAGGTAGGCACTCTACCATTGAGCCACAACCCCAGCCCCCTTTATTTCTTTTTAAAGTAATACATTACTACAGTTTGGGAAATACTAGAATAAAGGAATAAAGCTAAATTAGAAAATGTCTTGCTGAAGTGGATTTTACTTGACATTGTGCTGGAAAAACTTCCCATACCATTGTGTAAAATGGAATAAAATGTTATTTGTACCAGAGATGGCTTTCTTTGACATGGCATTATCTACATCACAGTATTAGCGCCTTTCTCTCTCTCTCTCTCTCTCTCTCTCTGTGTGTGTGTATATATATATATATATATATATATATATACTATTCTTAGTAGAATAATAGGACAAGTACCATAACCTTCTTTTTTCTATTTAATTTTCCATAATTTGATAGTTGTCAGTTGCTCAAAAAATATTGTTCAATGAATAAATAACTTGCAGAATTTTATTTTGCATATTTTAAGCCATTCAGTAACTTTTAATACTTTTTACATGTCTATTATTAATAAAATAAAATAAAATATTCTCCCTGCTTTTAAAAAATTATAGAGATTCACTGACTTTAAATTTTTTCTTCATTAAATAGCGAATGAAAGATACATACTTAAATGGTGCCAACTGCACTTAGTGGAAAAACATGGTCTAGTGAATCAAATATCCTAATGAATAAACAGAAATACCCACAACATTGGTGTATGTATGACTCATCTCAGCCCTAATAATTGGATGCTATTTGCACAATTTATTGTTTATAGTTCTGTTCCTTGCCTCCTACATCTGTTTCATTCTGATTGAAACACCTCTTCACACTTTGCTGAACAGGTGCATAAGTTTGTGATATTGACAACTTTATCATATTGATGCAAATTTTGCTCCAATACGAACTTGAAAAAATTTTTCTAACCATCTTGATTACAAATATTTTTAAGGTCTATTTATATACCTGTTGCATTGGGATATATGTGTGTGCATGCATGTGTATGTGTGTGTAAATATAAAATATACAATATATTATATAAACATAAAATATAAAATACATATATATACATATGTGTGTGTATGTGTGTGTATTTGGTACCAGAGATTGACCCCAAGAGTGCTTAATCACTGAATCACATCCCAAGCCTTTTAAAATGTTTTATTTAGAGACAGGGCCTTTCTAAGTTGCCAAAGCTGGTTTTGACTTTGAACTTGTGAGTCTCCTTCTTGCCTCACCCTCCTGAGTCACTGAGATTTTAGGCATGCACGACCACAGCTAGCTGCATTGGAATCTTATTGCCATTAATTTTTCTCATAAGAATAAGTTTGCAGAACAAGGTAAAATAAAAATGACTCAGATGTTCAGAGTTTGTGAGTACTCAAGAATTATAATCTTTGAGACTGTCAAGGTATACTTCATATTTGTTGATAGAATGCTATCTTTAAATGGAATTGTTGAATTTCAGATCATGCAGATATTACAAAATTGAAAGCATAATCATTAAATTATCATCATCATAACTTGAATTTTGTAGCATTTTATAAAATTATTATTGCCTTAAATTGGCAACATAATTGCCTCTGAGAAAAGATTGCTTTCTTCGTCTTACTTACTTACAAAAGAACAAATTTGGATTAAACCCAGAGCTTCTGCAAGAAAGTTTTAACACTATATACTACTCAACTGTGGTGTTAAAGGCACCATGACATATAAACTAGTGTTATTAAAATACCAAAATTTGCAATTAATCTTTTTAAAGAATATTTTCATGATATTGAATTATCTTGTAAATGTATAAAAAGTATTTTCTTCTTTTATTATCCATTAATATTATTCAACATGTTTATTGTATAAATAAATAAAGAATGGATGAATAAATAATGAATTAACATACCAGAGTTAATGGAAAAATAAACTGAGCATTAAAGAATTGTGTTAGACTGTGACACAAATTAATATCAGAAATGTTAGTGATCTGTAAGTAAATATGTACTCTTGTAAGAAAAATATAGGTCTAAATTTGATACTACCTCAGAATATTTCTCAAATATTATATGAAAGCATTAATGAAATATTACATTGGGTCAAGAGGAAAAGTCTTACAGTTTTCTGCAACTGAATATTTATAAAATGTCATATATGTGAAAGACTTTGAAAGATATTCTTGGCCATTGATAATTATTTATTTAGATTTAGGAGTGACCCAGTGGACACAAGGCCTTCCAGAGCATTTTCAGATGGAAAGGGAGAGGATGCATAAACTTTTCTAAGAATCTGATGTCCCAATAGAAGTGGTTCACAGAAATCCAGTGCACACTGGAATAAGATGGCAGATTATCTCAGACATTTTTCTAGTAAGCATGTTACATATATAATTTTAATCTACTAAACCTATGAAAAGAGGAAATTTTTTACCTGTCCACAGTATATATTACCTTTCTTTTTTTACCAATTGGTTAAATTCTTGCCAGGTTAGTGGACAGCATCCAGTCCATAGTATTTACATATGAGATATCATTAATATGAGGAATACACAAGGAAAAACCATCAGGGGTTTTAGTCTATTCAGGATGCTATAACAAAACACAACAACCTGCATACCTTATGAGCAACATTAATTTGTTTCTCACAGTTCCAGATTCTTGGAAGTCCAAGATAAAGGTGTAGAAAGACTCAGGGTCTTTTGAGGGCTATTCCTCATAGACTGCAACTTCCTTTTTTGTTTCCTTATGTAGCAGATGGGGCCAACAAATTCTTTGGGCTTCTTTCAAAAGGACAATAGTGCCTTTTCCAAGGGCTTTACTCTGATAGCCCAATCCAAATTAGGATCTGAGTCACCTCCCAAATATCCTAACTAATTCCTAATAACATCATGGTTAATATTTTAACATATAAAATTTGATGGGAAATAAATAGTACATTTTAAGTGTAATCATATCCCTACTCAAATTTTTTCAGAGTAGATTTTGAAATTTAAGCACACTCCATTATGGAAAGTAAGAAAGTAAATTAAACCCTAAATATTTATTTATTTTGATTTATTTCCAGAAAATGACATTCAGTTAGGATATTGCCAATGTTAACTAAATTTATTTACTACGTAATTTTGACCAATCAGATATACTAGGTAGCATTGTTCAGTCAACATAAAAATTGGCAGGAAGTCCTTTGAGTGTTGGGCTTTATGATGATAGAAGTTTAGATATTTTATGTTTTCATACACAAACTGTATGGTAGGCAGGATTCTAAGAATAGCACAATGTCCCTTGCACTTGTATAATCCTGTCTAATTTGGGAATATATTGAAAGCATGAATATAATGAGAAAGCACTTAATGATTCTATTACTTTATATGGAAAAAGGGAATTATTTAGGTGGGTCTAATCTAATCACACAAACCATTTAAAAACAGATTTTTTTTTTCAGACTGGTAGCAGAAAAGGAAGAAAAAGTGTCTTAAAGTATAAGATGAATTCAACATGCCATTGCAGACTTTGAAGATGGAAGGGGCCACATGGCAAGAAATGGATGCTTCTAGCTGGTCAGATCAGCCCCTGACTGATAATAACAAAGAAATAAGGACTTTAGTGCCACACTTCAAAGATTCAAATTTGGATAACAATTTGTATATGCTTAGAAGCTGATTATTTCATAAGGTCCCAGATAAGAGCCAATTCTGACCTATGATTTTAACCCTGGGAAATCTCCATAGAGAATCTAATCAATTCTACCTGAACTTCTGACCTACAGAAATATGAGCTGATAAATGGGTATAATTTTACTAAATTTATTATAATATTCTACAAACATTAGAAAAATAATAAATGATATAAAACCTTTGATTTTAAAAACTGATATTTATGGTGAAAATGTCAGTTCACATTGATTTATATTTGAAATATATAAAATCATTTCTCTTGAATGTAAATATATGTAGTTGTTATTTTATTATGTTTCTTGCATTTATGGTTAATACTTGCTGGAAAAAAATCTGTGGCTTAGCAACTTAGCAAGACCTAATGGGCTGGTTATGTAGTTCAGTGGTATAGCACCCTTTAAATGGGTTCAACTCAATTAAAAAAACAAAAAAGATTTTTTGAGTGAAAAATGTATATTTTTTTATAAAAAATATATCTGTCTTACCTCTTCACTTTCTGTGATATCTAGAATTTATGGAACCAATGGAATTTGTAAAATATGTTGCATTCCCTTTTAATGGCATTTAAAATTTATAAGTCTTTCAGATCACTTACCATCCATGTTAGACCAGATCCCAGACCTACTAATCCAGACCTACTAATCCTCAAAATGTGTAGGTACTGTTCTTTACCCTGTGCACATTTATACCCTGTTTTAGAATGACTTCCTAGATTTCAGACACTAAGGAAGACATTTGCTTGTAGTATGTGTTCTTGGAGTTCAGAAATATATCCAAAAACAAGAAAGAGAAATGGGAATAGGACTCCACAGATAAATAAGGTGAACTGTGACTCAGTTGTAAAAGGAGCCTAAACTGGTTCTCCGAATTGGAGGCAACTCACAGAAATTTAATATAAACAAAAGGTTGGTATTACACATCGAGCAACTTCTGCAGAAGGCATGAATCTTTGCACAATTCATCTTCCTAAATAAAGACAATCAAGAGTAATTTCTGAGGGAGGCGCTTAGTTATAAGATATTATAAGCCAACACTCATTTATAGAAATAGGATATTGGTTTTAAAAGATATATCTACTACCCCCTTTAAATTTAGCTATAGTTCCATTTGGGTGTAAAACTAGAAAATATTGTATACACTTTTAGCAGTAGTTCAAGGTATTTTCTCAAGTACATGAGGTCTGCTTTCAGTAGGTTTAGTTCTAGAAATTGATTTGTTTTTGAAATACAATGTGGTAGTCAATATTTTAAATGCCTTCCCTTCCTCCTTGTTTGCCTAGCACTGCCTAGTACTGAACAGGTGAATGTGATGACACATCCCTTCCACGGTTATGTTTTGTTGTTTGGCACATAGATCTTCATTTAGGAAAATTACCCAGATGGGCTTGACCAAGAACATGAGCTTTTCAAATTCAGAAAGCTTCTATAGCTGTAGGTAGATAGGGAAGCCAAGAAGAATTGAAGAGTGAGAAGGACTCAATGAACTATTGTTAGAGAGAAAATGGGCCAAGTGAATAGGAATTTAGACAGGTTTAAGGAGGAAAGTAACTCATGTTTTTCATTCAGCAAGTAAATGGGGACCACAGATTTCCAACCACAAAAAAGTGGGTTCTTACCAGTCTGAATCAGTTTGGAAAGGCATTCTTCCCCAAATTCTCAAGACAGGAGCCCAAATAACACAGCCAACACCATAATTTTGGTCATATGAGCATCTGACTCAATCCATTTGAGCTTCTGATCAAATGGATCTAATAATTGGGTGTTATTTTAGGTGGCTATATTTGTGGTGATTTGTGACAGGAAAAATAGGATATTAATACACTTGAGTAAGGAATTTAATTTTTCCATTGTTTTTGCTGATGTCAGTCTTTTGCTTACCAATTTTTAATCCATTTTCCTCTTTAAAAATAATCAGAGTAAGCAATGTTAATTGAATGCACATCTAATTTGCCTGAGGCATACTGTAAGCTTTAATCCATTTCCATGGATTCCTTTGCATTAGGGCAGCTGATTTCACCTCCAGGTTAGCTATACATCACATTAATTAACAAATCACCATAAATACAGCCAACTAAAATAATACCCAATTATTAGGCTTCAGCTCTTCTCTGCTTCTCTCCTCTCAACCTCAATCATATCAATATGGGGGCTCATAGACACGGGGGATTCTCTTGTTAAGGTAGCCATCGCCAAAAATTACAAAGATATTGAGTCCACATTCATGAATGTACACACCATAGGTCAAAGACAAGAATGGCCTCTGGGCCCTCCCAAGTAATCTATTCACACTGTGATTTCTCAGATACCTTCAACAGTCCACCTATTTGAAGCTCTGATTTTTTCCTTTAAGTCTATGTTTAAAAAGTCTCAGAAATTGTTGTTTGTTGTTTTCACACTTCAAGGTGACATCCTTGCAAACTTAGGCAGCTAGCTGTAAATCTCCTTTGCAGAACATTCGCTTCTAAGTCATAGGTGAATAGTTCCATTTTAGTAAATGCTTTCTTTAAAGGTTTATATTATTCTTTTTCTTTTCATCCTAAAATATTCAAAATACAGATGGAAATATTCTTGTAAATATCTGCCTGCACATATGGTAAATATACCTATTGAGCAATTCTTTTGCTGCTACTTTTGTCATTTGTCTGTTTTTCTGAAATAGCATACCTTAAAAGAAGCTGGACTTGGTTGCTCACCTCAGCTGTAAAGATACCTAACACAGCTTCCGATATCAATTTTCTGCCCTCGGAAGAAATGAGATGTTTGAAGATGATTTTGCAGGGAAAAAAAGTATAATCTTGTGCAACACTAACTTCAAGTGAGATTTCATGTTTTCCTGACAGACACAAGTGATTTGTTTCTCAAATTGGGGAATAGGTCCATAGATTGGTCAGATAATTCCTGAGGAATTTAGAAATTTAAGTTAAGGCACATCATCTACATTAATACCCAATTTTCAGTTTTCATCAGTCTAATTTCTATTCTATTTGAACTCAGATTGACTATGGATACCTAACAAGACTGTGTAATTCATATTCTTTTTTTTAATCTTCCTAACAAAATATTCAGATTTATAGCCTTAATTTTCAATGTAAGTTTCCTTATGACTATCTTATCTTTTAAAAGGTATCATAGTGGCCCTGTGACTTTCATGGTGTAAATTTAGTCTTCTGAGCATTTTCTTATTTGTTGATTTATTTATTTATTTATTGGTGGGGGAGGGTCTCGAATACTGTCAAAGCTATCATAACACATGATGGTCATTATCACTATCATTGTTCCAGTGCTTGCAGCTGTCATCTTGTTCCTAATAACCACAAATGGAACCCCAAATTCCTTGTGCTCCAATTGTCACAGATAGGGAGACTCTTCCACTTCAACGTTTTATCCTGAGACTTTTTTTTTTTTTTTTTTTTTTTTTTTTACTGTAGTTGTCACTGAAATTAAGTTTCTTATCATGGGGATTCTAAAACAAAGTCATGATGTTAATATATATTGTCCGTCTCAATCCAAGGGAACCATAATGAAGGGGAAAATAAAGTTATATCTGGTGAAAGTGGAAGGTACTTTTAATGTGGCCTGCCAGTCTAAAATAAAGTTCGTTTTTTGTTTGTTTGTTTGTTTTAAGAAATACCATATTTCTCACTCAATGATCACTCGAGTTGAGCAGATTATGTAGAGATACTGTTTCTTGAAATAATCTGCTAGAGAAGAAGATGGTAAAGTAATATCTCTGAGGCTGGGAAGTTCAAGATGAGGATGTGGGCAGATTTTTGGTCTAGAGGGCATATTTTTTGGCTCATCTACAACAGTCTTTTTATTTAGTTAGTCATCTTATTTCCTCATGTGGTGGAAAGGACAGAAATATCTCTGGTATCTTTTTTTAAGGGCCCAAATCTTATTCATATGGGCTAAATCCCATGACCTAATCCCCTTGAAGTACATCTTCTAGAACATAACCTGGGTATTAGAATGTCAACCCATGCATTTTGGGGTGATATAAAGATTCAGCCTATCACATATGGATTTCTTTTTTCTTTTTTTTTTAGATTTGTACCAAATCTTTTTTTAATTGATTTTATTATTTTTAAAATACACGACAACAGTGGAATGCATTACAATCTTTATTACACATATAGAGCACAATTTTTCATATCTCTGTATATAAAGTATGTTCACATCAATTTATTTTCAAAGCAAAATATAATCCTCCAAAAAATATTCTAAGAAAAAAGAAGAGATATTTTCTTATGGAAGGCAATTTTCTTTTTCTTTCTTTTTCTTTTTCTTTTTGATTGTTTTTAGTATCCAAAGAAATTTGCAGATCAGTATTTAATCAGGAGGTACTTAGTGTATCTCAAAAATTTTTAAATTATTTTTTACAATATTTTATATGATTTTGTTGGAAAGCTGTAGTTATAATATGAAAATACTATAAAAAGAATCTGTGGAATTTTATAATGTTTAAATAAGAAGTTTTGATAGGCAAATATGTAGAAGTATAAAATTTATAGAATTATGATTTGTAGATTATTGTGCACTTTTTCAAAGTTGTTCAGCAAGTAGTATAATTTTCATAAAGTATCAAATAATGAAAATCAAAATAGATTAACATCCATACTCACTAACAATTACTATGTGAGTATATTATCTAGATGGGGACCAATCTGTATGGTAGAAGAAGACTAACAAATTTTGTAAGTATATATAAATGTATATGTATATATATATATATATATATATATATATATATTGTTTATATAAGTGTATATAAGTGATAACACAACAACATTTTAAGAAAGATTTTCAATTTTCTAGGAAAACAAAAAAGTTGTGTATGTGTCTGTGTGTGTTGTGTTCAGTATCTAGTTTTATATATTCAAGATTTTTTATATGTCGTCTCGGTATAAATTGTAAACTTTATATATTTATGTATATACAGTGATTAAAATATTAAAGAATTCTATAAGCCAAATGAAAAATTTAGAATAAAAATCTGTACTCAGTACAAAGAACATATTTTTCACCTTGGTTTTAGTTTTATTTGTTTGTTGATTGAAGGACAAATATATGGCAACTGAAATCATGAAATGAACATATATTAAAGATAATTACTGTTATTCTGTGAGATTTTTTTGTTAGTAACTGTGTTAGCAAATTTTTAAATGACATAATTTACCTGAAAATATTATCTCTTGCATGTATTTTCTTCCAGCCATGTATTTTGTAGAAATTTTGCAATTCAATATATGCTTTGAAAATAAAAATGTACATGATTTCAAAATAATTTGTTTTTTAAAAATGTAACTTTTGGCATACCCAAATAATGTTTGGCAAACATAAACATTTTTTTCTCTAGAAATAATGGCCCTGGATGGGTATAAGCTGAAAGTGAATTGCATATTTGTAGATCATTTGGAGTCTGAAATTATATTTTTAATAAGCAATTGACTAAAAAGTCAAAGGAAGCATTTATGTGCTTCCATAGAGCAACAGAATGGAATCTCAGTACAGAAATCTGATGATCAGCGGGTAGTTTCAGAAGCAGAGGGAAGTAAAACCTTCAGGAAACATACCCGAGCTTTGCTAACAGTACCCCAGGGTGTACTGGCAAACACATTAAAAAAAAATTGTTTTCATGAAATGGGCATATTTATTTCCTTTTCATAATAATTACCTATGAATCTCTCTAAAATCAAAAGACAATGTTTTCCTCTTGTCTTTGTTATACTGTGAAACATGATAAATGAATTGAACAAATTTGAACACCTAAAACTATAAGGAAAAATATCTTTATTTGAGATCACAAAAATTTACAAAATACCTACTATGTCTTTTAAGTATAAGCTCTTTCTTTAAACCTGTTTTATATTACCACATAGATAAATTAATTTGTCCAATGACTAAGTTAATAATCTTACTGTTGAATAGTTCACAAATGAGAACAAGGTATGAACGAGGTACATGAATTCCACCCCAAAACCATGTGTAAGAAATGGCAAGTTTGAATAAAGAAAACATTCTATTGCATCTTAAAATATTTGTATTAAAATGCAAATAAAACATGCACATTCTGGTTGTAAGTATTCCATTCCACCAAAAAAGTATGTAAATCCTAGTTCTCTCATTTTATACCAAAGCTCAGAAGACTGCTCTTTCTTCAGAGAAATTCTTTAAAATTATAATATGTAAATCACCCATTCAAACTCTTTCAAATTCAACCTGGTTCAGCTGGGGTGTGTGTAGGAAGGCCTTATGTTTTCCAATTTCTAAAGAGTTCTCAGTTGATTTCCAAACTGACCTTTATCCAGACTCCATTGAGCAGCAAGACATTACAAAAAGTTTTCCATTGCATATGCAGAAGGACTAAGGGGTGCCCAGAATGGATGACACCTATACTTAGCTAATGATTGCATTTGCTTTCAGTGGGTCTAGGTGATGCAAAAGGAAGTTAGAGCCCAGGCTGACTTCTTATGTTACATAAAGCTTTATTTAAGTATTATAGTAACATTCTCTATGAATTGTTGCATAACATGGGTTTACACATTACCATGTATAATACATAGTATAAGACTACATACAGGAAAATTTCACATATCAACATTGACCTGATATTTTAAGGGTGAGTCCCTACTAATTAGGAGTTATTTGTTTAAAATATTCCTTTATTAGCTGGAGACATAGCTCAGTGGGTAGAGTGCTTGCCTTGCATGCACAAGGCCCCAGCACACACACACAAAAAGCCTTTATAAAATGTATCAATATTTTTTATTATTGTTTCATTTGATATTCTTCAAAACATGATTTTCAATTATGATGAACACCATTTAAAACAGTGGGAATTTCCATTCTAGCATTTATCTAATACACAGGACTACTTGAAACATATTTTGTGGATAAGATGTTTTTAAAATTTCTTATATTTTTTTCTTAAATATGCTTGCATAAATATATAATGAATTTCAACTTTAAATATAATTATAGAGTACTAAAGAAAAATCATACATATGTGAAGAAGTAGAAAAGAGACCAGTAGAGCAGATATAGGAGATGGAGGAGTGAAGAGTGGTGGAAAAGGGAAAGTACTGAGAAATTAATTGCAGTGGAATATTATGTGCATATAAGAATATGTCACAATGAACCCCACTGTTATGTATAATTATAATGCACTAGTAAAAACAAAATTTTTTCTTAAAACTAAAGTGAATAATTATTTGAAAATAAAATTTTCTTGAATATATTGAAGTTACTAAAAGTAAATGTGCATACTTCTTAGTTACAAAATATATTTGCAGTTTTTAATTTAGTAATCCACGTGATATGCCCAACATTTTGTGTGAATCTATCTTGAAAATCCATTTGAGTAGGTAAAACTGGGTATCATTTTGTTACTTTGGGATGTTTTGAAATCATTATAAAGAGACTTTTCTTTTATTGAATAGTATTTTTGTCTTCTATATCACAACATCAACATTGCTTGAATCATATATTAACATCTTCAGCAGAGACAGAACACAGGACCTCTAAAATCATAAGTGGATAGTCAAAGCCCATGAGCCCTGAGTGCCTGTTACCCAATTTTACTTGTATAAAATACAAAAAGAGGAAAACAGTTCATGCTGTAAAAAGACAGGACGTGTCTATTTTTAGTAGTGAGAAACTCAAAAGGGGCATTCACAGAATGATGAGTCTCTGGTAAAGTTTTCTTGTTGTTATTGTTGTTGTTTTTATGAGTTGGGTTGAATGTTCAGTTTGGTAAAATACATAATGTATGCGTATGGGTATCTTTACTTTTGAGTTAGTAGTAAAACTTTAAAGGCATGAAATATTTACATTTGGAGTTTTCAGTGGTAGAACTTTTCTAAATTTAAAATTTTATAATCACCACCTATTTGCATGATTATGGTAAATATGGTTTTTGCCTTTTCATTAACTGATGAACTTGTTACTTCCAGTAATAAATTTTCGCTATCTTCAACAGTTAGAGGAGTAATTTTGTTTATGTTTGTTTGAATATATGTATATGATGTGTCTAGTGAAGGATAAAATACAAACATTATTATTTATCAAATTCTAATTGTAACATTTAAATCTGCTGAGAGTACAAGTTGCTCATGTAGATTTAATGTTAAATTTTTGAAAAATCTGGAAAACTTTCCTAAATCTTTCCTTTCACATATCCATTTGATTTGAGATAGAGAAATGCACAGTGAGAACTCTGATTAAATGGCTGGTTTCTCATGCAGAACATTCTAATAATCAGAATTATAATTCACTGAAGGATATCTCTGCTTTGAGTCATTGGAACTCACTACACAATACTCCCTTTAGTCAAGCTAATGAAATCTGCTGCATTCTATAGGCTTTTTATGATATACACTCTTTCTTGAAATTTACTATAATCAGAGATGGAACTGAAATATATTTTTTCACATCGGAAGTTGCTTTTTCATGACTTAGAGAAATTTATTTTCCAGACTGTCCAGTTCATGAATAGTTGGAGAAAACCAATTTTCCACTATTACTAATTATTGTAGTAAATAAATGAAATTAGCATTCATTACAAAAAACTTGGGACACTTTATGCAAAATGGAGAGGTGAATGAATAAAGATCCTAAATAGTTTCTCAATTACACTGCAAGAAGAGTTAACTTTTCAGTTTGTTAAAGAATAGGTAGCTCAACTCTTTATGTGCAAACATAGATTTGAAGAGCACAAAGAAATTATTCTGCCCAGAAAGTATCATTAAATGTTTCTGAAATGTTTCTGAAGTAATTTGTCCATATTTTGTTATTCATTTGCATTTTTAAGATATTTATACTTCATAGAAAGTTTGCCTTACATAAAAACTTTGAAACTATTGAAGAAACACATAAAACTACATGTAAGTTTCATGAAACACAAGACTAAGGTATAGTTATATTTATTAATTCATAAAATCCTCATATTATATTGTTGCTTCAAAATTTTTCAGGTATTTACAGTTGAATAATGGCCTCCCAGGGACATCCACATTCTAATCCCAGGAACCTGTGAATAAATTACATGAAAAAATGGAAAGTGCTCATGTAATTAGGTTAATAATTTCAAGATGGAAAGATCACCCTGGTTTATTCTATATGAGCTTAATATTTTCATAAAAATCCTTATAAGAGGGAAGCCGTGGGTTACAAGTCAGAGAGAGAATATAGTAAGAATGGAATTGACCATGAGAAGGGAAAGAAGATACCCTTCTGGCTGGCTTTAACTGTGGAGAGTGGAGACAGGTAACAAAGCAAGGAACGTGGGCAGAATCCAGAAGCTAGGAAAGGCAAAGAAACAGATTCTCTTCTATACCCTCCATAAGGGACCAATCCTATGACATGTTGACTTTATCTTAGAGTAACTAAGTTCAGACATCTGGCCTTCAAAAGTGTAATAAAATACATTTGTCTGGTTTTAAGCCACCACATTTGTGATAATTGGTGTCATCAACCAAAGAAAGCTAATATACCTGTGATGAGTAACCAATAACTTCTCACCTAGCGAAGATAGTCATTTAATACTTGAATCTTTATTTATTTATTTATTTACTACTTTCCATAATGTACTTTTTTTTTTTGGTAGTACTAAGGACTAAACTCAGGGGTTCTGTATTACTAAGATACATTCCCAGTCCTTTTTATTTATTTTATTTTGAAAAAGAGTCTTGCAAAATTTCTGAAGCTGACCTCACACAGGAAACCCGCCTGTCTCCCAAGTAATTGGGATCACAGGAACATACCACTGTGCTCCACTTAATATAGTCCTCTTTCTTTTCTTTCTTTCTGAACTAGGGATATAAACCAGGGCTTACACATACTAATCATCCACTCTTTACTACCAAACTATACCACTAGCCCCCTACTCTTTTATATTTAAAATCTGATATCTTCTTCTAGACTTCTAATTGGTTCCTACAAAGATCTAACTAGACTCATTTTTTCTGTGTCTAAGTATAGCAGATAATTCTTATATCTGCATTCCATAACTTTAATTTATAACTGATTTCCACAAGAACTGTTAAAAATTTCTATGTGACCTTGACCTCAGACTCATTTTCAATGGCCAACATCTCTCTCCATGACTAACTTTGCTGTTCTTCTCCATTTCTCTGGAGATTTTTCTGATATCTAATGAAGTCCACTGAACAATCAAAGCACAACAATCTTAATCCCCCTGAGACAGATAATATCATTAGTGGTAACCCACAAATAATGGGGGTCAGGACAAATTATATAAATATTGCATCCACCAATACTGCCGCAGTCTGGCTGGGCACACAATCACGAGCCACCACACAGCTTGTAGATTCAAACAGCAACTCTTTATTCCCGAACTCACACCAGCCATCTACAAACACGTTCTGGGGAAATCTACGTTCTCTGCCCAAATCCACCTCCACTGGGCTTCTATCTCCAAAATATACTGTCTGAATCCCATGAGAACTCAAGGGGAACTCAGGCAGCAAGATACGCCCTATTCCCAGCAGGAATAATCTTAAACCTTAAACCTGGAACCTAAACCGGAACGCCCTAATCCGCCTTGGTCCTTGAGCAAGGTCACCTACATTCAATGTCACTGCAACATGGGGTACACTGGCAAGGAAATTGTCATACCTACTTGGCTAATGGCTCCCAGCACAATACATCAGGAGATTACTTCTGGATTTTATTTCTAATTTTGTCTGCTCCAAGGTGAAACAATTCCCACAACCAACAAAAATGAACTTCATAGGGCCTCCTTATTGTGGCTTTTAATTCTATGTTTTTTCAATCACATCATAAGCAAACTCCTGCTTCATGGGATCATCTCTACATCAGATCTACACTAAAGTCTTACCTCAGGTTATCTTTACAGGGGAACTAAAAGCAATGCATAAGTGTAATGTAACAGTAGTCAATCAAATGTTTCTTGGATGATTTACATTTCAAAAACAACTGATTAATGAGAAGAATTTAAAATACATTTTAAGAATTGTCTTGATTTTGTTTAGTACTTTTAATTACCATCCAGAATGATACTTTTTCCTTCTGCGAATATGTATTTAAAGTTTAAATGAAAGTATAATTGGCATGCTGTTAAATTTTCTGGAATATACCACAATGGAAGATATTTCACAATCTGGTTGTTAAATGGTTACTCCAATTTTTTAGTTGTTTTTTAGATCTAGCTGATATCAATTTTATTTAAAAATGATTAATTAATGAGAAATATGATGATCACTAAGACATGGAATTTGTTTGAAAGACAACTTCTCTTATATAATACTTTAACTAAAAGGAAAAAAGTACAAAACAAAATGCATAAATTCTGATCTCAGCTTTTGTGTATACGTTTCTCCTTTTAACAGGAAGTGCTAAATGGACACACTCAGAGTAATAATTAGAAATTTTAAGGTTAATATCTCCTCATTACTTCTCCAGCCAGGTTCCAGTATTGAACAATCTATTCCTTACTGTTATGATATCAAATTGTTCATAGTTCACTTGTAAATGATATTATGCAGTGTTTGTCTTTCTATGCCTGGGTTATTTTATTTCACGGGTCCTTCAGGTTCATCAGTACTGTCACAGGGGATAAGATTTCCTTCTTTTTTATAACCACATATATTCCATTTTTAATTATTCTACAATTTCTGCATCCATTTGTCCATTATTGAACGTTCAAGTAGGTTGCATAACTTGGCTAATTTTAATAATACTGTAATGAACACAAAAACTACAGACATTTCTCTGACATATTGATTTTGATTTCTTTGCATTTATACTGGGATTGTGGAATTAGTGGGATTGTAGATCATATGCAAGTTCTTTTTCCGGTTTTTTGAAGAACTCCCATATGTTTTCTATAATGCCTCTTCTAAAGATAGTTAATAATAACATATTTACACCAAAATTCAAAACAATATATATTCAGGAAATTCAGTCATTGGTATTTTTAAAAATCACAAGTAAAATGCCAGATAAAAATATCCAGCAAATATTTTAGTTATAAGATGCTATATTTAATATGCCTTTAATGTGGATAATGTTATTTAAGGATTCATGATGTAGAATCTCTGTTATAATGTCACAAATGATATATTTGGGAATGTACACACTAACTTAATAGTCTTAGACAAACCCTTTGGGTAATTGTGAAAATATTACCAACATTCAGGGCAGCAGTAAAATAAGTATTCTCTATTATTTCTCTCTTTAGCAACTGCATCTTGACTGTACTCTAAGATCCATTATTTTATACTAGTATATATCTTTGTAAATTTTTACATTTAATCTGCAGTTATTAATAACCAAATATCAAATGTGGGTAACCATAGTAACCCTAATTGAAATCTACAGTAAAATATGCTATAGAACTAAGACATAAAGCAATTTGAATATCAGAGGGTGTTATGGTTTAGATATGAGGTGTCCCCTCATGTGTGAGACAATGAGAGAAATTTTGAAGGTGATTAGATTATGAAAACCTTAACCCACCCAGTGCATTAACCCAGCTGATGGACTAACTTGGTGATAACCTTCACTGTAGGCAGATAGGGTGTGCCTTGGAGATGCATGTTTTGTCCTTGTTGAGTAGAACTCCCATTCCGCTTCCTGATTGTCCTGACCTGAGCTGCTTTCCTCTTTGGCACCCTTCATCTGATATGTTACCTCTCACCTCAGACATACAGCAATGGTGCCAGGTGTCTATGGACAGAAGCCTCTGAAACCATGAGTGTCAAATAAACTTTTCCTCCTCTAGTGTTCTCATCTTATCTTTTTGTCACAATGGCAAAATAGCTGACTAAACCAGAGGGTCAAATAAAGAGGTACTCGGGGCTGGGGATGTGGCTCAAGCGGTAGCGCACTCGCCTGGCATGCGTGCGGCCCGGGTTCAATCCTCAGCACCACATACAAACAAAGATGTTGTGTCCGCCAAATACTAAAAAATAAATATTAAAATTCTAAAAAAAAAAATAAAATAAAATAAAGAGGTACACTTCTAAAGAGTAAAATTGCTAGGGGTAAAAATTAAAAGCAGTGAGAATTGAAAGATGGATTGCCTTCAGAGAAGCTGAGACTGATCATGGCTATCATCTGCATTGACAGTATGTGAAACCGAATACAATGCAATAATCTATTTTGAAAAGTTGACAACCCAACAAAATAAAACAATGAAAATTTCTATCAGCCTAGCAATCTGAAGACAGTAAAAAAGAGCCTAAATGAAAGTAAAACATTAATATTCTTAGAGATGTACTGTGAGAAATAAGAAATTCAGTCACAATGAAAATCATCATCAATCAAAGCACAGAAATCAGGGAGAAATGAAGAAGAGTGAACATGCTAAGTATAAGTGAATGAAAATATGTGCAAAAAAAATAATCTGTGGGTATATAACCATGAAAAAGTGACATATATGAGAATATTTTAGAAATAAAAAGGGATTGCATTGGGTATGGTGTGAAATTCAGTGTCTTTGTGTTCTTCAATATATGTTAAAATTAATTTGTGTTTAAGCTGGGGATGCAGCTGCATGATAGACCTTTAGTCTATTATGTACAACAACACTAGGTTTGATCTCCAGCACTGCAAAATAAATAAATAAATAAGTCAGTCATGCTTATCTTAATTACATCTTATGTTTATCAATTAGTCAATCAGTGCTTTAGTCCATTTGTTCTACTTTAACAAATCAGCACTAACTGGTGGCTTATAAGCGACACAAATTTCTCTCTTCAGTGGCTGTAGCTCTGGAAGACGAAGTCACCTGCCAGCTTTGTGTGTGTTGAGGGCTTAATTCCTAACTCATTGGCAACCATCCCCTCAACTTTGTTCTCATATGGCAAGAAGGGCAAAGCCGTCTGAAGATTCTATTAGAAGAGTATTTATAGCATTCAGAAGTGGTCTGCCTTCATTGCATAACAATTTCACAAAGTTGGATAATACAATTTCCCTTCTAGTACCATCACCTTGTGATTTACATTTTCAACATACTAATTTTGTGAGAAGATAAGCATTTTGTCCATTGCACTTGGTATTGCAGCATTTCCATGTCTGCATTTGAAATAATATAATACCAATTCTTATGTCTACTTATATTTTGTATGTCTCTAAGCGTTTCCTTTAACTGATGTTTATATCTAGAGTACCACCTGGTTAATTTTCATCACATTTTATTATCTTAGCATTGGTTCTGGATCGCTACATTGTTAAATTACTTAGCTTTGAAAATCAAGTTTTATTCCAAAATTTAACTTGTTTTGTGGCAAAGTTTTTGTTTCATTTTACATCTGCATTTTGATATTGTTTCTCCTTTTAATTTTGCACCTGAGTTGGTCCCTTGATAGAATCTTTCTAATTGCTGTTTTCCTTGAATATATAACATTTCTTCTGGGTCAAGCATTTGAAGGAAAATAGAAAAGATCACAAAGAAAGTGAACTGTGGATGCAAATCACTTACATTTTGGTACGTTGATTTTTAACGCCATGAAACAGATACTCTGCTTTGTGGATATAACTCCCTCCTATTCACCAACATATTTGTTTGCAGTAGAGCGAAGGACAGTATTTTGCAGAATCTTAGCATGCTTTTCTAACACTACAATTCCTTTCAGAAAATTTAGCAGGCAATAGCTACTGTTTTCTTTTCAGTGTGTCACAAAGACATACAAATGTTTATAGATAATTTTTGCTTGTCTATTGGAAGTGCTTAGGTTTGGTTAGCTTTGGCTGCACATCAAGCATACACATATTGCCTCATTGTGCCTGACCTCATTTTCACTTCTAGACTTTACCTGAGGATGGACTTGATACTGTTCTCTACCATTTTGAAAGGCCAGCAAGTGTTCCTGGCTACCTGGTTTGATTCACTGTGATCACAGTTCTCAAAACTAAAATTTAGAATTGCAAATTAATGAATTTGGGTTTTATAAAAGATCATTAACTTTTTGTTCTCTCCTCTCCTTGCTAATCTGGAGTGTTTGTAGGGATAAGATCTATGAAGATATGTCTTTAATTCAATATTATTACTGCACTTCATTAATTATTAGCTCATCTCATTTTATCCTAAAGTTTTATCTGATTATGCATAAATCTCCTTTTGTTTATGTGCAACTCATTCTTAAGGCGGAATTGAAAAGGAAAAGACAGGAGTTTGTTTCTAGAATATTAACATGCTACTAATCTACTTTGTGTTCATAAATTGATACATTTCCTTTTATGTAAAATGCTGACAACACTGGTTATCATCTACTCTGTAGTACCTATTAATCAATGACTGTGAAATTGATGATGAATAATAAGTATTTGGATTTAATTATTTAAAATCATTCATGGTAATTTCTTCAAGTTATAAAGCTCCTAAAGAAAACAAGAATTAAAATTGATTTGATGCAAATATATACTAGTGAAATTTTCTTCTTAAACTCAATATTGACTATTATAAAGAATTCATGATTATTTCATATCAAAACACATTTATGTTCATGAGTCTATAAACTTTGCATAATATATTTATATATTACAAATAATACTTTTTTTACTATAAATAATATATTTTTTTCATCATAGCATTTCAGTGTTCTCTTTCATTTTCGTCAAGCACTTATATTTAAAATTCTTAAACAACATAAAAATTTGTCCCATATTATATCTGATACTTTTTAACAAATACTTTGGTTTCTATCAATGCTGTTTTATAATGTTCCTAGTTACCTAACAAAAAGTAATTTGTTATGACACAAAATTCCCAAACTGCTAAATAATTACTGGAATAAGTTAAATATTTCACCTATCCTGAGATTTTACAATCATTAAAAACTTTTAACAACCCAGGATAATTAAAAATAAAATAAAATAATAAGTAATTCAGATTGAAACATATATTAGTAAAGAAAATTAACAAGCTTAATTTTTTATTTTAATTTAGCAGTATAACATTAATATCCATTTTTCTTTACAAGGTAGAACTATAAGAAATAAATAGGAAGAAAGCCATTAATAAGTGTCAAAATGCATAAGTCTTAATATTTTATCAGAATAATACCTAGAAAATGTTGAAGTGAGGTAACTATATAACATTGTTCAAATTCCTAGACCTCAATTTAAGAAATGCACATTAAGTAAAAAATGGAAAATTCAAATTCCGACATAATGGTTGGCAAACAAGTGGCCAATGAAATCTTTTGTAATTTCTCATACCTAAGTCTCTAGCCCTTCTATTGCTAATTTTGCAATATATGTTTTTCTACAGGTTGTACCTGAAAAATATCACACTACTGTATCATGACCTGTGTATTTCACACACACACACACACAAAAAAAATAACCCAATCAATAAATGGGCCAAGGACCTGAACAGACACTTCTCAAAAGATGATATACGATCAATCAACAAATATATGAAAAAATGTTTATCATTTCTAGCAATTAGAGAAATGCAAATCAAAACCACTCTAAGATTTCATCTCACTCCAGTCAGAATGGCAGATATTATGAATACAAACAACAATAGGTGTTGGCAAGGATGTGGGGAAAAAGGCACACTCATACACAGCTGGTGGGGCTGCAAATTGGTGCAGCCAATATGGAAAGCAGTATGGAGATTTCTTGGAAAATTGGGAATGGAACCACCATTTGACCCAGCTATCCCTCTCCTCAGTCTATACCCAAAGAACTTAAAAAACAGCATACTACAGGGACACAGCCACATCAATGTTTATAGCAGCACTATTCACTAAATAGTGAATAGTAATAGCTAAATTGTGGAACCAACCTAGATGCCCTTCAATAAATGAATGGATAAAAAATGTGGCATATATACACAATGCAATATTACTCATCAATAAAAGAGAATAAAATCATGACATTTGTAGATAAATGGATGAAGTTAGAGAAGATAATGCTAAGTGAAGTTACCCAATCCCAAAAAAACAAATGCCAAATGTTTTCTCTGACATAGAAGGCTGATTTATAGTGAGGTATGAAGGGGGATTATTGGAGGAATAGATGAACTCTAGATAGGGCAGAGGGGTGGGAGGGAAGTGGAGGGGCTAGTGGGTTAGAAATGATGGTGGAATGTGATGGACATTATTATCCAAAGTACATGAATGAAGACACAAATTGGTATGAATATACTTTGTATATCCAACCAGAGATATGAAAAATTGTGCTGTATATATGTAATAAGAATTGTAATGCATTCTGATTACAGATTAATAGATCAAAACATAAACTTAGGTACAAATTGCTTATCAATGGCTCTGTAATATACTGAAAAGATCACTCTATATTGAAACAAGCAAATATGAATTAAAATGCCAGCATTGACATTTATACATCATTTGAAATTGCAAAATTAAGTCACTGTCCAATGATCATGAAAGGGACCATAATGGCCATTAAGGAGAAGAAACAAATGGAAAAGCATATTGACTTTCAACTGCCTTTGTGTGAATGTGACACTATCACTTTTATTCACAATCTGGTATGTGTTGTTATCCAAATTAAAGGATGACTATGTAACAGAGCAATCACATAAAATATATCATCAACACTTCTATCTCAATTATATTATTTAAAAAAGAGTTCCAAGAAATGACAAAGAAGTTGAATAAACCTAGGCTAGAACCAAAACATTTAGCCTTTTAAAGAACATACTAAACAGAGTGCATCGGGAAGCAAATACACATAGTATGTTGTTATTGTTTGGATATAAGCTCATGTGACAAACTATGCAGGAATATTTACAGGTAAAATGATGAGATTATGAGATCTATAAACTAATTTGAAAGGACTACCATATTAGATGGCAACTCTAGGCATGTAAGCTTAAATTAAACTTTTCTTCCTCTAATTGTTCTTGTCATGTATTTTGGTCACAGCAATGAAAAGCTGACTAATACAGAAATTGGTAGCAAAAAGTGGGGTTGTTGCTATGACTAACCTGAGCATGTGGTTTAAAAACCTTTGAATCTAGTTTGAAGGAGGAGTTTGATAAAGCTTTTAGATTCAGGCTGGAGAAGCCTTAAAATAATGAAAGCAGAATTTAATGGACATTTCTGGTAGGAGATAAGGTTGCAGATAGGTATGTGGACAGTAAAGTCTGTGCTCATGAAGATTCAGATTTGAAAAAGAAATCTATTGGGAACAGGACTTGATGCCAGTCATGTTACATCTGGACAAAAATAAAATCATCTTCATTTTGCCTGTATCCTGATACTTTGTGTGAAGGTGAATCTAAATGTGACAAACTAATAAATCTGGTGGAGAAAATTTCAAGGCAACATGGCATTCTGGTGGTGAAGTGAGTATTGCTGGTAGCTTTTAGCCAGGTTTATTGTGATAATTGAGAACAGAAAATGGAGAAGAAAGGTCTTTAAAGATTTGCAGTTTGGCCAGAAAAGCATGTGTAAAACAGAGGCCAAGGAATATGTTGTTATTTAAGAGATTGCCACCACTAAAGAAAAGCTAAGTACTTTTTACAATGAAAATAGAAAAGAAAAGGGATATAGAAAATATAGAACAATGGGAAAAATAGGACAATAAGAAAACAAGTTAAGATGTCCTGAGGACATTTCAGGAAATAGCAAGACAATACCCATTACAGTTTCAAGTGTGTAAAAATGAAAACTCTTTTGAATAGAAACCTTGGGGACACCCTGCTTGCACAGAGATGCCTAAAAAGCTGTTTCCCCAGCATTCCTTTTGTTGTGGTTTGCCATCTGGGTACTCAGAAGCTGCTGTAGTCATGGATCAAGGTGGCACATTTAATGCTTAAGGTGGCAGTAGACCTTGGCATTGTCCATGTGGTGCTGGTTCTTCATGAATGCAGATGCCAGAGTTTTGGATCACTGAAGTTTCTACCAAATTCAAAGGAAGGCCTGGGAGGGCAGACAACAAGTAGCAGGGTCAGGATCCCTTTAGCAGTCTCTGAGGGGGTGATTCATGAAGTTGTGAGAAGGATGTTGAAGTTGGTATGGAGATGCTGAGGATTAAGAGTTGCCAGTGACATGGTATATATGCAAGAAAATTAGCTGGCTGTGGACCCTGCCAGCCTGAGAGAAACCATATGGGCTTCAACTAGAAAAGCCAAAGTAACAGGGTTGCCCAAGCCCTTTGGAGATCACATCTTACCACCATATTTCTGAATGATAGACACAAAGCTAAGGACTTGTTTGTCCACTGGGGTTTTTGCTTTTGGTCTTGGTTTGGTTCCATTCCTTCTTTCTATGCTCTTATTCCTCCCCTTTTAGAAGGTAATGTTTACTATGTGCCATTGAGTGTAAAATAGCTACTGGATAATAGGAAATTATGCTTCTTAGTGCCATCTGATTTAAACACGAATGTGTTTATGGGTTATTTTTGAGTGTCTCCCATATTCTTGCCAGATTGTTAGAAATATATGGCATCTAAACTTTTCATTAAAAAGATGCTAGTTGGATAATGTTCTTCTCTAATTCCACTCCCACTATCATGGTTTCAGTTGAACAAGAATAGTAGAAGCATCCACTATTAGTACTTATACTTTATTTTCTAACATTTTTCTAACATTTTTTTTACTTTAAATTGAAATGTAAATGCACCAACTATCCAGCAGTCATTAAGTAGGGAAACCAGCCCGATATTTAAAGGCAGTGAAACTTCTCTAAAGTTCATCTGCCTTGAAATCCTAAGACCCACTGTATGCTATTTACCTTGAAATGAGTGACCATTACATAGTGTCTACACACCTCCCTTTACATGGATTTCTTTTGAAAGAAGAAACCTACTTCTCCATTCCCCATTTATATATTTTTCCTCTGCAGAGATCATTATCACTTTTCTCTTTTGCTTGTGTATGAGAGATTATTAGACCAATTTGATACTCTCTCTGAAATTACAATTAATAAAGGATTCAGCTGAAGGCCCTCTGGAATTTGCTTTCTTTTGTGTTTGTCTTTCATTATAGTGTTGTATTAAGATTCATCTGATCTTAAAGCAATAGGGTTGTACAAGAGACTAAGTAATTAAGTTTATTGAAATAAAAAGTTTTGTATTATTAATCTTATAAATAATACAAATTAATAACCTAATCCCATTGAACATCTAAAGGCATGTTTTCTAAATTAGTGTAGTCACTATAAAGAACAGTGTGGCAATTAAAAGAAAAACTAAATATAGATCTATTCTAAGATCCAATAGTCCCACTTTTTGGTTTATATTCATATTTAAAATAAATGAAAGTATCAAAGAATTATCTGCAATCTTATGTTTATGCAGCACAATTTACAACAGCTAAGACATGGGAAACATTGGCGTGAATCAACAGAAGAATGGACAAACAAAATGTGGTGTGTGTACATAAAAAAACGTTCAACAACAAGGACCAAAACAAGAGCTAATAAGATACAGGCACAGCAGCACTTGTCTGTAATACCAGCAGCTCCAGATGCTAAGGCAGGAGGATCATGAGTTCAAAGCCATCCTCAGCATTTAGCGACACACTAAGCAACTTAGCAAGACTCTGTTTCAAAAGAAATAAAATATAAAACGGGCTGGAAATGTGGCTCAGTTGTTAAGCACCCCTAGGCCCAATCCATGGTATCAAAATTGAAGAAAAAAAAAACAAAGAGACAAAAAAGAAAGGTCAAGATGTAATTCAGTTGTAGAATGTCTCTGTATTTAATCCACAGTAACACACACACACACACACACACACAGAAATCCTATCATTTGCCAAAAATATAGATAGATTGAACTGGAAGACATTATGTTAAGTGAAATAAGATACTTAAAGACAAATACCACATGTTCTTTCAAACCTGTGAAAGCTGAAAAGTTTTGTTCTGAATATTGAATAATAATTACTAGAGGATTGAAAGTGTGGGGTGGAGGGAAGATTGTAGGGGATCAGAGAAGAGTTACCAAAACATAGAAAAATTTATAATTTTATACAGCATAGTCAAGTGACTATTGTTCACTATAGTTTTAAGACTAACTGGAAGAGAGTTGCTCAAAGACTAAAACCATAAAATAATAATAAAGGGATGTAAATGTAAGTTCTATGTACATACTGGATAAATGTATTGAAATATCAAACTACACTCCATGGGTATAGGCAACTATTTTATATAGTTAAAAAATTCTAAAATTTTAACTATCCTGATTTGATAATTTCACATTTAAATATATGTGGACAGGTATTAATGTAGGCATGCATAACACATTACAACAAAATATGCACACTTAAAATAAACTTATAAAGTCACTTTCTCCATTCAAATTTAATGAAAATCTTAAATATTTCCACCCAGCATTCTGACTATTGTCTTCTATTTTGTTATTTTTTCCTACCTTGGGGAAAATGTGTTATTTTTTTCTTCTTATGTACTTAAACTCTAAATATTTTATCTGAAAATGATTCCCAAAATCTTCTGAATAAAAATTCTTGCAGCTTTTTTTACTCTGATGCACACATTTAGACCTAACCAATTCCTTCTTTCTTCATAAATGATTCTATGAATTTTGACAAGCTATTTAAATGATTTAATTCTTCAAAAAATAGTCTTCTCTCCCATTCTTATCATAATTTATTATTGTCCACATGTTTTTATTTTCATTTCTATATTCTTTCCTGTCCAAAGATAATTGCCACTCTGGAATATCATCCTTTCCACGAAGATTCAGGTTGGTCTTTCCAAAATGCCCAAAAATAGTTTCAGCAGAGTCTGACTTCAATTTTATTCCTCAAGATATGAATTATTCAGCTACATATAATTAAAAATTAATGTGGAACATTAATGGTACTATCCATACTGAGCTAAGACAAGCAGAGACATTTCTGTACTTCTTTACATACTTTTTTTCCTAATGAGATGAAGAAAATGACCATGTTGCTTTTCTATACATTGGAAGTGTGGTTTCTCACATGTTGTGAACAAGAGCAGTAATTAGCTGAATATATAATAGCCATAGAAAACCACACATAATGCAGATAATCTATTGAAATGATTAGAAAAATAAAATCTTCAGAAAAACATTGTCTAGAGAGATAGCATATGTTATGCTTTTTTACATTATATTATTGAATTGTTTAAATTTGTCATTACATGAAATATTTTTAAGTCATGGCTATGATTTTATATTTTAATAAGTTACTCCTATGTATTTTTCTTAGAACACAGGAAAAAACTTACCCCCAGTGTATACATTTTTCAACTTGTTTTAGAGTTAGAAACTGCTTGTCTCATTGGATTACTGCTTTTTGTGTTTCCTGGAATTCATATGTTAGCCTTCCAGTGTTTCAAATATTTTTAGTCCAAGTGAATGCTCAAAGATCTAGTGGGTCTAATTAGCTACTCTGAAGTTATGCTATTATCAGGCTTCAAAGGGTAGATTTTAAAAAAATGAAAAACTAAAATTGCAAAAAAAATGGCTAAGAAATTGTAAGTAATTATTGTGATAGCGATAATACCCTTCTATCCTGATCTAAGTATCTCTGTATTTTCCTATTATAGAAATCCTATTACACGTATGAAAGAAGCATATTGAGTTTATCCATGGTATTTTCAAATAGATGTACATACTAAGGTGAAAGAATTCATCAAATGTTGATGATATTTGTCATATGCAGATGTGGATGTAATGATGTAATATAAGTTTAGTCTCAAAAATTCTTTTAAAAAAATCATACACTTTAATGAACTTCTTAATGTAAATATGTGCACCCTAAAAAAATTTGGGATGCTTCAAAAGCAAAGCACAAGCTAAGATTTATTAAATGATAGCAAAGTAAACATACACTCCCCAAAAGCAGCCTTCAGAGAAAAGAAGTGATGCCTACAGGGTTCAGATTTCTGGAAAAAAATATATGTAATTTTATATCATGTAAATGATACATATAATTCTTCCTAAGAATAAATATGCAAGACCCCAGGTAAGCTTCTGTGAAAATTAAGTCTTATGTCAAGCACTAGATATTTGGGTTTCAAAGTGTTGCTCTAGAGTTAAAAAATCTTAACCATAAATTTATCGTGTGCACAATTGTGTAGGTCTCTGTAGGTCTTTTAAATGTAGGTGAAATTTAAACCAATTGTTTCTTTTTTCCTAGTTTTTCTGGTACAAGCATCCACTTGAAGTTTTGTTCATCTGACTGAAGAGACAAGCGTGGCTGGTTATAATGATAGATGTGGGTTTCCATCCTGTAATGGTCTCTTTTTTTCCTTTCTCCCTGAGAGCCCATTGTCTCAGAATCTCTGATAGAATACAGCTGAAGTGTACACTGAAATGTACGTACACTAGCCCTCACCAAGAATGACTCTTCACAGTTGGAGTTCTGATGTGACCCTGATTAAGTGGTAGTCTTAAGTTAGAGTACTAGAGACATATTTCATAAATTGTTATGAATATTTGGAGGCAAAATACTAGATTTTATATCTGAAGAAGGTAGAGGTTCATGGTGAACACTTCAATGTTTAGCTAGCACCCATAAAAAGCAGCAAACAAAAAGCAATTGACTCTATAACAGATTACATCTCTTAAAAAGAAAGTTGAATGGAAAAATGACATATTTTCCAACTAGGATGGTCTGCTAGAAATAAAATAAGTTCCCCATAGAAGGAGAAAGTTATAATATTTTAAACACTGTTTTAATCAGCTGTGCATTGCTGTGAGTAAAAGACCTCACAAAACTAATTTAGAGAAGGAAAAATTTATTTTAGCTTGCAGTTTTATAGGATCCGACCATGTTTGACAAGCTCCATAGTTCTGGGCTCAAGTTGAGGCACAACATATGGAGAAGGGTGTGACAGAGGAAAGCAGTTTAGGACATGATAAGCAAGAAGAACCTAGAGAGTTCTGCTTACCAGAAACAAAATATAAAACCCAAAGGCAAACCAGTATAGACCTGCTTTCTCTAGTCACAAACAACCTGCCTAAAATTACCACCCAGGAATTCACTTACTAAGTCACAGCTCTATTAATCTCATAATCTAGTAATTTTACCCCTGAACATTCTTCTTTTTGATCAGGGGTTAACCAGGGATTGAACTCAGGGGCACTCAACCACTGAGCCATATCCCCAGTCCCATTTTATATTTTATTTAGAGACAAGGTCTCACCAAGTTACTTGCTTTTTGTTGAGTCTTGGGTTTTTTTTTTTTTGAGGCTGGCTTTGGATTTATGATCCTCCTGCCTCAGTCTCCCAAACTCCTGGGATTATAGGCATGTGCCACCATGCCCAGCTCCCCTGAACATTCTTACATTGTTTCATACATGAGCTCATTGGTGGGCAAATATAAAAAACTGGGTTTATATCCAAACCATAACATGCTACTCTTAACTTCCAAAAGCTCATGCCCATTTCAACAATGCAAAAATACATTTAGTCCATTTCCAAGAGTTCCCATAGTCTAACCAGTTTCAACATTGCCCAAGTTGAGTCCAAAATCTCTTTTGAAACACAAAGCAAACTCTTGGATGATTTCTTCTATAAAGATCAAAAGAAAGTTACATATATCCAACAATATAATGGTAAAACATAACCATTTAAATTCCAAAATGGAATTTAATTAGGGACATAGAAAGAAGTAATAGGAACAAAGGAAGACAGAAATTCAACTGGAAAAAAAAAAAACATGTCCTGTAGCTCCACTCTTAGCATCTTGGGCACATGGTATTATAATTTTTTTTCAAAGGGTTTATGTATTTCCATCTCTATGGCCTTAGCCCAGATGGCATCTCTCTTTGCTTGTCTCCATCCAAATTCTAAGCTTTTTTTCAGAAAATGTTCTAAGTTGGTAGCATCCCTTAATCTCAAGAATCTCCACTGCAGTTTTGGCTTCCTTCTCACATCTTTGTGTACAGATCTTTCAGGGACTGCCTTCAGGGATTCTCACCCTGCCACATTTTGCCTGGCATCCAAGGTCTTCCTTTAAAATATCAATGGGAGCCTATATGATCCCCTAACTTAAGTACTGTATTCCTGCAGAACCAGCACCACCTAGTTGGCATTAAAGTCTGTCAGCATATTGAGCAATAGCTGAGACTCCTGGGTCTATGGCTGCAGCAACTTGAATTCCTGGGTGGTTGATTACAGTAAAACAACTTCCTAGAATCCCTATGCAAGCAAGGTGCCCCCATGGTCTCTTCTCAAAGGAAATTTTACTTTTACACCCTTGAGACTGAGAATGGTTTGGCCTTGCCAATTGCTAAAATGCCATCAAGATGTCTTTTCCATCACCTTTGCATAAAGTACTTAGCATCTTTTTAGTAACTATTATCTCTTTAACAACTACATCTTCCTTAGCCCCAATTTTACTTGCAGTCTTCTGGTCAAACTGCAAAATTTTCAAATTTTTCTGCTCATGTTTTTGCTCCTGATTATCAGAGTAAACTTGGCTGAAAGTGATCAGAAGTAACACCACTGTTTGTATGCTGTACTGCCTTGAAATTTCTTCCACAAGATTCATTAGTTCATCATCTTTAAACTCAGCCTTAAAGAAATTCTGAGGTCATAGAAAAATATAGAGTACTTTTTTACCAGAATGTAACAGGAATGGCCTCCAGTCCAATTTCCAATAGAGTCCTCCTTCCTCTCTAAAACTTAATGAACACAGACTTTACTGTCCACAGTCTTATCAGCATTCTGGTTTTTTGAGCTCCCACCAGAATCACCCATTAACCTCCATGAACAACATTCCAAGGCTTCTCTAGCTTTCAACTCCATATTTTAATAAACTACTGTGACAAACCAGTTCTGAATGCTTCTGAACCATATAGTCAGGTTATTCATTTCTTATTACCAATTTCCATTTTAGTCAGCTTTGGGTTGCTCTGACCAAAAAACCTCACAAAACAACTTACAGTCTCAGAGATTCAGTCCATGGTTAGACAACTCCATGGCTCTGGGTCCAAACTGAGGCAGAACATCATGGTGGAAGGTTGTGACAAAGGAAAGCAGCTCAGCACAGCAACAAGGAAGGAGAGAGAGAGAGAGAGAGAGAGAGAGAGAAAGAGAGAGAGAGAGAGAGAGAGAGAGAGAGAGAGAGAGAGAGAGAGAGAAAGAGAGAGAGAGAGAGAGAGAGAGAGAGATATCTTCTCACCAGAAACAAAAATATAAACCTCAAAGGAACATCCCCTAGTAACCTATTTTCTCTAGCCACACCCTACCTGCCTGGATCTACCATCCAGTTAATCCATATCAGTGGATCAATTCACTGATTATGTTGCAGCTGCCATCTAATCATTTAAACTGTGAATATTCTTGCATTGTTTAACACATGAGCTTTTGTGAGCACCTCATATCCTAAACATAACACACATTATTTCTGAAATCTATTTATTTTCCTGAAGGAAATATGCTGATTTATAACATACAGCTAGTCCAGGAGAAGACTTTACACTGTAAATTCATGTGAAATTCGGCAAAATATATAAACACTGAATATATATGTATATATGTATATATATATATATATATATATATATATATATATATATATATATATATATACACACATACACTTACATGATGGATTCCTAATACAATATCCAACAATGTTAAAAAAATTTCTTACATGTTCATGTATGACTGGGAACATTTTTCTGACTGTATAACAGTGAGTCAGAGTTCAAGAATAGGATGTTCCTAGGGGCTGAGAGAGCAGAGTAAAGTCTTTATGAGTAGTGAAGCAACTGGAATCTGTGGAACTTTGACATTGAGAAAAGAAATTGTACAGAAGGATATCCGGAGCCCACACTGAGAGTCTAAATAAAGGGTTGGCTATTTATACCAGGGAGAGCCTACCAGAAGCTTGTTGGGGACTGGGTACTATGCATTTGAAAGATGAACTTGAATAAGAGTGGCTGAGAATTCTAGGGGCTTTGGAGTACTAAACCCAGCACAAATTATTCCACCCTCATACTTAGTAAAACTCAGTCTTTAGCTTAGATATTGGAAATGCCTTACCTTATGAGTAAGGTATATACCATAATTTTGAGTCTGAATTTACCCTAATAAACTCACATTTTTAAATTAAAATTTAAAGGAGAAAAATTGAAAAAGAAGTGGAATTTGTATGCAGAGTCCTTTCAAGTTGTAATTGCTTGGGGGAAATATTAGTCTTTCTATCCATTTACCCATCATCCTATCATGATTATATACATTCAGAATGAAGAGCCTATAATTAAATTAAAATATGTGATGAGAAGTCCAAACCAATTCATATTAATATAAAAAATACAAAAGATATAAAACTTTTCATGTAATAAAGAGTAACCTAAGAAAATTTCCAGAACTGTGAAGATTGGGGAAATATGATTTATAGTTCATATGCAATCTATACAAACCAACTTCAAGATAGCTTAAATGTTTTATTTATCTAATAATTAATTTAAGGTAGCTACAATAAATAAATTCAAAATAGTCAAGAAAAAATAATTATCTAAAATATAAGGCATTTCACAGAGACATAAAAACTTTGAGACAAACAAATAAATAAACCAAATTAGTTCACAATTGTACCAGTTCTGGAGCATGGTATCTATCCAGAACATGTTCCAACATTTACATTGTGTACATGGCCTTGGTCATTTAGGCCCTAAAAACATCAGGCCACCACCTTTGTGTGTGTGTGTGTGTGTGTGTGGTAGATTTTTTTTATTTAATCCTATCATGGCAAAACCTCCAAACCATTTGAAAATATGGAAATCATCTCCTTGATGAAAATTGCTAAGAAAATATTTCTATTATAGTTTTCAGGGTCCTCAAGTTATATTTTAGTAAAAGCTCTTTCATTACACGTTTTTATCTTCTTTAGAAAATTAATAAATATTTAACCCTTATTTGGATTTTAATTCTTTAGTATCTGAAGGATTACTTTTCTTTCTGTAGATTTTTAGAGGTAAGGGCCTCAAGAACACACAAAGTTCAAGGCAGTCATTACTAAATTATTCTCTTGAATCATTACAGAAAGAGAAAATAACCAAGAGGAGAAAAATAATAAGTTTACAAAGGGACAATTCCAAACTTCTCATTTCTGTGAAAGCTTTTCTGACAGATGTGGTGAGAGGAGAATGTTTTATTTTGTCTTCTATTCTTTAATCCAAACAGAACTTTCAAAATTTACTCAGTCACAGATGTCTATATGTGATAGCAACATGAATAATACCTGTAAATTTCCTCTCTTTACTATTAGTAATCATCAATCTTCAGCACAAGTCATTTAATAATGGATTTTGATGTTTTGTTTGTTTGCTCATTTGAAGAAGAAAGAAACATTGCAACAAGAAATAATATCACTGAATCCATGATACTTGGCATGTGAAGCTACTGGAAAATTTCCCAGCCCTTCCTCTAGAAGTAGAATGCATCCACTACTCCAGCTAAAATGAATCTCTGAGACTCTTGCTGTTTAACAGCATACATTTTCCACAGCATGTATCATTTTAATGGACCTTTCACATCAGCTTTCTTGAAGTTCATATACAATTCCATTTTGTATCCTATCTTGGCATGGTCACCAAACTCTTATTTAATCTGCATGTGCAAGTATATATCAAAGAATAGAACATTTCATTTTGCCAGAATGCCTCCATTTTAATTTCAAGTATAGCAGCATTCCACAAATCACATAAATACTCATGCTGAAGTATTCAAAATTGAAATTAGTCTAGAGAAATACCATCCAATATTTCATACACTTTTCTAGCAGCCACTTTTATTTCCTTTTGCTTTAAAGAGAAACCATGGAAAATATACATAATGAGTTCTAGAAATTGAAATCAGTGAAACAGATAAAATCCCATTAATGATTTATTACATGATTTTCCATGGTTTGTTACCTGTGATACATGATTAAACTATACCATTAAGTTACTCTGAGCAGTACTTTTTGAGAATGTCTAAAGGTAAGAAATAGCTTTCCATTTATAGTAACAATGTTTCATATTATTAGGTTTTGCTCTCCCACTGAATACTTCCTAAGTAGTAGTTCATAGGTATTTTAACTGAATATTCAGCTTAAAACTAAGAATGTTTATACTTCCTCCCAAAACTGCATCAAAATATAAATATATAATCATACTTTTAAAATAATACAGGGGAAAACCTTGAAAGGAATTCAACAATTCTCAAGGTATTTCATCCAATTTTGGAAATACACAAAGGTGGATGAAGAATTATCCAGAGCAAGACATATTGGTGCACACCTGTAATTCCAGCAGCTCCTGAGGATAGCAAGTTCAAAGCCAGCCTCAGAAACTTAGTGAGGGCCTGAGCAACTTAGCGACACCCTGTCTCAAAATAAAAAAAATAAATAAATAAAAACAAAAATAAAATGGGCTGGGGTTGTGGTTCAATGGTTAACTGTTCCTGACTTCAATCCCTGCTAAAAATAATTAATTAAATAAAGAAAAGAAAGAAATTAGCCAGAAAAGAGGTACAGAATTTTAAACTTTCATGCAAAGAGAATGACAAGCAGAAACTTCATGATTTTCATTTTCAAACTCAAAAAAGGCTCACTTTCAAGACACTTCAGGACACAAGTATAGGTTTACAATAAAGATAAAAGCTACAAGAATATTTTGATAGTCTCAAAAAGATAGAGTTAAGTGCCCAGGCCTTTGCCTCTATAACAAAAGTCAAATATCTCTCAGGACCTGTTTTATAGAAAAGCATCAAGAGATTTCTCTAGGATTATCCGAGGCTGGCAAAAAAAGTCAAGTAAAGGTGATGTATTGAATGTTTGTTCTGAGGAGTCCACAGCTGATGTGTCAATTATTTCAATGAATTAACAATATGAAGATAATAGATAAACAAAGACAGAAAATAGGCTATAAAATTTAATTTCTACATGTTGACATTACCAGATTGTTTTATTTTTTTTATTTTGAGGCAGGGTCCCCCTAACTTGCTCAGGGCCTCACTTAATTGCTGTAGCTGGCTTTGAACTTTCAATCCTCCTGCATAGTCTCCCCAAGCCCAGCTCTGCATGTTGATTTTGAAAATGACCCATATAAGTCACATAATAAGTTTTGTCATATTTTAGAGTTGTTTCTACATTTACATAGCATAGCATTCACCCAAATATTTTGGAAAAAAACTCAGAAAAGCATTCAGTTTGTGAAATTAAGAAAGTAATCATACCAAATAAAATATTTGAGTAAAAACTCTGAATTTTCATTTTGAAAGTCCTGCAGAGAAAATTTAAAATTAGAATAGTGGTACTAATATTTCTTTTATTGCAGAAATTTAGAACTTTTGTTATCCTAACAATATACTAATTGCCATTTGTCAATAAATAATACAAATAAAAATGTCTGAAACTGTATTTCAATATAATACCCCATCATATTCTATTTCTATATATTTCATCCATTTTAAGAATTGACACAATTATCTTTGTGATTGCTCAGGTTAAAAATAAACTGTGGCCCTTCTATATCCTTTCTTGTGCAGACTATGTAATCCATAACATGACATTTCAAAAGAACCCAAAATAAATATATTGAACAATTTTTACCAATAAATTTCACAATTACACCCCTATGTCTCATTTTGGACTAAGGCAACAACCTTCAATTTAAATTAGTTTCTTGTCTTCACCCTTACCAAACCCGAGTTGCAATAGAAAATTAGATTTTAATTTTAAGAAAACATGGTAATTCACATGACATACATGTATACACACACACACACATACACACACAGAATCTAATTTTATCTGCACAAATACAAACATGCATGCACACATACGCATTCATGCATGTATAATTTTATTTACTATATGGTCTCTGTGTATATAATATACACATACCACATATTTGTGCATTTGTAGCATAATTTATTAATGATGACATTACTATACTAAACAAGGATTTGGAGGACTAGGAATATAGCTCAGTGGTACAGCCCTTGATTAGCATGTGCCCTGTGTTTATTCCCCAGTATTGACCCAGGAAATAATACGCAGATACTGTCTTAGTCTGAGTTGCTATAACAGAACATCTTAGACTAGGTTGCTTGTAAGCAACAAAAATTTATTTTTCATGATTCTGAAATGTGGGAAGTCCAAAATTAAGGCACTGGCAAAGTCCATGCCTGGTGAGGACCCATTCCTCATAAATAATGTCTTCTAAGGGTCTTTACGTTGCAGAAGAATCAAGGAAGCTGAGTTCTCCTTGTTTGAGGGTATTAATTACTTCCCAAAGGCCCCACCTCCTAGTACTACTACATTGATGACTGTGCTGTCATATATTCTAGAGGACACATACATTCTGACCATGTTTAGATCCTCTTACAGAGTGTAAGCTACATGACAAAAACACTAGTTTTTCTTCTATATTGTCATATATCCAATGACTAATAACATGTTTGGAAGTAAAGCCTCAAAAGCATTTTGAATCATTAATAATGTAGTAATTAAATTTTCTCATGTCTATTTTCAAACTATTTTTGAGAGTATCTGGTTTTAAAAAAAAAGTTCGAGTGTATCATCTGAGTAAAACATATAATTTATAATTATTTATATCTAAAAAATTCTGAAGCAAATTTAACTGTATTCAATTTTAAAAGAGCTCTGTCATACAAATAGTCTGATTTCTCCTGTTTGACAAAATAATTAAAGAATATTTAAAATAGCAATGTTATGAAATCTAATTTTGACTTTTTAAATTTGTTGTGATGATCAGTTATTTTTGTTTTCCTATATCTTCTATCAATACTATGAGAGATAAATGTTTTTCACTTTTCCAAGGGTAAAGTATAGATCCACTGCCTTTAACTTGGCAGAATACGCATTTGAAGAAATCAGGAGGCTCTTTTGAGTGACTAAAACAAATTGTTTATATACATTATTGTAAAATGTTCAAATTCTGACATGTTTCAGCATTTTCTGTATTGTAGCTTCCAAATATAGGAAAAAATTATATAAATTATACTTTGCTCATTTTTCTAGAGCTTTAAGTTCAAACATGGAAGTATCTACCATTAAACCATCTTAATCTTATAAGGTATATGTGAAAAAAAATATTTTTTGCATCCTGTTCAGAGGAAATTAAAAATGTATTAGTCATAGATATTTTTTCACTATTCAAATGCAATGGCAAATTAATAGATAAAATAATTGATTTTCCCAAAGTAAAGTCATTGAAATAATACAAATACATGCAACTAAAATTTTAGACTAATAGGTAGTTTGCTTTTAAAGTGCATGTTAGGTAAATGTGGCATTCAGTTATTCTTAATGGTCATCTGCTCAAATTTTGATATATTATATGTCAACTGGCCCTAAGATAGCATAAATAAATAAAAGTCTCCAAGTGGTTTTAATGCACCATTTTTTTCTTCTCAATATTTCATTCACAATTTGCAATTAAAAATTTCAATAATCTTGGCATTACAGTTAATGTTTAAAGGTAAATTGATACTCATTTACTATTATTTGAAAGTATTCTTGTTTTATTAAAAATGTAAATAATTTATGGAAAAATTCTCTTGGGAAAATCCCCATCCAATAGAAAAATTGTTTGAGTCCATCTATTCTCCCCATCCCCATAATGAATCAGCATCAGAGAAAGCATTCTGCATTTGTTTTGTTTTGTTTTTTGGGGGGGGATTGGCTTACTTTACTTAGCATTATATTCTCCAACTCCATCCATTTACCTGCAAAGGGGAAGGAGGAGAAGGAAGGGGGCATGGGGATAGGAAAGGAGGTGGAATGAGATGGACATCATTACACTAAGTACATGTATGGAGACATGAATAGTGTGACTCTAAGTTGTGTACAACCAAAGATATGAAAAACTGGGCTATATATGTGTAATATGAATTTTGAAATGTGTTCTGCTGTCATATATAACAAATTAGAATAAATTTAAAAACATACACATAAAAAAAGAAAAACTGGTAAGTTTTGAGCTAAATTTTCATTTTAACGTAGTTGTTAGTGACTTAATCTGACTTTTACACTTTTAAAAGTATGTAAGGAACTCCTACCACTCAATAGCAAATAATACTGAAAATAATAATAACAATTAAATCATAAGTCGATAAAGTACTTGAACAGACATTTCTCAAAAGAAGACATAAAAATGGCTAACAGGTATGTGAAAATATCTTTAATATCTTCAGTTATCTGAAAGTACAAATCAAAACTAAAATAAGGTACTACCTCATTCCTTTTAGAATTATTACTAAAATAACAAAACAAAGTTAAAACTACAGATCCCATTGTTATTGAGGATGTGAGATATTTAAACCCTTGTGTACTGTTGGTGGGTATATAAAATAGTATAACAGCTATGGAAAATAATACTGAGTTTCCTCAAATAGAACTTCCAAATGACCCAGCAATGTCCTTCCTGAATATATATCCAAAGTATTAAGATCAAGATCTCAAAGAGATATCTTCACTCCCACGTTCACTGCAATATTATTCTCAGTAACCTAGATATGCAACCAACTCATGTGTCTATCAAGAACCCAATGGGGGCTACAGTTTGTATGTACAATGGGAAAATTTTTATCCTTTAAAAAAAGGAAATCATCACTTACCACAACATTATGAACCTAGAAGATATTATGACAAAAGAAATAAGATAATCACAGAAGAACAAATACGACATAATTGCACTCAGATTTCTAAAATAATCCAATTCACAGAAATAATGAATGCAATAGTGGTAGCTAGATACTAGGGGCAGGGGAAATAAACTGTTGCGAAATGGGAATGAAGTTGTGTTTTTCTACTAATAAGCCCTAGTGTTCTGCTATATGTGCCTATAATCAGTGTATTCAGAATTTTTTACAATCTCACAGTAATGTTCTTATAACACACATAAGCATATACACAGACACACATGCATATGGACACAGGGAAACTGGAAGATGTTGAATATGTCTATTTTTTGATTATCATGATGGTATCACAGGTGCTTGTATGTGTTCAAACTCATTTAGTAGTACAGAAAGACACAAAACATGGAGAGAAAGATATACTTTCACACACATAATCTTTGTTTTCTGAAATATAGTGGTTCAGTGAGAGGGCTGCATCATTAGGAGGTAGTCTTGTATAGGTCAGAGGAAAGGCAATATATATAAATAATATGCATAAAACTGTTTATTATATATAACAGAATATACCAGGAAAATGCCATTAATTAGGAGAACCATCAGAGTCAGGGTCTCAGGTACTAAAACATAATAAAAAATGAAAGTATTCAATAATTTTAAAAACTACATAAAATTAATATATTTCTCTTATTGTTTTGAAATATTTCATTTGTTTATCAAGAATGTTAAGTATCAATTTAAGTTCCAGTTTTATTCCTTATACCATCCCCATCAAATACATTTATACTAATACCCACAGACCACAGACAATTCTGATATCAATATGACACAATGTCAGGTGAGGAAAAAAAATCAAGTTACCTTAGCAACTACACAATTGCCCAAGGCTTGCCCTAACTTTGATAACTAAAAAACATAGTTTGACAACATGTTCTTATTTTGTACTTTTTAAATATTCTGTTAAAAAATGTTAATTTATAAATAATCCTGATTCTTTTTCATAATATCTTTCTATAATAGTTTGCTAATATCATGTGGCAGTCATGAATATTTGAGGTTCTGACAAAATTTAAAGCAAGGAATAGGATAACACATTATTTAATTATACTACATAAAGTGAAACATAAAGTATTCTATCTTTGGTATCATGTTGTCCATAGGACATCATGAAGTTTGTAAATTGCCTTAGACATTATCTACCTAGAGTACCCATTTCTGTATACAAGTCATTCTGATCACATAAATACCAAGTAGTTGATTGACACAACTACTGGATCATAATAGACAAACTAAGCTTCTTTCTATAAGCAACTAAGCTCCTGTAAGCTTAAACTTCATTTTATTTGATGACTTTGTTATGACCTGTTTGTAGGACAAACCTTAAATGAATAACTTCCACAAGATTTCTGATTAAATTAAATTTATGTTTTTAAGATTTTCAGTGTTTAGTAGTTATTAAATTTCACAAATGAGTGACATTTTTATTGATCTAATTTGGGTTTCTGTGTTCTATATTATTGATCAACAGCTTAATTTCATGTTTTATTTTATTGTTTTTGACCCTAATTTTAGCTCTTAAGTAGGTACATTTCCCAAGCAATCATAAGTTAGAAACTCCTTCAGGTAGTATTGTCCTTTCTTCTCCATTGAAATAATAAATTATGGCTTATACGTAGTCCACTTTTTGTTTTATTATTTGATTATTTTTTTATCTATATGGACCTGACAAATTACTTTGCTCATATATACAAAGGTTTTTTTGTGTGATTTATTAAATATTATTATTATTTTTGATTTGTTTTAGTTACACATGACAGTACAATGACCTTGACAATAATATAGAACACAAAAATCCAAATTATGATATTATATACTCTGCGTTTTTCTATTTCAACAAAGATGATTATAAAATATTCACTTTTTTTTTCTTTGTTTGGTTTTGTTTTTTGGGTAATAGAGATTGATCTCGGGGGCACTCAACCACTGAGTCACATCCCCAGCCCTCTTTTTGTATTTTATTTAGAGACAGGGTCTCACTGTGTTGCTTAGTGCCTTGCTGTTCCTGAGGCTGGCTTTGAACCCGCTATTCTCCTGAGTTCCCTATCTTTATTCTGGGGCTATATAGATATTTTGTGCCTTATACATGGTTGGAAAATAACTTTAATAAAATTTTGTTTTATAAATTATTGATATATAATTATATATTCTGGTTAAAATTAATTCAAATATATGCTTAATGGTCCCAGTTAAAATGAAAAAGAATTTTCATTTAATTATTAGTTATATCTTTGGACTTTTCATCAAAGTTTCTATATATAGCAATTTTTGGGGGGGATGTATGTGTGTGTGTGTGTGTATGTGTGTGTGTGTGTGAAATTTATGTATTTAACAAATAACAGAAATTGTTCCAGGTATTATAGTACTAGGTATTATAGTAGAAATTTTAAAAGAACAACAATTTCTACCCATTTCATGTTACTCCTTGTTAACTGTTTGAAATTCAGTTTTGACAATTCTTCATTTAAAGAGAAATATAAAACATTTTATCTTTGCTCTCCTGTTTTCCTTAGGATATTGTGAAGTTTTAAATTGCCTCAGACATTGTTTACCTAGAGATCCTATTTCTACATAGAAGTCATTCTGATTATTCAAGTACAAAGTATTTGACTGACATATATACTGAATCTGGGCAATTCTTACAGCATTGAAAAAAAGTGCATTTTTACAAACTTAATGTTTAGGCATCTGAGATGTAAAATTGTGAGAACTTTGACTTAAGTCATAAAGAGCTTTTTCCTAAAATTGTGTTATCTTTCATAGCTCTATAACTGAGAAAGAACATAAATGTAAATATACATTGCAATTTATTAATGAAATTCTAGCTCAAGAATATTTGTGGCTATATGAATTAGTTTCTATACTTTTTCTAATAGTAGTATAATTTCTAGAGAGAATGTTTTACTGACCTTTTAAAAATATTAACATATTTGCAAATAGCACTTTGATAAGAATTTTTTCAACAGGTTTATGGAAATCTACAATATATTTTGTCATTTTTTAGTATATTCATCTGCATTTAAAACAGCATTTTGTTTTACATTAGTTTTAATTACACTTATCTTAATAATTGATTGATATAACTTCAACATCATGAAATATGTGGTAAAGATTTTTAATTTTCTTTATGTAGCTGTGCTTCTGCTATCAAACATTAAATCAAAGATATTTTATGGGCTGAAGCTATAGATCAGTTGGTAGAGTACTTTCCTTGAATGTACAAGGCCTTGGGTTCTAATCTCCAGGGCCACAAAAAAATTATATATATAATAATGATATGCAATAATGATATGCACATTTTTACAGAAGGTTGGAATTTACAAATATGTCATTTTAAGCAAATACTTTTCCATGTCATTTGAAGTATTAAATAAAATAATTTCAATGATTAAAGGGAACTGTAAGTATAATATGTCATTAAATGTCTTCTTATATTTCCTTTTTGTTCCCACTGTATTTTAATAGTGGATTACCTCTTAAAATCATTAACAAGAGCACTGTAACATAATTTGGTAAATGATAGAGTAGATAATGTTATATTTGAAACAATATTTCAAATAATTTTCAAATTAAATATTTTAAAAAAACATGTATAACAAAATCCAATTGAAATGTATTTGAAATAGTATCAAAGGGAGGTTAAGTTTTGAATTTCACATAACCTTTATTATATAGTGATCCTAAAAATATAGCCAAGTATTTTTCCTTTTTATATGTAAAATAATATTTTTATTATTATATTGCCCAGAAAATAATGCAGAAGCATTTAATATACTGTTGACATGCTGAAAAGTATCCTATCATGTTTTCCAAATGATGGATTTTCCAGACCTGTATTTGAAGGAGGAAAGGATCCCAAGCAAAACAGAAACAGTGAATCATTCCCCCCAAATTTTATTTATTGAAACACTTTTCCTTATTTTTGACATTTATAGGGCTTTTATGTTAGGAGTAGTGTCTTTAATATTAGATGTATTAACCTAATTCTCACATATCATTTTGAAGTTAGCATCAATGCAAAAATTTTATAGTTGAAAAATTGAGGAATTAGAAAAATAGATGTCATTCCTTGAAATAGGGAAGCTGAGGGAAAAAAATCTAGGAATAATGGCTCCAGAATCTGATCTTGTAATTTCTATGCATCAATGCATTTATCAGGCTAGCAAGCAAGAGCAAGAGAGGGTTTGCATGGTTCAGAGAGATACCTTAGTACTCTATATTTCTTTTTTAAAGCTGAAATTCGGCAAGTGTTTGCATCCTTCATGTTAGAATAATTGACATGTCTTTTTATAGGTTTAGCAAATCAGTCTGATTATTGAATTTTCTGCATTAGAACTATCTCACAGGAAACACAGACATGCAGTTTTATTTTGGCTTTGGTATCTCTCTGGAAATGTTTACAAAATAAATAAACACATTCCATACATAAAGAGTTTCCAATCTGTATAGTATATGGTGACAGTGAGAACTCGCAACAGGAGAGTTTGTTTCCTGAGTTTAGAGACTAACTCTTCCATTCACATATCCCCTTGAGCTGTTTTCTTAAGATCTTTGTCCATCATCATTTCATTATTCATCTAATTAACATTTTCATGAGTTGATTATTATATGTATATCATTAGTTAATGCATACAATGTATATCCTTAACAAATACATATTAAGGGATGATCAGATATACTGCATATGCAGAAGGTGCAAATACTATAAATAGCTGCAAATATCACACAGAATATTGAACACCAAAGTGAGGCTTTCAGAAACCAGTTATCTTTATTTTTTTTAATTGAAAAAATCACTGACATATAAAATACACTATTCTAAAGTGTATAATTTAGTGGTTTCTTAGTATTCACAGAATTGTGCAACTACAACTAATTCCAGAAGATTTTTATCATCCACCAAAGTAATCTCTCAGTAGAAATCGCTCAACTCCCCACTACTCCCAGACCCTGAGAAAACACCAAAGGGTTTTCCAAAGTGATCTGTATCATTTATGTCCTAAGAACAGTGTTCCTAAGGTTTGAATTGCTCTCACATTCTTCTCAGTACTTGGTTTTAATGTTTTGTAATTGCCATTCTAGTTGGTGTGAGGTGGTATCCCATTTTAGATCTAATTTTCATCTTCCAAATATCCAATTATGATAAGATCTTTCATATGCTTACTGGCCATATATACATCATTATTGGATAAATATCTATTTCACCTTTTACTCTAATGCAATTGGGTTATTTGTCTTTTTATTTTGAAGTTGAAATAGTTGGGATATTCGACTCTTTTAAGCCTTATGATTTGCAAATATTTCACCCATTCTGTTAATTGTATTTTTATTTTATTGAAAGTATCTTTTAAAGCCTAAGGTATTTATTTAAGATGAAGTCCATTTTTCTTCTTCTTCTTTTTTTCCCCCTGCCTTATGTGTAATACCTCATATCCCTTGTCATTTCCAAGGTCTGAAAGATTATTCTTTATGCTTACTTCAAAGACTTTTTCTGGATTTAGCATTTAGACTAAGGCCATCAATCCATTTTTAGTTAAGTTCTATTTGTGGTCTAAAACAGAAATCTCCCTTTGTTATTATTATTACTGTTTTGAATGTGGCATCCACTTGTTCCAAGCCATTCATCAAAGGGACAATTATTTCATAATTGACTTGCTTTGGCAGTCTTGGCAAAAAATAATTTCCAATATCCACCACAGTATATTCTGAACTTTCACTTCTATTCCATTAGTCTATATATCTACTCTTAATTCTAAAATTACCATGGGGTGATTATTGAAGGTCTGAAGTAAATTATGAAATCAGGAATTATCAACTCTTCAACATTTTTCTTCCTTTTAAGATTGTTCAGTAGGAGTTTGTTTCCTTGCCTTTCCATATACAATTTAAAAAAATCTGCTTCTCAATTCATGTAAAAGTTACATTGAGTATTGTGATAGGGATTGCACTGAATCTATAAATTAATTAAGGAAATTTCTAATATTAAGAATATTACACTTCCAATCTATCAACATATGAACCTTTTCTATTTATTTATCATGTATTTATTTATTTCCAAATAATTCTGCAAAGACTCCATTATTTGTCAAGAAGGCCACTAAACTCTATATTCTGTAGTTCAGTGGCCAGTTAATGACTGAACAAAATGTCTATAATATATATGGAACCAAGATATCTCTTAGTCTTTGCAGAAGTGGCTTGTGTGAATTTCGGGTTTATTTTCAACACTCACTTAGAGGTCTAGTGATTCTCCCTTAGTCCTCATTTCCTGCTTGATAGAGACTCAAGGTCAGCCAGCATTGAAAACTGAAAGTTTTCATAGGACTGTTCTAAGAATATGCAGAACCTTGGGCCTGCACAGTCTTGTACATGTATTTGACTTTCTAGATTCCCAGGAAAATATTAGAACTACTCCAAGTGCATATTGACATTTTGTATAACAGATTTTACTTTTTAGTCTTAAAGCTGCAAAGTTGATCAATAAATAATAACACTCCACTGAGAATATAACTTTGAAGGAAAAACCAACCTTGCTCTGCCACAGCTGATATTAGTAGGCTGATGATTTTCACAATGCTTGCAGATCATCAGTTTTCAAGACCACTACAAAGACTGAGAATGTGAAATGTAAATAAAACAAACCAAAATGTCACAATCTCACAGTGCTTAACAAGATTCAGAAAATTTTTTCTTGGGTAAAGTCTACCCAGGTTGTTGCTACAAGTCCTTGGTTAATATTGGGAGTTCTAAAATCGTTGATTTCAACAATTTTAGCCAGTCATAAAATTGGTTTTATTGACAACATATTTTAAGAGTTTCTTATTTGACCATTTTCGCTGATATGTTTTGGTGCAGAATAATTAACACCTAAAAGGCAGAATTCTAAAAATACTTACCCAAAGGTGCATACAATAAATTTGGCATGAAAGTTTGAGCTTTAACTTGTTATATTAAGTTTATAGAAACTAGATTGTCCCTTTCCTATCTGCAAAATAAAAATATAGATTATTGTAAATGTAATTTTTTGTCTTAAAATGTTACAATCATCTCACTTTTTGACCTAGGAATATGTTCATTATTCTCTTTTGTCTGTCATAAATTTTGGAAGTTTGTCTTGAGATGAGCTTTTTGGTCTACACCAAATGGATGAGCATAGATAATGGACAAAGTCAAAACTTATCATAAGTCTGTCAAAAGACAACATAAGTTGTCTTAATTTATGTTACTGGGGGCTCTTAAATTTTGAAATATCATTATATTAACATTTTTGAAAGATGAAAAATTCTGAGAAATAAAAACTTATGTTTTAGTTTAATTCCTCTGTCTGAAATCATATCCTATAAAATTTATGAGCTTCAATTTATAAAAAAACACACAGCATTTGGACTATCAAATATGACTAATGTAAAAAAGATAATTGCATTTATTCTTCTTGACTGAAATTTATTTAAGCAACACGTGAGCTTTATAATTTCATATTTATTTCATGCAGGGGATTTGCTAAAAGAATTACTTTGAATTGAGCATATAATGTGAATTCTTAATATAAACTAATATAATATTATTATAAAGCTAGAGACTTATGAAGAAACTATATAATAACACCAGTCTTACCAATATATTAATTTCATTTGTTAAATTCATGTTTCAGAGAACAGAGTTGTTGAGGTTCTTGTATTCACGTCTAAAGCTTACATTTTAATCATAGGTAAATTAATAAAATAATTTTAATTCTATTGTCATGAGTAGAACTCAATTCTCTTATGTCAAAAACTTCTTGAATTTAATATAACATGTAAATTTCAGATACTGTTTGAAACCTATATTCGCATGCCTTTAATTCACAATTTTAAGCCCAGATCCAATAAAGATTAAAATTAAGTTGTTAAAACCAATGCTTTCTGTTTATGGGATTCATCTTTAATTTGGTTATTCATATTTATATAAAAATATATTCAAATTACTTGAGAAATTTTGCAAGGAGTATCTTCATTTTATAGTAAAAATTTTATTTGGGGAAAAAATCATAAATATATCTAAACTGAGCTTAATTTGAATCTAATATAGCTCATAACCCAACTCTGTCAAAATTACCAAACAAAATACCCAGACACAAACATAAATAAAAATAATCCACAATTATAATACTGAAATGTAGACTAATATGGAAGTGTACAAAATATTTTATAAAAATATTTTTCTCCCTCTCTCTCTTGCTCTCTCTACATACAATGTATATATAAACTTTTGAAGATATTTAAAAATCCACATGCCAGTGGAAGAGATTTTGTATGATGAATCATTTATGTGTATGCAATTTGTATATATGTGTCATACACCTATATATGTGTACATATATCTATTATATGTCATAGAAAATACATGTATATATGGATAGCGGTAGATCTATTATTTTAATCTTTTTCAAAATCTAAGTCAATGATATTTGGAAAGGTGAAAATAATAAAATTTTATTTTTGCAATTATGTGATTCTGTGGAGAAACTTTAGAATTTTCATCAATTATTATTCCATATATCTGTGTTTTTTTGTCTTCTCTGCTCATGTTAGGGCTAACTATCCTGATTTGGTTTTCACAACTTATATGAACAGATTGAGATATCACACTACAATTCATCAACATCTACAATTATTGTTTCTATTTTTAATAAAGAAATATGCCAGACAGTAGAGGGGGCAGAGAGAGAAGAGGGGAGGGGAGGGGAGGGGGGGATAGTAGAGGATAGGAAAGGCAGCAGAACACAACAGACACTAGTATGGCAATATGTAAATCAATGGATGTGTAACTGATGTGATTCTGCAATCTGTATATGGGGTAAAAATGGGAGCTCATAACCCACTTGAATCAAAGGGTGAAGTATGATATATCAAGAACTATGTAATGTTTTGAATAACCAACAATAAAAAATTTTAAAAAAATAAATAAATAAGTAAATAAAAATAAAATAAATTATTTAGAGACAGGATCTCACTGAGTTGCTTAGTGCCTCAATAAGTTGCTGAGGCTGGCTTTGAACTTGTGATCCTCCTGACACAGAGTCCCAAGCTTCTGGGATTACAGGCGTGCACCACTGTGTCTGGCTCTGGTTCTCCTTTCCTTATTCTCATCTTATTTGTTTTGTCCACCTTTCTTCTACCTCATGGCCAGTTGCTCCCTCCTATTCCCCCCTAACAGTGGGCTTTATTTTTCTTGGCTTGGCCTGATGCAGCTGTCTCCCAAGGTCACACGGCCAGTACAACTTTCAATAAGTGCATCATAGCTGAGTGATAGAAGCCAGTGTGACTCTTCTTTCATGGTGATTATTTCCTCCCCAGAGAGCTTTTTTCTGTGTGGTTGTTTTTTAAGAATGGCTAACATTTTCTGGGAGTTTTCTGTGTGTCAGGCACTATGTTAAGCTCTTTTTAAAAATTTGTTTTAATTAGTTATGCATGACAGTAGAATGCATTTATGCACTTTGATATATCATGCATAGATGGGGTATAATTTTTCATTTTTCTGATCGTACATGTTGTAGACTCACATTAATCATGCAGTCATATAAGTACATAAAAAAAGAAATATTCCAGATAATATTTGATAGCTGTCTAATGTACCTATGCAGATACTCTAATTTCTTTTAGTATTATCTACAATTTAAATGCATGGTTGTAGACATTTATCATGTCTATTTTCTATGTTGAATTCAAGGAAATATATCAAAGTATTTTATGCATGCATCAAAACACAATCATCATATGTGTATGTTTGTGTGTGTGTCGAGTATTCTGTGTATGAATCTTTTTATTGGATGCACTAAAGTTTGGAATCAACATAATTTGAAAAACGACATAGATTAACAAAGAGACATTTTGTGGAAAGAAATCTCACATATTATGTTTCAGTAAGGAGAGAAATTAGAGCACTGGTCTTCCTATTCTCTCAACATTCACATCTTGGACACAGGGTAAAGGCAGAATTGCAATTTGGACCGTAATTCTAGTGCAGATATTACACCCCTGTAGCCAAGTTGGCTTATTTTGTGACACAAGAATGAATACAAACTTTCTAAGTGGAGTAAGAAACGTAGAAACTTAGTGCAACACTCAGCAGTTTAACTTAGGTGTTAAGTTTTTGTTAAGAGTTGTCTGGGAACACCAGTTTTTCTGACCCTGAGGATTTGGGGTGACTTTGGATTAGCACTCTACTAAGAGTATGTGGAGTAAATGATATGGGGTTAATAGAAAATCCCATGACAAGATTATCTTAAATGCAGCCCCATTGGGACAAAGGGGAATTTCTCTAGCACCAGATAGCTCATTTTCCAAGCAACGTAGATGATGCTTTCAGGGTCATGTTAGACAATTCTATTTATTCAACTACTCTGAATCCACTTCTCCTGTCAATCAAACCCAACATTTCAATTGACATAAAAAAAAATTGAACAATTTTTTCCACTTTATTTTCCTCTTAGAAACTGACCTAGTTAAATGGCGACTGCCACTGATGTCAGTCTAAGATATCAGATTTTTCACAGGACTAGGGGGTCATGCCATTTCATTTAGAATTTACTCTCCATGGTGTATGCAATTGTTTTGAATGACATAGTAAGGATATTTTTTTCAACCCTAAGAAATTAAAGATCAAATACAAAAAATCTAGTTGTCAGTAAAACTTTTGTATTTGAAAGTGGCATGGATAAAAAGAATTTAAATGCATGTGATTATCTTTTTGGAATTATAAGATTTAGAGAAGGCCTAATTCATATTGAAATAAATCAAACAATTGTATCTTTTATGAAGTGAATTTTTTTGGTTAAAAAATGATGTTTTCTCTTATGTTTTCCTTTCATAGTTACAATAACATATTTGTCCTTTAAAGAAGATAATTGAATTCCAAATATTTATACATATAGTTTAATAAAAATTAGAGATCTTTGGTAATATACCCACAAAAATAAGGAATTTAGATTTCTATTTTGTTTCTTTCTTAACTGTAACACTCTGCATTATAGTTTTGAGTCTTAAGAAGAACCATGTGGAATTATGCCTTCCTTTGCTGTTCCATTCTTCAGAACTATATCACTGGCACAACTCAAACTTCTTATTTTCTTGACTGCTTAATTCTTCAATTTAGTTGTTATTATTTCTCTGGTATACATGCTTTATATGTGTACAGTGAGAGCTGCCATTTCTATTATGGTCTGCATTGTTTTCACTGAAGCTTTATGGAAAGTTGTGCCTCTAAAATGAAGTCCTGCTGAAAAATCTGTTCATAAAAGTATCACCCACTCCACTCAGTAATTGGCACTCAACAGAGACTGGACAAAAAAAGTCCATGCTTATGTAAGAATTCTTCCAAAGCAATAAAACACAGCAAGAAAACATTTAGAGAGTCCTCTCATAGGGATTTATCCTGAATGCTGGAAGAAAGAAAATCTTTCATACTATTAGAGTTTTTATAACATATACACCTGGATTTATTTATTGTACATGTTCTTCCTAGGTATTGTGACTGAGAAAAAGAAAGTATTTCCTGTGTAAACACTGATTTATCTGAGGCAAGGCAAGGTAACACTATGCTTAAATTTCCATTGTATTAATAGATCTTAGGTTCTTGTCCCTTGGAACTGAACTTTCATGCTTTGGTCATCATACTATATGGATCCCTTTCACAGCTTGCTTTCTATGATTCTAAGAGAGCTGAAGATGAGTTACCTTTGGCGGGAAGAAACTATTTCTGAAACATAATTAAGAATTTTCACTTTATTTCAATATTGTCAGCACTCATAACCAAAGTCACTAGAATTTTAGAGGATAATTTCAATGTCACTAAGTGAAGCATGTGTGTTGTACTTCCTTAATGAAAATAATACAAATGGTAGAGAAGAGATAAGAGAAATCCATAAGTCTCTGGAAAGCAGAAAAGACATAAAAAATAAATTGTAAAAAATTTAAGACTCTGTATAGAACAGAAAAGAACAGTCATAATAAAGCACATAATAAAGAGTAGAAAAGAATAGGATTGTAATAGTGATAAGATCATCCTACTTCTTGGGATCCCAGACTGACTTATAGCTCAGAATCAATCATTACAGATAATGTGGTTGTTTTGATGCCAATTCTCAAAATAATTATTTGATCAAAACCTTTAATTCATTTGAACCATATAGACAGAGATCTTGTCCATGATATTAGTGACAGATTGTGCTAGTTTATTTTAAATCAATGATAAACATTTTCTAAAAAAATATTGATGTGTAGAAGAGATTAGGAGTTTAATAGAAGATGAAAATTAAGCAAAACTCAGAGAAAGAACTGTGGGCAACTGCTCACAAAGATATTTAAAAATTAGTAGACTCATGGGCATTTCAATCAGGAAAGGAAAAATTTAAATATTCTCATCTGGAAAGGTTTTAACTTACAGTTTTCTGTACTACTTGTCCCTTAATTATGTCTTATAATAACTTAAAAGCCAGCCAGTGAAAATCCTTTGCCCTCTAACTTAAATCACAAAGATTTTTACAAAGAAAAGATTTACATATTTAATGAAGAAATATATTATACTAATTTTGTTAGCTGTTGGCCAAAGCAGACACTTGTAGGTGAAGCCTACTCTACTTATGGACAGTGAAGGAGGAGGATCCTGTCCAAATAAAAGACTGTTAACACACCTTCAGATTTATCTTTTTAAATTTTTAATTAATTTATTTATTTTAGCTAAGGGTCTTTGGAGAAAGTTAAAAGGAACCAACCAAAATAAAGGAGTCATACTGAATCATTATTTTTCTGTGACCATGAGTAAACATGCTTATTATAATGATAAATTCTGTGCCTAGGGAAGTTGCTATCCACTACCATTTTTTTATGATTATGTGATCATAAAACTGAAGTGAGCATGCTCAAGAATGTGCCCATCTCTACATGTGATGATGAGTCTTTCCTATATGAATATGTATGCATAGGTTTCTCCAGTAAAGGCCCCTTGCTTTCTTCAAGGGACAATACTGCTTTGCAAATTAAGTCCAGAGCCCTCTATTTGCTACCAGTGGCAGTTCTCTCCCCACTCTTTACCTCCTGGTTGTGCTTACTGGATTTATACTCACCAAGAGCAGACTCATCCTTTTTGTACACAACTTATAATTGATAGAGAATTTGATTAATAAATAGGAAGGTAAAACATGATTGAACATTTTAATTTTGAAAAATCTAAAAACCAGAATAAGAAAAAGAAAGAGCTTGGCTAAAGCATTGCAATAAATGATGTGAACAACTGGTGTTGACTGAGGCAGTCTGAATGAGACTGGAACTGCAATAGTCAAGAAAATTTTTGGAAAGTGAAACTTGGATCCTTGCAAATATTTTTAAGTAAGTAAAAAGAAATAAAATTTTGGATAAAGAATACTGCAAACAAAAATTACATGAAACACAAAGTTCTCTATCTCTGGCTAAAACATGGACCAGAAACAATTTCTTGTGATCTTGGAATCTATGAACTACTAAGAAGGATCTGTTTTTTCCCCCAATCCAATGAACAATGCCAAAACATTAGGAAGAACATAATTTAAAAAAAAATAAACTCAAAACTTATGATTGTACATGTGTGACATATTGAAAAAGTCAAAATTATAAAGATGTGAACATATTAGTGCTTAGCAAAGATTTGAGGTGAGGAAGACAGAGATGGATAGGTGAAGCACAGTAGATTTTTAGAGCAGAAAAAATATTCTGTATTGTACTGTAATGGAAGCTACATGGAATCATGCATTTGCCAAACCCCTTGAAACTATACAATGCAAAATGTGAACTCTGATTTTGTGGACTTTAGTTTATACTAATGGACTTGAAGAATAACATTATCAACTGTAATGAATGTACCACACAAATTCAACATATACTAAAAGGAAAATATGAGTGGTAAAGAGTACATGGCTCAATTTGTCTGTTATTTTAAACTACATTTTTAAAAAATTGTGTATTTGGGGACTGAGAGTACATCTCAGCGGCAGAGGTCTTGCCTAGCATGACAAGACCCTGAAATTGACTTGAGAAATAGAAAGTCTGGTAGTCTATTTTTCAGAATATAGTATTTAGTGTTAATCAGGATATAAGATACAACTGTAGTCATTTTAAATATAGCACTTCCTTTTGCTCTCCCCAATTTTAAAATTAGCCAATTACACAGACTGTAACCCAAACTCTTCTTATCAGTGCCAGGGACAGGGACACAAACAGGCAGACTGCCTGCCCAAATCCGTTTGCTGTCCAGGTTCAGTAGCACACCCTTCTGCAGATGTAAAGTTTACCTTGCCAAGCTACTTCTCAGCACATGTTTGATTCCTTGTGGCACCCAGGTATTTCTAACGTTTATCCCCAGCACCACACGCACACACAAAAAAAAATGCAAAAAGGCACATAGGATTTAAATGTGGTTAGTAAATGTGGCTAGTGAGACCTAACTAATTCTATGACCCCATTAGTCCCTTCATTAAGGAAATAAACAAAACAACAGCAAATTCTCTTTAATAAAATGAGAAAAATAATTGGAAAAGAAATTCATACTAGATCCTGGTCTGTTAAAATTATACAATCTCATGGGATAAACAACAACAACAACAACAAAAACCTTGATTTCTTTCTTCCTTGAAATGGTAAATAAACCCTATTTTTCTAATCAATGGGAGTAAATACTCAAATTCATTACCCTCCTCATCTCCTGTTTTCTCTAGAGTCTCTGAAAAATTCTTTGTTAAATTTCTTAATATCTTATTTAGTGGGCATTAGAAATTATGCCTTTTCCAAGCTGTTCTGCCCCCAAGGGTTATTTTAAGTCTGAAAGCACAAAGTCATTTTGCTCTAAACTGGTGATTATTTTGCAATACAATTGCCTCAAAAGCAAAGCATTGTTTTTCTTTTCCATTTTCTTTCTATCAACTTTTTTTTTTTTTTTTTTTTTGCTAAATGCCACACCTGCATGGTGTGTTGTTGATGTTGATGTTGGTATTTGCTGTTTGTAGCAGTTTCTGAGTTTCTCTTTTTTCAGAACTGTCTTCAAGGATTGATCGCTCTCTTTCTCTCTCCCGGCTCCAGCATTTCCTTTCCCTCCTTAAGGAAAATAATTTAAGCCTAGAAAGCTTCTGTAGATCCACAAAACACTTAGTAAACTTGCTTTAAGTCACTTAGTCCAATTAAAAGGGTCTTACTGGTTATTGTCATACCCTGCAAATTATTGAACTTGTGGATTCCTTCTAAATCTTTTTAATTATAATTTGGAATTAGCCAATGATTTTACAGCCTAATCTTCCTTGTAATAACTTTTCAAACAGACAAAAGCAGCCAACTTACAATGCTAAAACTCAATTTTCTAGTTTCTTATCCTAGAGCTACATATTTTGCCTCTTTATAATAAAAACCATCCTGCCTCCTGAAAATAGTTTTATTTTTTTCAACAAATTCCCTAAATTTTTCATCTAAAATCAGCTCATATTTTATGCTTTTTTGTTATGGGTGCATCCTGATTTGAGGTAGTAATTTCCATCTTATTCATGAGAGAACACTTGATGCTACTACTCAAATATTTAATAGCTTAAATCTATATTGGATAATTTATCACTCATAGTACATGGTCCTGTAGGGCTGGTTAAAGGAAAAGAGGCAATGTTCATGGTAAACAAGGCTCCAGATCAATGAAGAAGAAACTCCATAAACTTTACTTGTTGGTATCACAGAAATAAGTAGAGATCTCTTGATGACATCATACTGGCTTTCAAATTCCAGAAACAAAATTTCCAAACACATCTCATTAAAAAAAAAAAAAAAAAAAAAAAAAACTGATCACATGGTTCTGCCAATTCAAAATAGAGGAGGATGAAAATCTAACCAAGTATTTGGAAGACAAAGGGTCAACAGGTTATGTGGGGAACACTAATAAGTGCTTCATGAAGATATATTTCAGAAGTAGATAAAACACAAATATGCTGTTCATGTAGACTACAGAAGGATAAAAGATATCTTGGAAGCACATAAAACAAAACTGTAAAATAGGTGATGTGGAATAAAAGAAAACTTGTATGGTATCACAACCAACATTTGTGATACCATACAACAATTATATATATAATCTTAAAATTTAATCCTAGTGTTTGGAATTGAATGATTTGGATTACTTTAAAAAGAGGATTACGCTTGATATACAATCTTAAATTTTTCTAAAAATTGAATTAGCAGGTGATTATAAAGTATAAGAATAAAAGTATAGGGAAATATTTAGGGATAAATATTATGAGAGATATTTATTCTTAATATTAATATGTGATGTGTACTCGCACATGTGTATAAAAAATAATTATATCTATTACCTATTAATAGGCAGAAACAAATTTTTCAAAGTCTCATAAGACTATGCATGTGAATATTTAAACTTACATCATCAAATCTTTAGACTTCTTGCTGAGATACAGTGTTAACTCATTCTAATTCATACAGTCAGAAAGAGTAGAAGTGAAGAAATTAGGCAGCCAGATTCCTGAGAAAGTGGACTCACATAGAAGAAGCCAATTCAAGTGATAAACAGCTCACAGAAAATGGCAATAATAAAGAAGAATTCTCTCCTTTCTGCCTTTATACAGCAATCAGAAAGACAGCCAGATATCAGCCCAGATCCCATGCTTTTCTTCATATCTGACTTATATTAAAATGCAGAGATGCTGCTCGGCCTGGGTGGACTCTGCTCCCTCCTCTGACTTCTCATCCTATGTCCCTCCCTGTCCTTTCTCTTGCTTTCTTAGGTCCACCAATATGGCTTTGTTTTTCTTGGAATATCATTTCCCCTCAGACACTGTACCTATGTTTCCTTCTGTTTTCTTTCTCGTCTCTCAAACATTGACCATATGCTACAGCACTTCCTCTGTCCACTACCGGTGAGTAGATCGGGAGATCCATCTCATGCCTCCTTTGTAAAAATGGCTTTCACATTTGAAGATTCGTGCTGTTGATTGATTATCTGATATCCATTACTTACCTTATAAGCAAAATCCATATTTTCCACACAAAGACGAATTCCCCAGATAGACTACTACATTCTACAACTTCATTAATGCTAGAATTGGAGTGAATGACACATAGAACTTGTTTCTAGATGCTTCTATAAAAATGCTCTTAAAATGTAGGCAGGCTCCCTGTTGTACATTTCTTGACCCATAATCTTTTACCTTCACTCAAAACCTGAGCATAATGCTTATGAATCAGCAGCCGTCTTGAGAAGATAAGGCCACTAGCTCCACAAAGGGCAGTTGAGAGGAAAGATAGAGGGAGCTTGGTCTTCAACAACATTTTTAAATTGTTAAAATTGCTCCAGATTTCCTCCCTATGAATTTCTTGTTAGATGTAAAACAATTTATTAAAAAAATCTATTTCTAACCCATAATTTTGCAATTTGTCACACACCAACACAATGTCTATCTCTTATGATATGATTCATTATTTTAGGTGTCAACTTGACTGAATTATGAAATACTTAAGTAGAAAAGCATTTTTTTGGGGTGTATTTCTGAGGGATACTTGCATGTGAGCAAGTGAATTTGAATGGGGAAGACCTACTGTTTTAGTCAGTATATACTTTTCGCTGCTATAACTAAAAGACTCGACCTGAACAATTTTAAAGCAAGAAAATATTTATTTAGGGGCTCGCAGTTTCAGAGATCTTATTCCGTAGAAGGCCGACTGCATTTCTGCTGTCCATGAGGCAGAACATCATGGCGAGAGAGTGGCAGAAGGAAACAGCTCACATCACTGTGATGATCTGGATGCAGAGAGAGAGAGTTTCCGCTTGCCAGATACAAATATATACCCCAAAGGCAAGCCCCAATTCCCACCTTCTCCAGCCAAACGCTGACACTTCAGTTACCACTCAGTCAATCCCTACCAGGGGATTAAATCTCTGATAGGGCTAGGACTTTTACAATCTAATCATTTCTCCTCTAAACCTTCTTGTACTGTCTCAAATGTGAACTTTGGGGGGACACCTCACATCCAAACCATAACACTTACCCTTAATAAATACCATTCAATTGGTTGAGGGTCCAGATAAAACAAAAAGTGGAGAATGGGCAAGTACTAATATTTTTTCCATATTTTCTGATCTTGACAATGCCAACTTAATTTCCAATAGCCTGCATTTTTTTATCAGTCATAAAGATTAATGCCAAGTCATGATTAAATTGAGGGGAATAGCCTGAAAGTTGACACAGAATTCAGAGACAGTCAATACTAATCAAGAGATTTAGAAGCACCATAGAATGCCACTGCCAAAAGACACTTTTAACACAGATCAGACACAGAGTAATTTGCTGTTTTGAGTGTGTTTTATAGACTATAGTCAAAAGTTGTAGTCAATGATATATGTACATATATATTATATATATACATATACATATATATATATATATATATATATATATATATATATATATATGAACCTGACTATATTTGTTAAAGTTTTCCTAAAATGTATTCTACAAGAAAAAATAAAAAAGGAAAGAAAGGAAGAAAAGAGTTAAAAAATAATTCTAACATGATTTACTTTCAGTAATATGTGTACTACATGACAGAAATTGTAATAGGATTCAAGCAATATGATTTACTGCCTTCATTTTATATTTTAACTTAAAATGCACTGTTCCTAAAAGTAAACAGTATTGTGTATATAGACATATGTGTGACCATTGGATGTCCTCAAGCATACTTTGATCGACTTTTAAAAAATAAATTATACATATTTTTTCACTTATAATCATCAAAATTATAAAACCAGAAATACATCTCTACAAAAGAAGCTTAACGTCTGTATCAAATGGGAAATCTAAAAGGTGATTCTCTGTTGCTCTTGTACAGGGATTCAATCAGAGTTTCCTCATTTTAGCATCCTCTATTTGCTCTCAATTCTATTTTACAACTAAGAAAATGGCATCATATAATACAATGACTTCACATAGAAATATAAAAAATTGTATCTTTAACAATGGAACAATATAAAAATTTTAACACATCAATAACCCACTAATTTTAATATGAAAATAATATTAGTATCAAAATTACAAGAAATTTACTACATGTCAGGCACTGTAACTGATAATTTGTATTTTTATGTATTAATCCTACAAGAAGCCCAGTGAAATGTGTCTCCTTTTCTTTCTTAATGTGAAAGTGAAGGAAAAAACAGATGATGCCAATGCTTAAAAAGTTGATGAAACTTTTGCCCAAAGTATCCTAACTTGATATTCATGAAGCTGCTATTTGAATCCTGCTCTAACCAAATATAAATCTATCTGTAATAACCATCATTATTTGTAGGCAGAATGGTTTTAATACAACTACAGTATATTCATTGAGTTGAAAACTGGAAACAATACTGAATACTCTTGGAAAACAGGTTTAAATGTCTATTATATCTAAATAATAAATGCTATTTATGCCAAATGGAAATGATGACTTTTTAAAGAGAGTAATGTAGTATTTTCTGATTATGTTTTCATAATTTATAAAATAAATATAAATACTTATGGTTTTCCCACAGCAAAATGGGAAACAAAACATATTTTCTTTATATTACCACAGAAATACTAAACATATTTTCATTATATTACAATCAAAATGATGTAAGTTGCTAGACCCTCACTACCCTACTAAAAGCTGTAAGTTCCACCCATTTATTTTATTGTCCTCACTTTATAATAGAAGACAGTGAAGCATGGAGAGAGTAGGAATCTCTTCTCTACAGTTACTGGAAGTAGTGAGAGCTTTCATTTGAATTCAGGTATTCTGACTCTGGAGCTTGCACTCCAAACCAAAATAAGAAAATGCAGAAAACAATAAAACCCACACACACAAAAAAAGGTTGAAAAATGAATCAGTGTTCGTGAGTAAAATAATTATGAAAGGTTTAATTCTTTTACTGGGTCGTGGCTCAGTGTAGAGCACTTGCCTAGCATATGTAAGGCACTAGTTCAATTCTCACCACCACATATAAATAAATGAATAAAATAAAGGTTCATCAATTCATACTTTATATACAACCAGAGATATGAAAAAGTGTGCTGTATACATGTAACAAGAATTGTAATGTATTCCGCTGTCATTTATTTTTACAAAAATCAAGAAAAAATTTAATTAAACATCAAAAAATAAATAAATAAAGGTTCATCAACATCTAAAAAATTTTAAAAATAGAATATATGTATTGGAACATACATATATGTATGTTCCAATAAAAGCCATCAATGAAAAAAAATAAAACCACGTTTATCCATGTATTTATAAAAGTCATACCTAAAATTAGTAGAGAGAAATGGATTAAATTTGAGAAAATGGCATGATCTTGAGCTTATTCCAGACTTATATTAATGGTAATGAAGTTAAGGAGACAAGGCAGCAAACTGAAGGTAACAAGAGACAGCATTAGTACAATGTGATTTTATGATTCTGTGAGCCACTAGGCATTACGAGGTCTACAACTATCATGCATTCTATCTATTTTTTTTCTGGGGAAATACTCAACTAACAACAACAACAAAAATAGCATAAAGCTTTAGTAGTATCCAATTTGAGGAGAATACAGGTAGAAGCAATAATAAGTAATTTACAAAGCACATAAGTACACAGAAACAACTGGATTTTCAGTATGAATTAGAGTTTAACTTTCAATCTACTCAAAAATTAATGAAGTAACAAATATGAGTGTATTTGGCTGTAACTAAAGCACAGTTGTTCATTTTAAATGACATAGCCACACATTTATACCAATAGCTCCCTTTTAAGGGAAGAAAACAGCTAGACACAAACACGCACACCTGCATTGAGTTCAATTCTCACCACCACATATAAATAAATGAATAAAATAAAGGTTCATCAATTCATACTTTATATACAACCAGAGATATGAAAAATTGTGCTGTATACATGTAACAAGAATTGTAATGTATTCCGCTGTCATTTATTTTTTACAAAAATCAAGAAAAAATTTAATTAAACATCAAAAAATAAATAAACAAAGGTTCATCAACATCGAGAGAGAGAGAGAGAGAGAGAGAGAGAGAGAGAGAGAGAGAGAGAGAGAGAGAGAATTATATATCCCATTTCTCAGGAACTCATCTATTCCCAATCAGGGATTTAAGTGAAACAGTAGCACTTCCAAAGCTTAGAATTCATTCCATGTTGGAACTCTTCTGCTGTATAAATTCTGAACCTGATCTTCTGCCCTCTGATTGCTAGAGATGAGATGTTCAATTGTGCAGTTACAGATTAATCACATTTCATTGTTTTTTTCAAGTATATGGACTTTCTCCAGCAGCAATCCTACAAATCCATGTACTTTTCACTGACTATTCCCCCTGGCCAAAAACAAAACAAAACAAAACAAAAAAAACCCTCAAATGCTTAGATTCCTGTACCTGTCAATATATTCCCTTCAGCTCCCATTCCAGTAAAAAAATTTTTACAATAAGTAGGTCCTGTTCATGCTACATGTACCACCAAAGCCTACCAGTTGCCTATTCTAAATCTTTATTGAGAGTCAGCATGTAAGTTCAAAACAATCACATCTATTATAAAGGACACTCTTTCCAAGTTGCATGTCCTGTACTTTAAATTGCTTCCTCAGACCACTTCTGGAACCAGTAGTCTTGAGTCAGTCTCTGGAAAGGAGACTAATTAAAATTTGTACCCAGAAATTTTATCCATGGTCCCTTCATATAAAAATTAACTAAATAAAAGAAAGAAAACAGCAGTGATAGAAGTAGACAGAGTGAGGCAAGTTAGTGCAGTTGTACCTCAAGGCCAGCCAGGCTGGGCCTGTATGACTTCTCATTGACGGACCCAGATGCAACAGAGATTCAGGGTTCCTAAAGACTCTAGTACCTGTGGGAGCCAGTTCTTATTCCTGGAAGTGTTGGAGGCCATGCAGCTCAAATATATAAAGGAGAAAATATATGCAAAAATTTAATTCCAGAAGTATTTTTCAGTTTAAAATTAGTGCCAGAAAAAAATTATGATTGCTTCTCTTGTACGTGATTATGATTTTGTACAAACATACACACACGCATGAGCATGCTTACACACAGAAATAAAAAGCAGAATATACCCTTTGTAGTATGTGAATGGCTAATAAATGAATTGTGTTTTGTTAAGTGTATATGTACCTGTCCTAAACAACCTGGTCACATCTCTACTTTCTTCTAGAAACTCAATGAAAAGTTGTGGTAGATGTTTTATATTTTAAAGAATTTAGTGGGGGTTTTGGGGGGATTAACTAAACATATTTAGAAAATTAGTAGTTTCATTCCATAATTATATATATATGAATATATATACACATATATTTATATACTATATAAATATATTTTTATATGTTTATGTATATATATATTTTTTTCAAATAAAGAGACCATTACTTGGAAAGAAAGTATACTTAGGATAAACATCCAATATAATTTGTATCATATCATTTTTGTGCCATATGTCTCCAATATGACAAATTATAATGTGCCGAGAATGATCAGGTTTCTTAAAGTATTTGATGCTTGTTATGATCATAGTAATTTTCTTTGAAATGTGCAGTATTTTATAACATGCTTCTTCTGCAAGGATGCTATAGTATTTTTAATTTTTACTCTTGCTTTTTCTACTATTTCTGCTACTCTTATTACTCCAGGGCTGCTATGGCTTCTACCAGTGTCACTGCTAATACTGTGGATGCTGCCACTAACAGGCTCTTTACCTGTCTACAGGTAATAGAGGGTTCAACTCTAATTCAGTGAAAGGGCATGAATTTCTGATTAGATGGTACAACCTGGTATATTTTCACTACTGTTGATAAATTGAGAGTTGCTTTAATTCTCATTATTTTTAGATTTTACATGAATCAAATTACTAGGCATATATCTAGCAAGATGCAAACAATATTATTGATATGTTTAGTTGATTTTCAATGTCTGATTAAATGTTTCTTATATGATGCTATATATTATATTTATCCATTGGAATATGTTACCTGGAGTTACCATTTTTCATTATAACTGAGTTTCCTATTTTTATTGTTGTCTTTCACAATAGTATTCTTGGTTCAATGGATTATTTCTAAATTTCATTTTCTTTGACATCATAAACAAGGCAAAAGAATTATCTAGAATATGAAGGAGACATGATGAGAGGATCAGAGCCACATAACTATGATAGATCCAATGTGAATATCAATTATACTAAAATTTTCTAAATTTATTTTTAAAAACATGCTAAGAACTTTTGACTATTCTAAATTTTTATTGAGAGTCAGCATATAAGTTCAAAACAATCACATCTATTTTAAAGAACACTCTTTTCATTAAGTACTGTACATGAAAATTTTGTAATAAGTAAACTCATACCAATTATATCCTCTTTTGTAAAGCAGATACATAAATATGAAAATTTTCTTATGAATTGCTAAATTTGTACACTTATCTCTAAGTACAAACTTTTCTTTATTATCTTACTTTATACCTCAAAATGCCATTGATCATAGAGTTTTCATCCTGGTTTCTATTTAAATTTTAAGAATTTATTACTAGAGATCATTTTAGTGTCATTAGCTTTCATCTTCAAGGAAACTTTCCTTTGAAAGGCAAAGTTTGCAAGTGTGGACTTTTCTCCAAGACTTTCCTATCTATCATAAGAGGAGCCTTCTAATGCTTCTTATCCTATCTCTTATTGATCAGTGCTTCAGATTTCATACAGAATAACATGACAAGGTTGTAAATTCACCTGACATAACAGAGCAAGGTCCGAAATCAGTCTTCCAGTTTGCCAATAAATGACCTCATATTTAGAGTAACAATCAATAGCAGAAATTTTCAGTGAGCTTGGAGAAAGACACTGGGTTACATTCTTCACCTTGTGGTGTACATTTCTGATATAAGCTCAGTTGAGCTGAAGGGATAGGTAAGTTGCCCGGTATCAGAAAGAGGTGGCTAAGTCCTTGATTAAACCAACAAGTTAATGATTAAACCAACAAGCCCCCAAATGAAGACTTTAGCCTTGAATAACTCACTGCAATATTATAAAACAAAGTTTATAACAAAGTTATAGTTTAAAACAAAGAAAATTCTAAAATCCACTTCTAATTCTCCCTATTGAGGAGTCCACATCAAGGGACACATAAAGTAGGTATACTCAGACATGGAGATTGACTCACTGTTGAGGGAGCCATGAACAGGTGGCTCCTTTAGTTTTATGGATTTTGGAGTTGGAGCATGGAAAGGGAGCGAGTGAGAAACTGAAAAATACTGAGAACTCAGAGTGTTGAAACACTTCTTCAACATTTCCTGTTCCTTCCTCCCATTGAGGGACCTTCCTCCTGTTACCTAAAGAATATCTCAGAAATGAAGGACTGTTAGACTGACAAATGGAAGCTTATGGGCTAGAAATGCAAATATGTAAAGATCATAATCAGCAGGGGTAAGTTGGGTGAGCTTGTAGGGGAAAGAGGTGGCTAAGTCCTTGATGGCAACTCTCTCCAGAAACTACTGTGCACCAAGTACCCTAGTGTTGGAAGGCAATTTTCCTCACTGAGGACTGTGTAACTGCCTATTATCAGGCTGAAAAATTACATGTAGCTTTTTAATCTGGAATGAGTCTTCTCATTTGATGTTTGAATTTGTACATTCCTCACTGTTTTATTTTTCAGTACAAATAAGTTTTTTGAATAGTGGTTCTAGTAAATACTAATATACACAAAATTTTAAGTCATCCTAGGGTAGCAACTATCTACTATCTGGTGTCTTAGCACATGTTTAATAAACTCACAGCACTACACAATCTCATTTACAGTTTGATCATATGTTTCTTAACTTTCTAAAATAAGCCATACTTTTACCATTTTGAAACATGAATGAAATGTTCATTGCTATTCACTGAAATGCACCTCAATATGTAATCCCAAACTCATCCTCTGTTCCAGAGAAAATAATACATATAGCCTGTTTTCTGAAACCAATTTCAATAATTTATTAAGTTTGTTATTTGTCAGCTACAGAACACAACAATGACTAAAACACAGAAAAGAAAACAGTGTATGGTATGAAGGAAAGAAGTTCACTAAGGAACTTCATGATCCCATCAATGGAAATTTCCATTTATCTTCCTCAAAGGCTACACAAGTAACTTATCACTTGTGTATCCAAATTTCTGGTAGTGATGATTAACAATTGATCTGGATTGTTACACTCATATTTATGTGAAGGGGTGGATCTATGCATTCAGGGAAGAAAAATCTCCCACTCTAAAATTGTTTAACAGAAATGGTAGAACAGATATATCTGGGAAAAAAACAAATGGTGATTTGTACTACTCTCAAATCTGAGTCACTTGCTGTCATGCCTTTTCTGAGATCAAGATATAAAATCACATTAGATACTGAGAGTTCATATTTGTGGGCTTCATAACACATCCCAAAGAGCATTATTGTGATTTCTGGTTGGCACTTACTCATTCTCACTATAATACTTCTGGAATCCCTAAACCACTTATTATCATGTCACCTAGTTCAAACAAAAAGCATATAAATGATTAGTAATCATTCATCCACTTACCTGTACATCTTCAATCCATCTTAATGTAAGGTTCTTATTTCCTTAAATTCTCCTGTTTCTTTTTTTACTTCTATCCCAAAGTTTGCTCATTATCTTATTCCTGAACAATATCTTTGCTGCACTGTCAAGAATTTCCCTTAATGACTGATTATGTATTGAGTAAAAAGTTGAATACTTCCCTCCACAATGTTTCCTCTATAAAATACAAAACTTTTGTTAATTAGTATACCCTTAATAACACATTTATTTTCTAGTAGTTCAGTCATACTTTGGTTTACATGTTTATCAGTCATCATATAAAATTTCTTGTCTTCGACAAATACATGAAATATCTGTGATCAGTTTGTATATGAAGTGTGTTCTTTCTCCTATAGGAGATAAACTGACACACACAACCATTCACTGATATAATTTTAGGATATTTTTCTGGCATGTATCTCTTTTTTTATGTTTTTTTTTTTAATTTATGTTGCTTTCTTAAAATTTCTCCTTCTTTTACTTATTAGTTTTACTTGTGTGTATGTGTGTGTATGAAAAAGAGAGAGAGAATCTCTGTGTCTGTGATGGAAAATTCCTATTTTTATTATTTTAATGCAGTTTTACTAATGGTTTATCTTGAAAACTTTATTTCTATATTTCTACCTATAATTTCACAAGAAAAAAAATCATGTATCTTGGTTTCTTTTAGATAACATTTTTAGTTATGTGTATATATTTAGCTATGTGTTCATGTGTGCCTTGTATATATTATATTGTATATAATTTTCTCAGATAGTTTTAGAATATAAGTATTGCTGAATTTAATTTTAGAATTATTTCTTATATATTGTTTATCTTTTTTCTGAATTTTTCTACTTGCTGGAGTTCTTCTATAAAATTTGCATTTTAAAACATTGGTTGTTGTATTAACTTTCTAAAATAATGTATGTTTGTCTTACTTGGAATTTCACACTACTAGTTAAATGATGATTTAGCAGTATTAAAATTGCACATCATTGTAATTTGTGTAAAAGCCTAATAGGCACTTTCATAACAAGTCAATCACACCTTCTACAACTTCATTTTTTTCAATGTCAGTATTAGTAAATGGAAACAAAATTCACTCGTGTTAAAAAATATAAGACAAGAGCTCACCTTAAGTTTTGTTTCTCTTGTCTATTCTATCATCATCAACTCCCTTTGAGCTTGTCTCCAGATATGAAGCACATATTATGAGGCCAAGTTTATCATACTTCCTCAAATGACCCTAAGACTCTTGTATAATTCTATAGGCATTAATTTGCACCTGAATTATTTCCCCAGTAATAAATATTAGTAAATATAATCCAGTTTGTAATGCTGCCCTCCTGATAATTTTCGAATGTCTTCTCATTGAACATTATTCAGATCAAAACCCTGAAGGTATATCAGAATGTGACTTCAAAGAACTTGACTTTTTGACTTCTACTAACTTTTTCCTTCACCACAGTGCTTACCTTTTTGGCCATTCTTGCAGGAGCTAGTAGAGTACTATTTCTTTCTCTCTCTCTCTCTCTCTCTCTCTCTCTCTCTCTCTCTCTCTTTCCAACCCCCAACCCTCACCGTGTGTGTGTGTGTGTGTGTGTGTGTGTGTGTGTGTGTGATCTATCATCATTTTGGTCATAAATTTCCCATGACTATTGTTCAAATTTCTGTCCTATGTCATACCCTTAGAGAAGATGCCCATTACAATTTCATTCTACCTAAAATGGCCCAAATGCTCTCTACATTCTTTTTAGGTTGCAGAATGGTGCAGATATCTGTCTATGTGCCTATAATTTTACTTACCACTTAGGATGTAGTCCTTATGAACATCAAATCCTTTTCTGTTTTACAATTGCTACATCTTTACATTTCTACTTGATGGAATACTTCTATAAAGTATGCATTTTAAAACATTGACTATTATAAGTCAAGACTATTATAAGCTAAAAGACACAGGCATGTACATGTACACATAAATAGACCAGAAGTGCATACTACTAAAAATAGGTTTTTAAAACAAACCTATTTTTATCCAAGTATCTTTACAAATATATAACGCAATTTCAAACACAGAAATAAAAATTGCTTTCAGTTATCAATATAAATTTAATATAATCTTATCTAATTTGTAGGCAACTAAAAGGGATTTATCTGCCATTTTTATAAAACTATCATTGAAATAACGCTGACTAAAATATCAAATATGTGATCTTGAAGCTCTCAAAACAGAGAAATATTGTGAAAATTAAAATTAAATAGTAATCAAAATTAAAATGCCAGTATTTGAAAACATTTTGTACAGTGGTTAGAGTATTTCTTCCATAGTGATTTTAACATGAAAATGTTACATGCCTGTCAATTAGGTATTTATTCCATCATTTTAAATTCAATTAAAAATTGAACATCTGCTCATGCTGTATCTGGTTATGTTATTTTAAGTCATCGTTTAGGAAAACAAAGAATTTAAAACTTTATTAGGTAGGAAAAACTTTGTGTTTTATTCTATTGATAAATCAGAAGTTTTGCATCATATTCAAAAATGAAATGATACTTGATACTTCTACAAAATAAAGTTAAGCATTATTATCAAAATAGAGTTCTTTTGAAAATAAAAAACTTGGGAATTTTTTCAGAAGAAGTCAGAGAAGCTAATTTGGATAAATAGTAAACCAAGTAGACCAAGGTTGGTACCTTGAATTATTTGTTGCTTAAGAAATTAGAGTATTTGCACTTTTTTTTAAGTAGATAGGATTTTAAAGTAACTAATTAAGATAATTTAAAATTTTTACTTTATTCAGAGAATATTAAAATAAGAACAAATAAATTAATTTATTGACTTAATTTTATATAAAATAAAGATTGGATAAACAACATGAGGCAAATGAACATAATTTTCAATGGACTTGGTTGAATAATTTGCAAAAATTAGAAATGTCCAGTAAAAGAAGCATTATGTAAATTCTAACATTTTAATAACCCTCTTTCTTTTGTTAATGTAAAAGGGGCCACATTAATAACCCAATTAGTCTGTTTTTGCATTTTCACATGTGAAGAAAAACTTTCTTTCCAAATTAATTCATCTGAGACTGTTTAGAGAAGCCAAAATTTCAGAGGATTAGGGATGAGACTTAACTAAGGTTACTCATGATTATCCTCTTACATTCTGAAACATTATCTGAATATACTCTGAGCCAGTTTTTCGTTTGAAAAATCCATATAAATTAGTGATAATAAGCATTTGTAATTCTTACAAACAATTAACACAATTTAATGTTAAATATAGACTATGAACATGATAAAAAGTACATAGATAGAATAGATTCCTAGGACAGCTTCACTCACTTTCTCTACATCATTGTGATTTCTCCAAAAGCAAACACATAGACTTCTGCAAATGTGTGAGCCCATACTTGTGGATTTCTTTTTAAAGTACATATTATTTCTTATATCATCTTATATAGGTAAAAAATAATACATTTAATTATTTATAGAAAAAAGTTACTTTCATTTTTTTCTTGTTTCACTTTTAATAAAGGGATTGACTATGACTAAACTTTGTAAAATACAGGTGCATATACAAAATTTCACTGTCTTAATCTTTAAAATATTTGCCTCATGAATCTAAATTGTTCAAAATTTAAATGTTATGTCTGTCATGTAGATGACACTCTTATTTGATTTGTAAATGCAATGACAATTTAGTGTGGCCTTTAATTAGCTAGTGAGAAGTTTAGCAAATTAAAGTTATTATTTAATATTGTAACTATAAGAAACAGCTTCTCAGGACTGTCTTAGAAGAAACATGCAAGGTTAAGAAAAAAATTGGATAATAAGTATATTCATAATAATTTCAAGAGAATAGAGTGATCTCTCTATTTTAAGTGATTTAAAATTTGGAGGTAAAAAAATACAGTAATTATTGAGAAAATATATAGTTTGCCTTGTACATGCATGTATTTGTGTGCATTTTTCAGGAGTTGGAAAAGATATATTAAGTAGTAGAGGGAAGTTATTAGCTTGGCTAAATAAAATAATAATGAAGAGTTAATCTAAATTTTACCAAGCATCAAAATAGTTAAGCTTTTTAGGGAATAGAAAATTTAATTATAGCAGTCACTTGAAAATTATGTACACCAAAATGAAGAAAATCTACATATAAAGTCATTAAATATATGTTAATATTTCCCATAATAAATGCTATGGAAGAGCTATGGTTGTAACTTAGCATGAGATAAACAGAGGAAAATAAAAATGAATACATATAGGGGTGTTTATTGTTGAAATGTTCTTTGATTTAGAAATATTTAAGTATGCTAATTATGATATACACAAATTGAGATAATGAGGTTCATCTTTTAGATACAAATCAGTACAATTCATCATTTTGGACATATAAAACTTGCAACATATGTATTAATGAAAGTGGAAAGAAAAGAAAATGTAACTTGATTTATTCTAATATTATCTGATTTAAGTAGAAGACATTATATTTATTACATAAAAATCATCATTAGGTCTGGGATTGTGGCTCAGCGGTAGAGCACTCTCCTAGCACGGGCAGGACTGGATTGGATCCTCAGCCATATAAAAATAAAGGCATTGCTTGTATCCATCTACAAAAAAAGATTCTCTCTCTCTCTGAAAAAAAAATCATCATTATTTTGTCCTATAAACATCTCAAAAATTGTATCCTTTTGCATTGTCTTTATAATAGCCAAACATGTAGCCCACATCTTGCATAAAAACAAGTCAAAATCGCTATTATGTTTCCAAAAATAATTCTAAAAACTGCAGAAGGAATAAGCAAATATTGAGTTCTGAATGGTATTTTTTAAATTTTATACATGAGTAAGTAGTCACTGCCTTTCATTTTATTATATTCTTTGAACATTATCATAATAAAACAATGTGCTAACTTCGAAATTTATTTCTGATCCTCATCCAAGAAGGAAGAAATCTCCCCAAATCCTTAACACATTTCACATTTGAATACTGAATATCTACCTGTGCCTTTCAAAATAGAACAAAATACCCAAAATAGCAAAAGCGATTCTGAGCAGTAAGAACAAGGTTGGAAGCATGACAACATCTGATCTCAAATTATGCTACAGAGCTACACTGAAAAATACAGCATGGGCACACAAAGCAGATATGAAGACCAACGTAACAGAATAGAAGACAGAAAAACAAACCCACAGGGACAGTCATCTCAGCCTCATGAAGTTGCCAAAAGCTATTGGAGAAAAGACAGCCTTTTTAACAACTGACACTGGGAAAACAGGATACCTACATGTACAAGAATAAAACTAGATCTTTATGTATCTCTCTGCATAAAATTCAACTCAAAGTGGATCAAAAAGATCAAGAAATTAAATCACAAATTTTGCAACTGCTAGAAGAAAACATAGGGAAACTCCACTCCAACATATAGATGCAGGCAATGGCTTTCTTATTAAAATTTCTATTACTCTAAGTACATGTATGAAGACACGAAGGATGTGACTCTACTTTGTGTACAACTAGAGATATGAAAAATTGTGCTCTATATGCATTATATGAATTTTAATGCATTCTATTGTCATATATAACAAATCACAATTTTTAAAAAGGAAAAAAAATATCAATAAGTAGGATGGCATCAAATTGAAAAGCCTTCTGCACAGAAGAGAAAAAAATTGAGTGTGAAAAAAATAGCCTACATAAGGGGAGAAAAGCTTTGCCAGCTACTTTTCCAATAGGGGATTAATATCTAAAATGTACAAAGAACTAAAAAAATAGCACCAAAAATAAATAAATAAATAACCAAATTAGTAAATGGCCAAATGAACTATACAGACACTTCTCAAAGGAAGAAATGTAAATGGTCAACAATACATTACAAAAATTCAACATCTTTAGCAATCAGGAAAATGAAAATCAAAATTAAAACTTAGTTTAAAATGGCAGGAATCAAGAATATAAATAATATATGCTCTAGAAGATGTGAGAATAGTTTAACTGACGCATTCCAAAATGACTTACCCTCTCTTCACTATTTTATGCCATCAAAAGACTCAGTAATTCTAAGCCATGAATTTTTTAATTCTTTTTGATTCTCAGTCACCAATAACTATTATCTATTTTTCTATTTTCTACCAACACCTTACTCTAAAAAAAGTTGTCACTCTGGTTTTATGTTTGAAGAAGTGAAAGGAGAGTACCATGTATTTCTATTATGTCAGTGTAATCAGTAGTCAATGATATATATTAATAAGCAATAATGATTAAATTAACAATAAATCCTAAATTAGTTTTTATAACATTGTAGAAATATACAATGAGAAGTTTTTGAATAAAGTAGGGTCAAATGAACAAAGATAATCATTACATAGTTAATGGGTATGGTTCTAGAAAATGGATGGATCGATTTAGGAACAGGAAATACTGTTCACATTAGAGACAGAAAAAGGAAAAATTTTGATGCTGATACAGGAATGTTAGTAGGCAAAGTGAAAATTGTATGGACATATGTGTGTGTGTATTTATAGCTGTGTATGTATGTTATGTAACTACTGAAAATTAAATATTTCATTTCCATACTTTAATAACACCAATATTAAAATGTAGCTTACATTCTGTACAATTTTCACTTCAAGTGCATAACAGGTTTTAGTATACTCAGAATTTGCAACCATCAATACAATGAAATTTAAAATATTTTTCCCCAAAATGAATTAACGACTCCATTTCTCTCATTTTTCTCATTTATAGGCCAAAGGAAAATGCTATGTATATCTATATAGATTTGCCTATTATAGACATTTTTTGAAAATAGAATTATAAAATATATACTGTTTTTAAGTTGTTTTCCACAGAGGATATTTTGAAGTTTTATTCATGTTGTAGTATGTCTACTTTCTTCTTATTGCTGTATCATATTCTATTGCATGACACATTTGATTGAACCCTCTATAGCTGATGGGTATTCTCATTGTTTCTACATTTTAGCTATGAGGAATAATGCTCTTTAGAAGATTTATTAACAACTTTTTATTGTATATATTTCTTATTTATTTTGTGTAAATACCTAAGAGTTTCATTGCTATGTCATGTTAACCCCCTATTTAATATTTGAATGACCAGATTATTGACAAAGTGTTTGCACCAATTTACTTTACGACCAGTACTATATAAGGATACCAATTTTGCCTAGTATCAACAATACCTAACTATACTTGTGAACAAAAGATCAAAATTTATTGATAACAAAAGATCAAAAAGTCTTATTGATAACTAATAATCTTTGTATGTTAGAAAACTATTTCTTCATAGTATGACCCTAGCACATTCAAAAAAGCATATCAAATATTAATGTGTTTAATTAATGTTTATGTTTTATTCTTAATTATTTTATGTGCTCTGCTATAAAGTAATATAAAAATGCAACCATATTTTTAAATGATCTCAGTTGTAAATTTAAAAGTTAATATACTCGTAACCTGACAAATAAAACAAATTATATCCCATTTAATTTTAAATGGTTTCACAAATAATGAATTTTTCGCTTGTCAGTTGTACATAGATGAAAGCTGAAAACATACTAATAATATGCTAGGCAAATAGTAGATTTTAAAATTGTAATAAGTATTCTTCATTTTAGGCAGTAGTAGATATACTTGCTTGATACAATGATAACATCCAAGATATATTAGATGGATCTTTCTTTCATAAACATTTATAAAATCTAGTAACAAAAAATTATATAAAAATATAATTATATAGAACTAGGTGTGGTGGCATATGCCTGTATTCTCAGAGACTCAGGAGGCTAAGGGAGGAGGATCACAATTTCAAGTACAGCCCAAACAACTTAGCAAGAACCTGTCTCAAAATAAAATATAAAGGACAGGGGACGTAGCTCAGTGGTAAAACATCTCTGAGTTCTGTCCACACAGTACTGATAAAAAAAAAAATAAAAAGTATATATTTGATAATGTAAAGTGCGATATTTCATTAAAAACTAAAGCATCTGTTGAGAAAAAAATTAAATGAATGATTTCTTGCATTTGTACATTTTCTAATCATTAAGTTTTATGAAAATTTTACATAACAATTGATTTTTCTCTATTATCAAAAAAAAAATGAATTGTCTAGATGATCTTGGATGAGATAAACTGTTTTTTCAAAGTTCATGGTGTGTTAGTGGATACAGATATCTGCATAGTCATGACACAGAACAGGTAACACATGAATATTGGGCTCTTCCTTGCCACCTAGTTAGACCTCATACACCAGAGCAGTTGAGAGTATGTCAAATGTATGAAGCCAAGTTTAAATTTAGGTTTATGTTTTCTTGGTATTAGCATATCGAAGTACGGAACAAGAATGCAATTTGCATTACTTTTTGTATCAACTAACCTTGATGATTAAAATTTGCTTAATGATATGATCAAATATGTGTACAAGGTACTAACATTGCAAGTCATTCAGATCACTCTAATGTATTCACAATAACTATTTAACAGAGAAATCAGCTTTCTGACAAATTTGAACCTGAGACTACATAAATACAATAAAAGAGTGTCATGTAACCCATGATATCTCTTTTGGTTAGTAGAGATTTCTTCTTAATGGGGGTCTAAGTTAAAAGAACTTTGCTTTGCCATCCCCATGCAAGTCCCTCTGCCCACTATATCTGTTTCTGACCTGAATTTACGAATCTTCAAGGTCACTTTCTCCTTGTGAACCTATTGTGATGGGAGGAAAGTGCATCTTAGTTTACATGTCCAAAGCAATTTAATTTTTACAATAGCAAACTTATTTACAAGGATGTATTTGTCACCATTATTTATTTTGTGGTTATGTTTTTGACTTACAAATTACATCCACAAGCACACTGTCATTTATGTTTATTCAAGTATCTTATTGAGTACTTTTTTTAATTGTATAAGAAATACATGCTGCTAAGTATAGTAACACATTTATAAAGTGGTAGTACTGATTTTATTATTGCATTTGGTCTTGTATGTATTTTATTGATCGATTTTTTATCTCTTTTTCACTAGATATGTGCTCAGCTCAAAGTTTATTGTTTCAAATTAAATCTCTGTCTAATAACTATAACTCAGACCTATAGTACAGCATCAAACTTCTAGCTTGCGGAGTTGACAACTTTTCCACATTTTAATTATAAAATAGTAAAAAATATTTTTGTGTGTGTGCATGATACTATGTCATATAATCAAATGGATTGAACTGACTGACCACATTTAAGGATGGGTAGTTTCAGTACTCACTTTTGGCAATTCAATTAAAGATGCATTTTATACCTTTAAAATCATATAAGCATTGATTATATTTGCTCGGAATTTTCAGTTCTAACTTATTCATATTAGTTAATTTTGTATCCATGTAATGAATATATGTCCATAAAATATATATACAGGGGGAAAGAGAGAAAAGGAAGGAGGAAGAATTAGAGAGAGAGGGAGACAGAAGAAGGTGGGTTCTTAGTGGCTAATCTTTGGATTCATTGATAAGAAAAAGAGATTACCCTTTTCAGGAAGTTCAAATTCTTTTGGATTTGGAATTTACAATAATTACTTGCCTAAATTTGTGCAATTAAAGTTGACATTAAAAAAAATGAGACTTGCAGGATATTTTAAAGAGCATAAACAATGTTTTTCTCCCAGTCAGAAAGCTTTTACTGATACTCAAGAACAGATGAGTGACTGTTTGATAATTGAAGAGAGGAAATGGGAGGAGTGGATCACATGGACGAAAACAAAACAAAACACAACAACAAATTACAACTACAACCACAAATGACATGTATTCTAGAAAGGGATGACCTGAATAAAGGCCAGTATAATCCTTCAGGAAAGGGTTGCACTAACTTGAAACTCATAGCAGAGGCAGATAGTGGAGGTAATTTATTAATTCAGATGTGAACATGAAATTCAGTTGTGCTAAGCCTCGAGGATCAAAGAGATGTCAGGCATGTCTGAGAAGGGATATTAACCATAAAAAGTTTTCAAGTTACAACAACACAATGATATGGATACTGGTCTCTAAAATAGGAGTATTTGGGTTAGATCTAACATTTGGTTAACGAAACTTTCTGGCAGCCTGGGCTTATTTATTTATTTATGGTAAAGCAGATTTAATCCAATGGAGTTTTAGCAGTGAGTAGAATCCCTGTCTTTTTAAATTTTGAGATAGGGGCTCTCTGAGATGCCCAGGTTGGCCTTGAACTTGTGATCCTCCTATCTGAGCCTCAAGTTGCTTGGACTATGGGTGTGAACCACTATGCCTGGCTAACCTGGAAATTTCAAACAATCCTACATTACACAGAGCACTTGTGATGGTCAGGTATGGCTCTGACTCTCTTCCTTCCCTCTTTCCTTCTAAAGACCCTTGTAATAACAATTGAGCCTCTGGATAGTACACATTATAACACCTTACCTAAATATCCTTAACTTACACCTGCAAGGTCTCTTTTCCCATGTAATGTGACATAATCAATGATTGAGTATGAAGATATGGATTTGTTTCGAGGACCATTACTCTAACTACCAACCCCTTTTGATTTGTAAAATTTAATAGGGTTATTTCAGCTCTGTGACTAGATACTATTGAAATGTCTATAACTTCACTATGTGCTGCAGTCTGGCTGGGCACAAAATAACCGAGCCGCCACACAGCCTTGTAGGTTCAAACAGCAACCTTTATTCCCGAACTCTTACCGGCCCTCTACACACACTTCCCGGGGAACACACTGCCCAGAGCTCCGCACCAATTCTCAGAACCTCTGGAGAACTCAATCGGAACTCCAAAGTAGTGGGCGCCTGAGGCAGCAGGATCCGCCCTAATCCCAGCAGGATCCGCCCTAATCCCTGAGCCGCCCTAATCCTGGAGCAGGGTCACCTTTCAACCATTTCCTCTGGCAAAAATGCCAGGCATCATTCTGACTAAACTGTGGCTCTCAACAACTATGTAAATACTATTACTATTTTCATATTATTAAGTAGTTCAATTGTTCTTTGTATGAGTGCCTCCAAACTCCCTCATTGAATAATATGCAAAAAAATTTTAAGTTATGTATAGTGTTCAATTTAACATAAATCAACATTTTGAAGTGAAGTCCCCAATATTGAGAAAAATGCCAGTAATTGTAGAATGTCCACTGAGAAAAGCTGCAGGAATTGATCAGAGACAAACCAACAGAGAGGCTATGTGGTCTGCAACCAGCAAAGCCATGGAGTCGAACCTAAATAAGTCCTTTGGAGATAACATCCCCATGCCATGTGCTCCAGATGTAGGACACAGAACTACAGGACTTGTTTGCCCAGCTGGATTTGGGTCTTGCTTTGGTCCCATCCCTTCTTTCTATGCCCATGTTTTTCTGAATGGAAGTGTGACAGGAGTAAACATCAAGGATGAATAAACAACATGAATCAGCAAAAGGACTTGTTTTGGACTTGTTTTGGACTTTGCAGTGACTAAGTGACTTTTTAGTTGTAAACATGTTTTGGTTATAGGATGACTAGATAGTATGCCCATGTTAGATGAGTTGATGATGTAACTAGGTAGTGTGCTTATGTTAGATAAGTTAGATATAAACAAGTTTGTTGTAAACATATAGAATAACAAGTTTGTTGTAAACATATAGAATATATAAGCGCGAGGGAAACTCCATGTATTTGCTCACAACTAACTCTCGTCGCCTGAGAGTAAGGTCGTGCAGTTGTGTGCCAGCCACCTCGTGTATTGCTTTGTGTGGTGTGCGAATAAACCAGCATTTCAAAAGGCAATCGAGTTCGTGCTTGGTGTTCGCGTACGTCGCGGTCCGGGGTCCAGTGCAGATATCCGGAAGGGAACTCCTGGTAACCAGACAAGGCTGAGAAGCTGCTCGTGACAGTTGGCGTAGTCGGCAGGATACGGAAGAAGAGCTCCGGAGCAGGTAAATATAACCCACATGGCAATGCACAATTTCTTCTACTGAAAACCTAGAATGACCGTGATCGTCCGGCGTCTAGGCTGAAGGTGGAATGAAAGGGGAGTGCCCCCACCAAAATCCTTAGGAGGACGGTGGTCCCTGTGCATGGGGTGGCTTAAGGAAAGGGTAGAAAATTGGGCACTATATAGCTGGCATCAGGGAATAAGTCAGATACCTTATAAGATAGAAACAAACGGGTTTATTGCTTGGAAAGTTCATATAGCTAAACTGAGGATCCTCTTAAAAATAGCAACATGGGCTTCAAGGAAGTAATAAAAAGATTTAGGCAGAAATGTAGAATAGGAGAACTAAAGCTCGAGCAAAAGGAATTAAAATCTCAATCGCCATGGCGAGGTATTGAAAGAATTGTTCAGGCAAAGATGCCTGAGTTCCAGAAAGGAACCACAGTTGAGGTAACATTAAGTAATCCTCAGACCGTCAAGCCCATAATGGAACGGGCTGACAAGAAAGAAATCCCGGGAATATTATGTAAAATTATAGATGATATCGATGATGACAGGCTAAGAGGCAAAAGGTTAGTAAAAGAAGCCCTTAAAAATGGAAGTAATAACCCATTTTTGAAAGACATATTGGACCAACTGGAAGCTCCTGATAAGGCCAGCATGCCAGTTTCAGTAATTAAAACATCCACACCCGGACGGGGACGCCCAGATGGGTTGGAACAAGTTATTGAAACTAGGGACTTAACTAGACCTGAAATGGTTCAGTTAAGGCAAGATTTTTCACAGAAAGGTCAGACCGACGGAGACTTTTTGTTTACAATTCATAGTAAGGGAGGCGAGTCTATAAGACTCGCAGGCAAGGAGATGCAGGTGGTTAATATCCAGATAGACAATCCGAGTGTTGCGGACACTTTAGCAAAGAATATACAAGAGGACCCTGACAGGGTACGCACACTTTGGGATTGGATTGCAATAGCCTGGGCAGAGGCCATCCCACATATAGATTGGGGTGTCTTTGAAGGCCAAGTACAGTGGAAGAATCCCAGTGAAGGGATTAAGATAGTAAAGAAGTTAGCTATTTTTAGCAAAATTTATAATCAGTTTCAAGGATCCCCTTTAAGTGCTCACTTAACAGCCGCGCTTAGGAGAATAATTATAAAAGGAGCACCAGAACAGCATAGAATGATGTTGGCAACCATGCTAGCTGGAGCCAACACCCTATGGGATGTAGTTGAGTTCTTAAAGCAACATCGAGAATTACAACAAGAGCACAAAATGTCATTTCAAGCTGCAATGTCATTTCAAGCTAAAGCCCGAAACCCAGTCTGCTTTCCAACAAATGGCAACGGAAATATTAAATGCTACCAGACAAATGGAAACAGTCAATGTTTCCAGACAAAAAACTTCCGTTTGGGAGGCCCGTCTGGCCAGCGGAGCCTCCCAAGAAACAGAAATATGTTGGGAAATGGCAAAGACTGGAGAAAGGTGCGACCAGGACAAGCCTGGGTACAAGGAAATGTTGCTGTAAACAACAGGCAGATAGGAAGCAGAATGAAGCCACAGAGGCCGGTGCCGCGAGGAAATCAAGTGCAGGGCCAGAGAGGAAGGTTTGGTTTAACAATGCCAAGGTTTGGAACACCCAGATGGCAAAACAGCCGGACACCCGGCCGTTCATACAATTAAAATTTATAGTTGATGATCAAGAATATACAGACTCCTTCCTGATAGATACGGGAAGCGAGGTAACAATAGTCAGAGATGATTTTGTAAATAATAAACCAGCTAAGGAAAAAGTTATAGTACAAGGAGTATCTGGACATAGGGCAGAAATGAGAAAAGAATGGGTAACATTTAAAATATATGATTTGGATTATACAATACAAGTGTTGGTAGGCAAAGTTCCACATGGAGTATTAGGAATTCAGGAAATCAGGTTATTATATGGTGAATGGTTACCTTTGAAGAGATTGAAGTGTTTTGAAACAAAAATTTTAAGTCAAGTAAAGATTGATCCAGTAAAATTGCCCCATACTCCACCAGTGTTTACTAAACAGTATCCTATTAAAGGAGGACACGAAGAGATTAGCGCCACAATAAAGGAAATGTTGGAAAAAGATATAATAGAAAAGGCATCATCATTTAAATATAACAGTCCAGTATGGCCTGTTATGAAACCTAATGGCAAGTGGAGATTGACGGTAGACTATAGGAATATAAATAAAGTAACCCCCTCTATGCCAGGTACCCTTCCAGATGTAGAGTCTATTTATGCTCAAATTAGGAATTTTTCACCTACTTGTTTTTGTGCTATAGATTTGAGTGATATGTTTTTCGCTATCCCATTAGATATTAAGAGTAGAGAATTGACTACATTCACTTGGGAATCAGTACAATATAGGTTTAAGAGGTTACCACAAGGATATAAAAATAGCCCAATTATAGCACATGTAACTTTACAAGAAACGTTAAAGGACTTTCAAGATAAAGGAACTACTAAGTTATGGTCATATGTAGATGATATATTAATTGCTGGGAAAGATATGACCGAGTTAAATAAGGTAAAGGACGAGGTAGTTACATTATTGAAATCAAAAGGATGGTCCATCAATCCTGATAAAATTCAGGGTCCAGCCACGTCAGTTAAGTATCTGGGGGTGGTGTGGACTACAGAAGGACCTAAGGTTCCGGATGCAGTGATAAATAAGATTTTGGCTTTACAGTCACCAAAAACCAAGACGGAGGCTCAGCAGGTGATGGGCATTTTGGGATATTGGAGATTACATATTCCATATTTGCAAATGATTCTGGCTCCAATACACAGGGTATGCAGGAAAGCTGCGGACTTTGTATGGGGACCGGAACAGAAAAAGTCATTAGATTTAGCTAAGGAATATGTTCAGACATATACCCAATTGTATGTACCTCAACCTGGTGAAGAAATTATAATTGATATAATATATGCCAATGACTTTGGAAATTGGGGCATATATACTAAAAGTAATAGTCAGACTAAACCAGTTGGGTTTTACTCCAAAAGATTTCCTTTTTCCGAAAACAAGTACTCTTTCTTTGAAAAAACAGTGTGGACAGCTTATACGGCGGTACAGAGTCTAGGTTTTGTTTTAACTAATAGAATAGTTACATTAAGAACTCAGATACCAATTTTGGATTGGGTACGAACTAAGGAGGAAGACTTTAGAGGTTTACCTATGGAACAAAAAGTGTTGAAATGGAAATGGTATTTGCTAACTATAATTAATGATGCAACAGTGTCAGGGAATAATAAGACATTAAGGTTATCAGAATTAGTTTTTGCTCAGCCTATGGTAGAAGTACCGATAGAGGTTAAACAACCAAAGACACAACCTATTGGAAAATGGGGGGCAGTTGCTTCTCATAAAAATGCATGGTTCACAGATGGATCAAGTAAAGTAGTAGGAAATGTCACTAAATGGAAAGCTGTGGCATATCGACCAAGTGATAAAAAGATCTTAGTGAAGGAAGGCTCGGATGCCTCAGCACAGTTAGCAGAACTTTGTGCAGTAAAATTGGCCGTTGAACAATCTATCCATGAAAAGGAAAAGTATATACACATTTTTTCGGACTCATGGGCAGTTTGTAATGGTATTGCCATATGGTCTGCAAAGTGGAAGGAATCTGATTATAAAATTAATGGGAAAGATGTATGGGGAATACATATTTGGAAATTTCTTGCGGAGGCACCTATACATGTAAAGATAGCGCACGTTGATGCTCACACAGGACGTACAGATGAAATATCTAAATTTAATAATGTGGCAGACAAATTGAGTAAATTTGACTCCGAAGGGCTAAAATTGGTGAATAAGGCCCCTTGGAAAATATCAGATAGAACAGATACAAAGATTCGGTTGAAACGTGACCCAAATTGGCATGTAAAACTTCCTGAATTGAATGCTGATATTTCGGATGATGAGATCCGACAATTGCATAAGGAATTAGGACATATTGGAACACATGGAATGTTCCAGTGGTTTCAAGGAAGAAACATAAAAGTCACCTGGGGAGCATGTAAACGTGCGATATCTGGATGTGAATTATGCGCATCCTCGGTACAACGTTTCCGGAGGGATCCACCCCATAATAGACCGTCACCAAGAGGATTTAATGAGAAGGTACAAATTGATTATATTGGTCCTTTGCAGAATGGAAAATATGTGTGTACTATGGTAGATTGTAGTACCGGATTGGGACATGCATGTGCAAGTAGACATGCAGATCAAAGCTCTACTATGAAAACTATTTGGAGCTGGTGTGCAGCATATGGATGTCCTTGGAATGTGACTTCTGATCAGGGTTCTCATTTCACTGGTAGAAATGTTCAGAAATTAGCTGATGTTTTAGGAATTAATTGGGATTTTCATTTGGCCTATAACCCACAAGCAGCAGGAAATATTGAAAGGTTCAATGGATTATTAAAGACTAAATTGTGGCAGATAGGACAAGATGTGCCATTTGACAAAGCAATACTGATTGCAGTTTTTGAACTTAATTCTAGGCAAAGACTGCACAGGAGATCACCCTTTGAGGAAACATTCCAAAAGGACATCGATGTGCAGGCAGACGGGGACCCAAAACCAGATAATATAAGATCATATAAGGTGTGGATACGTAACAGAAAAGATAACTCTGTGATTAAAGGTGAGATTGTATCACACGGACAAGGAAATACCCTATGGGTATCAACTGGAAAAGGGGACCTCAGATTAGTAAAAAGCCAAGATGTTGTCACTAGGTAAACGTTTGTGTGTTTTGTTTAACATATGCTTTGTTATCCTGATTGTATATTCTTGCTTGTTGTTGGGTGGATATTTTCATTGTAATGAATGGCAGACAGCTCTTTTGAATGGTTCTACTTGTTTTAATCATTCACACATTCGCAACGGTACTGGCTGTACCCATATTAACGTGGACCAAACGTATCATAAATTGTTGGTACGGGATTTGCTACCCTGTTATGTACTTAATTATACACTATGTTTTTGGTAATGGCACCTAGGACTTTGTTACTTTTGCTATTTTTGCTACTTTTGCTAACCCTGCAGTTCTATTCAGTAATGGGAGATCAACCTACAACTCCCACTACTACAACTCCATATTATTCTGGTATCAGGAACATTAACCTGACCAAGTATTCTTACAAAGATTGGATCTTTGATTATATTAATTTCACTCATTCACTTCAAGAGTGTAATAATTCTTGTGCAGTAATACCACAGTATTGGAGAAGTAACAAATTCCTACAAAATTTTACTGCTATAAGATACCTGTTTTATCATAATTATGCATTTTGCCACCATTATAATAAATACTCCGCACCTAAGGCGTGTGACCATTTTTGGGACATCAATACAGTTGGGGTATATAGCCCAATGTTTAGATCTAGTGCGGATGGGGGATATTCTAATAAATATGAAACTAACCCCCTCCGATGTCATCTTGTACCTGGGATTATGGATTTGTGGTCTTATAAGCCACATTTTGTGTATTATTATAGGAAACTTGGAGGCAAACCTTTAGTTAAGAGCTATAATGCTACAGCAGCAGTACTTAACAATCCAAACCTTACTGTATATACTTTTGAGGAATCTACAGAAGAGGATGACTTTACATGTATAAAAGCAGCAGAAAAGGATGTTGCATCACTGCCTTTCCAGGTTTGGGTGTCCAACAAACAGAATGATTATAATTTATTTGATTATGAATATGATGAATATGACTATGATGATGGAGAAGAAAAAGGTTCTGGTGATATTACAACTACAACACCACGAACAACTACGTTGGGGATAAATTTGTTGCCATATAATGATTCTAAGAAAATGTTGGATGAGTGGAAAAGTTTGCCTAGACATTTACAAGGAGCTAGACCATTGCCTAGATGGCCGCAAGTTTTAATTGAACCCTACGGGACAGGGTGCCCAAAAGAGTTACAGCAGTATCTAGATTCCATGAGCACTAAACAAAGGAATATGTCTATATATATTGAAGATGTGCAACACAGAACTCATTTGAATTATACCCATTATGTTTCTTGTGTAGCGGATTTTCCTAATTTACCTATATATGGAAAGTTCGAGATCCTACAGAATCCTGATCGATCCTTAGAAATACGGAACCAATCTTATCTCACTATAGATAATTGGTGGAAAGTCAATACCTTAGGTACCGCCACTTGGCGATCACCTGTTGTGTTGACCGACCCTTTACCACAGCCATTTACCCATAACTTGGTTAAACCAGTGGCCGCGTCTCCTAAATTAAAAGATAAAATCGGATATGTTTGTATCCGTAGCATTTTTGGAGATATGCTTAACCGAACACAGGGACAAGCATTTATTGGTAGAGTTTGCTTCCCTGTTGATTCGACCTTCCTTAAGTGGTGCCAATATAGATACTATTATAAAATTGGTAATTATTCATCTGTAGCTTACAATATTCACACACAGCCCTGTAGGCTGGGTCCAGCTTACAGGACGACTGGGGTATTACATCCTGAATTTGGAATGTTTAATCACTCTGGATGGCTATTATTTGAAAACAAAACAAGGAGGTATGTTTTTAAAAATGCCAATAATGAATGGGACCTCGCAGAGATTGTGGATATCCCGAAATTGGGACAGAGAGTGCATAGTCCAGAGTTACATGATTATAAATTCACCGTGGACACATACATTGTTAACCAGACAGTGTGGAAAAACTACACACAATACTATAATATATTTAATTGGACATGGTGTTATAATTTTAGCAGACAAAATTGTGTGCAGAATCCTCTTCATGCTGTATATTTGAATGCCTCTCATATGCATCTTGAGGTGAATAATACGTGGCATAAGTTTGATAATCAGTCCTGGCAACCTGTGTTGGTTATCACACCCAAGGATATTTTGAATAAATACTTTTACAATGTCACATTTTTACAAGTAGATTATACTTATAATGGATCCAAAGGAGGGCCAAAGGAGTCAAAGTTACCTTATTATAAATGCCAAGACTGTACCTTTAAGTTTTATGATGATTTCTTTGGGACTTTGATTCCCGTGTTTAATCTGAGTGATGACAAAATCAGAGCGAATGTCCATAATATGTCAATCCCGATGGGAATTGATTCCAATTATGTGGACTCTAAAGATGTTAGTTTGGCTATGGAAAGATCTACTTGCAGATGGTTTCCACATTCATGGCAATATGTGATTGGTATTCATAGGTCTATTATGCATAATGATTCCACGTACTATGATATCCCTCTTGATGTGAATATAACGGGAAACATTTCCAAACACTATGAAGGTGGTAACGCTGTATTGGATAATCAGCAGAAACAAACAAGGACTTATACTTTACATCCAACAGTATACTCTCTTGAATTTGTACCACCAGATTTGGATGAAGTTACTTTAGTGAATCACAAAACAGACACTTACCTGGTAAATGCTGATGACTACTGGTCATTGAAGACCGGGTGCCCTAGAGCACAGCTCTGGGATACTATAATTAGATACCATGTGGATATAGCAGATAGAAAAACTCTGAAATGGTGGTTGACACAAGGAATGGATTTCTCTACTTGGTCTAGTAAAATATATCCAGGAAAATTACCTTATTACTGGTATATGTTATTACCAGGAAGTGACAATGAATGGAATCTTTATGATATTGTAACACATGATGTTCTACATAATAATACTGATGTGTTTGATGCACATGCAGGTAATCATATTATATATAGTACAAAGATGGATATGCAGAAATGCTACATGGAACCGACCTCTTTGAGTCCTTGTTTAATCGACAGAGGAGGATTTAATGAAACCAAGGGATGGGTTACTGCCCATTTCCCAAGAGCGGTCCTCTTCCCACGCAAGGAAAAGGACGGTAATTTTATGAAGACTTTAGAGGCTCCAGGATTTTTACCTTTATTACATCAGCCAGTTAGATTTTTGATACAACCACAAGTACAGCCAATTGTGTTACGATTGTCTGTTAGTGATTTGTTGAAAGGTGAAACTGTATGTCCTTCTTTTGAGTCTACTGTGTTGCCAGATTTGTTCTATTCAGTTCAAAGAAATGCAGCAGGACGGAGACCTTTGCAGTTCGCAGCGATTGGCGCTTTCCTGGCCGGAGCGGCTTTGGGAGCAGCGATCGCTGGAGCAATGACGGAGGAACTTCGAGTGGAAATTTCAGCTCTTCGAGGACTTCAGAATAAACAGAACTTTGTTATTTCACAATTGTCTAAAAATCTGCACTCCGCATCTTTACTTCTGGAAAGACTTTCTGCAGAACAGGAACTTTTGAAACATCATGTTGATTCACTAAGTAAGGTGATTGAGACTATGGATGCTTCATGGGATGTACGTATGAAACAATTGGAGGCAACTCAGGAGTGTGAACATCTGCAAGCAATGATCACCGCGGGATTAGAAGAAATAAGACTTTTGTTTAGAACTGGCATAGGCATGGAAACTGCGTCAGCTATAACCATATTAGATCCTACAAAGGATTCTTGGTGTGAAACTGGTGTTTGCATGATTAATTTATGGCAAATGTCGACATCTAAGGTTGTAATAGGATATCCAACTAAGGCTATACCGAAGAAAATTGGTAAAGATTGGATAATACCGTTTGATAAGTTTTATTGGTTAAAATGGAACAATATATCGTATTATGTGCCTAGTGAAGCCACTTATGCTATAGGTAAAACAACTATTATAGCATATGATCTTTTCTCAGATGAACCTAGGACTTCCGATATAACTATATCTATGCCTCAGGCTACTTTGTTAGATCTTGGGAATTTTAATCTGTTGTCTTGTTATCCTGAACCTTACATGGTTCGACGATGGCAAAACATTTCTTATAGTGATTCTTTAAGTTTGAATGCTGGTTGTCATGTACATACTAATGTCATGATGATAGAACATATGAATCTAACTGTTAAGAATCATCTATTTAGGTCTAAGAGTTTTACTACTACGAAAAATTTAAGAGTCCTGACTCAGGTGGTTTATATATCCAACCATACTTTTGGGTTACATTCTTTTGTACCCCAGCCACCTCTGTCAGAAGAATATAAAAATATGATGAAAGCAACAGAGGCAGCCAAATCCGTTTATGCTTCATTAGGAAAGGAAATTGAGACAGTACATAATCAAACTACTGAACTTCTTCAGAGATTTTCAGGTGAAACTCATAAAGTTAAAATGTTAGTTGATTCTGGATATTTGATTCCGCGTGACTTTCAGTATACTTATGATTGTAGCTTTGTAGGTTTCTTTAGAAAATTAGTTCATGCAGATGTTAGTTGCATTATGAGATGGAACCCTTTCCATTGGCTTAAGGAAGGATTGCTATATGTATGTTGTTTTGTATTATTTGTATTATGCATTAAGATTTGTTTAAAGATTAACAAGTCTGCAGGAAAGAAAACTTACATTAAAATGGATAAACTTCAACATTACAGGGACCATGAAGCGAAAGGCACTAAGAAAATTAAATTCAAGAAGGAGAAGGACGGAAAGATCGAGGAATTATTCTGAACAATTGCACTACGCAAGTTGTCATCTTTGCATTGAATTTCATGTAAATACATGGTTTTCATATAGTGCATATACACTGTTTGGTCAGGAACGTTTTTCTTGTTTATGTAGACTAGTAAGAATGCGCAGTGGACCATGGTGTCCGCTGGATAAACATCTAAAGGGTATTGTACCTTCTTTATGTGTGTTTTTAAATCATGTCTGGAATTGTATTCCTAATATTAATTCGCACTGTGATGTTTATTGTAGACATAATATACATTTGTGTGTTAAGGCTTTATTTGGATTGTTCACTGAAGTGATGAAGTCTGATCATGATTTATTAACCTTACAATCTAATGCAGGTGCTTTTTACGTTAATGGACTTATTTTGCTTAACTATAATAGATCATTATTATTTGGTGATGATTTGTTGTGTAGAATTAATTCACAATGCAGACAGAGGAATACATATGTTCCTAGATCTTTATTTGACATTTGTTTAAGAAACATTTGTAAGCCTTACTTTATTAAATTATGGACTTATGTGGATTATCATCAACACTTACCTAAGATTGGTTGATGTTATAGAATTTCTTGAGGAACTATGTCTGTGGACCAGATTGTCATCGAGAGAATATTGGGACGCAAGCGGAAGAACGACCTATGGTTCAGAAGGGACCGGATGACTCCAATCCCGATGTTCTCTGAGAAGGATGTTAATTATCCATTTATGATAGTTCACAATTTGGTGATAGATTTATTGCTAGTAAAAGATTTGGATTTGGACCTTTATTTACAATTGAAACGACTTTTCGTTCCGAGAGTGAAAGCTCCCTTTTGCTGTGAGTATCGTGCTATGCTTCATCCTTTTCTACACTCCTGTGTGGTCGGTGGCTGCATGGATGCCGTGGATTGCATTTTCCAATCTGAAAATTGGCTTGGAGGGCCGCGACAGCCCATACGTTTCCCCGAGGACGGGCAACTTCCGAATGGACGACCTAAGACAGGGGACCGTACTTGTCGCTTTGATACATCGGCACCATCAGTACCATCGGCACCTCCGTATCAAGGGGGTGGAATGACAGGAGTAAACATCAAGGATGAATAAACAACATGAATCAGCAAAAGGACTTGTTTTGGACTTGTTTTGGACTTTGCAGTGACTAAGTGACTTTTTAGTTGTAAACATGTTTTGGTTATAGGATGACTAGATAGTATGCCCATGTTAGATGAGTTGATGATGTAACTAGGTAGTGTGCTTATGTTAGATAAGTTAGATATAAACAAGTTTGTTGTAAACATATAGAATAACAAGTTTGTTGTAAACATATAGAATATATAAGCGCGAGGGAAACTCCATGTATTTGCTCACAACTAACTCTCGTCGCCTGAGAGTAAGGTCGTGCAGTTGTGTGCCAGCCACCTCGTGTATTGCTTTGTGTGGTGTGCGAATAAACCAGCATTTCAAAAGGCAATCGAGTTCGTGCTTGGTGTTCGCGTACGTCGCGGTCCGGGGTCCAGTGCAGATATCCGGAAGGGAACTCCTGGTAACCAGACAAGGCTGAGAAGCTGCTCGTGACAAAGTGTTTATTCTGTACTTTTACTTATTGGATACTTGTAAACTGCTTTTGATTTTTACAGGAGCTCATGATATGAATTTTCCCTGAGTCTCAGAGGAGACTTTGGACTTCTTGGAACTGCTGAGACAATGGGGACGCTTGGAAATGGACTAAATCTATTTCACATTGTGAGATGGTCATAAGTTTGGGGGAGTCTGGGTGGAATATTATGGTTTGCATGTGAGGTATCCCCAAAAACTCATGTGTGAGATAATGCAAGAAATTTTAGAAGAGAAATTTTTGGGTTATATGAGCCTTAACCAAATCAGTGGATCAGTGAATTAAACCCTCTGATGGAATTAACTGAGTGGTAACTGAAGGCAGTTAAGTTATGGCTGGAAGAAGTGGGTCAAACATTTGGCATTTGTTTTTTGGGGGATTGGCTAAGAGGGGTGGGAGAGAAAGGGAGTTGGCAGGGGGTTAGCAAGGATGGTGGAATGTGATAGACATCATTATCCAAAGTACATGTACGTAGACATGAATTGGTGTCAACATACTTTATATATAACCAGAGATATGAAAAATTGTGCTGTATATGTGTAATAAGAATTGTAATGCATTCCACTGTCATTTATTTTTTAATCAATAAAAAAAAGAAGTGGGTTAATGGGAGTGTGCCTTTGGGGTATATGTTTTGTATCTGGTAAGTGGAGTCTGTCTCTTTGCTTCCTGATGATCCTGTGAGCCACTTCTCTCCATCATACTCTTCTGCTATGATGTTCTTCCTAACCTTGAGCCCTAAGTAAAGAAAACAGCTGTTTGTTAACAGAGACCTCTGAAACCATGAGCCCCAAAGTAAACTTCCTCCTTTAAAATTGTTTTTTTGTCAAATATTTTGGTCACAGCAGTGAAATAGCTGACTAAAACAATCATTTTGCAGTTTACTATATATTTTTCCTACTTGAAAAGTGTGTGTAAATATTTTTAGCTCATCCCTTCAGGCACTAAGTATACAGAAAGTACATAAGATAATTTTTATGATTACATTGATGTATCATAAAAATGTGTTGAATTAAAAATGATATTATGATGAATGTATTTTATTTGTGTGGCAGCATGTGTAGTAGGCTGACACTACATACTTTTAAAAATATATTTCAAAATAAAAATACACACCTTTTATACATGTAGAGCTTTGTGAGAAACTAATCAAGTAATTCAAGCTCACCTGGATTTATCTTTTTTGGGAGGGTAGAGAAAGGGAGGCTTATCACAGTTGAGTCACTCTTGTCTAGGATATATGTAGTGTTTCTTTGATCGATCCATGGGTTTTAAAAAGAATATGACAATTAATAGAGCAGATAAGAATAAGTGTATGTGGGTAGGTGGTAAGGGCAGAAAGGCAGCAAAGGCTTTAAGAATTAAGTACAGAGTGTCCTGCATCAGTATTGAATTGGAAATTCTGACACCGCTCCTGTTACTGTTCTCACATATTCTACAGATGTCTACTGAGAGAAGAAAAGTGGCTACAATCACTTTCACTCTGTCAAGAAGAGTTCCACTTCCTGGTCTCTCTAGGGCTGTAGTTCACAGGAACCAGAGCTTTTTCTCTGACTGCATGAAAGAAAAAAATATCCATGCAACCAACAGCTATTTCACTAAAATAATTTTAAAAAATCATTCTGAATGTTATGTTTGTCCACTTTTCAAATCTATTTTCTAAGAAATACTTAGCAGGTGTTTTTGAAACAAAAAGCTTTGAATTCTGATTTAAAACTGTCTGATAGCAGAATTCAGGCACACTAACATGCTTTTGCCATAGCTTATTATTTTATTCTTATAGAAATGCATAAAGAGAAGGTATGGCCAGCATCCTGATTTCACAGATGAAATAGAATGTGTTTGTTGACATTAAGGAAATATTTAAATCATTCTCTTTAATATGTCTTATGTGGATTCATGTCCTTCTATTTTAACATGCTAAGCCTGAAATAAATTCCTTTAAAGAAAATGTATTATGTTGCAGTACAAATTTTCTCCTGCATATATCTTAGATGTTTGATTCCTCATGTTAGGACCTCTCCAAAGCTGAATGTACTTTAAACTGATTCCCCCTTGTCTGAAGTGCTTTTCATTTCCTCATTTCCCAAAGTACTGATAATTTTTCTTTAATTTCACTTGAAATGTTACTATCTCAAAATCTCTTTGATTCATTCATCTTTTGACTAGACAAAACTCACAGCAACCATCTGATGTCTGGTGGATTTATAATTTTTGTGTTCCTTCTTTGGTACCTGTGTGCTCCCTGAGAGTAGAGTTGTCTTCTTGGCTCCCTTTGACTTCATAAAGCTAAAATAGGATTTAATGTATATGGAACACCAACAACTATTCTCTAAGAAATACAAGTGACCGCTATGGGCTTTAAAGGCTCAAGAACCTCAAACCACATAAATTGAATGCATGTAAGATTTAGCAGTAATGTGTATAGTTATGGAAAAAATTTGGATTCAGCAGGACTGGATTAAATTCATAGTCTACTTCATATTAGTCTTCATATTTATCTACATACTTAGTTTCGTTGATATCCAGTTTCTTTATTAATGACATAATTTCTACACTTTTGAAGATTAGATTTTGGAAGATTTCTGTCAGGCAATTCTTACAAAGTAAATTCTCACAATAAACCTAACATTTTTGCAACTACTGGCTATCATTACAAAGGTTCATGAAAGTTAGGATCATTTTACAAAAAGCTGAGAGGCAGTGGCCATGTTTTATGATAGTAAATACATAGCTAATAATTTAAAAAGCATAAAAGTAAACAAAAATACTTAGATTACATGTAAGCATATAGAGAAGATGCTGGAAGCTGATTCATTTTGCATTTTGTTCTTGGTCTTTGTTTTATTTTATTTTGTTTGCTCTTCATCTTTTCTCTTTTTCTTTACTTTCTCATTTTCTTTTAAAGTGGGAAAACAAAATTGATCCTGCAGGATATATAAGGAATAAACCATTTGAACTCTTTTCATTCATGGCATAACAAGACCTCCAGCTGATACATGTGATTGTTCCAGGTGAAAAGTTTGATTACTCTCATGAAAAGAGTGAAAGGATGATAATGAGTGAATTGCTTTCACAGGGAGTCCGTGGTTCCTGGGTTTACATACACAGCACAGTAGAAAAAGAAAAGAAATTACAGAGGGAATATTTCAGAATGTGGATTGACTTGGAAGGAAGCCAAGGCAGGTGGGAAAATTACAGCACATAGAGTCACCTCAGCAGCATGATCCAGGAATGTGTCTCGGCCAGTTTTATGTTGACGTGGTTATAAATTATATATTATGCCCACTGCACTCAGCCAGTTCCTGAGTTCAATTATTTTCTTAGATATTCCATTTTTGGGTCAATATGTCGAGTTATTTCAAGTATGAGTACATTGGCTCATATACTAGCTCCTCTTTTGTATTTTAAATCACACAGGTGAACATTATTATCATAGAACATAGTATGATGTCTATATGTATTCGTGCATGTGTGTTTGGGTGTGTGCATGTATGAAAAAGATTAATACATTGGATTAAATGATGGATAATATTAAAATGATACACATATAAATAACAAAAATAGCATCAAATATTTAATATAAACATATTTTCAATATATTGTTCTTTTTGAATGATGTTGTAGCACCAATTAAAATTACTTTAATAGGAAATAATTTTGCAAGAAATGCTGCAAATACAATCACTATAAATAATAATACTACTTATAAAATTTAATATTCCAATCTCATGTTTTTAAAGCCCACTAAAAGGGTAATATAATAAAAAAATTTGCCAAACTTTATTAAATATATTAAAATATATTTATCAAGTTTCTGTAGAACATTTTGACTATTCTTTGATACATAAATGTAAACTTCTGAAAAAATGTCAAAATTATATCTACAGATACAGACATCTGATCCTTGACAAAAGTACTGAAAATACATGGGAGATAAAAACAGCCTTTGTAACAAGTAGTGCTAGAAATACTGAATATCCATATGTAGAAGAATGACACTAAATCCCTATCTCTAACCCTGCAGAAAAGTCAACTGAAAATGGATCAAAGAACTAGGAATTAGGCCAGAAAATTTGCAACTGTTAGACAAAAATGCAGGGCCCATGTTCCAACATATTATGGTGCAGATAAAGACTTCCGCAATACAACTCCTGAATTTCAGGAAACTAATAATAGTAGGATGGCATCAAAATAAAAAGCTTCTGCAGAGCAAAATAAATAATTAGCAGTGTGAATAAAGAACCCACAGAATGGGAGAAAAATTTGCCAGTTACTCTTCCAACAGGGGATTAAAATCCAGAATATATAAAGTATTCAAAATACTTGCCATCAACAAAAAAAAACATGAATAATGAATCAATAAATGGGCAAATAAATTAAATAAATGCTTCCGAAAAGGAGAAATACACACATCCAACAAATATTAAAAAAAATTAAAATTTAACATTGTTAGCAATCAAGGAAATGAAAATCAAAACTATACTGATATTTCATCTCACTCCAGTTAGAATCAAAGCCATCAAGAATAAAAGTAATAATAAATGCTCTCAAGGATGTGGGGAAAAGGAACACTTATACTCTGTTTGCACAATTATAAATTGGTACAACCCAAACAGAAATGAAAACAAAGTTTCCTCAAAAGGCTAGGAATGGATCCACCATATGATCCAGCTATACAACTCTTCAATATTTATTCTAAAGAATTAAAGTCAGCATACTACAGTGATGCCTATATACCTATGTATATGACAACAAAATTCACAATATCAAATTTTGGAATCAGACTAGGTATCTAATCAATGAATGAATGGATGAAGAATATATGATGTATGTATACAATAGAGTTGTATTTAGCCCAAAAGAAGAAGGAAATTGTGTCATTTGCAGGAAAATGGAACTTGAGTGCATTATGTTAGCCACAATAAGTCAAAATGAGAAGTCATATATTTTCTCTTGAGTTTGGAAACAAGAGAGAAAAATGTGGGGAAAAAGTGATTATCTCACAAAAGGAGAAAGGAGGTCAGTAGAGGAAAAAGACTCTGGGACGGAAGGAACAAGGGAATGGGAGGTGCTGGGGAATTAAATGATCGAATTATAATGCTCTATTCTGTTCACGTACTAACACTTGTAAGAATGATTCCCATTAGTATGTATAATACACCAATAAAATAAAAAAGTAAAAACAAAAAAAATGTTGAACTTGATATTTTTCATTATACCATTATAGGAGGACAAACTAGCTGAACGACATCTAATCTGTTAAAAAGAGAAACTTGTTAAAAGATGTTAAAGGTAACACACATATTACTCCAGGATGGATTCATTACTCACTCTTTACCATTGGTTTTACACATATGCCTAATATTATTTTTACTGTATTTCACCTTAGTCATTTTTATGCCTTTATCTACAAAAATTCTCAAAGATTCTAACTATTATTCTTCTAAATATACTCAATGCTTAGTGTATATGTATCCAATATAGTTTTGTGCCAGGCAATAGCTTATGGAGATAGTTCAATTAAAATAGTAATTTAGTAGATTTCAGAACATGAGTTTACATATTAAAAAGATATTCAATTTGGTATATTATTTATAAAACAATGTTACATGAGCATTTCCTTTTCTCCAGAATATTCATATTAAAAAACAAGAAATTACAGAATACCAGTGCCATATACCAACTGTGCTCATTTGATTCTCATGATAAGAAGTGATAAACTGTGCAAAACATCTTTGTCAGCATGAGGCTGTCTTTTTACAATCTCGACTCTATTAAGAGTTGTTTCTTTTGAAATGAAAATGAACTCATTATTTATCAACTCTTGCAGAGTTCTACTTAATTCCTAAAAGTACATCAATGATAATTTCCTGCACATTTTAAAGCATGCTTTTGAAAACATTTTCTGATTTATTTAATATGTTAACTTGTATAGTGCTTATTCATTATGCATTTATGCAAAATTTGGTTTAGATAGAAGCAGAAAAAATGCTCAGCTTAAGATTGTTTCTGAGCATTGGATATGAATAAAGTATTGATTAGAACATGTAAATACCTATTTGTGTTTAAATTTAGTGAGGAGTGTAGGGCTTTTAAACAAAAGGCAAAAAAAAAAAAAGAAATATAAATGTTATGTTTCATATCCCTAAGGCAATAGACTTCAATAAGGGAGAGCACCATTTCATGCCATGATTTAATATATTTACCTTCTTGTCAGAAACAAAGGCCTGGACAAAATGTACTATGCTTCAGTTTTCACAGCATTGACATCAAGTCAAAAAAGGTAGTGATTCTGGGAGATTAGAAACAAACAAGCTGGACTTGCCCAAGACCTAGTACCTAGATAGTTTGTGAGCATAGCACACATAGAAACCTGATGGATCTCAGAAGACTCTCAGAAATGAGAAGACAGAGATGAGTATCCACAATGAGTAATATGGGTAAGTCATAAGGAGGGTAATAAATGAGATCACTTCACAGACAGAAAACTCTGAAGAGTCATACATGTTCTTCTGAGGAATTCAGGTTACTAATCAGCACAGATACATGAGAAAACCACCTAGCAATAAGAGAAGGCCACTTAAATATTCAAGGTGAACCGTATCTGGCCCAAGCCAAGGACTGTAAATAACCACTTGCTGTAGTTTGATCTAGTATGGTTTCCAGAGAATCAGTGTTAAAGGGTTGGGCCCCACCTGGGGTGCCATTGAGAAGTGGTAGAAGCTTGAAGAAGTGGGGCCTAGTCAGAGACCTGCAGGGATTAGAGACAGGCCTTCCAAGGAAATTGTTGGATATAGCGGGGTCTATCTCTCTTTGCTTTCTGGCTCACCATGAGGTGAGTTGTTTTACTTCACCATATGCTGCCACCATGAATGATGTGTTGCCTCTCACCACATCACTACAAGGAGGCACATTAATCTTAGGGTCTCAAATCTCCAAGACTGTGAGCCAAAATAAATATTTTCTTTTTATAAGCTGATTACCTCAGGCATTTGCTACAGGGACAGAAAGCTGGCTCACACACTTCTGTTCTCATCAGCCAAATTAGAACACCACAAAATCCTAGGGACATTGGGAAGAATAAAGAGACCTTACTGCAGGGCATGGTGTCACCTACTTGCAATTGAAGAAACTTAGAAAGTTGAGTCAGGAGAGTCTTATGTTTGCTACCAATCTGGGAAAAAGAAAATGGGTCGAGGATGTTGCTCCATGGTAGACTAATATTGGGTTAAATCCCAATAATACCAAAGCTCCCCCTAAAAAAGTACACAAGATTTAAAATAAATCCTACTCTGTTACTCCTGTTACTAACTAGAAGTGAATAGCAAGCCTCAAGAGAAAAGGCTGAAATGTACTCCAGAATAAGACAAAAAAAATATTTATGGTATGAAAATCTTCCAGTACCCAATTAGGTACAACCCATAGTACTTGGCATTTAATTAAAAAAAAATATGCAGATATGCAAAATGCAGGAAATGCATCCCATAATAAAGAGAAAAATCAATTTATCAAAACTGACTCAGAACTGACACAGATGTTACAACTAACTGAGGAGGATATTAAAATTGTTATTCTAACTATATTCCATATGTTCAGTAAACTGGAAGAATGATTAATTATGTTACATAGAAACAGAAGAGATATAAAAGTAAATTAAGCTTCTAGGGATAGGTATCACAACATCTGACAATAAAATATATGTACTAGGTATGTTTCATGGAACAAAAAAGGTTAATGAACTTGAAATAATAGAAACTAGGCAAAATAAGGCAGAAAGAAAAAAAAGAGGCTGGAAGAAAAAATGAACTGAGTGCCAGTGTGCTGTGGAATGACTTTCAGACCCTGATACCTGGGTGACCGAAGTTCCCAAAGAAAGGGAGAGGGAAAAAACCCTGAAAAACTGAGGGCAAAATATTTTACAAATTTGGAAAAAAAATAGTATAAATGCACATGTCTAAGAAACTCAGATATTCAAGCACAAGAAGTATGAGGTTAACTAGCCCCCAAATCAAAATGGTACTAAATGGAAAGAGGGGAACATTGTTGTCAATGGCAAAAACATTAATAAGTGGTTGTCACTTCCAATGTTGTTGCACACATATTTACATTGAGTTCTTCAGGACAAAAGGATAACACTCTTAGCTATCTCTTTCAGATATAATATTACAGTTGGTGATTGTGAGCAGTAGACTGACTTATTGTCTCTAGGAAAATATTAAATTCCTGTAGATAAACTTGTACTCCACAAAGACTCCCTCTATAATAAGCTAAATAAAAGTAAGTGTACAACATCACCCAATGACTCAGTTTGTAGATTGTTGGCTAGTGATTTATATGTAGTTTGTAGGCTATATTTAGCTTTCTTAGTATTTTTTTTCAGGCATCCTAGGTGAAATACCATGTATGAATTTAATATGGTGTGGCATAATAAACAGTAGAATTCATGAACTCTGTATGTCCTACAATCAAGATAATTCAATGTAAACAGAAATTACAGGGCATAAAGAAAGTAAATTGTATCCATTGTCCCAGGTCACAGGTTGCTGTGCTCCTCAGACTAGATCAAATTTGACAGTGTATAGAATGTATTTAAAGAGAGCAAAGATAGTATTTTGACAGCTTGAAGGGAAATGGGTTGTGATATTACAAATAATTACTCTCTGAAGTTAATATAAGGATGTTTATGTCAAGGTAGTTGGATGCAATCTTCAAACAGCTATTTTGGGGTAAAATATATATACATGAGAATCATTGCAGGTACACTATTTTTTGGCTTAGACCCTATCCCTATATTATAACAATGTCATAAATAATTGATGCCAACAATGTACAAGATGGAGTTATTAGTCCTGGTCCATGTATTCCTAAAGCTCTGGTAGTATGTTAGGAACTAAGCATACTCTATTGAATAAGATTGAAATAATATTCCTGAAGTTTATTATGGTAAAAAATACCTGCTCACTCCAATGCAGACAACAGAGAGACTTATATTCTAGAAGACTTTCCACATGGAAAATCATCTTGAAGAATACAAAGCACCATTGGAGTAATTAATCAAGTAATAACTTAATGGAACATGATATTCATCAATAAGCTGTGAGAATAATATTTTAGCACTCTTAAAGGACAGCAATTGTAGAAGACATATACATATATATGTGTATATATATATATATATATATATATATACATATATACATATACATATATATATATATATGTATATATATATATATATATATACATATATACATATGTATATATATATCAATGTCTGAGTGGTGGAGGTGGAGAGTGCTTAAAACTTACATTCAATAAGTGTGTGTGGGGGAAATATGACAATCCTAACATATGGCACCATCATCCCTGGACATTGTGGCCTCTATCATTGTTTTCTAATGTTTCAGATACCAAAGTATCACAGTATCACAGACTGAAAAGAATGCTATCCCTTCTAAATAGCATATGTGTTTGGGGTTGGAAAGAAACAACAATGGGTGTTACCAGTTTGAGGAGTATAGAAAAACAGTGTTACGTAATGATATTTGCAAATTGTTGCACTAAGTAGCTCCACTGTGACATCTGAGATAAAGTGCAAAATTCAGATGGAAAACTACATTTTACTAAGCACTAACTTTTACGTACTTTCATTGGTCATGGGATATGATAGGTACATGGGAAAGAGTTTCTTTTGAAAATGGAATGAAGAGCAATACAGTAAATTTAACCATTGTATGGTTTATCAAGAATTATGTATATCTTCCTGCCTCAACTTTTTATTGTAATAATGCCTTTCAGCCAACTGTGGTGCATACCTGTAATTTTAGTGACTTGGGAGGCTCAAGCAGGACTGAAAGTTCAAAGACAGCCTCAGCAATTTAGCAAGGTTGTGTTTCAGAATTAAAAATGAAAAGCACTTAGGATGTAGCTCAGTGTTAGATACCCCTGAGTTCAATCCCTGTACCAAAAAAATATAAATAAAATGAAAGAAAAGTGTTCCTAAATTCACTCATCAAATAAACTTAAAACCAAATTAATATAAAAAATGATATGATAAGAATATACATGTGGAAGATGACTTGAAGCCTCCAATTTATATAATACCAATCAGGATATTCCAAAGAGGAATGTAAATTCATTCCTTAGAAAAATTACACATTTTGTTATAGGATTCCTTAACTTAAAATGGTATGACATCCAGAGAAGCTGTTGTAAATTGAAAATTTTCAAGGTAAAAAATGTACTTCATATACCCAACCAAATGTTATGGTTTGATCACGGTTTGAGTGTGACCCCAAGGATTTATGTGTCAGGAAATGGGTCCTCAGTACTGGCAGATATTTAAGAGGTAGGTCTTAGTGCAAGGAAATTAGGTCATTGGGAGCATGTCTCTTTAAAGGAATTAATGCAGTTCTTATTTATAGCCTGGTATGTTCTTGCCAGAGAGTTGTTTGAAAAGTATGGAACTGACCCAACCCTACTCTGCGACTTTCTGTCTCACAGAAATGTCAACCACAAATGAAGTTCTCACTAGAGACTAAACAAATCTATCTGATTTTGACTTTCAGCTTCCAAAACCATGTTATAAATAAACCTCTTTTATTTATAAATACCCAGCTTTAACTATTTTATTGTAGCAATGGAAAACAAATGAATATACCTACTGAACATTATACTTTAGCAATATAGTATATTGAAAAGCATCAGTTGGTTTACCTTTGAGATAGCATGACTGACTAGCAATGTCAGCTTACTGCTATTGCCCAGTATGGGGAGAGAGAACTGTTCAAAATGCCACTAGGCTAGGAAAAGACCAAACTTCAAAATTTAAATTATGTCTTCTTTTTAAGTTTAATTTGTTTTGGTTGGCATGCAATGTTTTACTTATTTATGAGGCTATGTTTTGATACATGTATATTTGGTAGTGATCAACTCATGTAAATAGCATATCCATCACTTGAAAGTTTTATCAATTCTTTATGGAAGGTACATAAATACTTTTCTCTAATTTCTTTGATAAAAATTATGTATTACTATTCATTGAAGTGCAGTTTCTACTGCATGTATATTGCTTTCACACATTGTAAAGTCAAAAAATACTTACTAGATCCATTTTAATTTGAGGACCATCTATAAATGTCTGCATCAACATGGAACAAGAGGAGAGAAAGTGATAGAGCTGGTAAAGAAACATTCAAATGAATGTAAAATTATATGGTTGTGATTAGCACGCTCTGAAGAAAGAGTTCTCATTCTCTATTACATGGTTCAAATCCTGATAGAGTGATATTTTTGCATATAATTTTCTAGAAAAAGTTGTAAGATGCATAACAAATAACCTTATTAGGTTAGTCACTTTTCCATTACTGTAACAAAATTCCTGAAATAATTAACTTAGAAAGAAGAAAGGTTTATTTTGTTCAGCAGGTTGAAAGTTTCAGTTCATGGTCAGTTGACTCCATTGCTTTGGGTTTGTTGTTGCAAATACATCATGTTGTGAGTACATGGAGGAAGAAGCTATTCACCTCATGGCCACCAGAAAGTAAAAGACAGAGAAAGAAGAAGAGATCAGAGTCCCATAATCCTCTTCAAGGTCATGCCTCCAATGACCTAACTTGCATCCCTAAGGCTCAAAGTCCTTGTATTTCCAGTGCTTCTCAATAGTTAGGAACCAACTCTTCAACTTGGACCTGTGGGGGACATTCACAGTCAAGCTATCCCAGCTACCTAAAAGGTACTTAGAGAGGTGGTATCGACAGAGGAGAATGGAGTTATATTAACAGGATAAGAAGTTAATATTCAAAATTACAGCAAGGGAAACACAAAGAATTGGGGATAATGAAGCAAGAAAAATGAGCAAAATGCAACTTTATAGGTATAAAGGTATTTAATGTCTTTCAAATGGAACAATTTTTGTACAACACTCAACTACTCAACTACTCAAAGTAATTTAAATTAATAAAATTGGAATGATTATCCTGAAAGATAGGTAAGCTTTACTTTCAAATTTAGATAATTTAAAAAATTGCTGAAGGATAGATTTTGAATTATATCCTATTGAAGAAAATGACTGAAAGAGAAATAGATTATCCTTAAGAGAACCTTACATCCATTTATTCTATCCTACTTGGATTGATCCAAGTAAGTGGTAATGTGTACTAGAATTCTCTGAGCTGTACTATTACACAAGAAGTTTAAAGGTAATATTTGCTATGATGTCCAAGGATATAAAAATTTCAAGCAGAGAGTTAATGCTGATTATTAATGACCCTCAAAAAATAAAATATATTTCAGTTACAATAGAAATAGTGAGGACAGATAGAGTGTTAGGAAAAAGTTAGATCAGGGTACAAGCATAATTCCAACTGAATTTCTATACTGGGATGAAAACAATATTCAGAGGAACATCAATAGTATCATTGAAGAACGGGATAAGGACAAAGTCAAACAAGAGTCATTAATTTTTTGCCTTTCCCTATATTTTATTCAGGAATCATTTCCTCTCCATAAAATGTTAGAAATGTTAGAAATAAGATACAATGATATAGACTGCTATTTTCACGAAACTGATTGACATTTTGCAAGTCACAATATATAAAAAGAGGCTGTTGAAAGTACTGACATCTGCACAGCAGGTTAATGTCCAAGTCCATTGTTTTGTCTTCTTTCATTTTAAACATTTTCCTTACTGGGAACTACATTTTCCAAAGCCTATTGAGTGTAAGGTTTCAGATCAGTGTTTGAGAAAACTGGGCAAAATTTGCAAAACGGAAGAGAAGACATTGTTTTATTATTTTCCAACTATAGTTATAAGAAGATGCCTAGGAACTAAGAATGGTATAAATGGATGTGATTTGAGTTTCTGGGAATAATTTTTTTTATTTCTGTTAGTAGTTTAGATACTAGATTTATGCTTCCAGCAATTGTGGTACCTTCTTGATATCCAGGTTTCAATTTTCACTCACTTAGCCCTTCCAATAATTACATATGATTTTCTAATTCCCTTTATGCTTGATATACTTTTCCACCTAGACCATCACAGATATTTTATTTAGTGTCCATATTTGGTATCAAGAAACAGTCTAAATTTGAACATCAGGTAATAGATTATCTCAGCAGGCTCAGCAAGATAGGTACAATGTGGGTTTTCTTTTCTTTTTTCTTTTTTTTGTTTGCCCCAGAATGTAAACTAATTTACTACTAGGTGTGGGTAAGGTGGTCTCTAACTAAATTCAGTACACTTAAGTATAATTAACCAGTTATATGTATAGTTGAGTTTAAATGTCAGTCTATAAATCATTCTCACAAAATACTCTGTGGTTTTCAGTTCACATTTGCTATATAATCAACTTTTGCTTTTCTTTTTTAATTTTTAATTGATAAGTTAAAATTGTACACATTTTTAGTATGCATAAATATTTTGATATATGTATACTTTGTAAAATGTTTAAATCTGGCTACTTGGCATATGCATATTTAGCATATTCCAAGAAAACTTTGAATCTACTCTCAGCACATTTCCAGTACACAATCCATTGTTATTGACTACTGTCATCATCATGTCAATATGTCTCTTGAATGTATTTCTCCTTTCTAATTTAAATTTTGTTTATCAACCAGTACTTTTTGTTGAGAAATTCCAAATCATGAAGAGAGATGAAAACATCCATTGGGAATGATCTTCCACTAACTTTAAGGGTACAATTGTTTTTAGAAAATGCAAATTCTACTCTGAAGTATGGAATTACTAATTTAAATGATATTATATTTAATTGTTCTAGGATATTTTCTGTCAATTTTAGCCTGCAGAAAGAATATGGTAGGTTTAGTTTATATTGAGGTTCACGTTCAATGGTGACTGAGGAAAGATACAAGGTAGTCCAGACAATGTGCAACTGTATAACTGTTGTTATAATTTATGTGATATATCTGGATATGGATGAAAGAAAAAACAGTTAACGGTAGTGAATGGAATAGTAGTTAATGGTTGTCAGTGGCAATGCTGGAATCAATGATGCCTTGATTCTCATGAGATCTAGCTGTACAATTCAAAAAAGTTACCTGAAAGAGTAGCCTGCTATTGATGAACTGATAAAATGGTTTTAAGAAATAAAGTAAAAATACTGAAATACCTTAAACTGCATTTATAGATAGTTTGATTTTTTAAAATATTAATTTAGTCATGGATGAACACACAGTATTTTATTTATTTTTATGTGGTGCTGAGGATCGAACCCAGTGCTTCACACATGCGAGGCAAGCACTTTTACCACTGAGCTACAGCCCCAGCCCCAATAGTTTGATTTTTTAATAACAAGATTTTTCAGTGTGAACATGATAAAATTGATAAAGTAAGCAGAAAACTTTGTCACCTGTTGATAGAGGGTGACAAGTAAAAAAACAGCCAAATCATACTCCTGGTTGAGGATGGAGTAGAAATGACCAGCAGGTGAGTGGATTTTACATAATGGAGAGGACAATGGATGCCCAGGAGAGCTGGACTTTCCATAGACACTAAGGCACACCTGAACGGATGGCGTAGTACCATTCACAGAGATGGTAGTGTGGAACTGATCCTCTGGGTGCAGTGTTTTAATGTTTTCCTCTGGGTGTGGAATTCAAAGACAGCAGAAGCAGCAGCTGTGGCAGCAGAAACAATAACTACAAAAACCTGTGACTCACCAAGTCCTGGTTTGTGCAATGATAGCTTATCAGAATTTTTAATCACTCTGTGTGGCCATCGCTTCTTAAGGATAATGCCTTTTGACAAAATCCATATGTGGGAGATAACTAGGCTGGGTTGGACCTCTTTCCAAAGATCTGAGGATAACCCTTAACTTTTCAGTTTTACAGAGAAAGGGAAAAGGCTCTTAAATGCATGTGAAAGGAAAGTAACACCTCACTCCTTATACTGCAGTTGTGTGCTCATTAAGTCTTTGTGGGAAGCCTTTATAATTGGTAGACGGTGTGACATAATGAATGATTTCCCAACATTCAAATGTACAAGAGTTAGAATTGATAGCATATTTTAAATATAAATAACAAAATTTTAAATATTGGTGAAAGTAACTTTCTTTTTATTGAAAATATGAATTAAAACACACTTAACTTTCATTCTGGAATATGTTTATGTTATTATTTACAAAAAGATAAAAAATCATTAAATTCTTGCTTCTGGATATGTATGTATTGGTATAACAGAGATCCTTTTGATGTTAGTTAATATATTGCACTGCTTTCTGTTAATTGAGGTATACATCATTATATTTGTGCATGTGTGTGTTTGTGTATATTCCTGGTTTATTCACTCAAAAACATGACGTAAATGTTGGTTAACTTAAATGAATATTCATTTATTTTATATTTTTTCTATTAATGTATAAAGCCATCATGTGATGAAAGTTACGAATGATTCAAGATATATTTACGTTTTCTATTAATTTTCAGCTTATTGGTGAATTTCAGCTTATTTCATTCATCACTCTAAGAATTTAAGAATAATTCATAGAGAAGTCAGTGGCAATTCTCATATAAAACAAATAAAAAGTTGATAAAAACTTTCTAGATGATATTCCTGTGTGAGCTGCCAGCACTCAGTGTGAAAGAGCATTAGTGTCATTTATATGAAAAGTCTTTCAAGTCAATGACAGAACTGGGCCAGAAGCAATGAGAATAAATTAAGTGATAGAGGCTCTTCGATGGCTATCTGAAGGCACAGTACAGACGCCTCTAGCTGCTCTTTTCTCCTTTAGGTGAATTAACAGAATCAAAACTCTATTCTTCATAGTTTGAGAAAAAACACAATTAACATATTTTTACTTTTAATATGTCTAGGACAGGACAAAATGGTCAGAACAAAAATGTTTTGCTATTTTAATAACCACAAAAGCCTAAATCATTTTTTTTATTAAAACTGTTTTACTCGTTTTATAAGATCAGTTAACGTAAATGCAGAGTTGATATGGCACTCAATTTGCTTAATTTTCTTCCAACTGTATTTTCTTCTATTCAACAGTTGTAAATTCTGCATTAAAGAGAATGAACTGTTTTCTCCTTTTACAAGGTTTGGCCCAACACTGACAGTGCCCACCTCAAACGCCATGGATTTTTCTATGTTTTTCATTGATCTTCCTTTATTCCTTGAAGACACCTCTCAAGAAGCTCATTATACTGTTTTGTGCTCTTTCTTATTCCTTGTTCCCAACAAATGTGTTCTAGTATTGTGTAATTTCTCAAATATGGATTTTTAGCATCATTTTTCCTTCATTGTTGTAAGAGTAAACAATTGGAGTATATATTTTCATTTAATGGTTTTCTACCTAAGGTCACAAAATTTATGCATTCTCTCTTTTCTTTCATTTATGATTAGGAAATCCATGTCTAATATACATTGTTATTTGAATGACTTACCTATCTCGCATTATTGAGGTGTTTCAACAGAAAAAAAATCTTCACTTTTCCTCCAGCAATGAAATATTTCCAAGATTTTTAGTCTTACCTTGCCTTATAAAACCAATCTGTATAATCTTGATGGTATCTATCTTTTATTTTAGGTTATGAAAGTCAGAAATAATTTTTAACACTAAAAGATGCTACCATTTTAAGGAGCTGTGCATATGCATTCTGATATAATCCCTAAGCAATGTATTCCAACCAACAGGCACAGATTGTCTTTTTGTTTCCATTTTCACATATTAGGGATCTGAGACTTGGGGTATTACATATGTCCAAATTAACACAGAGAGTATGTAATGGAGAACACAATCACATCATGGTCTTTTGCCTGTGGCTCACCCTCACTCCATATATTGATTTTGCCAACAAAAACATTTTCAGAAAAGGTTATGAAATGGTATCACAAACCATCTAGGGGGTGTGTGTGTGAGCTATGTACATTTGAGCATATGAGAGAACTGCTCTGGCATTGTGCACTGATTGGGCTGTGCAGCACAAGTGTTCCTTTCCTCTCGCTCTCCCTGTGATCCCACACAGCACCTGAGATGGGTGTGACTTGCCAAGGTGTCAATCAAACTGCTGACCACAAGACATCACCAAGCAAGACTCCACCTTTTGAAACTCTATTCCTTGCCTTATTTGGGTGGAATATTCTATGGAATGTCATTTCCCCTATAAATTTGTGGGACGGAGGGTTGTAGGTGCCCTCTCTCTCTTGCTTTTTCCAGCACTACCCAGCATGGAGCTGACCCTTGGGGTCTCAGAGTAGTCCCACCCTGGAAACTCATGTTTGTGTGTTGCATGGTTTATTTGCCGTTTTCTTAGTTTATTGTTGCAGCCAGCAACCTTGAACCCAGCTCATCTGGTTAGCCCCACCAGCAGGTGGTTATTTATTTATTTATTTTTCACTTGTCACAGTTCAAAAATACCATTTGATTTCTACACATAGTTTTTCTTTGCACAAACAATGATCATGTAACTGATTTGTAGACATGTTTTCCTCTGACCTGATTGTAATAAAGCTAAGGTCATTAGCTGAATTGTTCCCATCTTTCCAGAGTTACGACCTTGACTTTCTTCTCAAAATTGTAGTCATCTCTTAATGTTTGTGGATTGAATAAAACCAGCCCCTAAAAGATAATCAGGAATTATTTTCTCAATAAAAGGCCATATTTCATGCATATAAAAGACTCTTTAAGTTTTATATGTGTAGCAAATTAACCATAGTAATAAAATAAACATTCATGATCTTTCCATCAAAATCAGAAATTAAAAAATGCACTAAATGTGTTCATATTGTTATGCATTCCTCTCTAGCCATGCTTCCTGTCGCTTTTTAAATGCATATTTTTTGTTATTGTTATTTTAACTTGTAGTCTTGATCCACACTTTCTTTTCTTTTTTTAATTAGTTACACATGACAGTACAATGACCTTGACATATCATATATTTGAATCAGATGTGATATAATTTCTCATTTTTCTGAGTGTACAGGATCTCTCTCTTTCTTGTATTGCATTGAATAGCTTAAAGTTGTTTTTTTTTTTTGCTAGTTTTTAACAGTCTTAAATCATTGATAATTTAATTCTTCTTAATAAAACAATGACTGCTGTAAACTTTCCTCTTCTCATTGCTTTAGGTATGCTACATTATGTGTTGGTTCAATTCAAAATATAATTTACTTTGCATTGTGTTGACATATACATTCCTCTGAATTATTGAGAAATGGTGTTTAATTTCCAAATAATTGGTGGTTATACAGATATTCTTCAGGTACTCATTTCTACTTTAATTCCTTGGCAGAAAATATACTCTGAACACATTGAATATTTTTTAAATAAGAATGTAGTCACTTGGAGTATTTCATGTGTACTTGAAAAGTGTAAGTATTCTTTTCCCTGTGGGATTTAGTGTTGTATAAAATGATTAGTTCAAGTTGATAGTGTTCTTGAAGACTGAATCTGAGATTGTCCCCAAAGGTTTCTCTTTTGGGATTCACGAACTTACGTATTCCTCCTCCCACAAGGTATCATAGCTAGCTTGAGATAAATAAAATACAACAGAAGTAATGGCATGTCACTTCAGAAATGAGGTCACAAAAGACACTACAATTTCTCTGCTGGCTGCTCTCTGACTTCTCTTAGATCATTTCCTCTGGGGAACACTAGATTGCATGGCATGATGAGCCCTAAAAAAAGTCACATGTGGTAAAAAATGAGATTCCCAAATAAAAGCCATGTGAGTGAGCTTAGAAACATATCCTCAAGTTCAGCTAAAGCTTCATAACTGCAGCCTCAGTCCATCTCTCAAAATGGTTTCATGAAAATCATTTGGATAATCCACTACTGATATGCTGACATCCAGAGACTATAAATGTTTCATTAAATTGAAAATATTTTCCAAGTACCCTTTAAATTCCTGTTTTATATACCGGCTAAGCACAAAATGTCAGATTTGGGAATTTTCCAGCTATATGCCTAATATTAATTTGTACTATAATTAAGACTTGTTGAGAGTTTTTCCTGGGTATGATTGCAATACTTATTCAATTTATTAAGACAGGTTTTTATGACAAAGAATGTGGCTTATTTTGGCTTACTCCATGTGCACTTCTAAACAGTATATTTTAGTGGCAAAAATTTTATACATGTCAATATGATCCAAAATGTTAATAGTATATTTCAGGTCTTCCATTTGTCAGTCTACCTTTTCTATCACTTACTGAGAAAGAAATGTTGAAACTTCAAATAGTGCTGAAACTGAATAATTTTTAAATGGAACTTAGTTTTATTGACTAGGTCAATGTATATCACATGTATATCCATGCATGGACTTATATATGTCTATACAAAAAGACAAGTGAGAGAAATGTGCAGACATCATGTTTCTGTATTTAGGATAGTTCAGTGTGTATTTTATTAGACCAAGGATGTTCTCTATGTAATATATGTATCAAAAATCAATAACTATAATATTATTAAAATATTTTATGATGACTTTCTTCCAAAACATATATTTCATTAACAATTTTCATACATTGTCCTAGGAGTATCTCATACAACTACTTTACGACCTTGTAAAATATCCAATCCAGGACCAGGTATTAGATTTGGTCATCAAGTGTGTTTAATCTGAAACATTTTCTCATTTCTTGTCTTTCAATATTTTGTTATTTTTGAGAGGATAGTCCATTTATTTTGTTGAATTTCCCTCAGATGGGATGTCCTGATATCTTATGTGTATTCATATTATTCATTTTTGAGAGAAATGTCACAAAATTAATTTAATAACATTTTCAGGACATAATATTAAAAGACATATGGTGTGACTTTGTCCCATCTTTATGAATGCTTAGTAGAATTAAGTTTGAATTCTCTAAGTTAATCTACTAGAATGCTATTATGTTTCCCTTCTACTTAAATATGTATTTTGTGAGGGAATTCCTTTCTAGCACTTTAAGTTCTAATGCCTTCTCAAACTTTTTCCCATGCCTTTGGCATTAATTCATGATTTTTACTCTTAAAATAACTATAATGCTATTATAATATTTTTTTGATAGTGGCAGTATATAATCTATTGTTCTTCAGAAATTTTCATTATTTTTGAAAAATTATGGTTATCTTTTATTTATTTCACATTTATTAGTTGGTATTCTACTATGAAAAAAATATTCTATTCCTATCCATTTATACATTTTTCAGTCATTTATTTGAGTGTGAACTTAATATTATCTTATTCCATGAATGTTACTTAATAACTTTAGACATCTTGCCAGAACCTATGCAAGTTGAAGACAAAGACTTAGAATATTAAAACAGTTCATGCATCACTTGTTTGGAATGTGTTCTAAGAAAAGCATTGTTGTTGTGTGACTATTGAAGTGGGCATTCACATACTAAGAGGCCACAGTGTCTGTCAGACATATAAACCTATGGGACCACACCCATATATGTAGTCTGTTATTTACCAAATGTTGTATACATGAAGAAAAGAAGTCATCATTTGGTGAATCTTGGCAATCAACATATAGAACTACTTTACATTATTTTTTAATTTTTTTTGTAATTAAAATTATATAAAAACAGGTATTCAAGATACACATAGATAACTCTATAAGCACAAATTTGGGGAGAAGCTTCAAATACTTTGATAAGATAGCTTGGAGAAACAACCTAGAAACCATTTTTCAGGGAAGGAAGGATAGTGCAGATTTTCTGGTTTCTATTGTAACCACAGAGATTGTGAACCCAACAGATGCCCCCACCAAATCTGATTATTTGTGGATTTGTCCAGTTGGTGAAAAGTAAAGTATGCTTTTCCCATATACCCCATATAGGCCTCAACAACAGAAAATGCTGGTGATGCTTATGGATTTAACAAGAAGCACATGAATCCTTTATTTTTTTTAGATTATACATTATGATCAAAAAATTACCTGTATAAAGGATTAGGGTTAGGATTAGGGTTAGAAATATATTTAGTACTTCTTTCACGCATTTTGTGATTCAGTGAACCATTTACCTGAGAGGACAACACTGGGTCTGTAGTTCTAAGGATAGATATGTTCTTTCACATTAATTCAGCTTTTTACATAGAGGGAAGTCCTGAATGACAAGATCACAATTTAGTTTTCTTTATAGTATGATTAGTGAGACTGCTTCCTTGGTCTTCTACTTTATAGTCTCTATATCTGAAAGTCTAGGATACATGAGTTCTGATTTGTTTTTCCTCTGGTGTCACAGATAATATCTCATCTACTGCCATTTTAAACTAAAAATCCCAAGACTGATAAAGCTTCCAAACAGACGTGGAATCAAAGGGGAAAGAAATGAGTATTTTCAGTCTCCCATGATACAATCCCAGCAACAACAGAATCATATTCAGCTAAAGCAATTCAACAATTACTTAATGAATACTGGATATATGCCAAAGAAGGCATTAAGTATACAAATGCCAACAAATATAATTTGTATCTCCAAGTATCTACCAGGGGACAAAGACATGCAAACAATTAATTATAAAGCAATCCTAGAGTGTCTTTGTTAATTGTGTTAACAAAGTTTTATGAAAGCCTGAGGGAATCAGTCACTTAGCGGCATACAAATTATTGAGTCAAAAGAATTTTTTTCATTTTAATTTTTTCACAATAAAATTGGCTCATTTGACTATTTCTAACAATATGATCCAAGTGTTAAGACAATTAAAATGACATTTATGGAATATATAAATTTCTTACTTTTCTTTATGCAGATTCTCAGTGTTTTGTATTATATTCAGAAAAATTTATAAATATAAGAAATGCTGGCAAATTCAGTGAATGTTTTGTAACATATCTTATATGGATTAGTCTCTGAGTGTCCAGATTAATTAACTGATTACTGCATTGTCAAGTCTTTTTAGTGCTCTCTGTTGTGTCCTATCACTGACTTGTTCTTGGTTAAGATTTATCTTGGGAATTAAGAGCGAAGGCTGGAACACACTGAACAGAGTGTTCTATTTCTCTGTCAAATGATAGATGTTGCTCTTGCCCAGAATGACAATGCTCTGCACTGCTCCCAATAGGTAAATTGTTCCATTTGCTTGGCATAATAAGAATACTGGTTTATCTAATTCTGTCTACCAGGACCATGCTGTTCAATTCCTCTCTGCTAGCCAAATATACCAGAAGTCATAAATTTCTCATCAACAGGGAAAGTAAATGTGATCTCTTTTTTACATGTAAAAGCAGTGTTATTACCTTGCTATTATCGTTTCTGAGTTACCATATTTTCAAAATTCAAGATTAGAGAAAGATTGGTGGTAATCTTTTTGCTTTTATCAACTACTTAGTCTCAGCCGAAGAAACATACTGACAAAATAATTATGTACAATCAAAGGTACAGTGTGCAGAAAGCATTTAATGTTTATGTAACTACCACTTTGTTTCAAAATAAACCTTCATTTTGTTGACTCCTTTTCACACATTTCAAACGAAAAAAAGAAAACTCTTTTGGTTTTATGGAAGATACAATGACTGAAATATAATCAGCAATGCTACATATATGATCTTACGTTCTTCTTTATTACATTTCTTATTTTTTTTTTAAATGAACATGGATTGCTTTATATTTCTAAATTAGAAGCATGCCTAACAGGAGCAAGGTTTGGAGTGTTCAATTTCAAGTATTTTCTCTTTTGTTTACACATAGAGTAAAACCACATCCAACACTTACTAGCAAACTTACAAGGTGGCAAATGATGGCACAATGGTCCAGTTCAGTGTATTATGTTTTATTCTAAAATAAGTTTTACTGGAGCCCTCCTCATACACCTGCATATTGTCTATAGCTGTTTTGACCAAAAAAAAAAAAAAAAAAGGCAGAACTGAGTTTTGTTTACAATAGAGAATTTATAGCACTTTTTGGCTGTAATGCATCACTGTGCCTAGTGTCATGCAAGGTGTCTCATGGTCAAGTTCAACATCAATGTCCTGCAGGACCTCTCCCTTCTCAGTGTAGAAAGTATGAAATGTAATATTTGGAGGAAAATAATTTAAACAGTAGCCTGAATCCTGAAAGACTTGGTCATTTTATTTCAAATACCCTTTAATCACCAGGAACACTGGAAGTCTCACTGAGGAAATGTAAGGTTGCTCCAAGGCTCAGTTTTAGAAACAGATTGGAAACAATCAATTCTAATTGTAACCTGAGTAGTAATAATTTTGCAATCCTAAATACCGCATGAGATGGCTGTCTTTATGACCATATGAAGCATGTCTGTACTTCCTAAATTGTCAATCCAGACCAGATAGAGTTCAAAATAGACTATCGAGGTACTTATTTGATTGTTTCTTAGCCCTTTGCACTTCCTTGCATCTATCACATCTGAGTTCTCTTTTTCTCAATTCTCACATCTCATTGGGCCAGTTGCTTTTTTTGGAAAATTTGTAGTAAGCTCTAGGGACATATTTATTCATGGGTTCTAATTTCTCAACACTATTACTTCCTCTGTTACTACAGATCAGTATTATTTCTCAAAGATATCACTGTCTTCAGAACTGAATATGGTTAATTATGTGAAGTAATAATCTTCAATTTGTGCCATGACATTCTAATTATAATACGCACTCATTGTTTAATTTCTATTCTAATTTTTATTGTTATGAAATGAGATTTGAGTCAAGAAAAATTTCTGTCCTCAAAATGATGATAAAACCCTAAGTCAAATTCTATTTAAGATAAAATTTACTGAGCATGAACTCTTTCCCTGATAGGGAAATCCTCCTGTCAAAAATATAACATTCTCTACTACCAAACAAATGTGAGAGCTCTGGGTTCCAAATTTGGACATAAATTAGATTAAATTCAGTAACTTCATGTATGGTGGATAAGATATTCACTATATCAATAACAGCTCAATTTTTATAATCATAGTTATTTGTTAATTTTGTTAATATTTGATTAGCTAAATAATAAATTCAGTATTATTTGGTTTTCAATTGGAATAATATTATTTTGTTAGAATATACAAATTCATGAACTAGTTCAGAAATATAAAATTAAAGGTAGAACAAAATGATCCAATATGTTCATAAAAACAAAACATATGAAGTAAAAATTTTAAAAGTATATTTCCATTTGGGTATAAAACATTTGTCATTGAATGATGAGGTGTATTCGCACTTGAGCAGAATGGCTTTCATTTGCTATGACAGCCCTCTGGCAATGTATTGCCTAAAAGTTTCAGAAATTTCATGTTTTTGAGTGACAAAACAATTTCTGTTGGAATCTCTGGTTGGTTGACAGGAAATATGACCTTACAAATGTTAAATAGAAAATCCCAAAAAGGAGAGCTGTCTTTCTTTGTTGATGAATCCTCTGAGGAAAATTGTGCTATTGTATAAAGAACCAATTTATTTAGTCAAGAAACTGGGACATCTTTGACAAACTTTCCATCTGACCCCATTATGATTACATTTTTGCAATGGGTAGGGAAGTTTTCTTTATCCCTGTATCTACTGAACTAATTCACGAAGGGAAAAATTACAAGGAGAAAATAATCATAAGTAACTATGAATAAATACTTAAACATTTTTTCAGGAAAATAAGGAAATATAATAGGAGACTCCAAAATTACAAGTTCTTTACACATATTTGAATTAAATTTTATTATTGTTTAGGAAAATATTCCCTTAAACATTTTTAAATTTAGTTAAAATACTTTTTCATTTAAGTTATTTCCTTTTTACCTAACACATTATTGAATATTTATGTTTGGAAATAAATGTGTGGACTCTTAACCTACTAGAAAGAAATTTAAATAAACTGTCAGTCAAGTCCAGGATTAGATTTCTGTAAGCTTTATATAATTCAAGTTCTGATAAGAAGTCACTGGAATAAGTGGGAAACAACATTCATCATGTGAGTTTACACAGAGGTTGATAATCCCTGACCCTGCCCTGTACTAAAGGAACAGTCAAATTTCTTGCAGTTAGTGGGGTAAGTGAGCACTGTGTACTTTAACTGCTTGAGGGAGAAATCAAGTCTAGTGAAAAACAAAGAAGTTTTGGGCAAAGGAATATTAAGTAGCATGCAACATTCTATAGGACTGTAAAAGCAGTTTTACTTGGTAAATACAATGCTGTTTTTTAGGTAAATTGGAACCTTTAACTTGAAAATATTTATTGCATGTTGGCCTTTCATTGGTGTTTTAAGATGTGCATTTGCATACATTAAAAAAGGAAAATAAATATTCTATCATACTACTGTATCAGAGTTCCCCAGGGAAACTGAGCCAATAAGGTATTTGTGTGTGTGTGTGTGTGTGTGTGTGTCTATGTGTATGTGTCTGTGTGTGACTCACATAAATATGGAAACTGAAAAGTTCCAAGATATGCAAAAACTGATAGGTAGCTCTAACACAGTGCAAAAGCCTGAGAAGTGGCAGAGTCCAGGGGATGAGTTCTGATCTAAAAGTTAGCAGACTTGAAACCTGAGAAACTGATGTTTCAGCCCCAATTTGAAGAAAAGATAAAACAGCAGGTCAGCTCCAATGTCAGACAGAAGCTCCCTGCTACTCCTCAGTTTTTTTGTCCTTTGTCCCTAACCCCACACACACATATTAGAAAGGGCAATTTGCTTTAATTGATCTACCAATTCAAACGTTAATATCATCCAGAAGCATCCTCATACACACTCAGAATAATGTTTGACCAAACCTCTGGGCATTTTATGGCCCAGGCAGGTCCACACCTACAATTCATCATCACCCTTCCATCCCTTGTAAGCCTAGAGTTGATATGCCACTCTTTACACCATATGTATTTATTTGTGTCATACTGGGGATCAAAACCAGGGTTTTACACAATGCAAGACAAGTACTGCATCACTGAGCTGCATCCTCAGCCCCATCCTTATAATATATTTGATATCCAAAGACAAGTGCGTAATTCAAGTCCACCATGATATAACTATTCTGCTTAAAACTTCAAACTCACTAACCTTTTCCAGAAGTGAGAGTAAAATACTTGAATAATATACTCTTTTTCCTTATAGCTTATAACATAAGTGAAATGTAAAATTAGCAATACTTAATACTACATAAGGTCTTTTTCTCTCCCAGTCATAGATACATACGGCATACTAAGAAAAAAAGAAAGAAAAGAAAAATACACTGCTAAACTCACAAACAAGCACACACATTTATAGCAAAATCAGAATCTATAACAAATAAATTTTCTTTTTTTCTAATTAGTCAGGTGAATATTGGTGGTATTTACAACTACCCAGGATTTTGGACATTTGGGGTTTACCACTCAATTTATTTCAATTATAGCAACACCTTAACTTTAAAATCACCCTTTGAATAATTTTAAATATTAGAATGCAATAACAATAACATTTCTGATATAGTACATGATATAGATATCTATGTTTTAATAAAGGGCTATTTTAAAGATAAAAGAAAAGAAAATATGACTTTGAAAATCACAGTATAAAAGTATTAAGTGACCGACATTATCAGAAAAACCATGATGACCAATCATAATTTACAATATAGAAAGCATGTTAACTTGAAAATCACTAGAGGCCTAGCATGTGAAGCATTCACTGACATCAACTTGTCTAAAAATTGAATGTGTTTATACAAACTGCCTATAAAGACTGTCATAACTCACAGATATGTGAAAGAGCTACAATCATTCCTTTGATCTATGCAGAAATTTCTTCTGTCCTTAGGCAAATGGTAAGGAAAGAATAAATGGATTCCTTCAAAAGCATTTTCTAATTAGCTTCTGTGGCAGCAAAGACAATTTTAGCCAAGGCATTGCATATACATTGGTTTGAAAAAGGAAACTGATTATTACCATGCAATACAGAGCCCCATTTCTCTCATTTTCAATAACAGGATTTTAAGGGTTTTAAGAAGTGAAGATAATCAAACTCAAGGGGTGGGAGCTTTATTTCAATTAGAAATTTAAATGGCTTTGAAGTCACATGAAATGATGAAGTCTATATTCTACTTTTTCAGAGAGAATCCTACCATCTTCTATTTTTAATGTAGGAATAATATTACATCATTATAAATCTTCCATTGAAATATTCTCTTTTTTATAACAAAATTTGATTATCTAAATACATGGTTTTACATTTCCTATATGATGTTACATTCAATATTTCATTTTTTAAATATACGACAGCAGAATGTATTACAATTCTTAAGACACATATAGAGCACAATTTTTCATGTCTTTGTATAAAGTATGTTCATGCCAACTCATGTCTTTTTACATGTACTTGTTTTTTTTGCATTTCAATTCTTATTACACATATATACCATAATTTTTCATATCTCTGTATATAAAGTAGGTTGAACCCAATTCATGTCTTCATACATGTACTTTGGATAATGATGTCCATCAGATTCCCCCATCCTTGCTAATCCCCTGCCCCCTCATTTTCCCTCCCTCCCCTCTTTCTTATCTAGAGTTCATCTATTTGTCCCAATATTTTTAATATCAGACATGGAATAAAAGGCATAAACTAAATACAAGACCTGTGTGTATGGACCACGTACTGCAGTGACCACAGAAAGAGAGACAAGCAAGACTATAAAAAATAAAAGAAAATTTTTACATTAATGTGAATATTATCAAATCTGTGAAAAAAATATATTGACTACTATAAAAAATTTAAGTTACTTATAATTTTGAATATCTTACCTTTCATGAATACTTTCCTTTATATTATATAACCCAGTGCCTTAACATATATGCACTTCTCAACAGATATTAACTATATAAACTGACAATTACCTTGACATAATCCATTCTGATCAAACTTATGGAAAAAAAATAACATACATTATGTAGTTTCTTTAAATGCTTGTTAATATTATAAGCAAGTTTTTCATGAAGGAAAGAATGTTTTTAATTTAATAATGCTATTTCACCAAAAGCACACTGTCATACTATTTCATTTTCTAACTGGATTACTTATTACTGATGCATTATATGCTATCTTCCCTTTCTTTAGAATTTGATTATCATAGGTTTGAATATTGTGAAATTGATTAATTATAGAATAAAAGGAAAAATAAGCACTTTTAAATATGGATATCTTTTTAAGCATAGGATTTAAAGTTTAGATCTAAAGTTAAAATATATGCAACTATTTTTATTAATAAGTATACATTTATAATTAATCTAATACTCAATTTTTTTCTAAATTATAAAGTTATACCTTAAATTAGTAAGATTGTTTTATTTTACTATATATATGCTAATTTATGTTGAGACTTTCATCTTTGAAAACTAGTTTCTTTAAGATATCTGGATATTAACCAGGTGCAGTGGTGCATGCCTGTAATCTCAGCAACTCAGGAGGCTGAGGCAGGAGGATTGTGAGTTCAAAGCCAGTCTCAGCAGATTAGCGAGGCAATTAGCAACTCAGTGAGACCTTGTCTATAAATAAAATATTTTAAAAAAGGACTGGGGACCATGCTCAGTTATTAAGCACCCCTGGGTTCAATTCCAGTACCAAAAAAAAAAAAAAGATTTCTGGATATTAGACAAGGATCAAGATATGTCTCAAAGCTTCTTAATGTTACTCAGTTGACATACCTAAAGATGAAAGAGGAAGAATTTGGCTCCTTGATTAAAACAGTAGCTGAATTCACTTACTGAAAAAACCTGCAATTTCATAGAAAGTATATGAAAGTATGGACTTTCCTAGTCCTTTCCCAGAGCAACTTAACACTTATTTATATAAGGTAAAAGAAAATTTCACATATCTTTAAGGGTGTTCATAAAAAATTCTGATATCAGAGTTATAAATACATGAGAACACATAAAGTACATAATTTCTTTTATTGTTTAAATGTCTTTAAAGCATAGGTAGGAGTTTTAAGCCCAAATAATGCAATGCACTCTGGGATCTATTATATGTAAACTATTGAAATGCGTAACACCAATGTTACAAATCACTGGTGTAAGTTTCTTATTCCAGAAGTAAAGTACTACTTATTTGAAGGAAGATTATAGAATGTTTAAGATGTTTTTATTGATGAAATTTTCAAATGACTTCCAAATTTTCCAAATTTCCTTCTTTTTTTGTATAGTCATTATTGATGAATATTATAGAACATCATTCTCTTGAATAAATTATATTATATAGAAAAATTATGGGATACTCACTCCAGTTATTTATTACACTATATACAACTCTTTTACAGGAGAGTGTAATAAGATTCATCTACAGGTTAAGAAGCTTTCACATGCACAGGTATTTGAGTGTGGCATCTCATTGCTAGGATCAACCACCGATCAGTCAACGAGGAAAGCAACAAGAAACCATAAGAGACCATACTTAACTCTTGGAACTGAATTTTGTCAGCAACCTGAATAAGCTTGTAAGAGGATTCCACACCTATATTCCCACTAGAGAAGAAAAGTGTGTGTGTGTGTGTGTGTGTGTGTGTGTGTGTAACCTACCTCCTCAGTTAAGGATACACTCTGTGGGAAACAAATCACTCCTGGAGATGCCAGTGAGTTCCTTTCTGCTTTCTTCTATTTCCTCCAATCCTGTTCTATCCCTTTTTTTCTTCTTTTTAATTTTTTTTTTTTCTTTTTATTCTTGCTCTTTGGCTAAGTGCTTGTCACTGAAGAATCTAATTAGCTTGGAGTTTTTAATGATCGTTCCCTTTATTTGGCCATTTTTCTTACATCAGACAAACACAAAATATTGATTTCACTTCTGTTGGGATAGCAAGTACTTAGAAAATGCCTGTTCTTCTTTAAATTTTTCCTCTTCTGCCATGATGACAGCATTCTTTCACCTCTTTCCAAGATAAAGATAGTAGGTAAAGGTTTCCAAGGTCCACTTTACTCATTTCATGTCTTCTGTATTGCTGTAGAGATTGGAGCCGTGTAAAGGTGCACTGAGCTGAGCTTTTCATATTCTTGAAAACATTTGCTAGCTATCAGCTTTCTGATTTGATCCTCACTGTTATTTCATATATATTTTTTTCCTTTTGGTCTATCTCTCTCTCTCTCTCTCTCTCTCTTTTTAATACCATTAACTTTTATCAGGAACAATTTTTTGGCTCTGAATTTACTACACCATCTCAGATTGTCAGCACATGTATCTTGATCTTTCCATTGTTATACATGTAGGTGTTACAATTTCCAAATTTGAATAATTTTGCATTCTAATTTTATTTACTTCTGATACATTTTACTGAGTTTATCAAATTATAATTCTTATTTAAAATATTTCATAAAATATATTTGTTATCTTAACATTTCCCATACTAGATTTTAAGTTTGACAAATGAATCAGTGTTTAAATTTCATTTAAAGTTCTAATCACTTATTTGAAATCAGCTTAAAAGTAGTGCAATAAACTTTAAAGGAAAAACATGAACTATGGAAAAAGTTTTATCATGATTTAATAGGAAAATTTTCCAATCATTAGGAACTTATGTTTTGTAAATTTCTATGTCTTATACTGGTATCAAATTTTTCTTTGAATCAAGAAGAGCTGACATTATCCCAATTTAAGTCTTGATCTAAGATCAATGTCAGAAAGCAAATGCAAAATAGCAAAGTTCAAATGTTAAGTCATTCAATTTGGAGATTAAAGGAAAGTATTACTTGCTTATGCTTTTTAATGTTTCAGAACTTTTATTTGTTTATTCTTATGTGGTGCTAAGGATTGAACCCAGTGCTTCACATGTGTTAAGTAAGTTCTTTGCCATTGAGCTAAAGCCTCAGCCCATGTTTCAGAATTTCTAAAACCTCTTTAATTTGTGAGACTTGTAGTAGAAGATATATACCCATAGATTACATGAAGGCTACATAAGTATGGATGAAGTTAAACAAAGAAGGGAGTATACTGTTGGGGAAAACAGCCTGTCTTTCAGCAGAAAAGGAGCCAAATGCCGTGCCTTACATTTATAAAAAAGCAAATTATTATCATTTGATATATATCAATTCAACTGTTACCACACACCAAGGAAGTGATATCGCATACTCCCCCAAATTAGCAAGAACCTGAAATTTAAAGGGTTCATTAGCTGGTACCAGTCAAACAGCTACTTCGATTGCAATAGAATTTGGGTAGGGTCTAGATGCTAAAACTGAAAATGTGTATTCTTATTTTGACTGAAATAGAGCCTTCTTGCCTTTCCATAAGAAAAGAGAGCGATATATATACATTTATGGAAGATAAAAAAATATATAACTATTAAATATAAAATGATCACAATTCACACAGTTATTAGTGATGAATGTCTGTGCTTTTTTTTCTAATATATCCTTTTACTTTTTTTGCTCTGAAACATGAGTTAGAATTAGCTTATTCTGACCTCCTATCATCAGGCATGCTAAAGAAAAATTTAGATATTTGAAAGTTTACAAAAGGTTAATTGAAAAATAAAATTATAATAATTGTCCATTTGATTAGCCTTAAGCAATTTAAGATTGAAAGCAATTATACAAGCTATAGAACTGAAATATAGTGTAAGCTTTGAAGTATGTACTGACATAATTATGTGGAAAATCACATTTTTCTTCTATGCAATGCAAAGAAAGAACTGGATAGAATTGCCTTAAAAGTAATGATTTTTCTTCAGCAAAATAATACCTTAAGGGTTAAAGAATCAGGAGAAAATCAGCTAATAACCTGCAAGCATAGGTATCAAGCTAAGATTTTAATGCCATTTCATTGACTTAAATGTGAAATGACACTCTACCAAGTGAACAAAATTAGAGGAAGAGACAAAGATAGAATGAAACATAGTACACATGGATTTTTTTTTCAGCTTCGTATATATAGACATGATTTCTAAAAATGACCAAATTTACATTAAAGCTTTACTGGTAGAAAGTCGTATAATGGTAAAACATACTTATAAAATCATGTAAGGAATGCAATATCTAACTTGTATAAAAAGAACTAGAAAAATACAATAAAATATCGCACTTATACTGAGAAAACTTGACCCCCCAAAAAACTATATAAAAAACACAATTCATATATTTTTACCACTTTAAATGAGGAAAGACAAAGAAAAGATTAATTTGTATTCCAACTTTTAGTACTATTTAAAGATATTAGCTCTATTTGAATGAGAAAACACCACTAAACATCTCCAAATTTCTGTAGTTTGCCTCACTAGAAAATGATGGTATACTTGTAAGATGCAAAAATGACATTCTAATATGTACACATTATCAGTACACACTAAGTTTATTTCATTGATTTTTTTAACATTTTTTTCCTGTTGCTAAAAACACAATGCCTGAAGCAAGCTATTTTATCAACAAAAGAGTTTTAATAGCTCACAATTTGGGGGCTTTAAGAGCATGGTACTGGCATTGGCACAAGTTCCATGAGGGTCCTCTTGACTGTTTCACATCATAACAAAACGGCCTAAAAGAGATCACATCTTGAATCAAACACCAGAGAGACACTGGGATCTCACGGGGCCTTTCTTTAGACACACCCCTATTGACCTAACAACTTCCCTCTAAACCCCCCAAACTTCTTTAAGTTCCTACCCACCCCATAATACCACTACCCTCAGATCCAAGCCTTTATACATGAAACTTTGGGGAATATCTTGAAGCCCTACCCAAATCATAGTAATATTTTAAATTTTACTTGCTAATATTAAATCACTTGTACTCATTTATCATCATTACCCACATGGGTAACTATGCCACCACCTTCATCTGCCCAAATGAGAAGCAGGATAACGCTCACCTTCCTTGGAGCCTACATTGTGTTTTAATTATATCCCTGGATTAATATGACTACATTTGACTTTAAAAGTTTTAGGCCTCTAATAAACAGTTTGCGAACTTTCTCATATCACTATTATTTGCTTTATTTTTATCTGTATTCTAATGATAAAAATGCTCAATATATGAGAATTTCCACGAATATGTATTAGAATAAATACATTTATAGCAATATCTTAATAATATACTAAACTGTGTTTAGTCATACTATTCAATATTATGACTTTTTATGTGTAATGGTTCAGGAAACCAATGTTTTTATTATAATTAAAGGTTTTACCTGTGAAAAGAAAAGCAACATATGAACAAACTAATTCTCTGTCTCTCTTTCATATACACATGCACAATGCACACAAATATACACTCATGAGCTTCTCCCAATGCACATATTTTTCCTAAATTAATCACTAGTCAGAGTCCTCCAATGATGCAAAAAAAATAGGATATATACATACACACACACACATATGTATATAATGTGTATGTGTTTATATATCTATGTAAATAATAAGGTCTAGATACATATGATGGGATTCATAAACAATGAATAAGTATGTGGAATTATATTTCTATAGTATATATAGTTGTTTATAAGTGTAAACAGTAGGAAGTATTTTTGTGAAGAATATGATACATATACACTAAAGTATATACATATATGAAGTTATAAAAACTCACACAGCCACATATACACATATATACACATACACATATGCCGCAATCCGGCTGCAGCAAAATAACCGGGGGTGACGAGCAACTTGTGTACATTGATACAGCAGGAGTGGGAGCAGTTTATTGTAGGACCGGAGGGGTATATATACATTACACACAGCTTATCTTAATTAACATAAACTAGATACAGCAGTCAACCAATAAGGAATCTCCACACTTAATGGCTCCCTGGCGTTACTTCATCAACCACTCCCTCTGGCAAAATGCCAGGCGCCATCTTGACTTGTTTACAGACTCTAACACACATATATACAGATGGTTCCCCATTTGCAAGAGTTTGACTTAAAACTTTACACATTTATGATGGTGAAATAGTGATAAACAGTCAAAAGAAACCAGATGTCAAATTTTGAATTTTGATTCTTTCCTGGGGCTAATACATGCACTATGATTCTCTCTTATGATGCTGGACAGCACCAAGATATTCAGATATCAGAAAGCCAGACGATCAAAAGAGCAATCAGCCAATACATACACTGTGTTGTAAGCTATTTGAGGTATTGAAATATATCATACCCTGTTTTTATTTTTATTTTGCAGTCCTAAGTCAATTGAAATTATGTATTTTGGCTATTTGTTGAAAGTGAGATCAACTTCTACCGTATGATCACTATATAGTCGGAAATCACAGTAAAGGTACATTTCCTTTTTTCTAGTACAATGCCTCAAAAATGTTAAGCAAAAGTATTTGTAATAAATAAGTTAGCTTCCTTCTGAAAACAATTTATGATAATTTTATGCCACTAATCTTGATCTTAAACCTGTCTGTTTGCATTTTTGTTTTTTCATTACCTAGTATAGTTCTAGCCTGGTGCCTCTTTTACATATGCTTCACCCTTTATTCATGTCCTTTACCTAATGGGATGTAGTTAGGGAAATATGTGTATCTAATAATCTTTACTTAAAAATTAAATTTATTTTACTTTCTGTGCCTTCTTAACTCTAACCAATTCATTGAATATACCTTTTATGGCTCTGTAGAGCCATAACAGTGCTAGAATGTAATATAGATGTTTAACAAGTACTTACCAGCTAAAAACAATTACTATTTATGCTTGCTTTCTTCCAAATTAAGTAATTTTCACACTTAGCAAAGATTTTACTCATAATAATACTAGCATTCTTGGATTTGCTTAACTATTTTAACTGTCAATGAAATACTACCCTTTTATAACTGTCCCATTTAATTGAGGGTTATCAATTCTTATAAAGTGTTTATGTCTCAATAATTGCTTTGAGAATTAATAAATTATTCATACACAAAAGCATCTCCTACTAGCCTAGTTTTCTACTTTCAATAAACCTTTCACAAATCAATCTACAAAATAACCTAGATATATCACCTAGATAAGTGTACTCAAAAATAATACTCCATTAATTTTATAGTGGTCAGAGATAACTGAAGACAAAGAATTCAAAATCCCTAATTTTGACATAACTTATTCATGTAGTTTTACACAATTGTCCATTTAATTTGTCCTCCTGATATAACAAACTCATTTTTCTAAACCACAAATGCTGTTTTTGAATGCAACATCCACATATTTTAAAAAAATTATGCCCTCCTCATGATGTAAAGATACAAAATGAGAATATTTTATTGCTACTTCTAGTCTTACTCAGATACTACAAGCATGGCATGATTATTTTGCAGTCTTTTTTATTTTGGCTTGGCTGATAAGTGATTTTACTTCTACCAAAGATTTTTTATCATAATTTCCATATTAAAATTCAAGAGCTCACATTTGTTAAGAAAGGTAAAACTTTCACCTATTACCAAACATAAACCTAGATGATAAGTGATATAGGAGGTGTGTTTTATGATTTTAAATAGGTGGTTATAAATTTGCTAACACTTGCTTAGCTCTCTGGCACTCCCAAGGATTCTATATACACAAGTGTCCCAAAGGCAACCTATAAGTTAAATGAACTACCAATTCGATCCCTGATGTAAAGAACATTTCTTTTCATTGACCTGATTAAGTTTTTTAAATGTCCTACCTATCACGCTAAATACCATTTTTAATGGAAATTTACAGGTAAATATTTTAACTACAAAATGTTTACAGAAATAAGGCATTTTAAATGATAATCTTCTATGAGATGACAAAATATATTTGAAAATATAATTGACTTGTTTTCACACACACATAGACACACACACAAACACACACATACACACAATATGTAAAGAGCTTTCCTTGACAACCATCCAATTCACTTTCACATTTTCATTTTATGAGATAAAATGAGAAATCATAGGTTAAACTTAATAAATCTAGAATAGTCCAAAGAACATAAAAATAAATGTCTTGATGTCTTTAGCATATCCAGACAGAGAAAAAGTTAACATTTTACTTTTCAAACCCTTTTATGAAATAATATTCAACTCAAGCAATAATCTTTGTGTTCATAATACAAAATTTATCTGTATCATTTGTATTAAATATTTACTAATGAGATATAAAAAATGAAAACTTTCATAAATATAATAGAAATGAAAACCTTATTTTTGTATACACGGTTCTGCAATAGTGTAAATCTGTTCTTCTAAAATATTGTGTCAAATCTGTTGAAAGCTGAAGCCTCAAAGGAATTTCTTTGACAGGAGAGACAAAAGTCGACCAGAAAATGTCCATTTGTTTGCTGGGTGATGATCGTCTGTCTTTTTCTTGATATCACCTCTTCTGTCACACATCCTTTCATCACCCTTCCTTTTGACAAAGAAATAAAGCAGATAGCAGTAAAATAGATTTTTATATCACTGTGAAAATGTATATCCATTTCAACAAAATGTATATGTAAGTGATGAAAATATGCAAGAAGTTCATTCTCTCAAAATCTGCTACAAATATTTGAATATAGTTAGTTCACTAAATAAATTCTCCATTAAAATAATCTAATTTGAAACATGATTATACAATCCATTTTGTATATGTTCAGACTTCTGAGTAATTAAGACATTTCATCTAATATTGTGCTAATAAAATAAATGCTAAAATATAAAAATATTTGCTAATCTTAACAGTCTGGCTATATTATACTTTGTTTAAAGTGTTGAAGCTTTGATTCTGAAAAACTATGTTCCTCATATTATCTAGTACATAGTTCCTTCAAGAAGTTCTCATTAATCAAATTGCATTATATCTTGATGTGAACTTCCAAAAATGACATTTCTAGTTTAAACATATCTTAAAAATATAAAAATGTTAATATTATAAAGACACAAGAACTTAATTCAAGTCTAGATTTCTTTGAACAAATACTGTATTATTTTCTTTCCTAATAAAAGAAACACATTTATTATGTCTAATTATTTTACAGTGTTATTTATCAAGGCAGTAGAACTTAATTTTGCCCACAGAAATTCATAAAAGATAATTTTGCCATAATCACCAATAAGCTTCTGTTATTGTTTGTGTATGAGATGTCCCCAAAAGCTCCAGTGCTGATATGGAATTATTCAGAGGGGAAATGAATAGATTATGAAAGCTGTAACCTAATCAGTGCATCCTGATTTGAGTGTACTCTGTGGTAACTTTAGGCCGGTGGGGAGTGGCTGGAGGAGGTGTGTAACAATGGGGGTTCCCTAGAATAATTAATCTTCCCTATGGCCTCTTGCCCTGTGTCTTTCTGCTGCTTGGCTGCCATTAGCAACACAGTGCTCCTCCACTGCTCCCTTCCAGGATGTTCTGCTTCAACTTAGGCCCAGAACAGTGAAATCAGACAATCATGGACCGAACCTCTGAAACTTTGGGCCAAAATAAAATTTCCCTCCTCTAAGTTGTTCTTGTCAGGAATTGTGGTCATGGTGAAAAGTTAACTGACATATCCTTGTATCCTAACTGATCTCAGACTGCATCTACTACCAATTGCAACAATATTTAATAGTGATGGTCATTTTCTTTCCTTTTGAGGGCCAAACTTCCCTTTGTTTCCAGAGCATTGCAGCCTCTGTGATGACTTCCTGATTTGTGAGCTGTTCATTCTCAGTGTCCTTTACTGATCTAATTCCCTTTGTCATATCTGTAGATGTTAGCATGGTTCCTAGTTGTACTCCGTCTTCTTTGCTCTCTGAAGTACTGTTTAGGTAGCCTCATATGTTCTGAAGACTTTAGTTACTATCTATAAAATCTGTAAAGAGATAAATGTAAATTTCAACTGTTTCTCAGACTTTGTCTCAGTGACTCGAGCACATTAATTCAAGAGTCTTTCAATGATCTCAAATTAATATGTCCTAAGTACGTTAATTTTACATGTCCAGAGTTGTTCTCAAAATCACTCTCATTCTGACCCCTTTCTAGTGTTTTCTGTTTCAGAAAATGTATCGAAACTTATAAAGTTCAATAAAATTTAAAGATGTCATTTATCCTTGATGCTTTTCTTTTTCCTCTTTTGACCATATGTCCAATTATATGCAAAATAACTTTATATCTCCCTCCTAACTATCCATTGAAATGATTTATTTTTATTAATACTGTCAGCCCTCTAATGCAAATCAGAACATCCCCTTAAATTTCTAATTTATTTATTTATTCATTTTTATGGTACTGGGGATTGAACCCAGGGCCTTGTGCATACGAGGCAAACAAACACTCTACCAACTGAGCTATATCCCTAGCCCTCCTTAAATTTCTAATGTAATAAACCTTATTAACTCTTCATTATCTTACTTAGCTACACTCTAGTCTGTCTTCATAATTGAGGTAAAATTTTAAAACTTTTATCTGTTTTGCCTCATTGTCAATTAGCATTTTATTTGGAAAAAAAAGAGAACAAAACCAAACTAAAAAACTTTTAAATATACAAAACTAACAAATGCAAAGCCAATATTTTTGAAATAAATAAAAATGTCATTAATTATCCCCCACATATATCACAAACTTTGTCTCATGTATTTTTTCCCACTAATAGTAATGGTCTGTTTCTTTAAATATGCTATATTTTGGAAGTTTTATTCTTACTTTTGAAATCCTCTCTTTTTCTATTCAACTGTTATTATCATTCATAATCATCTTAAATCCACATGAAAATAATTTTATTGGTGTCAAAGTATTTAATGTTTCATATAATTATTTATGGTAAGAGTTTTCTTCTGTTTAAACATTGAAAGAATCATTGTGAATTCTTTACCTTAAAAGATGTTCTTTGGGCTGAGAATGTAGCTCAGTGAGAGAATTGTTGCCCACCATGCACAAGGTCCTAGGTTTGATCGCTAGTAAAACTATAACAACAAAAGAGTACTCTTTTGCTTTATCGATATTAACATGAAAAATAATAACCAAACATTCACTATTATTTTTCTACCATCAAATTCAGGATAACCATTAGTTTTCAGACTTTTGTTTCCTAAACTATTAGTTATTAAGGAATCCAAGAATCCTTAAAAGGCAGTTGGTTTTTTGTCTTGCAACAAGAAAAATTCAAGGTGGTTCTGAAATATACTAGTATTGTTAGAGCTGGAGACACTTGTAATAAAAGCACAAAATAATGGTAAGAACAAGTTAGGTAATCAAAATGTTCTCTTTGGATATGTTGTGATATGGCTTATTATTGTATGATTATAGCATAATAATCATAAATTGATGTTGATATGAATAACATTGTAAAACTTCATGATTCATAATGTTCTTCTATAGACAAATGGCAATACACCATGTAGGCAGAAGGGACTTATAAAAATTTTTCATATTTATTTTATATACATTATATTGTGTTTTGTTTTATTATAATTCAAAGATACTGCAATATTGCATTATTGAATTAAAGATTTATAGCAGCCCTGCAATGAGCAAATCTATTGGCACCATTTTCTCACAGCATGAGCTCACTTCATGTCTCTGTGTCACATGTTTGGTATTCTCACAAATTTTCAAGCTCTTTCATTGTTATTGTATTCATCATAGTGATCTTTGCTGATTAGTTTTTAATGTTGGTATTATAATTATTCAGAGTTCCTATGATCTATGTCCATAAAGGTTGGTAAACTTAATAAATGTATGTTTTGACCCCTGTACTAACTGACCATTTCTCCCTCTCTCTGTCTTCTTCATCAGGCCCCTCAGGCCCTGAGACAAAATAATATTAAAACTAGGCAAATTAATTACCATACCATAGTCTTTAACTATTCAAATAAAACAAAAAGAACTCTCACAAGCATCACTTACTCTAAAACAAAAGCTAATAGTGACTAAGCTTAGTTTGGAAAGCATATCAAAGGCAAGACAGGCCAAGAACTAGGCCTCTTGCACTAAATAGTCAGGTTGTGAATACAAAGAAAAAATTTTGATGCAAATTCAATGTGCTAGTTCAGTAAACCCCCCAAAAATAAGAAAATAAAACAGCCTTATTGGTGATATGGAGAGTTTTACTGACCAGGATAGAAAATCCAAAGAACCAGAAAACAGTGTAGTCATTGAAAGTCCAGCATTCTGGATATCAAGGGTGGGATGAGGCATGTTTGGATCAGTGTTAATCAGTACCTAGGAAAGCCTTCTGTTCTGGGCAGTAAGATTAGAAGGACTCTAAATAATGTGATAATGAAGAAAATGGAGAGAGAAAACAGGATACTTCCCTTATCTCTAATCTTTAGATGAAGATCTAGGAAGATTGATTTTTGTTGTAAAGTAAAAGAATGTATTCATGAAACAGCTGAAAAAAACCAACTGTGTCCGGATATACAACCTATACTACCTATTCCTCCTGCTTATAGGCACAGTCCAGCACTCCAACTTATCCTAAGCGGACATTGCCAAAAAGTGTGCAAGAAATAAAATGTCCAAACCCTTTTCATGGAGTCCCCTGAGTTCTTTCGTGGATATCAGAAGACAGTATTCTGGGGCCTTTGCAACACTGGCTTGAACAATTAACAGTATCCCAAAGAGGACTGTCATGATTTGACTCTGGAGTCAGAAAAGGACATGGTATCTGTGGGGAAAATACTGAGCTTGCCCCAAACCTCGAAGTGGTTTGAGGTGGCTTCCCTATTGGAAGGGTGGGAACCCCTACAGGCCTATGGTGGCACCCGGAAAATATGAAGAGATTCAAATGTTGGAAACTGTATCCAAAATAGTTGCTGGAAAGCAAAAGGAAAAAAGACTACTGCTTAAGAGGCAACAAGACCCCTGACGTGTGCATTAAGTCAGTCATAGACCAAGAGTTACTCAGATCATCCCTGCAGAGTACAAGAATTAAAACTAGAAAGGGAAGTCTGGTTAGTGCAGGTTGGTAGCAAGGATGAGCTGTCAGGGCACTTAGAAATTGCAGATGAACCCAAATCCCTGCAGGTCATTGTGTGCTGTTTTGCTAAACTGAAAGGACATTCTGGACCCAGACTACATAGCAGGGTGTTTGTGATTAGTACAAACTGGAAACATCATACATGGAAACCACACAGGGAGTCCGCTAGCTCCAGTGATTCAGAAGTTGAGATGGAAGATGAAACCCCCAAATTATACACCCAGCAGGAGAGGCTTAAGGGAACTGATCCAAATCTGTTCTCCACTCCATACAGATACATGCCACCATGAGATTGTATACCTGGGAGAACAGGTGGAACTGAAGCCCATAGTCAGGAAGAAAATGAAACAAAGCACACCAGCATGGCTCTTCTGATTCTGGGACACTGGAGCAGATGGGATAATGTTGAATGATCTATTGTTGTATAAAATTGCTTCAGTAACTGCTCACTCTGCTTCATGTCGGCAACTCTATCCCAGTGCTACTGATTAAAGTGTGAGGTCATTACTAACTTGGCTGCTTCTTACTACTCATAGTACATGGCCAAATTTTAGAGATATCCCTATGCCTAGAGGGATCTGGACTCTGTAGAAGAATTACAGGCCTATTTTCAGGAAATGGGGATGAAACATGCTTTTTTTTATGTGTAGCCTCTCCATGGATGAGATAGTATTACTTTTACTGCAGGGATGAAGAATGCCATGTTATACATGGCCACTCCATCCTATTATGTCTCCCTGGTAAAAACATTGTTCTCATTAGTAAAGTACTCCTTCCAGCAAGCAGCAAAACTAATAGCAGATCTAGTGGAGACAGAGAAATCAGAAAAAAAACAGGAGTCCAGAAAACTCAGTCAAAACTGGAAGGACCTCTTAAGTCTCCCATAAACAGATGTGGATGAACTTAATATCAGCTAGAGGAAATGAAAAGAAAATAGATAAACAACTTAATACCATCCTGGTACAAATACTGAAATAATAGCCAAATGGCAAAAGATTTTAGTCCTTAACTCCTAAGAAGGGAAAGAAAAGGGAGACAGAAAAGTAGAATAGATGACTTCTCCAAAGGGAGAAAAAGATAAGTCTCTCCTCTTAAAAACTGTACAGAAGAGCCTATGACTACCCCTGAAGAGTCTTTGAAGCCTGGTATTGGGACAGTTAGGGGCGAAGTCGAGGTTTGGTGGGTATGGAAACTGAATGCACATTGATAGAAGGTAATCCTGACAAATTCTCAGATAGATCAACTACTATTGATGGATATGGGGAAAAGGGGAAAAACAGAGTGTGAGCTATTGTGCTCACACTGTGGTTTGAATGGCTGCTGCTCACCCTCTGCCCAGTGTTCACAGCTCTAATTCCTGAATATATGATAGGTGTTTATTTCTTATGGCCAAATCACAGAAGGGGAATTCCGTTTTCATTGCTGGGAAATTAAATAAATGCCAGCTATAAAGCCTATATTAAGAGGGCATGCTAAACACCCTCACATTGACCACATAGTTGCCACCAAACAATATGGGCTCCCTGGTGTCCACCAAAAGATATGAGAGACTATATATGAATTGCTTAATCTAAACAATTTCGCCAACTCACACCACTTTAACTCCCCATCATCAGGCTAGTAGGAAAAGCCAGATGAAATTTGGCACAATAGTGGATTACAGGGAATTAATAAATAACCCCCCCACCCCCACACACACACATTTAATTCAGCTGTTGCCAGCATGGTCACTATTCTAGAAGATCTTAGACTCAGTGGTGAATGTATTGTAAGGGTCCGGCGGACGTCAGAGGAAGAGACCACCAAGAGACCGGCTCATGCAACAGCAAAAGGGGTTTATTGAGGATCCAATCCAGCGCGCTGGGGCTCCATGCTCACTCAAGAAGGGAGAGCAGCCCAGAGCCCCGAGCAGGGCTTGAACAGTGTTTAAGTATACTTTTTGGGGAGGGTGGGGGCTTTGCATACATCACAGTCTCCTTTAACAAATCATCATACACCGTGGGAAAATCAAACAACAATTCTTAAACACAATTAGTACATTCATTGGCGGGAACAGGTTGGGCGGGGGTGATAGGTCAGTTCTAAATTGGGGTACACATTCAAACTGATTGGTTTAGGTCCTGCGATGCCTACATGCCAGGCCGCACAGGGTCCTACGTTATTAAACAACCAGATGGTCAGGGGGAATATTTACTGGGAAGTTCCGGGTATTGTCCTAACAGCTACAGGAATTTCAGGTTTTGGGTGTAGCATAGGAACTTAACAATACCTGGTTCTTTACTTTTTAACTCAGGCCTTGCAGCTTAGAAACTTTACAATGCCCGGTCTTTTACACTTTAACTTCAATTTCTTTTACCCTTACAGTATCACTGGGTTCAGGACCTTTCTAATGTGTTCTTTATCATAGATAGAGCTCCTGAGAGTCAAGACTCAATTACATTCACATAGGAAGGCCAATAACAAATATTTATGTTACTTCAAGGATATCTCCATAGTCCCATTGTGTATCTTGGTATGGTAATGAACCTGGTCCCAATGTCTACTGGTAAAAATGCTTACGATAATGATCATTAATGATGCTCTTTGAGCATCACCAAAGCTACCCCTATTTATTTATTTATTTATTTATTTTTTTACTCATTTGCAAGATAGAGGATGGGCCATAAACCCTGACAAAATGCAGGGCACTGGCTTTTTAGTGAAATTCTTGGGTGTTGACTACTAGGGTTGCCACAGTCTGGCTGGGCACAAAACAACCAAGCCACCACACCGCCTTGTAGATTCAAACAGCAGCTCTTTATTCCTGAACCGTCACCGGCACTCTACATGCACATTCTGGGAAAATTCCACACACTCCACCAGACTCTGCATACCAAATACTCTCTGAATCCCAGAGAACTCAACAGGAACTCAAGGAGCGGGCGCCCAAGGCAGCAGGATACGCCCTATTCCCAGCAGAATCCACCTTAAACCTGAACAGCCCTATTCTCAGCAGGATCCACACCCTAAACCTGGAACCGCCCTAAACCCAATCCGCCCTGGTCCTTGAGCAGGGTCACCTTTCTCAAACATTCATGCAATGTCACTGCAAATGACCTGGGTCCAAGGCAAGCCCATTTCCTCAATGGAGAGTCCTCCCTCTAAGCAACATTGGGTAGGCTGACAAGGAAATTACCATGCGTCATTCCTACTTGGCTATGGCTCTCAGCATAGGGTAAGACAAGTTTGTGGTGAGCCGTTAGAAGATGGCGCCGGCTTCCACTGTGGCCTGTGATAAACAACTCCTTTTTTGGAGAGTTGGCACGTAATCCCTTATCACCCTATGAGAAAGCTCCACGTGGCAGCTTTGCATTGGGGCTTGAGATGCTTTATTAAGGCTGGGAGGGGCATCCGAGAGGAGAAGAAGAAATATCAAGGGCCTGAATAAACTGCTGAAAGAAGATTCCTGAGTTGCGTCTTCCTTGCGGGCAAGGGATCGCGACAAGTGGTGCCGAGACCCGGGAACCAGAACTTTCAGTAGTCAGGGGTGGTGCACTGGTTAATCCCAGGTAAGTGGGATCCGCGACCAAAGCGGGGTTAGTCCCTAGTAAATGGGATCCGCGACCAAAGCGGGGCAGCTCCTCTGTAAACACAGAGAGAGCCTTACATTTTATTGCAGCTGCACTGTGTACTTTCGCTTCTACTTTCGCTTTTGTTTTTTGTGCTTCTTTTGTTGTTGTGTCATGGGTGCCGCATCTTCAAGTCCGCTTCTCCTGGCCCTAGATGGCCTGTTACGTTCCAAGGGCCTGGAAGTGAAACATAGTACTTTACAGAGATTTTTACAGAAGATAGATATCGCTGCACCGTGGTTTGCATTTTCGGGCAGCCTTACTGTACCTAGTTGGGATAAATTAGGCAAAGATCTTGACTTTGCTTGTGAGCAAGGCACCTTAGAGGGTGGTGTTATACCACTTTGGAAGTTAGTTAGAGGATGTATAACAGATGGTAAATGCCAAGAGGCTGTGAGTGAGGGTCAGGCCGTTCTTGAACAAGTATATGAGGAAAAATCTGAAGGATCACATAGTGAAGTGGCAGAGAGTATCAAAAGTAACAGTAGTGAGAAGGCAAAAGAGCCTGAAGATAAAAATAGGAGAAGGCTCTATCCAGACTTGACCGAATTCAAAACATCTGAGGACACAAGCGGCTCAGAGTGTTCTGAGGACCTTGATATATTGTTGCAACAACTACATAAGATAAAAGTAAAAAAGAAGAAAAAGGAGACACAAGGCGCGCATGCCTACTGTAAGAAGGGGGAGGGATCTAATATTGGTCAACAGAATTCTGAGGAGGAGGAGGTTGAAAATTTAGAAGAAGATATGACGCCTGTTGCCCCACCCCCGTATGTGGGGGGGAGCCAAAGTTCCGGGAGGTCTTTTCATGCGCAAGTTTGGAGGACAGTTAATACAGATATGGGACTTGCGTACCCGGTGTTTCAGGACAATAACAGGGGAAGATATCATGAGCCTTTAGACTTTAAGATAGTTAAAACCTTGGCAGAATCCGTCCGCACTTATGGCATAGATGCCGCTTTCACTCTCACTCAGGTGGAGGGACTTACTAGATTTTGTATGACTCCCTCAGATTGAGCTAGTCTAGTCCGCGCTTGTGTTTCCCCAGGGAAATATTAGGAGTCCAAAGTTGGCTGTTTAATGTTTCTGGCACTACCCAAGACTCGGAGCGAGGTAGGAGGCTTAAAATTTTTGCAAATAATTCACAATTATCTAATGCTACATTACCCTCCGCAGCAGTCTGTCTCCAATCTCCGTTCCTGTTTCTTTTGGCTAATGTTACATTACAGGGGATGCTTAATTGTTCTAATGTTACTTGCTACTTGTCTGAGTGTTGGAATGGCTCCTGGACTACGGCAGTGATTATGAAAATTCCAACCTTTGTCCCGATCCCGGTTACTGCAGATCCAGAATCCTTTCCTATTGTTGAATTGATTAGAACCCGTAGAGATTTTGGAATTACGGCAGCTATAGTGACAGCTGTGGCGGTATCTGCTGCTGCAGCAGTTACAGCTGGAGTAGCCATGGCCAGCCAAGTACAAACTGCTGCCACTATTAATCAGGTTATTCAACAAACATCCACCATACTTGAATCCCAAAGTAAAATTAATCAACACATTTTATCTGGGATTTTGGCTGCTAATCAAAGGATAGATCTGCTTCAAGCTCAAGTTGAGGAGTTGTCTGATCTAGTACATTTGGGTTGTGTTGATCAACGTGTGCATTTATGTATAACCTCTGTCAGATTTAATGATTCCAGAAATGCCTCCCGCATCATCGGGGAATATCTATCCGGAACCTGGTCCTTGGAAGCAGAAAACTTGATCCAGTCTCAACTAACGCAGATTGCTGTTTTGAATAGTACCCGTGTCGAACCAGTGACTTTGGGTCAATTCACCAGTTGGCTGTCCTCTGCCTTTTCCTTTTTTAAGGAATGGGTGGGAATGGGCATTTTTGGGGCAATGTGTTGCTTCGGTGTTGTACTTTGTTTGTGGCTTCTCTGTCGCCTTAAAGCTCGCCATGCGCAAGAGAAAGCTATGATCATACAAGCTCTTGCGGCCTTAGAAAATGGCATTTCTCCACAAATCTGGCTTGCACATCTTAAACAGTGATTTCTGGGCATGGCCATTGCACCCCAAGTTAGTTTTACATTGCACTGGGATTGGCATGTCCTCTTCTTTATGCTCTCCCGGTACTGAATAGCCCTTGCACTCTGCAGGTCTTGTTACCATTGCACGCAGATGGGTTTCAGGACTGGTCTTTCTTCTCGGCTGCAGACTTTTTACCTTCCTCTGGGGCTTAGGGATTGTGTTGCCAACTTAAATTTTGTCATCATTACCAGGCTACCTGTGTTATCCTACTTCTCATCGTCGTCACGATGCAGGATGCGAGGCAAGGCACTGCACTTGAGTGATCCCTCAACGGACCTCAAGGAAAGCATGTCCTATTGCATGCGGGTTTGACGTCCACGCCCCGCCCTACGAAAAAAGGCGTCGGCTGATATGGGATCAGGTCTGGGGAAGGCGCCTCCTTAGGACTGGACCATACATTGCAGCCACTTCTGCACAGTGGGATAGGACCTCTACTTTCGCCTGCATTGTTTTATAAAACAGAAGGGGGAACTGTGGTGAGCCGTTAGAAGATGGCGCCGGCTTCCACTGTGGCCTGTGATAAACAACTCCTTTTTTGGAGAGTTGGCACGTAATCCCTTATCACCCTATGAGAAAGCTCCACGTGGCAGCTTTGCATTGGGGCTTGAGATGCTTTATTAAGGCTGGGAGGGGCATCCGAGAGGAGAAGAAGAAATATCAAGGGCCTGAATAAACTGCTGAAAGAAGATTCCTGAGTTGCGTCTTCCTTGCGGGCAAGGGGTCGCGACACAAGTTTATACCTCAGACTGTAATAGATAAAGTTTGCAGTCATTTCCACTTCAAAACAGAGTAAAATAAATGAATAATGCATAGGGCTACCAGGTTATTGGAGGACTTGTGTCTCTCATCCAGCTCAGTTATTATGACCTTTATATAATCTGTGTAAGAAAAGCACATTATGGGACAGGACAGACTGGCAGAGTGAAGCATTTAATCAGGCCAAATGAACACTAGTCCTTAGGACACGAGACACATGAAAACTTGCTGAGTTTACTATCCTTGTCACTCCAGATAGCTCTAAATAGGGCTTAGGCAGCAGATTATGGGACAAAAGACCCTCATCAGATTTTGATCACTGTTGTGGAAAGCAATGGAAGAATATTACATCCTGTTAGAAAGATAAATGTATGATACTTAGGCTTCCCTTCTTTACAAAGACCGCTTCTACAGAGAAGAACCAGTCAAAGTGATACAGATGGTGATGATAAGATGGCTGGAGGAAGTCCCAACCCAGGAAATCACCTTTTGGCTACATTGTAGATCAAAAACTCCAGATCAAAAGACTACTGGCAGTGGTGACATGCTAAAAACTGCCCAGAAAGTTGTCTGATGTTCCTGCATGCAATGTCTTGCTTGTTCTCAGCACTACTCCTGATAACTGGATGCCTCTAAAGGGCATACCAAAGAGGTTCTGTCCTACTTGATGGCAGAGAGACTACATTTGCCCTCTCCTACTACCAGAAGGGGTGAAATATGCATTGAGTTGTGTGGGCAGTTATAGGCTTGATGCAAACCTTCCTCAGCAGAAGAACCAATCAAAAATCATTTATTAAGAGTTGATCTGGTTGAGTGTCTTATGGTACCTCACATAAGAGTAAGCAGAAAACTTATTTCACAGTTCATGACATACAAGAGTGGACTCAAGATCAGAACATATTATGGATCTCCCAGCTGCCATTCAATCCAATTGGAGCCTGATTAATTGAAAGAATGAATTGCATGCTGAAACAAGCCCTTAAGACCAAAACTAACTATGCAGAAGTGAATTGCTCATTTGCCTGAGGCTCTGAGGGTATTAAGTGAAAAACCCAGACAGGAGCCGCCTGCAGCTATTTCTGTGTCATCTCACCCAGGGCCACCAGCATTAAGATTACAGATATGAATCTGCTGAATATTTTCTCAAGCTGGCCTGAGACACAAGTAACAACTTATTATTGCAGACTTCTCAAGGCATCACTGGAGACAAGGAGCATTAGTTGGTCATGAATGTACAAATAAATCCCTTGTAGGTTGCCTTACTGACCCCTTGGGGATAAGGAAGTATAAATTTATAAGTACAGCCTACTCTATTGGGAGCCTGGACCTTACAAGTACAGGTGGTGTTAACTTCAGGTGTCCTTACCTGAGAAACACTTTGTATCAGTTTTTGGCAATTATATATTCCAAAGTTGTCTTATTCTTTCTATATCCCTGAAGTATAAACAGGTGGAATAGTCTTGTACGCTTGTCTAGGCAAGCCTACTGTGTAACCTACAGTGGGCAAGGCTACAATACTTTATACACACAAGAACATACAGTAGCCTACATGCTGATGAATGGAGCTGATTTGCCATTTTGGGGTGCCTATTTAATATCTGTCGAATTCTCCATAGGTTAGCAACAAGCAAGCAATTTAGGAACTGGGCAATAGACATTGCACATTATGTCAACCAGACTACCATTGGATCAACTTATAACTCATAACTGTAACTGAAGTACAAGGACTTTCCCTGAGTAGCCCAGCCTGCAAGAAAAGGTAGAATAATTTTGGTATCAAAATTACTTTAACATGTTTGGAATTGATTTTCACTCTTTGCACTGATATTATCAGATATGGATGAAATGTGCTCCAGGAGCTTTGTCTTGGGACTTTGTGGAAGAAAAGAAGCAGTTTAAAATTATGAGGGAATTTTGGGGTTTCTGAGGCACGGTGGGTGGAGGGTGGAGGTAAACTCAATTCAGTGCCAATGAAAACTTCTTGTTCTGGACAGTGATTTTAAAAAGGACTCTAAAGAACATGATAATGAAGGAAATGTAGAGGGGAAAGCAGCCACTTCCCTTTTCTCCAATCTTTAGTTAAGGATCAAAGTAGAACAAATTTGGTTATAAAGTCAAAGTACATACTGATAAACTTTGGAAGAAATCCATCTATGCAGTGAGCATGCCGCCTTTCCTATATATTCCCTTTGCTTGTAGGTATAATGCAGCCTTCCATTTTAACCCAACCTATCATCACCAAGGAGTTATAACTAATAAAATCTCCAAGGAATTTCTGTGGAGTCCTCTACATTTTTTCTTCTAGATTGGAAAACAACATGGTGGGGCCTTTGCATCTCTGGGGTTTGTCAGGTAGGGTAAGATGTATTATTGCAGTCAGAGTCCAAATCCAAAGGCCTAAAAACCAGAAGTGCCAATATCCAAGTGCAGAGAAGATGTATTTTCTAAGTTAGACAGAAGGAAATTTGCCCTTCTTCCACTTGCTCTGTACAGGTTCTCAATAAATTAGACCTGCCCATCCACATTGGTAAATGTGGTCTTCTTTACCTCATCTACTCATTAAAACACTAATCTCATCTAGAACCACACTATAGCCACACTGAGGAATAATAATTTATCAGCAATCTTGGCATCATTTATCCTAGTCAAATTAATATATAAAGTTAATCATCACACAATATTATGAAAGTCAAAAGATTAGTATTCATATGTTAAGGTCTGTAAACAAGTCAGGATGGTGCCTGGCAAATGTTAGAGTCTGTAAACAAGTCTGGATGGCGCCTGGCATTTTGCCAGAGGGAGTGGTTTGTGAAGTAACACCAGCGAACCATTAAGTGTGGAGATTTCTTATTGGTTGACTGCTGTATCGAGTTTATGTTAATTAAGATAAGCTGTGTGGAATGTATAAATACCTCTGTTGTCCTACAATAAACGGCTCCCTCTCCTGCTGTATCAATGTACACAAGTTGTTCGTCACCCCCTGGTTATTTTGCTGCAGCCAGACTACGGCATTCATAGATAATAATATTTATATAACAACACAATCATTTGGACATAAAATTAATAATTCATTTATTTCTTTAGTATAAGGCTATGAACAAATACAGAATGATGTGGTAATAGCTACTGCCACACCCTCTAGTCAATGATACCAGGAATAGACTCTTTGTGTAAAAGAAGTTACCAGGGGTCTTTTCAGTACTAACACATACTCTCAGAAGATTATTTGAGAGCTACTTTGTAAATATATCTCCTAAGGCAGACAGTAATATTTATGCTGCATGTCTTCACACTTCAGTGAATACTAATCATTAAGAGACAATGAAGGCATATAGCATAAAAGAGTTCATATTTCTTTTACCATAATACTTTAATAACAAATAAAAGCAAGTATTTTTTCAATATGCTGTCAATTTACTTAATAGTACCAAACAATTCAATTTAACCACATAGTATGAAACAAAGTATGAAATGATATTAAACTTTCAGCTAAGACAATACAAATTTGAAATTACAGTGTACATTGTTCAAATGTTGCTTTATCACTCAAGAAAACATCACAAATTTTGCCCCGTGTCTCTTTTCCTCTAAATGTCTTTTGTACTTTTTGTTTATGTGTATATATATTTACATTATTTATGTAATATATAATGTTTATATAACATATATAATATGATAAAATATATTTATTTATATATTATATGACATATAATATATAATATATTTGCTTCTATAACAAATATATATGTATGTGTTCATACATAATATATATAAAATATAAACACTTGCCAAATTGAATAAAAATAATTTTGCTTACCAGAAGCAACCAAATTTTACTCTTTTTTTGAAACTAACTGCATTGCAAATCTCTCTTTAAAAATATAATTGTCTCCAAATGTCAGTTTCTGTAGTGCAGATATGAGTTTTCAAACTGTTCAAGATAATATTTTATAATGTGTTAAATGACATCACATATAATTTTTCTGTAAATCTCTATCAGCAATATAACTAGTGCTTTTCACATCAGAAAAAAAGGTCAATTCAGTTTAATGTAACATTAGTTTATATGATCATTGAAATAGCCATAATATGGAAATCACTAACAATGTGATAATATGTTTGAAATGTTTCAGAGATCTTCTTGAAGGCAAATGATAATGAGTATCATACTGGAAATCAAGTGACAGTTTCTTAATATAGTACAACATAAGCAAAGTAAGTCTAAAGGAGGAGTGGAAAACTATCTGTAGACATAGTGAATATTAACTTTTTCATATCTTTGTGCATGCATATGTACACTATTCAAAAGTTATTTTTCTAAATAACAGGGAACATGAGAAGTGATTCTCTACCACCTTTCCTAAAATCTGAAATGTACAGTTTCAACAATTTCTAAGAAGTGTTGTTTTCTTCTGAGGATTTAAAGATGAAAGTCAAGTTCTTACACAGAATGATGTGGCTGTTGTAAGAGGATGCTGAGGAAATCACACAAAAAAAATATTACCAATATCAACTCAATATATGAAAACATTCAATATAAAAACACCACTGAGATATGAATGAGATGTTTGAGAGATTCAATAGTGTAGAAGGTTTGTGGGGGTTAGGTGTTCAAGTGGTATTTGAGGAATATTTTTGCAGATAGTTTGGACTATTCATTGGCAGTCAATGAGAAGTAAGCATGTTTAAAGGGGGACTGTTTCTAGTGGTTTTAAAAGTTCAAATGATGCGGAGTGCAGATTTGAAGTTGAATATCCAGGGGCCAGATAAGGAGATTTTTCATAGTTCATATGCCATACCAATAATATTTCTGTAGTAAATGAGATGTCTTAAAAGATTTTAAATAGGAGATTCATTTGAACAGATTTGAATATCGGATATTTTAACACTTTGGAAGATTAATCTAAGGAGACTTGTCAAAGAGCCTTAAATAATTTGGCAAAATCATGAGACCCTTAATTAATGTGTGGCACAAAGCATATAAAGAAAGAATTGATGCAAAAGACATTCAGGAAGGATGGCCAACTTGGCAACCAATTGAACATGATAAATGAAAGATAAGGAGAATTTAAGGATAACTGTGATTATGCATTTAATCTTTCAAGATAACCTTGAGAGATAAACAGATTATCAAACCTGTTTTTCTCTAGGATTTATGACCAATAAATGGCACCCCAGGAAAGTAATTTGAGTATATTTATTTTATATTCCATACTACTCATTGGTTTTTAAAATTTTAAAGCAACAGAATAATTTGATCAAGATAAGTTGTATGTCGCTTGAGTATATAAATCACGGTGGAGCTTCTCTGTTTGAAGCAGAATGTTGTGAGATTGGCTTTGTATCATGTATCTGCTCTTTGTCCCTAATATAAATGTAAATTCCTTCAGCTGCTTCTACAGAATTTTTTGTGGAAGTTTAGAATAAATGGTAAATTTGCAGCACACAAACATCCTTAGACATGAAATGTATATGTGTAAGTAGATGTCCATGATGCTTTTAAATAAGACAGCAGTCTCTTTATCAGGCTAAATTACTTCCAAGTTCACAAATACAAAAATTAACATATATCTGTAAAATAATTATTCAATTCAGATCTTGATAACATGGGTCAATTACTCTCCTACAGTATCATACATGACACTATCTCACTTCTATGTAAAAATCTGGAGTTTGACATGTTTACTCAGCTCTGATAAAATATAATATGCTTATTTATATTTGCAATCACTGCTTAAAATCCATCCATACTTAAAGATGTCTCATATTTCTAAATTTCTAGTATGAAGAAGAACACTGTTTGACTGGATCTATGCTATCTGTTGCTATCTGTGACACATACTAGTGGTAACACATTATTCAGTTTGGCATGATTTTATACTGCCCTTCATCAGAGTGAAAATTGAATTGTTCTGTCAGATCAATCAGGCAATAGGACATCTGTTGCCCACGCAGAATTAATCAGAGAAGCAATCTTTCCATCAGACTTTATGTTCATACGCCTGCCTATTCAATTGAGTCCAATTTATTGTTCTTTATCTATATACCTATGCCTATGTTTTTAAGTTAGGCTCACAAATTTAGTTTTTGAATCTGACTTGACTTTTTCCTGAACTTAGTTTAAGTTCATCTTGGACTTTGAAGATAAAATTGAGAAATATTCTCAGAAATAGGTGAAAATTTTAATTAAACAGTAAAAAATAAAACATAAAGAAAACAACATCCTTTTTAATAACAGCTATGAATATGAAAAGTGATTGTAAATTTTGGAAAATTAATCTTGTATAAGTGATATCTCAGATTTAGTTCATAGGGAATATCGTATCTTCCCATTCCAAAGTTAAGCAGAGTAATACTTGATAAATTCAGTGAGTGAAATGTATTCTTGTTTGAAAAGAAAACAAAATCACTTAATTAACAGTATAGCCACAATTATTACACCTAAATTTTTTTGTGTTATAATATTAATTTAAAATTCATCATTGAATTGTATGGTAGTTCATTTCAGGTGGAACAAAATAGGGTAATACACTGATTGAAAGCAGAACATCCATGAAAATTTTTTTAAAAAAAATTCAAATGATAAGGCAGCTGCCATTTTGTATTTAGCTATAAAAAATAAGCCCCATTAAACATAAACAAAAAATGTGAAAAAACTTGAAAAATCATTATAAAATGCATAATTTCTAAAATTTCTAAACATATCATTTTTATTATTCAATTAAGTTTTTAATAAAGGCATTCAATTTTCCACTGGTAATTAACAGGAGCTATTTTCAAAGTGGATTCTAAATTATAGATAATTCCTAATTAAGATCCAATTCATGTTCCTCACAGTGTTATTATTTATTGAAAATTTAACAACCAATGTCAAGTCAATTTTTAAAAGATGCCAAAGCTTTATTTTTTCATAAGATTAAATATACCTGAGCATTGATATTTTAATAATTTGATATTATTTACATATTTTTCCCACTTCTCATATATTTGTATTTATTTATTTATTTTTAATTATTTTTTAATTTATATATGACAGTAGAATGCATTACAATTCTTATTACACATATAGAGCAAAATTTTTCATATCTCTAGTTGTATACAAAGTATAGTCACACCAATTCATGTCTTCATAAATGTACTCTGGATTATAATGACCTTCACATTCCATCATCATTTCTAATCCCATACTCCCTCCCTTCCCCTCCAACCCCTCTGCCCTATCTAGAGTTTGTCTATTCCTCCCATGCTCCCTCTCCCTACCCCACTATGAATCAGCCTCCTTATATCAGAGAAAACATTAGGCATTTGGTTTTGGGGGATTGGCTAACTTCACTTAGCATTATCTTCTCTAACTCCATCCATTTACCTGCAAATGCCATGATTATATATATATATATATATATATATATATATATATATATATATATACACAATGGAATATTACTCAGAAATAAAAGAGAATAAAAATCATTTACTTATTTTAATGAAAAATTATGTTAAAACAATATTTAAGAAACTTGTTTCAGATTCATTAACCATCCAGGTCCAAACTAATAAACCTGGTTAATTGTTGATTTTTGTCTAGATGACATTAACTTTAAAGGCAAAAATATTGAAGGCAAAGATGAGTTGGTACTATTGTTTACAGGCACATTCATCACTCTTAAAACAAGGTCAGTCACCTTTTAGAAGGGCATAACTCTGCAGTGAAAGTTTAAACAAATTTTATAGTGTATAAAAAGCATCTTGAAATTAAGTATGAAAAAATACAATTCATATTTTTGTTTGTTTTATTTAAGCATATAAAATTGATGCCCGTCTTGATCACTTGACATTTGATTTGTTATGTTGTATTTGGTATTTACATACTCCAAAGTATAAAACTTACTTTATAATAAAGATATAAGTTACATACAGACAATATATACAAAAATATGAAATAACATGTTAATATATGTCATTACAAAAGCACATGATTTGTCCAATCCCTTAAAAGCACACTGTTTTTCTGATGTCTTGAGTGTTTTATTATAGAACATTACACAAAGCCAATAACTTTTGCTTAAATTGTATATCACTATTCAGTTCCCACCAAGCAATAGAAACTGATTTTAGTTATAGTCTATGCTATGCTGTCATTTAGTTTACCATATAATACATAATTATGCATGTATCTGTGTATGCTAACTGCTTACACAAAGGAGAAAGAAACCCATTCTCATTTTTGTGACAGCAGTCATTTTACATCTTGGAGCAGGGTATCTGCCTAAGTTAGACCCTGTCCTCCCATGGAAACCTTAAGATACGGGTGCTGCTCTTCCTTAATAATTGCCTTTCAAAGAGATGGTTCCCAGGTCTTTGGGATAGATAGTCCTGAGTTACAATTCACTTTTTAAAAGAGTCCTATCTCAACCAGCAGGGCAAACAAATAATTTTCAATGAGGTTTTCTAAGAAAATTGTCTAAGCAAATTGGAGAGATCTCTATACTTGAGTGATCTGCAATTTAAGGACAGAGATAAACAGGAGGTCAGAGGAAAGGAGTGTGCTTAACTTTAGTCAAGTTGAGAGAAATGTTAGGCCTTCTTTGTCAGTTTATGCTTTCTCACTAAACATTTTTAAAAAGTACTCATATAATAGACACAGCATGTGTCTTTTGGATTATAAAATTAATTGTTTTATTCTGTTTCTTATTTCTATGATATATCCCAATTAGTTTTTTTCATTTACTTACTTATTAAGTATTTCACCATTGAAAATACCAACCAAATTTACTAGATTAAATAAACTATAATGAACTTATTATTTTGTATTTGTAAATCATTACAGACTACATGTTATTTATTTAAAATAGTTTTCAGGAAAGCTAACTATGGATAATTATTGCCAGTTACATCTAAATTTGAATAATTACTGAGAAAAATATATTTTTAGATATTTCAAAAACTTCTAATACTGACGATTAACTTTATGAATACAAATGATAGAAACTCCTTGAAATCAAGTAGACTCTTTAGGAATAATTATTTCAGTAGTTTGTAAGTTACCTCATTAGATTTATACTACTATTTTTTTAAAAAATAAATAATTATGTTATGGATTTACTGCCATAAGAAGGATTTTCAGAAAACAAACACTTAAAAAACTGTTTTTTTCTTTCCCCACACAGTTCATAAGAGTACAGTAAATTTTAACATTGTAGTGTAATTCCTGACACACATTTCATCTTCAGCATTGAATTAATGAACAAATGGGAATAATACTGAAATAGCAAAACACAAGCACAGCACACAAATAACAGTAAATAATCCTGTGCTTTCCCCAAACTAAAATATGAACATCTGCTCACAGCTTCTCCCAGCAGGATTAAAATCTCTTCTTAGCACTGTCTTTTTAGCTCTTTTTCACTTCAGGAGGGCATAAATGCTTCCAGAAAACATAACTTTCAAAACTGAGTCCCTCCAAACTAGCTAATTGTAAGGTTTCCTACAGACCTAGAAGGGTCAGCTAAAATTTAGAAAGAAGGTGCCAATGGAATATTGTAACATTTCAGAGACAGTAAAGTTAGAAAGAGGTTAACTATACAGACCAATACAGAAGTACATCTCTCTCTCCTATCCAATGTCTAGTCATAGTCAAGAATCAAATCTTAAAACTGAATATTTCACTCACATATAAGGCAACATATTCATAGTAGGATATTCAAGTATTTGCTCCCATTGTATGAGACAAGCCATAAATATGGTGGAAATAGTGTCATTGCTTGGCTCTTTCTGGTAACATACATAGATAGATAGATAGATAGATAGATAGATAGATAGATAGATAGATAATTGAGGACAGCTGATGAGTGGGGTACAAGCTTATTCTATGAATAAGAATGGCATTCAAAATGTGAAACAAGTATTTAGCCTTTCTTCAATGTTTGTTGTTATAGTTTGTTTTCCCTGCAGTTATTAAGGGTGCTGCTTTTTTCTTTACAGTCACTGGATTATACTCACATATGAAAAATTCATAATGTGAGCAGAATTTACCTCTCACATCTTTTTCAAGGTAGAAGAGATTCTAATAATCATTTGAGGGTAAATGGAAAATGAAATTTTTTTCTAACCTGTTAGAAAAGCCAAGTCAAGTGTGTCAATATGCCTCATCAATCAACAGAAAAAGAATTTTAGAAATGAAATCTCTTAGGAAAATTATCACATGATTCATAGTGCCATTTGGAAACAAGTGCCTAAGTTATTTATTATACCACCAACATTAGAAAGTAACATATGTCATATGTAATGATTTTGAAATAATTAATCTGCTCTCTAAAATTGAAGATGATCAATGATGTTGCCTCCGTTTCCTAGTTTCCATAAACCAAAAACTTCACTTAGTTACCAAATTAAATGTTTGCATTCTGTTTCTGAATTTTCAATATCTTGCTTATTACTTTTCCCCCCTTCATGGTAGGCAACCAAATTCTAAGTCACATAGTTTCTTTCCAGAGGCAAAGCCTTTGATTTTTTATTATAACAGTACTTCATGCTACTAACAATTGATTGCTAATAAAAAGTATTTGCTTGAATTATAAATAACTCCAGTATCTACAATTTTGTCTTGAAATAATTTTAAGACTTGATTATCAATTTATTGGATTCTTTTAATCACTGTGAAAATGTGTTGTTTCTTAAATATTTCCTTAAATCAAATATATCTTTTTTTCTGAAAGGAACTATCGCTCTTTTTTTTTTTTTTAGAATTAAAAATGTCCCAACAAGGATAATAGATAATAGAGTTTTTAAGAAAAGATAATGAACACATCCATGTAATATTTACCAAAAGAAGAAACAGAAATGAATACAGAAAACATTAATTCTTAATTAGACTAAATCATTTTAAAATTCATCTATGGTTATAATTGACTTTGGTCCAACAGAATTTCAGTTTTGTAATATTAAATAATCTTAAAAATAAGAATTGTACAGACTGACTACCATATTACTTATCAGTGTTATAATCAATGAAGACTCACTGCTTTCTTTCTAGCATCAAAAAAATATATAAAAATGTGTGCTCTCCCATTCTTCATAACAGTTTTTGAAGATTCTAGCCAGTCTAGTAAGGCAAGAACTAAAACAATTATGACAAGCACACAGTTGAAGCACTTAAATTCACACTGGGTTCAAAAAATATTTTAAAGCTACACTAACCAAAGCAGTCTACTCTTGGACTAATGATAGATATGCAGGTAAACAGAACACACTTCAAACTCCAAAGATAAGCCCTAAATTATATAGCCTATTGGCTTTCAAAAAGTCTTTGATCTAATTCCATGAAGAAAAGCACCACTGGAAATTCTCTTTTGAAACATGCAGTCTACACTCCCAAAATTCTGAATGCATAGGTCTAATGAGGCTCCAAATTAGAATTCTCACGCTAGCCACATTCTACCATCCATCTCACCCACCCTACCCACCCCTTTTGTTTTTTTACTTCCAAGAGAATTTTTTTTTTTTTGGTCCATACACTAAGTTAAATCAAATCAATCACTTGGTGAGTGATAGTGATCAGAGATGGCAGGAAAATTGCATATAGTCTCTCTAGCTGGTAGTGTTTTAAAGAGGGAGCTCTCTCACCCAACAACCCAAGGACAGTGTGCACAGAAACACTTCCTGTGTTAATCCTTTGTCATCTACCTTTCATTCTACCTCCAAACCACACAAAAAAATTCAAAAATATAATCCTACTAGAAATGCCCCTTGATATTTCTGCAAATAGGATTCATAACCTGTTTGCAGAAATGTACCTTCAACTGGTTTCCTCTTCTACCTTTTTTTTCTGAAGTAGACAACTGGTTAATCTTTAATGTTCCTATTTTCAAATTTCTACAATTATAATTTTCTCTCTCTGTATCAACTTTTATCTAGATCAGAGTAATAATCTCAAAGCATACCTAAACCAATTGTTCTAAAATGTAGGTCAGAATATCTTACTCTCCTCAAAAGCTTCTATGGCTTCTATTTTATCAGAGTGAAACTTCAGGTCCTTAAATAACAGGGGCCATACTTGATCTGCCCTTATCTCCTCTTTCTAAAACTGGACCACATTTCTCTCTTCTTCATGAATACTAACCTTCCTATTAATTTCACAAGAGTGCCTCTCTTGCTTCACCATTCCACCTCAATATTCTTCCTGTGGAAATTATGGAAGATCTTGCTATATAAATCCCCCCAATAGGTTTTAGACATCTGGTCAAATATCATTTTATCAGATATGCCCCTCCATTGCACTATATAAAATTATCTCACCTGCAACAAGCTTCATAATTTGTGGGCCCCACAGAAAAAGAAAATGCATGGTCCCTTGTTAAAAATCAATTATTAATTTTAACACAGTATATACAGATTGTATTGTCAATATTTCCCAAAAGGTCACATGATGAAGCCTAATTACAAATGTGATCATATCAAAAGGCAAGCCATTGGAATAGATATGATCACAAAGGCAGAGCCCTCATGAATGAGACTGGTGTCCTTAGATGCCTAAGGGAGTTATTGTACTTGCTGACAAGTGGTGACACTTCTATGAATGGAAAGCTGGCCCTCACTTTAAAATATATCTGCCAGCAATTGATCTTGAGCTCTGTGGCCTTCAGAACTATGAAGAATAAACACCTGCTGCTTATAAGTTAGATATATCATGATAGAGTTGCCCCTTCCTGTGAGTGGACTCTACATTTGCAGCTTTTGCATTCACAGCCTCAACAAACCAGAGATGGAAAAAATATTTAAAACCAAAATTACATCCATACTGAGCATGTACAGAATATTCCTGGTATCATTACCTAAATAATACAATATAAAAATCACATACATTGCATGCACACTTTATTCCATATTATAAGTAATCTAGAAATAATTCAAAGTATGTGGGATGAGTTTGTAGGTTATATGTAAGTATTATGCCATTTTATAGCAGGGACTTGAACAACTGAAGATTTTCATATGTTCAGGGGTCCTGGCACTAATTCCACAGAGATACTGAAAGGTAACCATAATTTTGTCACAGTAGCCACAAAAGACTGAAAGAGTAAAAAGAGCATTATACCACACCTGGGGGACTTTTGAATGTGTGCCTTGTGTGACTTCACAGATAACACATCTGTAAAGCTATGCATGGTCTTACCCTCACTTTTAATTTTCATTTTCTAGGCTTCAGTCATTATCACATATTCTAATAACAAATGGTTTATCATATATACATGCATATACAAATACATAGTTTATTATCAATTTTCCCAGTTCTTTATGTTCCAAAAATACATTTCTTTTCATAAACTGCTATTTGCAGCATTTGAAGTGTTGTTTTCAGGAAGTTGTCCAATCAGAACATACTTGTAAATTTAAAAAGCAAACTCAACAGAGAAAAAAGAAATATCTAAGTTATAAATCTGAATTATCATGGTTTTCTATTCTACTGGAAAGTTCATAATGGGGCAGCAATGGCTTAAAGAAATAATGATATTTTAAAGTAGCCATAGAGGTTTATCTTTCCTGATGATTTGTAGAAGAAAAATATTTTAGTAATAATTTAGCTAAAAATAATTGAGTTCAAACTTTGGCTCTATACAAAAACCTGAAAATGTGAATTATGGATAAAAGACTTAAAATGTCTTCTGACATTTGAATGTAAAGTTTTAGGCTATGTTTTGTTTTAACTTTAAAATTTCAGAAGATATGAGTACTAAGATAGTATAAAGTGACATCTTTAATTCCCATCAGATTCCATCTTACGGATCATAGCTGTAGGGCATTTTTATTAACTTAGCTCAAATACATCTCTTCTGTTGCTTTTAGTCTTTGTGAGAGTTTCTAATTTCATAGGAAGTTAAACCTTTTAGTATTAAAGTTGACTAGACTGTGATCTCTATCAATTCCTTAGGTAATGTAGTTCTCAATTTTCTGAATAATTATGACCTTGGAGATGATGAGAAATCTGCCAAATCTATGGGGACTAAAAACTTTTAGAGTCTTGTACTGTTGGTCTGCTGGGTGTCCCCATGATAAATCTGCATGTGGTGAGAATAAAGATTAAACATGTCCTACATTCCAGAATGATATCATAGCTATTCTTATCTGAGCAACAATGAAATAGTAGCAGAATAAATTGTGAATATTTATGACACTCACCATTTACCATACATATTTTAATACATTAAATACATATTTGATATGGAATATAAAACTCAAAATTATGTCAATAATATATATATACAAGTGTGTGTGTGTATATAAAATATATATATATGTATATATATACGTGTATATTAGCATTTAGTGTACTAAACCAACAGAATTTCTATCATTCTAATGACTATAGAAACATTTCTTGAGCATACAAGTTAAAAAAAAAGGTTAATTTACACATGCACACACACATCTATGTACTTTTATAACTGTGAAACCAATATATGCATGAATAATTTTGCTACAAAATCTCAATTGGTTGAAATGTAAACATGATTTGTTTTTATTTTTACAGTAACAATTATAATTATGTTGTGTTAACTACCCTTTATTCTGTTAAATAATATAGCTCCTTCCTGTTAAATAATAGGTCTCCTCTCTGATTTTAATAACTGCTTGTATTATTTGCTTTGATTATTATGATAACTGTTATGGTTTGGATATGTGGTGTTTCCAAAAAGGTCATGTGTGAGATGATACAAGACTGTTCAGAGGAGAAGTGATTATGAAATTGTAACCTACTCAGTGGATTAGTCCTAATCAGGGGATTAGCTGGTTGGAAACTGTAAGGAGGTGGGGAGTAACTGGAAGTGAGTCACAATGGTTGTGTCTTTGGGGTTTATATGTTTTCCCTGATGATCAGAGCTCTCTCTGCTTCCTGGTGACCATGTCCTGAGTTGCCTTTCTCCATCATGCACTTGTGTCATGATGTGCTGCCTATCCTTGGGCTTACAGCTTTGGGGTCAGCCAACCATGGACAAAACCTCTGAAATCATGAGCCAAAATAAAAATTTTCTACCCTATGTTGTTCTTGTCAGTTCCTTTGTTCACAGCAATAAAAACCTGACTAAAACAATATTTTAACTTATACTAATAAGGCCACTCTGTATTTAAAATGTGAACATAATATCTGAATTCTATAGCTTAATCTCACACTTCCCATAAAGGGTAGATTTGTGATCCCAAAATCTCTGAGTGGCATAGAAGAAATGCATTTTACCATCCCCACTATCTGTCTTTCTATTTCTCAATCTGAAAATGAGAGTTGTTGATTACTGTTTGTTTTCTAGCAAACAACTATCCATATTCATCTGTTGATTTGCTGCTGCTATGTTGTTATGGTTTGAAGGTGTCCCTTCCTAAATTCAGCAGTTGTCAAGGGGATAGTATTAGGATGTGGGGTCTTTAAGAGGTGATTAGGACATACGCTCCTTCCCTAGTGAATAGGGCTGGGACCCTTAGAAAAGAAACCTCACACAACAATAGGTTCTCTTGTCCTTTGGTCCACTGCCACAAGAAGACAGTTTTCCTTCCCTCCAGAAGATACAGCCCTTACTAGGCAGGAGTCTGCTATTAGGACACATGGGACAACTTTTTTTAATGTTGATCCTAACATATTGGTACCTTGATTATGGACTCCCAACCTCCAGAACTCTAGAAATACATTTTGTTCTTAAATTACTCAGTGTTAGATATTTTGTTGAAGCAGCACAAATTATATATAATATATACACACATACATACATACACACACATATCTTTATTATATTAATAATTTTTTATCTCTGTATGACAGCCTTACAAAATGTGAACCTTTCACAAAGATTGCTAAATTCTAGAGGATCCTGAAAATGCACAAGTGAGAGCATACATTATCCTCTGCCTCAGATTCTTACCAACATGCTGTTGTGCTGAGGCTGAGGCTGCACCTCAGGCCCAGGAAGCAGGGTTCGGGCTCTGATTGTTGAGAGAATAAGCAAGATGCAGTTGGGATAGTAATCATTCTTTATTCAGAGGTGAGAGTAGCTTCTAGCCAGCCCCCAGATCATTCTTTTTGCCCTTTTTTATATATAGGCCAGACAAAGCAGGCATGCTGCCAAGAGTTTACATCAGTGGGCACATGATCACAAGCAAATGCTTATGACCCTGAGTACATATGCTGAATCAGGTGTTTATGACCTTGACTATACACTGAAAACACAGCCTGCTGGAAGGCTCTGTGGAGTCTAACCACAGCCATTTGAGGCCTGCCTTACACTGTATGGTCACTTTCATAGCCGTTAGTATCAAGGTCTCCCTAACCGACGTGTGTCCTCTCAATGACTAGAGACCTGATTTTAAAGCCTCAAATAAGATCATTGAAAACCCAATGACCTACACAAATGTCATGTAACTTTCAGGAAAAATAAATAAATAAAATATAGATCTCTTGCTCATCAAACATTTGTAATTCAGGCAATTCCTCTAGTACTCTGTCTGTTCCATTCCTCTGTTCTCAAGGTTTTTCCATACTTCAGCATTTATCAGTCCAATAACCATGACCAGCCCCTTGTTTTATTTTAAGGTCTGTTAGGTTCATTCCATTCTATAAAATTGGAACTGTAGGAAAGTAGATAAATAAAGTCCTGTCTAATAAATAGACTAGAGGGAAAGGAGAATTTCTACAGTGCAAATTCATATCACTCTACAGAAGACATTTTTTATTTCATGAAATTATTGCATATTTTGGATTTCCATCTAATAGTATTTATTCACAGTCTTTTGTGGAGAATTTAATAATTTGTTCTTAACACATTATTGTCACTACTATAACATCCCTTACTTTTAAATTACCTTGGGAATAAAATTTTTCAAATGCCAATTGATTCTTGTTTCATTAATAAGAGTAAAATGTACCTGTCTAAAAAAATAAAAGAAATTACAAAAAAATGGGGATATTGTACATTAGAATAAGTTGCACCATTATTTAATAAATGAATATCAAAATATTCATGCATCTTTTTAATAATGAATTCCATAAAATGGAATCTTGCTTTGTGTAAAAATTGGTTTAGGTTATGTATACAAGCCACCTGAAAATACCAAATTTCTATTATATTATTTTTAATACTGTTTCAAATTTGGTCTTATTTAAATGGTCAAATTCTTATTAGAGCTATAGTTTTCTTGGATGATGAAGATGTAGATATTAATTGTTATATACAAGAAATAAAATCAGATGAGTTTTGCCAGGTAGCCACAGCAACACAAAATGATTGGTACAGTGTTATTATTCAAAATAATTATAGTCTCGTGACTATTTTCAAAATGACTTTCACATTTACCCTAATTTTTCTATTTATTTAGTTTCCTTAGTATTATATCTAATTGTTTTGTTGGTTAGAAATAGTACATTTGAATGGTAGGGAAGGTCAAAGTAGAATTATGATAGACCTCAAGAAAAAATAAACAGTAATTTTCAGCAAACAAATATAAAGATGAGTGTGGTAACTGAATATATTTTGGATTTTCTATTTCTGAGTATGAGCTAAGATTTGATCTTTCCTGTGAAGGATTTTTATCTGATGATAGAGTAGAATGTTACTGAATTGCATGATTAAACACAAAATTGCAGGATTAAATACAAAACCACGGTTATATATTGATGTTGAACATCTAGAGTATAGAGTTAGGTGGAAATTTATTACATATCTGAAATGTATTTCAACACAAGATTACATTTGGAAAAATTAACATGTAATCATAATTTAGAGGTCAGAACTCAGATATGTAGCCATAGTGTTGCCAATTTGCCACTGCAGGTGCTGTTTAAAATGTCTGCTTTTCCTTGACAAAGTAGAAAATTTGCCAGTAGATGCAATATTTATTAGGTGAGAAAAACTAACTTTGGTGCTGTCCATAGTTATGCATATTATCTCAATAATTCTATGAAAAAAACTAATAGTTAAATAACTGTGCTTTATTAAGGCAGTCCAAGTAGACATCACGGTTTATTTCTAGAGAACCTGGCAATTAATTATATTTCAATATTTTATAACATAATGAAAAATAATTCAGAAAATATATTCTGCATATATCCTCTCTGTTATGGTTTGGATTTTAGGTGTCCCCCAAAAGCTCATGCGTGAGACAATGTAAGAGAGTTTAGAAGGTGAAATTTTGGGGTTATGAGAGCCCAATCACTAATCCCCTGAATTAACTGGATGGTCACTGTAGGCAAGTGGGGTGTGGCTGGAGGTGTTAGATCATTGGGGGCATTTGAGGTACATATTTTATCCCTAAGGAGTGAAGGTCTGTCTGTCTGTCTCTTTTCTGCCTCTTTGTGCCAAGTCCCAACTGCTTATCTCAGCCATACCCTTCAACCTCATCTCAGGCCCTGAGGAATAAAGTCAGCCGTCTATGGTCTGAAACCGTAAGCCCCAAAATAAATTTTTCCTCCTCTGAAATTGTTCTCTTCAGGTCTTTTGGTCACAGCAGCGAAAAAAAAAATATTGACTAAAACACTCTGTACTATCAAGGACAGAAAACCATGATGACTTAGAGGTGTTAGTTCCAAAGCAAAGAATGTTTCCAACGCGTGTTTTGATAAGGCCAAGTGGGAATTTAATCTGTTGCCTGGCGCCTTTGGGTCTTCCTGCTCTGAATTACAAACAAAAACCAGGAATTACTGGCTAGCTGAAGTGGTAGATATTACCAAATAGAAATTGGATTATTACTGTACAATAAAATTAAGGGAAAATATGTCTGTAATACACCATAATACAGTATATTTTAGTGTCAATATGTCCTATGATTAAAGTCAAGGGAAACTCCAATTTTAAGATTAGAGTTAAATATCTTTTGGTCTTTTGTCATGCTCAGGTACTTCATCTGAGAAATTTTGATATTGAGTTAGATATTCATTATTATTTTTGTGGAATTTTTAAATATGATTACTTTTGCTATGTTGTTGATTATTATAAAAGTATATTTAGAGATATTAATATAGTACTTTTTTGTTATTTAAATTGTCCAGTATTTGATGAATTTATTATAGTTAATTCTAAATGAAGTTGTTGGGTAAATGGAGCTGTTGCTTCTTCCTAAACTAATATGAACAACCAATTGAGATATCTTTTCTGAACACTCTGTTTCTATCTTTGTGTTGGATGTTTACTCTGAGGATAATAGCATCTTCCAATGACACTCATGTGAATATGAATGCATTAGTGTATGTATGTGTGTATGTATGTGTGTATGCCTCCATCTTTTTCTCTCTATGTTGTTACTCGTTCGTCTTTGATTGCTTAGGTAGCATAATAAAATACCATAGAAAACTTAAACATAATATCTTAAAGTAGGAAAGCTACAAGAAGACAACATAAGAAAGAAGTTTCTGTGGTGATTAGTTTGGGGTATAAAATTGATTGAATGGAAGGATGTCAACCTGGCTGATGGAGCAGTGTTTCTGGGTGTGCTGTCAGAATATTTCCAAAGAAGGCTGGCATATCAGTGAATGGACTGAGTGGTGGTAAAATGCCCTAGATGTGGGTGAACATCATGCAATCAGCTGGGGATCTGAAGAGAACAAACAGGTCGGGTAAGAAGGAATTTATTTGCCTTCTCTCTTCTGGAGTTCAGTGTCTCCCTTCTCCTGCTCTTGGTTATCAGAACTCCAGGTTTTGCTGAATTTGGACACTGAGACTTGCACCAGTAACATCTCAGAGATCACGCACGCTACCTTTTCTTTCCTTTCTTTCTTCCCTTCCTCTCTCCTTTTTTTTCTTTCCTTCCTTCTTTCCTTCCTCTTATTCTTTCTTTCTTTCTTTTCTGGTAAGACTACCTAAAATTTTTTCTCTTGGCAAATTACCAGAATATAATGCAATGTTATTACCTACAGTGCTCATGCTGTTCAAAGATCTCATTTACTTTTTCATAATGACACTTTGTATCCCGTAACCTTCCAGTTTTCTCCCATCTTCCTCCTTCCAATTCCTGGTAACCACTAAAACATACTTACTCTGTTTTTAAGTATTCATTTAATCTTTTTATGATTCTACTTGTATTTTTCTTTCTACCGTTTGAACCATCTGCTTTAGTTTTCTTTCCCGTGAGACATTTTATTTTCATTATTTGTACAGGGCATAGCAGAAAATTTGGCAGTGCATTGAGGGTCCCCTCAGAGACCCACAGACTGGTGACATCTGTTAGAGTGCTGGGGTTCACAGCACAGTTTGTGGTTCATGCTCATCTCGCAGGTGGCTTATCTTCCACATCACAACCAGGTTCTTGAGATGGTGGGTGGGGAATTCTCCTAATTCTTAGGAAATATCATTCTACTTGTCCTGATCAATGGCCTTCTTGGTCTATGGAGTGTTCTTCTGCGTCAATTTTCTTTGTCTTGGATTTAGGGAAGCTGGCTATTGCCCCCCTACCTCTCACCCATGCCTGGCTTGACTGTCATTTTCTTCAAATTATCTGTGGTGTCTGGCTCTGAGCCAGGGCTTCTGCTGTTCCCACTTGCATTGCTCCAGCAAGAGACCCATCTGCTATTTTTAAAATATATTTATTTAAGGTGTACAATGTACTGTTTTTCCCATCTGCTTTTAACCAGATATTCACACTGATGTAAGTAAGCTAGCTTTGTGCTTTGGGATAGGTACAGCCTTGCTCAGATGTTATTTCTTAGATGTCATTTTCATTGGGTCAGTTTCCCCTTACTGGTGTACTTTTTCTTTCTTTTCTTTTTTGAATTTTGACAGAAAAAAAAATGTAACTCTTACTGGCATTGAAATAACAAATTTCTCCAAAACCCTTTGCTCTTTTGTGGACACCAGCTTCTCCTACCAAACTTCCCTAGTAGCGTCCAGTTTTCATTTTGTTTCTCTTAACCCTCAAAGTGATTTTTTTTTTATATAACACTATTTTCCAGCAAAAAGATGTTCTTCTTAAATACATAAAAATGTGTGGGGTTTTTTTCCTTCTTAAATACAGAAAAAAAATATGGGGACACAAGTTGGGGAGACTTAGATCTTGTAATAAAGCCACTTTCCTCCTGAAAGTGTAGCCACCTGGGACAGCGTTTGTGCTCCTCCCTGTTCTCTATCTTTCTGTGAGGACTTCATATCATTCCACTTATTAGTAAACTGCCAGTTGGTTCAAACGCCCCTTGAATCTGCAGCTCCCGGGGTTTCCTATGCTAGCTCACAAGCTAATGCCAATATATAAAAAAGTTGAGCTGTCCTTCCGTCCTGCCTCTGTGCTATCTTGCATCCCTTCCTCTCCTGCTTTGGCACTGTGAATACTGTATTCCAGTTCCATGTCTCCTTGATGATAGTTGCTTTTCCCAAGAACTCAGATGGGTTGGTGGTAGTGTGACTCCAATTCCTTTATGAACTCAAACAAATTATTTGGTTTTCTTTTGCTGTAAGGACTGGGTCAATGTTATTCCCAGCTTTCTGCATTTCTATACAGGTGGAAAGAGCACTCCCTTCTTGATTTGAATTTTATACAGCTGTTCAGTTTTCTGGAATTTTTCAAAGATCAAATAAGTTTATTAAATGATTCATAAAAGTAACTTGCCCTAGTTTTTCTTCCAAACCTATCAGTTAATTTAAATTAAAACTATATGTTATAATGGAAGACTCGTGTATTATTTATTTATCTAATAAGAAGCAATTATCACCAAAAATTACTAGGATAAAAAGGTGCAACACCTGTAAATATGTTGGAAAACAAGGTAACAATTTTAATCCAGAAAACTTGTTGGGTAGATAATATAACAAGTATTAAAAAGATAATTTGTTTGGTGGAACATAATGTTATTTAAAAAAAAAATCACTGTCCTGTTTGTCTTGCTAAGTAGTTAATAGGCATTTCCAAATTTCTAAAATTGGTAAAATAATAAAGATGAATCATATAGTGCTTATACACATTGGAATAGACACTTCATTATGAAATGCTATGTACAGCTTATATATAAAAATTGTGCTGCATATTAGTTATTATTTTAATTGTATTATGATTATCATCATTATCACCATGAGATCAGTGACAATATAATGTCAGATAATTAAAAATAACTGGTGAAGTTATAAAGGCTATCTGAAGAAAACTAAAATACTAGTAGTTTTATTTTCAGAAGATAATATGGACTTGTGTGGTGTGTGTGTGTGTGTGTGTGTGTGTATGTGTAGGCATTATACTTAGGAACTAGTATGTGCTAAGCATGTACTCTACCATTGAGCTACTCTCCCATCCCCAATATGCATAAATTTTATTTATCATTATTTAATAATTATATAATTATTAAAATTCTGTATTATGTCCAAATTAATTATAACTCTTTTTAAAAAACATATAGGTTTAAGATGTACACAAAACAAGTAAAAAAGGGATATAAGTAGAAGGCAAGGTATAATGATGGATAAGTTGAATATTACTTATCAAGAGCCTAGGTCATTTATCTATATGTTGTACATACATTGAATTGTGCCTCCTCTGCCATTAGTATGTTCATGTTCTACCCATTAAAGTGACTATATTTGAATATAGGACATATAGTGAAGTGATAAAGGCTAATTGAGGTCATAGAGTAAAAATCTAATTGGACAGGCATTATGCCTTTATAAGAACATGAAGAGAAACTGGATCTTGCTCCTTCTGCCATATGAAGATTCAAGGGTGAAAGACCTACAAGTTACACAGAGAGCTCTCACCAGAAATCAACTCAGCTGGCCCCTTGGACTTGAACTTTCTATTCTCTAGAATCATTGAAAATAAATTTCTATTGCTAAAATCACCTAATCTATGTTATTTTGTTATGGCAGCTCCAAATGAATAATACAGTATTCATAAAAGGGTAATTTAAGTCAAATAAAAGTTTTAAAATTTAATGGCATATGAAGCTGTACATTTTAAGTCTGAAAAAATTACAAATCAAATAATAATAATAAATTTAAATTTTATTGACAAATATCTCAGATGTTTTGAAAAGAGATAAAATATTTTGTGAGTAACTTTCCCTTACATAGGATCACTTTCAACAAAATTCTAAAATACTATGATCACTTTCAACAAAATTCAGTTGGATTACAATGGATTAAGAATATTTGGCACTTGAATCAAAGTGTGGAATATGATATGTCAAGAAATTTGTAATGTTTTGAACAACCCACAATAAAAAATTAAAAAAAAAAAAAAAAGAATATTTGGCATTTTCAAATACCTGCATCCAAGATTAATTAGTTCTATTGAATCTTTCCTTTCTTTTCTTTGGGAGGGAAGGGGGCGGATTGAACTCAGAGGCACTCAACCACTCAGCCAAATCTCCAGCCCTATTTTGTATTTTGTTTAGAGACAAGAGTCTCACTGAGTTGCTTAGTACCTCACTTTTGCTAAGGCTGAATTTGAACTTTCAATCCTCCTGCCTCTCAGTCTCCCAAGTTGCTTGGATGACAGGTGTGTGCTACCACCCCCAGCCCACTGAATCTTTTCCAGTGCACGATGAAAATATCATACAGTATTCCATAAGTATATGTAAGTATTAATTATCAGTTAAAATATAAATCAAGACATTTATAGATACTTTGTATTGTGTTTTAGTGTGTGTGTGTGTGTGTGTGTGTGTGTTTGCAGGTGTTACTGAGAACATATGCATGCATTCTAGGCAAGTGCTCTATCCCTGATCTACACGCCCCCAGCACTTTTAATTTTATTTGAGACAAGGTGCCAATTGCCCATGCTGGCCTCCAAGTTGCAATCTTCTTGTCGCAGCTTCCTGAGGCCCACAATACCTATTCTACACATCCTGTAATATAAAATTGTAGTCTCAGTTTTCATTGAGTACTAACTATATAAATGAAATTATAATAAATATTAAAACAATTGTATAAAAGGTGAGACTTTAATTAAATATTATCTAAGTGAAAACATTCATTAACTAGGATGTTTGTTCAATGATTAAGGTTAAAGAAAAACTTGAATTACAACAGAACAGCATTTGTTAATTATTGATAAACTCATTTTATTCATTAGTGTTTGAAAATTTTAAACTCCATTCTACAAGTAATGTGCGAAATGATCACAGAAAATATATAACTTAATCAATTATCATAAATAATTAATAAAATAAACTTTCTTTATTCATTAAAATGTTCTCTATTTTAGATTTTTATTTCCCAAAGCATGGAAACAAAAGGATTTTAATTACTATTTAAATGAAATGTTCATATTACTCCCAAAAGAATCAGATTAATTACTTCCTGCTCTTTAAGAGATTATTCATAGAATGTAGGGGGGAAAGGCAAAAAGAAATAAATTTACAAAATCTTACTAAACATAAAATAATTGAATGAAATTCTACCACCCCTCTAAAATTCTATTAAAAGTCTAATTGAACCAAAGCTTAAATAATACGAAATAATCTACAAAGATGGTTAAAATTATTTAAGTTTTCTCTGAAGAGATTTCAGGAAGTGTTTTTCTTATAATATACCAATAGAAGATCCATCTGAATATTAAAACCAGAAGTTATTTCTTTGAAACTTATCATGTATTTAGAAAAAAAACATAAACTTCCAGTGAAATATGCTCTTTAATTATTTTACTATGTTAACAAGTACAAATTGAAAGAAAATAATGAAATTTTAAACTAAATATGCAGGGACTTAGAACCATTGCTATTTTAAGATGCTTTTTCTTCAGCTGCTTAATTTGATTGTGATGATTATATTCATCTGGTATAAACAACAAAAAAAAATCAAGAGTTTAATTTAAGAACCTATTGTACCTTAGACTCACTAGTGAGTCATTGGAATGTCTTTTTAAAATTTAAACTTAATTATTTTGTTTTCTGAGCATGGTATCTCTTAACTAGACAATAAAAAGGAAATATGAAGTAAATGATTCAGAAGTAGTGTGAAGACTTTGTACACATTAAACAATAAATGAGCATTTCTATAACTGCAACATTATCAAAATTTGACTCATACACAATTTAGTAATAGAAATCTTGAGGGACATTAGAAAATAATTTATAATGAATGGAAACAACAACAAACCAGTGGAATAAAACCTAGGAGAGGCAGCAACATCGGTGCTAAGAGGAAAATGATGACCATTCCTACTTAGGAAACCAGAAAAAGGAAAATAAAACTAAATAGTGCAGATAGAAGGAAGAAAATAGTATGAATTAAAATAAGACCAAATGAAATAGATCAAAGATAAACAATTGTGAAGATAAACAAAACCTAGTTGGTTCTTTTAAGATCAGCAGAATGTCAGTATTTTACCTGATTTGCCAAGAAAAAAGAAGAAAATCTCAATAAAAAAATCAGGAATGAAACAGGAATATTCTTTCTAGCTTACAAGACAAAAGAACTATTAAGGAATAATATGGACAGTCAGATACCAAAATGTTAGTTATCCTACATGAAATGGACAAATCTCTATAAATACACAGAGAGAAATATAAAGTCCCAATACTGACTCAAGCATAAATAGAAAGTATGAGCTGACTAAAAAATAAGTAAAAAGATCAAGTTAGTAATTCAAAAAGTCCTAAAAGGATAAACAAAAATTTAAAAAGCAGACTGAGATAAGTCACTGATGAATTCCACTGAATATTTAAAGAATAATTCACAGAAATTTTTCATAAATCCTTTCCATTATTAGAAGACAGGGGAAAACTTTTCACCCAGTGCATTTTAGGAGGGTACTATTAATCTGATATTAATAGATACAATATATAGTAGATCGTTTGGTTATCACTAAATTAAATATTATGTACCATAAAATATATATTCAAGACAAAAAAAAGAAGTGCTGCAATGGTGAATTATATTAGTAAATTGTGAATTTGAAATGTTGGTATTTAGACTATTTCCTTAAATGCTCCTTGCTCTTATAATAGAAATATAAATAATTCAGCTTAAAATGGAAAAAGTATTAAAACTGACTATAATCTGAAGTCAATATTAAAGTGACTAGGAAGTCCATGAGACAGCATTTAAAATTAGTCTTAGGTTATGGCAAATCAAAATCAGAGAAAGAGAGTACTTCATACACACTAGCATTCTTATAATCAAAAAGTTATATGATAACATTTTAGAGAGCATGTCAACAATTACTATTCTCAATTATTGCTGAGAGGTTATAAAATGATTCCAATTATGTGGAGAACATTTGGCATTTTTCTCAAAAATTTGCACTTAGAGCTGCAATTTCATGACAAAGTATATGTCCTAGAAAAATGAAAATATATGTTCACATGAAAAATAGTATTATAATTACCAGCATGGCCCCAAACTACAAACAATTTATGAATGCATAGATAAAATTCATATTGATAAAATGTAATATTTATGCATAAAATATTAAATACTGATATATGCTACAACATAGAGATATATGGTAAACATTGTGCAAAATTAAATAAGCAAGACACACATATACTATTCTAGTTATATGACTATCCAGAATTGTCATGCAAACATAAATGTTATTAGTGATTATGAAGGCTGAAAAGTTATGAAAAGTACAAAATATCAAATTAACTAACATAAATATATATCATCACTAAAGGAAAGGGGGACAATAAAGTATAATGTCCCTGAATTCATCTCTTTGTTCTCAAAAATCTAACCAAGTTACAGGAAAAATGAAGGCAAGTCTGGGTTGGAAAGTCCAAACACACATTATCTTGAAGGACACTGGCTTGCTTGCTTTTATGCACAATGGGAAGTAGGGAATGTTAGTGTTATCTGTACTGAAGTGGCACCCCCTTTCTCCATAGAAAAGTCTTAACTGGGCTTCTCCAGAAATCTTCATCATGGCTGATTTTAGGACTGTCAGCAAAAGAGTCTCTGCAAAAGAGTTTAATGTAGATAAACTTCCAATTTTCATGTTGCCCTGTTTTACTAGGCCACTGGCCGAGAAGAAATCAGCACTCCAGGTGCTGTACACCCCCTTACTAGTTTCTCAAAAACATGTATCCAGTACAGTAGTTCGTAGAAATGGCCTTGTGCTGGGCTTCACACAGACTTCTACATTTCTAAGATAAGAGAAGTCACCAACTGGGCTCCATGGTAATAGCTTTCAGGGGGAGTGAAAGGCGAGTGACTCACCTGAGATGAAGATTCAATCAAGAGATTCTATTGGGGGGCTGCCCAGGGGGAAGAAGAGGAGAGGCAGAGAGCAGAGAGAGGAGAGGAGGAGGGCAGAAAGCATGAGTTTGTAAGCTTCGGCTTAAGAAGGGTTTCATAGGTGATGTGGTGGGTACAAATTGGCAGGTTGACTCAGGAACGGCGAGTGGACACTGTGTCCCACAAAGATTGGTCAAGAAAACTTTGGAATTTGGCGCCCTTCAGAGAGGAGGGGGAAGGGGAAGGGATTATGTGATGTTCTCTCGAGAGGGAACTTAACTTCAGTGGGAAGTCTCCCATACACCCAACAGGGAGGAAAGAAAGGGGAGAAGAACCTCTCCCCTTCTCAGGTGTTGTCCTTGAAGAGTTAACTTGCCCAGAGCAGTAAAAGAAAAAAAGCTGCCTTTATGTGATCTTCTGCAGACTGTGAACTTCTGAGCCCCTCCCCTTACATGCTGGGTATAAAACTCTGAAACTGCCTGAACTTGGGGTTCAAGGACTGATTGATTAATTACAGCAAAAGCTGTGTCCTCTGAACCTGGCTGCAGCCAAATAAAACTGTTTCCTGCTTTCATCGGTTCCTTGCCTTGTCTGTCCCTACAACAGTACAAAGTTACTTTCTACTTCATGTCCCAGGACAGTTGCTCCTTGGGATGCTTATCATCAAGCAAGCTATTGCTGATGATGTCAAAGCTTCTGCCCTGATTGGGGGATAGGCATGAAACTGAGGACATGGTGGAAAGCATGCTTGTCACCCATGAAGCAAAGGCCACTGGATAAATACCCTGAAGGAAAGAAGGTACTGCTCCTTCACAAAGCTCCATGAGCGATGGAGTTCTGTCTGTCAGACTGTTGCTAAAGAACTCTTCCTGGAGAAGTTCACTGATCTCTTGTAACTGTTCTTCAATAATCATAGGTCTCCCCTGCTGCCTCCAGGCACTTTCTGTCCACAACATATCCCACTGCCCTGGCACAGTAAAGAAAAAATATATCAAAATGGTCAATTCTAAGGTTTTGTAGATTGAACAAAAGCAGATAAAAAAAGAATTGAGAAGCATTTATTATTGAACAATTTTGAGAGTTGCAGGTAAAAATGAGGGGAGTCTGTGGCTTTCTTACCTGGATATTCTCCCATACATTCTGCCAAAACACATTTTGCTGGTGGTAAGTTATTTTTTTCAGTTTAGGGAAAGCAGCCAGTAAATTCCAGCAGCTTTGTTATCCCCAGATTTTTATCGTAGTTGAGGAAAGTGGCACCAGAGACAGAAATTTAACCAAGTGATAACAGTGGAGTCTCATAAATGCTCAGATGTATTCTCCAAACATTCCAAGCTAAACGAGACCTTAGGTGTGTCCAGGGAAGAAGCCAAACAGCCCAGAAGAAAGTATAAAATCAAGAAGGGAAATGAGGACTCATCATGAGTTCAGTAAATATATTCTACAAACCACAAACAGAAATGCAGAAACTGAGGAAGCTCACAGGAAAAAGGTTATTTAGTGTATCCTTTGCTCAAATCATTGGCTGACCATAAAGTAATGCAAACCTAGGGGTAAATTCAAGGAAGCCAGTCTGAAAGGAAGGAAATAAGAGAAAGAGAGGAAGGAAAGAAGGTAGGAAGGAAGGAAGATAGGTAGGAAGGAAATAAATGCAGAGTCCTAAGCAGGCTAACACCTTGGGAAAGAGAGATTTCACATTCCAAGGAAGTTAGTTATTTAAAAAAAAAAAACCAAAAAGTCAAAAAAAATAAAGCAGGATCCAACATTACTAAGATATGTTATATAAAACTGTAAATTATCAATGATGAATTATTTGACATAAAAACGTACAGAAGAGTCAGTAGAAACTTTTAATTAGACCACATGTTATAATTAAGAAGACTTAAAATAAGCTATTATAAAACTATTTGAAGAGGTAGAGAACACATCATAAGTAATTTTAATATAAAACAGCCATTATAAAAAGTAGAAATGATCATTTTATATTTAAAAAGTAATTTGGCAAAAAAAAGTTAAATTCTGTATGTGGCACCAACATATATTTGTAAAAGAAATAATTTGTACAATTTAGTGAGGTTAATAAAAATTACTCAATCCAAAAAAAGTCAGAAAAAAATAAACGCTGAAAAGTGAATAGAGCCTTGTAGACCTGTGATAAAATACTAAGAATTTGCTCAAATGTGTCATGATAGTTATAAAAAGAAAGGAAACAGATGAAGATGGAAAATGATTAAAGAAATAATGGAAGAAAATTTCCAGAATTTGATTTAAAAAATTTGAAAAGACCTTTAAGCTGCAATGGAAATCTCAAGAGAATAAAAAGTAGAAGCACACCTGCACACATAATAGATTGAATGCAAACAGACAAATGTGAAGAGAAAAATAGAGGAAAAGGCGGGGGAAAAGGACTTACCCAGTTTCCCCACGTAGTTTATGTACTGAAACAACTCATTTGGCTTCAGTAAAACCATTCCCTGTGATAGTAGGACATTGTTAAGAGAGTAGTTGCTCTGGGTGTAGTTCAGAGTGATTGCTTTCGCTCTCTTTTCTAGTAGCACAGGAGGATTTTATTCCAAAATTCATAGTGAGAACCTGATGGGACTCCTGAAGGTAAAAAGTTTTAAGAGCTCATGACACAATAAGGCAGAACACCCAGTGTTTAACTTTCAAGTTAGCCTGCCCCAAATCTCCAGGAATTTGTCAGCTGGAGTTTAAGTGTTCCGACCAATCTGATTCCACCTGAAGGCTTCTCTTCCAGTTTAAGTGCTGTTCTTTGTACCCACCTCACTCCAGTTTAGGGGGAAGTGACAGAAGAGTTGTTTTTCAGTGTGTTTGGCTTTTTTCTTGTCATTGGAATGGAAATGATGCCTTACAAACTCTGTATATGTTGGAGTAAAAACCAGAAGTCAACTGCTGCTCTGTAATTTATTATATATGCTAATATAATATGTCACTGTGCTAGATATGTTATAAACCTCACAAAACAGTGTTATCTTTGTACTTGTACTCTTTATTTCTTCATTTGTTTCTGTCTAATGTCATATCTATTTAATTTGAAGATTTCTTTTTAATAATGTACATGTATCTTTTTTTTCTATTTTAATTTATTTATTTGTTCTAATTAGGTATATATGACAGCAGAATACATTTTGTTTTGTTGTACACAAATGGAGCACAACTTTTCATTTTTCTGTTTGTACTTGATGTAGAGTTGCACCATATATGCAGTCATACATGTACCTAGGGTAATGATTTTCATCTCATTCCACCAACTTTCCTGCCCCCATAACCCCCTCCACTATCGTCTGCTGATTTTAAGTCTTTGGGTATAGACCAAGGTGTGGGATAGCTAGGTCAAATGGTGGTTCCAGTCCAAGTTTTTTAAGAAATCCCCATACTGCTTTCAGAGTGGTTGCACCAATTTGCATTGCCACCAGCAATGTATGAGTGTACCTTTTCTCCCACATCCTTGCCAACAATTATTTGTTGCTTGTATTCTTGATAATTGCAATTCTGACTGGAATGGGATGAAATCTTAGAGTAGTTTTGATTTGCATTTCTCTAATTATTAGAGATGTTGAACATTTTTTTTCATATATTTCTTCATTGATTGTATATCTTCTGCTGAGAAGGGTCTGTTCAGTTCCTTGGCCCATTTATTTGTTGCTTAAATGTGATATTTTCAATTTTTAAGGAAACGAAGTATCAAATTTTTATTCCAGATGTCAAATTCTAGACTGTCAGTGGTTTCCCAACCCTACCCTTTTATTTAATTTTACTCCTTTCTTTCTTCCATTGATTCCTACAAAGATCTAGCTTTATTTTATCTTATAAACTAATTTATTTTTATTTCTTCATTGTGCTGAAATGGATTTCAGCGCCTCAACATGCTTGACAAATGCTCAACCACTGAGCTCAACCTTCAGCCAAAAAAGTTAGCTTTTACATGTATTCTGACTATCCTGTGTTTTATAGTCATTATTGATGGTGGTTATGCAAAATGGATAACCACTTTGGGAAAAAAATCCCATTTTCTGAAAATGATAAACACGTGTTCATCCTACATCCCAGAAATTCTATTCCTAGGTATCTATTTCAGCAAAAGAGAGTTAACCTATCACACCTGAGACTATAATATTTACAAAAGTCTGTTTGCAGGTTTGTTTGCTGTGCAGCAACTTGGTGAAGCAGTCCCTACATTGATGGAAGTTTACCTAACTGAATAACTTGCCCATTGCCTCTAAGCATCTAGTATACATGGTTAATGATGAACAGTTGCTTCATTATAGAGTTTGGTTCTTGTTAAGCAGACATTGCCTATGTAACTAGTTCTTATAAAAACCCAAACTACTGAGTCTCTCATAGACTTCCTTATGCAGAACGGTCATCCACATGTCATGCCATTTTGTCACTTAGGGAAGAACCTGTTTTGTGTTTGTTTCTGTGGTGCTAGGCACCAAACCAGGGCCTCACATGTGCTAGGCAATCACTCTACCACTGAGCTACATGCCTGGCCCAGAAAGAGTGTTCTGTATGATACCTCATGGAAGAGAGGGACCTTAAGGAAGCATGTGCATAGATTTCCTGCACTTTTTCATTCATATATATATATATATATATATATATATATATATATATATATATCCATCCTTAATAAATCTTTGCCCATTCCTCTCCATATCAGAGTAGTTTTTGAAACCCACCTGGCTTTGGAGATCTTTGGAAGCCCCAGTTCTGTGCTGTAAAGCCCTGATCTCCAAATTCACTTCATATTACCTTAACAACAAACATTGGTGAGACCACAGACAGATTCCTTAGTTTGGTCCAGACTTCTACCCTGGAGTTGAGTCTAGAGATTGAGTTGAATATCTAGAGATTAAAGAAGATATGCCTCAACACAATGGGTATATTTACGGGGATAATAGGATTTGGTACAATATATACATGTTGGTTATGATATCACAAAGTTCTTTACAAAGCTCAAAAAATCATTTTGTTCTTTAGCTTTCCATTTTTTAAATGCTTGAAAAGTGAAATTTAATTTGGAATTCAGAAATTCCAGGTTATATCACGCAGTTATTCAGTAAGTGTCAATTCTCCAATTCTGTTTTCTTTAAATCCCATTTTAGGACTTAATATTGATCAAGATTTAATATTGCTGGCAACATTAGAAATAAACATGTTCCAGAGGTTTTTGAGATGGCAGAATAGAGGAGGTTGCTTTCCTGGCTGCTCTGTGGAGTGAAACCAAACAAAGCAGATAGGCAACTTCTCAGCAAGTAAAAGTACTGGAAAACTTCAGGGATGCTATAAGTCCACAGGTTAGAAACTCTACTACCTCATATTCATACTGTTAGATGGATAGACACACAAACAACATGAAAAAGCAATGGAATAAATTGATTCAAACAAATAAAGATACTCCAATAACAGAATCTATTGACACCATAGTGGAAGAAATATCAGAAAAAAAGTTTAGAATGTTGTGAAGTAAAGGACAGTATAAGAAATGACATCAGAGAATAAGGGAAAGATCACTTCAATAAAGAGGCAGAGAGTCTGGGGGGGGGGGACAAGTAGAAGTCTCAAAATGAAGAAAACAATAAACTAAATTAAAAATTCAATAGAAAGTATGACCAACAGACTAGACCACTTGGAAGACAGAACCTTAGGCAATGAACCTTAGGCAATGAAGGTGAAATATATAATCTTGAAAATAGAGCTGACCACCGAGATATGTTAAGAAAACCTGAACAGAACTTCCAAGAATTGTGGGATAACTTGAACTGACCAAATTTAAGATTTATTAGGAAAAATAAAGGCCTGGAGATACAAACCAAAGAATGAACAATCTTTTCAAGAAATAATATCAGAAAATGTCCCAAACCTAAAGAATGAAATGGAAAATCAAATTCAAGATGCTTACAGGACCCCAATAGACAAAAACAGACCCACATCAAGTCACATTATAATGAAAATGCCTAACATATAAAATAAGGATAGAACTTTAAATGGCTGTGAGAGAAAAAATATCAGATTATATATACAGGGAAACCAGTTCAGATCTCAGCTGATTACTCAACTAGACCCTCAAAGCTAGAGGTCCTAGAATAACATATACCAAGCTCTGAAAGAAAATTGATGCCAACAAAACTCCTATATCCAGCAAAATTAAGCTTCAGATTTGAAGATGAAATAAAACCCTTCCATGATATACATAAGTTAAAAGAATTTGCAACTAGAAAGCCTGCATTACAGAACATTCTCAACAAAATATTACATTAAGATAGAATGAAAAAAAAGTGAAAACCAGCAAAGGGAGGAACTACACTAAAGAAATAGTCAATCAGTGGAGAAACTAATTCAAATTAAAAACTAGAAATAAACTCAAATGACTGGGAACACAAATTATATCTCAATAATAACACTGAATGTAAATGGCCTAAACTCATCAATCAAAAGATACAGACTGGCAGACTGGATTAAAAAACAAGACCCAACAATATGCTATCTCCAAGACACTCAAGTCATAGGCAAAAACATACACAGAATGAAGGAGAAAGAATGGGAGAAAACATGTCACTCACATGTATTGTGTAAACAAGCAGGGGTTTCTATCCTCATATCAGATAAAGTGGACTTTAAGTCAAAGTTAATGAGATGGGACAAAGAAGGACATTTCATACTGCTTAAGGGAATCAAGAAGACATAACAATCATAAATATTTATGCCCCAAACAGTGAAAATTTTATGTATATCAAACAGACTCTTCTCAATTTCAAAAACCAAATAGACCACAACACAACAATACTGGGTAACTTTAACATGCTTCTGTCACTGCTGAATTGATTCTCAAAAAAAAAAAAAAAACAACTAAGAAGCTAGAGAAGTAAAAAAATACAATTGATAATTTAGATTTAAGAGACACATATACACATATAGAATATTTCCTCCATCAATGACTGAACACACTTTCTTCTCAGCAGCACACAGATCCTTCTCTAATATAGACTACATTATGTTAATAACACATATGTTGGCATACAATTGTAATATCACCTTAATATATTTTTAGGATCTGTAGGGTTATTCTGACAGCTCCCTTTCCATTGATATTAATTTTTGTATTCTTGCCTTTTTCTTTATTATAATTGTTTAATTTTTATCAAATTTTAGCTGCATTATTTCTTCTCTATTTCATATACTTCTACTCCTACACTTATTTTATCCTTCCTACTACTTAATTTGAAAATAATTTGTTATTCTAGCTTCTTTATGATAAAAGTACTTTAAATTATAAATGTTCATCTTTTATATCCAAGAGATTTTGTCTGATATTTTACGCTTTTATTATAACTTAGTTCAAAGGACTTTTTATTTACTTTTCTTGTACTTTCTTCCTTGACCTTTGAGATATTTATGAGCATGCCACTTAATTTTGAAATATTTGACATGTGGAGGTGGGGGTCTATATATCTTAAGGTGATTGATGTCTGATATAATAAATCATGCAGGAAACACAGTCTGCATGATTTCAAATTAAAAAAAAATAATAGAAATGCTTTTTATATTGATTGTATTGGTTATATACATGTCAAAACTAACCAAACTGTATACTTCAAATATGTGCATTTAATTATATTTTAATTTTACCTCAATAAAGTTATGAAAAAAAATAATAAATCTTGACCCAATTGCAATGATATCATGTGCACTGTAAAGTCCTTATAGCAAACCACTGGGTGTAGAGTTAGTCTTGAGGATTTGTAATACATGTCTCCCAAAAAATCTAGAAATAATTTTGTGCACATATTCAGAGAAATATCATGCATAAAAGTCAAAACCTGTAATCAAATCTCCAACTACTAACAAGTGAGAAAATATGAGAAAGACAAAGAGTAATTGCCTGAAACTTTGATTTTAAAAGGGAATATGAAAAGTATTATGAGTAATAAAAACATTCTAAAATTGGATTGTGATACTATTTACATACTATATAATTTCCTAAAACTCATTGAACTGGAAACCCAAATGGGTAAATATTATATTGTATAAATTATACCTTGATAAACTGTGAAACATACAATATGATATTTTGATATAGATGTTTTATTTTATATTAAAATGTATTTGAATTTAGTTAAGAGGAGTGAGCAAGGTTTGTGTAGTGTGATATTGTTAATATTTAATAAAGGTAATATTATTTGGATAGATAAATATGCCTGAATACATGTAGCTCAAAATTAAGTGTGGAATTTGTCTAGTGAATCTTTAAGTGTGACTCTTACACCATCTTTATGAATTATGTGACTATACATAGTCAGACGGAGGCAAAATTAAACTTATAGCAGTATTTGGTTATTGTTAGTTTTACCCTTGCTTACAATGTATGGTTTCAGAAGTACAGTACTTTGATAACTGTGTTGCCACCAGACATGAAAAGTTGGTACATTCTAAGAATTTAGAAATGCCAACTATTAGCAAAAGATGAACATCAAATTGAAAACATGAATTAGTAGTCAGTCAACCTCCCAGACTATACCATTTAGTTTGGAAGCTTTGATGTAGGTAGCATCCTATCCTATACTTGTTACATAAGGAGAGATGAGAAGGTGACCCCATATTATATGACATTCTGAAATATCTCCCTTGGATGATGTTGAGACAAATGGCTGTGGGTGTGTAAATTTCCATATCTCAGTTAAATTTTTTTTAGTGAAATATCCAATGACAGATTTGAAAATTTTAAGATATAATTTGTAAAATTTATAAAATAACAAAAAGTATAACACTTTTGTTTTAAGATATACCTGTTCATATTTTATAATTGATATATTTATAATATGTACATTAAGTTGGTCTATTTATCAGCAAATTATTTAAGTAATTTGGTATTTGCATTGGATAATTTGTGTACCTTTAATATAAATTGAAATTTTATAATGCTTATGCATTATAAGAATATTGAAACACTAGAGGAGGAAATGTTTACTCTTTTGGAAGTTTGTTTTATTAGATTTATAAGCAATGTGTAGTACTCAGCATCCTTGTTTTCAGATTGAAAACTGAAGTACTTAAAAGAAATTGAGTTAATATGGCTATATTTTTCACTGTTTTAAAATATTTAATTAACTCAGTTTTTAAATGGGACTAAACACTCTAAAGACTTTTTGATATAAAGATTAAATGATTTGGGGTTCATGAAAAGAGAAATAGTGTTTGCAAGCTCAACTTCAGAATATAAAGGTAAAAAATTGGTTTTCTATGCCTCATAATGTCCATAGCTAGGTACAGTAAGGTGTATGTGTTTTGCCATCTCATAATTATCATAATTTCTTTTCTAGCACAGAAAGTCATAGGTTAATTCTTGTCTTGCTCAATACAAAATTACTCTAAAAGGCTAAAGAAAAAAACAAAGATTAGTAATAGTCTTATTCTGAACTCTCTGGTTTCATTTCCTGTTTTTCTCTTGTACTTCCAGAATATTTTAAAATTGCTGCCTTATCTAGGAAGCAGAGATCCTGATCAATCAAAAAGAAAAAAAAACTCTAAATGCTTTGAAAATATGTTAATCAAAATCCAAACAAGAGAGAGAATCAAGCATTATCACCTCTGAAATTCTGAATTTCATCTCAAATAATAAGTGCAAGGAATAGTTAAAGCAAGTGAGAACTTATCAATAATAGAAATAAAAACAGTAAAAGGACAGAAAATTTTTAGTTACCTTCAAAAAAGCTTCAGCAGAAAAAGACCCTATAAAATGTATGAATTTGAATTCAAATGAAGACTCCCTCTCAATACAGAACAAAAACTTTGCTAGACACATATTAGTACAACTAATGAGACTCAAGTTTTTCTTTAGCTGGCCTTATATTTCTAAATCCAAACAATTGATTTTTGTTTAGTGAAGGTCACAGATTGAGCTTTTGATAGTTACTGGAACAAGGGAATCTATGATGCATGAGAAAAGACTTCTTATATTTCCTTTTTCTTCTGAATTTTTCAAGGATCTTAGAAATTCTGGAGAATTTAATAGACCATCATTATTATGTATTATTAAATTCGCCATCATCTGGTGGATTTAATAATACATTATTCAACTTTAAAAACTCTATTTCTGCCCTCAATTTTTGATCAGCAGTTTCTTAAGTCATTTCCACCCACTGGTATTCTCACTTATAATATTTTGTGTTTTTGTACTTAACCATCTTTTGACAATAAGTTTTTCTGCATAACTTCCCTTTGAAAAAGTAGTTTATGTTTTTTTAAAAATGGAATCATCCCTCCTTCTGTCAAATCATCATCATGCTTATTTCACTAAGAAACCTATAAAAGATATATAATTCTTCCACATTGTTATCCACATGCATTATTTCTATTCTTACCAGAGTGCTGAAGTAATGAGTTCAAAAAGCCATTCAATCAGAATCTAAGTCACAGCAAAGCTTAATAGTTTTTTTTTTTTTTTTTTCAAAAAAAAAAAAGCCCTTTTGTTGATCCTGTAATGAACCCAATCATAAGTTTCTTGGGGCTGGGGATGTGGCTCAAGCCGTAGCGCGCTCGCCTGGCATGCGTGCGGCCTGGGTTCGATCCTCAGCACCACATACAAACAATACAAACAATGATGCTGTGTCCGCCCAAAACTAAAAAAAGTTACTTACCAATCAGAAGTAAACAAACCAGTAAATTCATGACTCAATCAATAAACAAAAAATCTTATCATGTATACAAAAATCTTATCAAAATCTTATCATGTATACAAATTTGAGATGACAAGCAACAAGACATCACTCTCATGTAACCTATAAAGTCAAATAATTAGCTATGCAGATCACTTATGACCATGTGTCATACTATTGCAAAGCAATAAAAGTAACAAAGAAATCTGAGTTAGCCCCTTGTAACATAAGCCACTATGAGTTAAGATCTTATAATTCCATCTGTAATCCATACCAGACACAAACAACAAGCTTTGTTGTCATTTATTGCTAATTATTTTGTCTTTACAGCATAACAGGTGAAACCCTAATCAATCAAGACATTTTTTCTTGACTTATATCATTTCAACTGTACTGGCTTATCCTGACCAATCCAATCCCAAGATGTTAGACCCTGAGAGAATACATCATTCTATGTAAAATTTCCTGAGGCAACCAGCATCTCAATAACTTAGTCTGTTTTGTTTAATCATGAAGTAAACATATAAATAGAAACACAGTCTAAGAAAAACTGTAGGTTTGAATACGTTAGACAAAAATCACTATCAGTCCTCATCACTAACCCACATGACTCATTTAGGAGAGGTACCAAATATGCTAGGACTAATTTGATGGTAATCTTCAATATTATATATATATATATATATATGTATGTATATATATATATATATATATATATATATATATACACACACACACACACACATATATATATAAACTCAGTAAACTATATGATAAATTATATAGATATGCAAGCCAAGATTGAATTTTAACATATTTGCAATAATGTAGGGAGTATGGACCAAAAAGAATTAGATTAGGAAATAAACAAAATAATAAAAAGACAATAATTATTTCATCACTTTCCATTTAAGAACATTTTATAGAAAACTGGAAACTCCAGAGTGAAATAGTTTTTACTCTTAGGCAAAATATAAACATCTGGGTACAAGCAAATATGCATACATATCTATACAAATATAAATACATGTATGTAGATGCATATGCATATATGGCATGTGAAAACATAATTCTGTAAGTATACATATACACTTACAAATAAAATATATTTACATTTACCATTTGCACATATGTCCATATTTTCTTATTTTTCTTTTTGTCTATTGTATTCCCTCCCTCTCTTGATGTGAAAAAAATTATCACAAATGTGATTTTTTCCCTTTTTCAAATTATTTCATTTCACAAAAGTTGTATGAGACCTCTGATTTGCCAAAAATAAGCTTGCTTTATAAAAATTTAGAAATACTTCCTTAAAATAGCAAATGTATAAGATTTACAGAGTTCTTTAAACCCCAAGTAACAGCTTCATTTTGTTTTATTTCTATTCATTTTAATGAGATCCTCCAAATGTCATTAAGTCAAATTTTGTAAAACCTGATATGATGAGAATTTTTTTTTCAAATTTGGAAAAGAATCTCTTACTTGAATGAGATATGATAACACCATTTATTATTATATTTAATCTTTGAGTGTGTGTGTGTGTGTGTGTGTGTGTGTGTCTGTGTGTGTGTGTGGGGGGGGGTACTGGGGATTGAACCAGGGCTTTGTGAGGCAAGCACTTTATCAATTGAGCTATATATCCCCAGGCCCAAATCTTTTAATTTTGTTTTGGAATAAACAACTTGCACCTAAAAAGATCAATGTACCACCAATGACAGGTCAAAAATTAACACTATGGTCAGTCATGTAGTGGGCATGGAATGGTGACCCATGGCATTTAACTTTATAGTAAATAATATATTTGACTAGGACATTCTGCTTAGAACAAAACTCTTTTAAATTCCCCATCCTATAAATTGATTTATTAGAGTTAGAATTACCTCATATTTAACAATGGTAGTTCTACTTCTGAAATGCTCTATAAGCAGTAAATATACAGTAAATATTAATAGCACAGTGTCAGGAAAATCAATTTCTATCAGTATAAACCCAATTAAATGTCCTTTTAATATGCATAACCCCTACAATTTGAGATTTGCCTTTCCAAATGCATAATAATTGTAATTGGCTCAGAGACCTGGAGTTACCCTGGCACTGTGGCAAATTCCTTGGCTGGAATTGCAAAAAGATGTGCAATGTAGGTACAGGATATCACAGGAGTCACCAGCAAAACTCCAGTTAAGTGACCTATTAAAAAGATTATTCTTTCTCAAATAAAAAGTGGTTAAAAACAATGGCAATTTACCCATTCCTATAATCATATGAATCTTGATAAATGAGGGAGAAAAGTGAATTGGAGAAAGACGTTCACTTTTATCACAATGGTGGATGAGTAACTTGCAAATTCCCCCCTGAAAATAGCCTAGAGACTTTTCAAATAGAGTAGAAAGCTGGCCTGGATTGACCACGCACAACTGACATGTGCTACTCTAGCTCCACCAAAGAGAATATGTATTTTGATGAATTAATCCAGCTCATCTGGTCTTGTAGATCAAGTAAAATCAAATTAAAACGAATAAAATACCTCAGGCAGTTTTCAAAGTTATCAAGGCTTTGAAAGTAACAGTAATCAGCTCCACAGAATAGGTCCTGGCAGGAAGGCTCACTAGGGATGCCAGAATGACAAACGTTTAATGGATCAAAAATGTTTGTTCTGTTGGTTTTTTATCTGTATTTCTTTCTCATGAAAATAAAATGTTTCATTTATGCTCCTGTAGCAAGAAGTACCCTATCAAAACACCAAATGACTTAAGCATATTTACAAATGGAGAATATGATTTTTGTCTGATGTTAAGCCTCCTATAGTTTTTCTTTTAATTAGAAGGATAGCTGGATGATTGCAAAAGTTCACTATAAATAACAATAGTTATTTCTGCAAACATTAAAAGTGATTCTTATTTACAAGTTTTTGATCCTACATTATTTCAGTGAGATTGACACAGGTTCAGTAAAAGGTTAGAAATCATAATCTAGAGTTTATATATTCTTTATTTATTTTTTCAAACTCTAACCAGTCACCTCTTACTTTTCTCAAAAGAACAGAACTCTAAAAACACATCTAATTCAAAAGTTTGCATAACTGGTATATTTGTTGCTCAATTTATATTTTTATATTGTTCCACATCTAGGACAATGGGATTTGCTGCATTAAGATATATATTCAGGGGTTCATGGTACAGCTCAGCGGCAGAGTGCTAGCTTACCACGGACAAGACTCTGTTTTTGATTATCCAGTAGCACACATAATACACACACACACACACACACACACACACACACATTTTATCCAAGTTTCTAACTAAACATTAAAAATAATTTAAGACAAAGTTTTGAAATAATGAAATCAGGTACCATTTGATATTTAACATGACAAAATATCTAGGCTGCAGAATAATAACCTTCCCCTATGTCAGATGTGCTTAGCACTGAGAAGCCTGAAGCATTTGATAACCAGTGGAAGATGGCTTGATCTTACTTTTAACTTACTACCTGAGCTCTTCCTGATTGATTCTGCAGTTGACAAGATGCTTTGTTCCAGATTGTTTCACTATTCACTATAAAAATTCAAATGCAGTTATCCAAGTCCTATAATGTTAACTGCGGTATTTTTTCTCACAGAGCATTATCTTTCTTTTTGTAGCATCTGTAATAGATGTAACATTACATTTGGTGTCCACCATAACTGGATTGATACCATCTTTTCTATACAATTGTCCTGAAAATGGTAAGGACCATATCTTTCATGATTCACACTGTAGATAGCAGAGTGCTTAGAATATAGAAGGAAATCAATACACATTTCCTAAATGAACAAATTACAAATAAGAAAATTGAAGAAGTTTGGCATTCAGTTGAATAAAACATGTTTTACTTTATTTTTTTCTGGAGACAGTCGAACATGATTAAATAGTTTTATCATTCTGAGTTCTTAAGGGAAGAACAGAGACCACTTTAGTAATTTTAAAAAGAAAAAGAAAGAAAACAATTTATTACAACGATATTGGAAAAATCCTGTTTGTAGAAATATAAAATACTAGATGTCTTGATTCCATTTATCCCATCCACACTACAAATTTAGAAAGTCTAGATGAAAATGTGAGTGTCAATGTGAAGAACCAGGGACCAGTTAAGTAACACAAAAAACAAAGTTGCCTTTCCCAAAAAAGGAAAGCTTCAAGTTTTATGAAGATCTAATTGTGTATTTATGACAGATTCAAAGAATTACAAAACAGAAACACACTATGATAATTTCTTCAAGAATTCTCCCAAATGAGGCATATGTCAAAAAAATTAATACATACGTTATATTTTACTTTTCATAGCATTTGATTGATTCTTTCCTCCCTTCTGTTTCTGGTATAATACAGACACTTAGGTTTTTACAAGGAGCATTCGTCTCTTTAGGATATGTTTTAGTCAGTTTTGGGTTGTTTTGTTTTTTGCTTTTGTTTTTGGTCATTGTAACCAAAAGACCTGACAAGAACAAGTTAAAAAGAGGAAAAAGTTTATTTGGGCTATAGTTTCAGAGGTTTAGCCCACATTGGGCAAACTCCATAGCTGTGGACCCAAGGTGATACAGAACATCATGGCAGGAGAAAAGTGGCAGAGAGAAACATCTCAGGATGTGGCGACCAGAAGCAGCAAGAGACTTCTGCTCATTAGGGGTAAAATTTGTATCCTGAAGGCATGATCCCAGTAACTTATCTCCTTAGGCCACACCCTACCTGCCTACAGTTACCACCTCATATATTCCTCATGCTATTGAGGAATTAAGCCATGGATTAGATTTTTAAAACTCTAATAATATGATCACTTCACCCCTGAAGATTCTTGCATTGCAGTCTCACACATGAGTCTTTGGGGGGGGATACCACATATCCAAACCATAACAGTATAACTATTGTAATTCTTAACATTACTTCACCAAGTACCTCAGAATACGTTTCGTATCCACTTTAGTTTCTGTTACCCAACATCTCATCTGTTGCATTTCACAAAACCAACATTTAATTTAGTGAAAAATCATAATAGAAACTAAAATTTGGGATTTAGTGTTGAATATTAAGTTGTTCAAAGTAGACTGGAAGTTACTGGGGATGTCACTGCTTATAACATAACTCTGACAGGAAAAAAACATTACATTTTTACATCATCATGAATTTATGTAGATACTGCATATTTTATAACAAGTGCTGATTACGTATTTTTTCTACTTTCCTCTGACTTCCATAAATCATGTTATATAGTAAAATCATAAAAAAAATTCAAGTATTAGTAATATTCAAAAGTCAATATCTAGGATTTTTTCCTGAAGAGAACAAACTAAAAACCCACAATCAACAAATAACCTTATAAATGGCTTTGAAATGAACAATTTTGTCCGATTCTCTTGTCAGCATTACTTAAATCTGAACATATGAACTAAAGTAATTTCTACATTCTCATCAGGGAATTTTCAGGGAAACAGGCTTCAATCACATCATAGTTCAGCTATCACAAAATAACTAGACAAGGTCAATCTTGAATCTTGATATTAGCCTGTGAAGACCACTCTTAATTCACAAGATGACTACTGACATTTTATATCTTTCATCACAAGCAACTTCAACATAAAAGACCAAATTATTTTGAAAAAAGGGTAAATGTATTAAAGTACCACTGAATTCCAATGATTCAATTTGTGCATAGTCAATTAATTGAAATAAAATTCATGACTACAATCTTTGTAACTTCTTTTTACCCAAAATGTTCAAGAAGAACATGTTCTGAAAGTTGATCTTTTGATGTTACATTATTTTTGTATTAGTTTTAACCTGATTTTTAGGTAGAACTAATAAAAGTAACCAGATAGATTGCCTAATTCCCAGTGTATCATACAGCCTATAATCAACCAGACAGTATGCTCTAGTGAAAAAAAAAACTATTCCAGGGAAAATCTTCTGTTGACAGGCACAAGATTTTGAAAATAACAAACAGGGTTATTTTGTATTCTCATATTCTGGAATTAGTTTTTCTTAAATTTCCTGTCTTCCCAAATCCATGCAATGATGAACATTTGTAAAATTTATTTTACTTGTAATTCTCCCTCTGATTTTCAAGGTTGTCACCATAAGATTTTGACAGGAAGATGTCAACAGAGATAGCCGAAAGCCAAATCTCTTAGGACAAGGTGGATAGAAATGATGAAAATTTCACACATGGAGATATGGATTTCATGTGTAACTCAGACTGCATATAAATTTACCATTCTGGATAATAAAAATTGAACAGAGTATCAATTTTAAAAGTGTGAGGTTCCTTTAGTGTTCAAAGATAAATATTTTAGACCATTTTGGAACCTATCCTTTCTGACAACTTCAAACATTTTAGCTATGTATTAGTGTGATCACAAAGTACAAGCAACTTACAAATTTTTGCAGAGTGTTTACCTCAATATTGTGAATAAAGCAGAAATCATATGCTGGTAGTATTTTTCAGATGACTGAGGTTTCAAAACTTTCTGATGTCTAGCCTTACAATGTTGCATAGATTTTGCTTTTGTTTTATTTGTAGCTGAAGACTACTTTCTACACAGTTTTCCTTTATTTCTATAATCAAAATGCATTTCTTATTCCTGCCTGTAGAAGTTATTACCCATGTCTTGTTATTAGAATTTATGAACTAGCAGATCTCTGCTGGTTATTTAATATGCTCTTATATTTAAATTATAATAGTGAAGAATTTCAATTTTATAACATTTTGCTATAACCTCATTTTGTACTTCATTTTTGGACTTGTTTTTCAGTGGTGTTTTATTAATTTTTATTGCTTTCTATTTACCCCATTAGGAGTTTACTATCCAAGGAAATGCTATTTTAATATGAAGATTTCAAGGAAAATTGTTCCTGTATTTAAGTAAATTGTAGAATTTTTTTAAATGTGAAAAATAAGTATATATAATCTATAACAAATAATTTTCTAGAAAATATATTGAAATGCCCACAAAATAAACTCTCAAGTTAAAATAATAAATATATCCATTTGTTGTAGCAAAACGAATACAACCGAAATCATTCTATATCCAATTTTTGTCTTGTGTTTGGCTTATCAAGAATTCTTATGATCACAGTATAGTTTTCTCTATTATGTGTCACCAAAGAGAATGTGTTTGCATGGCACTTGGGTATATTTCAAAGTATTTTGTTCCTTATTTAAAAAAATATGGATAGGTATATTAATCAGATGTCACTGTTGACTTTTTAGAAATGAAGAAACCAGGCCTCTGAGAAAATATATGAATAAATGGCGTATGTTTATAAAAGTACTAAATGACAGATCCAGAGTTTGAACAAACTCAGGTTTACATCTAATAGTGAGGAGATAACTATTTTAAAGGTATTATTTTGACTCCATGTGGACAAAGGTGATCATTTTTATCCCAGAAATGTCCTCATTAATATCAAGGGATCTAGGATTTTAATACATGCTCTTGATCTAACTAGCCAGGTAATACTGGACAAGTTCATTATCACTGTACTTCCTCAAACCCCTTATTTGCTTATGTCGATTATTAGCTATCTGACTTTACAATATGGAAACAAATACATTTACAAAGAAGTTAATAACTGAAAATCTTCAAAAGGAAAAAAAAATTTAAATACTTCATGGTAAAATATGACCAATATCTGCTACAATCAAATTTAATGTGAAAGACAAGATATAAGTTAATTTGAAAAAGAAGTAGTCAGAAAATTCTGAAGACATGAAAGTGCAGAATCTGGAGTTACATATTTTTATACGTAGATGCTTTTTCCAATTTCACCTCCTATAATGTGGTAATCATGGAAATTCATACTAATTCATCAGATACCCAGGCATAATCATGACATATAACGTTATTTTCAACCCTAGGAACCCATTCACTGTAGCCACCCTTCCATATAGCACTTAGGTTCTATTTTCTGTGACATTTTTGTGGCTATAATAACAAATCTTCTTCTGACATCCTATAGTTTTTATTGTGCTAACAAATCATTTGCCACTTACTTTATTCATAGTGATTGATGAAAACTCTTTAACTCTGTCTGCTGGGATTTACTACCTATTCTTACTGACCCCCATGACTCCTCTCTTTTCCAATAATCCTGTCCTCTAGACTACAGTTTTCCCACCTCATATGCATTCCTGGACAGTTTAAACATATTAAGTTATCTGATGATACGTTTTGACATTTGGTTCTTGTCCAAATCTTATTTTCATCATTGTATCTTTCTAATGATAAGCAAATATGTCAGAATATCCATGGGTGATAGATCAGAGAATACCAGGAGATGACTGCAGGCTAAATATTTCTCATACTCCTTACTTATAGGACAGCCTTTTCCTTGAACATGGTTTAACAAAGATATCTTAAATTAGATACACACACACACACACACACACACACACATATGATATATAGAGGAGTCAAAGAGGAAAAGCATCTGATATTTGATATTTAACTGAATATATTTCAATATATAAAATAGATTTTTCAGGGAAGACAAGAAAAGATTTTGAATGAACATTCGTAGTAAAAAAAATAGAAGGTAATCAAGAGAAGATGGTGTGATAAAATACAATTTTCCTTATTCTAATATATTTTAATATAAATATTTTAATTTAACAAGTTAAAACAGATTATTATTAGATTTAACTGGTGAAGGATATTTATATGGTAATGTATTTCTCTGCTAGACAGTGAATATTCAGCCATTTGATTTCCCAGTTCCCTGTCTTTTTATTGTTTTGTTGTTGTTGTTCTTTGTTTCGTGTTTAAATCTCTAAATATTCTCTTTTTTCTATCCTATTCCTTGGTCATATAGTAAAGTGCTTAATTTGAAAAAATCAGTTTTGACTTGATAAATTGAAGATTTGAGTTCTCTAAGTACAGACTTCTTTCTGATTATTTGGAACCAATGAAGTGCCCTCACTACTTTTTTGTCTCTATAAGAACCTTTCTGTCTTCTCTTATATTCAGCTAATCTCAGTTGACATCAACTATCTTTTTGCATGTTTTAAATTTCCTTGAAAATTTTTGTTTCAACATATATGTTTGGCAATTTCAAATGCTCTGCTCAAATCCAACCTGTTAGGACCAGCTGAACGTAACCTAATAGCAAGTGATATATAAGGTCAGGATCACCAACCATCATCTGATCCTTAATGATACCTGGGAGCTCTCCTTTTATATATGTGTTAATTTGCAATTTTAGTTCCTAAAATGGATATTTTAAGTGACTTCCTCTTCTAGAACTTCTTGAATTTTCTGTCCCTTGATCATGTCTTTGATAGCAAGGTTGGTCATACTGTGGGCAACCTTTACATATACAAATGCACCAATCTTTTATAGGGATAATAGAACTAGTTTTGTCATGTTGGTAATCTTCATAAATTTTTAGGTCCAGTACAAAGATCTTAAGAAGATAAAATTTTTATTTCAAGTATTTAAAGGACTCTTCTTATATCTGTGAATAAATCCCACATGTAGTATCCTCATTTCTAATTTCCACTGCAATATGATTCCCAAAGGAATGTATTCTTTGCTTATTCTCACATTATTCATTACTCTATTTGGTTACTGTCCTTTTATTTGTAAACAAATTTTTTATTATTTACATTGTCCTTTAGCTTTCAATTCCATGACAACATAAAGGACATCATTTTGTTTCTAGATTACATATAAAATATATTTTATAGACAGTGTATGGCTCTCCAAATAGGCCCATGTCCAAATCCCCAAACTGGTCAATGTTGTCATACATGGCAAAGGGACTGTGAAGATATGATATAAGTTAAGGATTTTGAGATTTAGCGATTATTCTGATGATGTCATAAGAGTCTTTAAAAAGGTTATCAGAAAACCAGAATTGGAGAAGGGAATTTGAAAATGGACACAGAAGACTTTTGCTAATGCTAGAAGGGAACCATGGTTTGAGTCAGGTGTGGAATCTCACCCAAAGACTCCAGAAGAAACTCATTTTGGATAGCTGGATACAAGGTGTGTGTGTGTGTGTGTGTGTGTGTGTGTGTGTGTGTGTATGTAATAAATCTGGGTTGATTTCAGCCACTAAGTTTCTGGTAACTTGTTACAGTAACAATGGAAAATTATTCCAGAAGATGTCCAATTAATAGTTAATTGTTAAATGAAAGGTTAATGCTATAGATATAGATATATTTTAATATTTTTGAGAACAAAGTTAAACTTTATGACTAAATTTTTTTAAATTGAAAAGCCACTAACAATAGAAGGTAATTTAATTCAAATTTTTTATATTTCAGTTTAAGAATGTTTTTAATTTTAAGATATCACAAAAAAGAAGCATTATAGAAGTTATGATTAAATATATGTGATTTAGGTATTTGACAAGTATCAAGTAAAAACAAAGCATGTATAATATTGTTATATTAAATTATCACACTCCTTATTGATGATTTATTTCAATTTCCTTTATAATAAAATAATACCTATAACTATTACATTTATTTCAAAATTTATAAATGTATTAAATATTTACTGTAGCAATTATGGATAACTAAAATTGTAAGAAGTTTTGAAATATTTTCCATAGGTAATATTGACAAAATTATTAAAAGATAGTCATTTGAGCCATAAAGACAAGCAACATGAGGAAAGGAAAAACATACATCAACACAGATTTATAACCATGAACAAATTTAAGTTGCTGGGTTGGAAAGTGCATATAACATGCATTGAACAGATATTTCTTGAAATAAAACAATATAACTTATTCATCATGCATCACTGAAAAACATTTGTCATTTTATTTCTCTAGTTTATTTAATGTCTTGCTCCTCAGAAAATGCCTCAAATTTGAAGAAAATCCCACACTATCATTGTTGACTTCAAGTCAATATATTTGTGCAAATCATTTTAAATTTTGATGCTGTGATAGCTGTTTTTCTTTGTTTTGGGTGAATATGGAGCTCTCCTTTTAATATCTTGCAGTTCTCTCCTAGTTAATCTAAATTTTCTGAAGGGAAAGATAGCATGATGTATTTTTATTTAATTAGTCACTTGCCTATCTTGAGACTAGTTATGTTCAATCTGTTTCTAAATCTATTTAGGACATATTTCTATAAGAAGAGCTATCTAGCAGATGTCACTGCAGTTCGGATCTCAGATTTAAAATATGTGCTTTCTGGCTGTCATTGGTGTCTAGATAGATAGTGATTGTGTCAAAAGGGAAACGAAAAGGTATAATATTATTCAATTTGCATATCTAATCTATTGGCAGCACATTTATGATACTGAGTGGTACCTGTGTTTTCTATTACCATAAATGGAACTCAGTAAGGATAATGTGTTTACTGCACTATAATTCAAGTACAATACCCTGCTCAAGTAAGGAGATGAATTAGGCCCACTAGTATTCACTATTTGCATGTAAACTATTGATGGGTATTATAAAAAGTGAAAAATATATATATTCAATAAGACTGAGTTCTGTGCTCTATCTTTTTCTAAAGTCACATGGAACTATTCTCTGATGATTAAAAAATATAATAGTAAGTAATCTAATATTATAGAAGTATACCTACCTAAGTGTGAAAAAGTGTGTGATTGTTTTTGGTAAGAAGTGTTGAAAACAATGCTATGTTTTAATGAATATTAACAGCACTTCAGGACTTTTTATATTCTGTGATATAAATAAAAATGATAACATCTCGTAAGAGCAAAATAAAATATTTAGGGATTATATTCCACAGTGCAAACTTATAGTATGTTCATTCCTATGATCTCAACAGTAAGGAAAGAAATCAAAGTTTTCCATTTAAATAATAATTCTTATTTTAGAGATCACTTTTTTATACTTCATGTTTTCTGCCATTAAAATAAGTCTAACCTTTGTAAGATCAAGAGTACTAAAAAAGATTAAGGTATATACAGCATATGATTTGATTAGTTTAATTTCTTTCTTTTATTAAGTATTTAAGTATAATTAGATTTTCATGGAAAAAAACATTTTCATTTTTTTAAGTTATGAAAACTGCTAGTGATGAAGAATGGATGGAAAAGCTTACAATTGACTATTCACTGGATAATAGTTATAATAAATATAGAAAGAAGATAGATATGACTATCTTAAACTCAGGAAAACTAAAAGTAGAATAATGAATCATGCTAAGATCTCTGAAATTTTTCTGAATCATTCAATTACATGGCAGGTACAGAAGCAGTTCAAAATGACAAGTTGTGAAAAGTTACTATGAATTTCAAAAGGCCAATGCATTGGAAGACCAGTAAATCCTACAGCCCCAACTAAATTATCTGTATGCTTAGAAAATAGTGCTACAAATTAATAAAATGTTTACTGATTAATATTATTCAACTGAATAAGAATTTAAATATAAAATTTTATTTGTTTGCCACAAAAATATTATAAAATATGTAATTACATTTTATTTACATTCATGTTAGAATGATTAATCTTTGTAGCCCTTTAACCCAGTTATAACACCACATAACAAGTTAATGCAAGACTGTTTGATATTGTTAATATCTACAATAAACATATATAATTTCATATATATTTTAATTGAGATAGCTCAACTTTGAAAGCAGAAATAATGACTACTGTTTATTTTTCAAAAATTTACCCTCAAACATATAGTAATGCACATATTTACTTCACCACTGACTAGACTTATTTAACCACCTCTTATTTAGATTCTGTATTTCTTTAGCTATTTTCTGCCATTTTATACCCTTAATTAGGTTTAAATTTGTTTTAAATTTGTATCTGATCCATAATTCTTTATTTTTATGACCTATTAAAAACTAGAGGTATAAATAGAAATTGGATTAAAAGGTATGGTTATGCTCTAACTCTCAAGAATTTGATTTTTCCTTAAGTAGTAGTGTTAATAGGAGCATGGAAAACCTGTAAGTTCTTCTTATATGACTTGAAGAACTTACATTCTGTTGTCTGTTAGCTGAGACTATGCCTCCAAGTAATGATGAATAAATGCCATGACCTGAGTCATGGGAAACGCAAATGCTGTCTCTCTGGGAGATACACAGAGCATAAATTTTAGCAACCTGCTTGGGTCCAATACTATAATATGCCACTGCTCTACCACAACTGGGTCTAACCACATCCTTCCACAAATCCTCTCTACATCTGGCTCAGCAGGGAGACTTCCTGAGAAGACAAGCCAATAGAAAAAAAAATCTCTTTATTACATTTCTAGATCTCTATCCCTTTTCTCCATGGCATATCACAAAATGAAGAAGTAGCCTATAAACTCTTGATTGTCTTTTTCTACAAAGCATGGCAGCCTTAATATTTCTGTGGGTCAACAGATTTTTCAGATTTCCATCTTGAAATACTATCAGTGACAAGGTGAAATACAGAAGCTGATTTATTTTCAACTGCTCTTTTCTGTGCAACCTAACCTCAGAAGTATTGGGTGTGAGCACCCAGCACTTCAGACATGTATTTCTCTGTCTGTTGATGCTCTATGGGCTGACATGGGAAGAATAACATTCCCAGAGAAAAACTGTTACAGAATAGCCTCCTCCTAATAAGCCTAACTGAGGTATTAGCCTGACCATAAAGCTAGCATCTCTGTGAAATTAGAAGTTAGCGTATTTATTTAGAGATGTTCATCATTTGATTTTTAACAATAGTTTCAACTCAAAAGGGAAATTGCCAATTGAAGTATCATGATTTAAAAAAGATGGTAATCAGATGAATTAATAAAGATTGAGGTAGATTATTTTCTGAAAATTTTTGCTTAATCTATTTTCTTTTCATTCATAGCTCACTGAGGGAACTTAATAGCCATATGGATTCCTTTTTTGATATAAGTGTATCCCTAGTGATATGAAAGTATCTGCAATTCATAATCACCTGCTGGCGATAATTAAGGAAATTTCTTCCTTCAGTTTTCTTCAGTTCCGCTGCACTTGGTGACAATATTAACTTTATATGGTAGAAAAATGTAACTAGTACAGTAACATGATGATTCATCATTACAAATTTTCATCATAACTACATCAGTATAAAACTCCCCCTTTTATAGTAGGATATTTGTTAATTTCATAGCAAAGAGATAAATTTGTCTAAGAAGTAAGAGCAATAAAGAGCTATAGCGAGTCTCAGAAGATTAATAAATCTGTTACAGCATATTTCAAATACAACTGGATATGAAAGCAATTAAAGCATTAATTTGTAGATGATCAGATTTGAGAGTGATAAATCAAAAAACTGGCAGATTTAGAACATCTTTCATTCTTGGTCCAAGCATGATTTCATTTAGGAGCTTAATACTATAAATAATGTTTATCGAAATATTCAGCATTGTTTTTAAGGTAGATTTATTTTCTAGATTCACTCAGATAAACTAAAGCAATTAGTTTATAATACAGTTTAGTCTCTAACTTGGTATTATTTTCATTTTATTTTTTGCTGTTGTTTTGTCATTTTCATAATAGAGAAAATGGGTTTTATTTTTTTAAAGTTTAATCTTTCATAAGCAAGAATTCAACCTATCCTTACAGATAACTCTTCCTGATAGCTCAAAATTAATGTCTGATGAAAGAATTAAAGGGAAGTCATTTTCTTAAATCCACACAGTTAACTCCATTCCTGTCGGTAAAGATGAGCATTAATATTTCTTTAAATTTCAATTGTTTATTGATTTTTGTATTTATTCTGTTTGTATTTATTTGGCTTATTTGTCTTCCCTTCTCATTCAATGTCACTTATGTTCCTCCAATTACTTGAATGAGACCCACCCACATTGAGATTTTGCTTATGTAAAATCTACTGATTTACATACTGCATCAAAAATGTAGTTGAAAAAGTGTCTTCATAACAGACTCTACACTGGGATTTTTCAATGTAGTTGAAAAAAAATGTCTTCACAATAGCACCTAGACTGGGATTTGAACACAAAATAAGTAGGAACCAAAGATAAACACTTAAAGGTCACATAGTCCTTACACTTGTTTTTGATGATTCTTTCATGCATCTGTTGAGCACAGCAATTTTGAATCTGTCATGCCACATACTTCTTCAAGTTTTCATTCTAATTCTGAATCCTGGTAAAAAGATGTCTATGCTTCCATTGTATCAATTTCAGAAAAGAGTAAGACTCAGCAAAGTCTCTGAAGTTCCACTGAGGTCACACTGCTAATGCTCTCCTGTTCCATATGCTTATGTACCTGGCAAGCCTTTTCCATGGAACTTTGTAAAATCCTTCCAAGTGTCTAAAATCTCATGCACAGTTTATTATGTTGTTTTTTTTATGTTCATAGTATTATACTTTGAAAAACTAAATATATAGATTAGTAGCATATATGTATTTTTATCACCTGAGCCCTTGATTGAGCGAGCATTCTACCATAGATTCCCTACTGTAAGATTTCAGCTTCTATAGTTAGCAGTCTATGTTACCATTCTCTTGTCATGGAAGCTGGCAGGAATGTCTAGGTGGGAAAAACATGAATTTCCTAAGCTAAAAATTTTCACATTTAAAATATAATTGTTTAAATATGTGAGATATATTATATAATATGTCTATATTACTAATATAGACATATTATATAATATGTCTTTATTAGTAATAACTTTGGCAATTTGTTATTTTATTTAATCTATATTATAACTTAAGAGCTGCTATTTTAGATTGTTCATACACATAACTCTGGCCCAAGGGAAGAAATGCAAATACAGAACATTATGTAGTATGTGTTGATTGTTATTGAATATGCTTCACAAGACATTACAAAAAAAGACATGAGCTCAAAAAAAGAACTGACTAGCTTGGAAGGAGAAGAGAATGATATTAGAAAAGCTCCAGAAATCCAGAGTTTTGCTACATTGGAAAAGCTGACAGCTTTTAAAGTTGCAAAAATCTTTAAATAAAAAATTCAATCTAAACTCAGAGGGCACCAAAGATAAGATTAAGGGTATGCCATTTATAAATAGTATTCACATTTTTCAGTTGACCAAAGGACCACATAGCACATATCAAATGAAAAGTGAGAGTCTTCAGTCAAAGATTTTCTTCCCCCAAATATCTACTTTTTACTTGAAAAAGAGAAAAAGGCAACAATACAGTAAACCTCTAAAAGGTCTCAAAACAAAGTATGTTTTTTTCTTATTGTTACATGAAATCGACAGCAATGAAATCCAATATAAGCTTACTAATGTTTTAAGGTAGGGCCAATGTCCCAAAGAAATAGGAAGACTGAATTAAAAAACATAACAAAACAAAATAAAAACTAGGATTTCATGTGAAATCCTGGCACAAGAAGCTATGGATTGTAATTAAAAAGGCAAAAATCCACATCTATCTACAACGTAGAGTAGGCATTGTATGGAATTTTAAGGAATCTCAAATATGTGTGTGGTTCTGCTTTCATACGTTTATTCACATTTTTCCTCCTTTTACAGTTTTCTCTATCAACTTAACTCCTAATATTTCAAAGCCTAATTCATAGGGGTTTTCCTGCACAATTATCTACAATCTCCAAAAGAGATCAACTGCTTTCTTCACCATACTCTTTCAGGACTCGTTCATAGCCTCTGTTAGAATACTTAGTTCACTTCTTCATCACTGTTATTCAGGAACATTCTGCCTGATAAAGATGTGAGCATTTTGCCATACTCAGTGTCTTGTTACTAATTACTGTATTTTTACTAATTGAAAAAAAATTAAAGTTTATCCATAAACACCTATTTTTCGCTTATTTTTTTTCCTTCTAATCCCAGAACTACCTCTTCTATACAATTAGTGACGTACTGATTTTGGAAGCCCATGAAGCAGTCTGAAATTAAAAATACTCTTTGTATTGAGTGCATAATTAATTATTAATTACCTTTAGATAATGAAGGCTTTTCTCAGGGAGAAAATTAAGGGAACAACTTGCCTAGTGAAAAAGTATGGAAAATTGGTAAGTGATAATAGTTACTACTAATTAAATATAGATTAAATATAACATTTCCTTTTCTACTTCAAGAAACTTTAAAATGATAGTACACCTTCAGTACAAAATCTGCTACAATTATCAAATAGTAACATAAAGTCATGCAAAATTTTTAAGCCTAATGACTGAACTGTCTCAGACCTATCATATTCTGCATGAAAAGTACTTTTAAAGTAAATGCATTATATTAGAGTTACTTACATTGCATCGGATAGTGAGAATACTGCAAAATTTATTTCTGGCTACTGGGTACTTTAATATTTAAGTGTAAGGAATAGTATTAAGAAAATAGGACATAAATTTCAATGAATTCTTTTACATTGTTTTTTTAAGGGCATAGAATATCTCTAAAATATGTTACTCTATAAATCTACCTAAAGCGCCACTAATTTTTCCAGTGAATAATCACATCCAGAATCCAAGATTCTTATCAACAGCAACTAGATATAGCAACAACATTATTGTGACAATTCTGGCATTCATTAAGCAAATTAAGGATGTAGAATACTGTATGAATATTTGGAAATATGTATTTTTTTATTAGAATGCAAGTTAATAACACAAGGAGAACAGATTCCATGTTATGGCATTGATAAAATCTCAGCATAAATTAAACTAAAAAATACATGTGTTGTGGTTTGGATGTGAGGTGTCCCCCAAAATCTCACATGTGAGACAATGCAAGAAGGTTCAGAGGAGAAATGATTGGGTTGTTAAAAGGATTAACGCAATGGATGATTTAATCCCCTAATAGGAATTAACTGAGTGGTAACTGAAGTGGTAGGGTGTGGCTGGAGGAGGTGGGAATTGGGGCGTGGCTTTGAAGTATATATTTGTATCTAGCAAGTGGAGTCTCTTTCTGCTTTCATATCACCATGATGTAATCTGCTTCCCTCTGCCACTCTCTCCCACCATGATGTTCAGCCTCACTTTAAGCCTCAAGGAATGGAGCTGGCCTTCTATGGACTAAAACCTCTGAAACTGTGAGCCCTCAAATAAATTGTTCTTTCTCTATAGTTATTCTGGTCACATTCTTTTAGTCACAGCAGTGAAATAGCTGCTTAAAACACAGGTATCAACATTTCCCATGCCGGCATCATAAAATTAGTGATATTCATGATTACTCTTAAAGGGTGGAGCTTGCAACACTGAATAGAAATGAGGTGTCATCAACAGTAATGCCTAATCAAAAAGATTATCCTCATAATAATAAAACCTTAGGCAGTTAATTTATTTTTAATTCTATAAAGAATATTTCTATATTAAAAGCATATAAAATTATTTTCTTGGTTGGCAATTTTTTGAGGAATATGATCTCAAATATTTTTCAGATATAAAAATTTCAATGTTCTTTTGTAAAGAAAACAACACATAATCTCACGTTATCTACAAATTCCAGAATTCAATATAACACAGAAATGGTTAGATGTTTTTATTTACATATTGAAATTTATAGATCAGTTAGGATGCATTTATTAATAATTATTTTCTAGCAAACATTTTTACAAAATATGTTGAATAATACATCACAGAGAAACAATATATTTGATAAGAATTTTAAAGAGTATAAAAATGAAAGTATCACATAACCATGAACAAATTATCTTATTAGTTTCACTTTTCATTTGCTCTTAACTCTTTAGAATGCTTATTCTTCAATTTCCTCTAAGTCATGTATAATGATGCAGAAATATTAACAATAAAATCTGCAAAATATAAAAATAAAATAAAAACCATTACTTACTTGAAGGTACTCCCTCAAGTATGTCTTTTAGTAATAAAATCTACCCTATTTTCATCATTTTATATGCAGTTTAACAAAACATGTGATTCATAAATTGAATTATCCTTTTTGTTATGTATTTAAGTGAAAGAATAATGTATAATTATCTATTGTAAAAACCTACTACTATCTATATATCTCTGATTCTGATTATAAAATTATTATATCCATAAAATATCTTTATTGGTTACCTACAATATGAGAATTCATAAATTATGTATTTTCAAAATATATAAATGAAGTCTCAGTTTGTTACCGGCAGGGGCTGTCCGAGAAACTGAGGCAATGCAGTGAAGACACCCAATCAAACTCTGATTCTTGAGATAGTGAGAATGATTGCAGACATGTAGCTCAGAGTAACAGGAATGAGTTTATTGAAGGAATTAAAAAAGGGAAAGAAGACACTCTCAAGGGACAGAGGGAGTCCTCTCAGAGAGGAGAGGGACAACATGCCTCTCTCGCACTCCACTTTTATCAGAAATTCCAGAGACATTTCCAGAGAGTTCCAACCAGGTCCACCTGTTGACTTTGACTGACAAAAAGATAAAATCAGAGTTTTAAGTTACCTACTGTCATGGCAACCCTAGGTCTCTGGGTCACCTTGGCCCATGTTGATTGGTACTAATTAGATTCTTTTTTTTTTTTTTTTGACCAGGGATTGAACCCAGGGGTGAACATTCTGATATATGAATTTCAATTATTATCCTTATAATAATAAAACATTAGGCAGTTAATTTAATTTTAATTGCATAAAGAATGTTGCTATATTGGGAATGGGGTTGTGACTCAGTGTAGAGCACTCGCCTAGCATGTGAGAGAGGCTGGATTTGATCCTTAGCACCACATAAAAATAAATAAATAAATAAAAAGTTATTGTGTCCAACTACAGCTAAAAAATAAATGTTAAAAAAGAATGTTGCTATATTAAAATCATATAAAACATACTGGGTTAGCAATTTTTTTGAGGAATATGATCTTTTCTATGTTTTATTTAGAGAAAGTGTCTTACTAAATTGTTTAGGACCTCATTAAGTTGCTGAGGTTGGCTTTGAACTTGTGATTCTCCTGATATTACAGGAGTGCTCTAATTGGATTCTTAACCACACATTCTTATAGATTTTATGGTTAAGAGGGACTATTCTTATCTCCCAGAGTTTCAAGATCTGGTAACAAAGTCACCCCCTTCAGGATAATTTGGGTTCTTCTTATCCAACATCATTTTGTTCCTGCATTTCTCCTGTGGTTAACAGGTAATTTACTAAGGAATGTGACATATCCTGTCCACTTAGCTCTGTTAGGGATGTAGTTAAATAGTTTCTTGGAAAAGAAAGCATGTGGGCGTCAGCACAAGAGTCCCATTTTTATAGAATTATTTTTATTTTCTTTACTTCCTATACCCACCATTCTCATGCATCCCCTAACAAGTTGATCTTGGTCATTCCTTCAAATCCACATTCCCTTGTTATGCTGAATTATTAACGTAGTTGAAAAGACTTACATAAGAATAAACAATTAAGGAAATGATACATAGTTTATGCAATTATTTAATGGTTAGCAATTAAGAAAGAAGATTGCTGACATCATCAACAGCCAAAATGTAGAATAATAAAAGTCATTCATTCATGTAATAATCCAATTTATATTCACTTAGGAATGAAACTTATCATGCACTAGGCATGCATGTCTATAAGATAACCTTGAAGCTCCTTGGAAGGGCAGGAAATATTTTCTACCTTTGTTCCTGTACATTAACCTTAAAAGTTGATAAACAATGATGCCAAAGAATGAAGGAATTATGAATAAGTATATAAATAATACATCAGATACATTTGGGTTAGTTAGTGAGATATGAAAATGCATGCCTTCAATACCTTGCACAACAGATACATTGCCCTGTGTACGCACAACCTACAATTGTGCTTGAATGAAAGGAAGGTTATATTCACAGAAGTGCTCACAACAAAGATGACAGGTGAAGCACTTAATGATGAATAGAGATTTAAACAAGGTTCTGTTCTTTTAACAGAATTGATAACCTGTGCATATTCAGAGACTACTAAAAACAATAAGATCTAACAACTCAAGTTGACCCAGACAGATAAAAAGTAAGACTAGTGTGGTGGGGGGATGGATGTAAAATGAAATAGAAAAATCAAGATGGCACCATGAAATTTGGACTTCAGTTTTAGGTTAATGAGAATGATCATTGGTGAGGACATTAAAATAGAATTCTAACATATTCATACTTACATTTTTAAAATCTTTCATTCTGTTGATAGGATATCTGTACAAGAGTGAAGCTTTGTAGTCATAGGAAAATGTAAGGAACTAGTTACCAAATGTCTAGGTTAATAGGGGCCTGGACTGTGAGATGAAGACAGCACAATGTATTCATTAGAAAGATAACAAAAACAAAATCAGAAAAAATATGACATGGATTAGAAATTAATATTTCAAATGTGCTTCAAGTGGGATAGCAATGTGAATGCATGTAATAAAATACTTAAAATGGTTAAATATTAAAACTATCTTTATGTTAATTTTACCACAATTAAAAATATGCTTGTAACAGATAACTTCTCAATAAGACTTTTTATGCATGTACGAGTCAGAAAATCAAAAATGGGAAAACACATATTAAGTTAAACCTAGAAAATTTGTTTTATCCCTTTGTTTACTTATGTGGGTACCAAGATGGTCAGAAAATTAAACCCTTTGAGGGGAAGCCTGGAAGCAGAAGAGGTTTTGTAATTGCCTTAGGTAACTCAGAATCATATAACCATTGTTTTATTCTATTTTAAGCAAATAAAATAGGATTAGAAGGAGAAACATATTGCATTCCTGAACCAATTCCATTTTAACTGATAGGAGAGACTGAATGTGATGCAGGAAAAGGAAATTAACTATCACAGATCAGAATTTAAATGCTGAATAGCATGGGCACACCTGGATGGAAATATTTAAATTCTCCAAGAAGCTATAAAAATATCAAGGAGTATATGAGCCAGAGTTTTCTCATCCTGGAATGAGGGACATAATGATTTTGGAAGAAGTAGGAGGATCAGTGATCAGCATAATGTATTTATCTTACATGTGCTCCTTTCATTTTGAAATGAATTAACCGACTTTTAATCTTTCTCAATATGTTCTGGAAGATGATGCTTTGTTTGTGTGACTTATTTTTTCAATAAGTCAACAGTGTACTAAAATTTCTGTGAAAACGACTGTTCTAGCTGAAAATAGCACTACAGAGAGCACACAGCCAGGTTGTGTCATTATGAGTTAGAGCCACATCTATACAACTGCTGTTTCCCTACAATCACTGCAATGAATTACAGTAATACATTCAATCCTGATAAATGATCTACTCAGCTTCTGCTTAAATTAAACTGACTGCAATCCAGATGAGTGCGGCCACATATTAACGCTGGGTCCACCATTTCTTGTCTCTATCTGGGTGAATTATGGAATGGTAGTGCTGGCTTTATGCATTGATTAACATTGCTGCTACAGCTTTTTCACAGATCAATGTTCAAGTGGAATGAAAAGTAGGCTCAAACATTCTGCTGCCACATTTAATGCTGTCATCATAAAAATAAATGTGTAGTGTTTAAAATCAAATCTTATAAATAACCCTAGGCATAGCAATGTCACAAATATTAATCTCTAATTTCTTTTACAATTGCTCTATGAAGATAATATTCACAAATATCAGTACAGACTTATGAGAAGTAATAATTATTTTTTTTCATAGCATGTTTTACCTATTTCTTGAGAGTCAAACAAATACCCTTGAATTGAATATTTCTGCAACTTCTGTATAATATCCCTTTTAAAGACTCAGTCCATTGTATTTAAATTTTTTGTTAGGATGTATAAAATACACATGAACATGTACATTTTTCAATCAAACCATGCTATTTCTTAATAAAATAATGCTATGTTCTCAAAATATTAGATGCATTTATTCTATCATAATTTCATCTTGTCCTTGGCTTACAGAAAGTTTCAAAAAGGATTAAATGCCCAAACATTCACTAATAAAAGCTTAGATTAAAGTTGTACAATCATTTTCCACTGTTATTTTCTTGGTGTAGTTTAAATATTTACCTCAAATCCTTTATAGAATATATGAGCAATAAGACATCATATTGTAAGAATTATGAAAATAAAAACACTTGTAGGAAACATTATTTCTATGCAAAGGTAATGATGATAAAAACTATGTTACCACAACAGTAAAATAATAGCATACCTTAATATTAGAAAGCATTATATTACAATATATGCCCTACAATATATCACATTCATCCCAAATTATTTTTCTGAGAACTTGCAAGATGTTTACAGACTAAGAATAAGGTCTAAGAAAAGAACAGGATACAATTAAATAGTAGAGAGCTCTAGTATAAATTGGCTCAGAACTATCTGCATAATCTTTTATATATCAGCACTTTTAAGACAATTGAAGCAATGCCTAACACTCCCTGTGACCCAGTTTCTGATTTTTGACCAGTCAGATAGATATCCTGCTTCAGAATTATATAAAGGTAATCAGAGTTGGTCCCTTCAAAGAAAGAAAAAATGTTTATATTTGCAGGCAACTAAAAGGCTGGTAATGTTTTCATAACATATTAAAACTTTAAATATAATTCTTTTAACATGACTTGAAAATCAGGGTGGAGGGATGAATAATTATCTTGATATTCTTCAAGTGGTCAAGTGCACAAATGTGAGTCTATTCAATCATGAAAAGTTGGGATAACATGAGGATGCAAATGTACATTACAGCAACAATTAATTGACAGTTAAAAGAACTTCATAACATTTCAATTTGCCTTTACTTTCTGATTTCCTGGCTTGTTGCTTTGTTTCATTTTTATTAGTGCATTATAATTAAACATAACAGTGGGGTTCATTGTGACCTATTCATATGTGCACATAAAGTGATTTGCTCCATTTCATTCCCCACTACTTCCCCTTTCCCTCCCATCTTCCGCCCACCTGATCCTCTTCCTCTACTCATTTTGGACTTCCTTCTATTTATTTACATATGTTTATTTTCATTGGTGCATTATAATTATATGTAAAAGTGGGGTTCATTCTAATATATTCATAAGTGCATATAGCATAATTTGTTCCATCTTAAACTTCGGTTCTTCCCCTTTTCCTACGCTCCTTCTTCCCCCAATCTGATTTTTATTTTACTGAATTCCCCTTCTTTTAATTTTTTTTTCCTTTAGCTCTTGCATAGGAGAGAAAACATTGACTCTTGAGTCATATAAGTTATTTCACTTAGCTTGCTGTTCTCTGATTTCATCCATTAACAATTAATGAAATAATTTCATTCTACCTTATGGTTGAGTAGAATCCCATTATGTATATTTACCATGTTTTCTCTATCCAGTCATTTGATGATAGACACCTATGCTTTTTTCATAACTTGGATACTGTGAATTAAATTGCTATTAACAATACAAAGCGTGTATTTTTATAGTTTGTTGATAATTCTTTTGGATACATACTGAGAAGCAAAATAACTGGGCCATTTAGTGGTTTCCTTCTTAATCTTTTGAGGAATCTCCTTAAAACTTTCCATAATGGTTGTGCTAATTTGCAGTCCCTTCAACAATGTGTTCCTTTCCCATGTCCTCACCAACATGTATTACTATATATATTCTTGATGGATTAGGTTATCATTGTTCCTTTACGTTAGAGAATAGTTTTTGATGTGATAAAAATATTTTCATACTTTGAAAACTGCATCTTTTATGACTTCTTAGAAAATAAAAACTAAACAAATTGTTTACAACACAAAATTTACATGAGTATGCTTTCTGTGTGAAGCTTTAAATGGGAGGTTGCTGAAGGTTTCTCAAGTTGGTGGCACTTGTGCAAATTATTTAAAAAAGTCCTCTCATTATTATCCAAAGTACATGTATGAAGACACGAATTGATGTGAATATACTTTGTATACAACCAGAGATATGAAAATTGTGTTCTCTATGTGTAATAATTGTAATGCATTCCGCTGTCATATATAAATAAAAAATAAAAACTTAGCAAAAAATAAATAAATAAAAGAGTCCTGTCAGCACTAATACCAGAATGATTAAGTTTTATAAAAGTAAGTTTCATTCCTTTATGTGTAAAATATAATCCAAGTTGTTAATTCATTTGTCATTTCTGGAGATACAATCAAAACTCTAGTAGAGACCTTGGGGCAACTAATTAATATACAGAAACATACCTGCAAGAGGATGAAGTCAGATCAGATCTGCAAAGAGAGTGAAGAACAGAATTGTCTTTTCTGAAAAAATAGAAAATGTGCTTGAGTGTGTGAATTATTACTGTCATTTTAGAAATATTGTTTTATTTAATCATAATTATATTATTATGCTTTGATGCAAACATTTTGCCACTTGAAGTAATTTTTTAAACTAGGAATGATTCTATTCTAGTTATGCTAGAAAGTAGAATTTAAAACTGGATTTAATAAAGTTTGTGCAAGTTTTACTTTTTTACACTTTAAGACAAGATTATAAAGTCCCCTTTATTCTACAGATATTAGTAAATGTAGAAATGAAAGAATCTTAGTGATTTTGTCCATTATCATATTTAATTATGACACTGACATATACTAAGAACTATTTTTGTTAGTTTAGAGAACTGTCTCTATAATGCTAACATTATAAGTGGATTATAAGTAATGAAAATATAATCTCACATTATAGTATTGTAAATTTATTTATCAAAATACATTAAGGATCATTTTAATTAAGCAATAGCACAATCTCATTGTATGAATGCCAATAGTTTCCATTTATATTGCTTCTTCCCAATGAAGTTAGGTTGCATAATATAAATTTGAATCTACTAATAACATATCAGTGAGAATGTTAATTTTTATACAGAAAGAGAAAATAGAAGTAGAAGAGGTACTAGATGAGCAACCTAAAATACAAATGTTTAAGAGGCGGGTTTAGTTTTCTACAGGAACATGTTTGATCTGGTGTTAATTATGAGTTTAGATCTAGAGACAGTTATGTTGTAATTAAACCTGTGAACTTTTTACTTGCTAAAAAATGTATAACTACAAAGCAAAATGTCCTCTTGGTTTTATTACCTTTTAAGTGATTAATAAGATTTATATTAAACCTAGAAATTTTATTCAAGCATGCTTTTTATTAAAAAAATTAATTTTTCTGATCAGCAATATAAAACTTAAAAATACACTTAAAATTAATTTGTCTTTTTGTTCTTAATTCAAATTAAATAATACCTTTCACAATTGTTCATTAGAATTTTTTTTTAAAGCAGAAAGTCTTCAGAAATGTCAGGGCAAGGAATTACAAAACTTCACAACCACTCTAATGATGAGAACACGGACAATAATTATTACAATCATCTTCACATTTCTGGAAGTTAGCAAAAGCTTATCACAAACTATATGAGGAGTGTTTAGTCAAGGAAAAAAAGATTTTTTTCTCTGCAGGAAAAATTAAAAAAGGAAAAAGTGGAAATTAGATTTTCTTATTGGGTTTTGAAAGCTCTAAATATTTCCTAGAAATCTAAAGGCCTGTGCACATTCAGTTTTGCATTAACTGATTAATTCTGTGTTTACAATAATTTTGTGGAACATAACAATCACAATGAGAATTTACTATAATTGTTTATGTTAGCCTTTAATATGTATTAATAAGGTGTTGAGATAGAATTATGTGGCAATCTGTTTAAGCAGGATTTTCATGCAAACATTCTTTGAAAATAAGACATTTAAAATAAGTCTGTTATGTGAACATTCAGCTAAACCAAAAGTAGAAGGAGGAATATTTTTAGGAGAGGGAACTGCTGGTTTAAAGTCCGAAGATGGTAAAGAGAAGAGCAATTATTGCACAGGTTTGAATGGCTGGACAAGAGTCAATTGAGGATAAAGTACCATAAGGTAAGAATTCCAAAGAGAATAACCAGGTAATCAATCTATCAACTTCTTCAATAAATTGAAGCACTTATGTTGGCACTAACATTGCACTAACTTTTTATGTAGTTTATACTTAAACAATAAATTTATATAAAATGTTAACAATGATTTATGCAGAAACTTTTATGAGACTGCTCAAAACATTAGCATCTTCTCCATCTGGCATTTAGGTATGGCAATGCTCTTTATATATTAGTCAGTACCCAAATGTCCCTGGAATCTGTCTCCTGAATTCCAGCATCCCTATTGACTGACACCTACTATTTACTAACATTTTCCATGATGTCACTGATACAAACTTGCAAACTGCAACTGAATTGTGAAATCCATTTAATTTTGATCCAAGAACATTGTTTATAATATTAAGTTGTAAATCATTATTCTTGCCCAATAAAGTTTTCCAGATTTTTTTTTTTCATTTTGTTTTTCTCTTTGTTTAACTCTGGAAAAGTAATAAATACAATAAATACAATGCCTAAATAATGATAACACTATTTTGAAAAGCTCTGATTTTTGTAAGGCTTAATGGAGGATGTAATCTATATTTTCATTTATTTGGTTTTGTTTTCCAGACCAAGATTCAAATTGTACTTGCTTCCTTTTGTGTTTTGCTTCAATAATATAATGTAGCTACCACTTGGTGAAGGAGATAGCATCTCAGTTTTCTCAATATGATCATATACTTCTTAGATATGGGTAACGAAAAGACAACAAGAAGTCTCCAGAAAATTGTTAACATCAAAAAGCCTATTTTTGGAAAAATAGCTGTGTTCCTTAATTCATATTGGTAATATTAAATTAATCAATTTAAACTATTTCATTTAGAAACTTACAAAAATACACATTTTTTTTCAGAGAGATGGACATGTGTGACTCCTTTTTCTTCAATGTGGTTTTATGTTTCTTTCTAGATGAAGAGGGTCAGCTACCCTAATGGGCTCTATTTATTTGTTCATAAAGCAAACAATTATTGAACTCCTACTTTCACCAAGGGATTTTGCCCAATACTTACTTTCTCATGTTTCTTAAATCTGGAGTGGGGGAGAATAGATACTTAAAAATAGCATTCATCCACAACTATCAAAAATACACTGATTTTAGTAAGTAATTGAAATATGTCATTCATTTAATAAGAAGTTGTTTGTCTTACTTTAACCAAAAGAGAACGCAATTTCTTGATAATTTTCATGAAAACAAATTTACATTAAATTCAGTGCTTTAAAACGTACAAACACACTTATATAGTCTCTACTATGTGCCAACCATGTTAGTATGCCCAATTATATTTTAACTCTCCCAAGATGCAGATTGTGATTTAATCATATATAGTCCATTTCACTTATCAAAATGCCACTTATTAACTAGGTGATTAATATGTTTTATTAAAAATGAATTTTCTTGTCTATCTTTGCATATTTTATTGACAGAGAAAGTAAATTTTTAAAAAATATTATTATCTTGCATAAATTTTCACTGGAAAACCCATTTTTCTCTAAATAAACAGATTAAGTATAAATATAAAATAACATTTTTCTGTTCTGAATCAAAAAACATGGTTATCTCATGAAATCAGATCTCTAGCAGATTATTGACCTGTGTTTCAATAGTATCTAGGGGATGCTTCATGATGAGATTTTACCAAAATGTCAGATCCCTGTGGTTTAAAATATTCACAGAATAGGAGCATAAGCAATAAATCCACTTAAATGCCAGGTATTTGGAAATCACACAACTATCATAAATAACAATAATAGAGGGATATTCTTCAGCAGTCTCCCTGTTGACTTAGAATATTTTAAAATCTTTGTATCTTCTGACACTGGTGGATTACACTATGTGATGTTTACTTTCTCCTAATGAATTTTAAAATATTTTATTTCTGAGATCTGTAAATATGTGTGTGAATAGTGTTCTTGAAAGATTTTGAACACAAACACATCAGAAGTATATATATGATTTCAACAAAACATTTGCATTGTATGTGTATATTTCTCAGTTTGTATATTTTTGGGTAACTCCTCCATCTTAATGAATAAATGTATTTGGATAATTTGGGACTTAATTACCAAATGTTTGGTATGTATAATATGATTATGGTTAGAATTTTTATTAATATAAACAATCTGCAAGGAGATAGAAAATCCTGAAACTGTTCTACTAAAAACTATAAATTTGGAACTGATGGTCTTGGGAGGTATGAAGCTGCCTGTCATTGGAAGTATTCAAATGATTAGCTGGAAAGGAACATGGTCATGTAATAGAATAGAGTCAAGAAACAAATGGGCTTTTGAACTGTACTGACCTTTAAGTCCTGTCAAATAACATAATGTAATTTTCTGTATAATCCATTATTCATGGCCCTAATGGAGAGCCTGCTTCTACTTATATCTTCAAAGATCTCTCTCCATGGAATGGCATTTCTCTTAGGAATGCATGCTATAATTCATTAAATACTTTGTTTAGGCAATGGCCATATTTTGTAATTGCTTATGTTAATCATGAATGAACCTTTAAGATCAAAAGTATATTCTCCCTAAACGTTTATTAAAAGTTTCACACAGTATACATTTAGAAAATATTATTCGTGGTAATATACACCCCTAATGAAATAATCCAGCAATAAACAAATGTAACACTTAGAAAATTTGTATCAATGATGTCAAGCTTTATTGAAGACAGTTTGTTTTATGACAATTGCAAGAGTATTTCATGTCACCTACATTCCACCACTTTTGTTTGTCGCCTTTTCAAAGTTAAATTTTCTATATTTTAATAACTCAGGAGGCACAGAAATGTGTTACACCTGACTGAAATAATATGTGTTTTAGTCAAAAGTGCTTTTGAACTTATGTGTAGAATGATGTCTTATTTTGTTTTTGTTTTTGTTTCCAATAGGGAAGGCAGAAATTCATTTCAGGTTTCACATCTGATTTGCTCCAAATTATCTCATGGATCTGTTAGAGGAGTCAAAGTGATTTTTGATATCTGGATAGTAGAAAACCTGAGAATTAAAGGACAAAATAAAGATAATTCATATTAAGGTTCAGAATGAAACAATGCCAACAGATCAGAATAAAGTATTATGAGGTAGAAAAAATTTGAAAACCTAGACTTAATGATAAAGTTAAAATATTTCAGAAAGAAAAGAAAATGCCAACTAAATTAGTGGAGAGTCCCCCCTCAGCTAATTGACCTAATTTATAGGGAAAATAGGTATTGATTTTTTTTAGCTGTATCTTTTATTATTTTTTCAGAGGGAATTATAAGACAATTTTCTAAATTTATATGGTATTTTCAGAGATTAATAGAAGAATTTATAATAATTATATCAAATATAATTTCTTTTTTTTTAAACACACAGATTAGAATTTCCTATATTGATGTTCAGGATACTGTCATTTGACAAACACTATTGACCTTTGCAGAATAAAGACAAATAGTCTCTAAGATGGTGATTACAAATATTGTATAAAATTTCTATTATCTTTTTAAAATGTGTAGCGAAATTATTTGAAACATCTTAGGGAATTAAAATCATAAATTTCTAAATTAGCATGTAAATAGATGAGGTTGTATTTCTACACTTTTAAATTTAATATGAATAATTTAAAAGTCAAAATAAAATAAAATTACCTTAAGGAAGGTAATATTGTAAACACAAATTTTAATGAAATAACAAAAATACTAAATATATGTTAATTAAGAATTACAGACTATATTTAATTTACATCATGATATTTATCAAACCATAGTCTTCTCAATACAATTTGTACATTTAAATTCCACGTGATACCTGAAAAATTAAAAACTGTAACATATCTGACACTATATATGTTCTTTTAGGTGGGAACAATGAAGGTAGGTAAGGTTGTTATTAAATAATTTTTATCCAATAATGTCCAATTTCATCACTACTATTATTTGTTGAGTAGAAAATATTTTGATTTGATACAATATCAGAATGCAATACTCAACATATTTAATTACACTGTGATATTATAAATTTCCCTACTACTTTAGTAGTAACTAGATATTTAATTACTGAAATCACACATTAGGTAAAAGAAAATATTACTTCACTTACTCACTTCCAATTTGTAGCAATGTAGTTTAGTTTGAAAAAAAATAATAATTTCTTCATAGTTAAACTAATGCCTAAACATAGTTTTTGAAAGTCAAAAAGTAATAAAACACTTGTATAGAAAAAGGCCCAATAACTGTACAACCCAATACTCTTATTTGTCACTTAAATATTTATTTTAAAAATTAATATTAAATACATGAATAACCTAATATCAGTTTCTCAGAATATTTTTAATTTTATTCTTTCTATTGCCTTTTCACGATAATAAAAAGGAACTCTTTCATATCCAATTTCATCTGGCTGCCCCTTTTTCCCTATATTTTGATATGACTATAGACTCTATATTTTGTTGTTTATAAAATGTTATTCAAGTAGGAGGTTATGTCGTACTTCCTATTTTTTTGTAAATTTTATTTTTAGAAAATATTATAGTATAAAATATCTAGTAAAAAACCAAAAAAGTAGCAGGAGAATTTGTTATAAAGGAGTTGAAACAGAGGAAAGGATGAACATCAAATAGGAAGTAGGGAAAACACACACAAATGAGAGAGAAAGGAAGAGGCAGAGAACCAGAGTGAGAGCGAGAGACAGAGGGTGGGGGGGAGCAGACTGGCAGGGGAGACTGACATTCAGTATCTCAGAAGCAGTGGAACAGAACCTAGGAATCAGGGTCACTAAAACTATACTTGAGTCCAGGACCTTGGACCACAAAGGCACAAAGATGGGGCAGTCTTGTTAGAATTAAAACATGGAAGAAAGGCAACTATCGGTGGGTGGAAAAGCCAAGAGAAGCAGTGGGGAAAGGGACATGTCTGCTAGAGTCCCTCTTTCCCAGGTACCCAGTTCCTGCCATTTTCTTCCAAGGATGAACCACTGGAGTCCATTTCCTAAGGAAGACTGGAAATTTAAACGGAACAAACAGAAAAGGTGAGGAGTAGATCACAGAGCCACAGACAAATGAAAAGCAGAGTAACAATCACGTATTTTATGGCAGAAACAATGATGTCACTATCACACATTTATTAAAATGATATTTTCCATATTCTCATAAAAATGGTTGCTTTTTGTTGTTCATGGTTTTGATTTTGTTTGGCTTGATTTTTCTCCTGGAAACTTCTTTGCTGGCCACCTGGACTCCTTTTCTGAACTGTCAGGTTTTGCCTCACCATGCAACAGTTCCTTCTGCTTTCCTGGAGGTCACTTCCTTCGCCTGAACTCACTGGTTTCCCCATGGCATATCTCATTTGCTGAAGAACAACCTCCAGCAACTCAGGTATGGTCATAACATGTCTGAATGTTCTTCTGTTTTGTTCTTATGTTTGGCAGTTCGAGTATTACATCGTAGAGTGGAAATTATTTCTCTTATAATTTTTAGCACTTTACTGCTCTTCGGAGAGCTCTGGTTCACTTATTTGTTAGTAGCCATTGTTGCTGAAATGGAGTGTCTTGTCAATCTGATGTTGTTATGCAGCTTACACTTTTCTTCTCCTTACCTAGAAAGTAAAGAGACTTATCTTCTAAAATTTCAAATCTAATAATTTTAGTTAGCTTTCTTAAAATGTATCATTTGGTCTGGAAACAATTCAATTTTCTTTTATTTTAATATCAAGGCTCATATTCCTCAGTTTTAGGATATATTTTGTTATTTATTTCTGCTCCAGTTCTCTTACTTTCCCTTTTAGAATGTCTTTTTAGATGGATAGACTAATCCGATTATTAATTTTTTTCTCCTATTTCTTGTTTCATTTATTTATGTTTGATTTACAAACCTTGAAAAAAATCAATTTTGTTTCCTTTAGTGTAGTCCTATATTATTATTTTTATGCTTAGTATCATATATGAAAACCTTTTTATCCTGTTCCCACCCATCCCCTTCCAACAAGGGCCATCATCACAATGCAATGACAACATAGCCATCATGTTGTACCTGCTTGATGAAAGGTCTGCACACTGAATCCTGAAGTACTATGATTAATGTTTCTTTTGTTCTTTCTTACACATTTTAGGATCTCTGAAAAGACTTTTTTACCCTTGTATATCCAACCAAGGACTCACAAGTATACTTGAAGTTCAAGAAGGAATTCTTACTACTTTTCAAAGTAACCTTAATTGAATACTTTCTATCACAGATTGCCTGAACATTTCCTCTTTATACATTTTAAAGATTACTCAAAGAGTTATAAAACTTATTCTTTCAAGAGTAAGCATATGTCACTCACAAATTCCATTTGCAGGAATTTAGTAACATGACCAAATACAACAACAATGGATGATGGGAAATTATCTAGCTCTTAGCGAAGTGAGGAAAATTAGGCTTAATGAATTGTTGGACAATTTCTAGCATATTCATTTTAGCACAGATCTGAATACGTGGGGGTAGTATTCTATACATCTGTGCATGGGGTAATAGAGGTAAATAGAGAAGATGACACAGAAGAGCTAGCCTCAGGTTGAAGAGGAGACTTGGTAGAATTTTGAAGTCTATTTAAAGTTTAATGATTGAGTGTACATCTCATCATTACACTAATATGACCTGATTTATGTTTTAATGTCACCACTCTTGCTCTTTTGAGAAGAATTTGCTGTGGGTGAACAAAAGTGGAAGTAGCCCCTAGGCACAGTAGCACATGCCTGTAATCCCAGGGACTCAGGAGGCTGAGACAGGGCAATTGCAAATTTGCGACCAGCTTCAGCAACTTACTGAGACCCTGTCTTAAAATTAAAAATTAAAATTACAGTGAGTTCAATTTCCTGTAACAAAATAAAATGAAATAAAAAGACAGAAGTAGGGGCATATTGAATGACTTAATGTAATCTAGGAAAGAAACTTTTCCAAAGCTTTTCTACAAGTTCCTCAGCCATCACAAGAAGGAAATATCTCAGTTTCTACCTCTGAGAAACTGGAGGACTTGACATCCCAAGATTATTATTTTCCAATGCTAAGGCAGAAACCAATAAAGAATAGCAGTGAAAAAGAATGTTGCATTAAGAGATGAATGGTAATGAAGTACTTCATGAAGAAGAAAAATATGTTTCCTGATAAATATTTCATTTTTAATGAGGAGGCACATAGTTTGGACCACTAAATACACTAAAATTAATTTGATTTACTCTCTGAAAATGTCTGAATTTTACTTTAAAATACATATGTGCTCCAAATACATTGTTTTTGACAAGTGAATCTTGTCTTTTCTTTACATACAGCTAGATAATGATGACCTGAGAGACTGTGATGCCAATTATTACATTTCACAAAACATTGGCATGCTGGTGGGTAGCAGATAACATATCCACTACATCTTGCTCCTATCCTACAGAAAAAAAAGATCTTCCAAATTATTTCAGTTTTCCATTCTGACATAATGCAGGTTTTCATCTGCTATCTCAGTGTTTGGTACCAAAAGTATATTTCAGAATTTCTTTTCCCTATACATTTTCATTATTCAGTCTAGGCAATATAATCGCCAAGGAACATAAATGACTTGCTTGTCTGCCTTGATCTAGAAATATTGCTAATCATATTTGTCTCCTAAGCTCAATTATCATTTATAAAGATACCATAAATAAACATTTACACCAGCAAAAGACAAAATTGAATATATATATATATATACATACATATATATATGTATATATATGTGCATAACAGCAATAGATAAAATATGCAAATCCTTTGCACATATCTAATCCATTTGTTCACACAGATAGTGTAATTAATATCAAAATCTACATTGAATATAAAGATTGATTTCACAAAATAACTCATGTGTTCCCAGTACCTTAAAGATTAAGATCATTTGCAATTTGGAGTACTACATACATTTTAATTATGTGTAAAACATTCAGATTATATATTGTTTAATTTTCTCTCTCTCTCTCTCTCTCTCTCTCTCAGTTTTTGTTTGACTTCTACCAACTAGTATTTTGGATGTTAAAATCTTAATAATGAAAAGTTTATTGTACCTTTTAAGGTATAGAGCCCTTAGAGTTCAATTCCATATAGTTGTAATTTACATTATCTGATTTATAAATACAACAATATTGAAAAAAATTTCCTTGTGGAAAAATTTTGTCATAACACATGTATAGTGTTCAAAATATTTTAAAATCAAGAAGACTAAATATACATGTACATTTTGATTTTATATATATGCTGTAAATGTCTAATTTAAAAAAAAAAACCCTTATGGTTTGCAAAAAAAAATACATTTATATCAGTGCACAATTCAGGCCAAGTTTCAGTTTTTGTGCATTGTAATTTTGAATGAAGACCATCAGAAAAAGCTTTGAAATGAGTAATCTGTTTTATTGTTGCTATTTTAGACCTGAATTTTTCATGGTTAAGGATGATTTCTAGAACTCTTTGAATGCATTTTGATAAAAAGAAAAGCTTTATGAAGCTGAGTCATATACAAGTATTTGGTCAAAATGACCAAAAAAAAGGTGGGGAAGAAATGGTTATTATCATGAAAAAAATTTCCCTACATTCATGCAAGAATATTACTGAATTAATATTTTATTTTTCCAAATCCAATTACATATTTCTTTAAATCACTAGGACACTACAGTATTATGATTGGGCATGATAAATTCATATTTTTAAGAAAGTCTGTGCAAAAATTATTTGCTTTTTATAAGAATTTAAAGGAATAAACTGCAAATTATATCATCCAATTAGTTTTATATATTCACTGAAGTAAATCTTGCTCTCAATTCCCAGTATAGCAGATAATTTCAAGGTTGTGTTAAATATGTAGCAGCTGGAGGTTGCCAAATGAACGTGTTGAATGAGTGCATTTTAGTGAAGTGTATAGTATCTTTTTTGACATGCATGTAATGATAACACGTTTTCTGACATCTGGATTCCCTGGGGCAAAATGAAGATAAAACAGCCTGCTTATGTAATAACCATAAAATACTTTGTATATATTTCAAGAAAAAAAATGTCTCAATTGGATGACTGACTTTAGCTGAGGTCATATTTTACAATTCATTACAATTAAACATTTTTTTCCAAATCCTGGGTAGAATTGTAAATACTAGACTATATGCACACAACTAAATTTAGTTCTTATGGACTAAAGCTTCTCAAGTTTTATTTAACTTATCAAACTGTTTTAACAAAGTTGTTTTTAATAAAAAGAAAAATTACTTTAGGAATTTGAATTTCTCAACCAGAAGGATATAAAAAATCATATAGAACTTTTTATTTATTTTCTTAATTTTTATTTAAAATGCAGTCTCAAAGACATGAGTAATTTATTTTGTGTAAAATACCAGTTAGAGATGAGAGCTTTATTCTCCAGCTATATAGTAAGCCACAGCTTTTGCAATTTTTTTATAATTTCCCAGTGTGATAAAATAAAAAATACTGTCAAGATGAACAAAAACTCGAGAGGTCTGGGCATTCTGCATGACTCATGACTTCCACCCTGTTCACATTCAACAGACTCTCTGGACCAAAGGAATAAATAATAATTCTCTGAGAGGACATAAGTGGGTTATTGCCTCTCAGTCTATTGAGAGCATTTAGGTTATGAAACATCTCTTTTTTTTACTCCAGAGAGTTATGTACTACATGATATTCTCCAGGGATAGTACAGTTTTATTTTATTTTGTTTTGTTTTGTTTTGTTTTTCTCATAAGAACTTCAAAAACTACAATGAATTCTATTTAACAAATATGTACTTGGTTTAATAAATTTGAACCTATCACGGGCTCTCTATTCTTAGTTATCATGTTTCTCCTTGATTTGCATCAAGGTAATCTGCAATTACTTTAATACTTGAGAAGATAAAATCATACTGTAAAAGAAGAAAAATAATTAGGATAGATTAAATTCACAAGTTGTGCTGGTGTAGATGATGAATATTCCAGTATATATCAAAATATAAGTAACACAAATGCTTTAAGTACATATACTAATGTTAGCCTTTATGGAAATAGGTAAAATGTATTGAGTAGATGATAAAAAAAAATTTAGGGAAAATATCTATAATGCTACAGATGTGGCAATGATTAAAAAAAAGAGGAATCCTAGCACTTATATCAGATCTGATATTGAATGAGAGAAACAGAAAAACAAGGAAAATGAAAGGCAATTAAACATTCTTAAAGAAGTACTCTTAGACATAAAACTTAGTTTTAGTAGGAAAACTAACAATAGAAAAGAGGATGATGTTTTTAAGATGTTTGAGGTTTTTAAAACTGTCACAATGAATTTAGATGTTTATAAATTTGGGAGGTAGGTATTTACAATTTCAATTTTTATAAGATATTTGGAATTAAAAATGTACTATACATATTAGAATACCACCACTGATGGTATTTTCTAAATGTTTAAAGACACTCCATATTTCTGAATATTAATGCTGTATTTCTAGTGTTGATAATTTCATCATTTTTCTTATTTTCATTTTATTGAAATATTTTTACTATTAAAATATTTTGAAGGAATTATTTCCTAGATAATAAAATCCATTTTACTCATTTTGGTTTTTAGTTCTTACTTTTTATTGCATTATTTCCTTTTTCTTATAAAACAAATATTTATTTTATTGTGTTTCAACATAAGTAACCAATGTTTATTTAAATTAATTTTTATCTAATAATTTTCTATGACTTTTAAACATTTACTTCTGACTACTTTCTTAGCTTTTTACTTTCTTTCTCTTTATGTAACTTTTTAATTGATAAAGGACCTATTTTGTAAATAACCTTTATTTTTATATGGTTATATATTTTAAATTGATCAAGTTAGCATCTTATTATCAATTCAGCAATTGCATTGCAATTGCAATGGGAATAATTTGGTCTTTCTTCATAGAATATGGGAATAAAGTAATGATAGTGCTGGTATTAGAAAAACAACCATCCTCACTATTGTTTATTATAAGCATTAAGAATATTTTCATATTTCTGAGTACCTAGTGTTTGTTTGTTTGTTTGTTTTAAGCAATGACAATGGGAACCTAGTTTAAAGATATATTTTTAAGTGAAAAAAAAGTCACTGAATAGACAGATAAATATCTTCCCAAATTATATACTTCCTGTTACTGTTTAGATATTAGGTGTCCCTCAAAATCTCACTTATGAAACAACACAAGAAGGTTTAGAGGTGGAATGATAGAGCTATGAGAGCCCTTAATCCAATCAGGGTGTCACTCCCCTGAAGGTATTAACTGAGTGGTGACTGAAGGTGTGGCTAGAGGAGTTGGTCATTGTGAGGTTATTGCTGTCAGGGTAAGTTTGAATTTTTTTCTGGAAATTATTATCTTCAAGGATAAAAACAAATAAATAGAGAAATTAAAACATACCAATCACATATTTTCCTACTTTGTTTTGTGACTATCATCATTCTTCCTATTTCTTTACAAATCCTTATAAAAATAATTTAAATATGAATAAAACCCCTTGGTAGTGAGCAGTTTGTTGCTGTTACAAAATATTTGACAAAGAAACAACTTAAAGGAGAAAAGATTTCTGTTGGCTCACAGTTTTAGATGTTTGAGTCCATGGTCAACCAGCTCCATTTCATTGGGAATGAGGTAAGACCAAATACCATGGCAGCAGTGTGTGGTGGAGGAGAGTTGCTCAGCTTATGGCAGCCAGAAAGCAGAGGGAAAGATTGGAAGAGGCCAGAGATGAGGTACAGTCCTCCAAAGTATTCCCCCAGTGACCTACTTCCTCCAGTCAAGTCCTACCTTCTGAGAGTTACCATCCTGTAGTCCACTCAAATTTCTAATACTTCAAAGAGATTTATCCACTGATGAGGTTAGAGCTCTCATCATCCAATCATTTTCCAAGAGCACCACTTCTGGACACTAGTGTATTGGTGGCCGAGCTTGCGATACATGAGCTTTGAAGTGGGGGAACACTCCAGATCCATACAGTAACAACATGTTCTCTCCTACTTTTCATATCTCATATAAATCCCACTTGAAGAATTCCTCCAAAGAGGAAAATACTATTCATTGACTAAGAATATATATCTTATACTGCAATTAACATTCGGTATGTCTTCACTGTGACTTCTGATAGGCCTTAAGAAATATAATTGTAAATCCAAGGTGTAATGATATGGAGTAAAATTAATTTAAAAGGAACTCCCGCTAATGAGCTTCACATTTATCTCACTAAGTTTAATGAATAAAGTAATTTGAATATCAGAGATCTAGTTGATATCATATTGAGACCTGAAATGGTTAATAGCTATGTTTTTGTAGCAACTGAATATTAACACTTTTTTTCAAAAGCTATTTGAGTTAAAAAATAAACTATTCACATTTATGAACACCATACAAAATACAAAAATGTAATAGTTAATCTTTACTTTTATTAGATAATGTAATTCTCCAAATATATATATCTCTTTGTGTTTCCCCAAACTTTTGAGACCTCTGAAATTTTTACTGTGAGAATACAATATTAGAGTTGATATTTAAAATTCCAACTTCATTTGAAATAGTGTTTGCTCACAAATTTAAATGTTCTATATTATAGCTAGAATTCATATAATAAATTGAAGAGGGCCTATTAAGTTTTAAAAATACTATTAAGTTTTAACTATTAAGTTTTTAAAATAATTTGAAACACTAATAATTTAATATTTATAGAAAACAAACTTGGATAAGAGCTATGTTTAAATATTTTCTACTCTTTCATTAAATTACTTTGTAGGTTTTAATAATTTATATCAGCATTTTTCAGGTTACACTGTGTATCTATTCCATTCTACTAATTTTCCAAAGTCAAACTATACTCCCAAAAATAGCAACATTCTAAAGAGCAAGACCTACTCTATATTTACATTTTAGTAGGTTAAATCTATCAAAAATTATATATGAAAATTAATAAAAGAGAAAAATATCTTATACCACCATTAAAAGCCAACTATAATTTAGGGGTGCAGAAAATTAGCACTTTAAGAATCAAAAAAAATTGTATCAGAGGGGTCCCAGGGATTGAAATCAGGGACACTCGACCACTTAACCACATCATCAAGCCTATTTTGTATTTTATTTAGAGATAAGGTCTCAGTGACTTTCTTAGGGCCTTGCTTTTGCTGAGGCTGGCTTTGAACTCACAATCTTCCTGCTTCAGCAGGAAGAAACTGAATCCCTAGCCTCTGAGATTACGGGTATGCACCACAAAGCCTGGCAAAAAATTGTATTTTTTAATTTTATGAATTTGTAAAAGTTGGCCAATGTGACATTATGATTGATCCCTATCAAGAGACAGGGTTAATGAAATAATTTATAAAATAATTAAAATTTATCTACTCTTCAGCAGTCTACAACTTACCAAGTTGGGAGAAGTAATGAAAAGTACACATGTAGCTGTTATGTAGGTCTACCTATTATCAGTGGCACAAAAACATAATTCTGGAAAAAAAAATTGTTCAACTACAAATTGATTTATGCAGTTTTCATACAACTTTAGGGAATGTGAGTGATTGCAATAATCTTCACTAGTGGCGGTGATGGAGGGTTTTTATATGAGGAAAGATGAAAATATCTAAGAAAAGTCATAGTCTGGAAATCCCAGTGTTGCTATTGAAAGTAGTGAGTTACACAAAACTTGTGTGGCACAATAACAAATAAATAGGAATCACTATATTGTTTTATGTCTCAAATTCCTAAGCACCTTTTATTTAGGAATGGTTAGCTTTCAGAAAACCAAAGTAAATAAAAACACAGCATGTGTGTGCTTTTGAGAAAAGAGACTGAACATAAGGAGACTATTCTAGAACATTATTGCAACAGTCCTGGTGAGATGGAACCAAGGATAAGAATTAGAGTTGTAATTTTAAGACTGGAGATGAGAGAAGATTGTTACTACATAGGTGGATTCCATTGTCTTGACTGTTTATGTTGTCCTGGAAGTGAAGACTAAGTGAGAAATATGAGGCAGAGAAACCACGGAATTTGGGAGGAGAGGGCCCATCACTCCCAGCATTCTTAGAAATGCTTGTTCTTTGACATTCGGCGAATTGAGTTTCTCTTCCCTTTTTTTCCCCCAGTCTCTCTCTCTCTTTCTTACTGTAAACACAAAGACTTACACATACACATATTTAGCAAGTACAATCAATTCCATCATCATTAT